>NC_141695.1:774059738-775351944 GCF_964263255.1 Lissotriton vulgaris | reverse complement strand
GTATGGTTTTTTTTGGTGCTTGGTTGTCTTCCCTTTTTCTACAAGCCAGGGGGACTGGGGGGTTAGTGGAGGGCATGCACTCTCTCTCGCCATCACAAACAGGGACTATTCAGTCCCTATGCCTCATTTGGGTGGGGGGTGGGGCGTTTGGGGTTGCTGTGGTGGGGTGGGTGGTGGGTGTGGTGGGGCAAGCAATAGCACAGATTGGTTAAGGCATAGCGGCGGTAGCAGCAAGGATTTGGTGAATAAACCTTTGGATGTCTTTTTTGAATGTATCATTAAATGTATCAGTATGTGAAGGTAACTCAGTGCAAGGGCAAAGCAAGCGTGGTATGTTTAAAAATGTATCTTACGATGCTGGGTAAAATTTCAATATGTTCCTGGAACATTTGTGGATTGAACGATAGAAAAAAAAGAGGTGTCATGGGACAGATTCTCAATGTAATGAGGGTTGACCTGCTCTGTGTGCAAGAGACCCATATTGCATGGAATAATAGACGGTGGTTAAAGAATCTGGGCTTGGAGCTCTTTGGATGTACTCAACAAGGTTCCAAGACAAGGGGAGTTGCAATTTTGAAAAGATTTGGTTGGGGGGATTGTAAACGCGTTAAAGAAGACCATTGTGGGCGATGGGTGATCATTGAATTATGGATAGAGGGTGTCCCAATGACGATTTGCTCAATTTATGGTACTAATTTGGATGAACCAGATATGTTAAATAGCTTGAGCATTGAATTAGCAACTTGGCCATCTCTGAGGTTCCGTGACAATTATAAGTGGTGTTTTCGACTCGCACGAATATGGTCGAGTCTGGTATCTATGAACCGCAAATGACGAGTTTGGTAAGTGTGCGCAGTTTCGCTGTGCTAACTTAAACCGTTCGTTTGTTATGTGGGTTGTTCATCTGTACCCACGGGTTCCATCTTAGATACGGCATCCATTTTGTCTCTTGCCCTCAAGTAGCCAGCGAACGGATGCTGTCCGCTTCGCGACCCTGGGACTCTCAAGATATTTGCGGAAAACACATGTTCTTTATAAGTGTCTTTATGACGAGGGGGATGATACTGTAAGGCAGATGGCGCCGCTCGAGGCTCATCTTGCCGCACGGACTTATTGTCTCAGCCGTGCATCTCATTAGGCACGTCCCTTTGATGCCTGTATCTCATGTTTCCCGATACCTCCCCTTTTACACCCTTTCCGATTTCCCCACTGTCTCCGTCTTCTTCTGCACCTGTCTTTGTTCCTATTTCGATCTGTTTTACTGCCGATTGGAATGCACTAATGTTGGGAAGATGGGCTTTTACAGTTGGGAACCGCCAAATGTTTCCGCACTTATGTTCCGGACGTTGTGTGTATCAAAGTGACCAAAGCGACCCCTCTGGGGGATAATTATGGGAACCGGGTTGTAAACCTTTGTGTGTCATGTTGTCCAATGGGTAAATTCTGTATAAAAGGAGCGATCCACAGAACCAATTTGAAGCAGTCTCCCCAAGTTGCACGTGTTGTACTTGTCGTGACTTCTGTGTTCCCTGCAGTAAATAAACCTTGAATCTTTGACGCTGAAGGAAGTGTCCCGTGTCTCTGTCATTCGTACGCCGGAACAGGTAACCCACGAAGGTTTCAGGTGTTGTCCCCTGGCACCGCTGGGTCTTAAAGAACCCAGTCCTTCATCTCCATTAATCCTGTGCGGGGACTTTAATTTCCATTTGGGGGGCGGTTTTGACATAACTAGTGATGATCCCTATGTTGGAAAGAAAAATAAAGTTTTTAAGGCCACTAGAGGACATGTAAAAGAATTTGGGTTGGTAGATATATGGTGTCTGAAAGGAAAGGGAACTCCTGGGGATACTTTCTATTCTGCACCTCATAAAAAGTGCCTGCGACTGGATTATTTTTTTGTATCTGCTGAGAAAGCCAGTAAGGCCAAAGTTGATATTCAGCCCAAAATAATTTCGGATCACAAACCTATTGAAATTAGAAATGGATGTTAGTTGCAGAGCCCCATTAAGCATGGACCTTTGAACGAAAACTATCAGTTGATACAGTATACTGTGAACATATGGGCAAATGGATAATAGAATTTTTTAATAACAATCGAGGTTCTGCGACGGGTTCCCCTGTATGGGATGCTTTTAAAGCAGGAGTTCACAGAGAAACTTTGAGTTCTTCAATCAACAAACAGCGTAGAGTACGGGGTAATGTGTTGGAAGAGCTGAATAAATTACAACTACTCGAAAATAAGCTTATGATGGCAGCGTAACTTGCAGCGAGAATTGCAGTATATCGGTCAGAAGTATATGAGGTCGGAGAAAACTCTGGCCGGATTCTGGCCAAAAGACTACATCAGAAGGTGGTTGCTAATAGGATAACTAAGATTCAGGATAATTTGGGGCAGATTTGTGATAAGCCAGTTGAGGTGTTGGAGTTGTTTCCTAAATTTTATAATCTATTGTATACTAACGATGATATTACTGGAGGTGAAGGGAAAGTAGCTAAGTTCTGCGCGGATTTTTCACGACTATACATCTAACAGATGGCGCTCAAAATGAGTGTATTGTCTAGGGGATTTGTTTGTTGATGGGCAGCTGGCAGTATTTGGAGATCTTAAAATCAATTTTGGGCTGGGTAAACATGAATTTTTTAAATATCTCCAAATTCTGAGTTTTTTTAATAAAATCACTCAGGGATCAGGTTATCAATGGGGAAAGATCCCGCTCATTGAAAGAATGATGCAAAAAACGCCCATTGGTCAATACTATGCTCAATTAATAGAAAAAATTCCAGAGGATGTGGAGTCATGTCAAGAGAAATGGGCAGGGAAGTTGGGGCAAGAGGGTATTAATATTTGTGAATCTCTACGTGTCGCCAATCAAGTCCTGATGACAGGGCGGATGCGTACACAACATTATATGGCTATATATGATTTCCATTATACTCCAAGCAACATTTCTAAATGGGGGACTTCCTCTGGGACAAAATGTAATAGGTGTGGGTTATATGCTGCAGATGCTGTTCGTATGTTTTTTAATTGTCCTAAGTTAGGGGATTTTTTTAGTTTAATTGAGTGTTTTTTAGGAACATTATTAGGATTCTCTAGTGGTATTACTGGGGAAATGGTATTGATTGGGATTAGTTCAGACATGCATGCACAGACAAAATCTGCAGCATTGGTATTTTTTTGTTTATCTGTATGGCTGTTGTTAGACCTTGTATTACTAAGGAATGGATTGATCCTGATCTGCCGACATTTTCATGTTGGCGCTCAAGACTATTAGCCATGTATAATTTAGAACTTGCAATTTATAAGACCAAGGGGAGGAGGAAGAACGCTATGGGTGCTAAGAATTTGGTCCGCAGTTACCGATTGGATCTAAGTGGTAATTGGGGGGCCTTGGGGCTTTATCATTGTTGCTTATATGTTATTTCTTTCTTTCTTTTTTTTTGAAGTATGTATCCTAGATTAACATGCTTGTTTACTTTTCTAGTGTTTTTTTATAAGCTCTTCTGTAATTAGCCGCTTATATCCATGTTTTGTGTTTGCTTTTTTTTGTTAACCAATCTGTACTCTTCTTGCATAAAAAATTAAAATAAAAAAAATAAAAATTGCATATGAAGCAAGTGTATCCAGCCGATATTGTAATTGGGAAAGTACCCACAGTAGAAGTCCGATAATAAAGAACAGGAAGTTATAAGTTAGATGACATTCTGCCCCAGTAACAAAGGTGTGTGTGTATGGATCCCGTGTTCCAAGTGTGGATTAGACAAAAGTCTTATCAGCCCCACAACGAGCAGCACTTCAATTGGTACTGTAGTACAGGAAACGGAGAGTGCCTCCTGATCGAGAGGCACAATTTTGAAGCATCAATAAATGATACATACATTTTGGAAGATCTCTGGTTTAGCATGACACAAGTTGGAAGGTGAGTACAACTTCTATAAACAATCAAAGTGTGGTGCATATTAACAAGCCCCTATTGCTACAAACACCGTCACTTTTAGTGCTGGCGATAGGGGCTTTGCCTTATTTACACTTGACGTGGCTTAACACTGTCTTGTAAATTAGGCACCCTTTCAGCGTGAAAGGGGAGGACAATGGGTATTGCAGTGGGCATTCCACCACAATACCCATAGATTTTGATGCTGCCCCTTATTTACAAGGATGCCAAAATTAACACCAGGTTAAACCTGGTCTTAAACAGGTGAAAGAAGGAGAAATACTTCATTTCTCCTCGATATTTGCTGTTTCCATGTGCCATTGATTGTTGTGACCCTTCCTGCACAAAGGCAATCAAACAATAAAATGAGGTTGTGTGTTGCATTAAGCAGCACACATAGAGGTTTCAAAACACCATGAATTCTTTTTTACCCCAATTGTTGCCTTATGAATACTAGAGGATGTGTTGTTTTATGCCTCCTTTGTTATATTTTATGAATGGTTTCCTCATTTATACTATCTTCCATTTTTTCCTCTGCATATGTATCTGCATTTGTGATTTATTTAAAATTTTCTTAATAAACAATTTCATCACAAAACACCATGAATGATTGTTTATGTGCAGGGAGGGACACCTTCCTGCACATAAACAATCATTTCTCCCAATGGAGAGCAAGGTGCCTCCATTGGCACTAGGCAGCTGAACTCAGCGCCAACACTAGGGGGAATGCAGGGGTGTGCAGCATTCTTGTGAATATGGCGCATCCCTGGTTTTTCAGAACAGAGAAGTGTGGGGTTAGCAATGTTTGCTTAACACCAAGCATCTCTATTCTGTTGTAAATATGCCCCTGTATTTCCTGCATTGCTGTGGAGGGTGGTAGGAGAGTGTGGAGACCGGCCTTCACTTAAAAAGTTTATGGTGACTTTTTAGCAAGGCTTGCTAATATATCTTCCTGAACACAGTGATTTGATGGCTGGTAGGGGAGCAGAAGGATCAGCAGATTCTATGTCAGGACCGGAGGCTTCTGATTATGCTTCTCAATCTTTACTAGAAGCTCACAGCAGCCAATGAAAATGCTTGCTTTTCATTCAAAAATAACGTTAAACTACATATCCCATCATGTCTCACACATAGACACGCCCCCCTAGCCCATAAGAGGCCTCCGCCTGCCGCCATCTTCCTCTTTCTTTGCTGCTCACAGAGCTAAGTGCACCTTCGTTTACTCCCTCTGATGTGTTATACTGGTTATGACTGTTGTTAGCGGCAAGTTTTTGCTGTTTTGATGTTGATCACGGTTTACAGGGTTGTATGCCTTACAGGATTCTAGTGTTGGGAGTAGTGGTGCTTTGGCGGTGTGCTTCGGCGCCCGCCGTACTTTTTCTTCCTCATTGTGGCAGTGAACGCGCTAGTTGCGCGGGGGTAGCTTCGGTCGTTGACCGGAGGTAGACGGACGCCTGGTGTGATTTGAGCCCGTGCGTTTTGTCCCGGTGATTTCCCTTTCTCGAATGCGCACCTTGCGCATGCGCAGCGAGCATCCCTAGTAGCTGCTGGCGCGAGTTCTCAAGCTGGGTGGCTCTCGGCCGCGGCCGGCGCACAACCGCGCTGAATTTGGGCTGCCTTTTGGTAGAATTCAGTCGCGTTTGGGCTGCACTTCGCGGCACGACCCTCGAAGTAGTTTCACTTGCGTTTTCTCCTCAGAGTTGGTTAGGAAGGCTTCCCTCTACCTCTTGATCGCCTGGTGAGGCTGTACAATACTGAGTAGGCCTGTTGGAGTGTGCACACGCTCAGGGAATTGGTGCTGGCCTGGGTCTCTGACCCCTACTGACTACAGCTTTGCTGAGGGGGTTGAAGGTGGTAGTGCTCGAGTGTGCTGTGAGGGCTGACCCCCCCCCTTGACCCTCTTCGCGACTGTACTCCTGTGAGACCATTCGAGATGGCGGAAGATCAGTATAACGAGGAGTACAATGAGGAGGAGAGTTTTGAGACCAGGCAGACGGCTGCCTTGGAGGACAACCTGGTTAGCGCCTTGGACCCTTCGGTCCAGTCCTCCGTCAATAGGGCGATGGAGACTACGGTCCCGCAGACGGTGCAACAAGTCCTTGCGGAAGCCCTTCGTCCCATACGACGTCAACTTGAAGGTTTCGCCAAGCGACATGGCTTTACCAAACCTCAGAAAAAGAAATCCGGGGCTGCGGCCTCGAGTCAGCCTTCTGCCGGCTCTGCCACGTGGCCTCACTCGCAGGCCTTAGCTACCCTTCCGGATATGGCGGACCATTCTCACGCGGGAGGCAAGGCCTCGGCCAAGCGTAGGGTCCATGACACCGATACAGACACAAACACAGGTACCGACACGGATACGAATACGGACACCTCTGATGAGCACAACCCTCCGAAGAAGTCGAAATCGGCGCAACCCAAGAGCATTGCGCCTGCTCAGACCCCCTTCACCTTTGATCCGACGGACATTGTCCACCCCAGATCGCAGGACTGGGTGCCTCCTCTGGCGGTCACTGCCTACATTCATGAGAATTTGCGTAAAGGTTTCCCCAGGGATGTGAGGAATCGGTTGCGGTCAGAATGCCCTAGACCCGACATTCCGGACCAGGTGGCGGAAACACCGGAGATAGACCCCAACCTTCTAACATTTCTAAAGAAATTCTCGAAGGATCCCAAGAGAGGACTAGACAGGGCTTTGAAGGGGTGTCAGGATAAGATCTGGATGCCATCGGCCCCTTGGCTAAGATCTTGGAGATGGCCTGGACAGCCAAGGAGACCTCTGTCCCCGTCGATCCCGACGTGCTGTCCGGATGGGCCCAGCGGGCCATCTGTTTTTTGGGCAACGCTAATTGTGCCGTTTCGGCGGAAAGGAGGAAGTCGTTGCTCATGAAAATGGACTCCAATCTCACGGAACTCGCGGATGCGGAACCAGGCCCTCTTGCGGAGGGACTTTTGTTTGGCGACAAGTTCGTCAAGGATGTGTCCAAGTACGTAGGTACCTTTACGGCGTTGGACAAAGCCCAATCGGGCATCAAACGCGCACTGAATCAAGGTGTTTTTCACAGGGCCGGACGAGGCGGGGTCGCTCGTCAGGCCGCGGAGGTCCTCCAGGCCCCCATCGAGGCGACTTCGGAAGGGGCAGAAATGACTTGGACTCCACCCGTGGAGGGACCTTCTACCCCTCCCGCAGAAGGTTCAGCAAGAACAGATACCAATCTGGCAATGGAAGGGGGAACTTCAAGCACCAACAAAGCTCAGGTGAGACTTTCGAATATTTCCCTGCTTCCGTTGGGGGGTCGTACTCAGCATTGTCTGGGGAGGTGGAGAAAACTTACACAAGACGCCTGGGTCTTGCAGACGGTTCAAGGTTTTCATTTGGAGTTTTACTCACGTCCGGTTCAGTCGAACATACCGTCGACTCTCCGTTTTTCCCAACTAGAGGCCAGTTTTATAGACGAAGAGATTGCGGCCTTGCTGCAGAAACACGCGATAGCGCCAAGTGTTCAAAGCCCTCACGGTTTCTGCAGCAATATCTTTGTTATTCAGAAAAAAGGGGGAGGAAACAGACTAGTTTTGAATCTCAGGGACTTCAATCAGTTTCTGACGTACAACCATTTCAAGATGGAGGGCATCCATCTCTTAACGGATCTTTTGCAGGTAGGGGACTGGATGGTCCGGCTGGACCTGAAGGATGCGTACCTCTCTATTCCGATTTTTCCCCCGCATCGCAGGTTTCTGCGGTTCAGGTGGAGAGACCGTTGGTACGAATATTTGGTTCTGCCTTTCGGGCTCTCCTCAGCTCCTTGGTGCTTCACCAAGGTGATGAAGCCGGTAGTGGCATACCTCAGAGAGAGGGGTATTCGGCTCATCATTTACTTAGACAATATACTAATAGTGGACCAGTGCCAGCAAACTCTTTTGCGGCACCTCCAGCTGACCACGACTATTTTACAGGATCTGGGTTTTGTGATAAACTCCAAGAAGTCGGTCATGTCCCCCTCTCAGGTCATAGATTTCCTAGGGTTCACGGTGGACTCGGTGTTAGCTCAGTTGTCTCTTCCGAAAGAGAAACTGAAGGATCTAAAAAGGGAGATCAGGAAGTTGCTGAACAGTCAGACTGTCTCTCTCAGGGCTCTGGCAAGAATGGTAGGGATTCTAGCGTCGTCAGTACAGGCGATTTTCCCGGGCCCTTTGCATTACAGGGCCCTGCAGCAATTGAAGATCAGGCATCTTCAGAAAGGTCTTTCGTATTCAGACAACATTCCCCTCACGCAGGATGTGAGGACAGAATTGCAATGGTGGTTGGGACACGTCGACGCTTGGAATGGTCGAGCGATCTTCGGTTGCCTGTCAGAAATCACGATAGAATCCGACGCCAGCCGTTGGGGCTGGGGCGCGCGTTGTGGAAACATCTCCACAGGAGGGAGATGGTCCCCGGAAGAGCTTTCACTTCATATCAACTGTCTGGAGCTGCTGGCGGGGTCGTTCGCTGTGAGAACGTTGTCCCCGAAGCAGACATCCTGTTGTATCCTCCTGCGACTAGACAATATTTCGGCAGTGAGGTACATCAACAAGTTGGGAGGCACGAGGTCGTCCATGCTTGTGCAGATCGCCAAGGATTTTTGGCATTACTGCCTTCACAACCAGATATCGATCATTGCGGAATATCTCCCGGGTCAGTCCAATCAGGTAGCGGACTGGAACTCGAGGTACCTCAGGGACTTCAGCGACTGGAAGTTGCTCCCGAGGATGTTCGAATGGTTGGAGGAGATTTGGGGTCCGTTCGAGTCGGATCTTTTTGCGTCGAGACTGACCTTCCAAATCCCTCGCTTTTTCAGTTGGAGACCGGATCCGTTGGCTCTAGCGACGGACGCGTTTCTCCAAAACTGGTCACAGGGGGTGCAATATGCGTTCCCCCCCTTCTTGCTGATCCCCAGAGCGATGTCGCAGGTGATCAGGCAGAAAGCGGAAGTGGTCATGGTGACGCCTTGGTGGACGTCGCAATCTTGGTTCCCCAAACTGATGCAGTGGAGCTGCGACCTACCCAGACTCCTCCCGGAATCGACGATGCCGTTGCTGGGCCCTCATCAAGAGAGGCATCCGATGATCACGGAGGGCAGACTGCGGCTGATGGCCTGGAGGCTTTCAGGCAGCAGTGGCAAGTGCCAGGCATTTCGAGCAGGGCTGCAGAATTCATCAAGCAGGCCTGGGCACCTTCCACGAGGAAGCGATACTCCTCGGCCTGGAAAGGTTGGGTGGATTGGTGCGTGGAACGACATCTGGATCCCGTGGGGGCCGGCTTACCCCATGTGCTGAATTTTCTGACGGATAAGGCTTCACAGGGTTTGGCCTATCGGTCGGTCAACAACTTCAGATCTGCCATCTCAGCAGGCCATGTCCAGCTGGATGGTAGGACCATTGGTATGCACCGTGTCGTGTGCAAATTGTTGAAGGGCATTAGAGTGGATAATCCCCCTAAACCGAAACATTCCGGTTTGTGGGACGTTACTCGGGTTTTGGACCTATTTGACAAATGGCCAGCGAACACGCTTCTATCCAGAAAGCAATTGTCGGCCAAGCTAGCCATGTTACTTTGCCTGTCGGCTTGTAGGAGGTCATCGGATGTACGAGCGTTGGACATAACAGGTAGAGTATTTACTCCAGAAGGAGTTTCTTTTCAGATTGTTAGACGTACTAAAACATCAGCTACACATGTTTCTTATAATGCATTTCAGGAAAATGAAAAGTTATGTGTTGTGCAATGTCTAAAGACTTATGAGGAATGTACAGCGGCTGTTAGGCCTCAGGGCTGTTCGCAGCTCTTGATAGCCCTACAAAAGCCATTTAAAGCGGTGGCTGCTGCCACCATTGCCAGATGGCTTTGTTATGTTATGAAAGAAGCAGGCATTGACATCACCATGTTTGGTGCGCATTCTGTCAGGGGTGCCATGGCATCAAAGTCGTTCATGTTGGGTTCCAGCATTCATGATATCATGCAGTGTGCAGATTGGTCGTCAGAATCGACCTTCAAAACGTATTGTTATAAGCCGGTGGGGGATATTACCTCTGTTGTTTTTAATAAGCGTTAAACTAGCATAATCAGAAGCCTCCGGTCCTGACATAGAATCACAAATGTGCTAGCATTCGCGACAAGAATTTGCAATTCTATTAAGGACACGGAGGCGAGGATTATCCCACCCGGCATTGTATATGTATTTATAAATGCTTGCCCACCCAGATGATTACGGTGGTTACGGTCTCATATCCTTTCTTTCAGGTTCTGATAAAAAGAGCGACTGAGACTCAAAGAATGCCAGGATATTTCGCCTGAAGTTGTTGTTTCTTCCCGTTGGAAGAATTATGAAGTTTTCCAAGTTTTCGTTGGAGCTGTTCGCCGAAAGAAAGAGGAAGATGGCGGCAGGCGGAGGCCTCTTATGGACTAGGGGGGCGTGTCTATGTGTGAGACATGATGGGATATGTAGTTTAACGTTATTTTTGAATGAAAAGCAAGCATTTTCATTGGCTGCTGTGAGCTTCTAGTAAAGATTGAGAAGCATAATCCTTGCCTCCGTGTCCTTAATAGAATTGCAAATTCTTGTCGCGAATGCTAGCAAATTTGTGATTCTGTTATGGGTGAGAAGTTTTCTAGGTAGTGATTGCCCTTTTGTCTGTCCCTGATTGCTCATTCAGGTATGCTATTGACAGCCAGGTGTACAGACTTCACACTGTCAGCCACATATGAGACATTTCTATCCAATATATGTATTCTGAATTGTGCTGTAAGGTATATTGTTTGCCTATCTATTTAAATAAAGATTCTTGGGCTGGGTGATTCTAGCCAAGCCTCTGACTCTGGAGAAAGTCATGTTGGATCGCTACACTCACTACCCTGGTGCAAATTGGCATTCGTCTTAAAGTATTTTTCAGTGAGGTTTTGTCTTCATAATCCATTGATGGATTGCCCATTGGATTATCGACTTTTCTTAGGGCTGGCAAACAAAAAAAGTGCATCAATGAAACAATATATACATATTTATATACATACAGGAGTTTTGGGTCATCTTTCTATATCTGATCTCTTCAAGTGTCATTCAGTGGCAGCTTCTCCACTAAGGTGGAAGAGCGTGGCCCCACTGTCAGGAGCTGCAAAGAAAGGAAAAAATAAAATGATAATAACGTAATGTTATTATCATTTATTTTCCTCTGCTGCAGCACTACATGAGGGGGTGCGGCAGGGCGGAGCCGCAGGGCTGCAGAGGAGGAGTGTTAGACACTGCGTAGCGCAACGACTGTTTAGTCGGCCCTCTTGCGCCACCCAAAACAGTAATGTGCACTCCCCTGTTCTCCATGCAGGCTCAATTACAGCATGCATGGAGAACATGCCCACCCTTACTGACCCTGGCTGAATGCAGTGTCATGGCGCTGAGACCAATCACAACAGCCCACAGCTCTTCCAGGGCACACAGCAGACCGCGGGGACGTTGGGAGCTACCAGAAGATATTGTTCCCTTTGTGGGCCTGCAACAGTAGCTGTAGCACACAAAAACAGTATTCTGATTTCCTGACCAACCCCCAAAGTTGCATCTAAGGTGCTAATTAAATATGTAGAATGTTTGTTCCCTGCTCTAGACAAAAGAGAGAAAAGATTACATGCATCCATTTGTAGTGAGGACACATTATGGATATTAGAATTATCTGGACGAAATTAGTCAAAAGGTGACCAGTTACTTTTGCAAGTTTCAGAAGTTGCAATTTCAGCACCTTCGACGAAGACAGCAAACACACTGCACCCTCACCAGCCACCCCCGACACCTTGAAGCCAACGTTTGACAGCTAGACAGCCCTCACCACCGAAGACACACTGAAGACGATGAAGTCAATCTACTCCGGGGCTCCCACAGAGCTGTCGACACCATCGCACCCATGCTTCTCAACACCATCAACATTGTTTCATACGCAGATGACACCCAACTCATCCTCTCCCTATCCAACGAACCCAACGCAACCAAACACAACTTTCAAGAAGGCATGTAAGCTGTTACCAACTGGATGAAAAAGAGCTGCCTACAACTCAACACTGACAAAACAGAAGTACTCTTCATGGGCCCACACCCCGACACTGGGAAAGACACCTGGTGGCCCCCCGCCCTCAGAAGCCCGCCCACCCCCACAGACCAAGCACGCAAACTTGGAATCATCCTGGAATCATCCTGGACCCCATGCTCAAAATGGACTGCCAGATCAACTCTGTTGCATCCTCCATCTTCCACACCCTCTACCTCCGGCTTAAGACCTTTAAATGGACCCCCCACAACCACAGAAAGACCATCATCCATGCCCTCGTCACCAGCAGACTTGACTACGGCAACATACTCTACGCCAGAATGAACAAAAACCTCACCCCAAGCTACAAAACATCCAGAAAGCCGCCGTAATGCTGGTCCTCAACCTGCCAAGACACTGCCAAATCTCCCAACACCTGCGTACACTCCACTGGCTCCCCATCGAGGCTAGAATCACCTTCAAGATTCTCACCCACGCACACAAAGTCCTCCACAGCACCGGACCAGCATCCCTGAACAGCTGACTCAAATTCCACGGGCCCCAAAGGACCCTACCGTCAGCCCAGCTCTTCTACGCCATGGTCCCCTGCGCCAGAAAGACTAGATCGGGAGGCCGCTCCTTCTCCTTCCTCGCGGCCAGAGCCTGGAACGCCCTACCGCTCCACCTCAGACTGACGACATCTCTTCCTGTCTTCAGGAGAAACCTCAAAACTTGCCTCTTCAATAGACCCCCCCTTCATGGACTAGAATCTGCACCTCCCCTCCTCCCCAGCGCCTGGAGACCCTTACGGTAAGTAGTTGCGCTTAACAAATACTTGATTGATTGATTGATTGATTGATTTGCTTGATTGATTGATTGATTGATTGAGCACCAGCTAGAAGTAGCAAGGAAATTCGGCTAGTTTGCAAGAAACAACTAGACAACCGAATACAATTAGGAAAAGCAAAATGCCCTGCAAACCATAAATAGGCCACCTTTCCAGATTTAAACGAGACTTTGTTACTGTAATAAAAACTTTACACACCGCTAGGAAGTTCACCACTTTTGTTCTTGGGGCACCCCGTGCATGCTGAAGCATGCAGTGCAGTCCCGGAATCCGGGATTGTACTTACTAAGTGCACTAATTGAGTAGGTGATGCCAGTACCCTTAGAAACTGACACTGGTGAGAATTGTGAGGAGTTTACACTGGTGGGCAGTGCAAAAACCACTTGCTGGTGTGTGATGAAAAGATATTAGTAATGGACAGGATTCAATCAAAAGGGATTAGTGAGGAGCTAGCACTGGTGGGAGCTGAGATATGCCCACACTGGTGGGTACCAGGAGAAGATGTGTAGCGGGGCTTCAAACCCATTGTGGGGCAGCTCTCCTTTAAGGGCTCCAGGAATAAGCCCTCCTTGTTTTCTGGCCCACTTACATTTTTATTTTACCAACAGTAAACGTAATCTATTATTCACTCTTGGTATGGCAAAAAAAAAACCAAATACAGCAATTGCCTGTGGCAGCTTGTTGTTACACTGTCTAAAGGTTGGCACAGGCACACAAAGGGGCCTGCACAAGCCATCCTAGAGATTAACAAGGGCTGGTGAGCCCCCAGCCTGAAGACCCTGGCTCAAGGTCTCAGTGCCACCCCAAACTGTGACATCTAAGGTGGCACAGCCAAAGGTAGCCAAGGGCGATGCTGGATTAAACCCTGCAGTGCCCTAAAAAGTCAGTAACACCAGGGTCTCCATTTGAGGGGAGGTGTGTTGCCCCACAAGCATCAGAGCTGAAAAATAAAACAGTAATAAAGTTTATTTATTACTGTTTTATTTTTCAGTAACCTGGCCCGAACTAAGTGTCAAGGTGCACAGGGGGAGGGGGTACTGTCCCCACCTAGCTATGTCACATAATTCACTTTCACATTTCATTACGCTTCCTAAAATGCTTTGGATCAGATACTAGCGAAAATTGAGACCGACTGCCACTGTCCATAACAAGTCTAAGAATTTATAGTTAAATATAAGGTGCACCCGGTTGTGTTTCGAAATTCACTATCACATTGTCACACATCACATGTCACAAAACACACTGTCATGTTGAGTAGTTCAGGTCAGAACGACCAAGCTCTTGGATATCAAGAGAAATTTCTTACAAGGGTGTACTCATGTATAAACACTGCATGCGCGTTGCCGCAAATGTCACACTTGTAGGGTAGTGGACAGCAATGCTGTCATGTGCCCCTGCATGTACAGATTACTAGCAGATAGTGTACCAGAATGTTTTATAGCGATAACATAAACGATTGGGGCGTTGCTTGTTCTTTCTTTCCCCCCTTGATATATGGATGCACAAAAAAAGTTGTAAGAGAACATGTACAACACCAGTTTTACATGGATTTCCACACAGTTCTATTCACTTTTTTAAAATTCACACAAGTCACCGAAGTCACTTTATTAATAATTTGAAAAGTAAAATGTTCTTACTACCATAACATACACGAACAAGTACCTGTTTATATATTCCCATAGCCCTGAAGAAGTCGCAGTTTAATCCCCTGTAACAGCGACAAAACACGTGTTGGCTAAGAAGGCTTAAAGATTTAGAATTTAAGACATGTGAAAATATAAAGACAAGCATCATTGTGATATTTTATGTAACTGTATGTATTTACTTTTGAACGTGTGCTGAGGATTTGTATATAATGCATACATGCTCTGCTGGTCACACACGTGGGGATCTGGTGGTTTTTCCTTATCTTATGCACCGTGCCAGATTACCTGCCATAAGTGATTTATACTTGTGATAGGCCTGAGCTCGCCATTTTGCCTATTGCTGACCACCGACTGTATAACTCAGCTAGCGGTGGGCCTGGTGGTTGGGAGGGGGTGGAGCTGCTGGCTGGAGGGAGTCCTGGTCCTGCTTTGAATGCACCCTGGACCAGCAGACCATGACAGCTGTGATGACTGACGAGCTTTTTTAAAAGCACATTAAACATTCATGGATGCATTTAGGATCCTATTACCAGCCCAGCTCCAGGATCTGTAAAGAAAGAAAAAAAGGCAATAAAATAAATAAATCAAGACCTATGCAAAGCACAGTGGGTAAGTGTATACTGTTCGTGGAGCACACAGGAAACAATGTCAGAACAATGCCTCACGAAGCAGCTGTTCCGAAGCAGCACCTCCGACCTTGGATTGAAAGCATCCCCAAGAACAGTACACAAAAATGAATAACATCACACTCCTACACAAGAACCACACACACATATTATTAACCCCATACATGCATATATTGTATTGTACTGTAATTGCATTTATATAGCACTACTACCCCTGATGTGGCGTTGAAGCGCTTTTTGGGCGAGTAGTACACGACTCCGGAACCCAAGAAGGATTAGCGTTGAATTAGTATAGTGAAATATAAAAGTAATTTGAGCGGTGGATTGGTTAATCAGTTATTTGGATTCAGAAGGATAGCAGAGGGAAAAAGGTTTGCATTTATATAGCACTTGTTACCCCTGAACGGGTGTTGAAACATTTTTTCGGCAAGTAGCACGCTACACCCACACAAGAACGGCACACACATAATAATAACACCACAGTCCTACGCAAGAACAGCACACAGATATCAATAACAGCACACCCATAACAGCCTGGCACTCACCAAGAACAGCACAAAGATATCAATATCAACACACCCCTACCGAGCCTGGGTCACAGCTACCAAGAACAGCAAAAAAATACCATAGCAACGCACCCCTACCGAGCCTGGGTCACAGCTACCAAGAAAAGCACACAATTATCAGTAACAACACATCCCTACCATGGGTGCTAGAGGGCGCACAGCGGAATGGCTGCCTCTTGAGACAGTCCGCCGGCCAGAGACAAATAACGGGAAACAACAGCATGCAAATGGTGCAATAAACTCCAAAAACGTCATGAAACGGAATCGGAAGGTGCGGAGAACATGCTGCAACGAGTAGATTGCTGAACCGATAGCTAAGCTTCCTGTAATCAGCTATCAAAACCTGAGTGGCGGAAAAACTACTGCGGACAAAATGGCGGACCTGTGTAATTAATACGAGGTGAGCAATTTCGCGCTGCCCGACTGTGTAGGAACATACTGTGAGGCAACAAGGTCAACATTGGGAGGCGAGGTGCGACATGCAGAGACCCGGCAGTCAAGGTACATGAGGGGTCGAGATGCAAAAAACAGAACCCACGTAATTTAAACGCGCATGGGCATTGTGGAAGTGTCGGGACTCCAGCGCTGCAGTGACTGTATATATCCGCCGCTGTACAGCGCGCTGTGTCGGCAGCCGGGTGCCACAGAACTGATGGTGTAAGCATCGCCACGGGATTGTACTGCGGAGGTAAGCGGCTTGGAAACATAAGATGGCGGCGCCCGCGATCTGATGAGAAGCGGAGGAGGCAGAGCGACCAGCGCCGGTAGCGGTGTGTGGAGGTGGGGCGGACCGGTAGTGAGGCGAAGCTGAAAACGGCACAGAGCTTGTCAAGTAAGTCCCGACTGTGTAGGAAAGGGCGCTTGTCAGAAGAAGGCATTGCGGCTAACAACGCTCCACAAAGGCACGAACAGGGCACTGTAACTATAAACAGCGGCGAAGGTTGCCAAAGAACATCCCGCACAAGACGTTACCAGGCTGCAAGGCACAAATTGGAGCGGCGTGACAGGGGAATCGATGGGCATAGCTCCTGGCGGTGTAAATGTCTAACGCTGAAGCAAATAGGAAATAACAGGCTGCAAAACGTGCTGGGCTGTATGAAAGTAACGTGTACCTGTTGCAAAGCGACGTAACCATTGTGTACTGATACACTGGTGGGGTGAAAGCAGAAGTTGGGTGAAAACAGTGGTTAGAACACCCCCCGCACACGGCCCCACGCACAGAACCAGGAGGCAGCTGGTATATATTGGTCAAGGAAAATGGGCAAACCAGAGAAAGTACAGTCAAAACTGCCATTTGATAATAAAAAAGCTATGAAAGGGGCTACGGTGCCAGCAGATGTAGACATGGACGCAGACGCAGAGGCGCAGAACACCATGGAATCAACCCTGAGAGCCATTCACAAAAGTTTACAGGAAGTGCATTGTAAGCTAGACTCCATCACGCAGAGAGTCGACAACATGGCCGCGAAGCTCGACAAGCACGGGGAGCGGCTAGAAGAAGCTGAGACAAGGTTGTCAGCTGTGGAAGATAAATCACACGCGACGACACAGAAATGCACAGAGATGGACAGAGTACTGGAGGTCATTAAAAACAAGTCTGAGGAGTTGGAGGCGAGGTCCCGAAGGAATAATATACGCATAGCGGGGGTTCCAGAATCAACCAACACTGGGAAGATGGAGACCTATGTAGAGGATCTGCTGAAAACGATCTTTGGAACTGACCAACTGTCCACAGTGTTTATCGTCGAGCGTGCGCACAGAACACTAGAGACAAGACCAAAGCCAGGAGCCCCTCCACGCCCAATAGTTGCACGTCTGCTAAACTATAGAGATCGGGACGTAATACTAAGGATGGCGAGGGAAAAACAAGAGATTGAACATCAGGGTAACAAGCTACAATTCTAACCGGACTTCACCATCAATGTGCAAATGGTGTGGAAAGAATTCGCATCGGCAAAACAGAAACTGAGAGAAATGAAGATAACATATGCGATGCTATACCCCGCAAGGTTGAAAATAACCAAAGATGGTAAATCTGTGATATGCCAAAATCCCAAGGAAGCGAACAATTATATTAAACGGTTGGGACAACGTCGAAGGGAACAAAGGCGTCAGGAGCAAAATCGTGAGTCGGACTCAGTCAAGGGAGACGACGAGAATCAAACCACATTGTCAAAACTCTCTGCATGCTGCGATGCGTGCAATATACAGTACTAAATAAAATGGCATGCGAGATGTAAGGAACAAACTCACGGTTAGAGGGGTGTACTACAGGCATCCCTCTGATGCGATGTACATTTGGTGCCCATCAATGTGTGCAGCCGGGGCTACGCAGGATAATGCTGGATTGTTGCCTGTTGTGACAGCTGGAGACAATGGCCGCAGTGATGAGACGGAACCATGTTGCACTGCGCCAATACTGTGTGTAGAAAATTGGAGTGGAATGGTAACGTAGAATGCCCATTGCTGTGTGGCGCAGTCGATAACATAACAACAGTGTAATGTAAAAAAAATTTGAATGCGCTGCTCAGATACCCAGGTCGGCGCAGTGGTAGCCTCTCACAATGTTGTTTTCTGCCCTGAGCTGGTTCTAGCGGGAGGTATAGAGGTGGGAGGTACTATGCACTGATACTGCGAGCACCCACGGTAACAAGACAAGACTGTCAGTGTAAACTGTTGCACCTGCGCTATGCACGGTACTCTGGCCACATCCACTATGTTGGATGCAGTCGTGTGACCCAAGTGGACACCCACACAGGGTGTCCCCCTATGATGGTACGAAGTTGATTGTTGTTACAACCAGGGTGTGTCTTTGGCAAGTTTGGGATGCTGAAGTGGGTGGGGGGAGGGGGGGAAGAGTTGGGGAAAAATGGGTTATCGAACTGTATTTGAGAAACACTGCCAAAATCCATGGGAGACTTAAACTGTTCAATACACTATATAGACTAAAGATGTCACATATCATGACCAAGAATGATGACAATACATTGCAAATGCTAGTATTACTGTTAAGACAAGATGGAGGATAGGCGTGTACGTAGATTAAGACTCTTGTCATGGAATGTACGTGGCTTAAAAAACCCCAAGAAAATTAGGCAAGTACTGGCATACCTCACACGACTGTACGTTGACATAGCATATCTCCAAGAGACCCACATTGACCGACACGTACAGACACGCATTGGTCAGAGGTGGGCGGAGGCTTCATATAGTGCGGCCTACTCTTTGTATTCGAAGAGGATACTCATATTTATACGTCGTGGGTTAAATTTCAAAATGGAACAAGTACATACAGACAGTGCAGGGAGATATGTCATTGTAACGGGCATCCTAAGGGGACATAAAATTAATCTACTAAATATTTATGCTCCGTATGTAGACAACCCTCAATTCTACAGAACTATATGGACGGAGCTGTCCGAACTGCCTGATATACCGGTGTTTTGGGGAGGAGACTTTAACATGGCACTAAATGAGGATGTCGACAGATCACAAGCATCACAAAAGAGCGTTGCAAACAATACAAGACATAATGCTGGATAGGCAACTAGTGGATCTATGGCGAATAAAAAATCCAAACAAACGTGAGGCTACACACACACAACAGCGGCGTTTAGCAGCTGGTCACAGATAGATTACTGGATTGGGTCACCGGAGTTGTTACAATGGATGGAAGACGTCACCCACCTTCCAAGGACACTATCTGATCAAAATCCGGTGCTGATTACGCTTATAGTGCCTAACTATGTGCCACCCCGTTCAGCTGGCGCTTCAATGAGAAAGCACTACAAGACGCATGTTATCGTGACACGATCAGTAAAGCAATAACAGAATATTTTGAACTGAATGAGGCTACAACAGAAGACGCAGGAATACTGTGGGAGGCCTTTAAGGCCACAATCAGAGGGGTCTGTATTAGCACTAATGCGGTCATATTAAAAGACCTAAGACAGCAGTTGGAGAAAAAAGAAGCTGTCATTAGGAAACTGGAGTTAGAATATGCTGAGACACAAGACCCAGGCGTCTTGGGTAAAATTAAAATTGAGCTGACAGAATATCAAAAGCATGCAGAAACGGAATTAAATTATGTGCACAAGCGACGAATAGCAAGAAGATACGGGGAGGCAGGGAGACCTGGAGCTACGCTAGCAGCTAAAATTTGTGTGCAGTAGCCACCACCAGTGGTAGAGGCGGTGGGTGATAACTATGGGGTGCTACGACATGATACGAAAGGTATACTGGAGGCCTTCCAGCATACATTTGGAAAGCTATACGAAGCCGATACGACCGCCTCAGCGGATGAAATAGATAAATACTGTGACACGATAGCACTGGCATGGTTATCGGATACTCAGAGACAATACCTCTCTCACCCAGTGACAGTGGAAGAGGTGACAGAGATAATACAGGCACTTCCAAATGGCAAGGCACCGGGTCCAGACGGCTTCACGGGGGAATTTTATAAAGCCTTCATGGACCTGCTGGCACCTCATGTGGTAGCTATGCTGGGGGATGCACATGAGAAGGGAACACTGCCGCCCTCCCTGTGGGAGGCTTTGATTATAGCACTGTTAAAGCCGGACAAAGACCCGGAAATGTGTGACTCTTACCGACCACTATCTCTTATAAATGTGGACACTAAAATACTGCCTAAACTCCTGGCGACGAGACTGCACATTTTAATGACGAGACTAATCCTTGTGGATCAATCAGGGTTTATCCCCACTAGATCGACCTCCCACAACATGAGAACCCTGTTTGCGCTATCACACTACTTATCTCCGGAGACGAAAGCAGCAGCGGTACGATATTGCGCAGAATGGGTTTCCCACCAATGTTCCTGCAATGGGTGGGGCTCCTCTACACAAACCCTATAGCACGGATTAGAGTCAACAAATATGTCTCAGAACCAATGAAGATAGAAAGAGGCACACGGCAGGGGTGCCCACTTTCCCCACTTTTGTTTGCTATCGCAATAGAACCACTAGCATGTAAAATAAGACAGGAATATAAACACTCAGCACTGCAATTCCCCCAAAGACCACTTCACATCTCGCTTTACGCAGATGACGTGTTACTATATGTAAGAGACCCAAAAGACAATTTCAATCCGCTCTTGAGGGAATTCGTTAAATTTGGATATCACTCTGGGCTTAATATCAACTGGACGAAATCCACGATCATACCCCTCACTGATAGCACACTTCCCTTCCAATTAGATTACCCCCTAGACTGGCAAACAGACCCAGTGCGATACCTGGTAGTTTGGTTCCACAGAGACCCTGAGGAGGTGATTCGAACGAATTACAACAGGGTGTTGGCTGGGCTGGAGCAGAAAATAGACCGGTGGATACAATTGCCATTATCTATGGCGGATAGGGTAGCAATAGTTAAAATGGTGCTTCTACCGAAACTACTTTATCTATTCAATAATATTCCGATAAAACCACCGAAGCTAGTGTTCCAGGCGATAAGACCGGCAACCTTAAAGTTGATTTGGGCGGGAAAGACGGCTAGAATAGACCTCCACACTCTAACATTGCCGTATGCAAACGGTGGATTTAAAGTCCCTGATTTCCTACTGTACTACTTATGTGCGCAAGCACAATATGCGCACTATTGGTTTCACCCCATTCCTTTCATCACGCATGTAGCGGTGGAAGAAGGAGACGCCCTACCTATACCATTAGATGCAGTACTAGCACACGTAAGGCCACCTTTACATAAAAAAGATATTAATACAGTAGATGCTACATCAGAGGCATGGCAGTTAATAGCAAAAAAAGTGGGTAAACAACCGTAATGCACACCAGAACTGCCACTCCATTATTATGCAGCACTCTCGGTTACACAAGAGAAAGTGGGTATGGAATTACTTAAACAAGTGGGAATTGACACAATATGAGATCTGTATCACGAGGGCACAGTTAAAACACTAGTAGACCTGGACTACATACAAAATCAATCATTGCTATTTAAATGTACGTACTATAGACTACAGTGTGCACTAAGGGCACACTATCCCACTTATCCAGCAGAACCTGACACTCTACTGACGCTGCAGTTGATCATCACATCATCTAACCCGAGGCATCTAGTATCTAGACTGTACACCGCGTTGCAAGCTGAAATAGGAGGCACTGCAGATAAGGTGATTCAGAAATGGAATTTGTGCTTGGAAACACCTCTAACAGAGGAAGAATGGAGTACTGCAGGCACGATAACTGGAATACTACCACCAAACGGGAACCTAAAGCTTATACACATTAGATACACACATACCACACACCTCAACGCCTACACAAATATGGACTGCGAGAGGACTCTAGATGTCAACGATGCGGGATGGAAGACGCAAATTTTATACATTTGGCATGGTATTGTAGAGAGGTGGCTCAATTTTGGCTAGAGGTTACAGATACAGATATGCCATAGCGCATGTTAGCAGCCGTTCTCAAGATGCCTCACCTCGCATCACTAATGAGATGCAAAGTAGGCGTTTCTGTTCAAAACAACAACAAAAAATATCGCGAACTGCACTACTCTGTATTAACAAGCCGGCCCAGGACACCCATAGTGATATAAAAAGCTGCGGTAACCACGGTTATCGCTGTAAGCTAACGTCCCAAAAATTCCTGACTTACCTATATTTATAAAGGGAGGTGGATTCTAAGGCTAAATCCACATCTCCCTATTACCAAGGATTCCCTAATTGCTGCAGTTGTATCGCTGGATTTCCAGCGATGTTCCCTCATTTCGCCACTCTTGCTGGATGATATTATATCGGGGTGAGATAAGCATTGATAATAACGCATTATCTCGCCGATTAAATCCAGCGACAGCCAGCGTTAGACAAAATCGTGCTAAGCGCGCTCTGCGATATTTATCACAATTAATTGATAATATGCCCCAAAATGCCTAGATCTTCAAGGCCCTGTGCTAGCCAAAGTGGCGAAAAGCAACACAAAGTGATGCAAGGCAACCCATGCATTTACTTTCCAGTGTAAAAAGGGGTTATGCACTGGAAAGCTGCCTTTTTCTCTGAGCAAATAAACACATTGCTTAGTGTCAAGTGTGCATCACTAGAGCAGATCAGCACAAAGAGCAATAGCTTTTAATGCAAGCCCAAATAACTAAGAGAGGTCGTACAGGCTTTGCATTAAAAACTAAACAGGAGTAAACAGAATGAAATGTATTTATTTCTCAAAAACACAATGCATTGCATGCCTGCTGCAGTGCTCAGCACACATCCAATGAGGGGATCCTTTTGAATATGTCTAGGCATAGGACTGTTTTCTTCAAGGTTATGCTTCTAATACATATACAATGTTAGACAGCGAGCACTCACTTCTGCAGCATGGTGTAAAGCTGTGCGTCATGCCAGGCAGTCTTTATGGAGCTCCAGTACGAGGGATAACCATAGCTGAAGTTGTAAATATTTATGAAACTGGGTATGCGAAAGGTAGTCTGTAGGTCTTGAAATGAGTGCATATGGGATACGCGTCATACATCCCCCAACGCTGTGATCCCAATCAAGCCCCATCCCCTGAAGCCCTCTAATTGCTCTGTATGACTGAGCGAGTGGCCTCTCCAGAGGGGAGTCGCTGGCTTGTTTTTTTTGGTCTAGCTCATAAATCTTTTGGGCGCCCACCGGACAAGGAAGACCGTCCTAGTGACTTCTATAGTGTAGGAGGGCAGGGCTTTAAGTGGGATGAAAAAACAGGGGGGTCTCTCAAAGAGGCATGGCCAATGTGATTAAGGACGTGGCGTAAAAACACGTAACCTAAAAATCTGTGCTTAGCATAGTGTGCCGCCCAACTGATATTTTGCTGTTTCTGTCATTGCATCCAGATATATGATACAACAAGTAACATCATACCTACAAAAAGTCAGGATTATTGGCTTTGTCAATGGTTGTTAGTTGCATAAGATAAACAGGCAGCAACATTGGCTTGTATATAATATTGAAAAAGCTCCTACTTAAAGCCCTGGTGACACCACAACAATGTTGCTGCTCCTGAGTTTCAAAAAGAGAAGGGACATTTAAAGAGAAAATGACTCACTTTAAAGGATTTCCCTTCCCATACAACACTCCCCTGGCATGATATCATGCCGTAACTTCTCCACTAAAGAGAAGTGAGCATCGATGTGCCTGCTGTCAAGGCAGTCCAGAAAAACCGGACCGTCTGCGCCAGGGCACAAAACAGAGCCCGATAGAGACCCGTTTCGAGGCCCCCTTTAAAAAACTGTCGGTGCTCAGCACCGGTGAGTCCCGGCCCACTTAAAGTACTGTGGGAGGGGAATGGTGGGCCATAGAGGAGGTGCACAACAAACCCATAGGTTTTGATGCAAAGTCTCATCAATGAAGATAGTCTTACCATATTTTGCATTAAAAAACAATGCCTTGACTATGCAGGAGCAAACCAGTGGTCAAAGTGGACAGGATCGAAAGGGCATGGCATGCCCCTACTTCTTCCATTTCAAAAGATTCCGTTCTCCTACTTTTTCTTTTCAAAACTTTGTCCCAGGACAGCAGAAATAGCAAAAGCATTCAGATAACGTTCAGGTTGCTTTCGTGGACGTTCTGGGATGAGCAGAGATGGAAACGGACTCTGTCTCTTCCTTACTGCACAGAGAAGACACGGACAATGTCCTCTTCTTTTCTGTGCTGGCAGCTGCCCCCCGCTTTCCTATTATTCCCTCTCTTTCTGTCTTGCTGCTCACTAACTGAAAACCTTGACTTGAAGAAACGGTTCACAACCTCTCTTTCCTTCTTTCATTTATTGCTTCCCTGTGTAATGGATCCAAAAAAGAAAAACACTCTTGTGGGAAATGCCCTTTTTCTGACATTTTTCTATTCAAAAGTGCAGCCTCGGGATGCAGAGAAATAAAAGGTTTTAAATATGAAAAATAAATACATAACTAAATAAAGCAAGACAGAGTGGTTGCAAAGTGGCCAGATTGGTTTTATTCACATCCAAACACATTAGTCTTACTTTACAGACTTTGCAGTGAAGCGCTACTTTTGTTTTCTCGTCTTTCTTTGAACAGCATTGTTGTCCCCAAGTGGGGACGTGCACCATTCCTGGATGTATTGCAATACCTGATTGATGGGTGGATTGGAGAACAAAATGTGTACCATGGCTCTGTGTTTATGGATGTGGTCTTTTTAAACCATACTGTTTACATTTTGTAGGGATATAAGCAATGGACATTGAAATGGTTCGCTTCAGGGCCCTGTATTCATGTCCTTAACTTTTCAGGTAAAACCACTCGCTGATTTCTGAATAGTGAGTGAGAGATTGTTATGGTAACCGTGTTGTTTCTACTTACATTTCACATGCTTTACTTAATTCTTGCATTCCCTATGAGTGTTTGAGTTTACTTTTTTTATTTTTTAGGCAGCATATTACTCTTATGAAGTGCATAATTTGAATTGAGCCACATACAAGTGTTTATAGTGGAACAATTAAGTTGTAACTGAAGGCAGTGCGAGTTTCTCTCAGTGGGGCAGTATAGTGTTCAGTGGTGGAGAGGATTTGGCACTATGGCCAGAGCTGTCGAATTTGGAACTGGGGAACCAGGTTCTGCCTTCATGACCAGTCTACCAGACCACTCTACTGAGGGAGCATATTCCAAAGCTAGACCTTAGAAGGCCCCACTAGACCTTTGAAGGCCTGATGTCTTAGCACAAGCAGGTGTACCCCAGTGGTGTCAATTGTGGGTTAACCTTGAAGGCCTGTCCACCACAATCTATACTGAAGCTCATCCCCAGGGCAGGCCTACGAAGCAGTAAACCCTAGAGCAACAGTGATCCAGTCACTGTCACTGAGGTCACATGAACCTTGAGCAGGTTAGGGTGGTGCGAGCAGTGTGACCGCACTAGGTGCCCATTTCGGGTGGGTGCGTGGTGTTTGCAAGTACATTATGGTTTTAAAAAAACTTGCTGCCTCTTTCCTGGCCTCCAGCAATTTTCAGCAACATTAAAAATGTCATGATATCTTCGGTGGTTAATGTTCTTCCTAGATAGAGATCAGAGTTTTGTCTAGTGGAAGGGTTGACTCCTGGAAAGGTAGCACAGAGGGTTAATATGCCTGCTGCAAAGAACATGTACCATGCAGATCACAAAGTACACATAATGTTAACTAGGTTAGTAGGTTACTGCTTTTGTCAGAGATCCTTTTGTTACTTGCAGTTTATAAGTTAAAATCATATCATAGCACAGTGAGCCATTAAACTATACGGCCTACTGGTATGGCTGTCATGTGGCTTCTACACCTTGTAGTCCTTTGTCTTATGTAACATTCCCTAAACAGTCATTTACACACATATAAATGATTGTCTCTGTGTAGCGTGTGTGATGTAAAGTGGTCTGACACATACACTGGTATGAGTGGCGCCGTAAATCAAATTATATATATCTGAGAAAGAGTTTGGTTATGAAGACTTGAGGGGGACCGTTAAAGGGTGATAGTGAGGGAGTCCGAGGAGTAGATGACAATTGGGGGCACCAACAAACATTGTTGCACAGGGCGCCACCTGCACTAAAGCCGGCCCTGCCCTCGAGGTCAGTCCGCCTCACCCATTGGTACCTCCATTGGCTTTGTTTCAGCACTAGTAGCTGCCACGCACCAAGGATCGACAATGCAGGATTCGCATGCACACCAAACTAAGTTTGCAAACTTCACAGTCTCTCTGCTTCATGCACAAGAACTTTTAACATGTGCTCTGGAGCCAATGGAATTATGCAGTAATGGGGGACAAAATTATGCCACAGTGTTGACTAAATTACGCAACAAAAAAAAGGCTGCAGCGTAAAGCAATATATTTTCTTATACTTTATAATTTAGACATTTTTACACATGTTAAGTCTCTGCAAAGATTCTGCCTCATTAGTATCAGTATAACATACAAATGCAGCAGTGAGAAAGGTGATTAGTCAACCTTTGCAAAGGGCCCTCCACTTTGCAGCAACTCAAGTCACGTTTTTTAGTAACTTTTTCTCTGTTTGAGCTACAAAAATGATTAGTTAAAACTGTAAGATTATTCAGTGGATTATGTATTTTGTGGCAAATATGGCAGAGCCATAATTATATAGAAAACATTTGCAAACTAGGATGTTTTGCCATTCCTGTTTGAATTGCTCTTGTGGAAGAAGGGAGGAGAAGTGCTAATAAGAGAAACTGCATGGCTTGGAGACAAATGGCTTGTGATTCCACTTTTATGTGTATTTGGGACATTGTGTGATTGGAAATATATCCCACTTTGTGAATATATTTAAATGCCAATAACTCCTATTAAACCTTAAATAATCAAGTGTATCCATTGGTTAAATAAAATAACACAATAAGCTGTAACTGGTCGGTGAAATGCCAAACAAATACTAAAAATTGGGATTTTTGGCACATTCTGGTCACACCTCTGACTCCAATCCTTGGGTTATCCCCGCCCTTGGAGTCTCCGCCCACAGTTCCCCTACTTTTTTTCTCCCACTTCGACCACTGGAGCAAACAATGGGGAAAGCGATGATTTACCCGAGAAAGCAATGCATGCAGGCTGCAGCACACAGCACACATCCCATGCCTCTGCCCTTCTGTGGATGTCTGCGCTTAGCACTTTGTTCTGGAAGGGTGGGTCTCTAATATAAATCCTACAAAGGGCAGAGCACACCCTCCTCTGCAGCATGGTGCATAACGCAGGGCAACTTGTTTGTGTGCCAATGACACCCGTAGCAGGCCAATCTTGGTAGATACAGTGCTGTGCTGTGTTGTCCTCTTTGCAGAACATAACACAGCAACCTTGGAATCCTCCACTGAGCTGAAGGAAATTTTTGTAAATTTGGGCGAGGGTTTCTCTGTGATGCAAAAAAAAAGTTAATGTAGGTTTTTTTAATGACAAGTGAAGTGGAAAAACAGAAAGAGAGTAGATTTTCACCACTACACAGAATAGAACAATATCAGAATTATTTTCCCTGTTTCCAGAGAAGGTGAACTACCAGATTAGGAGAAAGTGAAAGACAGTAGGCGTGAGTAGGAGTTGGGGCGATTGCATCTGATAGTAGAAATTACAATCTTTGAATGTTGCCCTCTACAAGCAGAGCATCCGTGCCTTTGAATGGAGAAATGCTGACTGCAGTGATGCAGTCTATATCTGTAGATGTTTTACAGGGAACAGGCCCTGCCCGCTACTCTTGAAAAGCTCAGCAGGCCACTATCAAATTATTACCAGACATGGACCTTGTTCTAGCTCGTCTCCCCTCTCATGTCCTCTCTAACTCTCGAGACACTTGGTAGTGAGGGTTATTTTTATTAACACAAGTTCTTAGAATAGGCAGATTGAAGATTCATAGCAGCACATCCCTTCCAGTGCCCATAACAGAATCAAGCTTCTTGGGGTGCCAGCGCCGGCTTCAGTGCTGGTGCCTCCCCCTGCCACCCTCTCCCCCCACCCCGATGTGACAGTCCTTCTTAGCACACCCCAAATGACCTCCTTCTCCACGGATTGCCCTACTACCACCCTCCAACAGTGTTACGCATGTCTCTATAGCGCCTCTCTGGCATACATTTCATTGGTTTATAGTGCTACTCATAGTTCACTCAGTTCAGAGGTCTGTATGGTACACCTTCTTTGCAGCAGGCACATTAACCCTCTGTGCTGCTTTATGATGAGTCAAAACTGTTACTCGACTGGAAAACTGCTGGACGCTAGAGGAACTCTGCAGCACTTGCTTCTAAAACTATAAATTATTTAACCACAGCGCCCCCTCCTAAAGGTCAGTGCCAGGTGTGGCTGCACCGGTTGCACCGCCCTAAAGCCGACCTTGCTGGATGTGTACAATTGGAAGCAGTAGTGTTTTATCTGAATGCGGAAGGTGTTCATGTTTATCTTGATATCTTACCTGTGTGATTTCTTTAGATTAATAGTTATCTATTGATTATTGATAAGGTTGCATCTTCCTTTTGTTAGAGGGGAGCATTGTTATTTCCTGCATTATGCCTTGCCCTGTGTGTATGTGCAGTGCTTATGCACTGAGGGGCATATTATCAAGGGATTTATCTCCCTTTTTTGGCTTTAAAAGCCAAGAAAGCGGAGATAAAATTATCTCCCTATCAGCAACAGGGTGCTAACATGCAAATTCGCATGTTAGCACCCTTTTTCTCTACGCTTCCCCTTGCATCTCTAATGAGATGCAAAGGGAGCGTTCCAGAGAAAAATAATAGGAGAAATGTTGTTAAGCGACATTTCTCCTATTATCAAGGATTTCGCTAACCCTGTTAGTGATAAAAAAAGCAGCGCTAACCGCGGTTAGCACTGCTTTTTTTACACCTGGTATTTTCCTGACTTAGCCATGATATCCTATGGAAGGTGGATATCATGGCTAAGTTTGTGAGCCCCTATCATCAAGCTAACGCCAAACTTCGAGAGATTATCATTGGTTTTCCAGCGATAATTTCTCAATTGTCAGTTAGCGTGAGGATTTTTATCACTACTGAGATAAACCTTGCTAATAGCAAGTTATCTCTGCGATAATTTCCGGCGATGCTTAGCGTTAAAAAATTCGTTGCTAAGCATCGTTAGCGGTAAATATTGCTAAACGTTGGTAATATGCCCCTGAGTGTCTCTCTGTTATGTGAAGCAGTATGGTTCCCTCCTAGTCCAGGCTCCACTAGTACAATTTAAGCCAGAGTGATGTGCACACAGCCGATACTTCATAATTCCCTGCGCTTATGATTCTGCTCTGTGATGAACATCTCTGTATATAACTGAACCACTGCCTTGTAATGTGGACTTGTTCATAATGTATAAAAGTTGATCTGCTACACGGTATTTTCATGTATCGCCTTTTTTAACGTGAGGTTTATTGAAACATAATCTGATTTTGAGGTGCATTTTTATTGTTTTTCTAGAGTATCCTTCTGAATGACTTTTGCTATGTGTTTTCATATTACAGGCATGTGGTGGACAGTCACTGTGCAAGCTTTACATCGGTTTCCTCAACATTGATGGTCTTTGCTTAAAGTGGTAGTTCTATGATGTCTCTATTGTGGCACTGCTGCAGTAAAGAACTGCAGGACTCCGTTGAACTTGTTAGTAGATCGAGTTTATTTGTCGGCAAAAACCCTGTGACATATCAAGACATTGTTTCCTACTACCATTGCACCATCATTTGTTACTGCTCCTCTTTACCGCATACTGTGACCCCCTTCATTGCCCGCTTATACGTTATGTTATGTTAAAAAGTCTTATACCGCGCACGTTCACCGAAACGGTTTCTTGGCGCTCATAACAGATGCGGAGGGCAAGGGCAGAAGTTTACTCAAATGCTGACTTAAAGAGGAAAGTCTTCAGTGTCCTACGAAAGCACTCATAGGAGGGGCAGTGGCGGAGGGGGGAAGGAAGGGAGTTCCAAAATGTAGGGGCTAGAAAAGAGAAGCGGAGGCCACCATGTTTCTTGCGATGGATTTGGGGGGTGAGCAGAAGGTTATCAGCAGAGGAGCGTAGGTTTCTCGTGGGTATATACCGCTTCAAGCTGGAAGAAATAAAAGCAGGTGCAAGATTATAGAGGGCTTTGAAGATTGTGCAGCCAAGTTTGAAGGTGCAACGTTTGGCCACCGGAAGCCAATGCAGGCTCCGTAATAGCGGCGAGACGTGCTGGTGCTTGGGCTGATGATATACTAAGCGAGCAGCCTGGTTTTGTATCAGCTGTAGCCTCTGGAGCTGGTAGGCGGGGATCCCTGCGTATAAGATGTTAGCAAAGTCAACTCTGGAAATAACAAGAGCCAAGATGACAAGGATAAGTGCATCTCTGGTGAGGAATCTACAGATTTTGCGTATCCTACGTAGGTGGAAGAAGCAGGATGATGTTACAGCACTAATCTGAGACTTCATGGCTAGATCACCAGTGATGACTACACCGAGGCTTTTCACAGAATTGACAGGGCGGGGGGGATCCCAAGTGAGTGGGGCCAAAAGCTGTCGTTCCATGAGTTGGCAGAGCCGCCCACCAGCACAAGCTCAGTCTTTGTAGGATTTAATTTGAGCAGGCTGTGAGCCATCCAGTCTGAGATGTCTAACATAGTGGTTTGAAAACCAATGTGGGAGGAGGGAGAGGTGTCGATAGGGAAAATCAGCTGCAAATCATCTGCATAGTTGAAAATTGTTGCAGGGGATTTGCGGAGAGAAACCATGAGGGGCTGCATATACAGATTAAAAAGCAAGGGGGATAGAGCGGAGCCCTGAGGGACTCCGCAGGAGAGAGAAGAGAAAGGAGCAGAGAAGGTAGAGAGATGTACGGCTTGAGAGCGCTTGTCTAGGAAAGATCTGACCCAATCGAGGGCAACGCCCTGAATGCCGGCGTTAGTGACACGGTCGATCAATATAGAGTGATCGACCGTGTCAAAAGCCGCCGACAGATCCAACAGGACGAGGGCTTGAGAGATGTTGTTGTCAGCATCTGTTCTTAGAGTGTCCATGACGGCCACAACATACTTGTTTATTGTATTACTCTCCATGGTGCAATTGTCCTGGAATCTGCGATCAATCCTGTTTTTTTTTTTTTTTTTTTTACTCCTACTTGATGCCGCTTTTGCATTTAAGTCATTCCTTCCATCCTAATGTAAAGCTCTCTGATATCCTTCGGGATCTTGTTCGCCCTATATAAAACTTTATAAATAAATACCATAATAGTGGGCAATCGTTCTGTGCCATATTGAAGTGTTTTCAGAGTCTGGGCTAGCAAAGGTTTCGGAATACAATACTTTCGTTTGCCCCAGACATTGTTTGTTGGCACAGAGAAGGTTTTCCACACCATTCATTTGCCTGTCACTGGGGCTTTACTGAGCTTTCTGGAAGCAAGAGCATGTTTACCTGCAGCACTCTGCTGGGACATGGCATCTAGGGGTAAAGTTACGCAATATGGCCTGCGGCTGCTCTCTTCCCCTGCACTGGCGCCCTGTAAGACTGCCTAGTGACAGACAGACACACATCCCCCTGCTCTGTAGTACCCTTCCAGTGCAAAGCAATACAGTGCAGCACGCATGCAATGTGTGAGATGTTAGGAGAGACTGGAACATGTCTCAGGTTCACGCTTTCCCGAAGGACGCCACGAGGCCACGCCCCAGAGCGGCGGCGTGAACCCGGCTGCGCGAGGCTGACACTGAGCCTGAAGGACCGGTAATCGGAATCCAGGACCAGCACAAAGCTGATCAGCCCTTATGGGCCTCTCCGGGCTGATGCATGCAGACAAAAGCACCTCGAGGGCACACAGGGACAGGCTCAGGGGCGTGAACCAAGAGCTGACTGACACTCGAGCCTGGGAGGGAGAGAAGTGAAACAAATGATGACACCGTGATCAAAGAGGAAGGAAAGGTGAAAGGACGAAAAGGTAGAATATGGGAATGGAAGGAAAGATGGAAGGATGCTGAAAGGGTGAAAGGAAAGGAGGGGAAAGGAAGACAGAGTGAAAGGATGCATGTAATAAACGAAAGGAAGAAGGGTGAAAGGAAACCAAGGTGAAAGGAAGCATGAACGAAAGAAGGAAAATGCATTTACACTAAAAAAATTGACTTATGGAGGTGTAAAGGAATGGAGGGATAGTAGGGTGAAAGAATGGGAAGAACAGTGAAAATATCAAGCGAGGCGATGAGTGGTGGGCAGCGTGAGAGGATGGGTCAAAGGATGAATGGAAACAATGGTAAACGTTAAGATTAGTGGAAAACCCCAGTTACCCTGACCATCTACGAAGGGACCAATCAACTATGGATGCTGAATGGGATGGAGAGACTGGAGCGGGGCTTACGAGACTATGGGGGTGTGGGAACTTGAGAAGATGTGGATGACTGTGTTGCAATGCCTAAACGAAGGGTCCTGAATAATGAAAGCCCCTAGATGGCTTCGCTCCTTCAGTCTTATGGTGTTTGATGGTATCTGAGGGTTCGATAGCTTAAATGACCAGCAAACTCAGTGGCATATGTACAAGCCCCTACCGCCACCACAACGTCACTTTTAACGACGTTGTGGTGGTGATAGGGGCTTAGTCTGATTTACAAGGCATCGTTCAGCCATTTAATGTGGCTCAACACTGCCTTGTATATAAGGCCCCCTTTCACGCTATGGTTAGCTTGAAAGGGGCGGGCAATGGATGTTACGGAGGGCGTGCCACTGCACCACCTATTGATATTGATGCTGCCCCTTATGTACAAGGGCAGCATACACAGGATGCAGCGCCAAAATTAAGACCAGGTAAAACCTGGTCTTAAGTTGGCCAAACGAGGAGAAATGCATTATTTCTCCACGTTTTTGCTTTTTCGGAAACAGCAAAATGCCATTGATTGTTTATGTACAGGTAATGCATTTTGTGACTTTCATGTGTGCTGTATTAAGCCGCACACATGAAAGTGACAAAATGGCATTTTAGGATTGTTTATGTGCAGGAAGGGACACCTTCGAACAAATAAACAATCCTCCCCTGCACGCAGACACCCTCGCACTATGTTGCAAGGGTGCCTGCGTTGGCGCTGCACTGCTAAGTGTAGCGCCATCGCTGGGGTAAACGCAAGGCTGCACCATATCGTTATAAATATGGTGCAGCCTTGCGTTTCAGAAGTGGCGGAGTGAGATGTTAAACCATGACAGCTAACGCCTCACTCCACCACTTCTATTGTACATTTGCCCCTCAGTATAAGGAGATTGCCACTCTACTAAGAGTTTGTGCTATGGCATAACACAACACGATGGCTGCCCCCCTGCAGAATATAATGATGGGCCCTTGGGTCTCCCATATCTCACCAATATTCATTCCTTTGCCCTGAATGGGGGCCCTCTGAAGGGTTGAGGACCTGGGCTTGTTTTATGACGCTGACTTTGAGAAGTTAACAATATTAGATTCCTGCAACAACCCAATGAGGGACAAGTCAGGACACCTCATCATACACAATGGAAGTATCTTTTTGTTTGTGGTCTCTAATATTTTTGTCATTTATTTAGTTAATTATATTGTGTTGTGCTAAAATCAAATAAAATACCTTGAGAAGAAAACCAAAGAATTGATTGGTGAACTGATGGAAGAGTGAATAAATCAAAGGGTAGGTGCATGAACAGTGGGCGAGTAAATAGAAGAGTGCAAACTACGGATGGTTGGCTGAATGGCTGGTGGATGGATGGAAAAGATGTAGTTGGTAGAAAGGTGAAAGTATGGATAAATGTATGGAATGAAAGAAGCATGGTAGACACTGAGCGGAATGATGGGTTCGTAGGCTGGTAGTAGATTGGTGGATGGAAGGAAGTGTGAAACAATCTATAAATTCATGAAAAGAGGCATTAAACCAACAAATACAAAACGTTTGAGCAGCTGAAATTATGCAAAGGCATTTTTAAATATAATCCTTTTATAGTTTTTAAATATTGAAGATATGTATTTATTATGAAATTTACTTTTATCTTTGTTTTTATGCATGTGATGTATTTTTTGGGTTTTATTTAACCGGATAAAGTATCTATTGATTGAGTAGATGCATTAAAGGATGAAAGACTGAACAGATGAATGATGGGTGCAATAGAGAACAGATTGATGGATATTTAGGCGGTGGATGGAGGGATGAAAGGATAGATGGAATTGTTTGGTATGTTATTTTATGGTAGTTGTATGTATTGAAGTCAGGATGGTTCAGGCTAGCGCATGAAAAAGAAAGAAACATAGATAGTTCGGAATCAAAGAAAAACAGAGTCAGATTTACACGCTAAAAGCCAAGACTTTATTAACTTCTTAAAATGAAGAAGTGAAGAGAGCATTCCAAAGCATAGTTGCTGTGATCGAGAAAGCTGTATCTCCATTAAAGCTGTTCAATATCTCTGAACTATAAGTAGATTGTGGTTGGCGGAATGAGAGTTCGAGTAGGCATGTAGGCAAGTAGGGGTAGCATTTACTGGATAGTAGATTTGGGCGATTGCCATTCACTGCCTTAAGGACAAATCTCAGAGCTTTAGGTTTGATACTGATGCAAACAGGTAACCAAAACTGCGGTCATGTGAGGCCAATAAAGGGTCTTGGTGATTATCTAGGCCACCACATTTTGTACAACTCATCGATGACACAGATGTTTGTCAGGAAAGGCCATATAGAGTTTGCATAACCAAGCTTACACTGGATTAGTGCGTTAGCAACAGGGACATGAAGAGTTTTATGAATATAAGGATTGAAGGAAGGGTTCTTCTGAGCATCTGAGGTTAATGAAAAAAGGAGAGGGCAACTTTAGAGATCTGTGGAGCCAGACTGAGCTTGGAATAGGTCTGCATACTTAGTTGGCAGACTACACTAGAGAGGCTTGAAGGTGAGCTCATGCTGGTGGGCAAAGAGCTTGACATCCTCTCTAGGGCCCAAATTTATAAAGAGTTTGATTCTGGTTTGCATTACTTTTTTAAAACAGACTCAATGCAAAATCCAATTTAGGATTTACAAACCAATGTGAATTGGCATTTGCTTTGATTTGTAAGAAACAGTAACACAAACCAGTGCAAAGCACTGGTATGCATTTCTCTACATCAAGGAGGTGTTCCATGAGTCATACATGGGCATTCCTGTGCAACAACCAATGGGTTTTTGATGTGAAACCATATCTACTAACAATATTAGACAGGGTTTTGAGTCATAAATTTAACACCAGGCACTAAAAAGGAGAAATGCTTTTATTTCGCCTAACTTTTCCCGCTTAGTATATTGTTCTTGGAAGATACAGTTCCAGTAAAACCCTATGCTAGACTAAATCAGACACCTTTGCACTATGGTGCAAAGGTGTGTGCATTGGCTCTCAGCAGCCTGATTGTTCACCGGTGCTACGGAGAGAGCAGGATAGTGCCACATCTTTGTAGATATGGTGCTTTCCTGTTCTATTCCTGACAGAGCAGCATCTTTGGGTGCTGCGCTGCGTTCAGTGACAGTTTTGTAACTCTAGGCTTACTGGTGGAGGTGATGGGAAAAGAAGATCTGCTTTTGAAAATGTTGTCTTAAGTAAGTTGTCTTCCACCAGTCCAGAATAGAGAGAGCGTGCAACTTCGTCTCAAGATCCAGGGTTAGAATCACTTAGCAAATGCTGGGGGAAGCCGAAAATAAGCTGCATATCATCAGTGTACTTGTAAAACACAGCCCATCCCTGATGGAATAATATTTATAGGGGTTAATGGAAAAGTTTGAAAAATAAAAAATGAGACAATGAAGCCTGTGAGACTCTATAGCTCAATATCTGGTCCTCCGAGGCAAATGAAGGCATAGTCTTCACCTCTGTTCTGGCTGACAAGAAAGATGAGATCCATTTCATCGCAGGGCCGTAAAACTCAGGACTAATATGGATTGAGACCAGATGTTATGGTCAATGACGTTGGAATCCCCTGATAAGTGAAGACCACTTTTTTAATAAGTATGCCCAGAAAGAGCAATTATGAAATAGGGCAAAAGATAGGGTTTTGAAAATCTAGAGAAGCCTTTTTAGGTTAAAACCTACAGACAGCACAGCTGTCTGGTTTTCAAAGACCTCTTAGGGGCATTCTGAAAACTTCCCTGGGAATGCATTCACCCATTACTTACCATTGGCTATGTGGTTGGTTACTCATATTTGCTTGCTTTCTATATGCTGACTTTATCTGTTTTAGGCTGTCCAGCATTTGTTTGTCCATCCCGTGGTTCACAGCCTGTTTACTGTATTCTTCCACAAGTGTGCACTTTCTGTAAACAGGCTTTTATATTTTGCTCTTACCTTATCACATTTACTGTGCATTCAAATACAGAGATCAAATGTCAGGCTATGTTTTCTGAGGGATCTTGGTGTTTTACTTTTCTTTCTCTGACTTCAAAGTGAGAGGATTTATCTGACAATCTGGGGGTGTTAAAGGAAAGGCTTTTTTCTAGCACACAACAAAATGTAAATGTCTGTAAATGGCCAGTACAAATATTGGAGAATATATCAGAATTAGGAAAGCACAAATGAAACACTTTTTTTGTAATTCTGAAGGGTGGTGAAAACAAACATTTTAAGATGATTGTTGTTGGTGGTTGTATAGTTTTATCATTAAGAATGTACACAAGTCAGATAGTGGTTAATAATCGGGTCTCGGCATCCTTTCGTTTGGGTCGGGGCACTTGGCAGGGTTGCCCCCTCTCCCCCCTCCTTTTCTCATTGGCTCTGGAACCCCTGGCGGCTTGGATTCGCTGGGAGCCATCAATCCGGGGCATACAGTGGTCCCCTGATTGGGAGGATTGGATCTCCCTGTATGGGGATGATATTCTGCTCTACCTGACCTCCCCTCGGAAGTCCCTCATTGTGGTGTGTGACGTCTTGGCCTCTTTTGGTAAGAACTCTGGGCTCTCCATCAACTGGGGGAAATCTCTGTTATTTGTCCTTAAAGGGGAGGCTCCGGTCCCTCCGCAAAACTGTCCTATTCAGATTAATACGTATGGATTCAAATATTTGGGAATTTTCATTTCACTTGACCCTACAGTCAGATATGCCAAGAATCTTCTTCCCCCATTACAGAGGCTAAGGAATGATTCCGCTCTTTGGAGGAGGCTCCCGATCTCCCTGTTGGGGCGAGCGGCCCTCTTCAAAATGATGTCTCTGCCTCATTTCCTTCACGCCCTTCAGAATACCTTAGATGTAGTGCCCGCTAGTTATTTCCGTGAAGTGGAAGGGTTGCAGCGTAGTCTGTTATGGCTGTTATGGGAGGGAAGACCCGTATTGCTCTAGCCAAGCTGACGCTCCCTTGGTATGATGGAGGTATTGCTCTCCCAGATATCAAACGATACTACTGGGCTTCCCAGCTGGCTGCAATTAACCATGGAACGTATGGGCACGTAGCCGATCCCGGCCACGCTATGGACAGGTGGCTCCTCCCAGGGGGTAGTTACAATAGGGCACTGTATTCTAAGCCACTGAAACTGGGCTAGACAGGACCGACCAAACATGCAGTGAGGATTTGACATGATGCCACGAGTTCTTTAGGACGGAGGGACAAATTGACACTAGCCACCCCACTTTTTGATTCGGAATGACTGGGTAAGCTGTGGAATACAAAGGAATTTGATAAGTGGGAACTGATAGGGATCTCAACCATTAAAGACATATGGGGCAAGGGGCGGCTTAAATCGTTTGAAGAAATGCAGGTCGAATTCAAGCTGTCAAGCTCTGAGTATTTTCGCTATGCGCAAATTCGGCATTCTCTACAGGCGGCCCTACCTGAGGAAGTAGACTTGACGGAGGCATCGTCTCTTGAGGATAGAATCTTGAATGGTCATGTCCCCAAAAAAACGGTCTCCCTAATTTATAAGAAACTAATTAATCATAGAACAGATCTACTTATGGAGTTGAGAGCTAAGTGGACACAGGATGGAATAGTATTGGATAATGAGGACTGGCAATCGGCTGTATACCTTCCCCAAGGGTGGTTGCCACTCCGGAACGACTGCGGCTTGTCCAGTTAAAAATACTACAAAGGGGTTTATATTACTGGCCCCCGCCTTGTACAGATAGGGTTATTGGATGTCGGATTGTGTAGACGGAAATGTGGTCTTGTGGGTACATTCCTTCATATCATCTGGGAGTGTCGATATATAGCCGAGTTCTGGGGTAAGATTCATAACACTATGCATGAGGTCTTGGGGGTCTCTTTGCTACCGGAGGCGCGGAGATGCCTTCTTAATATATGGGAACCTACTGACCTTAACTCTGGACCTCGCTGGGCTTTATGATAGCGAAAAGGAATATTGCCCAGCAGTGGGGTTCCGAGTTACCTCCTACCCTTGAGAACTGGGAAAACGATTTAGACTGGAGTATGTTTCGAGAGAAGACTGTATACATTGCGAGAGGCCGTCCTCGAAAATGGGTGTCTATTTGGGGTTTGTGGAATAAATATAGAGGGGAGATCTGTGTGCCACCTAAAGATTCTGTTTTTGATGTTCCCCCGTCCCCGTGATGTTTCTGATATGTATGTAATTTGGTTCTTCTCCCCCCCTCTGAAACTGTAATGCAGATTATAATGTGACTCTTCTGTACTGTGTCCTTTTGTTTGATGCCTTGTTTTAATAAAAAGAACTATAAAAAAAAAAGAATGTACGCCAGTGCAAATGTAATGGTCATTTCAATTGTAAATGTGTAATCTGTAATGGCAGTGCACAACTACACCATGCATTCTCCACTCTATGCCACTCCACTCTATGATACTCTACTCCACTCCATGCCACTCTATGTTTCTCCACTTTACGTCACTCCACTGCACACCATTCTACACCACTCTATGCCACTCTACTCTACTCCCCTCTCCGCCACTCTACACCACTCTCCACCACTATACTCTTCACCACTCTATTCCACACTGCGGCACTCCACTCTACCACACACTACTCTACAACACTCTACAACACTCAAAGACACTCCATTCTATGACACTCTTCTCCACTCTATGCCACTCTATGCCACTTGAATCTATGCCACTTTACTACACTCTATGCCCCACCATTCTAGGCAAATTTAGGCTCTAGGTAAATCGATAAGGCTGGCCAGGATTCCAAGTGTCTAGATTTATATTTCTGTGTTAGGGCCTTTACAATTCATACATGCATGAACAAGACTCAAAAACGAAATTCCATAGGCCCAAAGAGGTTTGAAAACACATCTCCTCCATTCGGAGTAAGGTGACCAGATTTCCAACCGGAACATGCAATATACACATATATTTATTTATTTGAACTTTTATATAGCACGAACAAGACCCTTTCAGGACACAGAGCGCTTTACAAATAGTGTACAAAAACATAGGGCAGGACTGGAAGATATATATAAACACTACATAAAAATACAATATATACAAATATATACACATGCACTAATGGTGACCAGGGAAATGGGAGCACATAATATATCATAACTCCAGACCTGAAACATATTCCAGCGTGACAAACGGCAGCGGACAAATAGGTGGGAGGAATTGATCAAGGGATGCACTGGGACAGGGACAGACTAATTTGCATGTAGCCAGGTTCTGAGCTGGGATGGTGCAGTGAGCTAAAAAACGGTGATGGATCAAGCCCTGATCTGTTGACTGGGTAGGAGCATTCTGCTTAATTCAGAAACTCTGTCCATCACCACCCCCTTTTCTGAATCGTTTTGTCCACCATAAGCGTGGAAGGGTATACTCAGATGTGAGTCCCTTGCTCATTGCACCATCAGGATTCAAGCAAGCCGGGCCGATGACGGCTGTAATGCCAGAAACCGGTCCCCGGAAGCTTGTTTCCTTCCCAGTAAAAGAATTGGCTTGGTAGTTTGGTTTGCCCTGTTCCCATGATACACTGGGACAGGGACAGACTAATTTGCATGTAGCCAGGTTCTGAGCTGGGATGGTGCAGTGAGCTAAAAAACGGTGATGGATCAAGCCCTGATCTGTTGACTGGGTAGGAGTATTCTGCTTAATTCAGAAACTCTGTCCATCACCACCCCCTTTTCTGAATCAGGGAAATGGGAGCACATAATATATCATAACTCCAGACCTGAAACATATTCCAGCGTGACAAACGGCAGCGGACAAATAGGTGGGAGGAATTGATCAAGGGAAGACGGAGGCGAATTTTTATTGTGAGAGGAGCTTGTTGGACAGTAAGATTTTTGCTACTTTCCCGAAGATGGATGTGGAGGGGTTGCATCTGATTTCGAAGCTGGTGAGTTCCACATTTTTGGGGCAATTCCAAAGAAGGATGGGTTGTAGGTTTTATTTTTGCTTTATTTCTGTGGCTTAAGGAGCCAGGAGCTAGTGCTTCTGGAGGATCTGTCTCCATCCGCTAAGGTCGGTTTCTGGATCAAGTAGAAGGGCGTAATGTGGTATTTCTTTATTTTATAGTTTTATAGAGCGCAAACCAGACCCGTGAGGGTATCAGAGCGCTTTACAGGATTTGGGGGAAGGAATACAAAACATAAGGATAAGAGGGATCAGATTGGGAGAGATAGGGATACATTATACGGGAGGAGCACGCAGTCTAAAGTAAAAACTACATGTGGGAGAAAATTACAGCAGGTAGATGAAAAATATAAGAAGGCTACCTTATACAGGAGGCACATGCCTTCTAAGGTCCAAGCTACACGTGGAATAAAAATTAAAGCAGGTAGTTATAATATAGAAGAAGGCACGCAGTCTCAGCTCTGAAGGGATGCCCAGGAGTGCAGAAAAATGTATCATCCGTGGAGGCCGTGGATAATGCTGAGGTGGAGGGTGGAACAAGTCTATGAGTTGATTGTAAAGTATTCGTTAGATGAGGTATTTTCCCATTAAGAAAGTTTTAGTCTCCTTCTTAAAGTGTGCCAAGGGCGGAAGTCTTCTGATGGAGTGTGGGAGAGAGTTCCAGATTCTTGGAGCGGCCCCAGAGAAGGCTCGATTGTAGGTTTTTTTCTTCCGGAAGCGTGCTGGCTGCAGCAGCAGGTTTTTGGCAGATTGGGGGTTTCTGGCACGTCCGGATATCACAAGTTTTTTTGCGAGACATGTAGGTGAATTAGAGTACAGAGCTTTGCTAGTAATGCAGGCCAGTTTAAATTGTATTCTGGCCTCTAGGGGAAGCCAGTTCAGAGCTTTGATGTGGGGAGAGATGTGGTCAAATTTATTTGAAACCGTTATGAGTCTGGCGGCGGTGTTGAGGCAGGCTTTCAATGGGGCCAGAGAGTTCTTGGGTAGCCCTGCAGGAGTAGAGCATCCATATTCAAGTCTGGAAATGACTAGGGCCTGGGTTGCCATTTTAAGGTCGGACACATCGAGGAAGGGTTTTAGGTTTCTTAGGTAGCTCAGGTGGAATCTAGCCGTTTTGGCCATCAAGCTTATATGGCCATGTATGTTAAGGCTGCCGTCAAGGGTTATTCCAAGAGATTTTGCGGAGTCAACAATGGTAGGAGGGCAGTTTTGTGCAGTGATGGTCTTGATCCATTCCTGGATGTCTGGATTGGGTTTAGGTGGGGAGATCAAAAGGAATTCCGTTTTGTTTGCATTGAATTTAAGCTGGTTGGCGGTGAGCCAATGTACTGTCAGCTTCAGGGCCTCTTTTAGGGAGAAAATGTCCTCAGGGGAAGAGATTTTTATGTAGACCTGTGTATCATCGGGGTACATAAGGTAGGAGATGTTGGCGGCACAAAGCACCTCAGTGACAGGTTCACGGTAAAGGTTGAAGAGGGTAGGGGAGAGGGTTGATCCTTGGGGGACTCCAACAGAAATTGGAGAGGGGGCGGCTAGATCACCGTAGATGAGGACTTTCTGTGAGCAGTTTTGGAGGAAGGATCTAAACCATTCAAGGACGGTGCCATCCAACCCCATCCTGAGTTTGAGGCGTTCCAGGGGAATTTCGTGGTTAACCGTATCAAAGGCGGAGGAAATGTCTAGAAGGATTAGGAGACAGGTTTTGCCTATGTCTAGGGCTTGGAGGGCGTCATCCACAATGTGGAGGAGCGTGGTTTCCATGCTGTGTCCAGGTCTGAAACCTGATTGGAAGTCATCTAGCAGGTGAAAGTTGTTGATGTTTAGGCTTAGCTGCTGTTGCCCACATTTTTCCAGAACTTTGGCAAGGAGTGGTATGTTGGATATGGGTCTATAGTTCTCACCGGAGGCAGAGTCCAGGGTGTTTTTTTTTAGGATGGGGACTACTTGGCCAGCCTTGAGCGAATCAGGAATTGAGCCCTGTAGGAGGGAGGTGTTGATTATTGAGGTCCAGGAAGGGATGATAGCCTTAGAGGCGGCAGCTAGGCAGTTAGAGAGGAGAGAATCCTTGAAGTGATTGTTCGGTTTTAATGAGGCAAGAATTCTCGAGATAGAGTGATCATCATAGATTTTAAATTCAGGCCAGTGCGCTAGGTTTTTGGGTGAGGTTTGGGAGGACAACGCGGACAGAAGAGGTGGAGCTGGCGGATTTTGATTTTGGTGGTGGATTGCGAATTTAAGTTCCATTCCTAGGGCAGAGATTTTGTCACAGAAGAAGGAAGAGAATTCCTCGCTTGATATTAAGGGTTTAGGTGTTTCTTTGGCAGTTTTCGCTAGTTTGTTGGATTGGTGTTTGACGAAGTCGAACAGCTTGCGAGGTCGATATTTTGGTGTTCTCCAGTTCAGTTCTGCAGAATTCTTTTTTAGTGTTGAGGATTTTCTTATTGTAGGCATTTCTGGCCTGTCGAAGGAGTTTTACATGTGCTGCATATGGGTGTTGTTTCCAGATTCGTTCAGACTGTCACAGGGATCTCCTCTCTTTGTTGAGGGCTACGCTGAACCAGGGATTCTGTCTTTGATGTGGGTTCTTTTCGGTTTTAGTGGTGCCAGGTCATCAAGAATGTCGGATATGGTGGAGGAGTAATGGTCCGCTAGGTTGGTGACTGATGTGCACTTTGGAGGGGGGTGGTCAGACTCACAACGCTCTGCCAGTTTCTCGTGGTCGAGGTTCTTGGTGTCCCTAACCCATCGTTTGGGAATCACGGGTTGGGGTGCCCATGATTTGTGGGTGCTGGGCAGGAGGAAAGTGATGGCGTGGTGATCAGACCAATCACATGGATCAATGGAGATAAGTTTGACCACTGATTCCTTAGCAATGGTCCAGTCAAGGGTGGCACCTTCCGAATGAGTAGGGAGGGAGCAGGCTTGGGTAAGGGCTTGATCGGCCAAGAGGTCTCTGATGGCATTGACCTGAGGGTCCTTAGGATCGTTCCAATGCAAGTTAAAGTCACCAAGGAAAATGTTGTTAGAGTTTGGGGACACCCTGGCTGTGATGATTTCCATGAGGAGCTCTGTAAATGTGTCGTTCTTGCCAGGGGGTGGAAAAAGATATGAAGTTTGCACAACTGTGAGGTGTTGTTGGAGATCACGAGTACGAGGTATTTGCAGGAGTCCATCGGGTCCACCGGCAGCTCCGTAACAAGGAGGTTGGAGCGGTAGATACAGGCAATGCCACCCCCCTTTTCTTTGGATGCCTGTCCATCCTTACGATGCTATAGTTGGGCGGGACTAAGAGGTCAAGGTAGGGCGATGATGAATCGTTGAGCCAAGATTCAGTCAAAATTGCTAGGTCCGATGTATGACTAAGGATGAGGTCGGTGACATCAGATGCATGCTTTACAGCTGACCGGTAGTTTGTTAGGAGGCCGGCTAGGGTGGGGTAGGAGTGGGTGTCGAAAGTAGAAGCAGAGGTGGGCACTTTAGCTAGGTTGCTATTGACCACCCCTCTGGTGCAGCGGGTAGTAGATCTGTAAGGGTTGGTTGCAACCGTACAGATAGGGTGTTCTCCCTTCAGGTCTAAGGGGCATGGGGTTGTCAAAGCAGAGTCGTAGCTACTGAGGAGGTCAGCCACTTCTTCCTCCATGAGTTCTGAGGGATTAAGCGTGCCAGGGGAGGGTTTGTAGGTGAGGTGGAGAGCAAGAATTTCCTCCTCAGAGAGGTGGCAGGATTGCTTGCGTGGGTGCAAGTGTCTCTGGGATAGTGGTAGAGGGTGAAGGAGGGGCTTCCTGACGTGGATGTGAGTCACATTCTGTGAGATCCATAATTTAGAGAAGGAGAGTTCAGTGATGTGAAGGAGGTGCTTTAGGTCCAGAATCGATTTGTGGATGCTCCGTGTAAATTCGGAGGATCTACAGTGGAGAATATCAATATCTCAAAGAGAGGTATGTTCTGGTAGGCCGGGGACCAGTTGCCAGGGAGCGGTTCTGATGGAATGTTCAGGTAGCCTAGAGGTGGGTTCAGGCGGACTGAAGGCTGGTAGCAGGTGAGCTATTGGGATGAAGTGAGGGGAGCTAGGTCGATCCACGTCCCTATGTGAGGGGAGGTCTTGTGGGTAGTGGGTCAAGAGAGTGGGAGCGATTTCGTCTGATAGAAATTGCAACCTAGTGGAGGGGCTAACTCGACCAGAGTTCTGGGCCATATTAGGAGTTTCCATATCAGTGTTGTGAACCCTAGCGGGGGATACAGTAGGCCGGTAGCAGGCGGTTAAGGGTTTAGGGACGCTACTGGTGTGTGCTGGAAGCGTGATGGAGGGGCTGGGTTGACATGAGAGGTGGGTCCTAGGGGGAGTTTTGGAGTTCAATGAAGCAGGGATTCCTGGGAGGTCTAGGTGCGGTGGTAGAGGGGCGCAGTGGATGGCATGTGTGGGTGAGAGGGTGACAGAGAGGGTGACAGGGCCGGGTCGCCCAAAGGCGAGGTCACTGTCAGGAGTGGTTGTTGAAAGACAAGGTATATTTGGTGGAGTGGGCGCGAGGTGGAGCAGCAGGAGCGTGGACTGAAATGGGTTGTGAAATTTATTTTTAAGGAGGGTGAATAGGTCCGCAAATTTGATGAGGTTTTTGGGAGGCCCTTGAATCAGGATAGTGCTGCTGTTGTATAAGGTGGTGCAATGCTTTGTGGGTTATACAAGTAATTTTTAGATGAATCCTGGCCTCGAAGGGCAGCTATTTCAGTGATTGCATGTCAGGGTGATATGATCATCTTTTTGAATTCAGTCATGAGCCTACCTTTTGCATTCAGTGTAGCCTTCAGTGGTGCAAGTGAGGTTTTCTGGAGGCCCACCAGGGTAGTGCTACCGTAGTCTAATTTTGATAGCATAAGTGAATGTACCCCAGTTCTGAGGTCTGTCGCGGGGAGGAAAGGTTTTAGTTTCCTAGGAATATACAACTGATGGTTAGCTCCTCTAGTGATGGTGCTGATGTGTTTTTGCATGGAAAGTTCCTTGTCCAAGGTTGTTTCTAGGGATTTGGGTGAGTGAATGATATGTGGCGTGCAAATCAAGGCAGTAAGAAGAGAGAGCTATTCGTTGACGTTTTGGGTGGTTCTGGGCAGTGCGATCAGGATGGATTAAGTTTTAAGGGCATTAAGTTTGAGGTGGTTACGAGTCAGACACTGTTGCATTTTTATCAAGGTGTTGTTGAGGGGGGTAGATGTCCTCAAGGGAGGTCATTTTCATGTTGGGTGTCATCAGCATACGTGTGGTTGGAGATATGGGAAAGTTTGAGGATATCAGCTAGGGGCTCCATGTATAGGTTAAACCGTGTCGGGGAGAGAATACAGCCTTGGAGTATGCCCAGCGACAGTGGAGACTGATCGGAAAGAGTGTGATTGATTAGGATGTGCTGAGATCTTTGCAGCAGGGCATGTGTGCTTAACCTTTTGATCAACATGCCTACTAGTAACTTTGAGTTAAGGACGTAATTATTATTTTGCGTGACCAGCAGAGGCTAGCTTGTCCAGGTTTGAGATTCCGCACCGACTTGGTGGGGAATATTTGCCAAAAGTGCTTGTGTCAACATGGTCAGAGCACGTTTGGTGAAACAATGAAATACCTGTCAGCTAACCATGGAGTTCTGGCCTGGTCAGCATTTTGCTGTTTTTTTCAGAAACTAACCCTCAAAGTGGAGGTTTGGTCAAACCTATAGGACTGTACTGTTTATTATGAAAAGTTATTACAAAGGCTGCAGGTCTGACCTATTTCTTGTGAAAAGCAAATATTAAAGCCAATAGGATTTTAAGGTGGATTATTATTAGAATGTGTTAAAGGCTGTAGAGAGGTTGCATGGAATTTCACAGATTACTGTTAGTAAGCAAGAGTTTTGTTGTAGAGTACCTCCTCTGGTGAACCTAAAGGTAGGTGTACACTGTGATAATCCTTATAAATCCTCTTTAGAGGGGTTATATGTTGTTTTGTCAACTGTAATCTTGTGTATATGTGGATTTGCCTAACTGTGTACCAGATGTTTGCCTTGTGGGAAAGCTTATGCTCACTCAGTTCAGTAAGCCTGCATTGGTTGTTATGGTGATAAGCCAGTTATAAATCAAAACAGGCTTGATTGCCTCTTCGGAAAAAGTTATCTCAGATATCTCATTGTAGATATTAAAAAGTTACAACACAGGCAGTAGGGCAGACTTATTTCTTTTGAAAAGTATATGTAAAGGCCCACAGGCACTTAAGGGGTGTTTTTACCACATTGTGTTAAAGCCTGCAGAAAGATATTTCGATTCATGGTATCTTAGCTGATCACCATATCAAGGAAGGGTATTGGTGTTGATTACCCCTATGACAAAACATGTGGTTGGAAAATTTCTCCTGTGAGAGTTCATGTAAGATCCTTTTAGAAGGGTTGTATATTGTTTTGGAATCAAGTAATTATGTGCACATTTGAAATTGTAACACTGTATTTCTGTTGTTTATCTTGTGGGAAAGCTTATGCTCGATACAGTAACCTAAGTTGGTTATGGTGACAAGCCGTTATGTGATGGCTGGACGCCTGACTGTTTAATTGCGAAATGCTGTGTCTGTTGCCACAGGTCCATCTGTTTATTATGAAAAGTTACAGCAAAGGCAATAGGCCACACTTATTTGTTGTGAAAAGCACATATTAAAATCAATAGCCTTTTAAAGAGTGATTGTTGGCACATTGTGCTAAAGTCTGTAGAGTTTCGGTACTGGTTACTCCTCGGACAAACTCAAAGGGGATATAGGGTAGAAGATTTGAACTATAATAATCCTTTGGTAGGACCTCTATGGAGCAATTTATCTTGTGTATACAACTACAATTGTGTACATATTTGGAACTTTAGAACAGTATACCTGATGCCTGTCTTGGGGAAAAGCTAATGCTCAAGAGAGATAGGCCTGAGTTGGTTATCTCGATGACTACTGATAGGCTCACTAAAGTAGATAGATGTAGTCATCCACTAGCCTCTTGCAATAAAAAATGATAACCTCACACACAAATTTGTGTGTGTGTGTGCTTTTTTGAAATAGAGCAATAGGACAGCCCACTTCAGCAATTTGCTCTATTGCCCTATCCTCTTCTTGTGTTTGACCCTTCCCTGGAGCATGGACCAAGTACCTGGGTCTATCCAGTGCTCCAATTTTTAGAGCTACTTTTTCTTTGTGTTCAAGCACTCTATATGAGTGCTTGTTTTCAGTCCGTCTCCCATATCCCTGTCCATGTAGCTTCTGTTTCCTCCCACCCATCCCCCTTTTCTGCGGACGAGGGAGGATGCGAGGATTTCTCGACGAGTACTGGAAGTTACATTTACCCCTCTTCCAGATCGGCTCATGGGGCATTGACTCCTACTTATTCCAGCTCACGATTCAGAAATACTGATAGGGCTGTAACTAATATTTAATCCCATACTACATAGGTATTTTTCACTTGTATATACACATTGCACATATTGATGGCAACCTTAGTGAGTGACAGAGGGATCTGACCACGTCCTGACGAAGAGGCAGGCAGCCTCGAAACATGTTGACATCACCAGGAGAACTGGCTCATTGCTAGCTTTTTGTTCCTCCGCCGCACGAATTTTAACGATACCAGCCTATGACCAATAAATAATTTTTGTTTTCATAAGGCCAGGTATATTTTTAATCTCACTTTTTCCATTCACTCCTGACCCTACTTACACTCACTCAAACACACCTCACATAGCACTTACAATATCTAAGTGCTCCAGCATAGTCGCTAGTCGTAGCACAACCCGTCCCGCAGCGGAAACCTCTTAGAGGTGGATCTTGTTGTTTATACAACTCTACTATAAGCCACTGCATTCTAAGTCACTCTGCTCTGCAACACTACACTCTATGCCACTGCACTCTATATCAGTGCACTCTACTCTACACCAATGCACTCTACGCTACTCTGCACCACTGCACTCTACGCCACTGCACTTTACTCTATGACACTGTGCTACATGCCACTCTACTCTACTTTGCACCACTCTACTATTTGCCACTACATTCTATGCCAGTGGTTCCCAAACATTTTACTCCTGAGGACCTACAGTAAGTCACTACCGGAAGCCGGGGACCCCCAAACAATTTGTACTATTTAAATTTCAAACATTAACACAGAAGTCCGTGAAAAATACACAAAGTGCATACCAAACAAATAGCGAAAGATTTGATAATTTTATATTGGAAACATTTGCAAAACTCTAAAGATTTTAATGGGAAGGTTGGTGCTGCACCTCTGTGACTAACTTTTTTCAATGTTTGCATTAATGTTGTGGTATGAGGCTCCTGCTTCTGCCAGGGCCGTACTGGAAACCCAAGGTAGCCCTGGCAAATGTTGCCAGAGCAGTCCCTCCACTGTGAACTCCAAGTGCAGCGAGTGAGCCTGACCACTACAAATGGTGCTTTGGGCGGCTGCCCCCCCCCCCCTGCCCCCAAATAAAATTTGGAAAAAATGGCGCATTTCACATACATTTGTCATTATATATTGAATTGTATTAGCTTTTAAAGAATAGTAAATGATGACCTTACTGTGTAGCACGATACAACAATCTTTTTTTGGGGCTCCTCAATGATTCCCTCACTATCACCCTTCAACAGTGCTTCTTATCTCTCCATAGCTCCTCTTTCACATGTATTGCATTTGTTTCATAGCATCTCTCATACCAGTGTAGGGCAGAGACAATGAATCATACATGTGCAAATCAGTGCATAGAAATTGTTACATAAGGCAAAGGTGACTTCAAGGTGTGGGATTTATGTCATCTATACATTTAAGCATTTTTCTAATAGTGTTTGGTCTGGAGAAGCACAAACTCAGGATTCAGAACATAACAATGGTTAGCACTGACGTTAATAATAAGAATTTATTCTACCCAAATAAACCTATATTAGCAGCATCAGGATAATGAAAGACTCAGAGGAAAACATAACTTACTAACTTATACCATGCAGTTTGAATGCAGCTCTTTCATGGCAGTCCACAGCTCACTGTGCTAGTTTACGATTGTAACTTATGAACTGCACAGTAACAACAGAAGCTCTGTGACAAAAGCCGTAACCCACTGAGCTATGCACATAAAATATTGTTTTTTGAAATGCATGGTACATGTTCTTTGCAGCAGGCATATTAAACCTCTGGCTTCCTTAGAGGAGTCAAAACTGCCAACAGACAAAACTCCCATCTCTCGCTCTCCAGCAGGTACATTAATCACTGGAGTTATCCTGACGCTTTTATTGTTGTTTTGAAAACTGCTGATTATACAACAAACTTTGCAGTGCTTTTAAAACTGCTGCCTGGGGACCCCCTGGGAATGTGTCAAGGACCCCTAGGGGTCCAGGAACCCCAGTTTGGGAACCACTGTTCTATGCCACTGCACTATATGTCACTGCACTGTACACCACTCTACTCTATGCCACTGCACTCTACAGCACTCTTCTCCACCGCACTCTACCCTACTCTACTCTACTCTGCACCACTCTATTCTACACCCCTGCACTCTATACCATTACACTATACTCAGTACCACTCTACTGTACGCCACTGCACTCTACGCCAGTGACCAGCCAGTCCACTCTATGTCACTCCACTTTACTCTGTGCCACATCATGGTACTCCACTCTACTCTACACCACACCACGCCACTCCAAGCTATTCTGCTCCACTCAACACCACGGTACTCGACTCTACTCTGCGCACAACAGTCCACATTATGCCAGTCCATGCCACTCCTGCCACTCGATGGATCTCTAGTCTACTTCACTTCAATCTACGCCACTCTATTTCAATCCACCCTACTCTATGCCACTCTACGCCAGTCCAGTCCACTCTGCTCCATGCCACTCCACTCGATGCCACCCCATCCCACTCTGCCATACACCACTCTACTCAACGCAACTCCACTCCAGACCACTTCACTCTACTATACGCCAGTATATGCCACATGAAGCGACTCTACACCACTCTACTTCACTCCAAGATGCTATGCAACATGGCTAAAAGACATTGGCAAAGCCAATAACTCTTGAATAGGTGAAACCTATTGGCTTTGTCAATGCTTGTTGTGAGTGGCTGTCTGTGGTCTGGATGTGTGTTTACTCTTTCCCGAGCAAGAGGAAGTTTAGTTTTATGAAGAAGAGGCACTGTGCCAAGACACAAGTAGTCACTTAGACCGCCAGAAAATGCTATTTCAGTGCTCCAGTACATTCAGATGCTACTATGTGGGTGAACCACTTGTGGTGGCGAGATGAGCTGCTTTGTAATTGGATGGCTGAGGCGTCAGTGATCCAGTTATAAAGCAGCTCATCTCTAGCTAGCGAGCGGAAACAGCTGGCTGTGCAACTGCAAAACCTCATTAACAGCATTCCAGTGCTATCTAAAGTATTAAATAATGCTGCCACCTTCACAAACTCCACTGGAACTCTGGCAGTTTGCAGAAAGAGCAACATGTGCAAAACATGCGAAAAAGGGTATACAAATCTACAATGAAGTTTGTGGCAAATTAAATCTCTGACTAAAATAAACATTAGAAGTGGTGTCTTTTTGTGTAGCATGTAAAGAAATGACCAAAATACTTCCTACGAAGTGAGTTCAATAAACAGTAACCAGCTTTAAGTGTGGCAGGAAGAGTGACCTACTCAATTTAGAAACTATGGAAACTAATAACAAAATATTATTGGTCAAGAGAGGGACACTGGACATGCTTCTCGGTTCATTTGAGTGTCGTTTATTTTCTTGAAGATGTCAGACCTAAAGTGTATCATTTTCCTAAATACATATCCAGTATTCACTTTATGTTGTACATTAGTGGTTTTGTAATACTTTCAGTTTTAACGAATAAGGGAACAGAGTCACCAGAAAATAAAACAATTGGCCCAGAATTGTAAATTCGGGTACGGGAGGGTTGGCGCACTGGCCTCATTGTTCAACATTTCCTGTTTTGGCTCTTTGGTCACATTCTCCATAATTAAGTGTTTTGAAAGCGAGTATCAAGCTGCGGACAGAGCTTTGAGTGGGATTAAAAAACTGGGGGGTCTCTCAATGGGGCGTGGCTCAATAACACATAAGCTAAAAATATGTGTTTAGCATAGTGTGCCACTCGACTGTTTTTTTGCTGTTTCTGTCATTGTATCCAGATATATATTAAAACTAGTAACATTATACCTACAACAAGCCAGGACTATTGGCTTTGTCAATGGTCAGTAGTTGCATAAGATAAATAAGCAACAACTAAAGCTTTGTTGTATAGAGAGAGAGGCTCTTTATTGTTCAATTAATTAAAATTGTAACAATCTGCTGCATTTTCGTATGTAGAGTGAAATAGACGAGGAGGATAAACAAGCATTGGCATAGCCAATAGGTCTCGCCGTTGGGACCTTATTATTTATTTATTTATTTTTACCATTTGTAGAGTGCACTGTAACCCTTCAGGCATCCTGGCGCTGAGACAGCAAAAGAAGGACCGGAATACTAGACAACAGATAAAACCAGATGGAGCCACTGATTTAGGGTTATAAGTGTTTAGCGATACAACACTTGATGTTGTTGCACCAAGGATATTGTACTGGATAACTAAACACTTATAAGGCCCCAAAGGGGAGACCTATTGGCTATGCCAATGCTTTTTATTTTTTATTTTTAAAGGACAAGCAGTGCTATCAGCTCCGGCTGCCATTTAGTCCACCAAATCCCACGTAGACGCAGCCATCTTTGGAGAGGTAGAGGTAGAGAGAGAGAGAGAGAGAGAGAGGGGTAGAGAAAGAGAGGTAGAGAGAGAGGTAGAGAGCTGGAGAGCGGTAGAGAGCTGGAGAGAGGTAGAGAGGTGGAGAGAGGTAGAGAGGTAGAGAGGTAGAGAGAGGTAGAGAGGTAGAGAGGTGTAGAGAGGTGGAGGTAGATAGGTGGCGGTAGAGAGCTAGGTAGAGAGAGGTGTAGAGGTAGAGAGGTAGGTGTAGAGAGATGTAGAGAGGTAGAAATAGAGGTAGAGTGGTAGAGATACAGGTGGAGTGGTAGAGAGAGAGAAAGGTAGAGAGGTATAGAGAGAGAGAGAGAGAGGTAGAGAGAGAGAGAGAGAGAGAGAGAGAGAGAGAGAGAGAGAGAGAGGTAGAGAGAGAGAGAGGTAGAGGTAGAGATAGAGAGAGAGAGAGAGAGAGAGAGAGAGAGAGAGAGAGAGAGGGGTAGAGAGAGAGATGGGGGTAGAGAGAGAGAGAGAGAGAGGTAGAGAGAGAGGTAGAGAGAGAGAGAGGTAGAGAGAGAGAGGGAGAGAGTTAGAGAGAGAGAGAGAGTTAGAGAGAGAGATGTAGAGAGGGAGAGGTAGAGAGGGAGAGTTAGAGAGAGAGGTAGAGAGAAAGAGGGAGATGTAGATAGAGGGGTAGAGAGAGAGAGGTAGAGAGAGAGAGAGAGGTAGAGAGAGAGGGATAGAGAGTGAGAGAGAGGTAGAGAGAGAGAGGTAGAGAGAGAGGTAGAGAGAGAGAGTTAGAGAGAGATAGGGGTAAAGAGATAGTGGTAGAGAGAGAGAGGTAAAGAGAGAGGTAGAGAGTTAGAGAGAGAGAGGTAGAGAGAGAGAGAATTAGAGCGAGAGAGAGATTTAGAGAGAGAGGTAGAGAGAGAGAGGTAGAGATAGAGAGAGTTAGAGAGAGAGGTAGCGAGAAAGAGGTAGATGGAGAGGTAGAGAGAGAGAGGTAGAGAGAGAGGTAGAGAGAGGGGTAGAGAGAGAGAGAGAGAGGGGTAGAGATAGAGAGAGTTAGAGAGAGAGGTAGAGAGAAAGAGGTAGATGGAGAGGTAGAGAGAGAGGTAGAGAGAGAGGTAGAGAGAGGGGTAGAGAGAGAGGTAGAGAGAGAGGTAGAGAGAGGTAGAGAGTTAGAGAGAGAGAGTTAGAGAGAGGTAGAGACAGGGGTAGAGAGGTGGAGGTAGAGAGGTGGAGGTAGAGGTGGAGGTAGAGAGAGGTGTAGAGGTAGAAAGAGAGGTAGAGTGGTAGAGAGATCGGTAGAGTGGTAGAGAGAGAGGTAGAGTGGTAGAGAGAGATAGAGAGAGAGGAAGGTAGACAGAGAGAGAGGTAGAGAGAGAGGTAGAGCGAGAGTTAGAGAGGTAGAGAGAGATAGAGAGAGAGGTATAGAGAGGTATAGAGAGAGGTATAGAGAGAGATTGAGAGAGAGGTAGAGAGAGAGGGGTAGAGATAGAGAGGTAGAGAGAGAGAGAGAGAGAGAGAGAGAGAGAGGTAGATAGAGAGAGGTAGAGAGAGGTAGAGAGAGAGGTCGTGAGAGAGAGGTAGAGAGAGAGGGGTAGAGAGAGGGGTAGAGAGAGAGGTAGAGAGAGAGGTAGAGAGAGAGGTAGAGAGAGAGAGGTAGAGAGAGAGGTAGAGAGAGAGAGAGGTAGAAAGAGGTAGAGAGAGAGAGGTGCAGAGAGAGGTGTAGAGAGAGGTGCAGAGAGAGGTGGAGGGAGATGTGGAGAGAGAGGTGGAGAGAGAGAGGTAGAGAGAGAGGTGGAGAGGTAGAGACAGAGGTAGAGACAGAGATGTAGAGAGAGAGAGAGGGGTAGAGAGAGAGGTAGAGAGAGAGAGAGGTAGAGAGAGCGGTAGAGAGAGAGGTAGCGAGAGAGAGGTAGAGAGAGAGAAGGGAAGAGAGAGAGGTAGAGAGAGAGAGAGGTAGAAAGAGGTAGAGAGAGAGAGGTGCGGAGAGAGGTGTAGAGAGAGGTGCAGAGAGAGGTGGAGAGAGATGTGGAGAGAGAGGTGGAGAGAGAGGTGGAGAGAGAGAGGTAGAGAGAGAGGTAGAGAGAGAGAAGTAGAGAGAGGTAGAGAGGTAGAGAGAGAGAGGTGGAGAGAGGTTGAAATGCAGATGTTCACCCTGGTACAACAGTTATAAATCTTTGCAGTGTTTTGGGCATTTTTTTAAAGTGATTTATTTTTACATGATTGTGAACACATTCATGCCTCCCGCCCTGACGACTTTGCCACGAGTGCTCAAGGAGTCGATGTGGGTGAGAGAAAGAATGGCAGCTCAGCTTTTCACGTCTTTCAAATGACAACAAACTGAGCACAAGTGAATTTTGACAAAGCAAATCAAGTTACTTACTGGTTAGCGCTGAGAAAAAGCAAACTGCAGCATTTGGTGCTATCTTAAAAGCAAGTTATAATCAACCGCCAATGTAGCGAAGAACAACAAGCATTGGCGTTTATTAGTCAAACAAAGACGCGAGCACAGTGTGAGGGTGAGGGGGCAACGCAGGGGTCAGGATTACAAACGCTATGGGAGAGGGGAGCAATTGGAGTGCGGCAGAAGCATCAAAGGGCTGGGAATGGGTGGGGGGAAGGGGCGCAACACGGTGACATGGAGCAAGCTAGCGCTGCGCGCGTTCACGCGCACATACACGCAAGCTTGCAGCCAGGGAAACCAGGGTAGCACTTTGAAAAGCCCCTTTACAAAATGTCGAGCAAGCTCGACCTAAAAAGGAAGAAACAATAAAAAATACAGTTCTTAAATGCAAAACATCATGCGGGTTCAACCTAAATGGTCTGAATTTACTATGGTTCATAAAATTGTTAAAATAGCGGCCCAGGCTGAGTCTGAAATGCTAGTGCTTTGAAATAGCAGCTACTTCCTTTATAACTTTATAACTTGGACAGGGCCTTAACGCAGTGGATTAGTGTTCATTTTAATGCACACCTTTAACTTTTCCACCCTTTGATTAAGACTGTCAATGGAAAAAGCCAATGTTTATAGATATTTACCTCAGTTCTATGAATTTGGATGGTCTGACGTGCACGATTGATCTTCTAAACTTGGCTGATTGTATTTCCTTCTTTGCTCTGTAAGCCGTGGAGTTGCTGTGGTTCTGGCTAGATGGCCAGCTAATTGCTGCTGGTGGCTTTGGTTGTATTTGTGAGGGATTGCATCTGTGAATTTCCCTAATCACGCTGTGATTTGTACTGTTTTGATGGGAAAACACAGGTCTGAGGTGAAGGAGAGTAGGATCTGCTTCCTATGGTTACCCCCACTTTTTGCTGTGTTTCACTGGTTTATCGACTTTAGTCTGGCTTGGGCCCTGCTAACCAGGACCCCAGCCTAGCTGTTCTCTCTCTAAATTGATTACATGTAAATTAGGTATACTCCAGATTGGTTACTGGGTCACCCTTGTGAGTCCCTTGTACATGGTACCTTAGGTACCAAGGGCATAGGTACCCCAGAGGCCTATCAGGGGCTGAAGCATGTATTATGCCACCCCTGGGAAGCCTTCCAAAATGGCACCACAGGTCTGCACTTGCAGCCTGGGTAAGGTGGTGTAAGCACCCCTTACTTAGATATAGTATACCTATATCTACCTTTTAAAACAAACACATATCAACCTATAAGTCACTCCTATGGCAGGCCTTGACAATCCTGAAGGCAGAGTTCTTAGTTTTGTGTGAGAGGGTGCCCAAGCATGAGCTGAGCCCCTCTGCAGCTTTCGGAATCCTTCCTTGTAGCTGTTCTATGATACAGCCATACCATATACTCTTAAGTGCATTATACCCTTGTGGTTAATGCCAACTTTGGAATGGCTGCATCAAAACATGTCGTGTTTGGTGTTAAACACTTTGGAATACTACCCCCCCCCCCCCCTCACCAGTTCTTGTGACGGGGTAGCATTCCACCCTTCTAGAGGGAGAAGACATGTACACACTGGTCTAACCAGTAAAAGTTAAACAGAGCCCCAGCATCACAAAATGGATGCTGCTGCTACAGACATGAGTCTGACCTCCTGCTGCTGGATGAAACTCCGGCAGTGGAGGCTTGGACAATAGGTTTCCTGGCCAGGGAGGTGCCAGCAACTCCCCAGACAGACTTTAGTGCATTGGGGCATGGTGGGTGCATTTAAGTTCAAGTTCAAGTTCAATATTTGTATAGCGCACTACTCACCCAGAGGGTCTCAAGGCGCTTGAGGGAGGGTGGTACTTTACTTATCGAATATCCAGGTTTTTAGTTGTTTTCTGAAGGAGAGGTGGTTCTGTGTAAGGCGGAGGTGGGTGGGGAGAGAATTCCAGGTTTTGGCCGCTAAGTAGGAGAAGGATCTTCCCCCCATGGTGGATCTGTGGATGTGCGGAATTGCGGCGAGGGCTTGATTGGACGATCGTAGTTGGCGGGTGGGGGTGGAAAAGGACAGGCGCGTGTTGAGGCATTCGGGTCCTAGGTCGTAGAGGGCTTTGTGTGCGTGGGTGAGGAGACGGAACGGTATTCTCTTGTTGACGGGGAGCCAGTGGAGGTCTTTCAGGTGACCGGAAATGTGAGCTTGGCGGGGGATGTCGAGTATGAGTCTGGCTGAGGCGTTTTGGATGCGTTGGAGTTTTTTCTGTAGTTTGGCTGTGGTTCCGGCGTAAAGGGTATTTCCGTAATCCAGTTGGCTTGTGACCAGTGTGTGGGTGACTTTCTTTCTTGTTTCGGTGGGGATCCAACAGAAGATTTTTTTGAGCATGCGTAGGATGTTGAAGCATGATGATGAGACGGCGTTGACTTGTCTGGTCATCGAGAGGGAGGATTCCAGGATGAAGCCCAGGTTACATGCGTGGTCCGTAGGTATGGGTGCGGTTCCCAGGGCCGGTGGCCACTATGAGTCGTCCCAGGCAGAGGGGGATGAGCCTAAGATGAGGACTTCCGTTTTGTCCGAGTTCAGTTTTAGACGGCTGTTCTTCATCCATTCGGCTACTTCTTTCATTTCTTCGCGTAAGTTGGTTTTGGCGGTGTTTGGGTCTTTGGTGAGGGAGAGGATCAGCTGGGTGTCGTCTGCGTAGGAGATGATGTTGAGGTTGTGTTGGCGCGCGATGGATGCGAGGGGACTCATGTACACGTTGAAGAGGGTGGGACTGAGTGATGATCCTTGTGGTACGCCGCAGATGACTTCGGTGGCCTCTGATCTAAAAGGGGGGAGGCGGACTCTCTGGGTTCTTCCGGCGAGGAACGAGATGATCCAGTCCAATGCTTTTCCTTGTATTCCGATGTTGCTGAGGCGTTGTATGAGGGTGCTATGACAGACTGTGTCGAAGGCTGCGGAGAGGTCAAGTAGGATGAGGGCAACTGTTTCTCCGTTGTCCAGTAGTGTTCGAATGTCGTCTGTTGTTGCGATGAGGGCGGTTTCGGTGCTGTGTTTGGCTCGGAAGCCGCACTGTGAGGGGTCGAGAGATTTGTTGTATTCGAGGAAGGCGGCGAGCTGTCTGTTGACGGCTTTTTCATTGACTTTGGCAGGGAATGGGAGGAGCGAGATGGGGCGGTAGTTCTTAAGTTCAGTGGGGTCTGCTGTGGGTTTCTTCAGAAGGGCGCTGAGTTTGGCGTGTTTCCAGCTTTCCGGGAAGGTAGCAGAGTTGAGGGAGCAGTTGATGACGTCTCGGAGATGGGGTGCGATAATGGAGTCTGCTTTGTTGAAAATGTGGTGGGGACATGGGTCGGTTGGTGATCCTGAGTGGATGGAGTTCATCAGGCGGATGGTGTCTTCAGTGGTGATAGGGTTCCAGGCGCAGAGGTTGTAAGAGGGGGGTTTTGGTTCGGAGGTGGGTGGAGTGGACTGGTCTTTGGACTGGTTTTCAAAGCTGTTATGTATGTCGGCGATTTTGTTGTGGAAGAATGAGGCGAGGGAGTCGCATAGTTCTTGGGAGGGAGTGATGTTGTTGGTGCCGGCGGTGGGGTTGGTAAATTCTTTGACGATGTTGAATAGTTCCTTGCTGTTGTGGGCGTTGTTGTCAAGTCGATCCTTGAATGCTGATTTCTTGGAGGATCGGATCAGTTGGTGGTGTTTGCGGGTGGCGTTCTTGAAGGTGGCCAGGTTGTCAGTGGTTGGGTTTTTTCTCCAGGCTTTCTCAAGGGTGCGACAGAACTTCTTGGATTTCTTAAGGTCATCGTTGAACCAGGGGGCTTTTGTGCTACCTTGCTTGATTTGATGGTTTTTCAAGGGTGCTAGTACGTCGGCGCTTTGGGTGATCCATTGTGTGAGGTTGGTGGCTCCTTGGTTTGGGTCCGATGATTTGACAGGAGGGTTTTGGTGAAGCGATGTGAAGAGCTGGTCAGTGGTAATTTTGTTCCAGTTTCTTCGGGGAATTGGTTGTGGGTCGTGGTCTTTTTGTAGTTGAAGTGAACGCAACTGTGGTCCATCCAATGGAGAGCTGTGGTGTGATTGAAGGAAATGTGCTTGCTGGAGGTGAAGATTGGGTCGAGCGTGTGCCCGGCATAGTGGGTGGGGGTATCAACAAGTTGTTCGAGTCCGAGGTTTGCCAGGTTGTCCAGAAGGGTGGTGGTGTTGCTGTCGTTTTTCTTTTCCAGGTGGAAGTTGAGGTCTCCCAGTAGAACGTAGTCCTTGGAGGGGAGGGCGTGTGGGCTGATGAAGTCAGAGATGTCTTCGCTGAATTGTGTGCGGGGTCCTGGTGGTCTGTAGATGAGGGTGCCTCTGAGTGTGGTGTTGGGGTCGGTGTGGATCTGGAAGTGAAGGTGTTCGGCGGTAGTGAGGTTATCGTCGGAACTGGTCGTGATGCGGATGGTGTTCTTATGGACGATGGCGATGCCTCCTCCTGTTTGGGTGGTGCGGTCCTTTCGGATGATCTTGTAGCCGTCCGGGATGGCTATGGCGATGTCGGGAGCAGATGAGGCGTTCATCCAGGTTTCTCTAAGGAAGGCGACGTCCGGCGATGTGGTGTCGAGTAGGTTCCAAAGGTCAATGGCGTGTCTGTGGACCGATCGGGTGTTGAGCAGGATGCATTTCAGGTGGTTAGTGTCGGAGCTCTGTTTGGAGTTTGTGAATTTGGTGTGGGTCCTGATGCAGTTGAACTTGCATGAGTGGCAGGTGAAGGGTCCATGGGTGTGTCCTGGGGCGGCTTGGTAGCAATTTGGTGGTCGGTCGGGGTTGAGGGCTGAGAGGGTTTTGGCGTCGTACGTTATGCGGGCGGAGAGGGTATTGCGGGGGCCAGGGGGTCTGGCGCTGGGCGCGGTCCAGGAGCGGACAGGCGTTGACGGGCTTACCTTTGGCGCACCTTCGGCACGCATAGGGCGCGTCCGCTGCGGGTGAACGCTGCGCGCAAAAGCATCTGTCTTAAGTGGATAGTGGAGGGGGGTGGGGCGAGGGAGGAGCAGCTGGGAGGCGGGGTGGAGAGCCGGGCTGGGAAGGCACAACAACAAACAACAAAATGGCAGCAAGCCAAAAGCACACAGGACGAGACCCCAACAATTGGTATTACAAGGGAAGCGTCCCCGGCACAATCAGGCACAAATAAATCAAAGGCAGCAATGCACAATCGATTAATAATTAAAGCGCAGCTCAGCAGGCAGTATAGCGCTATGATACAAATACAGTCAGGCCCTAATAAGGCATAAATAGTTGCAGGGGCAATGCGAGCAATGGGCAGCTGATTATAAAGGCAAAGAGCACTCTGGCAGTATAGCGCTTCGATACCAGAATGTGAGCAGGGAGCAGCGTGAGGAGCGACCGCTTCTGAGGAGCTCAGGACGGTCACAGCGCTTGGTCGAGAGGGGAGAGCCTAATCTTTCTGTGGGAGGGAGGAGCAGCTGGGAGGCGGGAGCGGGGTGGAGAGCCGGGCTGGGAAGGCACAACAACAAACAACAAAAATGCAGCAAGCCAAAAGCCACACAGGACGAGACCCCAACAATCGGTATTACAAGGGAAGCGTCACTGGCACAATCAGGCACAAATAAATCAAAGGCAGCAATGCACAATCGATTAATAATGAAAGCGCAGCTCAGCAGGCAGTATAGCGCTACGATACAAATACAGTCAGGCACTAATAAGGCATAAATAGTTGCAGGGGCAATGCGAGCAATGGGCAGCTGATTATAAAGGCAAAGAGCACTCTGGCAGTATAGCGCTACGATACCAGAATGTGAGCAGGGAGCAGCGTGAGGAGCGACCGCTTCTGGGGAGCTCATGACGGTCACAGCGCTGGGTCGAGAGGGGAGAGCCTAATCTTTATGTGGGAGGGAGGAGCAGCTGGGAGGCGGAAGCGGGGTGAAGAGCCGGGCTGGGAAGGCACAACAACAAACAACAAAATGGCAGCAAGCCAAAAGCCACACAGGACGAGACCCCAACAATCGGTATTACAAGGGAAGCGTCACCGGCACAATCAGGCACAAATAAATCAAAGGCAGCAATGCACAATCGATTAATAATTAAAACGCAGCTCAGCAGGCAGTATAGCGCTACGATACAAATACAGTCAGGCACTAATAAGGCTTAAATAGTTGCAGGGGCAATGCGAGCAATGGGCAGCTGATTATAAAGGCAAAGAGCACTCTGGCAGTATAGCGCTACGATCCCCATGCATTTCCCAGTTGAAACCAGTTGCTGGGGCACTCAGCCCCAGCTCTGGGGCAAAACTGGACAAAGGGGAAGGGGTGTAACCACCTCCTCCCCAGGTCCTCCCATAGGTGGGACCTTAGAGTTAGTCCAACCCCTAAACTTGGTATAAATATAGGAACCCACTCCCTAGGACTTTAGATTACCCTGGACGAAACTCTGCAACATATGTCTTGGACCTTCAACATTCCATTTCCACTGGAACACAGAAGAAATCTCCCTTGGGGTCAAGGAGTGACTTCCCTGTTCAAACAGACACCAAAGAAGTATCTTGCCGGTCTGCATTTTTGAGGCTCCCGCCGGATCCCGATGAGTCTGCGACACAGGACACAAACTTCCAGACATCTCCGAAAACGACACAAGTCCCCAGCAAAGCTGGGACCTGTAGCCATCACGAGAGACGTGGGACCGGAACTCCTGGACATCCAGCACATTTTCTAGTGCATCGACTTCCCAAGATTTCCCGAAGTTGTGCACTGGACTACTTGAAGTTCAAGCCTTGAGCACCTTTTGCATCGAAGATTGTGGGCCTTCACTCCACGAGTGTTCCGTGGGCCTGCTTTTGGCATTCCTGCTTTAGGCTTCTTTGCGATCCCTAGTCCGTTGACTGGTGGGTCCCCACGAAGGTAAATCCTTTGTTTCTTGAGCTTCCTTGGTTGCTCCAAACGTGCCCTGACTCCCCTCCAAAGGGTGAGCCCCTCAGACCTTGCTGTTCTGCTCCGACGCCAATCTTTCCATCTTGGGTGGGTTGCTGTTGCCAAGGAGAGAGATGTGGAGAGAGAGGTGGAGAGAGAGAGGTAGAGAGAGAGGTAGAGAGAGAGGTGGAGAGGTAGAGAGAGAGGTAGAGACAGAGATGTAGAGAGAGAGAGAGGGGTAGAGAGAGAGGTAGAGAGAGAGAGAGAGGTAGAGAGAGCGGTAGAGAGAGAGGTAGCGAGAGAGAGGTAGAGAGAGAGAGGGGTAGAGAGAAAGGTAGAGAGAGAGAGAGGTAGAAAGAGGTAGAGAGAGAGAGGTGCAGAGAGAGGTGTAGAGAGAGGTGCAGAGAGAGGTGGAGAGAGAGGTGGAGAGAGAGAGGTAGAGAGAGAGGTAGAGAGAGAGAAGTAGAGAGGGGTAGAGAGGTAGAGAGAGAGAGGTGGAGAGAGGTTCCCAAGGAGAGAGATGTGGAGAGAGAGGTGGAGAGAGAGAGGTAGAGAGAGAGGTAGAGAGAGAGGTGGAGAGGTAGAGAGAGAGGTAGAGACAGAGATGTAGAGAGAGAGTGAGGGGTAGAGAGAGAGGTAGAGAGAGAGAGAGGTAGAGAGAGCGGTAGAGAGAGAGGTAGCGAGAGAGAGGTAGAGAGAGAGAGGGGTAGAGAGAGAGGTAGAGAGAGAGAGAGGTAGAAAGAGGTAGAGAGAGAGAGGTGCAGAGAGAGGTGTAGAGAGAGGTGCAGAGAGAGGTGGAGAGAGAGGTGGAGAGAGAGGTGGAGAGAGAGAGGTAGAGAGAGAGGTAGAGAGAGAGAAGTAGAGAGAGGTAGAGAGAGAGAGGTGGAGAGAGGTTGAAATGCAGATGTTCACCCTGGTACAACAGTTATAAATCTTTGCAGTGTTTTGGGCATTTTTTAAAAGTGATTTTTTTTTTACATGATTGTGAACACATTCATGCCTCCCGCCCTGACGACTTTGCCACAAGTGCTCAAGGAGTCGATGTGGGTGAGAGAAAGAATGGCAGCTCAGCTTTTCACGTCTTTCAAATGACAACAAACTGAGCACAAGTGAATTTTGACAAAGCAAATCAAGTTACTTACTGGTTAGCGCTGAGAAAAAGCAAACTGCTGCATTTGGTGCTATCTTAAAAGCAAGTTATAATCAACCGCCAATGTAGCGAAGAACAACAAGCATTGGCGTTTATTAGTCAAACAAAGACGCGAGCACAGTGTGAGGGTGAGGGGGCAACGCAGGGGTCAGGATTACAAACGCTATGGGAGAGGGGAGCAATTGGAGTGCGGCGGAAGCATCAAAGGGCTGGGAATGCGTGGGGGGAAGGGGCGCAACACGGTGACATGGAGCAAGCTAGCGCTGCGCGCGTTCACGCGCACATACACGCAAGCTTGCAGCCAGGGAAACCAGGGAGCACTTTGAAAAGCCCCTTTACAAAATGTCGAGCAAGCTCGACCTAAAAAGGAAGAAACAATAAAAAATACAGTTCTTAAATGCAAAACATCATGCGGGTTCAACCTAAAAGGTCTGAATTTACTATGGTTCATAAAATCGTTAAAATAGCGGCCCAGGCTGAGTCTGAAATGCTAGTGCTTTGAAATAGCAGCTACTTCCTTTATAACTTTATAACTTGGACAGGGCCTTAACGCAGTGGATTAGTGTTCGTTTTAATGCACACCTTTAACTTTTCCACCCTTTGATTAAGACTGTCGATGGAAAAAGCCAATGTTTATAGATATTTACCTCAGTTCTATGAATTTGGATGGTCTGACGTGCACGATTGATCTTCTAAACTTGGCTGATTGTATTTCCTTCTTTGCTCTGTAAGCCGTGGAGTTGCTGTGGTTCTGGCTAGATGGCCAGCTAATTGCTGCTGGTGGCTTTGGTTGTATTTGTGAGGGATTGCATCTGTGAATTTCCCTAATCAGGCTGTGATTTGTACTGTTTTGATGGGAAAATACAGGTCTGAGATGAAGGAGAGTAGGATCTGCTTCCTATGGTTACCCCCACTTTTTGCTGTGTTTCACTGGTTTATCGACTTTAGTCTGGCTTGGGCCCTGCTAACCAGGACCCCAGCCTAGCTGTTCTCTCTCTAAATTGATTACATGTACATTAGGTATACTCCAGATTGGTTACTGGGTTACCCTTCTGAGTCCCTTGTACATGGTACCTTAGGTACCAAGGGCATAGGTACCCCAGAGGCCTATCAGGGGCTGAAGCATGTATTATGCCACCCCTGGGAAGCCTTCCAAAATGGCACCACAGGTCTGCACTTGCAGCCTGGGTAAGATGGTGTAAGCACCCCTTACTTAGATATAGTATACCTATATCTACCTTTTAAAACAAACACATATCAACCTATAAGTCACTCCTATGGCAGGCCTTGACAATCCTGAAGGCAGAGTTCTTGGTTTTGTGTGAGAGGGTGCCCAAGCATGAGCTGAGCCCCTCTGCAGCTTTCGGAATCCTTCCTTGTAGCTGTTCTATGATACAGCCATACCATATACTCTTAAGTGCATTATACCCTTGTGGTTAATGCCAACTTTGGAATGGCTGCATCAAAACATGTCGTGTTTGGTGTTAAACACTTTGGAATACTACCCCCCCCCCCCTCACCAGTTCTTGTGACGGGGTAGCATTCCACCCTTCTAGAGGGAGAAGACATGTACACACTGGTCTAACCAGTAAAGGTTAAACAGAGCCCCAGCATCACAAAATGGATGCTGCTGCTACAGACATGAGTCTGACCTCCTGCTGCTGGATGAAACTCCGGCAGTGGAGGCTTGGACAATAGGTTTCCTGGCCAGGGAGGTGCCAGCAACTCCCCAGACAGACTTTAGTGCATTGGGGCATGGTGGGTGCATTTAAGTTCAAGTTCAAGTTCAATATTTGTATAGCGCACTACTCACCCAGAGGGTCTCAAGGCGCTTGAGGGAGGGTGGTACTTTACTTATCGAATATCCAGGTTTTTAGTTGTTTTCTGAAGGAGAGGTGGTTCTGTGTAAGGCGGAGGTGGGTGGGGAGAGAATTCCAGGTTTTGGCCGCTAAGTAGGAGAAGGATCTTCCCCCCATGGTGGATCTGTGGATGTGCGGAATTGCGGCGAGGGCTTGATTGGACGATCGTAGTTGGCGGGTGGGGGTGGAAAAGGACAGGCGCGTGTTGAGGCATTCGGGTCCTAGGTCGTAGAGGGCTTTGTGTGCGTGGGTGAGGAGACGGAACGGTATTCTCTTGTTGACGGGGAGCCAGTGGAGGTCTTTCAGGTGACCGGAAATGTGAGCTTGGCGGGGGATGTCGAGTATGAGTCTGGCTGAGGTGTTTTGGATGCGTTGGAGTTTTTTCTGTAGTTTGGCTGTGGTTCCGGCGTAAAGGGTATTTCCGTAATCCAGTCGGCTTGTGACCAGTGCGTGGGTGACTTTCTTTCTTGTTTCGGTGGGGATCCAACAAAAGATTTTTTTGAGCATGCGTAGGATGTTGAAGCATGATGATGAGACGGCGTTGACTTGTCTGGTCATCGAGAGGGAGGAGTCCAGGATGAAACCCAGGTTACGTGCGTGGTCCGTAGGTATGGGTGCGGTTCCCAGGGCCGGTGGCCACTATGAGTCGTCCCAGGCAGAGGGGGATGAGCCTAAGATGAGGACTTCCGTTTTGTCCGAGTTCAGTTTTAGACGGCTGTTCTTCATCCATTCGGCTACTTCTTTCATTTCTTCGCGTAAGTTGGTTTTGGCGGTGTTTGGGTCTTTGGTGAGGGAGAGGATCAGCTGGGTGTCGTCTGCGTAGGAGATGATGTTGAGGTTGTGTTGGCGCGCGATGGATGCGAGGGGACTCATGTACACGTTGAAGAGGGTGGGACTGAGTGATGATCCTTATGGTACGCCGCAGATGACTTCGGTGGCCTCTGATCTAAAAGGGGGGAGGCGGACTCTCTGGGTTCTTCCGGCGAGGAACAAGATGAACCAGTCCAATGCTTTTCCTTGTATTCCGATGTTGCTGAGGCGTTGTATGAGGGTGCTATGACAGACTGTGTCGAAGGCTGCGGAGAGGTCAAGTAGGATGAGGGCAACTGTTTCTCCGTTGTCCAGTAGTGTTCGAATGTCGTCTGTTGCTGCGATGAGGGCGGTTTCGGTGCTGTGTTTGGCTCGGAAGCCGGACTGTGAGGGGTCGAGAGATTTGTTGTATTCGAGGAAGGCGGCGAGCTGTCTGTTGACGGCTTTTTCAATGACTTTGGCAGGGAATGGGAGGAGCGAGATGGGGCGGTAGTTCTTAAGTTCAGTGGGGTCTGCTGTGGGTTTCTTCAGAAGGGCGCTGAGTTTTGCGTGTTTCCAGCTTTCTGGGAAGGTAGCAGAGTTGAGGGAGCAGTTGATGACGTCTCGGAGATGGGGTGCGATAATGGAGTCTGCTTTGTTGAAAATGTGGTGGGGACATGGGTCGGTTGGTGATCCTGAGTGGATGGAGTTCATCAGGCGGATGGTGTCTTCAGTGGTGATAGGGTTCCAGGCGCAGAGGTTGTAAGAGGGGGGTTTTGGTTCGGAGGTGGGTGGAGTGGACTGGTCTTCGGACTGGTTTTCAAAGCTGTTATGTATGTCGGCGATTTTGTTGTGGAAGAATGAGGCGAGGGAGTCGCAGAGTTCTTGGGAGGGAGTGATGTCGTTGGTGCCGGCGGTGGGGTTGGTAAATTCTTTGACGATGTTGAATAGTTCCTTGCTGTTGTGGGCGTTGTTGTCAAGTCAATCCTTGAATGCTGATTTCTTGGAGGATCGGATCAGTTGGTGGTGTTTGTGGGTGGCGTTCTTGAAGGTGGCCAGGTTGTCAGTGGTTGGGTATTTTCTCCAGGCTTTCTCGAGGGTGCGACAGAACTTCTTGGATTTCTTAAGGTCATCGTTGAACCAGGGGGCTTTTGTGCTACCTTGCTTGATTTGACGGTTTTTCAAGGGTGCTAGTACGTCGGCGCTGTGGGTGATCCATTGTGTGAGGTTGGTGGCTGCTTGGTTTGGGTCCGATGATTTGACAGGAGGGTTTTGGTGAAGCGATGTGAAGAGCTGGTCAGTGGTAATTTTGTTCCAGTTTCTTCGAGGAATAGGTTGTGGGTCGTGGTCTTTTTGTAGTTGAAGTGAACGCAACTGTGGTCCATCCAATGGAGAGCTGTGGTGTGATTGAAGGAAATGTGCTTGCTGGAGGTGAAGATTGGGTCGAGCGTGTGCCCGGCATAGTGGGTGGGGGTATCAACAAGTTGTTCGAGACCGAGGTTGGCCAGGTTGTCCAGAAGGGTGGTGGTGTTGGTGTCGTTTTTCTTTTCCAGGTGGAAGTTGAGGTCTCCCAGTAGAATGTAGTCCTTGGAGGGGAGGGCGTGTGGGCTGATGAAGTCAGAGATGTCTTCGCTGAATTGTGTGCGGGCTCCTGGTGGCCTGTAGATGAGGGTGCCTCTGAGTGTGGTGTTGGGGTCAGTGTGGATCTGGAAGTGAAGGTGTTCGGCGGTAGTGAGGTTATCGTCGGAACTGGTCGTGATGCGGATGGTGTTCTTATGGACGATGGCGATGCCTCCTCCTTATTTGGTTGGTGCGGTCCTTTCGGATGATCTTGTAGCCGTCCGGGATGGCTATGGCGATGTCGGGAGCAGATGAGGCGTTCATCCAGGTTTCTCTAAGGAAGGCGAAGTCCGGCGATGTGGTGTCGAGTAGGTTCCAAAGGTCAATGGCGTGTCTGTGGACCGATCGGGTGTTGAGCAGGATGCATTTCAGGTGGTTAGTGTCGGAGCTCTGTTTGGAGTTTGTGGATTTGGTGTGGGTCCTGATGCAGTTGAACTTGCATGAGTGGCAGGTGAAGGGTCCATGGGTGTGTCCTGGGGCGGCTTGGTAGTAATTCGGTGGTCAGTCGGGGTTGAGGGCTGAGAGGGTTTTGGCGTCGTACGTTATGCGGGCGGAGAGGGTATTGCGGGGGCCAGGGGGTCTGGCGCTGGGCGCGGTCCAGGCACGGACAGGCGTAGACGGGCTTACCTTTGGCGCACCTTCGGCGTGCATAGGGCGCGTCCGCTGCGGGTGAACGCTGCGCGCAAAAGCATCTGTCTTAAGTGGATAGTGGAGGAGGGTGGGGCGATGGAGGAGCAGCTGAGAGGCGGGGTGGAGAGCCGGGCTGGGAAGGCACAACAACAAACAACAAAATGGCAGCAAGCCAAAAGCCACACAGGACGAGACCCCAACAATCGGTATTACAAGGGAAGCATCACCGGCACAATCAGGCACAAATAAATCAAAGGCAGCAATGCACAATCGATTAATAATTAAAGCGCAGCTCAGCAGGCAGTATAGCGCTATGATACAAATACAGTCAGGCCCTAATAAGGCATAAATAGTTGCAGGGGCAATGCGAGCAATGGGCAGCTGATTATAAAGGCAAAGAGCACTCTGGCAGTATAGCGCTACGATACCAGAATGTGAGCAGGGAGCAGCGTGAGGAGCGACCGCTTCTGAGGAGCTCAGGACGGTCACAGCGCTTGGTCGAGAGGGGAGAGCCTAATCTTTCTGTGGGAGGGAGGAGCAGCTGGGAGGCGGGAGCGGGGTGGAGAGCCGGGCTGGGAAGGCACAACAACAAACAACAAAAATGGCAGCAAGCCAAAAGCCACACAGGACGAGACCCCAACAATCGGTATTACAAGGGAAGCGTCACCGGCACAATCAGGCACAAATAAATCAAAGGCAGCAATGCACAATCGATTAATAATTAAAGCACAGCTCAGCAGGCAGTATAGGGCTACGATACAAATACAGTCAGGCACTAATAAGGCACAAATAGTTGCAGGGGCAATGCGAGCAATGGGCAGCTGATTATAAAGGCAAAGAGCACTCTGGCAGTATAGCGCTACGATACCAGAATGTGAGCAGGGAGCAGCGTGAGGAGCGACCGCTTCTGAGGAGCTCAGGACGGTCACAGCGCTGGGTCGAGAGGGGAGAGCCTAATCTTTCTGTGGGAGGGAGGAGCAGCTGGCAGGCGGGAGCGGGGTGAAGAGCCGGGCTGGGAAGGCACAACAACAAACAACAAAATGGCAGCAAGCCAAAAGCCACACAGGACGAGACCCCAACAATCGGTATTACAAGGGAAGCGTCACCGGCACAATCAGGCACAAATAAATCAAAGGCAGCAATGCACAATCGATTAATAATTAAAACGCAGCTCAGCAGGCAGTATAGCGCTACGATATAAATACAGTCAGGCACTAATAAGGCTTAAATAGTTGCAGGGGCAATGCGAGCAATGGGCAGCTGATTATAAAGGCAAAGAGCACTCTGGCAGTATAGCGCTACGATCCCCATGCATTTCCCAGTTGAAACCAGTTGCTGGGGCACTCAGCCCCAGCTCTGGGGCAAAACAGGACAAAGGGGAAGGGGTGTAACCACCTCCTCCCCAGGTCCTCCCATAGGTGGGACCTTAGAGTTAGTCCAACCCCTTAACTTGGTATAAATATAGGAACCCACTCCCTAGGACTTTAGATTACCCTGGACGAAACTCTGCAACATATATCTTGGACCTTCAACATTCCATTTCCACTGGAACACAGAAGAAATCTCCCTTGGGGTCAAGGAGTGACTCCCCTGTTCAAACAGACACCAAAGAAGTATCTTGCCGGTCTGCATTTTTGAGGCTCCCGCCGGATCCCGATGAGTCTGCGACACAGGACACAAACTTCCAGACATCTCCGAAAACGACACAAGTCCCCAGCAAAGCTGGGACCTGTAGCCATCACGAGAGACGTGGGACCGGAACTCCTGGACATCCAGCACATTTTCTAGTGCATCGACTTCCCAAGATTTCCCGAAGTTGTGCACTGGACTACTTGAAGTTCAAGCCTTGAGCACCTTTTGCATCGAAGATTGTGGGCCTACACTCCACGAGTGTTCCGTGGGCCTGCTTTTGGCATTCCTGCTTGAGGCTTCTTTGTGATCCCTAGTCCGTTGACTGGTGGGTCCCCACAAAGGTAAATCCTTTGTTTCTTGGGCTTCCTTGGTTGCTCCAAACGTGCCCTGACTCCCCTCCAAAGGGTGAGCCCCTCAGACCTTGCTGTTCTGCTCCGACGCCAATCTTTCCATCTTGGGTGGGTTGCTGTTGCCAAGGCTTGTTGGGTCCAATCCGCATACTGACACTGCAGCACTTGACATCCGACATGGGACAGCTCAAATCCAGCACCTGGTTGTCGTTGACACCTCCTGGTCCTCATGGCTGAAGAGTCAAGCTTCACCTACATCACCTGAAATCACCCGACGTTGGCTGGTATCTTCTTGTCGCCTTCCTAGTCACTGGCTAGTGACCCAGACTATGTCCCCTCTGCTTTCAGGTTCTAAAGATCTCTGATCCACCCTTGGATCCATTCAGACAATTTTCATCTGGTCACCTGCAACACGTCTTTGCAGCCCTCCATAGGAAACTACGACGAAACCCGACACGAAAAGACACCTATGCACCCGGCTTCCCTGGGTGAGGTAACATGACTACTTTGGTGCTCCTATGGGTCTTGACTCTCGAAGTGTCCAGTACTGAAGGGGTTTTACCGTAGTCCACTCCTAAGTGTCCTTATTCTTTAAAATTGTAACCTTAACTTTCTCCATAGAAGTCAAAGGTGATTCGCAGCTGTGTTTAGACACTGTACACGTCCCCCGTGGGTCTCCTGCGTCCCTAACCTTGGGTAGTTCCTGGTTGCCCCAGCAGTTCTACGGGCCCTAGACCTTGTCTCTATGTTTAGAGTGGTACTTATACCACTTTCTTAACATATGGTTTGTGAGGCCCCTAGGGCAAAACGTATACTGTGCTAATTTACTGTGTGCTATTTAAGTTCTTGTATTGTACTTTTGCCTCAAGCCTCATAAAGAGACTAGAGGGGTGTGTTTAGAATAAATACATATATTTTATATATATACCTGGTGTGGTTCTCTTTTCATTTGATCATTCATGAGATTATAGACTGGTAAAAAACAAGCTGCTTTTCATGCTTTCAAGACTTAGCCTGAAGGCTGTTCTCCACAGCTACCACTAGAATAGCTTTCTAAAAAGGTTGCCTAAACCTACCACCAATAGGGGTCGTTTGGACTGGTGCATGGTGCCCACTAGAATAGTGGACATCATATGCCAGGCCAACTTCTCACATGAGACTTTTCTGCAATGTCTATGACCATGGGTCCTGCAAATGGGGACTGCCAGACGATGTCGCTCACTGCCCAACTTTGGACAGCAACACAATAGGTGAAACCAGGAGTTGGTAGCTACATAGTCTGCAAGCAATTAAGTTGTCCCACTGGGCCCAAGATGGATTGAAGTTCACAACTGGTAGTGCAAGAACCCTCATATACAAAATTTTCTTCCAGGTTTGAACTATCAGGGCTTTCTTGAGGTAAGGCTGGGGTTTGCCCAGGATAAGGAGTCGTCCAGTCTAGAGAAGTTGGTTGGCGGCTTAGGCACCGTTAGTTCTACAAAGCACCTGCAGGATCCGGCCCACTTAGAGCCCTGGCTGCAGCCCAAGCAAGGTCAGTGGTAACAGGCCTAGGCAAAGAGGGAAGTGAACAGGTCTTTCTTTGTTATGAACCCATATGCCTCTGCAGTTGATGCACCATTCAGCTTCCTGACTGTGTGCTCGCCAATAAAACACAGTTATTGATAGAAACACAAGAGGGACAATATAACCCCCCGGCCCATCGTGTCTTCTCGTTTACTTACCTCTGCTGTATCATGAAAGATCTGGTCTGGGCTCCAGCTTTGCACTTGCTGGGTATTCTACGATTTCCCGTTTTATGTCTCAAGTCTTCTTAAATTAATAGTTCATTGTCTCTTCTGCTTCCGGCATTCACCTTTCAACAAAAATATATTTTATCACGTTACTACTGACATTTCTCCATCCTCCACTCTAATAACATGATGCCTAGTCCTTGAAGAAAGTCTCTACAGACAAATGTCTACTTTTGAAAATGTGCTGGAGCCTCATCAGGTCCCTATGCAGGATGTACAGATAAAATGCACAGACAAATAAGTTTCAACAATCTCCTCACTTTTTATCCATTTAATTTCATTGTGTGTGATCCAGAATCCATATTAATACAGCATTTTCATTTGCAAATTTTGGAGTGTAGTGCAGTGGTGTAGAGTAGAGTGGTATAGAGTATAGTGGTTTAGAGTAGAATGCCATAGGTTGCCGTAGAGTGGCACAGTGTGGAGTAGACAGCGGTGAAGTGGCGTAGAGTGGAGTGGCATAGAGTGGAGTGGTGTTGCGTGGCATAGGCTGGAGTGGAATACAGTTATGTAATGATGATACTTGTAAAGCGCACTGTTACCCCATCTCGGGGTGTCCTGGCGCTGAAGACCGCTGGGGAACCCGTCCTGGCTTTCCCTGTGAGATGGTCCCTTCTGGGTATCTCCAAGGTGAAACCAGGCATCCCCGGCATCTGTGGGGGGCCGTTGTAGAGATGAGGCAAGCTTAATGCCCAGAGTTGCCGAGTGTGATCCCTGGCTAGAGTAGGCACCGAGGCGAGAATTATCGAGTCCGTTGACCCTGGTCCACGACCCTGCCGCGTCGGGAATCGAACCCTGGTCCCGGGCCGTTCTCTGCTTCCGGGTCTGCCGCCTCTAACCAGTGAGCCACACCACTCCACTGTACTCCATTGTGTGGAGTACAGTGGCATGCCATGGAGTGGAGGAGTATAGAGTACAGAGGCATAGAGTTAAGTGGCCGAGTGGCATTTTGTGGTGTGGAGTGGCATAGAGTAGAGTGGCACAGAGAAGTCTGGCATGGTGCACAGTGGTGTAGAATAGAGTGCCATGGAGTGCAGTGGTACCGAGCAGTGAGGTGTAGAGCTGAGTGGAGTGGCATAGAGTCCCATAGAGTGGCATTGTGGGAGTAGATTGGTGTAGAGTGGAGTGACGTAGAGTAAAGTGGCATAGACTGGTGTAGAGTGGAGTGGCATAGAGTGGAGGGTGTAAAGTAGATTGGCATTGAATGGAGTGGCATTGTGTAGAGTGGCATTGAGTAGAGTTGTGTAGAGTATAATAGCGAAGAGTGGGGTGGCGTACAGTGTGGAGAAGAGTGTCATGGCAAGGAGTGGAGTAGTTATAGAGTGGAAAGAGGTAGAGTAAAGTGGCATATAGTGGTATTGATTTGGGGCAGAGTGGCATAGAGTGAAGTAGAGTGGTATTCCGTAGAGTGGCATAGAGTGGAGTGGCATAGAGTGAGCTGGAGTAGAGTGGTATAGATTAGTGTGCATAGAGTTGAGTGGAGTGGCATAGAGAAGCATTGTGTGGATTAGAGTTACATAGAGTAGAGTGGCATGGATTGGCATAGAGTCGAGTGGGGTTTTGTAGAGTAGTATAGCGTGGCATATAATAGAATGATGTGGAGTGAAGTAGAGTGCATGGAGTAGAGTGGAGTAGAGTATGCTACAGTGGCATAGAGTAAAGTGGTGTAGAGTAGAGTGGCATTGTGTGGAGTGGAGTGGTGTAGAGTGGCGTAGAGTAGAATGGCACCTACGGTGGAGTAGAGTGGTGTGGAGAGGCATAGACTAGACTGCAGTGCAATGGAGTGGCGTAACGTAAAATGGAGTGCAGTGTTTGGAGTGCAGTGATGTAGAGTAGAGTTGCATAGAATAAAGTGGCATTGTGTGGAGTGGAGTGGCATAGAGAAGAATGGTGAACAGTGGTGTGGAGTGGCATGGAGTGGCGTGGACAGCGCAGAGTGGAGTTGAGTAGAGCTGCATAGAATGGAGGGTCATAGAGTGGAGTACAGTGGAATGATGTGGAGTGCTGTAGAGTGGCACAGAGTAGAATAGTTGTTGAAAATGGCTCATTTTAGAAGAATGCAATTTCATGGCAAATGGCTATTATATAGAACTCCAGTGTTTTTGCACAAAATATGCCCTCAAATACTTGATACATGCTTTTGGTGCTCAGCAGAGGGTGGTGGTAACTGGATCCACATTATTTGTGGCTGCCCGAAAATAAGACAATTTTGGGATGCTATTGAGAGGTACTGTTTTCATAATTTAAAACTATACCAAATCTGTTAATAGATTGAATAAAAATAGAGCATTGCAAAAAAATTGGGAAGAATACAGACAAAGAAGAACACATGTATTTGGTCCCTACTACAGTGAACAGCTAACAGAAGGGAAGCCTACTGGAGTTAAGCAATAGAAATATTGCAAATGAGAGTGACAATGAAGATAACTAATGGTATGCTTTTGGCAGGTTGTAGGCGCACTGAATTGTAAACAATAGGTCCCGCAGCACAGCGTTTGCGTTGTGTAAGCAAGACCAAAAAAGGAGGCAGATGGTAAAAAAGAGAGACAAGAAAGAAGACTGAGCAAAAGAAAAAGGAAGACAAGAGAGGAGAAAGGAAAGAGTAGATGAAAGGAAGAAAGCGGTGTAGGAAGAAAGACTATATTGAGAATGAAAGAAGCTACTAGTGGAGAAAGGAAAGAGGTGGAAATGTGAGAAAAAGAAGGTGCGAGTTAGAGCAAGGAGGGAATAGTGAAGTCAGGTGAGATGTAACAGAGATAAAGTAAAAAGGAGAGAAGTAGTAGGGATGATGAGAAAAATAGATGAAGGGGTCCAAAGCAGTTAACATAAAGAAAAAGTTAGGATAGGAGTAATAGATATGGGAATGAAAGAAAACATTGGGGAAACATATAATAGAAAGAAAGAGGTCAGGGGAGAGGGGGAAGAAGGGGATCCAGAGGAGAATGGGATAGGAGAGTTCCAGTTTAACAAAGGAGAGGGATGGCAGAAATCAGGAGGGCAGAGGAAGAAAGAGAGGAAAAGCAAGCTACATGGGTGAGAGAAAGACAAAATAAGGATGACGTAAATGGAAGGAGAGTGTAAGAGGGGAATGGAGGAAGGAAAAGGACAGGGTAAAGGTCAACAAGGTGAAGAAAATGACAGAAAGAAAGAATGAGCTGAGGATGAAAGAAATTAGATAATAAAAAGCAAAAGGAGAAAGTGAGGGAAAGAAGAAAGGGGTCAGAAATAAGGATGTTGGAGAGAATAGCTGGAAAGAGATGGAGAGAGAGAGATGGTGAAAGATGCAAAGACACACTTAAGATGTGAAGGAAAAGAGGAGCAGTCGAATAGAGAGAGTGGGTAAGTAGATAGAAGTGCAAGGAGAGACGGTGATGATGAAGTGTGTGAGAGAAAAGAAGGAAGGAAATGAGAAGGTAAAGGGGAGCAATGGGAAAAGAAAGGGAGGAAGAAAGGAGATATGAACAAGTGACAGAGGAGGAGAGAGATGCAGACTAGAAGGTGATAGGGCATAGAGAGAGAACGAAGGAAGGATCAGAGATAGCAATGGAGATAGAGAGAAGAGAGAAGAGAAAAAAGAAAAATAAGGAGCTCAAAGACCCATAGCCCTAGCTAGAATTAGTGTAGCAGTGCCCACAAATGCAAGGGGCCCACCCAGTGCACCCCAATTATCGTTATCTTTCAATACTGACCTGTGGTGGTAAGGGGTCTATTTTGCTTATGTACACACTAGCAACACCACTGGAAATACGTGCCTGCCACAGCAAGCGTATAAACCCCAGCAGAAGTATACATACCAGCAGAAGTATACATACCAGCAGACGTATACATACTTGCGGCCTCGACATGGACTCCCAAGGGCTTCCCTCCAACCAGACTTTCTTCTGTATCTAAGATGCTCCTGTGGTAAAGCTTATACAGTCCGTTGGTTCTTCTCTTGCTACATATATCCCGATGATACCCACATTTTTAATAGTTTAGATGGGGGTCTTTCCAGCTCCAAAGGATAATTTCGTCAGTGCATGGAAGATACTGCAAGGATGGAATCCAATTCTCAAAATAATTAACACTGGCAAAACTGAGGTGCTACTAGTTGGCAAGTTCCCTCTACTCAGGCCAGTGAATATTGGCCTTCCAAGCTAGGTGATCCCCCATCCCTGTTACCTCTGTTCAAAGTCTTTGAAGTCTTGTTTTTTTTTTCTTGACCATTCTCTTTTTCCTATTACTCACATTGACAATTTCTCAGGTTCCTGCCATTTCTCCCGTAGAGTGTTGTGTAAAATCACTAGTTTTCTACCTTTTAAGGCTTGTCAGGCCGAGGTCCTGGCTACTATCTTGTCTCGCCTCGACCACTGTGTTTCACACCGTCTAGGGCAACTGGTATCATTCTTGGCCAGACTGCAATGGCTTCAGGCTAGTGCAACTCGATTACTCTTTGGACTTCCAAGACCTACTCGCACCTATCCTCTGCTATTGACCCTCCATAGGTTACCAGTAATAAAGCACATCATTTTTAAGCGTCTCTGGTGCATCGAGGCCGTACTTCATGCAAGATCTTCTTCTCACCTTCACCTGAGTCCTCTTAAGGTCATGAAACACAGAAGGGGTGGTCGCTTCTTCTCCCGTCTCAGGGCAAAGAACTATAGCCAGTTGCCAGCCATCCTTTATCGGATTGACAGCCACCTCGCCTTCCAAGAGGGGCTCCAAACTCTGCTCTTGCCTTCTGATCCTCACTAACCTCACAGTAGCTGGTGACCATGTTCTGGGCTTCCCTGCATTTAGAGCCAGGACATCCCCTGGGTGTTAGGTCTTGCACTTTACAAATTCTTAAATAGAAAAACAAGTACTTTATTGCCACCATCACTAGGCACACATGTAACAAAGAAACAAAACCAAACAGACAAAACGTATACATTAACTTGAAGATAGAAGGTGCACTAGTCAGAACATTTCACACAGCTCAGATCAGACAAATATTGTAACATTGTTCTATCTTTACCTACTGAGTTAGTCTCACGAGAATCAGCACCAACCAAGTGGAGAACCATAGACAGAAAGTCTCACATACCTCTATAAATAGCATTTCAAAACACAGCAAAGCTGTGTGCATCAAAAGGTATCAACCAGATTAGAAACATAAAGAACACTGAAGATAAACTCTACACACAGTGGCATTTCTGGCATGTCAAGCACAGCGTAATCCTTAGCTCGGACTATCTCTAAACATCAGACTCAGGGCATGTTAGTGACCTAAGAGTTTTGCCTCAGTTATAGATGAAGACAACCAGCCACAGTCCTCTAACACCAACCTCACACAGCCACAGACCAATACAGTCACAGCACTTCTTCTCTGACCAACAGGAATGTAGATGACACTCTACCTTTGAATCCAACAATGAACCAGCCTCACATCGAAGTGAAACCACATAAGCCTCCATCCCGGTGGGACACTACGCTGGCCATCTCTAATTGGTCTGGTGTTCCTAAACTTGCAATTTCTGGGTGCCAGTTTTACCAGACCAGTTTTGTAGGATGTGGGTCCATATATGGAAAAATCTGGAGGGAGGGATTGCAGGGTAGAGGCAGGTTCTGGCCCCGCCTTCTCTGCCACCTCCAGTGCCATAAGGCCAGGGAGCCTACTACCTCACATTCCCCTAGCCCTCCCCAATCACGCACCCTACACTCTCCAGACAAGGTGGTAAATATCTAACTTAGACTGCCACCAACCTGGGAAACCCTGCACAAAAGGACCCAGTAATTCCGAGTCCAACAGGTTATTCCACATTCCAGGGACTTTTATTTGAGATCCTCACTGTCTCACAGAAAGATACCGGGAACATTAGTTAATTCCGGCCCTGGTATCGCCCCGATGAGATAACAGAGAAGTCCTGATGGAGTCCACAGTTCTAAAGGTGTATCCAATCACCCTAACATATCATCAGAGGAAGGCTTAGAGTTCGCTAAGTGATGGACACATGGAATGATATGGAAAGTCACTCCTGGATAACAAACAGCACTGTGAGGCCGCATTATTGGCGAACTAGGCAATGTGAAAAATATCACAAAAGTTCCTTCTTGCTTGTTAAATAGGCTCTGCCTATGTTGCCTGCCAATGCGGTACAGAAGTGCTCCGATGGCGACAGGCCTGTGTCCAAAACCGATGGTCCATTTGCCACAGGATCAGGTTCAGCTGGGCAAGCTCTTTTCTTTGAGGGGTGGGGCAACAAGACTGGACGTCAACAACTGCTTCCCTAAAAGAACCTAGGAGTAGCCCTTGACCCCCTGGTCTTGAGCTCCTCTCCCTGCTGCTCACAACTCCTGGAGATCGGATTGCGATCCCACTCTCTGCTGCCCCAGTTCAAGACCATTCCTGCCTGCTATTCGCTGGGGTTGACTACCACCTATAGCCCCATTATTTTTTTTTTATTGGAAGTAATCCATTTACAGGCACTTCCTTGGGGTTAGACTATAGCCCTGTAGACTGTAGCGTTGTTTCATACCTGTTCCCACCGCATTTTCCCCGCCTCGTCATCGTTCCAGCTTCCAACCCTCTGAACTCCCAGTGGCCTCCATCAAGGACTAATTATGGAGGCGCCTGTGCGGCAACGCACAGGGGTGTCCTGCTGGCACGCCAAAGGCAAACCTATCTGCGCCTTTCCGAGCTTGGACGCGCCCAGCACCAGGACCCTTGGCCCTCCCACCATATACCGCTACACCTCCAAGGAGCTCCTGGCCCTGTACCCCAGATGCCACAACAACTGCTTCATGTCCTCTCTGCGATTAACCAAAGGACCCTTCACATGCCACCACTGCCTATTCGCCTGTCACACAGGGCCTACTACCCGAAGGGAGCCACGCACCACTCCCAATCAGAAGACTACAAACAACCCGGAACCGCTCCAATGCATCCTGCTCAATGCCCATTCTCTCGGCAAACACGCCACAGAAATCTGAGATACTATAAACACCCTCTTCCAGGACGTTGCTGTCATCACCAAAACATAAATCAACCCCTTCTCGAACCCCGACATCCAGAGCCGGACTAGCCATAACGAGTACCGGGCATTTTCCCAGTGGGACGGAAGGGTGGGGGCCAGTTTTAGGCCAGTGGGGGGCATTTTTGTTACTGGAAGCTAGTTTTGCAGCAGAGCTGCAATATTGGTCCCCCTGTAAAAAAAAGTGCAGCACAGTGTTTCCACCAGCACACCCCCCGAACCACCACCCTCCCCCCAAGGGACGGTCCGCCGTAATAGCCAGAGCTGGCTTGCCTTCTCAGTCTAGCCCTGCTGACATTACCACTGCCACTTCCGGCGACTATAAGATGATTAACTAAGACTGCTACAACAAACAGGACGAGCCCATCATCATCATCTTCAGGGTAACCATCCGATACATTGTAACCAATGACACCCGATGCCTCTCATAAAGCACCTCAACCTTCAGCTACAGACCGATGTTAAAACCACAATAAGAGGCACTCTCCCATATAGACCCCTGGGACCCCATCCAGCTTTCTGCTATACCATGTTCAACCTCATTGGCCCCCTAGCCATTGACTCCCACAAAACTGGACACACACTTATCTCCATCTTTCCCTCCAGCGACAGTCACATTCACCCACGTCACTGATCTCACCTGGGCCGACCACACCATGGTCCACTTCAACGGCTCCGACCCCCAGCACACCACCGCCAAACACCACTGTCCCTTTCACCAAAGCTGGGACAAGTTAGCACAGACTCAGTGGACTCAGGCCCTCAGCACGACACACCCCAAAAGAGCAGTAGACCTCGACCAGGCCGTCCCGAACTTCTCACTCTGGATCAGCAAATGCGCCAGCAGAGTTGCCCAGTAGAAACGAGCAAAATCGGAAAAAAACGCAAAACAAGTGAGCTGGTACACCGCGAGTTCAAAACCACCAAACACAACTGCTACCAACTCGAGAAGATATGGTGCACCACTAAGAATCTCTCAGACAGAGCTCACAAAGCAGCCCTCAGCAACTACCACCTACGCCTCATGGAAGCCAAGAGATCATCCATCACCGCCTGCATCAACACAGAGAACACCATCGACCCCTCACAAGAACTCTGCGACTTCCTCTCAGACTACTTTCACAGCAAAATCGCTACCATCTACTTCAACCCCCAACCCACCTCTCTCAGCCACAGCAACATCAGCTTCCCGGCTGATAACAGACAAAAGATCACCACCTGGTCTCCACTCACCACTCAGACAACCACAGCCATCATGCAGTCCGCCCACTCCGGGGCACCCAGCGACCCCTGCCCCCACCATCTCTTCAACCTCGGAACAAACACGATTAGCATGGACCGTACCAGTATCATCAACACCTCCATCTACACAGCGACCTGTTGGAAAGATGGAAACACATAGAGGTCAGACCCTCCTGAAGAAATCCTCAGCTGACCCCAGCGACAACAAAAACTACAGACCGATCTCCCTGTTCGCCTACCAAGCCAAAGTACTTGAGAAAGCCATCAATCAACAGCTCACCGAATACCTGGAACACAACAACCTCCTCAATGCCTCACTATCAGAATTCCGTGCCAATTCCAGCACCAAGACTGCGCTAATCACTGGTACTCATGACATCAGAACTCCCCTCAAGTGTGGAGAAACTGTGGCACTTGTCATCCTCAGCCTCTCTCGTGCATTCAACACCATCTCCCGCCACACCCTCATCAACAGACTCTAAAACATCGACATACTGCAAAATACCTTCAAGTGGATCACCTCCTTCCTTCCAGGTCACACACAGAGCATCTGACTGCCCCCCTTCACCTCCGTACCCAAAGACATCATATGCGGCGTACCACAAGGATCATCCCTCAGCCCCACCCTGTTCAACATCTATATGACCTCCCTCTCAGATGTCATCAGAGCCCATGGACTCAGCATAATCTCCACGTAGACAACACTCACTCATCTAATTCTCTCACTCATCGAGGACCCCTCCACCACCAAATACCAACTTCTACAATGCTTGACCAGCATAGCCAATTGGACGAGAGAGATCTCTGACAAAACAGAAGTACATTTTTGGGAAGAACACCTCAATCGGGGACCACAGCCGGTGGCCAGCAGAACACGGACCCATGCCCACACCGACTGACAATGCACGCAACCTTGGCATCATCCTCCACAGCCAACTGACCATGAAAAAATAAGTCAAGGCAGTCACCTCCTCCTGCTTCCACATCCTGCTCTTGCTTCGCTATATCTTTAGGTGGATCCCAATCAACACTATAAAAATGGTCACACGGGCCCTCATCCCCAACCACCTCGACTACTGCATTGCTTTCTATGCAGGAATCTCCACCCAGCTCCTCAGAAGACTCCAGACCATACAGAACTCCACAGCTAGACTCATCATGGACCTCCCCATAAGGACCCATATCACACCACACCTCAGAAACCTCCACTGGCTCACCATCCAGAAGAGATGCCAGTTCAAGATCCTCCCACACGCCTGCAAAGCTCTTCATGACCAAGGACCATCCTACATCAACCACCGACTGAACTTCCATCAACCCTCAAGGAACCTGCAATCCATGTCACTCTCCCTCCCACATCCCTCCTGCATCCGTCACAGCTGCAGCAGTGGCCGCTGGTTCTCCTACATCGCTGCCAAGACCTGGAACAATCTGCCCCTCAACCTCTGGACAGGACCCTCCCTGGTGGATTTCAGAAAAAAACTCAAGACCTGGCTTTTCGAAGGCAACAAAGCACCCTCTACGCCCAGATCCCCCTTGGGGTTTACAAAGGACTGATTGATTGAAGCACTTCGCCCCATTCCTTCAGTTTGGTGCCCTATTGATCCTGGCGCCATAGTCACAGTCTATTTTGTCTGCATAGTTAGGCCAGCCCTGTGCTTACTGGTGACCTAAGCAACTATGTGAGAGGCAATGGGAAAATACAATATTTTATTGCATTGTTGTTTATAAAGTGCTATCTTTACCCCCTGCATGGTTTGAGGCACATTCGTATTGACTAAGTCTATAATGCACACCCAACAAGTTAAATTATTCCTTCTTGGAACATAAATAATGTGTTACTACAAATCTGTGTGAGGTATCCAGATGATCCCAAGTCACAAATGACACCGTGCTTCAGTCTTATGTAGCTGTTTAAAACACAATGCACTCCTGGACTTTGCAGACCTAGCTCCATTCTGTTTCATTTGAACACACGTAAAGCAATAATTTGTTTTAAAAATCGACCAGAGCAATACGGCTTTCCTTACATGGAGTTATCTGGTAACCTTAACTAACCTACCTCCAGGTAAAAAAACAATGCACATTGTTCCAACTTTGAGCTAATGTCGGTTTGCGAGGTCTTTAATATACTTTCTAATCTAAAATCTTCCTCCCACACTGTGGACCCCCTCCCTTCCACAATTATAAAAGAACTCAACCACACCATGTCCCCATTCTAGACAAAAATCATCAACGCCTCTCTCACCTCAAGCTGTGTCCCAGACTCCCTTCAACTAGGACAAATCACACCCATTCTCAAGAAACCTGGAGCTGGCCCTAATGATCTTAACAACCTCAGACCTATCTCCAACCTCCCATTCCTTGTAAAAACATTGGAGAAATGTGTTCTCCTCCAACTCAATAAACACATTGATGAGTTTCACCTCCTCTACGTCTTTTAATCTGGTTTCAGAAAAGGCTGTAGCACGAAAACAGCTATGCTCAACGTCTCTGATGACATTCACAAGGCCCTAGACGAAGGTGATGCCTGCCTACTCATCCTTATTGACCTGTCGGCGGCATTCGACATAGTAAACCATCCAGCCCTACTGGAGACCATGTTGAAACGTTCAGGCATAAATGGCACGTGCTAAAATGGTTCACCTCCTTCCTTCAACACCGCTCACAACAAATTAAAATTAATTCCTGTCTCTCAAAGCCTACTAAAATCACACTTGGGGTCCCGCAAGGCTCGATCCTCTCCCCGTCCCTCTTCAATCTCTTCATGGAGCCCCTTACAATCATATTGAAAAAAGCTGGAGTGAATTACCACCTTTACGCGGACGACACCCAAATCTATTTCAGGATCAAGTACCCCAGCGACATCCAACTCCTCAATACCACCCTAACCGAGATCCAATTTTGGTTCTACGTTAACCACTTAAAGCTCAACCCAGACAAAACTGAACTAATCCTATTCTCTCCAAAAAGTAACCATCGCCCAATCCAAGACTGGCTCAAGAATCTGATTGCCCTAAACTGCCCCCTTACCCTTTCCGACTCAGTTAAGTCTCTAGGCATCACCCTTGACAAGAACTTATCAATGGAGGCCCACATCAAAAACTCGGCAAAAAGTGCTCTTTTCTCTCTAAAACACCTTAAGAAATTGAAACCCTTTCTACCCCATGATGACCTCAAGACAGTAGTCCAATCCCTAGTTCTCTCTAAAATTGACTACGGGAATGCCATCCTTACAGGGACTCCAAAAGCTCACCTAGCCCCTCTAAGGACAGTGCTGAACATGTCCGCTCGACTCGTATCTGGAGTTAAAAGATTTGAACACATCACTCCAGCTCTCAACTGCCTCAATTGGCTTCCCATGGAAGAGAGATGTATTTATAAACTGGCCTGCATCACACACAAAACCCTTCACTCTCCTGCCCCAACTACCTAAATAACAAACGGATAAGAGCAGGTCAATCCAGAACGCTGAGAAGCTCCAACTCTCTCCTTCTTATTCCTCCGAAAATGATGAAAAAAAAAACACCCAATACCGATCGTTTTCTGGCAATGCTCCCAGGATATGGAACGCTCTCCCTGGAGTCCTCAGATGCAACCCCTCCTTCTTCTGTTTCAAAAGGGATCTGAAACCACATCTCCTAAACAAATTCTTTCAGGACCAACGTCAACTTACCTAGGCTACTATATCCGAGTTGTCTCCTCTCTCCCTGGACGTTCATGGATAGTGGGTGACCGGACTATGTCAATCTCACCTGTTTCCTTTATTGCTCCCTTCCCCTCCGCTGCACTGCATATTTATTTTCCATGCTGTATTTTTTTCTTTGGTTTGCTTTCTTACGGACGGACTACTATGTAATGTAATGTCCTTCTGCTGTTTACTGTGTGTATGTAACGCGCTCTGATACCTACAGGTTAAGCTAGCGCTATATAAAACTTACAAAATAAAAAATAAAATAAAATAAACGTCAATGGCACACGCTTTATCGACTCGGAAGGGAGAAAGCCTGCGCTTGCCCTGCCAGGATCAGAAGTCTTTCGCTGTGAACATGTTCCACGGATGTCCAGCCTCAGGGTCTTAACCTTCTATGCCCTCTTCTCGCAGACGGAAGGGTGCCTCGTCAGTGCCTCTTCCTGGAGGCGCACGCGCAGTTTCGTCAGAACAGAATCCTCTCGTTTCCTCATTTTTGTCACCCCACCTCCTGGCCCCACTGTGAACTTCCATATAAAGCCGTCCAGCCGGCCCGGCTGTCCTCATGGGGACGGCAGCAAGCAGCAGTGAGGAAACAGCCAGACATGGCTGCAGCTGGGAATAGTCCATAAAAGGACCTTTTGAGGACAAATAGGAAGGCACAGAAATACGGTGTGCCTCGGACTCCGAGACAGCAGGAAGCAGCGTCCGTCCTCTTAGGGAAACTGAGATATTCCTCGTCAGTACGCCGGGTGTCTAGTCCCAAAGAGTGTTTCGGATCGCCTGACACGTGGACTGTACCCATCTAGCATTTCATTTACCCACCTTTCGGGGGACTTCGCCCCATGCATATCCTTAACGTGTGTTTTTAGGCAGCGGTCTGTGGGGGAAATGTAGACTGTTGGCTGCGGTGGCAAATCCCTTCATGTGAGTGAACTGACTCTGTTCCAGCCCTCGTGGCTAATTCGGTCTCTCATTGTAACCATTCCGGAGTTGGTAAAAGGGCGTGCGTGGTTACAGAATCCCCGGGGCCCGACCCGTTCTTAGCTGAACACTGAAGCCCAATAGAGAAAGAGGCATTACCTTGTGAATTACATTGTATGCTTTACATAGCGCGTACTTCCCACCCCTGACTGACATGCCAAGTGCTTCCCTTTGCACAGCGTCTATTCAGTTATGGTATAGTTTGGACCCACAGAAACTTATAGTGCCGCGAAGGCCATTATGAACTAAAAAAACACCAACGGCAACGTAAAACTGCATACATATTTCAATAGATAAAAATAAACAAAAAAGAAACTTTTAGTCCCCCAAATGTTTGTTTGTAATGGAAAAACACTTAATTCTTCAGAAAATGATAATTCGAAAGGAAAGGTCTCTGGTGGGATTCCCTGCGGAATTGGCACCCCTTCATAAACCAGAGGAGTTTCTTTCCATTATCGCCCACTATAATCAGGCCTTGCCCATAGTAAAGAAGCAGTCCTATTCCCAAGTAGAGATGTGGGTAAATTCATCAAAATATGTACACAACAGGACCATCAGAAAGTGGAACAGAATGAAAGAACCATGAAAAAGCACTGGTAACTGAAACAAGTGTTGGCAATGCCAATAGCTCTGGCTTGTGCATGAAAGTGCCTCTTCAGACACTGCTCAGATTGTGCACTCAATAAGTCATCAGACATCACTGTCACTATAAGTGGTGTAGCACCGGCCCCCCACCCCCGTGGAGCTAGGGGGCCAAGCTGCAGGGGGCTCCCTCAGCACAGTACTCTGGCCAGAGAGCCCCTGATTGAGTCCAGAGTAATCCCCTCCACGTACCTTGCTGGGGCCCCCCTCAAGTTTCGTTACGCCAGTAGTCACCTATCCTTGTACTCATGCATACATCAGTCCACTCAATGACTCATTCTTGCATTCACCTAATTACCCATCAACAACAACACAGCAAGCATAAATTAAAAGAACAAAAGCAGAAAAAAACGGGCCGCCCCCTGCACTTGGGGGTCATATGCTGGCAACATAAAAATTAATTAAACATAGATGCAGGCAGCCATTTTGTAACAATATTGTACATAGTGTATCATTGTTTTAAAGTTCCACATAACAGATTTAGTAGCAATCTGTTGGCCAACTTGGAGCAGTAAAAACAATGAAACACTATGGGCAATATTATTACAAGCGCACTGAACTGTTTAGAAATAGTAGCCGCATGGGACGAAACATACTGCAGATGAAATGAATGCGTTGTGAGCGGCTAGGCACAGGTGGCGGAAGCCCCAGGGCGCTCTAAAAAAACGGGAGAAGGAGGAAAGAAAGGAAAGGGAACCTATAAAAAGAACTTTGTAATGGAATAGGTCTCGCATTTACGCTAGTTTAAGCTATTGGCATTGTAAATGACAATACCTATTATTTTTGTTTTCTAAAATATAAACAAAAGGCATTGTCATTTTCAATGCCAATAGCTTAAACTTGCGTAAATGCGAGACCTATTGCATTGCAAATGCTTGTTTAAGTTTAAAAGTTAGCGCAGCGCCACTTCAAGGACACAGCGCTCAGTTTCCTTATTTTTTTTTTTAACTTTAACACTGAGCGTGGTGCTCTTGAAGCTGGCGCTGCGCTCAGTGTTAAAGTTAAAAAAAGATAAAACCGAGCACAGTGTCCTTGAAGCGCTGCCGCGTTCAGTTTTAAACAAAAAAAAACTAAACAAAAACAAACAGAGCACAGTATTCCTGAAGCGGGCACTGCGCTCATTAAAAAAAAATAATAATAAACAGATCGCAGTGTCCCAGAAATGGACGCCGCGCCCAACATGAAAGTTCAATATAAGTAAATAAATAAACTGAGCGCGGTGTCCCTAAGCAGGTTCCGAGCTCAGGATACAAATACAAAAAATTTGCATCCGCCATTGTACCCATAAGTGCCCATAAACAAAATAGTGCTGACCCCCTATATATATATAAATCCGACAGTGTAACGGGCCAAAAAAGTTAGCAGCGTGTCTTCCCTCTAGGCATAAAGTTTTCATCAAAATTCGGGGACCCAATTGGTTTGCCGACGGGGTGGCATTGGCGTGCAGGAGATACGGAGACTTTTATATCCCGATATCGAGTCCCCGAATTTTGATGAAAACTTTATGATTAGAGGGAAGACACACTGCCAACTTTTTAAACATAGGAACATTTTGTATGCTTCATCACGGAAATAAAGAGGGTATATTCTTTGGATCAATCATTGACCACAAACTGCCTTTAATCCGAAAATAGACTTTGTGAGGGCATTGTACTTGGATCATTTGATGACCACATATTGCCCCAACTCGAAGATCTAGGTTGTGAGAAGCTTATATTGGATTTGACCCGTGACCGCTGGTCGGGTGGGAACTAGTTGGAGGAGATTGAAATTGACTTCCCACTGTTGACCACACGTTGACATGACGATGTTAGGATTCCTGGACACGTTTTTATAAAAAGCCTGAAGAAGGTGGTTTGGACCTGTTATTAACACCGAAACGCGTTGCCTTTCGTCGTCTTGTAACAAATTAATATATTTTTTTGTGATGTTTTTTGAAGAAATATTTTGATGTATACAATAAGATTTAAAACTGTGAAGTTTATAGCAATGCTGATTGATTAACTGTGGAAAATTTGACAGATTAATTTGTGTAAAGTGTACCACAGGATTAGTTTTCAAATATTGGAATGTATTTTATCTTATGAACTTGTATTATTTTTGTGTTTGTTGAATGTAATGTAGTTTATCCCTATACATATGAAAAAGAGTTTTTAACTTTGCATTCACCTGGTGAATAAAGCATTTATATACTACCATATGGCAATTGCGATAGTGTGTATATGAATGAGGTGTGAAGAAAGTATGAGTGTTCGAGTATGCTATTGAGGAATCCCAAAGGGAAGTTTTTCTTGACTTGTTTTTCACATAAGTTACACAATAAAAAAGCCAGGCTTACTGCTAATAATGTAACTTTTCATAATAAACAAAGTAGACAGGCAGCATCTCGTAATACATTTCCCAATGAATCAACCAGGCCTGCAGCCTTTATCTTTGTGCTGTTGTCATAACCAACACCGGACATATGGATTGCACATAAATTCACAATCATCATGAACATAGCCATAAAATTAAAAATATATACCAAATTACATTTGGCAAAACACTATACACACCCTTCGAAAAGGGCCTATCAGGGGCCATCAAACTGCAAATCTTCAACTCCAGGGGGTGCATTTACTATTATTTCACACAAATCGGTGCCGCAGGGGAACGTGTTGTGCTGCATTGTGTGAAAGGGAGAGAGCAGAAATCCTCCATATTTACAAAGATATGGAGCATTTCTGCTCTCTCCTTGCACTGGTGCACTGTGTGCTGCCTTGCGCCAACGCACGCACCCTTGCAAGGGACACCTTCCAGCACAAGAACAATCCTGAGAGGCATAATCCTCTTTCTATGTGTGCTGCAGAATGCTGCACACATGGAACAAGGAAGTTCCAAGGAGAAATAAAGATATTTCTACTCGATATGCCTTTCTCGGGTAGGAGCACCATTTTGGAGCAAACCCAGGTTTACAATTCTTTGTAAATATGGTTTTGTGTTAAATACATGGGTGGATGCATGGGAAGTGCCCAAAACAACAGACTGTGTAGTGCAAAGTAACACAAGGCAGTGCTGTGCTCTGCATTGCATTAATTTGCATTTACTAAACCATGCAAAGTGGCTTTTCATGGCTTAGTAAATGCCAAAAATCGTTTTGCATTGGTCTGCACCACAAAAGTGTCACACACCCAAAGCCAAATCATAGTAAATCTGGACCAAAGTGTTTTTCAGAGGAAGTAACTAACACCAAAACATTTCCCTGCAATGGTCATCAATGAGCTTCTATGTTCCACACTTAAAAGCTTTTGGGCTTTCATAAATGCTTTTCACAATAGATTGATGAGGTCTACTAATTTTGTCGTAACATTTCATAATGCACATATCAGACCTATGGTATCTCACATAATGTTTCTCAAAGGACCAATCAGACCAATAGCATTTATCACAGGCTTATCACCCTAATCAACTTGGGTCTACTGAATTCTGCACAAGATAACCATAATACACACAGTCATAAAGTATAAATATATAAAATTATAGCTGGCAAAACAATATACAACTCTTCCTAAGGAAATAAACTTGTATTATGAATGTGCGTAGAGGGAGGAGGGGAAAAGCATCATCAAAACCCTTGCCTACTACATTAATCTGGGAGAATCCATGTACTGCAATACTTATATACAGGATTCAACAGAGTTTAATAACAACCCACGCTTGAAGGTCTATAGGCTTTAACCTGTGATTTCACAATAATAAAAAGTCAGGCCTACGGTGTTTGCTTGAATTTTCATAATAAAAAGAGTAGACTTATGGCCTCTGGGATAACATTTTCCAGTAAAAAAAAACAATCACGTCCATTGCCTTAATCACTGGTTTTTCAACGAGACTATATTCCATGCAAGCCCCCCCCCCATAATCAACTATCAGTATGAAGTCGTAATAATGCAAATATGTACAAAATTACAGCTGGCAAACAATATATAACCCTTCCCCAAATGGCAGAACAATAATTCTCGAAGTTCAAATCTTCTACCCAAAGGTTGTGTCACAGTCATTACCAAGAACAAAACCCCTTCCTGCTATGGTAATCTCTGAGATTCCCTAGAACAAAATTAAATGCCTGTCTACAAACTCAGCAAACACAAGGAGATGACGGACGGAGCACTGAAACTTTTCAGACACTCACCCCCAGTCACAGATCTGGGTTGAATCCATCATCGTTCTTTAGCTCACTACGCCACCCCAGTTCAGACATAGCTATATGCCAATCAGTCTTGACCCGGTGCCTCAGGGGAACAGTCCAGCCCAAGCTGTGAAGCTATGTCTTCCTGGACTGAAAATAAGCATCCTGGGACCTGTTTCGGGCCAGCAGCCCTCATCAGCCAGGCAATCTTGAATCCAGAGGCAAAGTGAGCAAGGGACCCACGTCTGGGCATACCCTGCCAATTTAGGGTGAACAAAGTAAAGTCAAGGAGATGATGGACGGAGCACTGAAACTTTTCAGCAACTCACCCCCAGTAACAGATCTGGGTTGAATCCATCATCGTTCTTTAGCTCACTTCGCCACCCCAGTTCAGACCCAGCTATATGCCAATCAGTCTTGGCCCTGTGTAATTACAACCTGTCTTTGAGGGCCTATTGACTTCCACATGTGCTTTTCACAATAAATAAGTAAAGTTTATTGACTTTGTCATAACTTTTCATTATAAACAAATCAAGTTTGTAGCCTTGATCAATGGCTTATCACCATAACCAACTCAGTCCTGCTGGGTTGAGTATAATGTTTCTCACAAGCAAATAGTGCAACCAAAGGACTCTTTATCAGTGGAAGCACACAACGTCTGCACACTCAAAATCTGTACTCAAGGGAATCGACATTTGGTTGGAGTCAAAGCCCCTCTCTCAGGAATCATAAAATTACAAATATGAACAAATTCACAGTTGGGAAAACAATGCACAGCCCTTTCTAAACCATCATCAAAGATTCTCAAAGCTCAAATGTTCTATCCAAGGGGCTTGTCAAAGGTGGTAAATAACAGTGGAACCCTTTCCTACTATGGCAGTCTGTGAGATTCTCCTTAACAAATTGCAGGCTTTTCCACATCATAATATCAAGCCAAGCTTAAAGGCCTATTGCCTTTAACATATACTTTAAAAAATCATAAGTCGGGCCTACCACCTTTATTGTAAAGTTTTATAACAAACACATTATACCTGTAGCCTTGATCAATGGTTTTACTGCATTGAATGTAAGGCAAGAAGTGTATTACAGACACTTTTTCTGTGGAAGCACTCCAGTTCAATCGACTTGAAATCTGGATTCAAGGTAACAAACATGCAGGCAAAGCCAAAGTACATCTCCTACATTTTTTAGCTCTTTTTCTGTTCCTCACATAAGGTGCGTGACAACTGCACTGTCAAGCCCGTTCTAAAGTGGGAAGTCTGAAACAGACAAATAAACTCCTCTCTTAGTGATATATATGTGTATTTATGTGTTATAACTGTTGCACAAACATAATCTAAAAGCACCAGAGGGCTCTACATGGTCAAAAACATGCATAAAGTCAATGAGTGAAAGATGAGGTCGCTAGTTTGGGGACGGTTATTGCATTGTGATGTAGTGTTCTTTAAACAGGTGTGTCTCCAAATCTTTCCTAATTAGGAGCTGCACTGAAGGATATAGTGATGTTTTTCCATATCCTGGGTACATAGATGGGAAGGCTTGCTGCCTTGTGTTTTATCCCCCTTTTCAGGTCTCGCTAGCGTAGGCTGCGCACATGCGCAGTCTCGCTGATGAGAATCAATGACTCTGAGTAGCCAGGGTAAACCCCGTCCCTCTTCTCCATTGGCTGGCCTCCTAAACGGCGGCCAACCATTGGAGAAGAGGTCTCAGTGACGTCATTCTCTCGCTCTAAGCTCCGTCTTTTTCAGATTGGGGGACGTGTTTTTTTTGTTTCTTTCTCTCCTGTTTTCATTGGCTGGAATGTAAACAACAAGTCAAAAACACGCCCGTTGTTTACATTCCAGCCAATGGAGAAGAGGGGAGAAAGAAAAACACGCCCCCAATCGCAAAAGGACGGGGCTTACAGACATTGTTTCTCTTTCTTGTTTGTGGCTGCATTTCGTGGTCTGTTGATGTCGGCTGCAGGCGGCGCGGTAAGTATGAGCATGGTGGCAAACGTGGTTTGTAAGTATTTCCGTCTTGCAGCATAGGGCGCTTGCATGTGCAGACATGGGCGGCCGGTGGGGTGGTGAGTATCCCCGCCGTGCACTTAGCAGCATGTCGCAGGCCCCTTGTATAAATTGAGGAACAGAAAATGTTTTTTTTAAAAGATGAGTTTTTAATTTGGGGGAGGGGCGGCCGTAATAAGAATTACTGCAAGCTACAGAGAAAAGCGTTCTTTTGATTGCTAGAAAAGCAGGGGCTGCCTGTAGCGCTTTAAAAAACAAAAATGTAGTATTTGCAGCAGTTTTCCTTTTGAAAACGTTTCTGCTAAAAGCACCGTGCTCGAACAGTTAGAAATACAGTGTGTTCCGAATACACATTGGCTGCCGGGTAATATTTAAGCATATGCTGTTGCATGTACTTTAGGTTTTCCCCCAGACTGTGGGACTCATTTAAAGTGCATCGAAGACGCCTTTAAAGGATGCTCATGTTGGATAAATGCACACATATTATATTTATGCAAATGCAGGGCCCCACTAAGATGTGGAATCAGCACATGTGGAGAGAGCCAATATTGTTTAAACACTGCGGATAGACACGTATTAAACCCATTACGGCTATTCCCCTTGCTGCTGTGCGGCTGCTCGTTCCGGGCTGTTAAAAAAAACCGGGCTTGTGATTATCACAGCGTGTTCCTTTTTTTAATAAAACTCGACGTCGAGATTTGTAAAGTGCTCGTATCTTGCCGTGTTCAGTGCTTGCATGTTTATAACATGGCCTGTGACCCAAGAGTCCCACCCCACACGGTCATGTGATGGGAGGGGCTGCATGATCAGATTTAAAACCAATGTGGCCCAGCACACCGTGTATTGTGACCAGGGGGCCCGCACACTGTGGATTGTGACCAGGGAAGTCTGTCCTGAATATTGTGGTATGCGGGCCCGCATGCTGTGCGTGGCAAGTAGCCGGTCTGCATACCTTGATGGTGACCTGCTGGGGCCCACACTGTGTATTCAGATTGGTGGGCACCTCATACATCGTGTAGTGACCATAGAGGCCAGCACACTGGGTTTTACAGTCGGAAGGCCCGGCATCTGCTTGTTAGGGTCTCTCCAGAGACTGGCAGGCCCGCAACTGTCTGGCAGGGACTTGTTTACCGAGGGGCCCTGTACACCATGTTTTATGACTACTGTGCCCCGCACACTTTGTTTTGTGACCGGAATGGTCTGCTCTTTTATGATCAACCGGGGCCCCACACACCGATTATTGTAACCAATGGGGCCCCACATACTGTGTTTGAAGACCAGAGGGACCCACACGCAGAGGCTGGCATCTGCATGTCTAGGGTTTGCGTAATGGCTGATTGGGGTGACTGGTGATCCCCACACACAGGTTTGCCGGGGTCCCACATAACCAAGTACTGTGACCTCTGTAGTCCTGTACACCGTGTATTGTGACCATAGGTACCCACACAGTATGTCTGGCTGGACCTAGCTACTGGAGACACCATTCAATGTACCTGGTTGGATATGACTAGCTTAGGGCCACTCCTTCTGTGCGGCTGGACCTGGCTACCTCAGGGGTCCGCACACTGTGTCATTGGACCTGGTGACCCGAGGGCAGCTCACACGGTGTCTGGCTGGATGTGGTCAGATTAGGGTCCCACACGCTTGCCATGTGCCCATGTGTTTAGATCATCTGAAATGACTGGGGCGGTCACCAAAGGGGACTCACACTTTTTTGCCTGTCTGGACGTTGTGGCAAACGTTCCACACAGTGTATTGTGACAGCCCGCACACTGTGTTTGTGTAAACTTGGTGATTAAAATCTTGCAGTGTCTCTTGACCCTAGGGGACACCCACTCTTTATCTGTCTGGATGAAGAGACCACAGGGACCCCACATCCTATGTCTGGATTTGGTGACTTGGGAGGGCCACACTGTGTCTTGTGACCGGAGGGGCCACCCGCTGTGTCTGTGAGCCCCCCGTGTCTTGTGACTCTGAGGTGCCCTACGCATGTGACTGGTTGCAGAGACCAGTGTGTCTGTCTGGGCGCGGTGACCCGCACACTGTGTATTGCATGTTTATACTAAACCTGGGTAAGGAAGCCATCACTAGATGGGCCCCACACACGCTGCAATGCATGCTTAGGGTCTGACTAATTTTTGGATGTGATGACCTGAGACTTTCGCCTAGAGTCCCGGCCTGGCAGCAGTGGCCTATCTTTACTCTTCATATAACTCTCTCATCCTCCAGTCACTGGCTGGGTGGGTACCAGAGGGCCTCTATCACTCACTTCGCACGGCGTCTATCTGCATCACCTTTGTTTAGAGGCGGCCCTGTACCTGCGCTCTTGAAACGTGTAGCTCCCAGAGCCCTCGTTACCTCGTAATTTTCTTCTAATGTGCACGGTATTCGGCTTTCAAAGTCCGGTAGATCTCCGTTCACCTATTGGCTGTCGGCTTCCTGTAGCTGCTCACATCTGGAACGTGCAAGGCAGCAGCGATGGATTTCGCGGCTACGCACACTTGTAGCTTCAGCTCATTTCTCTGCCATACTTTTATGTCCTTTCCAGCAAACAACCTGCTTTTCAAGCCCCTCTCCTTTTCACCACCTTTCTTGTGTCCTCTTTGTTGGCTGTTTTTGCCTCTGATCCATTTTCTTCCCTTTCCTTTCTTGTCGTTCTCTCTACTTTTGTTCCATTTTTTGGGTGTTGTTTCTACCCGTTTAGTTTCCAGCTTTCTCTCTTCACTTTCTTTATTATAAGTTGATTTCTTTCTCTTCAGGTTTTTTCTCCCCAGTTTCTTTGGGTCCTTTACCTGTTTCCTTTCTTTTTGTTAAGCAAAAATCTGGCTTCTTTCTCTCTGCCCCCTTTCTCCTTTCTGAATTGTGTTTATTTCTTTATGCCTCGTCAACACTCTCTCTATAGCTTCTTTCTCTCATCCCACTCTGCCGTTTTTTATTTGTGATGTCCTCTCTTCCATTTTCATAATTTGATTCCCTTTTCTCCCTTTTCAAGTGCCATTTCTTTCTTTCTGTAATCTTCCTTTACCCATCGTTTTCATTAGCTTCGTTCTCGTTGCCTCATATTCCATTCTCTTTCTTTAATTTCTTTTACATCATTCTCCCTCTTTACTTTCTTTTCACACGCCAATTCCACCTTTTCTTTTTGCCAAATTTCCCCTTCTCTCTTTACTTTCTTTCACTCTTCCTCCTTTTCCTTACCTTTTTGTTTTCTCTCTCTTATTGTGGGGCTCTGTGTGTATGTGTGTGTGGGGCTCTGTGTGTCTGGGGGGAGCTCTGTGTGTGTGTGGGGGGCTCTGTGTGTGTGTGTGTGTGTGGCTCTGTGTGTGTGTGTGTGTGACTCTGTGTGAGTGGGGGGGGCTCTGAGTGTGTGTGTGGGACTCTGTGTGTGTGGGGGGGCTCTGTGTGGCTCTCTGTGGGTGTGTGTGGCATTTGCGAGAGATTAAGCTATTGGCATTGTAAATGACAATGTCATTTATTTATCTGTTTTCAAAACAAACACATAAGTAAAAATGTTATCATTTACAATGCCAATATCTCTAACTTTTGCAAGGGCGAGACCGTTGCATTGTAAATGCTTGTTTACACTTCTTACTCTGCAGCCTGATGGCGTCCTGGCTGCGATTGGTCTCCGAAACACCAGAGATGGTGCGCTTGTCTGCAAGAGAAGCTGCCGCTGTGGGAATGATAGCTTTGTAAATAATGCAGCTGCTTTTTAAGGTAGTACAGGTTTGCAATGGGGCCCAATGAGTTTAATCAAGATGGGAGTGAAGTGACTGAGTTTATTCAGGCCTCAGATGAGATATGCTAAGAAATGTAGGATGCCTTCAAGGAAGCATGTGTAAGGTCTGGGAGACCATGAAGTAGGGTGTTGCCACCATCCATATGCGAAAGTACGAGGGCTTGAACAAAAGTTCTGAAGTCACATTCTGGAAGAAACAGTTTTACTTTCTTTAGAAAAAGGAGGTGGTACCAGGCTTTGCACTGTTTTCCTTCAGGGTGCGGTTAGTATCCAGGTTGATTCCAAGTGACTTGGAATTTTGTGTAATCTGGGGTTGAAAGCTGTCAAGGGTATGCCATTGAACCAGGTTTGTACTGTTTCTTGTGTGTTGTTCTTTGCAAACAGTAATCCTGGAAAGGCAGGTCTTGGTCATGTGCAGGCAGCGTTTGAGGCCTTGTATGCATGAACCAGAGAAGTAGATTTGTGTATCATTGGTATACTGCTGAATCTTGAGGGTGTTCCCTGTGAGTAGAGCACCCTGTGGCTCTATGTAGAGTTGGGAGATGACATAAGGAACCCCGGGGGTCTTTGCATGTAAAAGGGATCTTTTTAATCTTTTGCATTGATTTGTATAAATCAGGAACAGTAGGCTGTTCTTACCCATTTACACTGCAGTGTGATGCACAGCGAGTTGTACAGCAAGGGTTTAGTGCCCCTCAAACCCCCCCCCCCCCCAAAACCTCAATACACAACTGGACAGCAAAAGACAGACATAATAGGGGTGCAGTGGGACCATCGCACCCCTGTGCACCGGTGCCACTACTCTTGCTGCACTGATAATAGCTACACCTTATGCACTGCAACAGGCACTCTTTTGTGCAGACAGAAAGTGTGAAGAATGGTGGCTTCCATCCCTATGCCATGACCCAGTAATATCAGTGCAGGAGTAGTTTCCTGATAGTGATGAATCTGTACTTTGTAAATACACATATGTATAAGCTACAGTGACAATGGAAACTCCCTTGTCACACAGGGTGTGACTGGGTGCTTCAGGGACAGATCTGCTTGGGGTGTTGATTCTAAGCTGTCTGCTTTTTTCTGCAAGGTGAAAGGTTTCTGCTAAGCTGTTCAAAATACCACGCCCTGTTTCGGCGGAAACATACTGGCAGCTGCAACTGCAACCGCTGCAGAGACATCACAGCAGGGCGGACTGGGAACCTCAACCAGCCCTGGTTGATTGCTCCTCGAACGGCCCTGGGAGCAGAGGGTCGGGACGGGTAGGTGGGGAATTCCCTGCTTGACTGGCCCTGGGAGCAGTGGCCGATATTGCAGTATTACTGCAGAACCGTCTCCCACGGGTGCAATAACGACCCGCCCCAGGCACAAAATTGGCCCCCACCCCTCCGGCCCACCGGGGAATGGTCAGTGCCCGCTACAGCCGGTCCGGCCCTGCCCGCACTGCACTGGCTTCACACACTGGAAGCTGCCAGGGTTGGACTGGGAACCTAATGCAGCCCTGGTAATTTTGACAGACTAGCACCCCTCTCCCCAGGGGAGGAGGGGGGCAAGTGTGAAGCATCGCTGCTTACTGGGGCCGATATTCCAGCACTGCTGCAAAACCGGCACCCAGTAACAAAACCGGCACACACCAGTGCAAAATCGTCCCCACCCTTCCTGCCTCCTGGGCAAACGCCCGATGCCCGCTACGGCCAGGGCATCCCTGACCCTTCCAGCCTCCTGGGAATATGCCCGATGCCCGCTACGGCCAGTCCAGCCCTGCAACGACGACACAGTCAGGCATTTATAGCAGTGACAATACATTAGTTGGTAACTTAATTTGTGTGTTTACGCCTGGCACTGCTCTCACTGAAAGTTATCAAACCAGAAGATGCCACCTCCACAGTGGCCCACAGTGGGAGCTGTATGTACTGCAGTGACATCAGACTAGTAGCATCTTCCTCTAAAGTGACATCACACTGGAGCAGCTCATATTGAAGTGACATTAGTATCCATAGCTCAGTGACATCACTGTTAGAAACGGTGTCCACTGCAGTGACATCACGGTGACATCACGCTGAGAGCTGGCCTGATCAAAGTGACATCCAGGGCTTTATGTGCGGTGAATGGGGTGAAGGGTGGGCAAAAGAGGCGCAGCCTGTGCAATTAAGGGTGTGGCTTAAACATGTAAACAATGTCTGTGATTCCCATAGTGTTTTACCCAATGGGTATTTTGGTGCTGGTCTGAGCCTTCTGTTATTGCATCCAGACACAACTGACATACACCTAAAATCAGCCAGGACTATTGGCTTTGCCAATAGTTGTTCTCTGTTTAAGATAAATGAGTAATAAAAATGTTTTATTTTTCTCCATTTGTTTTGTTATTGTTTTTCTGTTGCCGTGTCAGCGCTTTCCTTCCTGTTTGCCCGCCTACCTCGCCGCCCTCCGTCTTCCCTCCCCGCTCCCCGCTTCCCGCCACCACCACAGACCCCGCCCCTTTTTCCTTCTGTTCCCTCCCCGCTCCCGCCTCCCAGCTGCTCCGCCCACCCGCGCACTTGGCCTTATATGGCGACCGTGCGAACGCGCAGCGGTCACGCGCAGCGGGCGCGCCGATTGTGCGCCGAAGGCGCGCCAAAGGTAAGCCCGTCTGCGCCCGTCCGCGACCGGATCGCGCCCAGCGCCAGGACCCCTGGCCCACGAAGACCCCGACCTACCCGCCTGATGTACACCGCCGCCACCCTCATCGCACTCAACACCGGCCGACTCCCAGAATGCCACCAAGCCACACCACGACGCACCCACAGACCCTTCAGCTGCCACGCCTGCAAGTTCTCCTGCATCCGGACCTGCCTCGCACCAGCACCCGCCAAGTCGAACACCAGCAGCACCCACCTCAAGTGCATCCTGCTCAACACCCGCTCCGTCCACAGACACGCCATCGAACTCTGGAACCTCCTAGACGCCACAGCCCCAGACGTTGCCTTCCTCACAGAGACCTGGATGAACGCCTCTTCAGCTCCCGACATCGCCATCGCTATCCCAGAGGGCTACAAGATCGTCCGGAGGGACCGCAACGCCAACCAGATGGGAGGAGGCATCGCCATCATCCACAGGAACACCATCCGTCTCACGACCAGCACCGACAACACCCTGACCACCGCCGAACACCTGCATTTCCAGATCCACACCGACCCGAACACCACCCTCAGAGGCACCCTGATCTACCGACCCCCGGGACCACGCACACAATTCAGCGAGGACATCGCCGACTTCGTCAGCCCGCATGCCCTCCCCTCCGCCGACTACATCCTCCTGGGGGACCTCAACTTCCACCTGGAGAACAACAACGACCGCAACACCAGCACCCTGCTCGACAACCTCGCCAATCTTGGACTCAAGCAACTGGTGTCCACCCCCACCCACCTCGCCGGACACACACTCGACGCAGTCTTCTCTTCCAGCACAGACATCCACTTCAGCCACGCCACAGAGCTTCAATGGACGGACCACAGCTGCGTCCACTTCACCTTCAAGAGAACGACGACCCACCACCACCAGCAACAGGCCGCCCGCAGAAGCTGGAACAAGATCACAGCAGACCAGCTCGCCACCTCCCTGAGCCAGCACCCTCCTGCCAGCTCAGCGAACCCCAGCCAGGCCGCCGACAACCTCACGACGTGGATCAGCAACTGCGCAGATGAACTCGCCCCGCTGAGGACCCCGCCCAGCAGACCCGGCAGCAAGAAAGCCCCGTGGTTCACCGACGAACTCAAGAGCTCCAAGAAGAACTGTCGAGCCCTCGAGAAAGTCTGGAGAAGGGAACCTACACCGGACAACAGGACCACCTTCAAGCTGGCCACCTGAAAGCACCACCAGCTGATCCGCGCCGCCAAGAAAACTGCATTCAAAGACCGGCTGGACAACAACGCACACAACTGCAAGGAACTCTTCAACATCGTGAAAGAGCTATCCAACCCCAGCGCAGGAAACAACGACATCACCCCATCGCAAGACCTCTGCAACTCCCTCGCTTCATACTTCCACAACAAGATCGCGGACATACACAACAGCTTCAACTACCAACCAACGCACACCAAGACCGAACATCCACCCCCCACCACCACCCTCCACGCCTGGACCCCGATCAGCACCGAAGACACCTTCCGCACGATGAACTCCATCCACTCCGGATCACCGACCGACCCCTGCCCTCACCACGTCTTCAACAAGGCTGACGCTGTCATCGCACCCCACCTGCGAGACATCATCAACACATCCTTCGACACCGCCACCTTCCCTGAGAGCTGGAAGCACGCCGAGCTCAGCGCTCTACTCAAGAAACCCACAGCGGACCCCACCGAACTCAAGAATTACCGCCCCATCTCGCTCCTCCCGTTTCCAGCCAAAGTCATCGAGAAGACCGTCAACAAGCAGATGGCCGCCTTCCTCGAGTCGAATGGATCCCTCGACCCCTCACAGTCCGGCTTCCGAGCCAATCACAGCACCGAGACCGCCCTCATCGCCGCCACCGACGACATCCGAGCCCTGATGGACAACGGAGAAACAGCGGCCCTCATCCTCCTAGACCTCTCCGCGGCATTCGACACGGTCTGCCACCGCACCCTAGTACAGCGCCTCAGCAACGTCGGAATCCAGGACAAGGCGCTGTAATGGGTCATCTCCTTCCTCGACGGAAGAACACAGAGAGTCCGCCTACCACCGTACAAGTCAGAAGCCACCGAAGTCATCTGCGGCGTCCCTCAAGGATCCTCTCTGAGCCCCACCCTCTTCAACGTCTACATGAGCCCCCTCGCGGCCATCGCACGCCAACACAACCTCAACATAATCTCCTATGCCGACGACACCCAGCTGATCCTCTCCCTGACCAACGACCCCGCCGCCGCCAGAGCCAACCTGCACGAAGGGATGAAAGAGGTAGCCGAGTGGATGACGACCAGCCGCCTGAAACTGAACTCGGACAAGACGGAGGTCCTCATCCTGGGCTCCTCACCCTCCGCCTGGGACGACTCCTGGTGGCCTCCCGCCCTGGGCACCGCACCCAAACCAACAGACCATGCACGCAACCTGGGCTTCATCCTGGACTCCTCCCTCTCCATGACCAGGCAAGTCAACAACGTTTCCTCGGCATGCTTCAACATCCTACGCATGCTACGGAAGATCTTCTGGTGGATCCCCACCGAGACCAGGAAGACCGTCACCCAGGCCCTCGTCACTAGCCGACTGGACTACGGCAACGCCCTCTACGCCGGTACCACCGCCAAGCTCCAGAAGAGACTCCAGCGGATCCAGAACGCCTCAGCCAGACTCATCCTCGACATCCCACGAACCAGCCACATCTCCGGACATCTGAGAGACCTTCACTGGCTCCCCGTCAACAAAAGAATCACCTTCCGCCTCCTCACCCACGCACACAAAGCCCTACACGACCAAGGACCGAGCTACCTCAACAGCCGAATCAACTTCTACGCTCCCAAACGCCACCTCCGATCAGCCAACCACGCCCTCGCCGCCGTCCCCCGCATCCGAAGAGCGACTAAAGGAGGAAGGTCCTTCTCCTACCTGGCCGCCAAGACCTGGAACTCCCTCCCTCCCGACCTGCGCCTGACCCAAGACCACCTCTCCTTCAGGAAGAAGCTGAAGACCTGGCTGTTCGAGCAGTAGCGGCACCCCCCACCCCCCCCAGCGCCTTGAGACCCTACGGGTATGTAGTGCGCTTTATAAATGTCACTGATTGATTGATTGATTGATTGATTGATTGGTTTTTGTTGTAAAACAATTGAAACTGCTTCAATTGTGAAATAGAGACCGTGAATTAAAACATTGCTACAACCTGTGGAAAGGCTAGAGGTCTTCAGAGTTTGTCAATTACTCCTGTTGTGTTCACTCTATGTTACACATGCACGCCATTTTTCTCTCCACATCTGCAAATCTTACACTTCATCACTTCCCTTTTCAGCACCCTCTTCTTCACATCTCTTTTACATCCCCAACCCCCGAATACACAATGCGACCACTCACCTGTAAGCACTGCAGTTTCTTTTACTTTTGCTCTGTCAATATTTCCACAGGACACACATATTGCACAGATTATAAATTGCAACCGTAAATCCTGATTATTGGTCTGTGCGTTCTGCAAAGAGGCCAAGGATTGGATGACCACATATTCATGACACCTTTTTGGCCCACTGACACTGTGAGAAAGATACTGGCACTGCATTCAGCCACAACTTTAGAGCAACCGTGAAAAGTGATAAACACCTGCAGGCGACCTAGTTCAAAGTATTCCCTATTCTAGTGTAATATGCTACACTAAAAACAACAGAAACACATTATCCTGGAAACAGTTTACTTAATCTTACATTCCCTAAATCTTAAAGATATCCAGAAACTAAATCGCTGACATGGATTAATTTACTGTTTTTTACATTAATTTTTCAGAAAGGTATCGGTGTTTCTTTTAGCCAGTAAGTTTAAGGGCATTAACATAAGGCCCGATCGGCACCCGTTTCAATTACTATGGGGCCTGAGACCCAGACAGATCCGGCCGCTTAAAGTCTATGTGACATCACAATGGACCTTGTAGAAGTTGAATGTTATAATAATCCAAAAGGCAGTAGATGTTGATTTAGAAGTTTTATTATAATAGTTCCAACCACAGGAGGAGTGCCTCTTCAGTCCGGAGTCCGACAAGCAACTGAAGCAGCTCGTTGAACCCTAGACCCAAGAAGACTCCATACATTTAAAGAAATACGGGGCATATTACCAACAACTAGTGATAATTATCGCTATGTTGGCTTAGCGGCAGTATTATTATCGCCGAGCTCTGCAGATTTTTATCGCAGATAAACCTTGCTATTATCAAGGTTTATCTCAAAAGCGATAAAAATCAGCCGAAATGCATGAATATCGCTGAAAAGTCAGCGATATTCATGCATTACCGAGCTAATGCTCTTAGCCATGTTATCCACCTACCATTGGATAACATGGCTAAGAACTGCTCTGGGCAGGTGTTAGCTTTTGGAGATATTCGCGCTTAGCGTGAATATTTCCAAAAGTAGGTAATAGTAGATAGCGATGTTAGCAACTGTTTCCAGTCGCTAACATCTTGGCACGCCCACTTTGCATGTCATTAGTTTTATCGCTGACATGCAAAGTGGGCCCCAAGATGATCGCTATCTCCTACTAGCTGTCGCTAACTGGTGTTAGCGGCAGCTAGGTAATAGGGCGATAAAATTATCGCCGCTTTAGCGGGAAAAATTCCAGCTAAAGCGGCGATAAGGCCCTTGGTAATATGCCACTACATTCCATGACATATAAACATTCGGTATTGCCTAATATCAACATCAAATACGTTACCACTACAGACCTGCTTCGGCCGCAATGGAATTAAAAGTTTCTGACGGGGTAACGGCTGTATGTAGTGCAGTGACATCACAAAAGTAGCATCTTCCATTTCCATGACATAAAACTGAGAGCCTTTCTTATTGAAGTGACATCACATGAGTAGCCCCCCTCCCCATTGGCGTAACGAAACTCGAAGTGCCCCCTGCAAAGTACATGGAGGGCCCCCCTTCAGGCTCACTCGGGAGCTCTCAGCCCAGCATACGTTGCTGAGGGCCCCCCCCTGGAGCTCGGGCCCCCTTGAGGTCGGGCCCTCCGGACTGCTTTACGCCCTTGCCCCTCCCCCTAGTGCAGTGGCACCAAACTGGGATCAGTTTCTACTATAGTGACATCAAGCTGGACAGAGCTCCTATTGAAATGACATCACATGGGGAGTAGCCCTAATTTAATGACGTCACTCTTGACAATGGTAACCCCTCCGTGGACATCACACCGGAGCTGCCGCAGCCCTAGTGACTTCGCCCTGGGAGCTGTGGGTATTGACGTCACAGCGGAAGCTGCCTTTGTTGCAGAAGCATCAGGGCCCCATATGATTATTTATTCATAGGTTATTGTATTGCATTTACACCTCTTCTGAGGTCATGTGGTCTGTCTGCACCAAATGGAGGTCCAGTTGGCAAGCTGGGACTGGAGAGAGGCTGTTGGATGTCTGTTTGCTGTACAGAAGAGTTGATCTAGCCACCAGTAACCCTATTACAGAAAGGGTCTCCGAGCACAACAGACATTTGCACCCATGTTTTGCTCAGTTTGGGTTCTGAGGTAGTACAGAAGGGGATGTGGACACTCGTGTGGCCCCTTCTGTGATATGGATTGTGCTAGTACAAAGTTTGCTCACGGGCCATCCCTTGGGGGCATTCACTAATTTCTAAGGGACAGCGAACATTGCGCATTAGGGAACGCCTAAGCCCCCGTGCCAGCGCTGTACTACAGGCGCTGGTGCAAGGGTAGGCACACTGCCTACGGAGGTGTTCTGACTCTGTGCCGATACGAAGGGAGGACGGGGGTACCAGGGAATAATAAATGTATGTGGCAGCTCCAGACACAGGTTCCAGAGTGCTGTCATTAAGAATGAAGCTTCCAGGCTTACAATGCTTCTGCTTCCAAACGATTAGTGACTTTGTTTGTAAAATAGGTAAGGAAACTATATGGAATTGTGTTATATGCCAGATCCTCTCCCGAGAGTGTCTTAGGATCTCCCTCTGGGATTTCTGTTTCTGGACCTCGGGGCACAATCTCCTTGCAGCAGCGTCCACCTACGCGTGCCTCACTGACAAGCTGGGAAAGCTCACAGACAGCCAATAGGAGTGCTTCCTGGACACAAGAGAGTAATTTTAGCATGAACTTCCAGAGGAAACCCCCTGCCAAACACATGTACACAACTGTAATGTAGATTAAGAGTAGGTGAACAACTGTCGGGCCCCCTCACCTTTGGAAGAAGTCCATGGCCACCTCATTGGGGTACTCTCAGCGATGGATTCCTGGCCGGTGACCGGAAGTTCAAGGCAGATGCTCAGAGGTGGTTGGGATGTGTTCCAATGGTTAGGAGGAAGGAATGTCAGTACATATGTCAGTGAATGTTCATTTATTCTGGTGCTTCAGCAGATAAATGATAATTCCATCTGCTCTGCAATGAGTTTATGAGGTTCGAGTCTCTGAGGGATGCGCAAACGGCCAGCAGGAACTTCACTCTTACATTCACTTTTCCCCCATTTCCCTTATCCCACCAGTTAGATAGTAATCATATTTTCCTGTATATAATGACAGAGGACTCACAGCTGGCATCATTTCAGAGGCTTACCGTGAGGAGAGTAAAGCAGAGCCATCGGGCAGTGTAGCCGTGAGGGAAACGGCCGACCGGGATAACGCGCTGTCCACAAGCGCACTACAGCCCCCAGCAGCACCAGGGGAGTCGCGCTCGTGACGCGGCAGGAGCGCCACGCGGCACTGAAAGGGAGACGCCGCCGGGAGCCCCGTGGACTCACAGCTGGCATCATTTCAGAGGCTTACCGTGAGGAGAGTAAAGCAGAGCCATCGGGCAGTGTAGCCGTGAGGGAAACGGCCGACCGGGATAACGCGCTGTCCACAAGCGCACTACAGCCCCCAGCAGCACCAGGGGAGTCGCGCTCGTGACGCGGCAGGAGCGCCACGCGGCGCTGAAAGGGAGACGCCGCCGGGAGCCCCGTGGACTCACAGCTGGCATCATTTCAGAGGCTTACCGTGAGGAGAGTAAAGCAGAGCCATCGGGCAGTGTAGCCGTGAGGGAAACGGCCGACCGGGATAACGCGCTGTCCACAAGCGCACTACAGCCCCCAGCAGCACCAGGGGAGTCGCGCTCGTGACGCGGCAGGAGCGCCACGCGGCGCTGAAAGGGAGACGCCGCCGGGAGCCCCGTGGACTCACAGCTGGCATCATTTCAGAGGCTTACCGTGAGGAGAGTAAAGCAGAGCCATCGGGCAGTGTAGCCGTGAGGGAAACGGCCGACCGGGATAACGCGCTGTCCACAAGCGCACTACAGCCCCCAGCAGCACCAGGGGAGTCGCGCTCGTGACGCGGCAGGAGCGCCACGCGGCGCTGAAAGGGAGACGCCGCCGGGAGCCCCGTGGACTCACAGCTGGCATCATTTCAGAGGCTTACCGTGAGGAGAGTAAAGCAGAGCCATCGGGCAGTGTAGCCGTGAGGGAAACGGCCGACCGGGATAACGCGCTGTCCACAAGCGCACTACAGCCCCCAGCAGCACCAGGGGAGTCGCGCTCGTGACGCGGCAGGAGCGCCACGCGGCGCTGAAAGGGAGACGCCCCCTACTCGCCTCGCGAGTCGCGCGCGGGAGAAGCCCGGGACAAGGGCGGGACAGTCTTAGACAGTCCTAGACTGGCCGGGACTGGACTGGACCACCTCCCTAACATCCGCAACCCAAGCAAGTAAGAAAATTGATTTACTACTAATATTGCTGTGCAGTGTTGCCTAGAAAGGCTTTAAGTGTGCTACTAACGTACATCCACTGACACACGAACCTTACTAAACTAGCTGGTGACAATCGCTAAAACCTATCCAACAACCTGCACATAGGATTTGCACAGCTACGTACTAAGCCCGGTGGGCAGTTGTGGAAGCGGTATATCTGGCTTTATATTTAGTCATTTAACAACATAGCTTTACCATGTCTAAGAAAACTACTAAAAAACAGCCATCTGTCAATTGTAAGCCCATAGAAAATTATATGCTCCAAGTCGTAACTAAAATAAATAACGACAGAAGACAATCATTAGGATTAAGTCAGTCGCCCAACTTACAGTTACTAAGTCCAACCCAAAGTCCCCAACATTCAGGCGATGAAGCACCTGACGACTCTATCAACCTAATAGACATTACGGTACACCCTACTCCAAATTTGGCTGATCAGAATAGCCTTATCCTGGATGATGTAGCAAACATAGTCGCATCAGATCAAGAACTAAATATTGATCTTGAACACGAGACTCTGACGCATAACGTTGACGAACTGTTATCCCCTGAGCAGGAGACTCGACCTTCGAGAAAGAATAGGAAAACTCAACAAAGGAGGTTGGGGTTACGCTCAGGAAACAGGAGGAAAAAAGCTACCCCGACAGGAAAAAACAAGGCAAAAATCTCAGATGATGGCGACAATGATGTTCTCGATAAAAGCAACCATGATAAAAGCCATAACGAGGACGACTTGCTTCAGAAAATAGCAGATATTATCGACTCAAAAATCAAAACCATCATTAAGCCTTTAATCGCCAAAATTGACAAACTAAACGCGGAGGTAAAAAAGATGAGTGGCCTTCAAGCTAAAGTTGTCGAAGGGGTTGAGATGGCTAATATCTTAGTGACGCAAATGGCGAAACCAATTGAACCTAAGGCAAGGAGCTCTACAGAAAAAGAGAGTAGCCCTACGCTTCCTGGAAGCCCCCCCAGGAATGAAACTCATTCTGCCAGCCGACCCGTGAATACTGCAGGGGCACCAGGACCAACAGTCAATGTGTCAACAAACCGGCAAGAAACAGATCCCCTTCAATTCATTGAAGAAGCCTCTCCAGTTGTTCTGGTCCTGGCCAATGTTCCCTTGCCAACAGATGCACAACCTGAAACGCCGGCATCTTTGACTAGTAAGGCACTCTACTGGTTAACAAATAACACGCAAATGGCACCAGGAGGAAAACACCAACTCGCATCTGAAATTAAATCCACCAAGAGGGTTGCGTGGATTGGAAATCGCCCAAAAAGATTCAAGGGAGACTGTGTCATTGTGACTTTCTCCCATTCAGGTGTTTTGCCCAATCTTTTGAACCATATTTACCCCCCCCAAAGAAGAGCAGGATCTGTTGTTCCCCTTACCTTAAAATTCTTCTATGGAGAGCAACAGAATGTGACTTTTCCAAGGACTCCTGGCCCTCTGTGGAATACCGTGAGAAATAATAGAGGCCCAGGGGTTCCCTTTAACGAGTGGGGTATGGTTTTAGGCAATAGATATGAAGCCTTATCAGGGTTAAATGATTGTGATTGACTGGGCAATAGTCCTGAGAACCTTTTAATCCCTGCTGATATTCATGATGTAAGGGAAACGGCCACTCGGTCAAATACTGGAGTAACTGATGCTTTGATTAATGTAATCGATATCCACGATGTGCTTGGTAATATGAATAATGCTTATCAATTTTTTGAATGTTCCAAACAAATTGCTAATAATGTTATAAATGAGCCAAATGAAAATTTGTCTTCCGAATTGGCTGGTATAGATGACAACACAAGCGAATACCATCTTAGCCAACAACAGTGTGAAGGTCAAACTGATAGTTCTAAATCTACCAGTGACATAATTAATATTCAACGCACTTTAATGTCCTGGAATGTTGCAGGGCTAAAAAATAAGATTCTATCTCAGGATCTGCTAACTTTCCTGGATTCAAAAGACATAATCCTCTTACAGGAGACTTGGCAGCTTGAACCAGATCCAATTCAGGGATACTTACACTACTTCATTTCAGCTACCCCGAGCTCAAGGGGGAGGGCAAAAGGGGGTTTGGTAACATGGATTAAATTGAACAATGACTACACAGTGTTACAAATAGATACCAATAGCTCTGATATATTATTGGTCAAGTTACAGCGACCAGCCAGTAGGGACCTCTTTATTTTTAACATCTACTCAAGGGGACTTCCGGGAGGTAAACCCACTAAGGCGGTTGAACTGTTGGATACTCTATTAAAACAACACTGTTTGGATGCCGATATTATTATTGGTGGTGATTTTAATTGTTGTTTTGAACCACTTGATAATCAGGATGTAGACCTCACTACTGAAGAGGACTTCATTTGGGAAATCCCACAGCTTTCCGTGCTACCCATTAAAAGATGGTCTGAGGCTGCATTACAATTAAAAGTATTATGTGTTGAGCATGGGTTGAGGGCCACTAACGGAAGAACATTATCAGATAAGCAGGGTGCCCCTACTTTCTCAAATGGAAATATACACAGCCGTATTGATTATATACTGACTAATAAAGAGAATTGGGGAAATGTTCTTGATATGAGGATTGAGACAAGGGTGGAAAGTGACCACGACCCATTGATTTTAACTTTTAAATTGTTTGATCTGATGACAAATGAGGTAGGAAGGGAAAATGTCCAGATTAACCTCTCTAATGACCAAAGACACATCAGATGGGAAATTTGTGCAGCCAATGAGGAAAGTATGATAGCTATGAGAGATTTAACAACTCTGGCCATCCAAGAAGTTCAGGGTATAAATGACAAAAATACCCCGATAGCTGAAATTAGTAGAATCCACGATAAATTTTTTAACAAGTTAAAATTGTTTTTTCTAAAGAAAGCTAAGAAGAAGCCACGCAGACCAATAAGAAAGGAGGATCAGTGGTATGATAAGACCTGCAGGATTGCCTATAGGTTCTTGTCAGATGCGGTAAAAACTAGAGATAAAATCAAAATAAAGGAAGCACGAGCTAGGTATAAAAAAGTGCAATTTAGTGCAAAAAGGGATTGGGAGGAAGGCTACTGGAGGGACCTCCTTGAAGCCAGTAGGGAAAGATCCATGACACCCTTCTGGAATATTGTAAAATGGGGTAGGGGGGCAAATAGAGGAGAACCCATGAATTATGTGCTACCAGAAGCCTGGGTTTCCCATTTCTCTACCCAGTTTACTGCTGAGGATGAAGGAGAAGAGGAGTGTCTAGCCTTAGTAGATACTACAACGAGCCCTTTACTCTTCTCCAAAGAAGATGTCCTAAAAACTTTGAGCAGTATACCTAAAGCCAGAGCTCCAGGCCTAGATTTTATCCCTGCTGACTTGTTTATGCACGACAAGGACCTATGGGCCACCTATATCCAGCTGTTAGCCAACGCCATCGCAAAGGGCTCGCCTATTCCTGAGACCTGGAAAGGTGCCGAGATTATCCCCATCTTTAAAAAGGGGGCATGCTCGGATCCAGGCAATTATAGGCCTATTAGCCTGATTGCATGTATACAAAAAGTTGTGGCAAGGTTATTATTACAGCGAATACATGGGTGGATAGATGATCACGATATATTATCATCCCTGCAGGCTGGTTTCCGCAGCCATACAAGCACCATTGACCAAGTTTTTAGATTTGTTTTATTGTATTGGCGTACAGTTTTACTAGGTGGCGGGATGCTTTATGCGGCTTTTGTTGATTTAAAGTCTGCTTTTGATTTAGTACCCCGTAGTAAGCTGTGGAATACCCTATATGATCAAGGCATTCCGAAAGAAATCCTGTCTCTTCTGATTAGAATGCATGAAAACAACTTTGCACAAGTACGCTGGAATCAGCAGGGGAGTGTCACCGAGAAGTTTCCTATAGAGAGGGGAGTGCGCCAAGGATGCGTGCTCGCACCAACGCTCTTCTCGCTATACATCAACAGGGTGATCAGTTATTTTGAACATCAGCCTACGGATGCCCCAAAGTTGGCAGGAAGGCTGATCCCCCTGTTGATGTTCGCGGATGATACCCTGCTGATATCAAAGACCCAGCAAGGACTACAAAGGGCCATTAGGGTTTTTGAAGCATTTTGCACTGACCATGGACTTGTAATTAACACCAGTAAAACTAAATTCATGGTTATGCATAAGAGGAAACACATCAGAGGTAGAGTTATTATGGATGGGGTGCAGCTTGAACAGACCCAGGTTTTTAAGTACCTTGGTATCAATTTATCTTATAATCTAGATTGGAAACAGCACACAAATGAACTAGATACCAAACATGCACAACTTGCAGGAGTTCTCACAAAGGAGCTTTTTTCATCTTATACAAAACCGATAAAACCTGTCCTAAAAATTTATAATGCTAAGGTTGGAGCAGCAGTTCTTTATGGAGCTGAACTCTGGGGGTCCAGTAATTTAACCAAGTTGACGGTAGCACAGAATAAATTCCTCCGCAACATTACTGGTTTACCAATGTCAACCCCATTGATACCTTTAAACTACGACCTGGGATTTCATAGTTTTAGGGACGTGGCTAGGTATAGAATTGTGGCCTACTGGAGAAGGTTATGGGTAACCCCTGAACTCTCCCAGTATGCCCAAGGCTTCCTAGAGGTGAGAACCCTGGATACTGGCTGTAAGATAATCTGGATGAAAGAGGTTAAACTCTTATACAGGGCATTAGGCTTACCTCAATTATGGGATGATCCCCTAAATAGTGTATTTCCACCGAAAAAGACCCTTCGAGAACTTTACTGGAGTATGGTGGAGATTAAGTGCTTTAGGAACCATGTGGATCGTACTTTTACATATGATTACCTGGAGCTCAAGCACTCACCGGCCCTCGAATCCTATTGGGATTGGATTACGGTCCCAGGGGACCGGAAGAGGTACCATCAGTTGAGGGTGGGGACACTTCCTTTAAATGCCCTAATAGTGAAATGGAACAAGGTACAAACTCCTAGGTGCCCCTTTTGTCCGGACCACAATGAAAATATCGGACATGTGTTGTTTGCCTGCCCCGAATATAGAATGCCTAGACGCTCATGGCTTAAACCAATTTGTATCCAGCTAGGCTTAAAAACGTCAAGCGAGGCTGTCAGGATTTTAAGAACAGATACCTCCCAGCCTGTCGTTATAGCTATGGCAAAATTTCTCCACTGGATGTGGATTATTCGGGCACGAAAACTGTGTCTGGAATAAACCTAGGATTGTTATTGTCTGTTGTACTGCTGTGATTAATTGAACTTCTGATCAGTATATCTTTATGATAAACTGTTAAAGCCATATAAGCAATTGTTACTCTCTTACTTTTTTATTGGCTTTCTGGCTGGCAATAATGAACTTAGCTTTCTAAATTTAATTGTTTGGGTATTTTAATGCATATTTTAAAGGTTATGTAAAGATGTAAATAGGGAATTTTAAGATTGTGTAAAAATGTAAATATGATGAGATAGGAAGATGCTTTTTACTTTTGTCTATTTATTGTACTAACTTATTGTGGATTCTGTATACTTGTGGGGCTGGAGGGAGGGGGTGGGTCAAAAAACAACAAATACTTTTTTAAAAATGTCTTTTGTGATTGAAATATATCGAATAAAGACTAATTAAAAGTGAAGTGACAGAGGTGTGTCATTTGGGGTTTGCATTACATTTTCTCATCTATGTCATTCTAGTGAGACAACCCGTATCACGGTGTGAACGCCCACCACCTTGGCATTCCTGCAAGGTGGCGGGCTCGGACAGACACTCCGAGCGTGTGCCACACTGCTCTTGAGTGCAAGTTTGCCCTTTTGTAGGTCGAGCTTGGGCTGCGCATGTGCTGCTCTGCGAGGCGTGCTGTATTAAGGTAGGGACTTGAAACTTCGCGCACACTCTGCCCACATTTTTCATTGGCTTGTGTTATTGCCCACTGTAAACTGGCTGTTCATTGGTCAAAAGCTAAGTAGTCTGTCCTTAGTACCGTATTTTGTAACCTCCCATGGTGACACCCCCTGTTATGTGTGTTGTTGCTCAGTAGGCTTTATTTGCAACCTCCGAGCACTATTTTCTCAAATACTATTGTCCTGCCTGCTGTTGCAGGCAGGACACACTCTCTCCTAACACTTTAAAAAAAATGAATAGCACTCATTTGCATTGCAATAGATCTCGGAATTGTGAGAGTTTAAGCTATTGGCATTGTAAATGACAATGCCTTTTATTTATTTGTTTTAAGAACAACACATAAATAAAAGGCATTGTCATTTACAATGCCAATAGCTCAAACTCACATAAGTGCGAGACCTATTGCATTGCAAATGCTTGTTCAGGTAGTGGTGAGTCTTTACACTGCTGATGGCTCTGCTCAGTGCCTAATGTGTGAAAGAATATGTGTCGGTGTCCAAAGAATTGCTCGGAATCCTGTGGCCAGTATTATTGGATGTCGGCGTGCCGAACACCAAGGCTGCTGGTCCTCTATCCACCTCATACTTCTCAAATCCATCATCAGGTACTCCCTGCCCCATTATCACCTTCGGCGCTCAACACAGTGGAGTTGTGCTCATGACGAGCTGAGCTTGTCATAACGGCCGTGGAACGCCCACGTGTGGATAATTCCCCTGCTGTGCTGGGCGTTCCATTAAGTGGGCGAAGTTGTGATGAGTGAAAAATACCATGTATCTTTAATAAAATCAATAATAGTGTGTTCTACAACATTTATATCCACTGACAACGGCTGACCGGGGAGGCGCTGGATAACATTCACACAAGTGATATCCCTAAAGCTTGACATGTATGCAGGCCGAATGCGGGATCAAGATACAAAATAAGAAAATCGGCAGCAACACCTCTCCAGGAGTATCATTATCCTGTGATGGAACCAATCGTATCTATCAATCAAAGAGGACCCTATGGAGCTATAAGTGCCCTGCTGCCCCTTACCCGGATCAGTTATACACCGCTGGGACGCCCGGAAATCAACTAAAAACATAGAGCAATTTCGTTGGCTTGAAGTTAGGGACCAAGCCCTGCCCGGAAACAAATCAACAGTTTCCTGGAAACGCCATTCAAAATCAAAAAGGTTATTTATGCCGTTGTAAGAAGAAAGCTTGCTTTATACATACACATTGTCCTGAAGAAGGTGGCATAGAGAAACATATACGCCACCGAAACGCGTTGACGCATCATTGAATCTTACATCCAAAGAACCACACGGGTGTCGCCCTTGATGAAATAACCCATAGACACCTGTTTTAAAAGATAAATTTTGAGTTCTATATGGAGTAACTAACTAGAGATGCTATTTATTGGTTTGCACTATATTTGGTCGCTAGCTTTCATATCTAGATATATGTACACAGTGGTATCTTAATCTTACATAGTTTGTCTTTTTTAATTTGAGGATCTTGCTAAATGATTGGTCAATAGGACTTTTTAAATGGTTTTGTATATACAAATTGTTTTATAAATGTTGTAGAACACACGATTATTGATTTTATTAAAGATACATGGTATTTTTCACATTTAGTTACGTTGTTATTGATGTTACCTGTCTACCTTTGAGGAATTAAATCCGTTATGAATGGATGCATGATATAACTGAGTGTGAGTTATTGGTACGGGTAACCTTCCACCATCAACACTGATTGGTGGGGATCTTAACAGTCCCAGGAGAAATCCTTTTATTTGACTTACCAGTGGTACCCCTTCTCTTGCGTTTGGGGTCACTCCCTTCTGATTTTCACGAAGTTGTGATGAGCCCAGCTCGTCATGAGCACAGCTCCACTGTGCAGCGTGACGAGCTAGCACGGGTGCTGAAATCAGCACCAGCGCTAGGGAGAGGGAGGAGAGAGCTATATTTCTATGAATATAGTGCTCTCCTGTTATCTACCTGTCACACATCACAGCGCAGCCTCATTGGAGGCTGCAGTGCGTTGCGTGACAGACAGTGTTCAGAATCTGGGCCGAAAAACATTATTACAATATAGAGCACAGAGTTCAATTAACTTCACGTTAGTGCATATACACATGCTAATAGGTGTCATCATGTGTGCTCAACATCTACTATTCTGTTTTTTCAAAACAATCCATGTACATACTTTTAACTGACATGACCCATTCAAGTATAATAGGCCTGTTTGACCTGAGTCCTGCCACATATTTTTTCCATCATGGGTGTTTACTACTGAGAAATGATTTTTGGTCAGCTGTTCTCTATAGATTTGCCTTTGAAAGGTGTTCTGACATGGGTCTTCATCAGGACTAGCATCAGAGAGCCATGGGGCAAACAGGAGTTACTGGGTCCAACCATGAGGGTTGAGACCTATTACCCCTGATGTCCCAGTGCCTGGCCTATTGTGGGTCCTTATTAACTAGACCAAGTATTACCCTTATCAACACTTGACTCTCAGTGGTAGCACAGGTCTAGCATTCCAAAGCTCTTCAGAAAGAGGTAGATGTGAGGTATACACAGGGGCTCAAGACTCAAGACTAAAAGCACACAAAATAACTGGAATAAGATGAGTGTCCAGTTAAATACTTGCTTTTATAGAAACAAATTGGTTTTTTTAATGTGATCGCACAAATCATAGAATCAATACTCTAAATAACATCCACAATCAGCACCTAAGGCCAGCACATTAACGTCGTCCTGAATGGTATTCCCTGAGTCCCTCTATCCCGTTCTAGTGAGGATGGTTACTCCCAATTTGATACTGGAAACAACAAATTGAAGTGGCCCACGCTAGTCCCCATACAACAATGTGTCACTTTAGCCTTAAACGTCAACTTCAGCAGTGCTACGCACTAAGAGCCTGATTCACAAAGGGCCTCCACACTCGTGGTGAGACCTCTGCAATGAGAAACTGCAATGTGGAGGAACCACCACGAGTGTGGCGCCCAAGCCATGACTGTAGAGGCCCTTAGTGAATTGGGCTCAAAGTTTGTGCAAGTCCCCTGCAGACCTGCTGGCCTTTGACAGTCTTACTGAACCAATAGCAACCTGATGGCAGCCGGCAACTGCTAATGGACCATAGTTTCATCTCCATGGGCTCTGGTGTCCCTATGCTGAGAGTTCTCTATCTCTTATGGTCTTTCTACAATGGCAAGTCTCTGGACAGCCCACGTCAGTGTCAGCCATCCTTCTCCATGGCTCATCGCAATTTGTAAGAGTTCCTCACAGCGGCTGGGGGGGGGATGACCATTCAGGGTAAAGGTCCGGCCTCCAGAGTAGCCCCCTCCTGACACACAGGCATCAAAAATGTGTTCAACACAAGGGTGACGGCCCTTACTTGACAGGGGCCCACACCTGTCATATGGGGCGCGGTGAATGAACTGTACAAGCTTCATGGTGGCCCCCTCCAGGCTCACGTAGTCACTGACTTTGTCCATACAGTGGTCTCAACTAGAACAGGCATCTCACACTTGGCTCACCAGGATCCTCTCCACAGGATTCCTGCTGAGCCCCACTCCCTCCAGGTGCTCTCATCCTTCTCCCAGGTTCCCCTAGTGTTGGCAGGCCGGCAGAAGGCTGGTGCTCCAGACTCAGGGCAAGTAATAATGACTTCCTGGGTGATGGCCCCTCAATCAACTTGGAGAACAGCAGACTTTGATTCTTATTCCTGATTCCAGCAGCTAGAATTCATGATGCTCTTCTATCCTGTTGAACAGTGTTGTAGAACCAAGTGTGGGACACATGCTCCCACCTTTATATTCCAAATCCAGACACAAATGTGATTTAGTGTCTGAGCCTTTAAAGTTTGTGTTGCGGGAGTCAGCTCCTTTGAAGTGCCGTTTCCTCTGCACTGCCCTTTGTCAAAACGACTGCAAAAACAACAGTTGATGGACAGAATGCAAAAGAAATTTCATACATTCACCCCAGTAAAGAGATCTGGGTCAAAACGACGGCCTGCCACAGCAAGAGTGGCTCCAATCCTGGTTGACCCACAACACAAGTCAAGGAAGTAACTGGAGATAACACTTAGCTGTCAGTCTTCAATGAAATTTGCCTCAGTAAGATCCAAAGACCTAAACCTTCCTCTCTGTCAAGATTTCTTTTTCCACGGTGCCAACCACATCAGTCTCACCATCTCCCTTACCATTAACCAGTTCTCAATGACTGCTAACTCTTCCTGGAGACAAAAATAACTTTGAAGTGAACAGAGGATTCTCTGATATCCCTTTTTCAATTTGTGCTCCCAGCCGCAAGAATGTCAGCAATCCACATCTCCTGTTTGGGGTTCGATTCCTCACTTCCACAAGCCTCTTTAGACCCTGTGTTTCCAAAATGAAACCCACAGTCCTCCATTTTAAGCACAAGGCATAGGCACACATGCACACACCAGTATCACCTTGGCCCCGGTGCCACATATAAACCATGCAGGCTAAGGGTGAGTTAAGTACAGCGCTGGCTCCTCCACTAACACGGAGGAGCCACACAGTCATGCGCACTTAGCATTTTCTCCACCAAGGCTGCATTACAGCCTGGGTGGAGAACAAGCCAGGACCTATCTGAGTGCTGAGCTACAACCCTTAGACCAATCACAACTCTGCATTGCAGAGTTATGATTGGCTCCGGGAAACCTGGCTGCTTCCTGTTCGGCCGACGCTTAAGAGAGACGACTTAGGAGAAACGAGGCGACGAGGTAAGTATCTTTTATTTCTTAACCCTGTGCCCCCTGCCTAACCACCACAGATCCGTGCCGACCACCACTGGTTTAGTACATAGCCACTGAAATGTACATAAATGGGCCAGTAGGCCACACTGCAGTAAGACCGGTAAAAAGGTTTGCTAACACTACTCATTACGACTGAACACAAAACAGGGTAGGCTGCCAACCTCATGTTCATCACTGAACTTTAGGGAGGGGCAGTAGCCTACTACCATCACGAAGGTAATGCTTGGTGCATCCCTCACAGTCCAACCAAACTGCATTACCATGAGTTAGGCCTAGGCCACAGTTCACACATGCGATTCCTGTTCACCCATGACCAGAATCATTACCAGAGGTCCAGATATCCATGCAGATGGGGCACTCTGGCCAGAGGTGCACTCCCATCACCATGCAGAGGACTCTTCTGTCCCAACAATCCGACTAAATACTTTAAAAAATGTTTTTATAATTAAATCTTTTTATTAATGCACATAAAATGAAATCATAAAACACATACAATAAATACACTGGGTTGCATCTCACACGCATTACATATATATATGTACTCCTGATCAAGAAATACAGCAGAAATAACAACATACGGGTTCAGGGGTTCTCTGACATTACTGAATCATCCGGTTCGGCAGGAGGAGTGCATATATCACCCCTATATGCATTCCAGGGCCCCCAGATCTTGCCCCATTTCTTGGGTCTCCCCCTGGCCACATACACCGCCCGTTCTCTAAACATGCACCAATCTAAGTCTCCCATCAATTTCCCAACAGTAGGCAGCTGATTTGCCCCCCACAATTGAGCGATATTACGGTTGGCAATACCGCCAACGTGGCCCACACCTTTCCATGGGACGAGAGGTCAGTTGGGTCCCAAACATTCAGGAGACACCACCATGCCTCCAACTCAAAGCTCACTCCCCACACCTCATGTACCTTGGCATGAATAGCAGACCAATACCCCCGAATAAGAGGACAGTCCCACAACATATGAAAGAACGTTCCAGCCTCGCCACATCCTCTCTTGCATGCATCATTCGCAGCCAAACCCATTCACACCATCCGTGGGCCAGTCACATAGCAGCGGTGGAGGATCTTTAATTGAACCAGTCGGAGCCTCATTTGAATTGCAACGACCCTCGGAGAGGCCACGGCCTCCCTCCAGTCCTCATCCTCTAGGATCAGTCCATCAGCTGTCCACTGGTCCCTAAGTACCACCAGGGGATCCTCTGTGTGATTAACTAGTTTTTTATAAATCAAGGAGATCGTCTTCATGGGAAGATGACCATCCAACACTCGATCCTCCATAGGGAAGCCTCCGGGAGCGTCGTTTCCCGGGGAATACCAGCAAGCAGCGCATGCCTAATCTGGAGGTAACGAAACCTCTGAGGTTCCGTGAGAATCGTAATGACATTTTGGGTTTGATCGAATATGGATGAGTTTGGTATCTACGAACCGCAAATGACGAGTTTAGTGGGTGTACGTGTTTTCGCTACACTACTCCAAAGGGTTCGTCTTATTTGCGGGTTTCTTCATCTGAACCCTTGGGTTCCATTTTAGATACGGCATCCATTTTGTTTCTTGCCCTCACGTAGCCGGCGAACGACCAATGTCCGCCTGGTGACCCTGGGATTCCCAAGCTCTTTCGGAAGATGCATATCCCTTTGAGTGTGTCTTTATGACTAGGGGAATGACACGGCAAAGGCAGATGGCTTCGCTCGAAGCTCATCTTGCCGTGCCGGTCTATTGTTTCAGCCTTGCATGCGCTAGGCTCGAGTCCTTTGTTCCTGTGATCATGCTTCCGATATTGCCCCCACACTCTTTTCAATTTGTTGTCTGTCTTTGTTTTCCTTGCACCTGTTTCTGTCCCTTCTCTTCGCTCGTTGACAACCAGAATGGAATGTGCCTAATGGTGGGATAGCGTGCTTTTACAGTTGGGAACCGGCAATGCTACTGTAATTATGTTCCGGGCTTCTGAAAACATGAATGCGACCCTTTTGAAGTTTACTGTGGGAACTGAGTTGTAACCTTTTGTTCGTATGTTGTGCAATGGCGAAAATGTGTATATAAGGAGCGATCCACTTTTGCAATTCGAAGCAGACTCTCAGAACCTACACTACGTTGTACTTCTAGCGATTTCTGTATCCCTGCAGTAAATAAACGCTGATCTTTGACGCCTAAGGAAGTGTCCCGTGTCTCTGTAATTTGTACGCCGGAACAGGTATCCCCACGAAGGTTTCAGGTGTTGTGCCCTGGCACCGCTGGGCCTTAATTTAGCCCAGTCCTTCAGTTGGCGCCCAACGTGGGGCGACATCAGCGGTACCGGTCCAAAGCCTGATGATCGTGAGGAACTTCGAGTGAAATCTCCGAGGGAAGGTGCACCCCACTTCATCGATCCTGTTGTCGAAATAAGTGGCCCGAAGATTTTTCCGGCGAAGATTCCCGCTTCCTGACGGCTGCGACGGACTGATGCCCTGACTGTCGACCTGTTTTGGCGCCTGGCGTAGTCCTTTGTACAGCGAGACGATAGACAGGCCTTCCTGGTGACGCCATTGTTCTTTCAGTTAAGTATTTGTGGGTCGCTCCCAGTCCTTAGTTGTTGGTTCTTTGGTTCCTTTTTGGGACATTTGCTTTGTACTTTGAAACTTGGTTGTTGTTGCTGAAACTTGGTTGTTTGCATGGTTCCATTGCATTTGTGGTTCTTAGTTGTTGATTCTTAGTTGTTGGGTTTTTCTTTGACGATTGCAATTGCCAAAAACCGAGGGTCTCGTATTTTTGCGAGGATATCGTAATTCGATAACCCTTGAAGTTTGTAAACTCGGTTAGTGTGCACGATGCCTGGCCGTAGTATTTTGTTTGGTTTCCTTAAATGTTGCAGCACGGATTCCCGGTTGGAGGACTCGTGTCCGATACCTCCAGTTGGAACTCCGATTTATGAGCTTTATAGTCGACATGGAGTAGGCCCCATTGTCTATAATGTATTTTGGATCCGTTATACAAGAAAGGATGGTGTCCTTAGTTGGCCACCCCATGGTAGCTTTGAGACTGAGATTTTAGATAATCTCGAAGCAAAATTGTTTAAAAAGAAAGCTAGGCCAGCAATGTTTGATTCCTTTCGGTTATGGCGCAAAGAGGCCAGACAGAAAGAGATCAAGCAGATTAAGAAAAATAAGAAGGAAGGTATTATTTCGATGATGCAAGGTGCAGAACAGCATCAGCGAGACAAGGCAGAGAAGGAAAAGGAAGTTTCTATCAGACAGCATAGCATGGCGGTGGATAAATGTTATCCAGTTTTACCGTCGAGTTCTAAAAAGAAGGAAGAAGCATCGAAAGAGGATCCTTTGTTATCTTATTTATTGAAATCACCACCTCCTTATGTACAGGGTACTATAGCTCCTGTAGTTCCCCCTGTTCCTCCACCTGTTGTACCGGCGGCTGCTGGTCAGCCTGTTGTTGGTCCTGTTCCTCCGAATCCTCTCGTTCCTCAAGTGGGCCCTGCTCCTTTACCCGCTCTTCTTCCTACTGCTCCTTTGCTTGTACCTTCTCAGTCTATTGTTACTACTACTCCTGCTATCTTGGCTACTCCCACTGCTCCCACGTTTAGTTCTCATGTTGTTGCTCCTGTACTTCTCTCCTCTTCTCCTTCTGTTCGTAGTCGTATACCTAATACTGTTGCTAATCTCTATTCTCCGCTTTTCGGATCATTACTTGAGTCTGATACCTCTGACGTCTCTCAGAGACGGAGTCAAATTCCTGGTGGAAGGGAGAGTTCGACGTTAGTAACTATGGCGCGCAGGTGGATTAGACACCCTGCCAAGTGCACTTCGCGCATAGTTTTCGATACGTTTTCTCAGTTTAATGAGCCCACACTGAGATTCGTGTTCAAGGAGATGTGTAAATCCTTGAGAGAAGAGTGGGATAATGATGAGTTAGATAATGTACCGCCCGATATGACTGAACTTCAGAATCAGTTTTCGAACGGTATGATTGTAGGTGGAGATGTACGACGTGCATTAGACCGATTGTTAGTTTTTAGGACTACAGTGCCTTTTCGAGGGTCGTTTGACGACGACTCTGATGATCTGAAAGCGACATCTGGTCAGTATCCTATGAGAGAAGTTCCCCCAGTGTGGATGCCAGGTGATGCTACTGTCAATCCTGCTATTTTGCCACACTTCCAGAGAGTTTGGATACACCTCCCATGGAAGCGATCAGAAGTCTTGCAGGTGAAGCAATCTTTGCCTGACCCACGTAAGAACCCGGCAGGTTATTATAAGGAGTTGTCCCAATTAGTGGATGCTTCTATTATGAACCTTGCTGACATCGACATGCTGTTTGGTAATATTGTACCTCAACCGGTTTGGGCGAAAATTCGTCAAGAGAATCATGCAGCTGAGTTAGGTGGTGATTGGGCTGCTCTTGTAGCGGCTGATGGACGACAAGTTGGTGGGGCTAAGCCTGAACAGTTAATTACGGATCTGCCCCAAAGAATCATTACGCTCATGAAAACACTCATGCCAGCGATGAGGGTGAACTGGGATAAATGGTCCGCTTGCAAGCAAAAGAAAGACGAGAGTGTCTCCGATTTCTTTACTAGGTTTGAGGAGGCATTTATCGATCATAGTGGTCAGGATATGAGCACTGAGGGAGGTCAGCGGTTGTTCGTTGATAAGTTTGTGTTAAATCTGTTGCCCGAGCTATGCAACAAATTGAAAAATTCAGAAAGTGCATGGGCTGTTTCAACCACAGCTCAAATATTAGCGACGGCTCAGTATTATGAGAATAGGGAAAAAGAAGAGAATGATCGTGCAGACAAAAAAACGAAAGAGCTTAAAACTAAGGTCTTGTTGCAGCAAGCGTATCCTCCACGCTCGAATCAAAATGACTCGCAACAGCAATATCGACTGCAAGCGCAGTCTTCTAGGATGCAGTCACGCTCTGACTCTTCTGCATCCAGATCTATGCTTGGGTATAATCAGTGTGCATATTGTAGGGTAGAGGGCCATTTGAAGTTCAATTGTCCCGTTTTACGTGACCGAAATAATGGTGTTTCGGCCCGAGGAGGTCGTAGTGGTCCTCAGCAGGCATCTCGAGGTAGAGGTCGCGGCACCTCTCAAACTCAGAATGAGCGTTCTACTCCTTCATCGGATGCGAACAATTGTTTTGATCAGCGCAATACATTGTCTGGTAAATCTGCTTAGTATCATGTGGATGACTATTACGTTGAGCGTGAGATTTGTACAGACGACTATTACTAGGCCAGCCATAGACAAAGAGAGGGAGTAGTATCAGTTCCGGTTGATCAGAGAGGGCCTTACGTCGCAGTTGCCACATCGGGCGTAGTTGAGCCTTTTCTGTTGGACACTGGTGCAGCAAAAAGTTCTATCATGCATTCGAAACGCCCTGGCGCATCTTTGTCTGGCTTAACGAATGTTTCCGTTGGATTCTCTGGCGCCCCGGTTAGCAATCCAGTTTCTAGCCCTTTGTCCCTTACGGTCGGACCACATGAGCTAGAAGCTCCTTTGATTTTAACTACTGGTTGTGGTGAGAATCTATTGGGTCTGGATTTGTTGAAGCGGTTATATGCAACTCTGTACTGCTCTCCTACGGGAGTGGAGCTTACGTTAGGTAAGAGAGTGATCTCTCCTATGTACTTGTCAACTGATAAGTTCCCGCCGGAATTGAGTTCCCTTCCTGAGTCTTTATGGGCAACAGTGCCCAATGATGTGGGTCTATTAGACATACCACCTTATGTAGTCCAATTGAAATCACATGTGCGATTACCACGTATTCCCCAGTATCGTATTTCTCTTGATGGCGAGCGAGCGCTATTAGCGATCATTTACGACTTGATCGAAAAGGATGTTATTGAAGAAACTCGGGGAAATGTGTGTAATAGTCCTGTGTTACCCATTTTGAAACGAACTGATCCATCCAAGCCTCCGGTGTATCGTTTTGTAATCGATTTGAGAGAAGTGAATAAAATTGTGATCCCACAGTTTCCAGTGGTGCCTGACATTACAGCTTTGCTGACCCTGATTCCAGCCTCTGCCTCCTGGTTTTCGGTGATCAACCTAAAGAATGCTTTCTTTAGCATTCCGATTGCTGAGGAAAGCAGAGATCTATTCGGCTTCTCATTAGGTGGTCGCAGTTTTCGGTTTAAACGCGCACCACAGGGCTACTGTGAGAGCCCATCGATCTACAGTCAGGCCCTTAAGAGTCAACTTGATTCATTTGTGTTACCGACTGGTGCGGCCTTGACTCAATATGTTGATGATCTGTTAGTTACTGCTGACACTGAGCCTATTTGCAAAACTGCTACAGTATCGTTGTTACAGCATTTATGTGACTTACATCACAAGGTGTCACCTTCTAAGCTACAGTATTGTTGCCAAGAAGTAACCTATTTAGGTCACTTATTGTCAAAGGAGGAAAGAAGGTTGACCCCAGAAAGAATTGCAGCAATTGCTCGAATGACTGTGCCAACAACTCAGAGAGATGTACGTGCCTTTTTAGGTATCACGTCATACTGCAGACAATGGATTCCAAACTTTTCATTGTTAGCGAAGCCATTGTTAGCTCTCACGTGCAAGGATGTTCCGACTCCTTTGCCATGGACTGAAGAGTGTCAGAAAAGTTTTTCTGAATTGCGTGATGCGTTGTGTTCGGCTCCTGTTTTAGGTACCCCTGATTACAGTAAGCCGTTTACACTATACGTTCACGAGAGAGAAGGTTGTGCGTTAAGTGTTTTGACGCAACAATTTGGCGGCAAACAGCGTCCATGTGCATATTTTTCTTCGACCTTAGACCCAGTAGCTAGAACATTACCGAGTTGTCTAAGAGCGACAGCGGCAGCTGGGGTGTCCATTCGACAGTCCGCAGGTCTAGTCATGGATAATATGCTCACAGTGATGATTCCTCATGCAGTTGACACTCTCTTGAATCGAACAAAGACTCAACATCTGACGAGCGCAAGGTTGTCCGGTTATGAGTTGACACTTTTGGCAAGTCACATACAGATAAAACGTTGTAATGTGTTGAACCCAACAACATTGTTGCCGATTAATATGGAATCAGGTGATGTAGCGCCACATGATTGTTACTTAAGAACTGAAGAAGAGACGAAAGGTCGTATTGACCTGAAAAACACTCCATTGGTAGATCCCGATGGTACTTTGTATGTTGATGGTTCATGCTTCAAGTTGCCGAATGGTGATGTGACGACTGCGTATGCTGTAGTGACGTTGAGTACGGTTGTGGAAACTGCGAGATTGAGTCAGAATTCAGCGCAAGCGGCAGAATTGATTGCGTTAACGAGAGCGTGTGTTTTGTCTAAAGGGAAGCGAGTGAATGTGTTTACAGACAGTCAGTATGCATTTGGCGTAGCACATAGCTTTGGTCGATTGTGGAGAGAAAGAGGATTTATGACGTCGCATGGTACGAAGATCCAACACGGACAGCTAGTGAACGATCTTTTGGATGCACTTACATTACCTAAGCAAGTGGCGATTGTTAAATGCAGCGCGCATCGAAAAGTTACAGATGATGTTGGTCGTGGTAACGCGTTTGCGGATGAGATTGCTAAGGAAACGGCCAAGAATTTGATGAGTCGAATGTACGTTACGAGGTCAGTGAGATGGCCGGCGGAGACTGGTATGTGTGAGGACACAGTTGAAAGTGTGAAAGCGATTCAGAATGAGACTACTGAGACTGAAAAGACTAAGTGGAAAGAAAGCACGGGGAAGTTAGACACAAATGGATGTTGGGTTGATTTGTCGGAATATCAGAGATGGATGTTACCGGATGCATATGTGCTTGCCGTTGTTACTATGGCCCACGGCATGTCACATATTAGCGCAAAAGGTATATGTAAATTGTTGTCTCCTGTATGGAAGAATGATGGGATTGCTAAGTGTGCTGAGAGAGTGGTTAAGAATTGTATGGTATGTTTGATGTATAATCCTGGCAAGGGCACCCCCACTCCACCTGGTCATTTTGCTCCTCCTACATGTCCCTTTGAAGTTATCCAATTGGACTTCATCCATATGGAGAGATGCAATAACCTGAAATATGTTTTGGTTGTGGTTTGCGCGTTCTCCAGATGGATTGAGGCCTACCCTCTTAAGGATAATACTGCCCTGTCCACAGCAAAAGTTCTGCTCAAGGAATACTTCTCTAGGTATGGAATGCCACGGATTGTATGGTCGGATAATGGAAGTGAGTTTGTGGGAAATCCAAGCAACGACTGGTTTGTCGTGGCCTGATGCATTGCCTCTAGCTCTCTTATCGACCAGGGCGACTGTGCACTCTCGAGTAGGGATTAGCCCATACGAGATTGTGTTTGGCCGTCCTGCGAACGTTTGGGGAGTTCCGAGGCCTAAGGAGTTCGACAGTCTTGAATATCCAATGTTGATCGACTATCTTTACGATCTGACTGCTAAATTGAGTTTGATTCATCAACAGGTTTTTGAAGCTCTACCGGCACAAACAGAAGGACCAGGACATCGGCTCCAACCTGGTGACTGGGTCGTTGTTCGCAATTTTGGGAGAAAACGGAATCTTGAGCCGAGGTTTGCGGGACCCTACCAGGTTCTGCTGGCAACAAGGACTGCAGTTCGGCTGGACGGCAGGAAGCATTGGGTGCATGCCACCCATACGAAGAAAGTCCCGCTTCGTTTGCCAGCAGATAACTGGGTAAAGACAGGAGTTGCCCCAACGGAGACCGATGCCCTTCCACGCTACGTGCCATTCAGCGATGCCCAACTTGTAGAGAACGATTCAGCTCAATCAGATACACCTGTTGAATCATCTGAAACTGCACCTTTGTCTTCAGCATTGGAGAATTCAAGTTCTGAACTGTCATCTGAACAATCGAACACTGTATTGCCATCTGAACCGTTGTTTGAAGAGCAAACTCGACCTGGAAAATGTCGATACTTCCTTCGATCGCGTGATATGGACAAATATAACTTCCCTTCTATTTTTGAACGTACATTACCCCCTCACTGTTGCTATGAATATTGTGGACATTTGTATTTTTCCCTGATTTTGAATTCGTCAATTTTGTTTTACATATCACGTGTGTTCTTCTTTTTGTGCAGCTAGGAGACTTATATCAAAATTGAATGTTTAACTGATTAAACCTACCATCTGGGTTGACCGTAGGACCGTGCGGGTACCTCCTTCTGTTTAGCAGGTTTCTGACACTAGGTCAGTTACTTTTGTCGGTTTCTGGGAACTCCTGGGAACTGATAATCGCTACTCAGAACGAAGTGCATCAAGAACGTTACGGACGGTTTTTAGAGGATGGAGTTCTCTAAGCTGTCGGAAATGGAGAGGATGTCGGCGCAAAGATCCAAATTGCATAAGATTTTATGAACAAAATGTTTTTTGTTGCAGGTTTTCATGTTGTTCCTCACTACTTCTATGCTACTGGTGGGTGGAGTGTATTATGGGATTCAGTCGCTATTGTCTTCCACTTCACCTACCTCTCCTTCTCATGATTTGAATTCTGTTCCCACTATTTCTCCACATTCCTTTCATCTTCTGCCCCAACATGAACAGGTCAGACGTGCGGAATTTATGAACAATTCCTTTGTCCAACTTCTGCATCAGCATCAGTTGGTGATGAACACTAATTACTGTTGGGTGTGTGGGTTAATGCCACATACCATGGATAAGGGTATTCCGTATTTGGTTCTTCCCTATAGCTCCCAGGGGTCAGCTCGAGCATTCCAAACTATGTTCCGTAGTGCACTAGATTCCTACCCCCGTCGAGAGCCACGCTCCACAGACCTTGGTTCCGGCCCGTACCACAAGTCTTTAGCGATAGCGATTGCTGATTTGGATAGAGATATTTTTGATGCATCGCTTATTCCAGAGGAAGAGGTGCGAGCCTACAAGGATTTGAGTGAGGCCGAGTATAGTATGTCAGTGGGTCATTTTTGTCTGCAAGGTCTTGGTCGAAATCCGAGAGCTCAGCTTGGGAAGAGTGCTTGTACTGAGACGTACGTTTTACCGATGCTCTCTTCCCCTGTCTTCCTGACTGCCAAGGGTACTTATTTTGTCTGTTATGATCACGCTTATACGTGGTTGCCCCGTGACTTTTCGGGCACCTGTTATATCGCGAATCTTTTGCCACCGACTTTTAAAGCCGCCTCAGATTATCAGAAGACTAGAGTTGTGAGAGGCGTTATTAGCAAAGAGGACACTGCCGGTCAAGAAGCAGGAGACTTCTTTAAGGGTTTCCTACCGTTTTGGGGACCTATGGTCAATAGTAGGAACCTGAGACAGTTGACTCGTGTGGTAGAATCAACTGCTAACATAACTGCAAGTGCTCTTGGTAACCTGACAGCAGAGCTTCAAGCGGATAGACTTATGACGTTACAGAACCGTATGGTTCTAGATGTTGTACTCGCAGATAGAGGTGGTGTGTGCAAGGTGATCCATTCGAGCTGCTGTATTTTCATACCCGATAACGCTCCAACTGTTTATCAAGCCATCTCGAAGTTGCATAAAATCTCCGAGTCCATACACGTGGACGAAGGTGATTGGACGCTTCTAGGATGGTTTTGGGGCTTGATGACGACTTGGGGTTGGAAGATTCTGATGATTGTAGGGGTTGTTGTGACTTTTCTGTTCACGTGTTGTCTTTGCGTACAGTGTGGTCCTGCCTTATGTAGCCTCTGTGCCACAACGTGTATAAGAAGGCCATCTGTTACCAGAGAGACATTGATGGATAAGATAATGTTCCAGCAACATCTGAATGATCTGATGAATATTGATATTGATTCTGATTTCGACTAGTGCTTGCCTACATGAGGGCAAAAGGAGCGTCTGAGGTTCCGTGAGAATCGTAATGACGTTTTGGGTTTGATCGAATATGGATGAGTTTGGTATCTACGAACCGCAAATGACGAGTTTAGTGGGTGTACGTGTTTTCGCTACACTACTCCAAAGGGTTCGTCTTATTTGCGGGTTTCTTCATCTGAACCCTTGGGTTCCATTTTAGATACGGCATCCATTTTGTTTCTTGCCCTCATGTAGCCGGCGAACGACCAATGTCCGCCTGGTGACCCTGGGATTCCCAAGCTCTTGCAGAAGATGCATATCCCTTTGAGTGTGTCTTTATGACTAGGGGAATGACACGGCAAAGGCAGATGGCTTTGCTCGAAGCTCATCTTGCCGTGCCGGTCTATTGTTTCAGCCTTGCATGCGCTAGGCTCGAGTCCTTTGATCCTGTGATCATGCTTCCGATATTGCCCCCACACTCTTTTCAATTTGTTGTCTGTCTTTGTTTTCCTTGCACCTGTTTCTGTCCCTTCTCTTCGCTCGTTGACAACCAGAATGGAATGTGCCTAATGGTGGGATAGCGTGCTTTTACAGTTGGGAACCGGCAATGCTACTGTAATTATGTTCCGGGCTTCTGAAAACATGAATGTGACCCTTTTGAAGTTTACTGTGGGAACTGAGTTGTAACCTTTTGTTCGTATGTTGTGCAATGGCGAAAATGTGTATATAAGGAGCGATCCACTTTTGCAATTCGAAGCAGACTCTCAGAACCTACACTACGTTGTACTTCTAGCGATTTCTGTATCCCTGCAGTAAATAAACGCTGATCTTTGACGCCGAAGGAAGTGTCCTGTGTCTCTGTAATTTGTACGCCGGAACAGGTATCCCCACGAAGGTTTCAGGTGTTGTGCCCTGGCACAGCTGGACCTTAATTTAGCCCAGTCCTTCACCTCTCAGTCCCTTGCAATTGATATCGTTCCTGCAGAGTTTCAAATGAGAGGATACCATCCTTACCCCAGAGATCTCCTACACGGGAAATCCCAATGAGGTCCCATTTGTCAAAACCCTTGGACTTCCATAAACTGCCCAGGCATTCAGAATTCCAGAAAGGTGTAGCCAGTGTGATCTTCCCCTCCCATTTAAGGGAGTGGTTAGCCTCGTGCCAGACCTGAACAGCAACCACCGCTGGCCCCACCAGGCGAAAACGTCCACGCCTCGCATATAGCGCCCTAGTAAATTCTCCCCCGGGAACCTGACCGCGGTCCATGGCATAGCCGGGGTTCAACGGCGATCCATAAATGGCCTGATTAACCGCCGCCAACTGTGACGCCCAATAATACTTACAGGTATGAGGCAGTCCGATCCCCCCGTCATACCACGGCAACGTCAATTTTGCAACTGCAATTCTGGGCCTACCGTCCCAAAGAAGCTGTCTTTGGAGAGATTCAACCTCCCTGAAGTACGACGGAGGAACCAGGTCCATGGAGTTCTGGAGCGTGTATAGGAAACAAGGAAGAGCCATCATTTTAAACAGAACAGCACGACAGAGAAGAGAGAGCGGAAGCGATTTCCAACGAGTCACATCGCGTCTAAGCCGAACCAGGGGCAGCAACAGGTTATTGAAGTATCTGCTCTGAGGTTCCAAGGATATAAAAATACCAAGATATTTGAATCCCTCCATTTCCAGTTTAACCGGACAACCTGGAGGAACCTCCGGGGGATCACCACTCAAAACAAAAAGGACCGAGTTCGTCCAGTTAATGGCAAAGCCTGAGTATCTTCCAAACACCCCCAGAACGTCTAAAAATGCTATGAGCGAAGTCCGAGGAGAGGTCAGATACAACAAAATATCATCCACATAAAGCGATATCTTGTCCTCCCAGTCGAGTGTCCATCTGAGCCTCCTGATCGACCTGTCCCAATGGACCCAAGCCACAAGCGGCTCGAGCGCCAACGCAAATAACAGTGGGGAGAGAGGACATCCCTGTCTGGTGCCCCTCCCCAACGCAAAATTAGCCGATCTATGGTTATTGACAACTACTCGGGCCAGCGGACCGGAGTATAAAAGGCGGACCCAAGAAACAAACTCCGAGCCTATGCCCATCTTGCCCAGAATAGCAAAAAGATAGGGCCATTCCACTCTGCCAAATGCCATGGTGGCCTCTAAGGATAACAAAATCGTCAGCTCGTGTATCTGTAATGCCCCTCCCAGAACCCCATGCAACCTGCGCAGATTAAGAGCCGTATTCTGGCGGGGCATAAAACCTGACTGATCCGGATGAACCATTGTCGTGATGACCTTTACCAGGCGAATCGCCAACAGTTTTGCCAAGACTTTTGGTTCTTGAGAACAAAAGGGGATAAGTCCGTAAACACGTAGTGGGGGCTAGACCCTATATTAAATTGCAAAAACACACAGTGCCCACACCACAATTACTCCATCAATGTTTTAAAATGTTTTAAAAGGGTAAGAAACCAATTTATTGTAACCACCCTTAGACTGCATTATTCTGTGTCTATTATTTTGTACTTTTTGTATTTTCAAAAAATCGTAACAGAACAAAGGACAATAAGTTCAAATATTTACAAGACTAAATACACTTTGTACATACATCAAAGACAAACATTATTTACACAATAAAGAACATTTCTGCATCAAGCATTACAAAAAATTATAATTACATCACAAACAAAAATTATTACAATCAAAACATGAGAAAAACTAAGTGTTATGGGGAGTATAAGCAACTTAATGACTTATAAGCACTTGAATACTGGACCAGCCGGTCCTAGTATCTTAAAGATGGCAATTTATTCCACCCAAACAAAACTGCCGACGCGTTTCAAGACCAGGCGCAAGCTCACTGGTCTTTCATCAGGGCTGTATATTCTTTGTATTCTGAAAGATGCAAAGACAATGTTTTACTTTACCGGGCATATTCGTAATGGGTTCCTTTTTCCATTCATTGGCTAAAAACAATGTTGAGCTACATACCAAGTTTGTTTAGAGGAGGACATGGTGGTAAATCTTATTATGGTCCAAATCGTTAATTATTGTGGTGGCCAGACAGGGATGTCTAAAGGATTAGAAAGTGTGTTTAAATTTGACCCGCTCGGGTCTTTAATGATCTAGCTCTGGACCAAAAGTTAAGGAAAAGGGAAGCATACCTTAATGTTTGTAAACTGCCGAAGCACGGTGAGTTCGCTCGTACGACGTCACCATCAAGGTATAATTCTAAAACAATAATGCAAGTTGTTTTACTCGCAGGGCAGTTTAAGAGCATTCTGTGCGGGTGGAAGTAATCTACCAAATAGGGGAGTTAGCCTACCTTGCTGAGGTATCGTATTCCTAAAGATGTGAAGTGAGGTGCCACAATCACCGTCCTGTAATGAAACAAAACGTCGATCTTAAAAGTTTTGTCTCAAGAATATATAAGTGCAATAAAGCAGTGTTTGTAGATACCTGCTCCTCTGCCACTGCACGCCACTACTGGGGTCTGCTTTCTCTCAATAAAGATGGACGCCGCACTTTTCTGTTTGTTTTATGCTCAAACATGCATGGGTGCATTGTGGGACTTGTAGTCGCATACAGTCACGACGCCTGGTATATGTGCCATGAAGGCACATTTAAAAGCGTCCTGCTTGCCTCTCTATCTTACTGTATTAATGCGCTCAAATCTATGTATTAGTTTGATGGTTTTCTGTGTGTACGCGCTAAGCAATTATAAAGCGCGTTGGTACTGCACCCCGTGCTATTTGTACTGATATTGCTTTAAAACGTGATGCAACTCAAGCAGCATATAATCAAGTTGTCATTCTAAACACATCTCATGGCCGTGGACCCTACTTATTTTCAGTTACTGAAATAGATCGAAGATGCCACAGGACAAACCAGGGATGTCAAACCGATGCAAGTCAGTGCAAATGGGTTCCACCAAAAATAGTTATATATGCGCTATCTCAGACAGGCTGTTGAGGCCAGTCTGTGCACTATTAAACTTTAGAATAAGATAAGCCTCTTTCTGTAACAGAACACGCTCAACGTCATGGCATTTTGACTTAGAATTCACGGTGTACAGTACAGACCATTTGAATTCTTGTTCGTTGTGGCCTTTTTCGTAAAAATGTTCTACCATTGGAGCAGACATAACCTGCCTCTTAATGCGGGATCGGTGTTGACTGATTCTTTGATTCACTTGTTGGCTGGTGTTTCCTATATAAATTAACTGGCACGGACATAATATCATTTAGACGACATTCTTAGTTCTACAATTAGAGAAATCTTTATGTCTCCACTTTATGCCTAGGTGAACAAACTCGTCACCTTCAATTGTGCTGGAACAGCCGACGCAATTACCACACTTGTGGTGCCCTTCAATCGGCTTAAGATTCCATTGCGCCAGTAGATAACTTTTGGGCTTTGGAATGACAATATCAGCCCGAATGAGTTCTTCGCCAATACTGCGATTTTTTCTGTAGGCAAAGATAGGTTTGGGGAACGGGCAGTTCAACCCCTCCAATAGATGCCAGTTCTTTAACACAGCTTGTCGTAGCTTGTGTGTGTCAGGACAGAAGGTTGTTACGCACACAAGTTTATTCAGCGGTGTGCGTTGTTTGGTTTGCAATAGGCATCCCCTAGGTGTATACTTAGCACGCTTAAGTCAATGCTTGAGGAGCTTCCTAGGGTAGCCCCTTTCTTGCATATCGCAGCAGAACGCTCGTGCATGTCGCTCATACTCTTGTACATCTGAACAATTGCGCCTAATTCTGAGTAACTGCCCATAAGGCAGATTAGCTTTTAAACTGCGCGGGTGTAAGCTCCTGTGGTGCAAGATAGTATTCCTATCGGTGTCTTTTCTATACAATGATGTTACCAACCGTCTGTCCTCCTTAACTCAATGTCCAAAAATGTCATGCGACTGGAACTATTTTCTATTGAAAATTTAATGTCTCTGCGCCTTGTGTTGAGCCATCCGTGAAAGGCCATTAAATCGGTCTGGCTCCCCTGCCACAGGAGCCAGACGTCATCAATGTACCGATAGCACTGTATGATTTGTTGCTTGAAAGGGTTATTGGTATCAACAAACTTTTCTTCATACTGCGCCATGAAGAGCACCGCCATTTCTGGGGCGTAAGGACACCCCATGGCGGTACCCTTCACTTGCATGTAATACTGGCCGTTGAAGGTAAAATAGTTAATTGTGGTGTGGGCACTGTGTGTTTTTGCAAGACTTTTGGTTCGGCATTTAACAAGGTGATTGGCCGATAGGAACAACACTCGGTCTTTGGCTTATCTTCCTTACGCAAGACTATGATGTTCGCAATGCGCTGATCGTACGGAAGCAGACCCCTCTCCCTACTCTCCACAAACATGTCCCTGACGAAGGGAGCCAACTTATTTGCATTTACTTTGTAGAGCTCCACAGGGAGCCCATTAGGGCCAGACGCCTTCCCAGAACCAACCCCTCTAATCGCCTGCGCCACTTCATCATTTGTAAGGGGAGAGTCAAGGAACTCCCTGTCCTCATCCGAAAGATTGGGCATCGGAATGTCACGGATCAAGTCTGCATTCTCGGACTCCGGGTATTTACATTCAGCCGCATACACCTTCTTATAATAGTCAGCAAACGCGTCCACAATCTCCTGCGGGTTCGTGCTTTTATCTGACCCAGCTGGCTGCAGCACCGGAACCAACCGCGATGCCCACTCCCCTTTCTCCAACCAGGCAATCAGTTTCCCGGCCTTGTCCCCGTGTTCGTAACACCCTACTCTGGGTATCTGCCAATTGTGGCTTTGCGTTATCCCGGACCAGGCTGCGGTACTCATCCTTAAGGAGGCTCAAACGATGCAGCCCCTCCAGCGTGGAAGCAAGCGACATCTCCCGCTCCAGTGCAAGCAATTCTGATTCCACCCTATCAATCACAGCGCGCTCCTTCTTCTTCTTTCCGGAAATATACGATAGCAGTTCCCCTCTAAGGACAGCTTTATACGCTTCCCATAGGGAACACTTGGAGTCCACCTAGTCTACGTTCTCTCAAAAATATCTGTCGTCCACACGCACTATCTCCTTCTTTGCCACTGGGTCTCGGAACCTCCAAGCGCTAATAGGTGCAACCCGGGCCACATCACGCCTGCCAAGGTCTAAACTGATCCAAATAGGTGAGTGATCCGAAACCCCCCTAGCCAAGTGCCGCACCTCTCGGAGCTACGCAGCCTGGGCCGCAGGCACCAATACATAATCTATTCTGAAAAGGGATTTGTGCGCAGCTGAGACATGAGTGTATTGAGAATCACTGGGGTTCCTAAGCCTCCACCCATCAACCAGACCAGTAGTGACCACAAAATCAGCCAACCACCTCCGGGACGGCAACAGTTCCCGAGCCGGGCACCTATCAACACACCCATCCATAACTGCGTTGAAATCGCCACCAACAATCAACAACCCAACAGGCAACGTCAAAAAAATCTTGCACAGATCGTGAAATGTATCAGTCTGAAGGGCCGGAGGAACATAAACAGACAAAATAGTTACAGTTCTCCCCTCCCACAACCCCGAAATGCCAGCATATCTACCCCTGTTATCAGTCCATGTGGCCTGTATGGCCAGCAGGAAGGAGTTCTTAATCAAAATCCCAACCCCTCTCGACCCAGTCGTAAAACCAGCATGCGCAACCAACTTATAGCCCCTTCTGTGGAGAGCCATGCACTTCTTACCCATCAGGTGAGCTTCCTGCAACAACACCACATCTGGGGAGTGTCTTCGAATCAACTGGCCAACCATACCCCTTTTAATCTTGTCCCCCAATACATTCACATTCCAACTCAATGCGGAGATCCCCACCACCCCTTTAACGGAGGACATAGTCATTCAAGGATAGCATTTTGACACCCAGTGTGAAAATAAAATACATACAATAATACAAAATACAATGAAACGCAAATCCACTCAGGGCCCCCCCCCCTCCAATCCCCCTCCCTGCACCCCTGCATACGGCTTTCGCTCATTCCCAACTCGTAGGGTGCCTGTCGCCCCCAACTAATCTACAAAAATCTAAAAGTAGAACACAGAGGAGGGCCTACGAATTGACCCACCATCAACCCCCCCCCGACTCTTTACGGACACCCCTGCACCCTAAAATCTTCAACAACATCATGCACACAATTCTGCAGGAAGTCCAAATTCGAACCCCGCCAAAACACCCCCCGGAACAACTGTCCAAAGCCCCCTGCTGAACTCACGCTGCACCAAGTCATTGTTCCTCAGCTTCCTCCTGATCGCAGGACTCCTTGTCCGGCCGCTGCACACTTTCCAACCAGTCCGCGGCCACCTCAGGGTTGTCAAAGAACCAGGCCTTCCCATCAAGTTCCACTCGAAGACGGGCATGAAACATCATGGTATACCTCATGCCTTTGTCTCTCAGTTTCTTCTTGATCGAGATGAACCTCTGCCTCTGTTTCTGCACCGCCTGAGTAAAATCCGGAAAGAACAGGAGCGTCACATTTTTGAATTCCAAAGGATCACCCGCACGAGCTACCTGCAGGATAGCGTCCCTGTCCCGAAAATTAAGGATCGGGCAATGATCGGTCTGAGATTCGCCCCAACCGCCTGGCACCCTATGGGCCCGTTCCACCGTGAAAAACTTACTGAGGCCCTTTGGTTTGAGGTGGTTAAGGATAAGGTTCTCCACAAAAAGATACATGGCCTGCCCCTTTGCCTTCTCCGGGACACCCAGGATGCGAACATTGTTGCATCGGGCCCGCCCTTCGTACTCATCCAGCCACCGATAGGTGCTCTCCCTAGAAGTCCGAAGATCACGTACCTCCTGCTGCAACTGGCTCACAGCGTCTATAAGACTCGCTGTCTTCACCTCCAGCGATTTAACCTTCTTGTTCGCCTTCGAGAGGTCTGCCCTGATCAGCCCCATTTCTAACGACACAGTATCAAGCTTAGTATCCAGAGTCTCCATCTTCTGGCCCAGGGACGTCCGGACCCCATTGATAGCTGCCATGAGGTCTGTTAAGGTTGGTTCTCCCGCGGTGGCTCGATCATCGGCGCTGCCTCCCAGTCCCTTCTTAGACTCCTGAGGTGACCCCTTAGGCAAGGTATCCCTATCCAGCTTGTTAGACTGCACCTGCCTTCCTCCCCTGGCGGTCTTAGGCAGTTGTTTTTCCGAGCCCGTCTTTCTCGCCATCTTGTCGCACTCCAGGCAACCCCCATCGAGGTCTGGGATGAAGCTCGGTGGGCACCCAGCCGATCAGTGCGTATACTGTGGAGAAGTGTGGCTCAGTGGTTAGAGGCGGCAGACCTGGAAGCTGGGATCGACCGTGGACCAGGGTTCGATTCCCCGCCTCAGCGGGTCTCGGGCTCAAAATTCCACGGCCTCGACAATTCTCGCTCCGGTGCCTACTCGACTCACGGGGTCTCACTCTGCAACTCTGGGCAATAGCTTGCTTAATCTCCACGACGGCCCCTCGCGGCGGGATGCCTGGCTTTCACCCTGTGGACACCCTGCCGGGGCCTCTCACGGGGGAATACCAGGACGGGTTCCCTAAGCAAGCGCCAAGATGCCCTTTGGGTGACAGGTTGCGCTATATAAATACACCTACATTTACATTTACATTTACATACCGTCTTTCCAACAGGGGCCTGACCCAATCCAATGTCCCAGGTTCAGGCCCACAGCAGCCAATACCCCCAGGGCGAACGTCCACCAGGACCACCTGCGCCGCAATCAGCCCTTCCAGACGACCCAGGCGAAGGCCCACCGGGGATGCAGGACCGCCTCAGTTCAGTCTCTTACACCTGCACGCTCCACATCAATCATGGAGACCCAGCATCGTCGCAAATGCCCTCCGGGATCCAATGGGCACCTCCACCAGCTTGTGAGTCACCTCCGGGACCCCCAGCACACAGGGTGAGACCGATCGTCCCTCGCCTCCACCACCTTTGAAACTGGCATTACGGCCTCAGCCGAGGCGACTTCAGGGCACCCCACCATGGACCACAGGCAGGCCTCCATGTAGCCCCGGACCCAGCCCCAACAGCCACAGCGGGGGCCGACAACCCCACCGGACCGGCGCCACAGGCCCACAGGGGGACCACCACACACCCGGACCGTAGTTCATGGACCCCCCTCCTTCGGGGGGGGGCCCAGAGAAGCAGGCAAGGCAGGAAGAGGGCAGCAGCCAGCAACCCCCGCGACTGCCGACCGGACCGGCACAAGGCCGTCCCAGCGGCCGATGTTGACTAACACCGGCCTGGGGGTGCTGGAAATCGAGGCCCTGGCTTCCAGCCGCCGCAGGCTGCGATCTTGCAGGCGGTGCAGCTCGGTCGCCGGGGCACCAGGAGAGACCGGGGACGCCTCTGCGAGCTCCGATGAGGTTCCCCCGCCCGAATCACGGGTTGTGGGACAGGATACTAAGCAGGATCGCGAGCCGGTGGAGCGGGGCCGACCAAAGCCGATCTTTAGGCGGCCATCTTGGTCGCCGGCTCGGCTCCTCCCCAACCCGACTAAATACTTAAGGTTGAAACATCAACAATAAAAATCTTTTGGCCAGTTTCTTTTAATGCATGCTACAATTACAGTGAAATTGAAAAATTAATGAAATATTCCAGGTGTTATATAATAAGTAGCCAAAACGATATGCTTTTTTTCCTTTTATTATTTGCTAAAAAAAATGTGTGACACTGACTGTGTGTGTTATGTTATTTTACTGGTATTTTGTAGAGCACACATACACCAGACGGTTTCTTGGTGCTGAGGTTACATGATCCAGGCGGCCGTTTTCGATGTTAGTTGTAGGCTTACCTAAAGAGCCATGTTTTTATAAGTTGTCTCAATTTCATGTAATTGGGAGTCATCCTAATCTCAAGATAACTGACACCTCACTTTAGCAATGTGTCAGCATTTTGAATGCTTGCCACCCACTGTGATTTCTAAGTACTGCTTACATCTTGGCTTCCGATAACCTACATTATGCCAATATGGGTGTGTTTTGAATTTTTACTCTATCATTGATAATTAATTTATGACTGCTGAGAGTCAAGGTTGGTGTTTTAATTTGACATGAGCAACCTATGCCATTTGAAGTGTTCTTTAATTGATATTCCAATGAGTCCAACGAAACCACTGCAAATTATATTTCTCCAAGCGTGAGGCAGCGTATGCTCTAGTGTATTAGGAAACATGTAAGAATAGACTCGGTCATGCAAGTATGCAGATACCTTCCTACCACCCTAAAGTGGTCTGCTCAAACAGATGAAACCACATCAAAGGTGAACCATTCCTCAGTGGAGCATTCTTCCATAGGCTGTAGTAGAGTCCACCAGGAATGACAGAGGACAGACCCAAGCGAATACACTTCACAGAACATGCTCTGGCGCTGAGGCCAGGGAATGGCAGCTGTGCTGGGGAGGGGAGGGGGGCTCTGGCCATGAGTGAATGGGGAGTATGTCATCGGCTGGATAATATCCTGTGGGGTCGGGCCATGAGGTGTCGTGGAGCCACCCACATGATACTGGAACAGCGTAATTTTAGCTCCACCCTTCCATGTCGCTAACGCTATATCTATTAATAATTAGCCTAACCATGAAGAAATGTAGTTCTCAAACATATTTACACTTATGTCTCAAGTTATGTTACATTTATTTGAAAGTGCATTGCATCATTTACCTAGGTTATTGCTGCATTTATTTCGAAGTTATCCATGCATATATAATCATGTTTAAAAAGGCTAATTTAACTTGGCCTGAATTTGAAATGCATTTGGTTGCCTAACATGTAATCTCCTCTGCAAATGCAGTTTCAAGGTTTCATTAGCTAGAGGAAAGGAGTGCTATGTATCAGTGAAAGTGAAGCCTGAGAAGAAAATCTTGGCAGAGATGTGAAGAACTAATAAGTTTGAGTAGGTTTCTATTCATCGCGTATCAGTAACAGTGTACTACACAATCTTGTGTGAATGACCAGGTTTTGTGGAATGAGAAAAATCTGCAGATGTTGCCACTGTGCATGTGAAAAGCAATTTTATTGGTTCCTGGATGGGTGATGTGAAGATTGAATCATGAGAATGTATCTGTGTGTTTTAATAAATGTATACACTTTTATACTTTAGAGCAGATCCCTTTTGACTTAGAGAGGCACATACCTCTCTGCTTGCCCTATTCCTAAGAGTATAAAGCTATATGATAAACACTTGTTACCTTTTAGAGGTTTTCTACTGAAATCCTCAAAATGCTAACACATTCCTGTTTGTTAAATTTCTCAGAGATTTCCTATTCCGAACCATCCCCAATCCTACACGGAGGCAACATGTATAGACAGTAAGTTACAAAGTCTCTGGTTTGAAAGAATGAGTCTGCGTCGCTAGTCGTGGCTTTTGTGTGTCTGTATTGCCGGAATGCTTGTTTTTCATAAATGCACAGCCAACGTGTTTTGCCCAAACACGGGCTTCTTCAGGGCTGTAATAACATACAATGTACACACATGTAGCCTCTGATACCCCCTGTATGAATGTTTAACTTTATGGTCATATGGTAGCTGGCTGTTTGAAGTGGGCAATATCACAGAAGGATAGTGACTAGACTGGACAGTAAAAATGCTCTCAAAAACCTGGCTGCCTCTTCCAATTGTAGCATCCCCAATCCTACTTAGAGCCCTGGTTAGATGACTTTAAGAATGTAGCCATTTGTACTTATGTGGCTGCCCTTGTCGCATATCTGATGATATCAAACTGAATTTACTTTGTCGACTAAGGCTTCCTTTTGAATTTTGTATCTGAATGATGCTTAATTTGCACTGATTTGAATTGGCTATTAATTTGTAATAAACCGCTTTGACTTTAGTTACTGATTCCTGGCCAGTGCTTAATTTGAGCCTGTGTTTTCCGATGCTAAGCACCGCCACTTAATTGGTTTCTGGTTTCTGGCGCTCGGCTCCGGCACCTAATTGTGAACATAATATATAGAATAGTCTACCACATGGTTGAGCTGCTCATCTAATTTAGAGATGAGCATAACAACGGTTGTTTAGGAATACAATATACATTAAAATATACTAATACCTGCCTCCCCAGCCATTCCTTTAGCTTTGGGGACTTGGAATAATCTGAACTGTCGCATTTACATGCGAGAGAGATGGTTAGTAGTTGTTTTGGCAGCAATGACAAGGGCGATTGATGGTTCAAGCTGCAGTGGCCTCCTGGTCAGAGCCCTGGCACTTAATATTTTACACATTAAGCACTGTATCTTGGCCCTTATTGTGTGGTCAAATGAGTTATAAGAATTGTAATTTTTGTATTGCATGCTAACTCCTTTACCTCTCAGTCAACCACAAATGTCTGTCAATGGTAATTGTAACCGCATGCCAAAGCGCCATCCATATCGTATGCAATTGGTAGTCAATCCTGGATCAGCTGGGTTATATGCTCTCAGACATCAATCCTGGAGCAGCAGAGTAGCAATCCCGGATATGCTGTGATGTCTTTAATTATCCCAGGCATGGCACTGGTTGACCCATTCAAGTCATATAGCCGCGCATACTGTACGTCATAGAAATTTCTCCTAGAAACCAGGGCTGAACCAGAGCATATTTCCTTCTCGGCCAGACTGGTATATCCACTTTGATCTGAGATACATGAACCCATAGAGCTGAGAATTATCTGATCATTCTTAGTGTGTATGTAATAAGGATTGACAAATGAGCCTTACAAGGTTGATTGGATAGTGATTTTTAATTCAGGAAAGGTTTAAATCAATTAAACGGTATTGTAGCAGTATTACATCTATGAATGCTTGTTGGCGGGTTTTCGTTCATACAATGCAGTGAAATTAGTACAGCTGATTACACTGTATGGTGCAGCAAATACCAACATGTCTCCATAAAATATCATTTAACTTAAGATAAATCAGCAACCAGGAAGGGAAAACAAAATGAACTGATGTATATGGTAGAAGGAATATTAGAGGAAAATTGAAAAGGGGAGTGAGCGTGTGAGGCATTCGATGGAGTACAGTCAATAAAGGACATTTTAACACGATTTGGTGGAGCCTGTGCTCCTCACAAAAGGTCCTTCAGCCAAAAGAGTGTTCAGGCTGTGGAAACTACTACTGGACAACGCCTTCAGTCAGTCCCTTTCATCCCAGTCCCTCCATGACAGAACCAACTATAAGCACATCCAGGAACGATGTATTTATGTTTGGGGTATGATTTATTGTTTATTCGATCTAATTACTTCGCTGATTTTGACCTTTTGCACATATCACTTTAGGAGTGCGGGGTGACTTTTATTACATGAATGTAGGGTGACTTTAAAAGCTATTAGTACCATGTTTTGAATGGGACAACCAACTTCACCTCTCTGGGCTAAGCTGTCCGGTTCACTCATCTGAGAGTGTCCCTACAAATCCTCCATTTTGCCATTTTACCTTTGTTCCAGACTAGAGCAGCCATTTTGTAAGCACGAACTGTAGTTGTTGGGCAGTCATTTTTCTGCCTGCTGACTGTCAGCCTCATGTAATGATGGCTGCCACATAGCTGCACAACATATAGCTAGGGGTGTTGAAGTAATTTATAAAAATCAGTTTTCTATCTCTTCGTGGAATACTCTGCCTCTTCCTGAGACTGAAATTCTTTGTATTACCCTGGCTACCTCCACAAAAAACTCAGCTAGATTCCTGCTGGTATATAGACCTCCTGGGTCGACACAATTTCTTTTACCCTTACTCCAGGAGGTTATCTCTTTAGCCTTTTTGGACACTAATAACATGAGTGCCCTTGATGACTTCAATATCCATATAGATAAAGCACCAGATACTGATATCAAGGAACTCCTGAGTATTTTTCCTTTTTCCATCAAGCTCTACGTGTCCAAAGGCCCAACCATTTGGAAGTGCATGTGCCAGATCACTTTCATGCAAGAATAGACCTTATTAATAACTGTTCTTGCCTAGATCTCCCTTGGACTGACCATAAATCAATCACTCTTACTACACATAGACAGGGCGACAGATCTAGCTGCACTGTGTTTAAAACTGGACATTTTGAAAAGAAACAAAATCTTGACTGTCTGTCAGCCGGCCTTACAACATGAGATTAATGGGAAACACCATTTACAACGCGGGTGGAACAACGCGTTCTGTTACCCCACAAGCGCTACCACACTTGCCTTTACCACACATATGCCTTTACCATGCTTGTGCGTGGGAGAGGTAGTCAGCACTCTAGATTCAGAGTAGATGGGCAGGGATATTGGAAGGAGCAACAGAAAGGGTCGGGACAGGAAGAATCGGAAGTAGGCCGGGTTTTATGGCTCAGGGCTGGGGGAAGGGAAGTTTTTAGGGCTGGGGGACGGTTTTAGAGCACAAGGCTGTGGTTGGGGTAGTTTTTGGGCTGGGACCCAAGTTTTAGGGCTCAGGGCATGGGGTTGGGGCAGTTTTTGGGTCTGGGAGACGGTTTTAGGGCTCAGGGGGGCTGGGGGCAGGGTAGTTTTTAGGGTTGGGGCCGGGTTTTAGGGTTCATCCTATTTCCTTCCTTCCGGTGATGGCTGAAATCTTGGACAGTTGGGAACTGTTAGATATGTCATATTGAGAGTAACAATCTCCTAAATACCTTTATATATGGATTTTGTCGGGTGTCTGTACCCAAGTACCGTAAATAAAGTCTTAGTGGGCATTCTTTCGCAGCCTGGAACACTCTTCCTCTAGATATCCACACTTACTGAGGTTCGTAAAACCATTAAAACATATTTGTTTCTGAAGATTTTTAGCCACAGTACTTCCATTCACAGATTGCAGGGCCAGAATACCCGTGTTGTTGCACACTTTATAAAATCAAAAATTAAATCAACAACTGGGTCGCCACCACCTTTACAAAAATGTAGCACGTACCTGCCTTCTTGACTTTCAGGCGAGTGTGATACAACAAGGAAGCCATAACCCCCATTTCTGACAGTTTCTTCCTCATCAGTTGCATTTCTTTCAGATTGGATTGCATCACTGAACTCAATTCCAGGAAAAGGAGTTTCCTTTTCCACCACAAGCACATTTTATTTCACGAGAGAGATGCACCTTCAAAAATAGGCTCTTAGGCACCTGAGGGAGACTTGGGAGGGCGACGTTGGTCAGATAGAGGAGGAAGACTGGACGGAGGCTTTGGCCTCTCCGCGAGGGGCGGCCATCGCAATGAGCCCACGACTTATCCAGTTCAAGTACTTGCACCGGATATATTATACCAGGGTTAGGCTTTGGAGGGCGTGTTTGGTGGCCTCCCTAGTGTGTCTCCGGTGTGAACATGAGGAGGGAACCCTGTTGCATACTCTCTGGCACTGTTCTGCATTATCGCTATTCTGGAGGGGGGTGCTGGTCTGCCTCTCTGAGGTGTTGGGGTGGGACCTTCCAAACTAACCGAAGCTGGTCCTCCTGCATGTTATGGAAGGGATCGGGGGCAACATTTACAAGTGCTATCTCATGCTTCTGGGATTTACCTGGTGACTAGGGAAATTGCTAGGGCTTGGAAGGCAGCACCCTCTGTCTCTGCCTGGAAAAATGGTCTGGACTTCTGTCTGGGTCTAGAGACCCCAATCTTTGTGGCGAGGGGATGCTCCGAAGCATTTTAAGATCTGGAAGCGCTGGGCAGACTAGCGGGGCCTGGAGCCCGAGCCGCCACAGGTGGACCGGCACCGAGACCCAGAATGACCTCCTCACGTTTCGTTATTATTTTCTTTTTCTCCTTTGTTATTTTTATCTCCTTTCCTACAGATGTTCGGCAGGACAGCTGCCGCTTAGGTCTTGATATGTTACAATTGTACAATTACAGTCAGCGATATGATGTGTTGCTCTGGTATGGTCGACAGTGCGATGGGGGGTGGGTTAGGGGTGTTACAGTTTTATTTGTATTGCTCTTCGTTTTTTCCTGAAAATACATGAAAATGGTCAAATTCAATTGATGTATATTGATGCGCCAGAAGCTTTTGGGTCACAGAACTCTGCGTCATATGTGATGTTTTGACAAAGAATTTTATTTTTTTTTAAAAAGGCTCTTAGAGGTCTGGGTCCTGAAGGACCACGTTAATTGGAACACCCAATATAGTATATGGGGCTTTCAAAATCTCGAATACAGATGGTACTCCCTTTTGATAAATGTACCACTGGTTAGCAACATTTGCCTTGAAAAAATACTCCTTCTCTTTGGAATGAGACACTTTTATAGTTTCAGCAGGGTATTCCAATACCTAATTTGGGTCCTCCATTGCTGTTTATGTCCAACGGAGTTCCAATAACACTGTTCTCAAAATCTGACTGCTTCCTCTGCTTCTCCTTCCCAGCTCACTCAGGTCGCAATCTGCTGTAGCTTAGAACTCAATTGCTTAATGGAGATTTGCGACTATCTCTTTACGTCTCGCCTTTTCCATTCCGCAGGAATGGAAAATGAAGAGAATTCAAGTGCTCAAAATACTCATCAAACTAAGGCTTTTTTCTGTGCGGTTTTCTTCGAGTTCATGTGAATCACGTGACCAAACAAGCAGGCGCATCAGCCTCCCTCCCTCCCTCCCTCCTAATTGCATTTTTTCACGGCCGCCACCACATCAAAGGGCTTCTCCCAGCGTGCGCTCTGCGGCTTCTCCTCCCCTAATTAATCATGGCTAGCCGGCCGTACTTTCAGTTTCCCGGCCGCTCTTGTTTTTTTTTTTAATGGGGGTTGCTCCATGTTTTCCATGTTGCTCCGCCACTCCCTCAGTGTTGTGCTTGCCCTTGTGTGCTTCACCTCACACGCATTGCTTTTTTCCCTGTGTGCTTCTACCCGTTCCGCGTTGCTCTCTTTCTCCTGTGTGCTTCTGTTCTCACGTGCTCCACGTTGCTCGCTCTCGCCCTGCTTGTCCAGCCGCCATCCTCTATGATCTTTCCCGCACCAGTACTTTCCGTGTTACTTCTGAGCCCAGCTTTCATTATTGCCACTCCCTCAGTGTTGTGCTTGCCCTTGTGTGCTTCACCTCCCATGCATTGCTTTTTTCCCTGTGTGCTTCTACCCGTTCCGCGTTGCTCTCTTTCTCCTGTGTGCTTCTGTTCTCACGTGCTCCACGTTGCTCTCTCTCGCCCTGCTTGTCCAGCCGCCATCCTCTATGATCTTTCCCGCACCAGTACTTCCCGTGTTACTTCTGAGCCCAGCTTTCGTTATTTCCCTCCACCCGCCTTAAAAAAAAAAGTTTCGCCACTGCTTTATTTTTTTTTATTTACGAGTAGAACTTGGATCAGTAAATGAAAAAAAAAGAAAACTTCACACGCACGCTGTAGGTGCGTTCATGTATTGTGCTTTTACCTACAAAATTACACAGCTGCTGCGACTGCATATTAGCATCTTTATTTTAATGGGGGGGTGCCTCTTTATCCATGCTGCACAACATCGCTAAACAAGCATTGGCATGTGTTTAGTTATCCAGCACAATATCCTTGGTGCAACAACATCAACTGTTGCATGGCTAAACACTTATAAGGTACAAGGTTTAGCCATGCAAAAGCTGATGTTGCATCAAGGATATTGTTCTGCAAAACAAAATAATTATAAGGTCCCAAAAGCGAGACCTATTCTTTCTCTCACTCTGTAATGCTCTTTCCCCTCCCGACGCCAGCCAATGATTTACTACAATTGTGAAAGCTTTCCAGAAAACAGTAGCCAGATGCCCGTGCTAATGTGACCCTACGATTAATATCGGAGGCTTCTTGGAACAGTTTATTTTAAACAGTATATTTAAAGCCTTGCTGTGTTTGTCTGTTTGCTTAGATGATTTATATATGACTACTGTGCCGCTGGGCCACTAAAAGCACTGACACAATATGTGGTTTAAACACTAGTGTAATATTATGTGCCAAAAGTTTGTGTTTCCCACATATGTGAAGCAACTGTACTGTGAATTTTCGTTTTGCTCCTTTTTTCTATATGCCTGAAATACCCCAGTTATATGTTTTGTCTAAATAATTGTGGAGCATTGTGGATGCAGGATTGTGTCCCACTGTTTAATTGTTAGTTCGTCTGATTTACTATATTTAACCATTGAATAAATTCTAAAGTCCGGCTGGACTTTTTCTTCATTATAGTGCATATTGCGGCCTATAATTATTGAATTGGTCATTTTTCTTGTCAAGGACCTCTGTCTTTTACTTAACTAAAAGCACTGCAGCACTGTAAATATATATAAATACGAAAAATGTTTAGTGAAATTCAGAAAGTTCAGACAGTCACAATAAAAACAGCAGACAGTGTGCCTCAGCGGGTGCACGAGAAGCTTACGCTTTCTGGGATAAGCTCCTATTTTACAGAGATTCTTATCAGGTGAAAGCAGAGAAACGTTACAAGGTCCTTCCGCTTCCGGTTGGCAGATGTCCACTCATATTCCAGAGCTAAGGGCTGCATTCCATGGGCCCGACACTACTCGGACCTACTCAGAACCCCCGCTGTGCTCTCGGACTGATGCTTGTAAGACAGCTCGGTAATTAGAACGCTCGCCACTGACATCGGCGGTCAACCGAATGGCGTGAATTTGAATCCTGGTGAGTCCAACTCAGCCTGCCACCCTTCTCTGGGAGACAAATGGAGTGCCTTAACACTGGATAATAATACGAAGTTTGGTTTATGATTTGAAATATTTGTTTTAAGGGTTGAGCCATAATAGGACAAATATTTACTTATGGTTAGGTATGTAGGTGTTAGTACAGCACATTGCAAATGAAGGCCACTTCTGAGCGTGGGGTTGAGTCCCACACGCTCTTAGATGACCCCAAATGGGTTCAAAATCCTCATTAAGCCATTGCCCAGTTCCTGTATTGGATACAGCGTGGGTTAGATTACACACATTGTCAGTTCATCGTTCTGTAATTGAAATTAGATTTTGCTTCTCCCGCCCCAGGCAATCCAGCTATACTTGTCTCTAGGAGTTAGCTGGCTCTGGCCTAATTATAGTGCTACGAGGCAGCTACTTTATTTTATTAGCAGATTTGTGAAGCGTTGCAACATGCTGAAATGTATTGTGATAACAATAATATTCATTATCTTTTAAGGACTCACTAATGCTATGGTGCACAGGACAAACAAAGCAGGCATTAAAACAAAAAACAAACAAGCATTTGCAATGCAATAGGTCTCGCATTCACGAGAGTTTGAGCTATTACAATTGCAAATAACAATGCCTTTTATTTTTGTTTTCATTTTAAAAACATAAAGGGCTTTGTCATTTACAAAACCAATAGCTCCAACTTTCCTACTGCGAGACCTATTGGCAACGCCAGTGCTTGTTTTCATTGGCATCCAACTTGAGCAGGTTCTCTTGTAGACCTGTCTTGACACATTTCTGTCCTACCGTTGGGGTACTCACTACAGTCTCTATAATATCCTCTTCTGCACATCTTTCTTCCTCTGAGGTGCAAAAAGGTCCCCCGTTGCTCCACTTGTTTCCTTTCCCCATCCGCGTGGGATTATATCTCCCTTTTACTTCATTCTCCAAGGGGCCACGAGGGTGCAGCAGCCCATACTGCACTTTCTGATAGGACCTTGTTATGGCTGCTATTAAAATGTTTCTCTTTCATGTTGTGTTTATTTTAAATATTGGAAATCTACTCGTGGCATCTCTTGTGCTATGTTCCAGACTCCATTGAGATCAGCTGGAGATTGGGACAGCCACTGAGATCCATTGTGTGTTATTCTATCTTTTGCTCAGAACTAATCTTTATTTATTTTCTACTGCCTCGTCTGTTGACATTTCTTCACAACATGTTTTGGTAGGGATTAGCTTAAAAAATCCCAGTAACAGCATCTCATACTCGGCACAGATGTTCATCTCTTTTAACTGGTGGCATTGGCACAGAAAATTTAAAGAAAGAGCATGTGAAGGTGTGTGTGCCTGAAGGCCATTTTCAAGCTATTTTATTGTTGATTTCACAGCTCACGACTACCTGGCCTTTAGTAGTGCCAGCCGCTCTCACTGGCCTCTGTAACTGCTCAAGCCTGACCGCTGCCAGGCGTGCCTCTCATGGCAAGTGCATTGCGCACCTCCAAAGAATACTCTCGCACAGTAGATGTCTCAAGCTAGCAACTCATTATATATAGCACACAACATCTTCTTGCTAAAGCAGTCCCTAAACTTTTCGCAACAACATGCTGCTTGTTTACAAAGCACTGAACTCTCTGCGGGGCACTCTCCAAGTGCTCCAACACGTCCTGTTCATCGACCAAAAGTGTTAAAATGAATTCTCACTCACCTATGCAGCAATATCCTTAGGGGCTTCTTTATGCGCCCTTGCAGCACTTTTGCGTCTCAGGTGCATCACTTTTTGTGACTCACTGGCAGCGTAAAAAATGCACCATGTGGTGCCCTATTTACAAAGTTACGCATCCAGGCAGTTGTGTCACTTTGTAAACCCCTGCGTTACATTATACCTGCATCGGGTAAAATGTATGCAGGCTGGAGTTTCCCCCACAAGAAAGGGTCATAGGAGTAGCGCAGTGAAATCTACAAGATTTCACTGCACCACTTCTAGGACGCCAATGCATCAAAACCTTACGCCTGCCTCATGGCAGATGTAAGGGTGACGCAGGCCATTTCACATGACAAACCCAGGTAGCCCTCTGATTGGCTCATTGTTTGTGATTCCCCATTGGTGACTGCATGCTTCACAGTGATTGGTGGAGTAGCTCATTTTCCTATACTTGTAGTGGTTTTAACTTGTTTATTGTGAGGCTACAGGCTAAATTACTACAAATACATATATAAATTCTACAACACTTTCTGAGACAAATCCAAATTGGTTTCTCTTGCTCTTACCTCAATGTTTAATATGCAAAATGCAAATATTCCTGCAGCATTTTTACCAAAATCGGGGTATAGAAACTTAAATGGGAACAAAGGTTTAAAACGTTTGACAGTTACTTGATAACAATTGACAATACTAAGTTGAATCCTATATGGAAACAAGTTATAGTTAATCATTTTTTAGGATTAGAGCAGCAAACTATTTTTGACCACTTGACTACATTAATGCCTCTGGCTTCAGTTAAATTGAATGTATCTGATGAAGCAGTTAATAGACTGCCAAACTACGTCAAAGAGGACCCTGGCATGATTGCTGAAAAGTACAGATCTTTTACTCTTGAACAACAGTGTGAGTTGATTGACAGATTTTTGGCTGTACGTACAATCCTTTTGTCTACTTGCAAGTTTGATGGCAATCTTGATAACCAGTTAAGAGTTCAGATTGTGGTAAATTGTTTTAATAGCAGAGTTCAGGAGAAATGTTATGCTGTAGGAATCCCACTTTACAAGAGACACTGGAGATTCACAAAAGAATAGACGGATATGTCATGCACCTAAAGATTTGGGGAGGTATGCACAAATAGCTGAAATTGAGAGTGTGAATGCCATCCTCTTCAAACCCCAAACTGTTTCAACATCATGAAATGTGAGCAGGATGGCATCTAAAATGAGTTGTACTTCAATGCATATTTGCCTTAGATGTGGTTTCAAATTCTCATCAAAAACATGCAAATTAATGATCAAGGGTATCGTTCTCAAAGGGCAGAGGAGCCAAGTACTGCTGCAAGCAGAACGATGTTATCCATCAAGATGGTGGAGAATTCTAGAACTCTTAAGAAGGGTGTTAATTCTGTTTGCAATATCATGGTTGATGAAGTGGATGTTGAAGTCACAGTGGATTCTGGCTCACTTGATTACAAATATGACCATCAAATTCTAATAAGAAAATGCTGTCAGGTTTCATACTGTTGCTTTTAATGCTATTAACGTGGATATGATGGTCTATTTTGTACAAAATACCACTTATAAAAACAGAACGAATTTACAAAAGTCAATGCGACAAGAAAAAAAGATTACCCAGTTCTAGGTATTCTAGGAAGTAGAGACTAAGGGCCATTTAGAATGACACTAAGACCAGGTACTGATTGTCCCATTGCAGCGGTTTACACTCAAAACTTTCCTGTAAGATCGCTGGAACTTTTGCTTGATAAATGTAAATCACTATTTGAGGATAGACTGCGTGTTATCAAGGGTATGAACACAGAATCATTTTGAAACCGGATTCTATCCCAGTAGTTCACAAGGTAAGAAATGTTCCCTTGAGCATGAAGAGTCAACTGAAAGATCACCTGAACAAGCTAGGCTCTGAGAAGGTCACAGAACTTTTAGACTCATCTCAATGGATCCCACCCAACGTAGTGGCTAAGAAGAAAACCAGAGATATGAGACTATGTGTAGACCCAATGTCATGGAGCAAAAAAATGTTGGAGGATTGTTTTCCCTGGCCAAACTCACAGAAACATTGCCTAGTCTTGAAAGCTGTCTATCATCAAGTCGAGCTTAGCCAGGACTCTCATCCTTTAATAGCCTTCAAACTTCATTTTGGGTATTTAGATTCCTGTACATGCCGTTTGGCTTAGCCTCATCAGAGTTGATTTTTCAGAAATTAAAGTTTCAGATATTTGGTTCTATGAAAAATGTTTCTGCATATCAATATGACATCCTGGTGTTTCTGACATTGAGCAGTACCATTTCCAAGAGTTAAGTGCTGGTGGTTGGCCTACTCAAAACAGTTTGGATAGGGAGGTTGCAAGATTTTCCAAGGTTAAAGATGAACTATCTATTGAAGGTGCATTGATTTTGAGGAGGAAACTGTTGAACCCTCCAGTGGTGTTAACACATTGTCTGGTAGAATTTACACACCATTTATGTGTGGGTCAGACTGGTTTTAAAAAATGATCTTGTGATTATTATTGGTGCCCACGAATGGACGTAGAGGTGGACATGACACGCCTCCAATATTCCATTGTTGCCAATGACATTTACTAAATTACTTTAGGAGATTGAGAACAGAGTGTAATTTTAATCTCTGGCTATTGAGACATTTTTATCCTCATTTGGCATCAAACATTTAACCATGGCTCTGCATGGTCCCTAATGTAAGGGCATGGTAGAAGGGGATGACCAAATGTTGAAAGATGCCATACTGTTGGCAGTGTCATCTTGTTCTAGTGTTCTTGATATGGTGTTTAAACAGCTATAGAGTTACCATAACATTCCTCATTCCAGTACTAGTGTTGCTCCTTTCATACAGGTGAGGGGTAGGCATACTTCCAGCTAGTCGGCACCTAGTTGGGTTTTGGAGAAGACACAGGTGGGGAACAGAGTCCCTGATTTAAGAGAGATATGTCAGAGAATGATGGATGCTCAGGTCAAATACAAGCTGTGATATGATTATTTGATAAGGGCGAAAGATGTTAATTTTCAGGTGGGGGACGTTCTGAGAATTAATAGACCTCCAGGTTCTAAGAAAGGGAACTCTACATATATTCCTTGTGCACATGTGATTCTGGCTTCAAAGCATGTTTTTAGAGTGGGGAATAGTGAGAGGTAGAGCAAAAAGTGTATGGCCAAATTTAGAGATAGTGAATGTGTTGTGCAGGTTCCTCTGCCAGATTCAAATAGCTAGTGGCATGGTGCTAGTGGTCAAGATAGCAGTTTTCCAGATGTTAGTGCTTGACTTCTGAAGGTCATGGTGATGCCCCCATACTGCCTGCTGTTGAGAGTTCTGTGGAGTCCATTTCTTCATCTTGTGAGACTCTCAGTTTGGGTGGCAGCAGAGCTAGAGGTTGAACCAGTGCTCCTAAATATCTGGGGGATTATATTTACCTTGATTCTTCCAGGTTGTTATCATTTCGTTTGGGGTAGTTCTAGGGTTTCTTTGTTTTCTGTATTTGGGGGGCATGATAGTTTGTGTGTTAAAGGGGAAGGGTGTTATTGGTTGGTTTTGGAATGTTTCTCTTTTGTGGCGTGTATTGTGCGGTGTTCCAGACTCCATTCAGATTGGTTGGAGGTTGGGACTGCCTCTGGGAGACGTTGTGTGATATGTCTTCTTCAGCTCAGAATAAACCTTTCTTCATTTTCTACGGCATCGTCTGTTACAGTTTATTCACAACACACCCCCTAGCATGCCCATCAAGTCTGTATACTGCACTGGCCCCAGTTATGTTGGTACACGACAAAGATCACTAGGGTACTACAACTGAGAAGTAGAAATGTGGCATTGAGTTCTTCCCTGCTAGACCCTCTCACAGGCTGAGACAGTCTCGCTCCACACAGGCCACTATCATTTCTGCCACCTTTGATGTGCTTCCTTTTCTCATGCGCATCCTATGCTATATTCTGTCTTCAACTATCTTGCACCCTAGCCTCATTGCAGCCTTAGCAGTCATGCCGATGTTCATTGGGAGAATTCAGGGAATAAAGCTGGTCCTGGCCCTAAAACACCAAGGCATGCCTGGAGCGCAATGATGCGTAGTCATCTTGGTTACTGTCATGCTTTGTCCCCTGATGCATGCTGTTTTGTCATATGTATGCACATCAATAACATTTTGTGGTGCTGCCTATACAGTAATAGGTACTATCTGTATTTGCGGTTTTTTTCAATTGTTTCTCATTATTATTGAAGATTGTTTCAGAGCTCAGCTGCTTGTACACAGAATGCTACCCTACTAACAGATTCATTATTATAGGCTGAGAAGTTCCTGTCTGGTGCTGTTCTGGTGTATAGTTTGCTTTAATGTGAATGTGTTTGTAATTTACCAGAGAGGCGTTTGTTTTTCATTGATGTTGGCAGGGATGGGCAACATCTCATAATCACTGGAGGGTTCAAGAGTCATGGCTGCTGTAGCATATGCCATGTATAGCATCCATCCAGAACAACATAAATCAGTGGCTATTAACCTGTGGTCCAGGAGATCCATGAAGCCTACCTACTAAGGGGGGTACAGGACTGCTTATACAATTAAATAATATTAATAGATTAATAATGTGTACATACATGAAGAAGCAACATTTTAAGGGTAACATTTTGAAAATGTTCTGTACACGTGAAAGGAATTTGAAATTGGAGGCAAAAATTAAGTTGGTATACTCAGATAGATTTGTTGTGTGCTGCAAGAGCATCAAACAGAATATAGTATGGGCGAAGAGTGGCTCAAATTGAATTTAGAAAAGCTTCCCATTACGATTTCGATTTTCAATATATTTGTTTAGGAGTTAAATAAAACAGTTAATCATTTATGTATTTGTTTGATAAATGCTCTTTTCTATATTTCAAACCATTACAAATGCTTATGCTGGTGTCCCTGGCGTCCAGAAATGATTCAGTGGGGGTCCTCGGATTCCAATATTGATTCAGTGGGGCTACCCGGGTTCCAGTAATGATTAAGTGGGCGTCCACAGAAGCCAAAGAGGTTAAGAACCGCTGTCATAAATGATTCTCGTTGCTCCAGCATAACAGTAGGTGGACCACATTTAGAGGGAGCGTTTCCAAACATATCATGAGGCTTATAGTTCTATTTTAAAAGTTTTGTATGCTGTGCTTTCCTTGGCCAAGGAAAGTCTCAACATTAGCAGTCAAGGGCTATCTTACATACTCCATGTTTCTGCATCTTCTTATGGAAGATCTGTCTTTTCTCCTACTGCTATCTACCAGTTCGTGCAGGAAAACATTCTCAATAGAACCCATCGTACTGGCTCTATGGATATTTCATTGCGGCTTGGCTTATTTAACTGATAAACTCCCACCACACATCTCATTTCCAAAATTAAGGGTACTCTTTATCTCTAACTTCCACTTCCATTAAACGTTATTTCAGAATCTTACACTAATCTGCTTCCAGAGTTCCTTCAAAATGCCCCTTGCACTTGATACTGAAAGGGGGCTCAGACAGTATATGCTATGAATAGAAGAGATTTACATTGGCAGCTATTGTATTGTGGGTTATGTTGAGGCATTGAACGGGCAGGTTGCAGTAGGCAGACATTTCCAGATGGAAGTGTCCTGAATTGATGTTTGCTACATTATAGTCCTAAACACCCTCCTGAGCTGTTCATGCCTCTCTGCAGCAAAGGCCTTAAAGTCACTTCCCCTTGCTGTGAGGAGTGCCAGTTTGGGAGGCCATTTTAGGAGTCCTGCAGGGCCTATCTGCCAGCTTTGTTTATTTACTATTTTTAATTTAAATCTTTCAATCGCACAAATATAATGGAAATTGATATTACGGCACTTTACACATAATACAAGGATGATATACATTCACAAAGTTACTCTCTACAATTGTTCAAAGTAAGGAGAAGAGTAGATGCATATGACACTTCAGTGAAGTGAGTGGGGGAAGGGTGCAGGACAACAACTAATTTGCATTTACAATTTTGTGATTACAGAGGTCTTGCAGCCAGCCATTATTAGGTGGGTTCTCGAGGAGAAGTTTATGAAGTGATGGCGGGTAGAAAGCAAGAGTTCCCCAGGAGGTGACCATGATTTACAAGAGTAGGTCATTTTCAGGTGGTTTGATACAACACTACTCTTTGACTTTAAATACTTGGGCAGAGGCCTGTTGATTGTACACAATGTTTTGATTGAAGGTCATTGTTAAGCTTAAACATACAGCCACTAGGTAACAGCTTTTGGTTCAGCGCAATGCGACATAGAGGAGGCGAGTCGCGGCTTGTGCGGTTTGTGCTCCAGTCATCAGGGCTAGACATCGGTAAATTAACCCAGGAACCAGGGAATCCGGTGCCCGTGGAGGGTGATCGAAGCCGCAAGCCTGAAGTCTGCCCCGCAGCCCCAGCATGCAGCACACTGTACGCCATAGGAGGCCACCTGCGGCTGGTGGTAAGACGCACGGTGGTAGAACGATCAATGGTGAACATGGTCACAGCATTAGAGCCACTGCCCTAGGGTCAAGCCGAGTGGTGTGGAGGCAGCTGGGCTAGGTCCCGATGTGACTTGCTCCACTTCATGTGCTCCCTGCGACCCCGTCCTAATACCGCTCGCTGTGTCTTTTAGGTGAGCCCCCAGAACGCTTGCCTCTGCAGCGCCTTCTTCACCTTTTGTGGCTCACAATCCATGGTGCTCTGTTCATCCTCCCCTCTTTCCTTCTCCCCACCACATCCCTTGAAGCCACCCCTGACACTTTTTCTTCCACGTTCTACCATGTTGTTTCAACTTGCTGGCAAATTCCTTTTATAATGAGGCCAGGTAGACTTAGCGTAACCCCCCCTCTGATCGAGCACAAAAAGAAGGGCCAAAAAGCCCCTGACACAGTTGCTTAAATGTCCAATCCAGCACAAAGCTCTCCTTCATCCCCACATCCAAAGGTCAGCATATTAGTATTGTGGTTTACTCCACATTGAACCAACGTGTTTGCCTCATGGCCCACCGCTCAAAAAAACAATTTGTCTAAATTCTTCTTCATGAAAAATGAAGGCACCATCCTATATCGGAGGAGGACAAATGGGTATTCCCATCTTACAGCCCCCCATGATGCCTCAATCTTGCCCATTGGACAAATATGCTAGCCCTGCCCAGCAAATACAAGCTACCAACTCAACTGATCAGCACCCCCTGCTCAGCCCTTCTCTCTCTATCTTAAACCTTTCTTCTGAGCAGCAGCTGAACAGATCTTTGCATGCTCTTTCAATGCAAAAAAACAAATAGTCAACAAGTGTCCCCCTCCAAGCAGGCAAAACTTCAGACTGGGTTTCACCTAAAGCCTTAAATGACAAAATGCACACCATAAACCATGATGCACCTGAAGACATCCCAATTTCTAAACTTCAATCTCTTCAGCCCAAATGGGGACCCTCAAGCCTAACTTCGGGCTCAGCTGCAGGCTCTAAATGTCTGCCAACAATGGACTTGGACGGTAAAATCAGCACCCTCTTTCGCCTGTGAAGGACTATGTCAATGCTTCTCCTTCAGATAAATCAACATTTTTTAGTGATTTTCATGTTGAGTTCCCAATTCAAAATCCTAGTATAAATTCTCCTATTGATATAAGGACCTGGCAGCAAATAATCAATACTCAACACCACTGCCAAGTCTTAGGAATATCAATCAAACAAGTTTGATATCCAAATCTCCTTGCTAGTGGCGCTCGCCCAATACACATCTCCAAAGACTCTTGCTTTGAATGCCTCAATGCCACCGCCAATTCTTTTAAACACTCACAATTCACCAGCTTCAACCAATCCCCCTGTCCTGGAAAGCATTGCTATTGCATTCCGTCTATAAAAAGGGTCCAGTGTCGAGCCCCGACAGCTATGGTCCCACCCTTTTGGACGTTGAAGCAAAATACTTTGCCTCCCTACTATTGGGATATCTAGTCACATCGGCAAGCTCAAAAAACCTGATCTCTTTTAACCAAATTGGCTTTAGACCCATGTTGGGCACCACTGAAAACCTTGTGGCCATCAGAATGATGGAGCAAAGCAGATAAGGAAAAAACTACTTCTTCATTATTGCTTCGTACATTACAACAAGGCTTTCGACCATTAAAACCGCCTGCTGCTCTGGACAAAGCTCAAAGCCAGGGATATCCCTGATACATTACTTTATGGCATTTAACTGCTTTACTCTGAGTAAAACTGGGAAATAATTCAGCAGTCTCTGGCAAGATGAAAACAGAACAAGGAGGTAAGCAAGGGTGCGTTCTAGCCTCGGCCGTTTTTAACTTGCTCACGTGCAATTTTGTACCTGCATTACATTGAGTAACCAGCAACGCACCAAAACTGGCAAATCGTCCTATCACTTCCTTGCTCTACGCAGATGATGTTGTCCTCCTAAGTCAAGTGACGATGGGGCTTCAGAGGCTAATTGACGTTTTACATCAGCACAGCAGCTTAAATGGAATGATGGTAAATTAAAAAAAAAACGAATATTGTGATATCTGATTGTGAAAGGGAAAAAATTGAATCTGGCCAACAGCTGCCTGGTTATTGCAAACAAACACATATACCTGGGATGCTGGCTGGACAACAAAGGAGACCACTTATTTCAAATCATCTTCCAATGAACAAAAGAGCCTACCCTTGAACCTCTGTTGAAGATAGTGATGGCCAAACTCATCCTCCCTTTGGGGTACGGCGCGGAAGCTTTCCCGGGGTAACTGAGCGCTTTTCTGAACAATGCCCAGAGTGCTGTTTTTTAGATCATTGTTAAGCTCCCTTACCACACATCTCCAGCCCAGATCAGACTGGAATTACTGCTGGGCTATCTAATCCAAGTGCAGAAAGCTAGCCTCCTCAAATATATGCACTCAGCATGTGCCACAAATGAAGGCTCCCTGCAAAACCGCATTTGGCTGGAAGCGCTATCAGCGAATAACATGGTGCCTCAAAATTCCTGGAAGATTTCTCGCTCTGGAGCTCAAAGGTGCATCATCCCTCTGGAATTTAAATCTCCACCACCAGCGGTTCAAAATAGCTTTAAACCTAGCGGTTCATAAGGAAACTTTTGAATTGGATAGCTGGCTCGATAACATTTCTGGACAAAGTGGATAAATTGTTAAGGAACTCAGGGGCATATTATCAAGGGGGTTTATCTCTGCTTTTTTGGCTTTAAAAGCCAAGAAAGCAGAGATAAAATGATCTCCCTATTACCTAGCTGTCGCTAACACAAGTTAGCGACAGCTAGTAGGAGATAGCGACCATCTTGGGCCCCGCTTTGCATGTCAGTGATATTTATCACTAATGACATGCAAAGTGGGCGTGCCAAGATGTTAGCGACTGGAAACAGTCGCTAACATCGCTATCTCCTATTACCAACCATGTTATCCAATGGTAGGTGGATAACATGGCTAAGAGCATTAGCTCGGTAATGCATGAATATCGCTGACTTTTCAGCGATATTCATGCATTTCGGCCGATTTTTATCGCTTAACAGATATACCTTGATAATAGCAAGGTTCCTAAGCGATAAAAATCGCCGCAGCTCGGCGATAAAAATATCGCCGCTAAACCAACATAGCGATAATTATCACTAGTTGTTGGTAATATGCCCCCCAGTCTTACACCCAGTCTCCTCAGGGTCATAGGGCTATGATTCTGGAGTTGGCTTGTAGCATTACCTGTGCTCTAATGTGCTTCGAGTGTGTAAGTTTCAAATCTGATCGCTAACGAGAAAACAGTATGGGCAGGTTGCTAGGCGAATTCTGTAAATACGATGCAGGTACAAGCTGCGTCTTTTCACCATCGTTTGCTGATCTTGAGCTGAATTACGCCTATCCTGCCCTTATAGGGGCAGATTTACAAGCCCCTTGCGACACTTTTACACCGCCGATGCGTCACTTTTGTGACGCAGCGGTGGCGTAAACAATGCGCCACGTTGTGACTTATTTACAACGTGACGCATCTAGGCAGATGCGTCATGTTGTAAAGCCCTGCGCCACATGAAACCTGCTTCAGGTTTCATGTGGGCGTTCTGTCGCAGGGTGGGCGTTCACTGAGTCAGTTTTACGACGCTGCGGCGTCAAATTTTTACGCCTGCCTGAAGCAGGCGTACGAAGTGACGCACCACGTTGAGTATGGGTGGCCCCTGTGCATTGCAGGAGTTGCGTCGCGCTTGCGACGCGACTCCAGCAATGCGCCGCCCATACGCCACAAGATGCGTCACTCATCATCCCTTCCTTGCACCATGGTGCGCCGCATTGTAAATGCGGCGCATCTGTGATGGCGGAAGGAGAGGATTGCATGACGCATCTGTTCTGGCGCATCCCTGCTGATTGGCAGAGATGCGTCAGAACATGTAAATATGCCCAATAGTTTCCCACTGTCTGGCACTTGATGTAGGTTACGGTATTTTTATATTACTGTTACTATGATTATTCAACACTTTTTAGCGCATGTCACTTTTATTTCTTAGCACTTTAAGTACAATTCCTGGCCTTCGATCAACTTTGATCTCCAAATTGTACTAATAGCAATAAAACACTATTATGTCTGGTTTTAGCAGTTTTATACCTACTGTCTGTATTTCGAATTGTTAACTACTCCTTCCCCTTTTTAACAAATGTTGTTTCGCTGTCTCTCTAGAATCTTTGTTTACATACTGATGTAGACAAAGACATTTTTTATTTCTGCTGTTTACAATTATTTTGTCCAGTCGGTAATGGCATGTGGCATTTTATGAATAGGCACTTTAACTTAGTCGTCGGGTCCTGATCAATGTTTTAACGAAGTGCATTAACAGGGTGAAGAGGCCATTTAGCTGAAGTCTAAATGCTTAAACGAACAACAGCCACGTAAGAATCAGAGCCAGGCCTTCGGGCACAGTATCTGGAATTTGTATTGTGAATGAGATTTCCAAGATATCTCGTCAGCTACCGGTTTACAACACCAGGTTACGCTCCACAGATGTCTAAACTACTTATAAATTGATTGCATCACTTACGACATCTTCTGTTTTTAATGTATTGCTCTTACTTTTACATTATTTTTTTATGTTGCTTTAACATTGATGGACTTGATTGTTAAATAAAGTATTTTAAAACTCAAGTCTATCCGTACAGACTGCAATCTAAATGTATAATGACTTTTTTTTGTTTCTCAGAAGACCAGCATGAGCTGAAACCTGACTTTCGATGTTCTCTTGCTGTATGAAACGATTTCATTGTGCATTACTTCAGCTATGTGATATAGCGCAGAATAGCTTCAAAGAGCAAACGAAGACTTTACAGAAGCATATTTTTATTGCAGGAGGCGCGCCTCTCGGTGCGTATTTAAACCCTGGAAGAATAAAGGTATCATCTATTGCCACAATTTTGGAATCGGGGAAAAGGAAATAGAGTATGCACCGTCCTCTCGAGGTCGCTGCTAGAACTGCACCAGCTCAGTAACGGTAGCTTTGCAGCCGAGGAACAACAGCGAAAGAGAGAGAGAGCAATTCTTCGCCGGTCTCGAAAAGCTGTAGAACTAACACAGAGCCAATCATATCTCAGTTTACTATTAGAAAGTTCAATAGGGCTGGCGGAGTCAAGGCACGTCAATCCAGTGTTTGACATGCAATTGCACTTCACGAGCACTACTGGCCTTTAGGGGATCTCAGCACGTCGAAATGTTCCAATTTCTTGACAGACCAGGCTATTTCTGAGGTAACCTGCTCGCTAATACGTGGCGCCGTGTACAACTTTCTCCGGGTCTCAGTTATAAATTGACAGTCCATCTGGCGGAAAGCTCATTTCAACCACGTTGACTGACTGAGCCCAGATAGTCCCACCGAACTGAAGAGTATTTTAGCGAGAAAGAATGTCTGTTTCCAAGCCAGAAGCTGCTTTAGGGGTATTCCTGGGCATTTCAGACCCGGCACCAAAAGGGCATAGTTCAGCTGTGGTCTCATATACTAATATCCTTGTAAAGTTGGCGGGCGCTCGGCCCTCATGGTACACCAATGACCACGCAGACACAGATGGTTACTGTTCAGAACTGGCCACGAGCACGTGCACCCGGGCCCTTTTATTAACAGGCTCACGTCACTTGTAATGCCATTGAGGGATGCGTGAGGTGGTGCAAGTTTGCCCACTCCCAGAGAGGGAGTGGTTACTAACTCTGTATCTGTCGAGACACTAGAACGTTTCTCGCAGGACACAACATTCCCCTGCCGTGACAGGATTTTTCCCAGTGTGTAAGGCACATGTATGCACATTTCTCTGGGATCTGTAGTGTCAGGCTGGACACGTTCCAGTGTTCTGCCTGTTGTACACCACACTTCACACCCACCCACCCATCACCTGTCAGGGGACCCTGCAAATAAAAGGGGCCGGGGCAAGTGCCCTGGGCCAGTTCCAGTACCCGACCATACTGTGTCCGTGTCTATTACTGTTAGCATGTGGGCCCAGGGCCCGCAACACTACAATGGCGACGAGGGGGTCTGACCCCGCGTGCACGCCTGCTGCAGCTCTGTCGTGCTCCCAGGGGGAATGCTGTCAGAAACACCCTGTACCTAGTGCCTGTTAAGCATGCCACTGTGGCCGCACACAGGGATTTAAGGGGTGAAGTGCTGCCGTACCCCTGAGTGACCTCCTTCAGCACCTACATTGTCTGCATGGGGCGAGGAGAATGTGCCCAAGTGCCTGCATTGTGGAGAAGGGACAAGAGCAGTCCAGCAGAAGGCACACTCACCTGAAGCACCGCGTGCAAGCAACACACTTGTGGATGGTCCCGTGAATGTCACCGCCATTACAGTCCTCCAAAATGCCCACAAAGACATCAGCCCACAACAGCGAAAGGCAGCCTGCCCTGTTCGGCTTGCAGTGCCTAAAAGACACGGCGCAGACACTGCTTCCCAGAGTGTTGGGGAGGAAACCAACACTGCGGCCGGAGGACTGTGAAGGCCCCACCAAGTGACTCGCCCCACTCAAGAAAACCTCCAACAGCCACGCCAGCAAGAGAGCCACCTGGTTCACTCACAAGCTCCAGACCTCCAAACGCGCATGCCGGAAACTGGAGAAGAAATGCCTCCACGAACACACACCGGACAACCACGCAGCCCACAAAATAGCCACCCGCAGACATCACCACCTCATCAGATCAGCCAAGAGATCCTCCTTCAAAGACCGCCTGGATAACAAAGCACACAACACCAAAGACATCTTCAGCATCGTAAAAGAACTCTCCAACCCCAGCGCCAATGCCAACGACATCCTGCCCTCACAAGAACTGTGCGACTCACTGGTCATCTTCTTCCACCGCAAGATCGCTGACATCCACAACAGCTTCAACACCACGACCGCTTCAACTACGCCAGACTCCACCTCCCCTGCGAACCCCACCAGCGCCAACCGCCTGACCTCCTGGTCCAACGTCAACGACGACGAGACACGCAAGGTCATGAACTCGATCCACTCAGGATCTCCGTCAGACCCGTGCCCACACCACATATTTAACAAAGCAGACACAGCCATCGCACCCCAACTACGGAAGGTCATCAACATCTCCTTCGAAACAGTGACATTCCCGGAAAGCTGGAAGCACGCCGAAATCAACGCCCTCCTCACGAAGCCCAAAGCGGACCCCAAGGACCTCAAGAACTTCCAGCACATCTCCCTGCTCCCGTTCCTGGCGAAGGTCATCGAGAAAATCGTCAACATGCAATTGGCCCACCACCTCGAAGACAACAACATCTTGGACCCGTCCCAGTCCGGATTCAGATGAAACCACAGCACCGAGACAGCCCTCATCGCCGCCACAGACGACATCAGGCGTCAACTAGACAACGGCAAAACATCAGCCCTCATCCACCTGTCAACCTCCCTTTGACACGGTCTGCCATCGCACTCTAAAGACACGCCTCCAAGAAGTCGGAATCCAAGAGAATGCCCTTGACTCAACCACGTCCTTCCTCTCCAGCCGAACCCAGAGCGTCCGCCTCCCACCCTTCTGATCCAAAGCCACCAACATCATCTGCTGCGTCCCTCAGGGCTCATTCCTCAGCCCGACGCTGTTCAACGTCTACATGGCCCCCCTCGCACAAGTGTCCCGCCATCACGACCTTAACATCATCTCCTACGCCGACGACACCCAGCTCATCCTCTCCCTCACCAAGGGCCCACACACCGCCAAAACAAACCTCCACGAGGGAATGAAGGCCGTCGCCGACTGGATGAGGAGCAGCCGTCTGAAAATTAACTCGGACAAGACGGAGGTCCTCATCCTCGGACCCACCCCCTCAGCCTGGGATGACTCCTGGTGGCCGACCACACTGGGAACTGCACCGACACCCGCCGACCATGCACGCAACCTAGGATTCATCCTCAACTCTTCCCTCTCCATGTCTAAGCAGGTCAATGCCGTCTCCTCCTCCTGCTACAACACCCTCCACACGCTCCGCAGGATCTACAAGTGGATCCCGACCAAAACAAGAAGAACGGTGACACAGGCCCTCGTCAGCAGCAAACTGGACTACGGCAACACACTCTACGCAGGAATCCCAGCAAAACACCTACGACGACTACAACGCATCCAAAACGCCTCTGCTCGACTGATCGTCAACGTCCCCCGCCGCAGCCACATCACCCCCCACCTGAGAGACCTACACTAGCTCCCCATCGACAAGAGGATCACCTTCACGCTCCTCACCTACGCACACAAAGCACTCCACAATGCTGGTCCATCCTACCTGAACAGCAGACTCAGCTTCTACACCCCCACCCGCCAGCTCCGCTCTGCCAGCCTCGCCCTGGCCACTGTCCCCCGCATCCAACGAACGACCTCTGGCGGCAGATCCTTCTCCTACCTCGCCGCCAAGACCTGGAACACCCTCCCTACCCACCTACGGCAGACCCAAGACCTACTCGCCTTCAGGAGACTCCTCAAGACCTGGCTCTTCGAGCAGTAGTGGCACCTCCCTCCCCTCAGCGCCTTGAGACCCTCACGGGTAAGTAGCACGCTTTACAAGTACTCTGATTGATTGCTTGATTGTAGGCTATCAGTAGCACCTCCCCATTAGCAGGAGAGGAGACTTTGACTGCACCTGATCTCTGTGCCACCTAGTGGCATTCCCCACACTGCACCCAGCTGGTCTGGCTGAAGAAAGAAAGGTTGAGTCACAGTCACTACATGGTTCCAAAGGACGCAGGAACTTAGACTGTCATAAAAGAGGCACTCTGAATAAGTGTACATATGCTGCCTCCAGCACAGAGTTAGCAGATGTGAAAATCAGCCCGCTAGTAGAACTAAGAGGTTGTGTACCCCCAGAAGATAGACTGCAAGGCAGCAGTTTGAACAGGGTGGAACCATAGAGGAAACAAAGACTCTCCCAGCAAAAACAGCAATGCAGCATATGCCCATTAGGTGTTGCCTGCTCTAAGCACATTGACGGGGAAGACCTAGTAACCACCCACAAGGAGCAACAAGACGCTCACAGCTGCCCCGACCAACAGAATCGTCCAGGGGCCAAGCAAGGTCCAGAGAAGGAAATAAGACAGAGTGCAGCTAAGCCCAAGAAGATGCAAGAAAGACGCACGCTGAACTTGCAACCCCCAGTGGCTGCCTTACGCCACTGCAAGCAAGAGGAGGGCGAGACCTACTCCCAGTGGTGAGTAGCCACCACCGTAAGCCAGAAGAGGCCGCCTTGGAGAAGGACCAAGAATGCGGAGTTCTAGGGGCACTGACACATGCACCCAGGAACTTGACAGAATGGGCAGGCACCCGGAAGATAGAGACACCTCCAGAGAATCACTGCTGAACACAGCAAGGAGATCCTCTACAACTCCACGGCACCAGAGAAGCCCTGCAGTGGACCAAGGACAGCACAGAGTGTTCTCCCTCACACTGCCTCAAGATGGAGTCTCCAGTACCCCATGACAGGCAAGAGGAGCGTCGCACACTCCACGTGGCCAGCACCACCACAACATGTGCTCCAAGGACAGGCGACATTTTCGCACAGCAAGCAAGGAGCACGTCACTCGAAGTCCCAAGCATGCCCAAGCATGCCCGCATGGAGGCTGGATCAAGTGCCACAATGGCGCATCCTCGAGGCCCAAGGGCTATGCCCTCGAGCGAAGAGAAGAGGAGCACCGCGAAATCCTGGAGGAGAGGATAGTGCCCGTGAAAGGTCCCCAAGAGGAAGAAGCAAGTCCTACTGACAGGACAGACCTGTGACAGGGTGGCAGAAAAGTGAAGACCATCCCAAGAACTGGAGGTGACCAGAGGGATGTCCATGTGGCGCAAACATGAGGAGGCCACATCCAAGTGAGACCTGGTCGGAAGGAGGAAGAGGCAGTGGCAGGACGCCACTCCGCAAAAGAAGAAAGAAGAGTGGCACAACTGCCACAGGGCACACAACCACCAAAGGTGTGCAAGATGGAACGGAGAAGAGCGACAGGGCAGAGAACTCATGCCAGCACTGGAGAAGGTGTTCATCAGCACAAGCCAGCCACCGGGGTGCAGAGACGTCACTGGAGACAGCTTCGCGGGAGGACCAACCGTAAGCCGCTAGCAAGCGCGATCTGCGTCCAGGCCCCACGCTTCGCAGTTCGACCTTCCTCTCACCTTTCATCGGCTGCTTGGTATCGATAGCACTACACCTAGCAAGTGCACCTGCTGGAAGATAACGGCAAGTTGCCACAAAGTCTCTCCAGTCCTCCTCACTCCACAAGGTCACCTAAGGCAAGAGTTCGCCACCTGTTTCCAAACTGAAGGGAAATCACTGTGTTCGTCATCGTCATCCAGGTGCATCATCATTAAGGATGTCAAAGGAACATCGCACCACCAGAGTGGATCCCAACACTTCAGACAACCGGAGCTCAACAAGGCTAGCCACCCAGGAACTTTCTGTGTGCCCCCATCAACCTGAAGCCTGCCAAAGTAGAGCATACCCGACCATTGGAATATTCCCCCTTGGGGTTACACGAAGCTTGGCCGTGGCCCTGTTGGGAGTTCTGCAGCGACCCCTCAGCGCGGTCTACGAAAGGCCCGCACAGCCCACGCAGTCACGTCGCAATCCAGGGGCAAGGGCCTCGACGGAGTTCCTGTGAGAGGGGAGTCTGAATAGGATCGATGCGTCAGCAGCAGCTCGACGACAGGCACAGGAAGCATGGAGGTCACAGTCGAAGACTGGTCACTCAAAGACCATCACAGGAAGGCACAGAACCTGAGTCCTGACTGCGAGAACACCCAGACTGAGACACCACCCTCTGCGGCTACATGAGCGACTTGGCTGTGGTCCTGTTGACAGTTCCTCAGTGACACCTTTGTGCAGCCTACACGAAGCCCGCACAGCCACACTGTCTCAAGGCAGCCCGGCAGGAAGGCCCTCCATGAGGCTCCAGTGAGAGAGAATTCTAAGCAAGAGAGGCAAGTCTGAAGTTGATTTGCTGTTATGAGCTAGAAAGACCATCAAGCACATCACCTCCAAGGGAAGGCTTCGTTCACAGAGATCATCCCCAACAGCTGTAGGTTTGTCGTCCACCGTAACCTGAGCGCCTGCAAGATCTCCAGAGTGGACTCCACCACCGCTCCAGATGCACCCCGATACTTGGTGACCCTGCAAATAAAAGGGGCCGGGCGCACATGCCAAGGGCCAGTTCCAGTACCCGACCACACTGTGTCCATGTCTATTACTAGTAGCTTGTGGGCCAGGCGCCTGCAACACTACAGGATCCGCCCGGATTGCTATAACGGTCTCTGTATAGAGTCAAAATATCGAGTTTTAATTATCGACTAGACATAATATCCAGTAAAAAATATAGAATAGACATAATATCGACTAGACATAATATAGACTACCAAAATATCGACTAGAAAATTTTAATATCGAATAGAATGGACATAATATCGAATCAAAAATATAGAATGGACATAATATCGACTAGACATAATATAGACAACAAAAATATCGAATTTAAGGTAAGTTAATATTATTTTTTAATTTTTGTGTAATATAATTCTGTAGCGGGTTGTGGGTTTATAGGGGATTAGGGTGGGAAGTAATTTAATTATAATTAATTAAATATGTTATTTTATTTATTGGTATTTATATAGAATTAATTGTTAATTAATTATTAATTGGTAATTAATTAAAATGTAATTGGTAATTATTTTTAATTGATTAGTTGATAAATATGTTAATTTTAGTAATTTATTTTCTGTAGCGGGTTGTGGGTTTATAGGGGAATAGGGTGGGAAGTAATTTAATTATAATTAATTAAATATGTAATTTTATTTATTGGTATTTATTTAGAATTAATTGTTAATTAATTATTAATTGGTAATTAATTAAAATATAATTGGTAATTAATTTTAATTGATTAATTGATAAATATATTAATTTTAGTAATTTATTTTCTGTAGCGGGTTGTGGGTTTATAGGGGAATAGGGTGGGAAGTAATTTAATTATAAGTAATGAAACATGTTATTTTATTTATTGCTATGTATTTAAAATTAATTGTCAATTAATTATTACTTTGTAAATAAATAAAATATAATTGGTACTTATTTTTTAATTGATGAATTGATAAATATGTTAATTTTAGTAATTTATTTTCTGTAGCGGGTTGTGGGTTTATAGGGGAATAGGGTGGAAAGTAATTTAATTATAATTAATTAAATATGTTATTTTATTTATTGTTATTTATTTAGAATTAATTGTTAATTAATTATTATTTGTAATTAATTAAAATATAATTTGTAATTTAGTGTAATTGATTAATTGATAAATATGTTACTTTTATTAAATTATTTTCTGTAGTGGGTTGTGTGTTTATAGGGGAATAGCTTGGGAAGTAATTTAATTGTAAGTAATTACATTTTTTTTTTAAAAATTGTGTCTAATTTTTATTTATTTTTATATTGTAAAATAATTTATTGGTAATTGGTAAATAATTAGTATTAGTAGGTAATTTTTATTACTAGTTAATTTTTATTTGTAATTTAATTAATTACTTAATATATTTTATAAAATTTAAAAATATTTTAATTATTTTCTAATTGGTATTAATATTTATGTTATTTGTATTTATATATGAAGTATTTATTTTCCCTACTATTGCATACATTGGCATGGGAATAGTAATTTTTACCCCTACGCTATCCAACGCTTTTCCTACTGTTGCACTCACTGGAGTGGGAATAGTAATTTGTACCCCTACGCTATCCAACGCTTTCCATACTGTTGCACTCACTGGAGTGGGAATAATAATTTTTATCTCTATGCTATCCAACGCTTTCCCTACTGTTACACTCTATGGAGTAGGAATAGTAATTTTGATCCCTACGCTATCCAATGCTTTCCCTACTGTTGTACTCACTGGAGTGGGAATAGTAATTTTTACTTGTACGCTATCCAACACTTTCCCTACTGTTGCACTCTCTGGAGTGGGAATAGTAATTTTTACCCCTACGCTATCCAACGCTTTCCCTACTTTTGCTCACTCTGGAGTGGTAATAGTAATTTTTACCCTCTCACTATCCAAGGCTTGCCCTACTGTTGCACTCTCTGGAGTTGGAATAGTAATTTTTACCCCTACGCTATCCAATGCTTTCCCTACTGTTGCACAAACTGGAGTGGGAATAGTAATCTTTTCCCCTACGCTATCCAACGCTTTCCCTACTGTTGCACTCTCTGGAGTGTGAATTGTAAATTTAACCCTCTCGCTATCCTACGGAAAAAATATTGTATATGTTTTGTTAATAATATGTATATATATATATGTTTTAAAATGATCATTTTTTAAAAGTTACATTAATTATTTATTAGTTTTAAGTGTATTTAAGTATTTTAAGTATGTTTAAATTAATTATATTTATTATTATATTACTTTTAAATTACTTTTAAGATATTTGCAAAATTCAATATTTTGACTGTCTATATTTTTTCCTATCGATATTTTGGAGTCGATATTTTTGTACTTACCTGTTTGTAGATAGGAAGTCGATATTCTGGCATTCTATATTTTTACCTCGATATTTTGGTAAGTCGATATTTTGACTGTCGATATTCTGTCAGTGATCCAACGGTCTCACATGTAAGGTGGCCCACTGCCATTTGTCTTTGTCTGCACTATAGAGCTAACACTTGCATACATAAGGGATGCTGGCAAAATGGCATCAGATGGGTTACCCTAAATTAGGCAGTCGGTGCGTTACTATTTCAACGGGCTTGACAGCCAGCAAAATGGTGTTGGTATTGCCAGATCCATGGAGGCTCTGACATCGGGAGCACTGCCTTCTCCACCAGCTCTCAACTTCAAACAGCATTCACCCCTCCCAGCATCACCAGTGATGTGACTCTGCTAATTAAACAAGCATTTGCAATGCAATAGGTCTCACATTAGGAAAGTTTGAGCTATTGGTATTGTAAATTACACATTTTTTATTTATGTGTTGGTTTTGAAAATAGCTAAATTAATAGCTTTGTCATTTACAATGCCAATAGTTTTAACTTTTGCAAATGTGACACCTGTAGCATTTGTAATGCAATATGTGTTGTATTTACGTGACTTAGATGTATTGATATTATAAATAACAATGGCTTTTAATTCTTTTAAATAATTAATACTTAAAAGTTATTGTAATTTCTAATGGCAATAGCTTCAACTTTTGTAAATAACTTTTGTAAAGATTATGTTCAGTGTATTTTTTTGTGACGAAAATCCAAGAACAGAAGTGAAATATTAACATATTTTTGTGACATTTGTAATAAAGCTTGAAACATTGAGAGGACATATTTGAACCCGTTGTTGTTGAATGGTTGCACAGATTGATGCTGTGGTGGCGCTGAGTGATGCTGTGGTAGCGCATAGTGATGTTGTGGTGCCCCTGAGTGGTGATGCTGTGGTGGGGCTGAGTGATGCTGTGGTGATGCGATAGATTGACAGAGTGAGTGCGATAGATAGAAAGAGGGAGGGCAATAGATAGATAGATAGAATGAGTGCGATAGATAGATAGAGTGAGGACGATAGAGTGAGGGCGATAGATAGATAGAGTGAGGGTGATCGATAGACAGATAGATAGAGTAAGGGCGATAGATAGACAGATAGATAGAGTGAGGGCGATAGATAGATAGAGTGAGGCGATAGTTAGATAGAGTGAGGGCGATAGATAGATAGAGCGCGATAGATAGATTGAGTATGGGCGATATATAGATAGAAAGATAGAGTGAGGGAGATTGATAGATATATAGTTGATAGAGTGAGGGCGATAGATAGATAGAGTGAGGGCGATAGATAGATAGAGTGATGGCGATAGATAGATAGATTGAGGGCGATAGAGTGAGGGCGAAAGATAGATAGAGTGAGGGCGATAGATAGAGAGAGTGAGGGCAATAGATAGAGTGAGGTTGATAGATAGAGTGAGGGCGATAGATGGATAGATAGATAAAGTGAGGGCGATAGATAGGTAGGTAGGTAGATAGTTAGATAGATAGATAGATAGATAGATAGATAGATAGATAGATAGATAGATAGATAGATAGATAGATAGATAGATAGATAGATAGATAGATAGATAGATAGATAGATAGATAGATAGATAGATAGATAGATAGATAGATAGATAGATAGATAGAGCGACAGTAAACATCCCGTATTTGCGGAATTTACTGTGTGCAGTTTTAATTTTGATTCATCGTTTCCATGCGTCCCCTCGAGCACCTGTGTTATGCTACTAATATAAATGAATTCGCAGATGTTAATCACTGTAATCAAACAAAAGGAGGCGGACATGTGGCCTCTGGCTTCAAAGGCACAAAACCTGAGTTCAGATCTTAGTTCCTGCACATAGGCAAAGCGTCTTATCTGACAGTTTGGTGCTTTCTGAGCGGGCGGGCACAGTGAGTGCTGAGAAGCTGGACTACCAGTGTTCTCATTATTTTGACTGCCTCCTTACAGTTTTTTTTCTATTCAGCCATAAAGTGAAGGCACCTCAGCAAGTTAACTACGCCACATATTTCTGCGTGCAACAAGAAGTATCTGGGGTCTGATTCCAGTCGGCGCGAGTTAGACGTTTATCCTTTTTTGAACAAACAAAGTCAGTTTGAAATGGACAGTGAAATAAATAAAACACACTGCACGCCTTCTGCTGTGGGCTCAGAGATGAGAATGGACAGGGAAGGAAGGCCCGGCAGAAGAGCTGTTATGTCTGATGCTTGTGGATGGCTGACGCTTGTGGATGTCTGTTGCCTGATGTCTGTGGATGTCTGACGCTTGTGGATGCCTGACGCTTGCGAATGCCTGACGCTTGTGGATGCCTGACGCTTGTGGATGCCTGACACTTGTGGATGCCTGGAGCTTGTGAATGTCTGATGCTTGTGCATGCCAGACCCTTTTTGGATGCCTGACGCTTGTGGATGTATGATGGGTGATGCTTGTGGATGCCTGATGCTTGTGGATGTCTGATGCGTGATGCTTGTGGATGCCTGATGCTTGTGGATGCCTGATGCTTGTGGATGCCTGATGCTTGTGGATGTCTGATGCTTCTGGATGTTTGATGTTTGTGGATGCCTGAGGCTTCTTGATGTCTGATGCTTCTGGATGCCTGATGCTTCTGAGTGCCTGATGCTTGTGGATGTCTGATGCTTGTGGATGTCTGATGCTTGTGGATGTTTGATGCTTGTGGATGCTTGATGCTTTTGGATGCTTGACGCTTGTGGATGCCTGACACTTGTAAATGTCTGTTGCTTGTGGATGTCTGTTGCTTGTTGATGTCTGGTGCTTGTGGATGCCTGACGCTTGTGGATGCCTGACGCTTGTGGATGGCTAATGCTTGTGGATGCCTGAATCTTGTGAATGCCTGAAGCTTGTGAATGCCAGATGCTTGTGCATGCCAGACCCTTTTTGGATGCCTGACACTTGTGGATGTCTGATGGGTGATGCTTGTGGATGCCTGATGCTTGTGTATGTCTGATGCGTGATGCTTGTGGATGCCTGATGCTTGTGAACGTCTGTTACTTGTGGACGTCTGTTGCTTGTGGATGTCTGTTGCTTGTAGATGTGTGACACTTGTGGATGTCTGACACTTGTGGATGTCTGACGCTTGTGGATGCCTGACGCTTGTGGATGCCTGACGCTTGTGGATGTCTGACGCTTGCGGATGCCTGACGCTTGTGGATGTCTGATGCATGATGCTTGTGGATGTCTGATGTTTGTGGATGTCTGATGTTTGTGGATGTCTGATGCTTTTGGAAGTCTGATGCTTGTGGATGTCTGATGCTTGTGGATGTCTGATGTTTGTGGATGTCTGATGCTTGTGAATGTCTGTTGCTTGTTGATGCCTGATGCTTGTGGATGCTTGTGGATGTCTGACGCTTGTGGATGTCTGACGCTTGTGGATGTCTGATGTTTGTGAATGCTTGAAGCTTGTGCATGCCTGACGCTTGTGGATACCTGACGCTTGTGGATGCCTGATGCTTGTGGGTGCCTGACACCAGTGGATGCCTGATGCTTGTGGATGCCTGATGCCTTTGGATGTCTGATGCTTGTGGATGGCTGACGCTTGTGGATGTCTGATGCCTGATGTTTGTGGATGTCTGAAGCTTGTGGGTGCATGACGCTTGTGGATGCCTGGTGCTTGTGGATGCCTGACGCTTGTGGATGGCTGACGCTTGTGGATGGCTGACGCTTGTGCATGCCAGACCGGTTTTGGATGCCTGACGCTTGTGGATGTCTGATGGGTGATGCTTATGGATGCCTTGTCCTTGGACACTACTATGCTGTGTTCCAGTAGCCCATGTTTAGTGAACTCTGTCATTGCCACCTTTTACACTTCCTTTAGCTGAAAATAATGCAAAATCTTTGAAATCTCGAAATTCATTAAGTTGTAAAGGTTTCCTGCAAACAAATGAAATTGCAAAAGCTAAGAAGTGAGACATCTACCCCCTTTGCCTCTGCTTCCCAGCAATGTTCCACAAGAGCAATTTCTACCCCAGTAGTTTTAGGTCTGTAAATCGCAGTACAAGTACAAGTGCTGATCCTGGAACCTTACTCTTAGGGTACTCTTTTCACTGTTCAGTTTGTCAATAAAATACAGTGCAGATAATGTTTCTGCCAAATATGGCGCAATTGGTTTTACGGTCATCTTAGGCTACTGCCAAGCACAGGCTAGGGGGTACAGGGGAGTAAAATGGATTGCCCAAACGTGGGACGTCAGTTAATTTAATGATCCAGAAAAATACAATGAACTTGTTAAAGCTGCAGAATATCTTAAGTGTTCAGCAAAAAATGCCTCAGGCCAGGCCCAATCAGAAAGGTAGACACTGCTAACAAGGACTGGCAAAGACAATAGGGCTGCCTGTTTTAGTTTACGCATATGTTTTAGTTATGTGATACGTCTTGATAAAACAGACAGCTCAAAGGAGCATTCAAATACAGCGCAAGTGGCACGTTTGATGCACAAGATTTTAGTTAACAGGTTTAAAGCTATGCCCCCCCCCTTTTCTGAATCAAATTACATAGCAGCAGCCTGTGGTGTGAGAGACAAATGTTGGGGTGAGGAGGAGGGAGGGGCGAGAAAGTGCACTGCAGAGGAAGAGGCTGAAGGTGGGAGGGCGGGGGAGATAGCGAAAGGGTGAGAGAGAGGCATTGCACAGAGGGGGGCGGGGAAAGCATTCCTTTGAAGTGTGAAGCTCTGGGCATTGCTGTGGCAGCAAACGACAAGCGCGTGCACGGGCAAATGCACTCAGCGTAATCCGCCTGGTTCAGCTTTCCTGTTTCACCTCTACATGTCTCGACATCTGCAATGCCAGAGGCATTGGCAGAGGTCGAGACCTAAAGAGATAGGTACACCTCAAACCACTCTAGTTACCAACAAACGTCCCATGTTTTTGTTGTCCTTTATACTCATAGCTGCCAAGGCTTGAGATTGCTTATTTATGTTTCATAGTTTCAGTGTACTTATGAGTGACATTTAATGGCCAAATGTGTGACACTTAAGAGTGGCTCTTTCCTTGCGAGTAAAATCAAGCAAAGAAGTCCATGGATACAGGTGAATACCACAAGTTACACCCATATGAGCAAAAAGAAACTGTAAGATTTTAAAACTGTGTTGTGTTGGTCTTTTCTTCCTTTCCATTACCCTGCCCTCTGCGTGCCTTCCTAGCGCGTGATTGGACAGCCTTCAGCTGGAATGTTGACAGCTGGGCTGTGTTTGACAGTTGAGGATTAACGGGCTGACTGCCGGCTGAGCAGAGATGCCCCTGGTGTGTTGTCTATTGAGAATAAAGTAATTGACGACAGTTTGAGAGAGGAATCGTCTTTACAAATTTGGCGACGAGGTGACAGCACGCCAGCGAACCTGCGTGAATTAAATGAAAATAAAGCAACTGTGTAAGAAGCACGGAGAAGATAAAAATAGCAGGTGAAAGGGAAGGAAGTGGACACTTTAACCCTAACTGAGGTAAAGAAAAACATCAATGATAAGGGAAAAAAATAAGGAACATTGAAGAAACTAAATAGTTAACTTGAAAAGGAATGTGATGTTGAAGTAATTTGGAAGGAAAAAAAAATCGGCAAAATTGAACTGAACAAAGTTAAGCCAGTGAACCCTTAACTAAGGGAAGATTTAAATCACATTTAATGCCGTGTTCTGACTGAAAAGAAAGGAAATGGTGATCGGCTATGTTAGTTTCAGACGTTGAATGTGAGCGGAAAAAACGGTTGTGTACAAGGAGTACCTAAGTCTAACTGGCTATGCACTGAAGAGGAAAATTCTTGTGACAAGTAAATGGAGCGAATGTAACAAGAACTTTGAGAGAGGAATTAATAACTACGTTAGTAGTAAACCACACATCCTACACTGCGTCTAAATAGTGAACTCGTCAGAAACGGACATCGTGTGAGGTTACAAGCTTTGTGAGGTGAATGCGAGCAACGCTGCGGCGCGGTTGACGTCATTGCGCTGGGCGCCATCTTGAGTGCATTAACTACTAGAAAAATACGCATTAGCAAATGCGTGCAACGGGGAACACATCGATTCAAAAGCAGATCTCAATGGAAGCTTAAAACACTGTATCCTTTTTGGTTATTGAAAAAAAATAAAGAGAATAAAAAGGGAGTGATAAGTATATTTGATAATAGTTGACTATCATTATATCTAGTGCAGAAAGGGACACAGAATAATATAAAGAAAAGAAAAGGAAATAATAAAAATATTAAAGCATGGCAAGCAGCAATGCGTACAACCTACAGCCACCTGAACCATTTTTGAAAGGAGAAGGTACACCTACAATAAAATGGGAGGTATGGAAAGAGTATTTTTGCAACTACATATCTACATTTGACAAGGAAGATGAAACTTTAAAACCAGTTGAAAAGAAAAAAATATTGTTACACAGCTTAGGAGCAGGTGGCCTAAAAGTGTACAATAACATTGCAAAGAAGGGCCATGAGGGGGCTGACAGGGATGTGTTTGAAGATGCCATTGAGGATTTGGATGCATATTACAAGCCGGTGGTGTGTGTTGCAGTACACAGGTACAAATTCTACAGGAGGAAGCAGAATAAAGAGGAAAGCGTTGATGAGTACGTAGCAGCATTAAAAAACATAGCACTCACATGTAAATTTGGGGTTTTACACGATGACATGATTAGAGATCAAATTGTTATGTGTACAGCTAATCTTAACATACAAGATGCCTTGTAGGCCATATTCACCTGTTACAACGCATTTTTTACTCCGCACTACCACTACAACGCAGGCATTACAACGCATACCGTTACAACGCATTTACCTGTTACAACGCATTTTTTACTCCGCACTACCACTACAACGCAGGCATTACAACGCATACCGTTACAACGCATTGCGCTGGGGGGCGCTCTAGGATAAGAGGTAAGTTTAATTTACTATCCAACACCTTCCCTAGGGTCCACGGGGACTGGAGTTAGAATAGTAAATTATACTTACCACTATCCAGCACCCCAAAGCGCTATGCGTTGTAGCGGTTTGCGTTGTAAATACCGCGTTGTAATGGTACGCGGAGTAAAAGTATGCGTTGTAACGACATACATCCCTTGTAGGCTAAAGGCGAGAAACCCTTACAACAAGTAATAGACATTGTTAAAAAAGCGGAACTCACTGGTAGATGTGCGAAGGAAGTAATCAATGAGAGCAAAGAAAAAACTGAAGAGTCCAGTGTAATGGCTAAAGTGAGTGCAAAAAGGAAGAAAACGACAAATGTAAGTAACAAGGTTAGAGACACCACTAGAAGATACAGAAAGGAGAGAACTTATGATGACCTTAGATGTTATCGCTGTAATAGTAACAGGCATTTAGCGAATGAATGGAACTGCCCAGCAAGGAATACCAAGTGTAGCAAATGCGGACTAGTGGGACATTTCGAAAAAGCATGCAAAAGAAGTGGATTTATAAAAGTAAGGTGTACGCAGGAGGAAGAGAAGGAAGAAGAAAACTCATCTGATGAGTCAGAGTATAATTTTTGCATACTAAACATAACAGAGACAACGGAAAAGAATGAAGAAAATAAAGGTAAAATGAAGAAACCAGTTTGCGAAGTTTTAATTGGAGGAGTTGAACTAGTATTAATTGCAGACTCAGGGTCACCATGCACCATCGTCAACCAAAAAGTATGGGATAAGAAGTTAAAAAAGGTTTGGTGTAAAAAGTTGAAAAAACCAGACATTATATTGAAAACTTTTACTGGAGAGACTATTGAACTTCTGGGATATAGAGAGGTACCTTTCATCTTCAAGGAGAGAGAAATGAGCAGTAAATTGTATGTGGCAGCTACTGGTCCGTCAGTATTAGGATGGAAAGATCAGGGAATGTTGAACATTACACTTGACCCTAATCGTTCAGAGCCAGTATTAGCAGTACAACAAGACACAACTCGTGACAAGAAAATGCTAGAAAGAAACCCAGGTGAATTCAAGGGGCAAATCAGTAAGCTAAGTGGATTGCAAAACAAAATTAGAATAAATGAGAATGGAACTCCCTGCTTACAAAAGGTACAACACATACCCATGACGCTAAAGAAGGAGGTTGGTGAAGATGTTGACAAACCTTTGGATCGCGAAAATGCTCATATCTCACAAACTACATTCCAACCTACATTAAAACCTTTGATGTGCCAAAACATGCCTTGGGAAAGGATCGGAATGGACATAACTGGTCCAATAAGATGGCAAGATGAACAGGTGTATATAATAGTTATGGTGGACCATCTGTCTGAATGGCCTGAAGTAAAAGTGTGCAAGAAAGTAGACACGTCAGACATTATAACGTTCATGGACGATGTGTTCACCAGGGAAGGTATACCCAAAGTTATCATAAGTGGCAATGGCAACCAATTCACCTCGGAGGTATTCAAGAAGTTTATTACTAGGAATGACATCAACCACAAAACTACATCAATTTATGATCCAGAAGGAAATGATGCAGTGGAATGGTTTAATCTAGTAATAAAAGGAACCATCCAACTTGCTAACAAAAGTGGGAAATGTTGGAGGAAGGAAGTAAAGGAAATGATATGGGGGTACAGGATTACTCCGGGCAAAAAGACATTAGCAAGCCCGTTTGAAGTAATGAGAGGAAGATCACCCATTTCTAAGGACAATATCGAATGGTTAAATAGAGGAAGAACATCAAGATGGTCTGCGGAAAGAATTAAGGAAAGAATTAAGAACGCACAAGTAATTCTCGATATGACACATGAAAGGAGCAGGCTTTGCAAAGAAATGTCCATAAATGAAAGGGACAAAGTGCGGAGTAAAAGAAGTGGACACATAGTCGAAGAGGAAGACAGATATTCCTCGCCCTTTGAGGCTGCGGAAGTGTTTTGTAACTCTGCACTACTCAGTGATGAGAAGGTTGGGCATGCTTCAAGGATGGCAATGTGTCAAAGAACTAAAGAAATGGAACATAAGGGAAGGAAGCGTATTTATGTGAGGGACGTACACCACTTGGACTGGTCGGATGTAGAGGAGGACGATGAGGACAATAACATAGGTGCGCCCAAGGGAAGAATAGGTGCTATGACTAAGAGATATCGGAAAGGAATAGAATCTATTGGAACGGACAGGACACTTAACTCCGACTACCCCGTGGGGCCACGGGTCAGTGGAACGACGTGTGGCACCGACACGGAATATGAAACCAGCGACGATGGAGAGGTGGAGAGTGATGCCAATTCTAAGGAAACGGATGACACTGTTATTGCGGAACGCACATCCACCACGGATGACGGTAGTTGGCCTATGGAAGATGTCGATGAAGCTAGTGAAAACACCAGCAGCTCTAGCCAAGTTCGATGCAAACCCAGCAAATGTAAAGACTTCGTGTTTGACTGACAATTCTGGAAATGTTACTGCTTTGGGGGGAGGAATTCTGTTGTCTAACCCTCTTTTGTTTTTAGGGAAGGAGATGTGTTGTGTTGGTCTTTTCTTCCTTTCCATTACCCTGCCCTGCGCGTGCCTTCCTAGCGTGTGATTGGACAGCCTTCAGCTGGAATGTTGACAGCTGGGCTGTGTTTGACAGTTGAGGATTAACGGGCTGACTGCCGGCTGAGCAGAGATGCCCCTGGTGTGTTGTCTATTGAGAATAAAGTAATTGACGACAGTTTGAGAGAGGAATCGTCTTTACAAACTGCTGCAAAAAAAACTGAAATGGAAGGGCATTAATCTCTCTTTCATGTGTTTCATTTGTTTTATAGTGCTCCTCATACCAGTGTAGGGTGTCAGAGCACTTTGCATCACACACATTATACAGAGACAATGAACCATACATGTGTAAATCAGTCTATAGGAAATGTTACATAAAACAGTGAAGATTACAAGTTGTAGGAATCAAATGTCATCCATACTAGTAGGCAGTATATTTTGAAGTGTGTTAGGACCAGAGAAGCACAAACTCAAGATTTTACACGTACTACAGGGGTTGCTTTTTTACTAAAAAGGATGTATTTCTACCCAAACTAACCCTTTTAGAAACATGGGGATGATGAAAGACTGGGGGAAAAATAACGTTCTAACCTATACCACACAGTTTAAATGCAGCTCATTGATTGCAGTTCATATGTAATTGTGCTATTTAAATTGTAGCTTTGGAACTGCAAGTAAAAAGGACCTCTGTGACAATATCAGTAACCCACTGAGCTAGCCACATAAAATGCTGTTTAGTGATCTCTGGCACACGATCCATGCAGCAGGCACATTAACCCTCTGCTCTACAAAACTGTGACTAGACAAAACTCTTATCTGGCTCCAACAGGAACATTATTCGTGAGAGTTATCTTGACATTTTAATTGCTGCCTGAAAACTCCTGCATAGACAAGGAATTTGGCAGAAGGTGGTTTTATTTCAGAGTACACAGCACCAGAGGGGAGAGGGGGTCCCCATATCACTGTAGTTAGAAGGGTGAATTCCCAAGGGACCCGACCGCTAATAGAGACAGAAATTGGCAGTGGTACTATTAACTGCCGTTTCCATGCAGAGGGCAAAGAGAAGGGAGAATATGAGCCATGGCAGCCACCTCGCAGGTGGAGCCAGAAAAACAAAAGTAAGCGGGCCCAGCACTGCAACCGCTTACAATACACAGATCACACAGGCCTCTCCATTGCCTGAAGTGAAGTAACAGTAAACTGAACACACAGGCAAGCGAGGCAAACCTGGCGCACGTAACATGCACTGGGCTCCTGCACCACAACACCTGAAATAAACAATACTTTTGATATTAAAAGAAAAAACAAATGAATCATACCTTAACTGTTGAAGCAACAACAAACTATTGTGAAAATGAGGCCGCTGTTCATGTAGACAAGGGAAGCCTGCATCAACCTTCCCAGAAAGAGCATAGTTTCACACCTCTGTGCTGCAGCGGCCTGCTGCCTAGGGCTACCTTGAAGTGTCTGTGTGTCGAGGTTAGGGGGCACAGCCAAACTCGGATGTTGGCAGCATTTCCTGGGGCTCAGGTCAGTTGGCAGGACATTGAAAACGCATCCTGCTACCGCCGCCTGCGCCGACTCCGGACCCTGCAGCGCAGTGAGACAGAGTGCCCACATGCACAGACCCAAGATAGAACAGTCAGCGCCCACTGTGATCCTCTGCAGATAATGCATCCCATGGCCACATAAACGTGTAAGTGGCACTAACAGGGGTGGGTAGTGTGGCACCAGTTGCTGAAATACAGCAAAACAGGGAAGGCACCGCCCCTGGATTCATTTGGCTGGCTCTACACTCACTGGTACAAGCAGGATGGCCACATGAAATGGTTATTGGTACCACCTCGACTGAGGTAGCTGCAGTGGGTCTCAGTTGTTAACAATTCTGCAGTCAGCTGAACCCAGCCCACCACAGCAGTCAGCGCCCATGCTGAGAACAGACTGCTTATGTTTAAAGTCACTTTTTCAACACAGGCTGACTGAATAAGGCAGCACGATTCTTGCAGCACAGTCTGCACCGAACTCACCGGCCGTACGCTGCTGTTAATGCAGCTCCTTTCTGACACTCGCAATTATTCATATCATCTCCCTCACAGTGCACCAGTGGTGCTAAAAATGCCTGACTAATGCATTTTAGTGTGGTGATGCGATCACCACACTAAAATGCGGAGTCTAACACCTGATGCGTGGTACTTTACAGGACTGAATACCAGCGCGGGCATAAGACTCTAGTCTCAACGCTTGACTGCCCTCCTTTTGACAGGACCTTAAGGGTCTGTATAAAGAGTGCCTTATTATAGAGCCATAAAATAATGCCTGTATATATTTTTTTATCTGCCTGCATTTCCTGGCAAGCACAAAACATACATCAGAAAGGAAGATGTAATGGGGCCTTGACACTGTGGAATCAGTGGCAGCTGTGTACACCGCTAGCACTGACTGAGGGTCTAGTTCGTTGTAATGGAAGCTCTGCAGAGTTGCACCTGGGCTGAGATCTAAGCCCCTATGCAATGAGTCTCAACAAGGAAGACGCCCGCCTCATAGGCACAAGACAATAAACTGGGGATGAGGCATGACGTGTTCGAGGGCAAATGCCCTGTCTTTAGGGCACAGAGGCTGCCCAAGAAATATATTTAGGGAGCAGGCAGCCTACACAATTTCATGAGCTTATCTTCTAACCTTTCAAGGTGTTTAGTGAAAAGACATATAGTTAGTGAGGTTTGATGTACTTTTTTTATTTCTTCTGACATTATAAAACAAATACAGATTTCACTATTGTTTCTGCAGATTTTCTAGATAGTTTACACCCGGGCCTGATTTTCTGATGCAAATAGCATTTATGCTGGCATCGGGTGTTTTATGCCACCTTTTAGCACCTCTGTGGTAAAAAATAAAAATTAACTAGAGATGAACGTGCACAGATGGTTTTGCACTGATTTTATTTGCAATATTATCATTTTTTTACATTTTGTACAGACAGTTTTCAGCAAAAGAGCGGGCTATGTACCTGTGCAAGAACAAAGGGAAGTGCAATCTGTGCTCAGCTTCCAGTGGGAGCAAGTGCAATACTGTTTGTTCCTTTTGTATTGTATTGCAATATTTATATAGCGCTTACTAGCCCTATGCGGAGCACTGAAGTGCTTGCCTACATGGGTAGTACGCTATACTGTGTAGAATGTGTGGTTAGAAGGGTGTTATATTTGTTTTTAACCAATGTGGGAACTGTTTTCTGGTCATGAATGAGGACCACTTAGGTGCGGTTATCGTGTTATGGAATGCAGTGTTTAGCAGTGTGATTGAAGAGGAAGTCTGAGAGACAGGCAAGCAGTTTATGGTTTTCCATAGCAACTGTGAGCAGCTCTGTAGGTCTCTTGATGATATTTTGTATTTTCCTAGTCCATTCTAAGATATTTTGTTTACAGTCCTGAGCAGGCATAGCTTGAAGGATGACATGGATCAGTGACCTGCTGGGATAGACATTGTTACTATCATCCCATATCTTAATGCCACTGCGAGATGTCAAAAGGTAGTTATCACATGTAAAAAGAATGGGGGTTGGGAGCACACTGCATCACAGTCCTAGCACAGTTCGCCCCTGAAACACGATGCACCTGTGTGCCTGTGAATGGTACTGTAACCTGAGAGGAACTTGGCAGCATTTCCAGCAACCCCAGATGATTTTTCTTTGCTCACTAAAACTGCTGTTCTCCACTGATGAAGGGCTCAACCCAGAAACACGTGTCTAGAGATATACAGCAATGTCTGCACCAACTTTGTTGAAAAACTCCAGCTATTTTTCAAGTAAGTTTGAACTGTGTACTGCATTTACCAGGATGCGAAGGGGCGAACTTTGCTTGGACTGTGAGGCAGTGTGCTCCCAACCCCATTCTGTTTAAAAGGCTCCCTTGAGCCAGCAAGCTGCCGAGCTTTGGAGATGCACCTGTGTGCCTGTGAGTGGTCCTGTGACCTGAGAGGAACCTGGCCGCATTTCCAGCAACCCCAGATGATTTTTCTTTGCTCACTAAAACTGCTGTTCTCCACTGATGAAGGGCTCAACCCAGAAACACGTGTCTAGAGATATACAGCAATGTCTGCACCAACTTTGTTGAAAAACTCCAGCTATTTTTCAAGTAAGTTTGAACTGTGTACTGCATTTACCAGGATGCGAAGGGGCGAACTGTGCTTGGACTGTGAGGCAGTGTGCTCCCAACCCCATTCTGTTTAAAAGGCTCCCTTGAGCCAGCAAGCTGACGAGCTTTGGAGATGCACCTGTGTGTCTGTGAGTGGTACTGTGCCTGGGAGGAACTTGGCAGCATTTCCAGCAACCCCAGATGATTTTTCTTTGCAATCTAAAACTGCTGCTCTCTACTGATGAAGGGCTCAACCCAGAAACACGTGTCTAGAGATATACAGCAATGTCTGCACCAACTTTGGTGAAAAACTCCAGCTATTTTTGAAGTAAGTTTCAACTGTGTACTGCATTTACCAGGATGCAAAGGGGCGAACTGTGCTGGGACTGTGAGGCAGTGTGCTCCCAACCCCCATTCTGTTTAAAAGGCTCCCTTGAGCCAGCAAGCTGACGAGCTTTGGAGATGCACCTGTGTGTCTGTGAGTGGTACTGTGCCTGGGAGGAACTTGGCAGCATTTCCAGCAACCCCAGATGATTTTTCTTTGCTCTCTAAAACTGCTGCTCCCTACTGATGAATGGCTCAACCCAGAAACACGTGTCTAGGGATATACAGCAATGTCTACACAAACTTTGGTGAAAAACTCCAGCTATTTTTTAAGTAAGTTTCAACTGTGTACTGCATTTACCAGGATGCAAAGGGGCGAACTGTGCTGGGACTGTGAGGCAGTGTGCTCCCAACCCCCATTCTGTTTAAAAGGCTCCCTTGAGCCAGCAAGCTGACGAGCTTTGGAGATGCACCTGTGTGTCTGTGAGTGGTACTGTGCCTGGGAGGAACTTGGCAGGATTTCCAGCAACCCCAGATGATTTTTCTTTGCTCTCTAAAGCTGCTGCTCCCTACTGATGAAGTGCTCAACCCAGAAACACGTGTTTAGGGATATACAGCAATGTCTACACAAACTTTGGTGAAAAACTCCAGCTATTTTTTAAGTAAGTTTCAACTGTGTACTGCATTTACCAGGATGCAAAGGGGCGAACTGTGCTTGGACTCTGAGGCAGTGTGCTCCCAACCCCCATTCTGTTTAAAAGGCTCCCTTGAGCCAGCAAGCTGACGAGCTTTGGAGATGCACCTGTGTGTCTGTGAGTGGTACTGTGCCTGGAAGGAACTTAGCAGCACTTCCAGCAACCCCAGATGATTTTTCTTTGCTCTCTAAAACTGCTGCTTCTACTAATGAAGGGCTCAACCCAGAAAAACGTGTCTATAGATATACAGCAATGTCTGCAAGAACTTTGGTGAAAAACTCCAGCTATTTTTGAAGTAAATTTGAACCGTGTACCAGGATGCAAAGCGTCAAACTGTGCTGGGACTGTGAGGCAGTGGGCTCCAAATCCCCATTCAGTTATCACATGTAACTTGTTGAGACCCGAAGTGGTGAACTAAATTAATGTCCAAAGCTAGTCAACGGCATGTGACAAATCTCCTCAGTTATTCCATGCCTATTCAGTCTGTGATAGGTGGTTAATTGCTGTGGCCTGGTATAGTACTGAGTGATGGACAGGACTCATAGCAGTTATGTTATATGTGAGTGTGAGAGTGTCAAGTGGCATAAGGATTGTATTATGCAGTCTGTATAACTACATTCAACTGCCGAACCACTGAGGGGCAGATTTATGTTGGACTTGCGCAACGTTTGCGTCACGCAGCGGTGGCGTAAATGTGGTGCATCCCTGTGACCTATTTACAACGTGATGCATCTAGGCAGATGCGTCACGTTGTAAAGCCCTGCGCCACATGTGGGCGTTCCGGCACAGGGTGGGCATTCCGGGGCAGGTGCGCCTCGCAAAAGTGGCTGAGTGAAATCTACAAGATTTCACTCAGTCACTTTTAGGCCAATGATGCATCAAAACCCTGTGCCTGCTTGAAGCAGGCGTAAGGCTTGATGCAGCATTGGACAGATAGGGCACCCCGAGCCTTGCTGGTGCTGCGTCGTGCTTGCGACGCAACATGCCGCCAGCATTACGGTTGGCAGACACACCTAACGACAATATGACTGAAACCAACCGTGAACAAAGCTGCCTCCTTCCAATCTTCAATCTAACCAACCATACCCTGTCTAGCAATGAAGTGTCACTCCTGAGCAAAGGCTTCTCCTTTGTCCCGACAATACGCCCCAATTTCCAAGACGTACAAACAGAACTTCTGAGATTCTTCAGGAAGATTCGCTTACACAGTTTCTTTGCTCTCAACCCTTCACCCCCCACCCATGGCAACACCCCCTTCAAAACCCCGTCTATATTCTCCCCAACTGGCGGTATGATCCTGGCGGAGATACCTACTTTTGAGAAATTAGTACTCAAAGATCTAACCACCTTGAGAACCAAAGGTTCTTCATACCATACAACATCACGCTTGAAGAAAAACAAGCAATCTCCTCCCTCAAAAACAACCAGTCTCTCATAATAAAACCTGCAGACAAGGGAGGCGGTATTGTGATCCAAGATCTAGAACTCTATAAACAAGAAATATTACGACAACTGAGTAAAACTGAGCATTATTGCAAACTCCCTCAAAATCCTACAACAGATATTCAAGAAATGATTAGTAAGGTTACCACAGAAGGACTCGACTCAGGTTTTTTGTCGAAAAAAGAATTTGACTTACTCAATACCAAGTCTCCCCGCATTCCTGTTATCTACTGCTTACCTAAAATCCACAAAAACCCTCTATCCCCTCCAGGACGCCCCATAGTTTCTGGTTGCCGGTCTGTCTTAGAGCCACTGGGCCATTATAGTGACTATTTCATTAAACCCTTTGTACCGGAAACCCTCTGCTATATCAAGGATAGCATGAACATGATTAACATGATAGAAGGACATCCCTTTGACCCCACATCCAGCACCATGTGCACGCTGGATGTGGGGTCACTATACACCAACATTCCACAGTATGACTCGTTACGTGCGATCGAAAAGGTACTTGATTCAAGGACACGGCCTCACAATGTTCCATCCTTGTTCATCCTACATCTACTTGAAATCTGCCTTACAAAAAAAAAATATATATTTATTCTTTTCGAGGGGCAGTTTTATGGCCAGGTCAGGGGTACTTCCATGGGAGCAATTTTTGCCCCTAACCTGGCCATCCTGTATATGGACAACTTAGAGACCAATAACATCTTACATACATCTAATCCTTTCCACAATGGCATCACCTTGTGGAAACGCTATATAGATGATATATTTATGTTATGGACCGAATCCTGTGACAATCTCTTACTGTTTCAACATTGGCTGAACAACAATAGCGGAGGTTTAAAATACACCCTGTCTACCAGTACTGAATCCATTGCGTTTCTAGACTTAGAGATAAGACACACTGATGGTCGTCTTACCACTTGTCTACACCGCAAGCCTACAGAGCGCAATACTCTGCTAGAATACAGCAGACACCACCCCCTGGCATTACGGGACTCACTCCCCTATTCCCAGTTTTTGCGCATCAGGCGTAACTGTTATTTTAAAGAAGATTACTTTACAGAGGCAAAACACTCAGTAAGAAACTCAGAAACCGTGGCTATCCCAGAAAATTGGTACGTCACTCTCTCAAAAGGGAAAGAGAAGCCCTCTTGGAACCCAAACAAAAGAAAGAACAAGATAGGCTAATCTGTGTGACCACCTTTTCCCCTGTTTCCAATGCAGTCAGAAAAAGTGTGTTGAAACACTGGCCTGTTCTCAATGCAGGTCAACTGACTCTGGACCGCCCCATGTTTGCTTTTAAAAGAGCAAAGAATATAAAGGACCATCTAGTGAGAGCTTCCCTACCACAGCAACCCCTCAAAACTACAATAAATAATGCATGGGGTCTGCCGCCACTCTTGGGCCATTCAAAATGTGGAAACTGTGTATGTTGCAACTCAACCATTGAAGGCAAAACTTTTGAGTATGGAAATATAAAATTTGACCGTAAATACTTTTCTAACTGCAACTCCACAAATCTTGTATATGCTATTTTATGTCAATGCATGCTCATTTACATAGGCCAAACAAGCCAGAAAGTGAAACTACGAATTGGCCAACACAGAAGCAGGATAAGGTGCAAGAAAGCTAATGCACCGCTTGTTGAACATTTTTCAGAAAAAAGGTCACAGTGACAAAGACTTGGTATGGACTGTGATAACAATCATCAAACCCCCTCCTCGAGGAGCAGTCATGTCCCTTTTGCTCAACAAGGAGGAACTCCATTGGATCGTTAAAACCAACAGCATCAGGAATGGCCTGAATCGTCTCGAAGATTGGACCTCCCTACTGTAAACAAAGCTTACAAGAAAGAATCCTCTAAATGTTATTCTATGTACTGCAGTGTGCCTGATTAACTTGAACATTGTTCACTTTTTTCACAATATTCACCACCTTAAGATGGCCGCCGCGTCTGCACACCATGACTAGAGGATTCACTTCCACAGTCCTTTCTCACTGTTCACAGCCTAACCGGCTCCCACCTCCGCAGTCCATCTTCGCTTTCTGCAGACCACATGGTCCTTTTAATAAACTTGCCAAATGGGAGCTCTCTAAAACCAGAACCCCACTATCTGCCACAGCGCCGTTGACTTCTGCATGTAAGTAACCCACTTGCGCCGTTTCCTCTCACTCCAGTCCCTCCATGCCCCGCTGGGTAATTGACTCCACTGAATTTTCTTCCCAGATCGAGCTATTACGCTCCCGATCCTGACGACTCTCCTCGCTGGACAAGGCAGTACCAGTAATTATTCTACCAGTAGCACGTCATGCCGCTCACTCCCCTAGTCGCTCTCAACCGTCTTAATGCTGAACAATTATTTTTCCAGATTCCTCCATTGTTCGCGGTATCCTCTGATCCAATGCATTGCCTGTTGTAATACGCGTAGGTTTATGCATTTACTCTTCCCAGCCGCATGCTCCGTATAATGTTCACTTGCACTCATAACAATTGTGCCCTTCACTACAGGACAGCGCCACGGATCCCGGTTCAGCCTCCGTCTATATTTTTGTTTTATGGTTAATTGAACTTCACTGCCCACATTTCCGACCGATCTCACTCCGGTCACAGAGTCACATCAAAATTTGGAACACTTGTCTCCATCACTGCGCCCAAATAGTCTGCCCTCACAGGACTTGATATTTTGCTCCTCAATACTCCGTTAATTTGTCATCACTGGCACTCAAATACACCACTTCCAAACGATTAAGTCCTTTCCCGGTTGTCTCGCGAATTCCTAGACACGGATATCCACAATGCGCCGTTTTTCTTCACTACGAGCACATGAACACATTCTGTTTTAATGGAAGAGATGAGGTTGCAGTTTTCAAATACAACATGCCTAATTTCATGTAATTTTTTCTCTCCCCTTTTCTCCTCCTTTTTTCCAATGTACTCTATAAATGTATAGAATTGCATTAAAAGGCAGTGTAATATTTAAAGACAACAATGACTATAATCTTGTCCTGATGATGATGCCCCTCATTTAACTTAAGGCATTGAAACGTCGTCGACCAAAAAAAACCCTTATGCAATATGACATTTAAAATATTGTGAAATGCAATGGTGTGGTTATAACAATGTTTGTCTGTAACACTGACTACAAGTACACACATATTTTTGCTTTGCTCCTTTTACCATTCTGTTCGTTGTTTTGTCTGAATGTTGTGGGTCACGGCTGTACCCACTTGTTATTAATGCACTCATTCTGTTTTATTAAGAGAATTGTTAAATAAATTCCTTGTCCGGCTGGACAAAAGACATAACACTTATCAGGTGTGGGATTATCAGTTTAGTATACCATTGTGTCCACGAGTAGGGACCACTGTTTTTTTTAAATATTCAAGAGTGTGGCCATGCTCATCTGTGTCCAGGAAATGTTGACTGGTTGGGAGTGGTGGGTAGACAGGAAGGCCCGTTTGTTCATGGTGATTTAGGGCTCCAGGAGAGGACAGATCCTGGATTGATGCTGATCTAATGGAAGAGGTCCCAGGAGATAAATTGACCTGAACCTTAAGGAAGCAGCGGGGAGGGGTGAAAGTGGTAAGGTAATTTTCTGCTTGTAGTTGACTTTTTGTCCACTGATTTATAAGTTATTGATTCCTCCAAAGGGCAGTGAGACCCGGATGGAATTACACATGAGGATGAGGAACTTGGACAGAGACCCGCGGCACACCCTGAGTCAGCCCGCTGGATGTTTGGAAGGGGAGCTGAAGGTGAGTCTGACAAGTTTGAAAGAGTGAACGAGGTAAGGAGTAACGTTTCAAGGAATTGATAGGTGTAACTGGAGAGCCAAGAGGAGGATGGGTAGTTGTCTACTTTTCTGAGAATAACAGCGCTGACTGGATGTGGGCAACGCAAACGGTGACTATAAGTGGCACCTTAATCACAACAATGATACATTCTGAGGCCTCGCATAGACAGACATATACCTGGACTGCAATCTGCCTTCACTCTGGTTGCCAGAGTAGAGAGCTTCTCGTGTGAACGTACTTTACTCCACCCTTCCTCCCTTTCCAATCAATGTCTTGTTATTCCAACACAAAGGGATGTTGCACGTGTATCAAATACCAAAGTCATACTCTGTGACCTGTGGGGCATACAAAATGCACTGAATTGCCTCTTATGACCTAATGAATAAATGTAAACACCCAGCTCAGTGGTACAATTGATGTAGATCTGAGAAGGGTGACTGGCAAGGTCGGCCCTCTCTGGAGGAGAACATGTGACTTGCAGGTCACCAGGCTGCCTTAGTGTATAGTCAAAACACCATGAGAGCATGGGCAAACAATACTGGTGGACACATAAGGGTATCTTCTTTGCTGTTGTCTCCGAGAGCAATATCGAACCACATCTTCCACTTCTTCCATTTTTTCTCCAAGAGTAATATGGAACACTTCCTTCACAGAAGTATATGGTCTCCACTAGTAGCACGTTTATCATTGTAGATAATTACTGGTATACCAGGAGATTAGTGACAGCAGAGGAGAGGGAAGCTTCCACGCTATGTCATGCTTTCCTGCCGGTTCTGCTCTGCAGAAAGCATCTCTGGACTTGCGATTCTATCGTGGGCCCTTTTAGTTTCATTTTTTTCTAGATGATACCGAATTCTAGTCACGGTGCACAAGAATGTTTTGAGCCCCCTCCCCTGTCCCCAACCCCAGTAATGAAGCGTGAAGTGATGCCATTGGGACAGGAGTCAGACTAGGACATTCCAGCACTCATATCAGGTCATGTCTAGCCAATGGTCAGCGCGACCAAAGAAAGCCACTGGAAATAATATGCATAGAAAACTCATCTGAATTTTCTTTCAAGCTTCATGGCGGTGAGAAAAGCCAAAGTACTGAAGCAAAGCAATCACTACCGCCTCTTCCATCTTCCTGGTCCCAGTTCTTACACAATGAGTAGCTACCAGCAAAAAGCCTACCTTTTCTCTTCCTTCCATTCATGTGAAAGACTGTCCCATGAAAAGGCAGTGACTTAGGCCCTCTGTTTTGATATTGCATAAAAAAGTGTTATTCTTCTTCTCCTTGCTGAGGAATATCCACAAAAGTAAGATTGACTTGAGGTGCTGCGAGATTTCGAGTAACTCAGCTCTTTCAGGGTCAGTCAGTCAGTCAGTCATAAAAATTGTATTCGGCTATAACCAGCCATAAAATAATGCATCATTTCATATTAAAAATACAGTACAAGGATTCAATGTAAATTCCGTAAACAAAGAACCCGCACCAGCAATACAATTCATGATTGAGTTTCAACAATAATCACAGTGGTAAAAATAAAAAAGATAAAAAGTAATTTTCCAACAATATTTTGTATCCGAACTGCGGAAGAAATATATTTATAAACCATTAGGCAAGTGAATTCGTCATTTAAAAGCTGAAGATGACACAGGGTGGCCCAACACTTTCTAATACCTAGGAATTTTAAGAATGGTTTTAAAAAGGCACATCTTTCATTAGTGTACAATTTACCAAAAAACTTTAAAGTGCAATGTGCTCTGAGTTGATTCTGAGTCGCAGGGGCATAAATCTAACTTGGCATCAGAATATGGATTTTGAGGATGTGAAACCAACAGATGAGAGATTCCAAACCTGAACCTGATACGGTAATACAATTTGGCGTGGCTAAGTGGAAGGGATAAATAAACCTCCATGCCTGGAGAACAGACTAAAAGTGAGTGGTCAACAACCCTTTTTTTGTTGTTTCCTCTTTTACTTGTACATAAATGTTTTTACTCTCTTAGTATGATTTTTAACTAGATCGAATAAAGATTCTTTGACTGACTGTATGTCTCTCAACAAATATGAGTGAGCTAAAAACTCCCCTTTCAACTTTGCCCTTGATGTTTTGGCAATATTCCTGGGATTCTCAAAACAATCCAACAATCCCAGAGTCTCCAATTGTACCTTGACATAGGAGATCCATGGAATTTTGCTCACCCATTCCGATTTTAAACAGTCTGTAATAATAGTGTGATTTAAAACTGCTGCTCCCTTCGCCCAAATGTTATGCCACAATAACAAAGGAGCCAAGTGTATATGAATGGACAGGGTAATCACCCCAAGCTCACTATGACAAATAGTAGCAGTGGTGGATTTAGGAACACTCTGCAAGCGTTTCAAGAACATATTCTCAGCTCCCTGCAGGCGTTCAACATTGCAAGAGCCCCAAACTCCAGTACCATACAGGTTGACAGCACACGTACGTGCTTTGTAGATTTCAGTCATTACCTTAATAGGACGGGAGCCTAATTTTTTTGTAAACCTGAAAATTGCCTCCAAGCTTTGATTAAAACCCCTGATCCTTGCCTCTAACCGATGAGACCAGGTTTTTTTTGATTCGATAAGATAAGAGAAAGTGGGCACATAAAGTAGTTTCTCATTATTTATGAAACATGTTTTTAACATAGCAAGGGATTTACCCACCACCATGATGTGAGATTTAGCTACATTTGTCTTCAGGCCAAGGTCATCCATAAAATATTAAAAACCAATTAAAAGCCTCTGCAACCCCACTCCAGTTCAGGACATTAAGACACAATCATCTGCATATAATAACGCTGGTAATAACCTTCCACCTATTTGGGGGACATCCCCATTCCCGGTTTTAATGTGGCTCTCTAGGTCGTTTATATACAGACAGAATAAGAATGAGGCAAGCACACAGCCGTGTCGTACCCCGCGGTTCATCTCAATTGGAGCTGAGAGTTCCCCATCAGCTCCATAACTTACCCTCCCCGTGACATCCCGATGCATTGCTGCTAGGAAGTGCACAATGGCCGATCCAATGCCCATTTGCAACATCTTCTCCCAGAGCCTCCCTCTCTGCACCCAATCAAAGGCGGACGTCAAGCCCATGAACCCTAAATAAAGGGACCCAGGCTTGGCTAAGGTGTATTAACCTATGACTCGGTGCAGGTTGAGGCACTGTTCAACGGTGCCAAGGCCTCTCCTAAAACCATATTGAATGTCAGAAAAGTTTCCGGTTTCAATACCCAATCCTCCAGCCTTTCCAGAATAACTCTACCCATAATTTTGCAGGTACAGTCAATTAAGCATATTGGACTGTAACATTTGGGATCCACCCTATCATCCTTCTTGAAGATTGGAACTATTATCACGGATCTCCAAGAATCAAGGGGACCTAGAACCGCGTAAGAACTCAAAATATTTGTAAGCAGTGGGAGCCACAAGGGAGTGTTAGCTAAAAACAAATCTGCGGGGATACCGTCAGGGCCTGAGGCCTTATTCCTCACAGACTGTGTTAGGGCCCTGTCCACTTCGTCTAATGTTGGAGGTACCAGGGTAGAGTCCACATAGTTAAAATTACTAGAAAAATCTAGATCACTGCCAATTTTATAAAGATTTGAAAATTGATTGACCCAGGTCTCAAGCATATTTGCTGTGTCAATCTTCCTGTTATCGTTCCCATTAAAATATTTCTGGCTGACGGTTTGCCAGAAGAGTTTAGAGTCCCTACTTTGGCAGCCTACATAGAGTTGTTCCCAAGCCTTATCAATCAATCAATCAATCATCGCATTTATATAGCGCACTACTTGCCCAGTGGGTCTCAAGGCGCTGGGGGAGGGGGATCTGCTACTGCTCGAACAGCCAGGTCTTGAGTTGCTTCCTGAAGGCGAGGTGGTCCTGGGTCAGGCGGAGGTGGGTGGGGAGGGAGTTCCATGTCTTGGCGGCGAGGTAGGAGAAGGACCGTCCCCCTGTGGTGGCTCTACGGATGCGGGGGACGGCAGCGAGGGCGTGGCTGGTCGATCGAAGCTGGCGTTTGGGAGCGTAGAAGTTGAGGCGGCTGTTGAGGTATCCTGGGCCTTGGCTGTGAAGGGCTTTGTGTGCGTGGGTGAGGAGACGGAAGGTGATTCTCTTGTTGACCGGGAGCCAGTGCAGGTCTCTCAGGTGTCCGGAGATGTGGCTGCGGCGGGGGGTGTCCAGGATGCGTCGTGCTGAGGCGTTCTGGATCCGCTGGAGTCTCTTCTGGAGTTTGGCGGTGGTTCCGGCGTATAGGGTGTTGCCGTAGTCCAGACGGCTGGTGACGAGGGCCTGGGTGACCGTCTTCCTGGTCTCGGTGGGGATCCACCGGAAGATCTTACGTAGCATGTGCAGGATGTTGAAGCACGACGAGGAGACGGCGTTGACTTGTCTGGTCATGGAGAGGGAGGAGTCCAGGATGAAGCCCAGGTTGCGTGCGTGGTCTGTTGGTTTGGGTGCGCTGCCTAGGGCGGGGGGCCACCAGGAGTCGTCCCAAGCGGCGGGTGAGGATCCCAGGATGAGGACTTCCGTCTTATCTGAGTTCAGTTTCAGGCGGCTGTTCTTCATCCATTCGGCTACCTCTTTCATCCCTTCGTGAAGGTTGGCTCTGGTGGTGGCGGGGTCGTTGGTAAGGGAGAGGATCAGCTGGGTGTCGTCGGCGTAGGAGATGATGTTGAGGTTGTGCTGGCGTGCGATGTCTGCGAGGGGGCTCATGTAGATGTTGAAGAGGGTTGGACTGAGCGAGGAGCCTTGAGGGGCGCCGCAGATGACTTCGGTGGCTTCAGATCTGAACGGAGGGAGGCGGACTCTCTGTGTCCTTCCGGCGAGGAAGGAGATGATCCACTCCAGTGCCTTCTCCTGGACTCCGACGTTGTTGAGGCGTTGTACTAGGGTACGATGGCAGACAGTGTCGAAGGCCGCGGAGAGGTCGAGGAGGATGAGTGCCGCTGTTTCTCCGTTGTCGAGCAGCGCTCGGATGTCATCGGTGACTGCGATCAGGGCGGTCTCGGTGCTGTGGTTGGCCCGGAAGCCAGACTGCGAGGGGTCGAGGGGTCGAGGGATCCGTTCGTCTCGAGGAAGGCCGCCAGCTGCTTGTTGACGGTCTTCTCGATTACTTTTGCAGGAAACGGGAGCAGCGAGATGGGGTGGTAGTTTTTGAGGTCGGTGGGGTCAGCCGATGGCTTCTTGAGTAGAGCGCTGAGTTCGGCTTGCTTCCAGCTCTCCGGGAAGGAAGCGGTGTCGAAGGATATGTTGATGATGTCCCGCAGGTGGGGTGCGATGACAGCGTTGGCCTTGTTGAAGACGTGGTGAGGGCAGGGGTCGGTCGGAGATCCGGAGTGGATGGAGTTCATCGTGCGGACGGTGTCTTCGGTGCTGATCGGAGTCCAGGCGCGGAGGGTGGTGGTGGGGGGCGGTGGTTCGGTCGCGGTGTTCGTCGGTTGAGTGCTGAAGCTGTTGTGTATGTCCGTGATCTTGTTGTGGAAGTAGGAGGCGAGGGAGTATGTCTAATCTCTAGCTTGCGTTTTTCTATCGCCTGCTTATATTCAAGGCATTACTGCTTTACCTCTGATGTATTTCGATGTGTTGATTTCAGTGCCTTAATTATTTATTTATGAGTAAAAGTGCAGTCACCATCAAATCACCTCTTGTTGCTCTGTGTATTAAGCGTCATGTTTTTGGTCAATAAGGCATTTATTGTCTCTTTTATTGACTCAAATTATATCACCATGGCGGGAGGGTTTATGGCGTCTTCCAGGCAATCTAATACTTGGGTCAAGTTAGTAGTTATGATTTTAGATAGAACCCAGTCAGGTTTATGGTGGACCACTTCCGAAGCAACCCCTTATTTTTAACATGAGATAGTGGACCCGATCTAACTATGGCAGTTTTTTCATAAGACTGTGTAGTCAACTCTAGCGATATAGGATAGTGATCACTATAACAAATTTTATGAATGTTAAAAATCAAAGAATGAGGTTTAAAATATCCTGAAAAACCAATAAAATCAATTAAGGTGCCATTTCCTCGCCCTATATATGTGACTAAATCAGTGTCTGCAGAGTTTATAAGATCCGCAGTAAGGAATAGGGAAAATGTTGACAAAAGGGAATTAAAAATATTCCCACAGGGATTATGATTAAAATGACAACTGCCATCACTCACCCCAGCCGCCAGATGAAATGCGGACTGTTTAGACAAAGGGCAACCTTTACAGTTAAAATCGCCTCCCAAAAGGACTGCAAAATCTGTTCTCACCTGTTCAATATGGTTTGACAAGACATTATCCAACACTTGGGCAATACTAACCTTTGTCACATTAAAGTTATTGTCATAAAAATGTACAACAACCAATGTAAACATTTTCCCAAGAAAGATGTTGGTAATCTGGAAATGGAGTGAATCAGTCCAAATCTTTCCTAACCTGCCATTCAATGTTGTAGAAACCAGGGTCAGTAATCCTCCCTTGGCATGACCACCTAAGGAAACATTTGCTGTCGTATGGATGGAGAAAAAGCCATTTATATGTACGATGTCTCGCATCCATGTTTCCTGAAGGCATTACACTATAGTTTCGAACAAAATCAGTCCACTAATTAATTTCCAGCTTGCGTGACAAGCCTGTAATATTCCAAAATAGGCTGCCATAGGTGGTCATATTATTATGACAAATAGTCCCTTCTGATGTAGGTAAAAAAATGGAGCATGGCCGTCCAAAGACACAATAACAATGGATGCCACGAATAATTCCAAGTCACCCTGCATCATAACATTTATTTATTTATTTATTTATTTGCAGGTTTGTACCGCGCTGGCTTCACTCCCAAGGGAGTATCTCCGCGCCTTTGGCTTCTACAGAGGGTTTTGAGGGAGGGAGTCTTTAAAGCTGATCCAGTCTGGGTTTACTGTTCAAACAAAAAGGTCTTCAACCTTTTCCTAAAGGGGAGATGGTCTACACATTAGGTGGCGGAGAGTTACTCTCCGGTGATAAATGAGTAATGATACTAACTGAATTTTAGACACGGCAGGGGAGACTTTATTCCGCTGACCACATGCATGTACATGAACATGTGGCAACTCTCCTCATGTGTTAACCACAAAACATATTAAAGAATTCCATGCGTCTTCTGAAAAATGTACAATGTCCATTTTAACCATTGGAGAGGAAAACTAAATATCCATCCCAAGGACCTGTGTACTAAATGGTGGATGGTGTAGATAATATAAACTACTTTTAACTCCATGCAAATTCGAGCCCAAGGAAAAAAGTCAATCCACATAATCTCGAGAAGAAAAACGATTAAAGGTTGGGATGGCAAAAGCAGGTAACGCATTAACAGCTGTGGGTTCGAAGCCAAGGCCACTATTTATAGGTGGCCTATAAAAATAACCCAATGGTACAGCCTCCATAGTGCCTCTTTCCTTATTACTCCTAAGCATCATGTCGAAGAGCCAATATACCAGGGTCTTGTCCCTAATATTAACGATAATGCAATCACCACTTTCTTTTGTTAGCTATGAGCCCACCCATGATACACGTTCAACATTATTTATCTTGCAATACAAATCGTCACTGCCTATCCAATCCACGGCCTTTGACAACCAATGTACAGTCTTGTTCTTAAGCTGCTTCCAGTCCTCTTCCTTATCGTTTGGCAGGGGTGGAACGTTTTTAAGTACGATAACATAGGGTGGGGCATCAGGTGGAAGGTGAAGTGTTCTTCTGTGGCCCTTTCCGTCATCAGCCAGGCTTGTGTTGCACTGTCTGCCTGCAACATTAAGCCTTCCAAGGTCCCTGCGCCTTGCTAATGCGTTTGTCCAACCATCGCCCAGCATGTGAGGCTCTTCTATTTGTGATTTTACTTGCTGTGATATATGTTGGGAAACTTTTGTAGTTGTATTACAAATTGTATTAGCTGTTAATAAAAGAGATGGCGTTACTTTAGCTAAGTCCTTACTTAATATAGTGGTAGAAACTGGAGGAGGACCTAACCCAGATGTTGACTTCAAGACACTGGCACCAATCAGCTTTTTTAAAGACATGTCTATGCTATTTAGCACTCCCATGAGTGGTTCGAGTAGTAACTTAATAGTAGCCTCCAGTGCGGTATTGAGTTGTGTAGTTGATAAAGAATCCACTGTATGCTCAGTAATTCTAATACCCGGAACAGTATCTGAGACCAAAGCCTTTGCTGCTTTCCTTTTGGGGGGGGGGGCGTGATCTTCTATTGGGTTACCGGGGCAAAGCATTTTTTTTTTCCTTGCCACAGGCCTTTGTTTGTAGTGTGTCAACAAAACCTCCTTGTTGTAGGATACTATTGGTGGCTGCGGTCCCAGAAATATTGGACACTAAGGTCTCCACAATTGAACTTGAGCTCCCTAATCCATCTCCCCCAGCATTACAATCCTGTGGATCATTCTGCTCCAACTCTGATGCAGTCATGGTACCGCTGTGCAAGGCCCTTTGTGTAGCCCCCGGTCTCTACTCCAGGGATTCTATTTTGTTAGTTATAGCCCTCATAGCATTAGTCAGGAAATTTGTAATTGACGATTTTAATGGTCGATCCTTAGCGGCGGGCATTACTGTTTTGCGCGTCCCCATCTCCTTACCTTTTATATCGTGTGAAGCCAATGCAATAGTTGTGTTCCTTTACTAAGTAGCCAATAGACCAGGCCCAGCCCAGCCTTGTCCGGCCGAGGACGGGCACACACGGGCCCGCCCTTGGCCCGGGCGCCGCCCGCGCGTGTCCCGCGCTGCCGGAGCCTGGCCGCGTTAAAAGCGCCTCTGGGTACTGGTGGTGACGTGCGGCTCTACGGGTCTGCCGCCCGCGTTGCAGCATGGGGGCTGTGATCCTCTCTCCCCCTGCTATAGAGATGCGGCAAGTGGCTGGGACTGGGGCTGCAGGAACAACAGCAAGTCAGTATCGGGTTACCGCGCTGCGGGTGCCTGGCCGCGTTATAAGCGCCTCCGGGCACTGGTGGTGACGTGCAGCTCTACGGGTCTGCTGCCCGCGTTGCAGCGTGGGGGCTGTGGTCCTCTCTACCCCCTGCTGTAGAGATGCGGCAAGTGGCTGGGACTGGGGCTGCAGGAACAACAGCAAGTCAGTATCGGGATAAAAATCATCCTATTCAGTCTGTTCAGATCTGGGTGCTGTGGTGTGAAGAGGAGCCTGTCCTGCACATCTAACCTGGGCTTCTATTGGAATTCTATAACGCATATTAGCAAGCCCATTATCGCCATTTTAGCAGCAGTTTCCTGCCGCTAAAACTGCGATCATTTTAACGAGGTTCTTGCTAATGTGCCCCTTAATTCACTGATTTTTATTGCTGACTTTTCTCCCTCCTCTGTGTTTCTCCCTCCCCTGGAGTATACCTTGTAACTCTTGCTCTTGATTGGCTAGTGGGTAGCCTTCTACTGCTGATGTCATGGGACTACTTCTTTTCATTACATGTTTAGCACTCTATTGGAGTTCATCATGTCTTGATATTTACAATGCTCTAGCAATCTTTTCGGTATTTTCCTCAGCGCACCCCACCTCTCTCATCTTGTCCTCCCTACCTATGCTCCTAGTCAACATGCCAGGTGCTGGATGATGGTATTTGTGATACCCGGATGTCCTCCTTACCCTGTCTCGCCCGCCTCCATACCTTGTGATGCTTGTTACCGTCTAGACAGGAGACTGCAGAGAGTGCTGAAATGCCACCCGCCATTGGTATTGATAACTATTACACAAAGCCCTTAAAGTTACGTGCATTAACTTCCTTTTAATAAAGGGTTTAATAACACAACTTTGCTATTCCTAAGCACTATGAAGAACAGTTGTCATTATTACCAATGTAATGCTACTTAAAGTATTGTTCTCAGAAAGGATGAAAGGCTGAGTTAGCCTTGCTGGCTTTCAAACTCACAGGGCCCGATTCACAAAGAGCCTTCGTAGTTGTGGCGGAGGCGCCAGACTGTTGGTGGACTCTGTCACTGTGGGGCCTCCACCACGACTGCGTGGCTCTTTGTGAATCAGCCCCAATCTGCAGATCACACCAGATCTGGTAACAATTTTTCCTCAGGATTATTTATTTATTTTATTTAAAGAGTTTTATATAGCGCTGGCTAGACCCGGATGTATCAGAGCGCTTTACATGAGAATTAACAGTGTAACATAAAAAGTTCAACAATTACACAATAAACCCCCCTCCCTCCCCAAAAAAATATGCAATACTACAATTAGGAGAGGAGATAAAGGAGAGAGAAAAGTAGTGGAGGGAGGTGAGAAAGGGAGGATAAGGGAAGAGACAGTACGGAGAGAAGAAAAGAAGTCTGTCTAAAGACGAACTGGTTAGGTGAAGACCAAGGAGTGGATCCAGGGCCCATCTCACCTATAGCTAAACCAGGTAGCTCCATCGGGCATCATACAAAAAAGTTCAGTCTCAGTACATTGAGAGAGGGGAGAAGGAGAGCCATAAATAGAGGGAGGATGCAGGAGGAGACAACAGTGTGGTTTAACAGTATAATAGAAAAAGATCAACAATTACACATAGCATCAAACAATCAGCAATACATTAGGAGAGGAGAGAAAGGAGAGAGAAAAGAAGTGGGGGTAGGTGAGGTGAGAAAATGAGGATAAGGGAAGAGACAACCGTAGAGACGAGAGGAAGTCTGTCTAAAGACCGACTGGGTAGGTGACAACCAAGGAGGGAATCCACGGTCCATCTCCCCTATAGCTAAACCAGGTAGCTCCATCGGGCATCAGACAAAGTAGTTTGGTCTCAAGTGTTGAGGGAAGAGGTACGCAGAAAAACAGGATGGGAGGGAGATACGGCAGAAAGACGAAGGAAAGTCTGCCCGAAGACTAGCTGGGTAGGTGACGGTCGAGGGGGAAGTCCCTAAACCCATCTCCTCTATAGCTATCAGGTAGCTCCACCGGGCTTTGGCCAAATAGCTAGGTCTCAATGGGAAACATTTAAATAACATGGAGGGCAGAATAAATGGAGCGTAGCGGGGAGGGAACAGGGAAGGTGAGAAAGGGAGGATAGGGGAAGAGACAACAAGGAGAGACGAAATGAGATCTGTCTAAAGGCCGACTGGGTAGGTGACGACCAAGGAGGGAATCCACAGCCCATCTCCCCTATAGCTAAACCAGGTAGCTCCATCGGGCATCAGACAAAATAGTTCAGTCTCAATACATTGAGAGAGGAGAGAAGTAGAGATATAGATAGAGGTAGGAAGCAGGAAGAGACGACAGGAGAGACGAAATGAAGTCTGGCTAAAGACCGACTGGGTAGGTGACGTCCAAGGAGGGAATCCCCGACCTGTCTCCCCTATAGCTGAATCAGGTAGCTCTATCGGGCATCAGACAAAATAGCTAGCTCTCAAATGACGCAGGAAATTCACAGGTAAACAGGGTGGAGACTAGGGCAAGGACAACACTTTAAATATTTCCAACCAACTCAAACTTTTTAGAAGCGAAAAAATGCAGAAAAGTGTGCATTTTTTGGGTGACTTACCATGCTGTTCTTTATGATTTCGAAGACATTAGTTGAGCAGATATGCAGCATGAGAAGCTAAAAAGAGGTTGAGATTTCCCTAAATGCAGGTGTATGGTAACATATATTTGTATTATAATGCTCATGTTTAACTTAAGGTGTAGTGTTTTGGTATATTTGGCTGCTTAATTTACTACAACACGACAGGCAGCAAAGTATGAGTGCATGTATATCAGTTCAATAAATGTGGAAATATACCATTTTATGATGACTTTATTATATTCGCAAAACACCAAATAAATATGGATTAATACCAATAAGATGGGCAAAAAATAAATATGGATAAATACTGACAGAAATGTTAAAAAATAAATACCATGAAACTGGGAGACCTTACCATAATGTATACCATTAATACATTACATATCAAATGATTTCACAAAATGGTATGCAGCCACATAAACTGGTTTGAAGGGTCGGTTTTCAGTGAAAAGGGAAATGCTTATGAAAGAACAGTACAAAGTGAGAGTATATCTTGTTTCGTTCTGACCCTACTAAAATTGTGTTCTTTTCACACTTCAATACTAACATGTAAAAGGCTTCATTTGTACATTCTTCGGGGCTTATTTCCAAGCCCTCTGCGCCGCCTGTGCGTCACTTTTGCCCATGTTAAAAGTGACGCAACGGTGGCGCAAGGGGCTTGTAAATTAGCACTTTCATGTTTTTACAGTAATGACTCTCTTTTGTGCCCATGCCGCCATTAGTTTCAAGTTAGAAATTCTCAGTTTGCTTTCTGACAATCATGAACAAAGATAAGCTTAATGACTTTAAAAAAGTAGTTTGATCACTTTATTTATGGTTTATTTACATCTACCAAACTGTCCAAGGCTGAAAGAGAAAGGCATAATTATTCTCGTTCGGGTTTTCTATTCTTCCATGCCATGAACTGAGGGGGTGCCGCAGCACCTCCCACTCCCCAAGTTTCAGCACTAGTGTTTCTGGGGCAGCTAATGAGAATGCATCGAGGGCGCCATATTGAATGAGTATTTTGTTTTTTATTTTAGCTGGACTAAGTAAACTATTTCTTAAGGGGTGGTATGGTTATTATTGTGTAAAGACTGCATGCAACGAGAAAGAACCGGCCACTGGGTAATGAAGAATACTGGAAAGTGAGCAGGTCATTAACTATTTTCTTAGGCTTTTGGCATAGCTGAAGCAGGTACACTAGCACATGTTGCCTCCCCTGAACAGAACCCTTCTCAGGCGGATAATAGTGCACTGTTATCCGATTAACCCCTTGCCCTCCTCTTTTCTGTAATCCCATGGTGCGCATCACATGGCCTCCACACAAGGCCTCTGTGCATTGTTAGCAGCGGCAGAGAACACGACTGCACGGGCTGACAGTGGCAAAGCTAAGTAAACAGACTAGGAAAAAAAGGCCTTTGTAATCGTAATGAAAGCGCTGTCTGCACTAAATCCAATATGAAAACGGAAACATGAATACTCACGGCAAATAAGGACCCCTTTGCCCTAAGTCCATCTAGGATGTCCAGGTACACTGCACATAAAAGGTTACCGGTTTACCCCATGTCATCGGGGACATAGGTTCCAGGCCTGGGCTTTCCTTTTACAAATCATTGTTTTCAGGGAAGTTAGGCTAGTTCTTTCAGTGGAAATGAACAGAGACTACAGCTCCCAAAATGCAATAGGCTATATAAGAAAAGCTCAGCACTGGCTAATGGTGTTCTGTGATGACCAGACTCCATTTACAAGTGGTGCAGAGTGATATTAACGCATGGTTTCCAGTGGCAATGCCACTCCATATGACTAAAGTATTTCTGGGTGAGGTATTACCGAGCGGTGTTGGGGTGTTACTAAGGCCCATCAAGTCCATCTCCAAGCCCAGGCATCCATTTCTGTCTTGATAATGACGTACAGGACAATCTATTCCGCTCTATCATGCAGATAAGGAATTTCCGACCCAATGATTCTCTCGGTTTCGCTCCAGATATGGTCTGCTTGGTCCATCCAGGCTCCGCCGGGACCCATCTAGTGCCTCGATCTCTCGCCTAGGACCCCTAGGCGCATCCAGTCTACCAGTTTCTGTATCTACTGCAGCACCTGCTGTAGCCTCCACGGAAGACGTCAAATTAACAAATGTCAATGTAGTGATATAATCCAGTGTTCAAGGGTGAAAAAGAAGCTTCCAAGATAAAACCTATTTTTAACCTGAACTAGTCGTTATCATATTTTTGCATGGCATCTGATGAATCATTTACATGTTGAATCTTTTGAGGGTTCATCTCTGCTTTGGCTCTCAGTGCCTCTTTTCCATTTACCCACGCAGCATTGGCAGAAGGCATGCCGCTATCGGCTACCCTGGGTTTCCCGTTGTTTCTGTAAAGTCCAGACCAGTTAACTCCATATCTGGAGACACAGGCCCCGCAGCCGTGCCTGGAGCTGCTGGTAGCCGCTATGCTCGGCCCTCGCCCAACCGTATGCAGTACTCTAAGGGCAGCGGGGAAAGCGCCCCGGTGGCTCTACACTCCCTCCACGCCCGGTCACTGCGGGTGAGAACAGGCCCCTCATACATTTACCACCTGTGGCAAGCAAGTGCTAAGCATGCGCGAGTTTGGCTTGGTTATTTCACATGTAAGGGGGAAAAACTGCCAGAATTGGACCTGGCATTACCGGGTGCATGCGTTATTCCCCATTCCGCAGGAAATAACTTGCAATCCCTTGATAAGGTCTGGGGAATATCGGCCTTCTGCCCTCACCCGCCCCTATATCCATTCCGCCCGTTATCTCCTTATGTCTATCTGTGGATCTTGTAATAAGACCCCCGGCTCGTTGCCCTCTCCCCCCCCCCCCTATGAATATCCTGTCCTGCCCGCCTCGGTGCGCAGCATTCAGGGGGAATTGTGGGACACTCGTACTGGGGACCCGGTTCCAGCAGACTCTTTGTTCTTGGCCATGCGTGAACTGATACGCTGGGGATCTCCCAGGAAAAGTCTGGCGCGTGCCCGCTCTCTCTGTGGTCCGCCATGCCACACACAGGCGGATCTGCACACACCACGTGGGTGAATCATCCTCAGTATCATATCATCTCTGTCACGCCCACTCTTCTCAGGTCAGCGCTCCCATAAGTGGACACATTCCTCCTGTTTCTCTTCATAATTAGCAGCTCCGTGAGGCATCAGGGGCCGCCCAGGACCCTTTGCATTTAACTAGCGCGAGCGGTGCCTGCTGCCTTTTAAACATTAATAGGCCAAGGGGAGACAAGCAGCCCTGGTAATTGGAACAGACAGCAGACCAGGAGTCCTAGCTAATTACAGCTGTTACTCACATTTCAAGCCCCCCCCCCCCCCAATCCTCTCATTAACCCTTCCAGGCCCTGATGCCTCCAATTCATAGCAACGAGCTCTGAGACCATGGCAGCAGCGGAGCTCGGGGGACTGGAAGCCTGCAGGCTCCATGGGAAAACAGGACCCGCGCTCTCCAGTCCCTTACAGTGCAGCAGGAGCTGCTAACTACTACAGGCGCCCACTTGTAGCTATCTTCACGGGGACTCCTTCAATCCTGATTCAAAGGCTGCCTCCCGTTCCCACCTGCGGGCTCCAGCCTGCCAGTGGGATGGATGACCGGACACCACTTCTCAAGGTTTCCCATACAGAGCTCTGAGAGGCCTGCACCAGGTGCTAACATATCACACGTGTGCCAGTTACTTATTAGGAATGCGGTGCAGCGCCAGTCTGTAGGTTTGTGGGGTAGGCCCGGCTTCATGGGGGGTGTTAGAGAACATGCCCTGGCCCTCTGAGAAGGTGTGGCGTGGAATGAGTATAGCCTTTTCACAGCACATTGGATCCCTCTGGAGGGTGGTCTTGCGCCCCACCTCCACCGAGGGCGGATATGGCTTTTGTTTCGGTCTTCTCAGCGAGGTGCATCGCAGTAGGAGTGCGGGTCCTCTGCCTCTGCATACTCTTGGGGTTGTCGTTGCTCTTTAAAGCTTTATACATTAAAAACACTTTTTTTGTTTTTGTTTACTTTTGCCACCAGTGTACTCTCTATCCATCCTTTGCTTGCTGAGCTTCCATCACTAAACTACATTTTCACCCCATTGCTCACCACACGCACTCTTTCAGTTTCACATCTGTTCTACTCTTAACTTCATAATTCATCTACAGAAAGCTGCTCACTCTTGATGCTTTCAACTGTATCTTTTGTCTCGAGGAGTTATTTTATACAGCTTTCTAATCTGTTCTTCCGCCAGTGGCTTGGTTATTTCCAAGGTAGACATTAGTAATACACTGTGGGTTTCTCTGCAATCACATTCGCTTCAATCAGATGGATCTTTAACTTTAGTTGGTTGGAATTTACAAATGTGGTCACATCGCTCTTATTCTGTTTTCTCTTCTTTGACTTCCTCTTCCCTTCCCGGAAGTCCCATTGAAGTTAGTCAGTATCATTTTCAGATCACTCATCCTTGGACAGCTTGCTTCTCTGGTCAATCACACTTGTGACTCTGGGCAATAGCTCGCCTGATCTTCCTGATGGCCCGCAGCGCTGGGACACCTCCCCTGAGGTAGCTGTGTGCTTTACAAATGCTGGTATTATTATTATTATATGTCCCGCTACCTTCACACGTGCAGGTTGGCCAGTGAAGATAACATCTTTACAAGAGGGGGATGACCCGCTGCTAGGGTACCTCACTTTTCCACTGATTGTAGGGGTGCTCCACTCCCCTTCTCCTATTGACCTCACGTACATACGACTTGAGTCCTCTTCTTAAAAATCCAATCAAATGTCTCCTGCCTTATGCCATTGTGCTTTGCTCTACATGTGCATCAGGCGGTTCCTCGGAGGCCTGTCTAGATAGTTGCACACAGAGTATTGCTGTTCCCTAGAAGATGGTTCTACAAGCAAGACACACAGAAGGAATGCAGGTCAAGCCCTGCAAGCTGCTCGTGGCACTGGGCATGTGGCGTAAACCCAGAGCATAGAATCATGCTGCGACCAAGAGAAAGAAGGAGAGAAGACAGCAAACACTCAAAAGCAAAGTCTGGCTAGTTTCTCTGCAGAATTCAATCAGTTAGCCACAATGGAGAAGATTGCAGTCCACAAGATCCGCAGAAAAAAAGGCAGTGTTCACTAAGGAAAGCTGTGTATCATAAGTTTTTAGAAACAGTGTCTGTCCCTGCCACTACATGGACGGTTACCAACATGTGGGGCCCATGTGGAAAGGAGCACGGCCTAGTATTGTGTACTCATGCTTGGAATGTAATGGACGGTCTCAGCATCGGATCATCTGTGACAAAATGAAGTTTGATTTGTAGAGCGCATGGCTGCCCGAAAGCATCCCAGCGCTTGCTTAGGGAACCCGTCCTGGTATTCCCCTGCGAGATAACCCATTACTGGGCATCCCCAAGGTGAAAGCCAGGCATCCCGCTGCGAGGGGCCGTTGTGGAGATTAAGCAAGCTATTGCCCAGAGTTACAGAGTGGGACTCCATGATTGGAATAGGCACCGAGGCGAGAATTGTCAGGTCCGGGGAAATTCGAGCCCAAGACCTGCCGAGGCGGGGAATTGAACCCTGGTCCAGGCCAGACCTCTGCATCAGGGTCTGCCGCTCCAACCACTTGAGCCACACTCCTCCACACAAAATATAATGTTTTTGATTCCTCAGTGCAGAGGCGCTGTGTGAGTGCTGCAGGAAGTGGCCCAAGCACAATGGCATTGATATTTACATGCGTAAGTGTTGGAGGAATGTGATTAGGATGTAGCCAGAGTACCATGCTATTGAATGTCGAAGTTTTGTATGAATGTGAAGTGTTGTAGGAGTGTGTATGTATAGCTATTTAGCAAAACTACAACACATGATAGTATGTGGCCCAGGTATCGCATCATCAACAGATGAATGGGGAGAGGTGAGACGGAATGATGTCCCGGTATCTTGGCATTGGCCACTTAATGCAGGTGTTTGAATGAGTGTGATAAGAAGTGGTCCAGGGTTCATGATACTGATTGCGCAATGTAGACAAATCGTAGAGATGTGAGTGGTCCATTTATGTTACTTGTCACTGAATGGAGGCAGTCGTTGGATTGGCCTCCGTATCACGCCAGACTGCTCAAGGGGATGCAGGGGGAACTGGCGGGTGTGACAGGATTCGGTTACCTGCTGAAGAAGGGACTTGTAAGAGTGCGATAGTCCTTAATCCAGGTATCACAATATTGACTGTTCTTGTGAGTCCAGCAGTGTTATTTGGGCACAGCGTGCTGTATGGAGAGCCGTATGTCTGGGAGATGGAGACTTCTTGCTGAGGAACAGGCTACCTACTGTCGCACTGCATCTTCTCATATATTGCTTTAATGCAGGTTCCCAAGAACTCATTCACTTTCTTAGGGCAGCCATATTGACAGGGTTGCCTCATTGGCTATATTTATGCTCCTCTGATTTCCCATGGGCGCAGTCGGCTCGTCGACAGCTGTGCATCACACACCGACCCCTGCTGCAGCATTAAAACAATGGCATATGGGGCACTTTGCTGGATGTTATTAACCAAAGGCAGACTTTTAAAGTATGCCAGATGTAAGGCAGCTGGAGCGGGTAGAAACCAGAATTAAGGCCAGGTTGTGGGAATGGGATGAAGTGACGTCAAGGCTGGGGTGCAATGAAGTCAGTGAAAAGTAGCACAAGGCAATGCTACTTCATCTTTACTGATGTAAGGCACATTTGGTGTGAGAAATAGCACTTTATAACAGGAGACGTTTTTTCTAAATGAGTATTGCTCTTAATTGTACCAAAGTGGGGTAAATGGGACATGTATCCCTCGAGCAGATGAAATCAATTGCCATTCACAGCGCAATGTTCAGCATTAATCAATTTTTAGTCGATCATCCTATGACCATAAAAGAGACATACTATAAATAGCATCAAAAGACATATGAAAGCATTTCTGGGTTATGTTTAAAGTGCATATAAAAAGGGTTCTTAAATCACAATATAATTGACGCACTCTGCCATATAGCACACTGTATGTAAGATGCAAGATCTTGCTGTTGATAAAGACTGTCACGAATGCTAGCGCAGTCCTACAATGTCTGATATTGGCCTGTTTAAAAAAAGGTAAAATATACACCTTTTGTAATTACAAGTAAAACTTACAAAAAAGCATACAGTGCAATGTACATTGTGCGGAGCAGCCATCACATGGGCATACAGGTAGATTAGCAATATAGATACCCTGCCTAGGATGAGCCTGTAGGAAATAGACATTGTTCGGTCTTAGCCTTGTTAGCAGGAGCCTGTGATGCGAATTCCTGACCCAAGTTAGATATGGCTCAATGCCAGGGCCAGCACAGTACATAACAGTGCGCTTGCTGGCTTCTTTCCTCATTCTCTCCTCATTACATTTGGCTGGAAACATTGCCTTCAATGTTCCAAAAAAAACGACCTTGTAGGTTAGCAATCTAGTGGTGCAAATGGCTTCGTATGCATATGAGTCAGAATCCTCTGTGAGGAGTAAGGAGCTTACATATTCATGAAATTTACACAACCCAAAACTGACTTACCAGTAAGATCTCACAATTCTGGCAGACAATCGAAAGGAACTACAGAAGCAAACTGACTACAGGAGCAAAGTGTTTTGCTCAAGGTCACACAATTTCATAAAGTGATGAAGCTGAAACATAGGTCTCTTGGTTTTAAAGTATGTACTTTTTTTCTGCTAAACTACAACTCCTCCTCCCAAATGAGTATGACCCTAAGGAAACTACTCAAAGAATCCTGAACTCCAGCCAAGAGATTTAACATTCCACGCTCCAATTTCAAACATTTTTGGAAATTTACAGAATGACAGCTCTACATGGTGAGTGAACTGTTATTCAGTTAGAAGCACCCACCTTTTGTATTCAGATTCCGATCATTCCAGAATGGCATATTTTCGACACTTTCCCCAAACTATTCATATATTTCAGCAGTCAATGTTCCCATCAAATGTGTGGATTCTGTTGTGTACCTGGTTAGTAAGTATTCATTTATAGGAGAACATTATCTATTATAAAATACCCGCGAACAAGAACAATTAATGTTCGAATACCTTGATTTTAATTTACCTGCCTTTAAAAAAAGAATGCCCTATTCCTCTCGTGGGTATTGTTTCCTATCTTTAATGTGTTTTAATGGCATTTTATGCACACATTTTGTTAGAAATAAAAATAAGCTGGCTTTCCAGAAAAGTGGAGCTCTGCAGATAAAAGCTGAAATGCCCCCAGCACATATTTCTAATAAGTTCTGTTCCCTGTGATATGTAAAAGACACAACACCCAGCACATTCTTAGGTCAACTGCTTCCCACCACTTGCTTGCAGCGACCTTGCCAGATCGCATCTTTCCAGCAGGCAGGGCCGGGCTAAAAATCGATATAAGCCCTCGAAAAAATGGTCAAATCAACCGCACAATTCAGGTGGCAATAAAGTAACAAGGACCGATGGAGCAGGGTTGGACCATGTTGGAAAATGCCAGCGTGTCACAATGTAAAGAGAACTCAGCCACGGATGCACTCAGTAATCTCACTCAAAATAAATATACAAGTAATCAGAAAGTAATCAAGTTATCTGTTCGCGTACACCAGGAAAAAAGGCCCTGCTAAGCCTTTACACTGAAATCAAAAGGAAAAACTGGGTAACTATCTAGAAAAACCCGGTGCACTGCTCAAATCACTCCGAGGAGTGTAATCACAATCTTCAAACATAATGGCCCTTATTTAAGAGGCCTTGCCTCAGTTTTGCGCCGCTGGTGCGTCACTTTTTGTGACGCACCAGCGGCGTAAAAAATGCGCCATGTTGCGCCATATTTAAAAAGTGACGCATCTAGGTAGATGCGTCACTTTTTAAACCCATGCGCCAGATTATACCTGCGTCAGGTATAATGTATGCAGAGGGGGCGTTCCCCCGCAAAAAGCCTCGTAATAGTGACGCAGTGAAATCTATGAGATTTCACTGCGTCACTTTTAGGATGCTGTTGCGTCAAAATCTTGCGCCTGCCTCACAGCAGGCGTAAGACTGACGCAAGCCCTTTCACATGGGGCTTTCCCCATGTGAAAGGACGCATTGCTGGAGTTGCGTCACTTTTGTGACACACTCCAGCAATGCGTCACTTTTGCGCTTACAGATACGTCAGAAATACTGACGTATCTGTAAGTCCTTGCGACATGATGCGTCATACATTAAATATGACGCATCATTGGTGTCGCAAGGAGTGCGCAGTGAAAAGTGACGCATCGCTGTTTTCACGCAGCGATGCGTCACTTTTCATAAATGAGGCCCAATGAGATTTAAATTGGATGACGCATGTGGTACAAATGATGCAACATAAACATCAAACAAATGTACAAATAACACAAGAATGAATTTCCTGGAATCTTCAGTTGATGATTATATGCTTGTTTTAATCAATGTTCATAGAAATTGTTGCGAATTTCACAAAATCCAAAACAATGGCATCTTTAGTTCAGATACAAATCCCAAAGCATTTCGGGCTTCACAAAGCGCCCTTCGTCAGGGAAATCTACAAATGATGACTTTACTCAATACTGTAATTTCTAATTTACACTATTGAGTAAAGTCATCACTCCTCCATTAATGTATGTTTTCCTGACCGAAATTGTATGAACCCATGATATTTTCGTTGCATTTCAAACACTATAATGTTGTGCAATTATCATTTGTAGATTCCCCTGACGAAGGGCGCTTTGTGAAGCCCGAAATGCATTGGGATTTATATCTGAACTAAAGATGCAATTGTTTTGGATTTTGTGAAATCCGCAACAATTTCTATGAACATTGATTAAAACAAGCATATAATCATCAACTGAAGATTCCAGGAAATTCATTCTTGTGTTATTTGTACATTTGTTTGATGTTTATGTTGCATCATTTGTACCACATGCGTCATCCAATTTAAATCTCTTTATGTTTCAAGATTGTGATTACACTCCGCGGAGTGATTTGAGCGTGCACCGGGTTTTTCTGGGTAGTTACCCGGTTTTCCTAGCGTGTCACAATGGCCAGTTCAGCCTTCCAGCAGGTTTGTCACGAGAGCCCTCTCCGGCCGCCATGTTGGCCATCCTGATAACGGTAAATAAAGCCTTTCCTCTGCCATCACCACAGGATTAATAGTTTTTGTAGCTGCATGAGAAGTGCCTCGAAGTTAGAAGCTAGATAAAAATGCTGAAGGGGACCAAACCACTGTGATTCGAGACTTTCGGACTCATTTATGAGGAATGACGCATCGCTGCGTTAAAGCAGTGATGCGTCACTTCTCAGTGAGAACTTCTTGCAACATATCTGATGCATCATATTTAATGTATGACGCATCATGTCGCAAGAAGTTACAGAAAGGTCAGTATTTCTGACGTATCTGTAAGTGGAAAAGTGACGCTGGAGTGTGTCACAAAAGTGACGCAACTCCAGCAATGCGTCCTTTCACTTGGGGCACGCCCCATGTGAAAGGGCCTGCATCAGTCTTACGCCTGCTGTGAAGCAGGCGCAAGATTTTGACTCAACGGCGTCCTAAAAGTGACGCCGTGAAATCTCATAGATTTCACTGCGTCACTTCTACGAGGGAACGCCCCTGCATACATTATACCTGACCGGGTAGAATGTAGCGCAAGGGTTTACAAAGTGACGCATCTAAGCAAGAGGCATGTTTTACGCCTTTTGATGCGTCACAAAAAGTAACGCATCAGAAGCGAAAAACTGATTCAAGGCCTCATAAATGAGGCCCAAAGGGCGTGGGGGCAGGGGTTTCAAGTGCTGCACCATCTTCAGTGCTTAGTTACAGTTTCAACTCTTCCACTCTCCAACTTACACTTCTTGTTGCTTTACCTCACTCCAGAGTTTTACATCACTGGTTTCTCCCTTTGTCACGTTTATCCTGTCTTTCTCTTCCTGCCTTCCCCTGTCTTGCATCATGGACAAATCTAATGGTGAAAGATAAGAACTGGTCCACAGAAACGAGTGCGGGTGCCCAGCACCTGCAACCACCGGCACAAACGAAGCATTCCCCAGGTTACTGTGTTGGTGGGTCGGTGGAAAGTCCGCCAGTTTTTGTTTACTGAGGCATAGGACGCCTACAGCGGCCTGCCTGCCGCAGGGAGGGGAAACCTCTGAGTAAGACCTGACCTGAGTTACTTTCACCGGAAGTACACTAGGTGCTAATCAAACAGAGACTCACCTGATCACCCTAGAGGGAAATGAGAATGAGGCAGCCTACTGTTGCCTTTTATGGGAGTCGCCTCGATGGGAGGCTGGATCAACAGGAGGGGCCCGGAAACGTAAGCGAAACTACTGCCACATTTGCTGTTTCAACATTTCACAATAGTGACGAGCCTGGGCTTGCCTCAGGTCACACAGCGCAATACACCCAGTGAAGTCCGGATACGCTGTGAACTGCATTGAAAGGCTGCTCTGACTGAATCCATATTAGCCTGGCATTGGACCCTGCCTGCCGCAAGGGGGATGTAAATAAGAAATGGTTGTAAATTCAGTTTTCGACGCTGACATCTGTCTTTAGATGTCCATATATACAGGCATGAATGTGAAATGTTTTTGTTATCTCGTTTTGCAGTATGTTCTCCTGAAGTCAACTTTGCTATGTCTTCTCCAATTGAAGCGTCCGTGACTCTCGTTTTGGCGGGGGTAGGTGTTAGGAGAGACAAAGTACCACAACGAAAGATGCAATGCAGGTTATTGCTGCGCCTCGATCAGGCAAAACTTTGCCCCATTTATAGTGGCTCTTGTATTGAACATACACTGCTCCTGATTACCGCTTACCTTAAAGGCGGCTTAACAATGTTTCTCGCCACGGATGAACAGGCCTCCTCACCCAGCAGGACTGGCAAATCCAGGTGTGGCTTTGTGTAGGAGATTTCCCAAATAAGGACTAATAGGCACAACAAATGAGTCAAGGTTTTGCATAACAATAACTACCAGGGTGTCTTTGTCTGGTATTGAATTCTTTTGGAGAATATGCGATGGTATTGCCTCCAACTCTGTTTGTGACTGATGTTAGGTAAGACAGTGCCTTTGCATGACTGAGCGAACTATAAAGGGCTGTCCTACCTGCCTATTGGTACACAATTTAAATTAGTGTGGGAGGCAGAAACACAATATGGGAACACTATGGGCGGAAGCTGGTGGTTCTAAGGTCAAGTGGAAGTATTCCAGCCAACTGTGATCACCACTACAGTTAGGAGGATCGATGTCTCTGAACGCGAAAATTTGGGAACAACGGGGGGGTGATACAAGAGTATATGACTGTCAGGGGCTCTGACGAGTACTGGCGGATGGTTGAAAAAGTAAGCAGAATATTGGGTGCAGAGCTGCTTAAGATCACCCAGGGAGTCAGAGGAGAAAGGGGAAGCTCTAGAAAAGAAAGCACGAAAGTCAAAGCTCAGAAAAAACAGGCAGTCAAGAGGTAATTTGGCATTTAGACTAAATAACAGCCAGGACGGACGTACAAGACATATATATAGCAACATTAACCATAAAGGGAATGTTATGTGAGGTAAAGCATTCTGGAGCTTCACACTGTAAGACCGCAGCTCAATAAGTTCCTCACCGACAACTGCTGTTAGAGATACTGACTGTGAAAACCCACATACATGCAAAGGCAAGATCTGTGGAGCTGATACCTATGGTGATGTAATAAAAGTAACTCTAACACAATACTCATTACATGGTCCATGCTTCCGTCACTCCTGGGTCGATCTATCATCTTCAAAATGGTATTGCTACCAGGTATTTTATACTAACTGGAAAACTACCCTTACAACCTACCACCCTCCCTCTTCCACAAAATTCCCTCCATGTTCTGCAGCTGTGTGTGGAATAAGGGCTTTCACCGTATAGCCCTAAAAGTTCTGCAGCCAACATTGAATCTTATTACAGGGCTTCTCGTCCAGTGATTGTTAAAAAATGGTGGTATGTTACCCAGGGAAACCCTGCATACAGTTCTGAAAAATGGGCACTCTAGGGAACCCCCATAAATCATTTATTTGATGGAGGAGAGGTGCACTTGCCGCTTCTGCCAATAACAAGGGTGTTGGTCCAGACTTGGAAAGAACCATTCTGAGGAGAATGGGATGAGATAAGAAGCTAACGGGACAGGCGCCATAATGGGTGGGCACCACATTACAACACATGGTGGTGCTGGAGAGGTGACGAAAATGGGACACTGTAGGCATTTCCACCTTGAACAATTTGATGGAGGACACAACACTTAAATACAATGAGAGCCTATTGAAGGAATATGAACTTCACCATATCCAGTTTTATCACTACTTTCAACTAAGGCATGCACTAACACCTTACATATTGGAATTAGAGGATCTCTTGCAATTTAAGCCCTAAGAGGCAAGGTTGCTCCTGAGGTGCTTGGAGACCACAGAGTGACACTGGTTTACCGTTCATTAACTCACCACATTGCTGACTCCTTAGCTGCACTCTGCTCTGCCTGAAAACGCGTTCAAGGTACCTTTACGAATGAGGAATGGGCAGAAGCTAGGATGTCTCCAAGACAGTCAGGGACATATCAGCAAGGGCCGGCGATAATTATCGCTCAGCGCGCTTGGCGCTAGGATAATTATCGCCGGCTATCGCTGGATTGTATCGCTGAGTTAGCGTGCTATCAGCAACGCTTATCTCAGAAGCGATACAATTCCAAGAGCAAGCTGCCAAAAGAGCGATTATTGCTGGAAATCCAGCGATAATCGCACAACGTTTGGTGATAGCTTGATGATAGGGCAGGGCAGACTCAGCCATTATATCCACCTTCCATTGGATATAATGCCTAAGTCTGACTGAAAGCAGGCAAAAGGAAAGTAGCGATATCCGAGGTTAGCGCTACTTTTCTTATCGCTATGCTGTTTCGCGTGCAGCTTGTTAATTGGAAAAATGTCGGTTAGCGACATTTCTCACGTTATTTGGGTGTGGAACACCCACTTTGCATCTCATTAGAGATGCAAAGGGAGGCTTAGGGAAAAAGGGTGCTAACATGCGATTATGCATGTTAGCACCCTCTTGTTCCGCTTTTTTGGCTTTTAAAGCCAAAAAAGCAGAGATAAAGCACTTGTTAATACCCCCCACCCCCAGTGATTGCAGCTAGATTCAGTTTCATTCAGTTGAAAAATGTTCATAGGGTATGTCTTACATGACGCAAACTCTGGAACAAAGGTGTGATCACCTCCCCCTCCTGCCTACGACACTCGGTGCAGGACAGAGACCTATTGCACACAACATGGAGTAGCGGCAAATTAGAACCTTATTGGAGAGGGGTGCTCTCCTGCTTGGGATCGGTGCTGGGGAGGTCTATTCCATCGGACCCCAAGTTGGTCCTTCTGCGTGTCACTACAGATTTTCAAATTAACGATACAAACTGATGCTGTTTTGGTTTAGCATTTCCGTGTCTAAAAGAGACATTGGCCTAGATGTATCAAGCAGTTTGCGATTCGTTAAGGCCGAAATTCGCAGAATTTCGGCCTTAACGAATCGTAAACTGAAATTTTGCATCTTTTGAGATGTATGTGTGATTAGCAAAATAAGGAATCGCAATAAATTGCGATTCCTTATTTTGCATCAGCATTTACGGAATCGCAAATGTGCGATTCCTTAAATGCCATGTATGAAGCTTTTTTTTTTAGCGAATTGAGGTTAAGGACTCGCAAATTAACACGAACTTGAGGTTCGTGTTAATTTGCGAAATCCTTTAAAACAACAAAATATCACTATTTTGAAGGTGGCATGTGGCACACATACATGCCCATAGGGCATGTATGTGTGCCATATGCACACACATGTAAGTTTCAGGGGTGCAGCAGGGTGTCCATAAGACACCCCTGCACCCTTGAAATAATTCTCAAATTGCGAATAGCAAATTGCGAATTCGCAATTTGAGAATTACTGCACATTCATTCCTATGGGCCTCCTGGCCCATAGGAATGAATGGGAAAATTATTCCTTAATTGCGATTAGCAATTTGCTAATCGCAATTAAGGAATGTTAAGGAATCGCTAAAATATAGCGAATTCCTACATACATACCATTTTGCACTTCTCTAATAGCGATTCCTTACCAATCGCTATTAGAGAAGTGCAAAACGATTTCTTGATACATCTACCCCATAGTTCGCTGATGGAGAGACATGAACACACTCGCCATCGACGATTAAGCGAAGGGGATTAGATTTATGTATGATGTATGAGTATTGAAAAGCCAGTGTATAATTCCAGGGTTGTCCTCAAAAATACACAAAAATTTGGTAGAGACGGGGTGATTATTATGACATTGCCATTGATCGGGGGGTGGGGGGGGAGGCGGGGGTCCCATGTCACAACATTAGAGGCAGAAATCTGCACTTACACAGGATAGCTGCATGTAGCACAGAGACTGGAGGACCAGTAAGCACTTACCGACCATGAGGAGTGGGGATCCTCGCAGAGGATGGGGGCTGGGTGTTGGAGGGGCCTGGGAACAGTATGCCTTGTTGTTGATGTTGTTATATTGTTTTTCATTTGTGACAATGAAAGCTTTCACTTAAAATCAATAAAATGTACCATTACAAAAAACTCACCTTGGACAAGGAACACCACTTTGTTTGCTCGCAAAATCCTGGCAATCAAACAAGGACAAACAAGGCAGTAACATCAATGCCCAGATGCATCAACCATTTTTGGAATCGCAAACGGTGCGATTCCTTAAAATCGGCCGTTTGCGACTCCAAAAATGCTTGTTGATATGCATCATTAGATTTTGTCCAAAATCGCTAATTTTGCGAATTTCTAAAATGCGATTGCATTTAAGGAATCGCAATTTTGCGATTCCTTAAATGCAATGCATCATTGTTTAAAAATTTGCGAATTTTAAAATAGCAAGTGCAAATTACCACGAGTTTGAACCTCGTGGTAATTTGCAAAAAGGTTTAATAATGCACAAAAATGCATTTTTTAAACTGTTAAGTTACAGACACACATGTCCTTAGGACATGTGTGTATGTAACTTATAGCTAAAAGTGCATTTCATGGGTGCAGGGGGGGGTCATTTGGACCCCCCTCTCCACCCTTGAAATGCTTTGTTGAATTGCGATTTGGAAATTGCGAATTCACAATTCCCATTCATTCCTATGGGCATTTCAGCCCATAGGAATGAATGGGAATTGCGAATTCGCAATTTCCAAATCGCATTTTTTTTGCGATTCAGTAAAAATTGCGATTTTTACCGAATTGCAAAAAAAATGCGAAAATAATGATGCATACCATTTTGCGAATCCTAATTTGCGATTCGGTAATTTTTGCATATTAGGATTCGCAAAAAAGAAGTTTGATGCATCTGGGCACAAGTGTGTAGAACTAAATACAAAGCCACAATAGACAAGGAGCTAGCAAGGGGGAGTGATTTACAGGAAAGAAGGAAAACCAAGGGACAAACTTGGCAGAAGGCAAGTAACAAATCACACAAGGAGTAATGGAAGCAAAAATAATAGGAATAAGAAGGTAGCAAACTAGAAACTGGATGTAAGGAAATAGGAAGAAGTCAGGCACTGGGAAGAAGGTAAATACAAAAGGAGTGAAAGTTCAAGGATCGCTAAATAGTGCTGGCTCAGGAATAAAGGATACAATTCAGGCAGTGCTAGTTCAAAGAACAAGGAAAAACCAAGGCTCAGGAATCGAGGAAGCCCTCCCTTCATTCAGTACTAGTTCAAGGAACAAAGATTAACACCTTAGCTGCTTCGCAAATATCCCTCCCCAGTGCTGCGCTGTCCATTGGAACTAGTGCTGAATGGACGTCCAATGGTCGTGCGCAGCACTGGGGAGGTAGCGCTCGTGACGACCGTTGGCCGTCAGCAGCGCTTAAGAGGTTAACTAAAGTTCAGGAACTCAGCTAACAAAGGGTCAGTCAAACAGGAGCTTCAATGACCAACCCAGCATAGATCAGGAATGAAGTTGAATTTCCAAGTAGATTCCAATAGACTGGAAATCATTACAGGGGCATAGTAGAAGTGTTGGACACTTATTTGAACACTGGAAGGTTCCACATGTAGGCCCCCAGGTAGTGGATATGAGAGCACAGGGAGCAAAAAGTGATAGGGACAGCGGATTTGCAGCAGCGGTGTTGCTGTCATTTATTTTGTACATGAGTCAGGGATTATTTAATACCTAGGTGAGCATGAAACAAGGATTGCGGCAGCGATCAGGGCTTACCAGGATCCATGTGCATCTGCTGCACGACAATAAGAACAATGGCAAGGCATGGTGTGCCACCCAAGACAGAGCCATCAGGGGGTAGGGGAGTGTAGTGCCCGTCACCTCAAGAAGATTGGAATTTGAAGGCACAATGGAGTAGAGACGGTTAGAGGTAAAAACTGAGCAGGGGATGAAAAGGGGGAACACGAGAGCAGCGCAGGGGGTGAAACAGAAGCCGAAGTGCATCCGATGAGCTAGGAGCCCGGAGCTAGAGCAATGGTCCGCTTTAGTTAAGTTCACGCCAATCAAAGCCTGGACAGTGGAGGCGTTGCATGATGGTCGATACTGAGGGAGATGGATGGATCTTCATATAAGGACAGGGGCCATTCAGAAGGACACCAGTTTGGAAGGGGTAAGGTGGTACTGAATGACAGATATTTATGGTAGTGCCTCCGGGGTCGAGAGAGGTTATTCAAGGCAAGTCAATTGGGAATAAGAGATGTAGGAGTAGGGTGGAAGGAAGAGCTGCAGCCCACGGAGACAAAAAGAGATGCACAGGAGAGAGAGGGGTGAGTGTTACAAGGAATGGTGACAAAGAGGAGAGCGGCAATGGAGAAGAGACCGAAATGGACTGGCAGTCAAGCCACACTGAGGACATCAGCAAAGAGTGAGTATGAGAGTGATTGGTGGAAAGTCTTTGGGACAGGAAGGGACAAAGGACAGGGGTGGTGGAGGGGTCCCAGGCTACAGGAATCAGGGCTGAAGGGCGGAGCTTGAGTCAAGGTTTAATTTTTGAGGCATTCCAAAGGACCTGGGTGTCGTATTCTGGGTGTATGTCGGGGTTTACACCAAACACGGGACGCAGGTTAGTGTCACATTTCTTTATTGGCATTCATTATCACTGCTGGTTAGCCCCTCGCGCAGCTGCTGGTCAGCACCTCCGTCTCCGTCCATGTCCTGTATGTGTCTGTCCCCTTTCCTGTCTCGTCACCGGATCTGGTGTCCGGTGACCTGGTCACTCTACCTGAGGACCCGCAGGGTCCTAGCGTCCTACTGTCCGTCGCCCACACTGTCGGAACACAACATCTCCCCCTTTGTTGCAAACAAATGTTTGTGACACATTTATCATAGTCCTCATTCTCAGAGAGGGGGAGAGAGAGAGAGAGAGAGAGAGAGAGAGAGAGAGTACTTGTCATTCTACATTTCTTCAATCAGTCTCTGTTGTTTGCTGCATGTCCTTCGTGACTCTAGTGTCTCCATCGCTTCCTTGTCCTCTATCTTCTACCTTCCACGTGGCTGCAGTTGTCGCTGCCATTTCTTCTTTCTCCACCTTCTTTGTCCTTGAAATGCTATCTGTCTCTTTCTTATTTGTCGTTTGTCGTAGGCAGCCGTTATCATCGATCCTTTTACTTTCGTCACCACCAGTGATTCTTTGGGGAACTTGTTTTCTTATTGTCCAGATTGTTTCTGTCTCAACCCCTTTGGTCTTGGCCATGCGGTGCCTCTTGCCTTTATTTCCTGGGTGGCGCCTGTTTGCTGCTGTTTCTCCTGCGCCAAAGCCCTCTCGTGTTACTCCTTTTTTTTTTTTTCCTTTGTCTTTGTGTCTTTCCTTTTGTTTTCTTTTCTTTTATGTTCTCCTTTCCTCTTTCCTGTTTCTTTGTGGGTCTTTCATTTCTTCTTTTCTGTGCTCTTCTTGACATTCTTTCGTGTGCCCTTCCTGGTACTCTTTTATTCTCCGTGCTCTTCCGGCACTCTTCTGTTCTTTCTTCTATTGCCTTTTCTTTTGTCCTCTTTTCTTTGCCTGGCCTGTGCAGATGCCGTGTCCGTCGTGGCGGCAATACACACCAACCACTGGACATAGGTTAGTTGTTATAATATTCGTTTTATTAGTTACACAGGAGCGGTCTTCATCACGTCTGTCCTCTAGTCGGTCCTGATTCTTTCTTCTTTTCTTCTTCTTTCTGCTTTCCCTTTTTCCTTTCTCTTTATTCTCTTTTCTCTTTATTTTGCTCTTTTCTTTCTTCCTTTCTCTTTCTCTTTCTTTCCTCTTTATTCTTTCTTCTTTTCTTCTTCCTTTCTGCTTTTCTTTTGTCCTTTCTCTTTATCTTCTCTTCTCTTTTCTCTTTATTTTCCTCTTTTCTTTCTTCCTTTCTCTTTATCTTTTCTTTCCTCTTTATTTTCTTCTTATCTCTTTATCTTCTTTCTTCTTTTCTCTTTATTTTCCTCTTTTCTTTCTTCCTTTCTCTTTCTCTTTTCTTTCCTCTTTATTCTTTCTTCTTTTCTTCCTCTTTTCTGCTTTTCTTTTGTCCTTTCTCTTTATCTTCTTTTCTCTTTATTTTCTTCTCTCTTTTCTGTCTTTTATTTAGCCTTCTCTGTCTTCTTTCACTCTCTTCTGCTCCTTTCTTTTGTATTTCCTTTTTGTTTTCTTTCTCTTTGTCTTTTCTTTATGTCCTTTCTCTGTCTTTCCCTTATTGTTTTCCTTTTTCTTATTGCACTGTCTTCTTTATTTCTCTTCTTGCCCTTTTTCACTTGTGCGCCCTTTTTGCACTTTGTTTATCCTTTATTCGTCACTTTTTTTTTTTGTTGTTCTTCTTATTTGCCCTTCTTGCCTGGCTTAGAAATGGCTGCTCTGCTGTTTTCTATCATCTTTCCTTGAATGTCCCATTCACAATGTCCGCCGTCGTTCTCACAATACTTTGAGTGGTCTTTGCCCCTTCTTTCCTTATCATGCCCCTTTGTTCTCCTTAGTTTTTGCCTTTATTTTGTCTATTTCTGTCTGCTGGGTGTCTTTTCTATTTCATTTTCTCATTTTCCGACGTTATTTGGCCTTAAAATGGCCGCTCTATTGTTGTCTGTTTGTTTCCTGATCTAAGATGGCCGCCGCTGTTCTCGCGCTATTTCGCGGTCCTCATCTCATTGCCTGTTCATAAGATGGCCGCCGCTGCTGTTCTCAGTGCCCATTGGCTCAGCTCGCCTTATTCTAATATGGCCGCCTATGCTTCGAAAGTCTTGCGATGACTCGCGCCAGCTCGCGTGCATTTCTTTCTCGGCGCTTACCGCATCCGCGCTTGTTCTCATCGGTGGCAGTCGGGGTGAGCTCCCGCGTTGCTGCTCAATGCGCAGTCTTTCCTGTGTCTCCTGCACTTCCATGGTGGGCTCCTGGTGTGTCTCCAGCCATCGATCGTTGCTCGACGATCCACGCGTTGTTCGTAACTTCCCTCGTCGCCAGTTGTCGTATTCTGGGTGTATGTCGGGGTTTACACCAAACACGGGAAACAGGTTAGTGTCACATTTCTTTATTGGCATTCATTATCACTGCTGGTTAGCCCCTCGCGCAGCTGCTGGTCAGCACCTCCGTCTCCGTCCATGTCCTGGTCAGTGTCTGTCCCCTTTCCTGTCTCGTCACCGGATCTAGTGTCCGGTGACCTGGTCACTCTACCTGAGGACCCGCAGGGTCCTAGCGTCCTACTGTCCGTCGCCCACACTGTCGGAACAGGACACTGGGGGGACTCTTTGGATAAGATTTTGGGAAAAAAGGATTTACGGGGAAGGCTATACCATACTCTAGCCGCCACAATGGTGTGGAGTGGTGTGGCTCACTGGTTAGAGGCGGCAGACCCGGAAGCAGAGGACGGCCCGGGACCAGGGTTTAAATCCCCACGCGGCAGGGTCGTGGACCAGGGTCAGCGTACTCAATAATTCTCGCCTCGGTGCCTACTCTAACCAGGGATCACACTCGGCAACTCTGGGCATTAGCTTGCCTCATCTCCACAATGGCCCTCCACATACGCCGGGGATGCCTGGTTTCACCTTGGAGATACCCAGTAGGGTCCATCTCACAGGGAAAGCCAGGACGGGTTCCCCAGCGGTCTACAGCACGGAGATACCCCATGAGGGGTGATTCATGCCATTTACAAGACATCATTACATTACATTACATTACAATCCATAGCTGCAGGAGTTTATCTTTGCTCTGCCTTTGAAAATGTTGGCAGATGGCACTTTATTTAATTACTGCCCCGGATTTTCCGAGACGGACCAAGCTTCAATGTTTATGTGCTTTGTATGAAACAATGTTTTTGCCTTGAATTATTCCTACCTTATCCTTCACGTCGCTGGGTTGTACTGTTCTGGTTTTTTGTACTACTAATATATGATGGAGAAGTAGACTTAGTAGGATTACTGGGTTCCCCCTTCACTGATAAGCTGGAGGGAAGTCTTGCTTCTGTCTGTTAGCGGCACGCTAGGAGCCAGATCCTGCATTGGATGCACCCCCCTTTTTTCGTGCTTTGTTTGATCGTGTCAGTGCCCTGAAGAATGTGTGCGCATATCTGTAGGCCTTCACCGAATCACACGTTGGTGCATCTCCAGTAAACAAGACTTGACCATTAGAATGTATGAAATGTCAACCAATTACGTCTCGGAAGAAAGTATTTGTTACATACATGTACGCAAAATAGTTGAATCTTGCTATGTTTCCGCTTGTTTGTTTTGTCATATCTGTTTGTCCATCAGTACATGTTCTTGAGTTCTTGGTTTCTGTTTTATTCTTGTCTTGTTTATCTGCAGGTTGTTGATATGTGTGAGAGTATCTGTTGAATGAATGTGTTAAGATATGTATGGGCGTTTGAATCAGGGATACAGTGGGGGAAGCTGTATGGTGCTTAAATGTATGTTATACCATTACTTTGTCACCTGGGTCTTCTTTTTATGCTTTGTACTTTAATATGTATCGATACATGTATTTTTATATGATGTTGTTTACAATAATTAATTTATGTTTTTGAGAAAAAAAGTCTGGATGAAGGTATTGATGGTTCCTTATATATTTGATTAAAAATTGTGTGATAGATATATATACACAAACACTTAGACTCCGTTGATGACTTGGTAAGCATCCTCCAAGTATGGCGAGATATTCCGCCAACTAATCATTTACAGGCAGTCTGTTTGTTTTCTTTGTTATATGCATACTCTAGGCAACGACATAGCCGCTGGGCTGAGAATATGCCATTGTTTAAAGACATGTCAAAAGAGTTCAGGCTTAGTTAAATAGGGAGGTTCAGGCTTGATGAATGGTGGGTCAATATCATGAGTTTCTTATATCAGACCTTATCACATCACTTTTGGTTGCCACCCTGAACAGAGCAAAAGGAGAGTTCAGACTAATTAACCACTTAACATGGCCACCTGGAGTCTCCCTTTAGTAAAGTAAAGAATAGAAAGCAGTTAAAAAAAGAGTAAAAAGATTTTTATGTTGAATATTATTGTAAAATTAATTTATACATTTATCTGAAATATGAAAAACAATAAAAAAAGCAACAGAACTATTAACTTACTTTTTAATCAAATCTTTAACATAAATATGTTAAACTAAATAAAACATATTTTTTCTAAGTTTAAATAAAAAAAACTATTCTCAATTAAAGTAAAAAACAATATTATGTGTTATTAGTTTTTAAAGGGATATACAGAACTAGTTCAAAGTAATTGAATTATATTTTAATAAAACTTAATGATACATTAATTTATACATTCAAAATAGGCTGTTAAAATATTTTATAATTAAAGGAGAAATATGTTTTTGTTTTCCATTTTTAACATGGTTATATTTTTTAAATAATTTTAACTGCATTAAATTGTTTAATTTAATTTAGTATTATTTCCTATAGGCTATGGGCGTGTGTTGCAGTATCAGTGGTGGGCCATGTGTGGCGCTGTTCTTACTCCAACTCTGAGCTGGAGTAATTTACTAATCTTTTTGGGTCCCTTGTTGGCTGTAGTAACTTTAGAAATGCAGTTTATGAATCGCATTGGAATCACTCAAATGGGTGGGTTAATGTCCCTCACTAAAACCACCCTTAGATCTTTTAAACACCTCTCTTCTCCTCTCTAAACCACTCCCATTTAGTAGCAAGTATGAACCTTTAGCCAGCCACTCCCCCATGTCCCTTACCTTTCTTCTTCTAAGTAAGCATGAGCGAATTTTGCGGATCTCGCGTTCGCGAATTTTGCGGATTTGCGGATTCGCAATCCGCAAAATCCGCGAATTCCCGCGAATTTGCGGATTTTTTTTTTTTTGTGTTCGCCCGTGTTTCTGCCAGTTCGCGAGGGTTTTGTACACTTTCGCAAATTGCGAACTTACCTGTCGGGTCGCAAGTTTCGCGAACTTGTTGTTTCTACGTGTCCAGCCTGTTTGGGACACTCTTCTTCATCACTGCCACTCTCTGTCACCACTGCCACTCTCTGACTACTCATGCCACCCTCTGGCCCACCCATGCCACCCTCTGTTTCATCACCACACCCTCTGGTTGTCCAGTGTACATTATTTTCGGCAAAGCAAAGCACACCTTCCCTGCCTCAAGTGACCTGAATTAATTTGGGGCTGATTAATGTGTCACAGAATATTTTTTTAGCTGGCACCTGCTTCCTTAGTGCGCCCTGATTAGTGATCTTTTGCACTTGCTAAGTGCTTTCATTGTTGCAAAATTAGTTACAACACCTGCCCTGCCCCAACTGACAATAATGAATTAGGGGCTGATTAATGGATTTTAACTTCCAGCCTGGCTCCTGCTTGTCTCCCTTAGCTGTAATTCAGGACCTTTGTGGCATATGTGTAACTATTCTGAGGTTCAGAGCAGGGTCACATAATAGTTTCAACTGGCAACTGAACTCTGGAGGGGCCCCTCAGGAAGCACTACAGGAAATGGCTACTAATGATGAGCCTGAACTTTTGAACCTGGTAAGTAGTTACTTTCAGTTTTGCTAAGATCGTCTTTCTGCAATTTTGCACTTATTCGCGGGGCGCGAACTCACGCGAACAGTGCGAGCAGTGCGAGCAAAATCCGCTGCTCGCGGATTTGCGGATTTTGCGGGAAATTCGCAAATCTCGCGGATTGCGGATTTCCCGAAAATCCGCAAAATCCGCGAGCGGAACGGATTTTCCGCCCATGCTTACTTCTAAGGGCTCGATTCTGATGAGGTTTGGAAGGCTTCCCACCCGAATGGGTTTGGGAATGTTTCCGAATCAGATCCGGACAGTCCAACCGACCAAGTACTATGCACCTGGTTGCTTCCAGATACGATTTGGTTCGACTCCCATTGACTTCAATGGGAACCTTTGTTCCGACGAATGCATAGGTTCCCATTGAAGAAAGAAGTAGCTGGGAAACATCATCCCTTGGTGCCTGCTACACTTTGTATGGCTTGTAAGGGGGTCCCATGGGTACCCCCACGGACTCGTTTGGGAAGGCTCTGGGTGCAGAAGGGCCCACCATGGACCCCCAAAATCTGATTCCCACTACCGATTTGAGTCGGCTGGCACGATTCAGAAAGACTGTCCAAATCCAGCATCATACTCGGTCGTTTGGAAATGTGACCCGTAGTGACGTACGATTCTGCTCCGTATGGCTTGGTCATTCCAGATGCCGCCGGGTTCGGATTGGGATAGTCCTAACGTCTAACTCGCATCATACGTAGTCGGTCGGAAACCTTTCCGAGCCGGTCGGAAAGACAAGTTCATGATCCTATTTGGACAGAGCAAATGCCGCTAGGAGTCCTACCTAACCGCATCAGAATCGGGCCCTAACTAGTAAATTTATATATATGATGATTTGCCCACAGAAAAGATTGGCAAGATGGAGGTGAAAATGTACACTCATAGAATTCTAAAAAGCATTTATAGCACTTTAGTCCACTACTATAAAATGCAGTTCATTAATAGGTCCCCTATTGTGGAGGTGTTTGCAAAGGATCATTGTGTTTTGCAAATTACACATACCCGAGCCTGATAATGGAAATGTTGATGCTCTGTTTCAATTGCATGGTGGTTGAAATACTGTGGACTGGCACCGGTAGTGGGCAGGTATGGGGAAGGAGTAACAGTGGAGATTTGAAGCTTAGGATGTTGATGTAAATGCGGGCATTTGCAAAGCGCACAGCTACCTCCGACAGAAGTGTCCCGGCGCTGGGGGCCCTCGGGAAGATTAAGCAAGCTATTGCCCAGAGTCACATGGTGCTGGGCTAACCTGCCACCGGTGGCAGGGATCGAACCGTGAACCCTGTGGTCTGGAGTCAGGCACCCTGGCCGCTGCACCACACCTCTTCCACCCGCTGAGCCACACCTCTTCCACATATATATATATTAATTACACAATGGCAGTCACAAGTGTATAGTTATAGTTAAGTCAGAGTTTCCGTAGGAAGAGTGTTTTTTTTTGCTTAAAACTTTGTTGTTGTTTGACAAATCTCCACGAAATGTTTTTTAAAAAGTTCATCCATCTTAGGTCGTTCCTAGGAAGTTTCAGGGTGATCTGTCAAGCGGGGGTTGAGTAAAAGTGTTGGTGGTCCCATAACATGTTTTTCTCATGCAATGTCATATAGGAATTTTAGGAAGTAGTTTTAGAAAAAACAGCTGAACAGAATTACACTAAAATTTGGCAGAAAGTAAAATATTTACTCAGAAAGCATGCTTTTTTTGATTTAGTGTAATTCTGTTCAACCGTTTTTGAGAAATTAAGATAAAAAAGTTAGTGATATTGGGAAGGTTAGTCCCACTGGAATACGTCGGGGTTCCTGCTGTACTGTAAATTAAGAAAATGGGCAGAAATTGGTCAAGAGGACTTTTTGTGCCCATCGGATGCTTCAGTACCGCGGGTCTGACTGTCCCATGGTATCAAGGAATTTGAGTGGCTGGCCACAATATCAACAGCAACATTTTGCCGGTCATTACAGAACATGGGGGCTCAGTCAGCCCTGCGGCCAACCCCATGCGGCACACAGGGGAAAAAACACTGGGGAGTTCACTGACAGACTACAGCTGTTGTTTAAAGTACATGCTTCAGTCTGCATGTCAGAATATTTTATTGACATAGATGAGAAAGATTTGAGAACCCATAGAAAATATGTCCTTTAACTTTCTAGAGCACTGACCATACTTTCTATGACTAAACTAACACCCTCATTTTGTTCATTTCTGAATGAAATGCTTTTAGTTTCATAGGTTTCATTAAGAATGTTAGCACTCTAGTTCTTCATTAGAGCACAGTGTGAAGCTGCAGTAGAACACTAGGATTTAACTGACAGGCTGCTGCTGAGGTTGAAAGTACATACTTTTCTTGGAATATCAGACTTTATTCTCACATGCCTGAGGCAAATAATGTAAAAAAAAAAGAAAATTTGTTTTCATTTCGCTTCTGGAGTACCTTCTATAACCTTTATGAGAAAACCGTTCTAGAAAATAGTTTTCTTTCAAGCATGGTTCATCAAATTCCAGCAGAGGGTCAGCATTTTTTACAGGATAAACTTACCTTAGAACACACCAAGATTTCCAAATATTAGTATGAAATGAAATGAAACGAATTTGTAAAGCGCACTTATACCCCAATAGGGGTTTCCTGGCACTGTACGCATCCCGCTGTGGAACCCTTCCTGGCTTTTCCCTGTGAAATGTCCACTCATGGGCACCCCCAAGGTGAAGCCAGGCATCCCAGCGCTGTTGGGGCCGTTGTGGAGATTAAGCAAGCTATTGCCCAGAGTTGCAGAGTGGGACCCATGATTAGGCACCGAGGCGAGAATTATCAGGTCCGAGGAAATTGAGCCCAAGACCCACCGAGGCGGGAATTGAACCCTGGTCCCAGGCCAGACCTCTGCATCAGGGTCTGCCGCTCTAACCATTGAGGATTTATATTGTGATTACAATCTGTTATAGCCCTTTATATGTGATCCTTTTTGTGATCCATAATACCTGGCATTCACTACAATGCATTTCAATGAGGCCCATGTCCCTGAGTCCTGTAATGGCTGCCACAATTTGTTGTCTGTGTTGTGGCCAGCCAATCAAGGGGACTTTGAGACCCATACTTATCCCCTTTGGGGTTAGGATATGCTCACCTTTTCAGGACACATTTTCACTGTTGCTGAGTACATTTCCCTGAGTCCTGCAATGGCCATCACAACATATTGTTTAGGTTGTGACCAGCCAATCAAGATTGATAAGCCCCTTTTAAAGTGGGACAATTAAAGCATATCTAGACACCAACAGTTCAGATATATCTTGTTAACCCCTTCATAACCACTATGTCAACGGCTGAATGGATTTACACCAAATAATGAAAAGCATGCTTTCTGAGTAAAGATCTAACTTTTTTGCCAGATTTGGTGTAATTCTGTTCAGCCGTTGTTTTCTGAATTGCTTCTCAAAAATTTCTATGGGAATTAACATGGGAAATCAATATACTAGGACCACCACACTTTTTTTGGCCCCCGCTTGACTGATCACCCCAAGACTTTCCAGGAATGAGATGAGAGGGATGAGCTTTTTTTGGAATGTTTCGTGAAGTTTTGTAAAATGGCAGCAAAGTTATTAGTTAAACAAAAAATACTTTTCCAGTGAAAACTCTGATCCAACTATACATTTATAAAATATGGGTATGTATGTATATATATATATATATATATATATATATATATATATATATATATATATATATATATATATGGGAGCACAGGATTCCCTCTCTCCAGCTCTGCGTACGCGGTCAAAGCCTCCACGCCAACCACAGGAAGGAAAAACGGACCACCAATCTAGCAGGCAAATATTGTTTATTGCAGTTCACAAGCCATGTACCAGCAACGCGTTTCGAGCACGGATGCCCTTGCTCACGCTGCAGTGCAAGAATAAAACAATCACAAGCCATTTTTAAATGCAGGTCACCTGTGTAAGTTACCACCCCCTGGTGGTAACTTCCCATATCACGTGATAAATACTAGTGAAGAAAGACTGTCGCTGCATAGTAAATTCTTTCTAAACACACTTAAAACAAGGGGGCAGATGTCAGGTTAAATCCTGAATTGTTTAACAACGTTTTTAAATTGCACTGGATGACTGGCTAAATCCACATATTTACTAGATCTCTCACTATTATCATTGCATAAATAACACATTGTGTGTACAAAGATGTTACTTGTATAGGGATCGGGATCTAATAAGTGCAAGAACGTCAGAACCATAGCGTAAGTGTGCAAAATATAGCAATGTTATCTTAGCAGCAAGTAGACCATAATAAAGTGCATATGTGACAAAAAAGTGCAAAAATAGTGATTGCGACGAAAGGTAATAATCATCTATGGAAGTACAAATTGAGCCACGAAACCACCAAACAACGGAAGCCAAATCAGCAAATATAACTAAATTCAGAGCCCTGAATTAAAATAGGTCATAAATACATATAGGCAATCGATGTCATAAATGGTAAAAGTAGTATCAAAAGTGTAGAAAAGGTGTTAAAACTGTGTTAAAAAACGGGTATCAAAATTTACAAATATAAGCAAATATATCAATATATACAGTTAAATTGGACAGATCAAATTGTCATAAATACGTGGTTGGGTCGCGCAAATGTGCAAATAGTAGGTACATAAAGTACTTTACACAGTGCAACAGTCAACACGCTAACATCTAAACACAGAATTTGAATACTCCAAATTTACAACACGGCAGAGATAGAAACAAATTCAGATTAATCAGTACATAAATAGGGAACCTAACTTATGTAGAATTTTGTGATCTAGCAGACAAATGAATGAATAACTGGGTAAGGAATGGGCACACATATCTAGACATCACAAATAGGAAACCTAACTTGAGATGTCTATGAACTTACAAAGAAGTTCCTGTGAGCTGGAAGAGAAATGTAGGATGGAATGTTATTCTAGAAAGTGGTGCATTTCTTCAATGTTGTTAAGCCCGTTGGGCCAACGGCTATCCAACTCAAGTATAAATCTCGATTCCAACTTCCTTAGTAATAGCTCTCTATTGCCACCTTTCCTAGACAAAGGTACAGAGCCAATTACAAAATAAGAAAGGCAAGACAAGTCTCTTTTGTGGGTGTGATTGAAATGCCTAGCGACCGGGTAGGCCGGATCGTTATGAAGTATGGCTCGTAGGTGCTGTAATATGCGCATGTGTACCTGGAGTTTGGTACTCCCCACGTACCGAAGTCCGCAGGTACATACCAAAACGTACACGGCATAGTCAGTTTTACATGATATATACATTTATAAAATATGGGTATGTATGTATGTATATATATATATTTATATATATATATATATATATATATATATATATATATATATATATACATACATACCCATATTTTATAAATGTATAGTTGGATCAGAGTTTTCACTGGAGAAGCATATATATATATATATATATATATATATATATATATATATATATTCAGTCTGATCTCCTGCACAAGCCATGCGATGCGAAGGAATCACAAGCCACTCCAGCCGGGTAGGGTTTAAGGTATTTTTAATGGGCACAAAACAGACGCGTTTCGAGCGCACAGGCTCTTGGTCACATGGCCATAACAGACAAGTTGTTGCATTAAGTAACATAGGTTTAAAGGAAATGAAAGAAAGACTCAATGTTTCCGTCACATTGAGTTAACTGACGTGCTTTAGAAAAGTTACATTGCATCATGTAAAAACATGTAAATGGGTAATTTACATAAAGCACATTTTTATACATCTGTGTTTATATGCAAAACATTGTGCAGAGTGAGTTATTCTTGTACAACATTGCGGGTGTAGTACCCAATTCATTTTATAACTCGAGTTATATAAGTTGGAGAGGGGGGAGGTGGGGGAATCATAATCATTTTTATCCGATTGGAAGGGAAGGGACTGTGAGTGAAAAAATGGCCTAATAAGGGTTGTAACACCAACTATGGTAGATAATATCGCATAGGTTGAGCATAGGGTGACTGGAGTACAGACAATTCCGGGTATAGTACCCATGGTGAGAGTAGTAAAGGAGTAAGGTTGCCGTTACTTAGAGTGATGATTAAGTCAAGGGGTTTCCTATATTGTAGTGGCAATGACTATTTTCTAACAGTCTAAACCCAATATCTATTATACTGATTAACAAGGGTGTACAGTGTATCCTCTATTTGTTCATGCAATACCGTGCTCTTATTGAATTATTACTATCAGTTGGTGAACGAAGTCGTGCTCATATCGATATCACATATCCGTGAGGTGTTTTGATTTTAGTGGTGTATCCTTGGCCTGTATATTAAAGATAAGACAAAGACAAAGATATGTCAGTCATAACAATATTCATACATAATTATTCATGCAGTCAATAACTTGATTCCTGATTCATAGTTCCGATTCTCCTGCCCTACACACAATGATTTGCTAAACAAAACATATATCCACAAAACAAAACTTTAAAAAGTGTTTAAAAAACCGTATGGTCAAAGGAATCAGAGTCCCTAAAGGTCGACAGAAGAAGTTCACAGAAGGAGAAATTTTACAGATGAACATACATCTCTTCATCAACGTTCATCCCTATTGGAACAATACTACCTGCCTGGAGAATAAATCTTGATTCTGCTCTGTGTAGTGCTGTTACTCTATCACCACCTCTCACGTGTTTTGGTATAGAGTCAAGGACGAAAAATTTGGCCTTAGTCCAGTCCCCATCATGATGGCTGTGGAAGTGTTTGGCTGTGCTGTAAGTGAAATCTTTGTTGGTAATGGCCCGCCAATGCTCCAGAATTCTCTTTTTGGCTGGGAATGTAGTTGACCCTATATACCACTTCCCACAGGGGCATGTAACAACATAAATAACAAATTCAGTGTTACAGGTGATTTTCTTGTTTATCCTCCACCTTTTGTTCACTCTACTGAGTATCACTTCCTTCACATTGGTGCTATACCTACAGGCTTTACATTTCCCGCATGTTGAGAATCCACCCTTGGGTTCAAGCCACGTCTTTTTCTTCTCCATGTGGCTATGTACGATCAAATCTTTAATTGATTTGTCTCTCCTGTAGGTTATTGATGGGTGCTTGCCTAGTTTGTCTTTTAGTGATTTATCCTGTAAAAGGATGTCCCATCTTTTCCTTATTATCTTACTGAAATCTGGTGATTGGGTGTTATAGGTGGTTATCAACCTAATTGGTTCAGTAGAGGAATCCTGCCTGCGCTTTGGTGCTTGGAACAAGGTGTCTTTCCGGTCAATTAGAGCTACTCTGGCCTCACCTTTCTGGAGCATATTCTGGTGGTACCCCCTGGTTACAAACCTCCCATGCATTTCTTTTTTACATTTTTCGAACGAGGTCGGGGAGCTGCAATTCCTTTTTGCTCGTAGGAACTCGCCAAATGGTATGGCCCATCTGAAGCTAGGGGGGTGACAGCTCGTGGAGTGTAGCAGTGAGTTACCTGCTGTCTCTTTTCTGTAAATCTCAGTTTCAATCTTATTTTCAACGACATTCATTCTGATGTCCAGGAAGTCTAGGGTTGTTTGACTATACTTCATAGTAAATTTCAGGTTAAGGTTATTAGAATTTAAAATGTTTACAAATATAGTAAGATCATTCTCATTACCCTCCCAGACAAAGAAAATGTCGTCAATGAACCTGACCCAAACATTTACATTTTTGGTCCATTCTTCATGGGTCTTCATTTGGTCCATTGTTCAAAATGTCAATCCCCAAGTGGGCGGAAAGAAGTGCAACATTGCCGCTGTGATGCCAATATTTACCGGCAGCTCAGGCCCCCCCTCGTTCCATTCACGGCTCCGTTGTTGAGCACAGTAGATCAACAAGATTTTGACAATGGAAGACTAAAGGCACCCACTGGGGGAATGTGGCACGTGTACAAGTCGTATAAGAACTGCATCTACCAGCATGCTCCAGCTTCACTTGGGCGTGACTTGTTATTTTAAATAAAACACGTGGCAAGAGACTAGCCTCAGTCTTTCATTGGGCTGCCAGTGATCAAGGGCGAAAGGACGCCCGAAACGCGTATGGCCTGAAAGGATGGATGTGTGACAGGCTGTTGTGCTGCTACCTGCAGCATTTGTGCTGAAACCCCCTCGTGTGAGGCATTTCTACAAGGGCAACCTGTGGGAGATACTATTATGCGGCTGGCTCAGTCGCGGAAATGCCCCGCCGCTGACACAAGGCGGATCTACTGTGCTCAACAACGGAGCCGTGAATGGAACGAGGGGGGGCCTGAGCTGCCGGTAAATATTGGCATCACAGCGGCAATGTTGCACTTCTTTCCGCCCACTTGGGGATTGACATTTTGACAATGGAAGACTAAAGGCACCCACTGGGGGAATGTGGCACGTGTACAAGTCGTATAAGAACTGCATCTACCAGCATGCTCCAGCTTCACTTGGGCGTGACTTGTTATTTTAAATAAAACACGTGGCAAGAGACTAGCCTCAGTCTTTCATTGGGCTGCCAGTGATCAAGGGCGAAAGGACTCCCGAAACGCGTATGGCCTGAAAGGATGGATGTGTGACAGGCGTTGTGCTGCTACCTGCAGCATTTGTGCTGAAACCCCGTCGTGTGAGGCATTTCTACAAGGGCAACCTGTGGGAGAGAATATATATATATATATATATATATATATATATATATATATATATATATATATATATATATATATATATATATATATATATATATATATATATATATATATATATATATATATACCACTGACCATGTTATCTACGTTGTATGTACCACTGACCATGTTATCTACGTTGTAACCTGCCCTTGTGGCAGTTCAAGGAACTCCACTCCTGAGGCGGAAGCCGGGAGTTAGCTTGCTCTATTTTAAATTGCATTTGTGTCTGTATTTTAATACCATCTGCTAACTTCACCCACGCTCTAGCTTAGCGCACGGTAACGGAACCGGCCAGCCGATCCAGGGCTGACTCGGCATTCGGTTGCCAGGGCAACGCCGCGTCACTGTTGCGGACACGCCCACCCACGTGATCTACACGTGACCACGCCCACCAATCCTACTTGAACGCGCGCAGACAGCTTTCGCGCGTTCAAGGAACTCCACTCCTGAGGCGGAAGCCGGGAGTTAGCTTGCTCTATTTTAAATTGCATTTGTGTCTGTATTTTAATACCATCTGCTAACTTCACCCACGCTCTAGCTTAGCGCACGGTAACGGAACCGGCCAGCCGATCCAGGGCTGACTCGGCATTCGGTTGCCAGGGCAACGCCGCGTCACTGTTGCGGACACGCCCACCCACGTGATCTACACGTGACCACGCCCACCAATCCTACTTGAACGCGCGCAGACAGCTTTCGCGCGTTCAAGGAACTCCACTCCTGAGGCGGAAGCCGGGAGTTAGCTTGCTCTATTTTAAATTGCATTTGTGTCTGTATTTTAATACCATGTGCTAACTTCACCCACGCTCTAGCTTAGCGCACGGTAACGGAACCGGCCAGCCGATCCAGGGCTGACTCGGCATTCGGTTGCCAGGGCAACACCGCGTCACTGTTGCGGACACGCCCACCCACGTGATCTACACGTGACCACGCCCACCAATCCTACTTGAACGCGCGCAGACAGCTTTCGCGCGTTCAAGGAACTCCACTCCTGAGGCGGAAGCCAGGAGTTAGCTTGCTCTATTTTAAATTGCATTTGTGTCTGTATTTTAATACCATCTGCTAACTTCACCCACGCTCTAGCTTAGCGCACGGTAACGGAACCGGCCAGCCGATCCAGGGCTGACTCGGCATTCGGTTGCCAGGGCAACGCCGCGTCACTGTTGCGGACACGCTCACCCACGTGATCTACACGTGACCACGCCCTCTGCCTATGCCAGCCCTTAGACTTAAAAATGTGCTGTAACAGGAAGCGCAGCGGACGAGCGCAGCGGGCGCGACGAATGCGCGCCGAAGGCGCGCATAAGGCAAGCTCGTCTGCGCTCGTCCGCGCCGAGGACGGGCCAACGGCCACCCCCCATGCTACTCCAGACCCGCAGCCTCATCCACATACGGTGAGACTAACCTATTCCGCCGACGAACTACGCCAATTGAAACATCTAGCGGAGCAACCTCACTCACTTCCTACTCTAAGACACTCCAACCATATCGTAGGCCCAGTGTCATGTCCATCCTGCATCAAACGTTCCAGAATATCCTCATTAAATAACACACCTTCCATACAAGCGGCACTTATAAACGCCAGATCCCTTCCTAAACACAAAACGGAAATAGCCGACTTGATCGAAGAGCATAAACTCGACCTATTGTTTATTACTGAAACTTGGGGCGACGAGGCCTCGGGACCCGACTTTGCCGAAGCCACTCCTAACAACTTTAATGTTTGCAGACTCGACAGACCAATAAAAAGAGGTGGCGGCATTGCCATCATTTATAATAACCGTTTCAAACTCGCGACCAAACCACATATTTGTTCAGAATACGAGTCTCTTACTTTCACTCTAGGTTTATCAGCAAAAACATCCTTTAAGGGAATGCTGATGTACCGCCCTCCTGGTTCAAGAGCAAAGTTTCTATCTAACATAGGGAATCTACTGGAAGCAGTCGCTGGCACCCCCCAGTTTACGCTATTAGGTGACTTTAACTTTCACCTTGAGATCTCAAATAACCAAGACACCATACAACTAATTTCAGATCTCGAAGCTGTGGGACTAATACAGCTCATTAACTCTCCGACTCACCAAGCCGGCCATACATTAGACGGCATATTCACAAACAACCCTCTGGTAAATATTACCCAGATAATTCCTTTGATCTGGTCAGATCATTCAGTCATTTGTTTTACTATACAAACTACTTTCACTAAATCGAACAATGATGTACCAGCTCGTCTCACATACAGAGACTGGAAAAATATTGATATATCCCAATTATCAGAAATAATACAGGATACCTATGTCCCTACTGAGCAAGACCCCATTAAAGCATCTTTAAACTACCAGTCCAATCTGGACTCGGCATGTAATAAACTAGCCCCTCCCAAAACTACACACCGAAATAGAACAACACCTTCAGCCCCATGGTTCACGGAGGCCCTACGCATGCAGAAACAACATTGCAGGAACCTGGAAAGACAATGGCGCCGCAACTACAGCCCGGCAGACAAATCTACCTACAAAAATGCCCTCGCTATCTATAAAAGAGCGATAATTACTGAGAAAAGCCACTACTATGTTACTCAGATCAACCAGGCAAAAAACTCATCCGGAGAATTATTTAGGGTAGTAACTACCTTATCCAACCCCCCGACGCCGCCCCTAGAGACCTCTCAATCACTGACCGATGCCTTGGCTAGCTTCTTTGAGGAAAAAGTCAGTTCCATCTTCCAGACTTTTTCACGTTCTAACCCGCTACAATCTGAGACTTCTCCCTCTACCAGTAACTCACCATCCTTTGTATCCTTTCAACCGGTAGACAAAGATCATATTCAACGTCTAGTAGTCAGCACCAAATCTGGCTCCCCCCGGGACCCCTGCCCCCCTTCCATTCTTAACCGCATACCAGAAGCAATTTCCCCTTCATTAGTCACAATATGTAATGCCATGTTCTCTACGGGAACATATCCGTCTGTCTGGAAAGAAGCAATAATAAAACCATTGCTGAAAAAACCCACTCTAGACCCTCTTATACCAGCAAGCTACAGACCAATTGCTTGTCTCCCTTTTCCAGCTAAGATTTTTGAAAAATCCATGAACCAGCAGCTGTCAAAATTCATAAACACCAACAACTTGTTAGACGACACTCAGTTCGGTTTCAGGCAGGGACATGGGACTGAGACGGCACTACTGAAAGCCGCTGATGAAATTAGAACAACTATGGACAAGGGAGGATCAGCTGTCTTGATACTCCTAGATCTCTCCGCTGCTTTCGACACGGTCGATCATATCACTCTGATCGACCGTGTCGCAGCCCTGGGAATAGGAGGAACGGCCAAAGACCTGATTGCCTCATTTCTCGTCAATCGGCCACAGATTGTCAAAATGGGTAACTACACCTCCCAGACCTTTTTTCTCCCATGTGGAGTCCCACAAGGTTCCTCGCTAAGTCCGACGCTTTTTAATATCTATGTATCGGACTTGGCGAGGGTGATAAAATCTTATGGCATTGCATTGACCACATATGCCGATGACACGCAACTAGTGCTATCGGTACATGACAACGGAACCAGTGTGGCAGCCAATTTCCGGGAAGGTATGAAGGCAATAAGCTCCTGGATGTCATCAAATTGCCTCAAGCTTAACTCTGATAAAACGGAGGTGATGACATTCGGGAGCTTGAAACCAGCATGGTCCCCACAATGGTGGCCACCGGAGTTGGGTTCCCCCCCCCGAACCGGTGACTAAGGTTCGTAACTTAGGAGTTATCTTTGATAACAAACTGACCTTCCATCACCACGCCAATACTGTGACATCATCTGCATTCTTTATACTTAAAAAAATCAAGAAACTTCTTCCATATCTTCCTCAATCAGCAGGCAAAACTCTCATTAGTACACTGGTGTTCTCTAAAACGGACTATTGCAATTCCTTGCTTCTCAATGCGCAGGAAGGAGTCCTTAATAAATTCCAAACCGTCCAGAATGCGGCTGCAAGAATTTTACTTTCAATCCCCAAATTCACCTCAGTATCCCTCCGTCTCAAAGAACTCCACTGGCTTCCAATCAGAAAGCGAATAAAATTTAAGGCTCTTTGTATAGCTTACAAGACCCTAAATTATCCAGGGCCTAAGTTCCTAAAAATAGCTCTTCATCCTCTGGAGCACCGCAGAACACTTCGATCCTCAACTACTTGCATGCTGTCTGTCCCTCGGACAAAGAAAGCGACTTGGGGAGACAGGTGCTTTACTACAGCTACTGCCAAGTTATGGAATACCCTCCCACTGCACATCAAAACTGCCCCCACCCTCATTAAATTCCGAAAGAGCCTCAAGACATGGCTTTTCTCCTCTGTTTAACCATTCTCATAGAGTAAGAGTTCCTTGAGCAACAGCGCCGAGACACCCGTATGGGTATTTGCGCGCTTTAAAAATAGCAAGAAATAAATAAATAAAATAAATAAATGGTACATAGGCTCAACCACCTTCCCAGTGAAAAAGCGAATCTTAGAGCATTGGCGTGCCATCACAAATAAAGATTTTGCATACTGTACGGCCAAACACTTCCACCAGTATCATGATGGAGATTGGACCAAAGCAAAATTTTTCGCACTGGATTAAGCATATCAGAGGAGGGGACCGTTTGACAGCCTTGCGCAGAGCTGAGTCCAAATTCATTCTACAAGCAGGGTGTATCTTTCCTTTTGGGATGAACATTGATGAGGAGATGTATGTACACCTGTAAACTATTGATCTGTAAGCTTCCCATTTCCCCCTATGAAGATACTCCGATTTCATGACATATATCTCCAATATGTCTTTTAATTAATATGATTTGAATTTTAACTATGTTTGGTTATCTACTGTTTACATTTATCTTGATTATTTTGTAGAAATGACAGGTTTTATTTTGGAGGAGCAGGATATCGTGGAAAAGGCTATTATGTCCTAATATTCAAAATGTACAATGCTTTCAATTGAACTAATGTTTCCCTTTTCATTGTTTTCTTTCCCTAGAGTACTAGACCTCGTCTTGATATGAAGCAACAAACCACTGATAGAGAATATTGTTATGAGCACCACTGCCTCACCTGAAATTACTGAATACGACTATGAGCACGGGATAGATCAATTTGGGAAAATATCCACGAATAGTTAATTTCACTGCTTCCCTGTATTGACTAGATACAGACCATAGCCTTTTGTCACCAAGTTTTGACACGTATCAATGAGATTGACTTACATTAATTTATGTTACTAAGGGTACTATACCCAAGTGACCTAATCCTTCTAGACAGAACTCTATCTATTCTCAAATCTCAGATATAACTCCTGTATCTCTATCACTTCCTCCCTATTTTTCAGCCTGTCCTTTCATTCAATACATATGGGTACTATACCCAGATGCGTAATGTGTGAAAATTTACTTTGAACCCAACAAATGAAATGTATCACTTAATTATGACTTAAATAACCAAACAAATTGGGAAAATGCATTATTATAAGATTTCCAACAGTGATTCTTTTGTTGTTGTAAATAATGCATGTTTTTTCTAAAAAGAAGTCTCCGTGTGATGTTTGTAAACACGGAGAACTTTCTTCCCTTTTCATGATTTCTGTCAGTATTTAAATGATGAGAAAAAAATGGTGGTCATGTGACCAAGAGCCCGTGAGCTCGAAACGCGTCGTTTGTTTATGCCCAAATAAACAACTTCTTCCAGTACCTGATGGTGTGGCTCGTCATCCTTTTCTCAATTGAGAGGACTTCGTGGATAGATATATATATATTACCTACTGGCTATCGCCAGTAGGTATATATAGTTAGGATTAATTCCCTATGGGATTTCTGAAAATTCTATGTCTAATAACTTTGGCGTTTGTGAACGGAATCGGCTGAAATTTTCAGGAAAATGGCACATTTTGTTTCTGAGCAGCCCCTGAAAATTTGGTGGGGTTTCGTCAAGGGGGGGCTGAGAAAAAAGGGGGGTCCCAAAACGCGTTTTTTACATTGAGTTTTCCATAGGGCGGTTGGCCTCACTTTTAGCTCGAACGGCTGAATGGATTTGCACGAAACTTGGCAAAATTGTAGGGACTGGTAGCCCGATGTGCCTTTGCTAGGTCTCAATATATGTGCTTCAGTGGATTTTGAGAAATTAACGTTTAAATCAAGATATATATCTGTAACAGCGCTCCGGGCAGCGATCCGGTCCGCTTACTTTTCGCGTTTCGGAACTTTGCGCGCAGAAAGCTGATTGGCTCTCCGGTGTCTGTCAACATTCTAAACAGTCCGGAGCGGCCGCCATCTTGTCTCTCGGTAGGATCGAGAGAGAAGAAGAGGTGAAAAACGAAAGGGGAATTTAATGAAAGGGGGCAAGGTATCCCCCTCTTGACCCCCTAGGAATGTTGTTGGGGTTATTAAAGGGTCCCGTGGGGAAAAGGAAAAAAAAATGATTTTTCACGGTAGAAGCGCTTCACGGGCCGCGAACTGGGCCGCAAACTGGTAGCGAAACGGGAATTCGCCATTTTGTGCTTCGTTAATTAAATTACTAGGTATAAGGGGGTGCGGGAGACGTATCCTAATCCCCTATGTTTCCTGAGGGTGGCTGAGGAGGCTTATATATGTTGATACATCTCTTCCAGCGGCTGTGCGTGAGCTTTTTTTTATTTTGCTGCGTGACAGTCCGGAGCGGCCGCCATCTTGTCTCTCGGTAGGATCGAGAGAGAAGAAGAGGTGAAAAACTAAGGGGGAATTTAATGAAAGGGGGCAAGGTATCCCCCTCTTGACCCCCTAGGAATGTTGTTGGGGTTATTAAAGGGTCCCGTGGGGAAAAGAAAGAAAAAATGATTTTTCACGGTAGAAGCGCTTCACGGGCCGCGAACTGGGCCGCAAACTGGTAGCGAAACGGGAATTCGCCATTTTGTGCTTCGTTAATTAAATTACTAGGTATAAGGGGGTGCGGGAGACGTATCCTAATCCCCTATGTTTCCTGAGGGTGGTTGAGGAGGCTCATATATGTTGATACATCTCTTCCAGCGGCTGCGCCATCTTGCCTTTTTTCCAATGCCACAATTTTGTCGTGCACGGCAGCCATTTTAGATGCCAGGCTGGTCCCAGGCTATCACCTACCCCTGCGGATGTAGTTTATGGCCCCAGCTGTAGAGAATTCAGACATGCCAACCCTCCTGATTCAGGCGTGTGACTACTGATTTCAGTGCTAGTCTCCCGCCTCCCGATTTCTGCAAGCAAAAACCCGGGGGCATATTACGAACAACTAGCGATAATTTTTGTCTCTAACTTGTTTAGAGACAAAAATTATCGCCGCACATCGGCGATTTTTATCGCAGATAAACCTTGCTATTATCGCAGAAAAATCAGCGATATTCATGTATTATCGAGCAAATGCTCTTAGCCATGTTATCCACCTCCCATTGGATAACATGGCTAAGAACTGCTCAGGGCAGGTGTTAGATTTTGGAGATATTCGCGCTTAGCGCGAATATCTCCAAAAGTTGGTAATAGAAGATAGCGATGTTAGGGACTGTTTCCAGTCGCTAGCATCTTGGTACGCCACTTTGCATGTCATTAGTGATAAGTATCACTGACATGCAAAGCGGGGCCCAAGATGGTCGCTATCTCCTTTTAGCTGTCACTAACTGGTGTTAGCGACAGCTTGGTAATAGGGAGATAATTTTATCTCCGCTTTCATGGCTTTTAAAGCCAAAAAAGCGGAGATAAACCCCCTTGATAATATGCCCCACGATTCCTTGGGGGTTTCATCTGACAGGGCTTGGTATTGTGTTACATGGTAATTTTTCCAGGAAACGTCAGAGGGTCGATGCAGGGGTTCTAGAAGAGGTGATAAACCATTTAAGCCTCATGAACAAGCGCATGGTCTTTTAAAGATTTGTGAAGTACTCGGGGCGGCGGTGTGTGTGTGCCCTCTTTTAGGAGCGGGCGGGGGGGCACTGCCAGCAACTTGCCAGGTCAGGTAGTGTTCAACACGTGCATCACCCTTTCTCTGCCTGCTATTGCGCTCCATGCTTCGGAAAGGTAAGAAAAAGAACGTGCATTTGAGTTTGAAATGTCCGATCTTGTAGCAGTACACTTGCAAAGCCCACACATGACAATAACCCGATTCAAGGCCCCATTCACCCGATTTTTTTAAAAAATATAGTACTCCAAGACAGTTACATTTTAAAACTTTATTAATATTTAAATATAACGAACGCAACAAAAACTGTAAATATATTTAACCATTTTTTGAAATTAACCAGAACTATAACGATAACAACAACAACAACAATAATATAACTTTTATGCCTAAATTACGCAAACATTTAGCTAATCTGCTAAAGGGGGGAGTCGACATTTCTTTACAATAATCAATAATGAAAAATCCACATCAATAGGGTTGCCCGTTTTCTCGATGCAGCACTATAGTGCAATATACACAGCACCTGGGGTGTCAAGAGTGAACAGGTCTTTCTTTGTTCCTTAAGATGTTATCTCCGAGAATGCTGATGCATTGGTGTCTGTACACTTCTTTGTCAATTCTGTCAAGATGATAACTGCTTTATAAACAGACGATATCTTTGTTTAGTCATTAGTGTTAAGTGTATCTGAAACTACAGTGCCCTTCTGTTTTTTTTTCTTCAGGCTCTACAGAGTTTTGTGTTTTGTTCTTTTGAGTGACAATTATTCCAGAGGTTTCAGGTTCACTTGTTTTGTTCTGCAGTGAGTTAACAGCTTTAGAGAGTTCATGTTTATTTGCTATGTCCTGCTGTTCGTCAACTGCTTCAGAGACGTCAGCCTCATTTTTTATGTTTCAGTAGATCCTGGACCTGCCCGGCCGCGCCCAAAATGGCGCCGGTGTAAATGGGACTCGTAACTGCTTGTTCTGTACTGGTTGCCCAACCTTGATATCACGAGATACATATGCAGTTTTGAAGCACATGGCGGAGGCTTGTCTGCTGTAGTGGGGCGCCCCTTTATCGTTTCAGTCGCCATTCCGCCCGCTTTTGCTACACTGTGCCTTTTCTGCCATTCAGCTGTTTAGCGCCCGCTCTTACGGCTACAGCGTCTCGCTCACCATGTAGTTGAGTTGCTCCCACTCTTGCGGTGCAGCGGTAGGCGGCTGCCACAGGACTCTTAAAATGGCGGCCGGCTCTTCGGATTTGGGCCTGGTCCAGTAAAATGGCCCTGGGACACCTTGGAACTCGGACGCTTGTCTGCCAGGGCTTGGGTTCCATTCTCGAAAGCGTCCCCTCAGCCTTGAAGATTGTACAAAAGTCTTGGGGGCCCTCGACTCCCGCAGGCTTCCGGTGGGGAGCGGCTGCCATGATTGCTTGCGGAATGGCCACGACGGAGCTACGAGATGGTGGTGCTCTCATGGTGACGCCAGCTTCAGTCTGAAACATCCAGAAACAAGGTGGGGCTTTCATCGTTTGGGGAAAAAAAATGTTTTAATCCAATGAAAAGTGTTATTTTTAGGTCACATGACCTAGTCTTACATAATTAGGAAAAGAAAAGTAAAATGAACCAATGAAAAGTTTTATTAACAAGTCACATGACCTGTTATGCTTACGTTACGCGCTGCGCGGCGCGCTCTGGATCGTTTCCGGGAAGCTGCGCCTTGCGCACCGGAGCACTTCCGGGTGCGCTAACGCGTCGCGTCATATGACGCATTACGCGACAATGCAGGTGCAGAATATAGTCAAAATGTCTCCACCAACCAGCAGTCGGAATTCCACCGCTTTCAGCAGTCCAAAAAGTTCGGTCAAATCTTAAGAGCGGGAGCAACTCAACTACATGGTGAGCGAGACGTTGTAGTCGCAAGAGCGAGCGGTAAACAGCTGAATGGCGGAAGAGGCACAGAGTACCAAAAGCGGGCGGAATGGCAACTAAAACGGTAAAGGGGCGCCCTACGACAGCGTGTCTTCAGGTGAAACGGATTGTGGGACAAGGTCCAGAATGAAAGATTCTTCAAAAGGGAAAAAATTCCGCCGGACCCCGGGAGCCGGCCGCCTATGCCGGGGGCGATCTCAGGCCTCACCAGGGCAACAGGACTTGGGGAGGGGGCAGGAGCCAAGCGCCCCCTCTCAGTCCGCGCCATCTCACCGCCCCTCGGGGGCCTCCGTCAAGCGGTTTAGGGAGGCACCGTATCACATTGTTTTCCAATGCAGTCAGGTCCACAAATGGACCCCACTTACTTTGAATAGTGAAGCTGCAGCAGGTGCAAATAAGGTTTAAACAGTGTTACAAGAGCTGCTTAGAACTCTGAAGTATGGCACTCAACAACCAGGACTTATGCCATTTATGTAAGGCAGTGACATGGAAGCAACTCAGGGACAAAAAGCATGAACGAACATTCACGTATGAAAATCTTATTTGGAGAAGGGGTAGAATCCAAACGCCCCCTGCCAGTTCGCGCCACTACACCGTATGTGGAAAATCTGAAGCCATCGTTCTACAAACTCTCAACGCTTGTTATCAGTGCATGACTTTCATGCTCGATCGATTGAGCTAGCCGGATCGGGCAATAAAAAGTATAAAATAGTTATGTAAATAGTTATTTAATAAAATGTTTTACTCTGTTTCTTTGGTGGTGTGTTGTGTATATTTATAATATTTGCATAGGGTTTGCCGTTATTTTGGGCGGTGTGGGTGGCGGAGTCGAGCTGTTTTGCAGCCCTCATGGTGTGGAGCTCAATTCATTTCACTATTTTCGTATTTCTCATGAAGGGTTATTCCTAATGTTTGTATTTTACCGAGGTTAAAAAGAGATCGAATTAGTGGTCTACTGATTTTGCTCGATTACTTTTATTTTTTTACACGATTTTTCACTATCTGCAAAGACTAAACAGAGTATTGCGACTTTGTGCTTGTTTGTAAATAGAGAATGATCCAAAGAGAACCAATTGTAAAACAGTAAATGCTTGGATAATAATTAATCAAATGGAGAGACAAGCAGGTACGGCGGATTACAACAGGGGTAAAGGTCTGAGTTAACTACCGTTCACTATCTGCAAAGAGAGAGTACTACTAAGAGAAAAGAGGGGAGTGGGGGGGGGGCAGCGTTCAAAGCACATCAGCGTGCATAAACACGAAAACGTTTTTACCTATCACGTACTTGACATTTGACAGCTTTTGATATTTACTATTAAAAAACCATTGAAATTCACAGAAAAAACCATAGGTTATAGTCCATATATAGTTAGGAATTTGCATTTACAAAACCTTGAAAATTCAATGAAAAAACCATTGGTTTTAGGCCATATATAGTTAGGGATTTGCATTTAGAAAACCTTATTTTACTCGCATAAAACCATTGAAATTCCATATATAGTTATAAGCGCTAACTATATATCGCGCACCCGCAATCCACTGCTGATGATGTCACATATTACATCATTCATGACATGGTTAGTGACATCACTGATGACATCACTGATGACATCTCAAATGACATCACTGATGACATCACTGATAACATCTCATTTGACATGACTGATCACATCACTGATGATATCATTCATGTGATAATACCATGAACCTCTTCAGACTCTAATATAACCTTAGATACAATCAGTGTAAACAGACAGTCACAGACTGTCACTCATCCATGGAGTTACTCACACACCTAGTCAGTTATGCCAAAAATCAATCACACCTCCATTTTCTCAACTATACAGTTATACACACCTTACTTATTCAAACATATACTAACACATATTTACTTTACTCTCTTATACAATCTCTGATACATGTTCACAATGATCCATACAGCCACTCACACATTCACTGGCTCTTATGCACAGTTATTTATAGATGTCAACTCTCACATGTACTGTGTTTTACATATGTACTTAATTTGACATGTAGCACTGAGATATCCATTCACTCACTAATACACTCATGCACAGTCAACCGCCCATACAGCTGTTTCCACATGCACTTTTGAATCTATACATATAGTGAATCAACTACTCACACATCTATGTACAGAGTCACACACCTCCCAGCCACCCATACACACACACTCAGTTTCCCATACAAATACTTGGACAACCAATCAATAACCCATACAGTTACTCATATAGCTACTGATCAACATATGCAGCAGTTTATAGAACAACAGATATAATGATGCACAAATTAAAACAGTTTAGTCACTAACCCATGCACTCAGTGAGACACATTTAATCACTCACTCAATCAGTCAGTCATGCACCTAGTAAATCCTTCATCCAGACACTTATATATCCACTCATTCTTCAATATGTAAAACATATTTTAACTTTACAGAAACATACAGTCACTGGATGTTGTAATCAGTGATGTCATCAGTGATGTCATTTGAGATGTCATCAGTGATGTCATCAGTGATGTCACTAACCATGTCATGAATGATGTAATATGTGACATCATCAGCAGTGGATTGCGGGTGCGCGATATATAGTTAGCGCTTATAACTATATATGGAATTTCAATGGTTTTATGCGAGTAAAATAAGGTTTTCTAAATGCAAATCCCTAACTATATATGGCCTAAAACCAATGGTTTTTTCATTGAATTTTCAAGGTTTTGTAAATGCAAATTCCTAACTATATATGGACTATAACCTATGTTTTTTTCTGTGAATATATATATATATATATATATATATATATATATATATATATATATATATATATATATATATATATATATATATATATATATATATAATATAAATTTATATAGAGAGATATATAGATATACCATTATATATAACTGTATGACTGAGTGTCTACTTGTGTCAGTGACTGTATCAGTAGTGAGTATGTGTTAGTATCTGTATGAGTAAGTGAGTTGATGTGTGTGTATCTGTATGGGTGAGTAATTGGTTGTGTGAATGATCAGTAGAGTGAGTAGGTGTGTGAGAAGCACTATGAGTGACTGACTCAGTGTGTGAGTGGCTATATGGGTGTATGAGTGGATATGTCAATGGTTGCATTAGTGACTAGGTGGGTGCATGAGTGACTGTATGGGGGAGCGAGTGCAAGTGTGAGTAGATCTATGAATCAGTGAATGACTGTGTAGGTACTTGTATGGATTTGTGAATGGTTGTCTGGGAGTGGGTGTATGAAAGGTTCTATGGCTGTGTGAGTGGGTGCATCAGTAATTCTGTGGATGATGTCATCAGTGATGTCACTGACTATGTCATGAGTGATGCAATATGTGAGGTCATAAGCAGCGAATTGCGAGTTATAGTTAGCTCAGTTAACTATAACTGCTGAATTTCAATGGTTTTGTATGAATGAAACTATAAGGTCCCTGTAACCTTTGGTTTTTTCAATGAATTTCTAAGATTTTTTTTATTCAGTTTCAGAACTATAAAGTCCCTGTAACTTTTGTTTTGTTCAGTGAATTTTGAAGGTTTTTTAAATGCTAATTCCTAATTATAACGTCCTTTTAACCTTTGTTTTTTGTCTTTGAATTTCTATGTTTTTTTAAGTAGTAGTTGAATTTTCAGAGTGGTGGAGAAAGGGGGCTGAGCCTTCGACCAGCTTTCCGGAATCCCGCTGTGTAGGATTTACAGGAGGTAACGGGAGGGCTTCTTGGGCCCCAAGTTCGCTCAGGAGTAAAGTGGACTTCATCCCCAACCAGTAGTGCGCCAGGAGGTACGTTTGCAGAGAGGTGGAGAAAGGGGGCATGGCCTCCGAAGACCTCTTAGCAATCCCGCTGTGTGGGACTTACTGGAGGTAACAGGAGGGGTAGTTGACCACCAAGGATGTCCTTAGGGGGAAACTACCTTAGGGGGAAACTACCCCTCCTATTACCTCCAGTAAGTCCCACACAGTAGTATTGCTGAGAGGTTGTCGGGGGCCACGCCTTTTTTCTCCACCACTCTGCAAATACACCTCCTGGCACACTACTAATAGGGGGATGAAGTTTCCTTGGCTCCAGAGGGTCCTTGGGGGTCAACTATCCCTTGTTACCTCCAGTAAGTCCCACACAGCTGGATTGCTAAGAGATCGTCAGAGACCATGCCCCCTTTCTCCATCATTCTGCAAACGCACCTCCTGGTGCACTACTGGTTGGGGTAAGATGTCCAATTTAGTCCTGAGGCGGCGCTCAAGAGTAAAGTGGAATTCATTCCCCAACCAGAAGTGCTTCAAGAGGCACGTTTTGAGAGTGATGGAGAAAGGGGGCATGGCCTCAAGTCCTCTCAGTAATCGGGCTGAATGAGACTTACTGGAACTAACTGGAGGGTTTGATGGCCCCCAAAGTCCCTTAGCATTCAAGGGGACTTCATACCCCAACCACCACTGCATCAGGAGGCGCATTTGCAGAGTAGTGGTAAAAGTAACTTCGCCTCTGGCAAATTGCCGGAGGTTTTTTTTCAGGGAAGGAGGGCTGCCTAGCCCCACTTCCCTTGCCCAATTTTGGCCGAGAGACCTCAGAGGGCTGGGCTGTCCCCCTCCCAGGGCCAATTACGGCCAGAGGAACCCATCCCCCTGTGCCAGTGTTTCTTTTTTTAAATTAATTAATTTTTTTTAATGAAAGGAAGGGGGCCCGAATGTCCCCCCTTCCCTGGGCCGATTTTCAATTTGGGGTCCCATCCCCAGGACCTGCCCTTTGAAAAGGTTCTGTAACCTTTATCATACAAGGGAGGGATGCCTATTTCAGCCCCAGGGGGCCCATCCCCCTGGGACCAGGCCTTTATATATTTTTTAAAAGGGGAGGGGGCTGCATGTCCCCGCCTCCCCATGCCGATTTCGACCTTGTGGCCCCCATCCCCCTGGGCCAGGCCTTTTCTTTTTTTTAAATATATTTTCTTTCAAGGGAGTGGTACCTCTTTTGGCCTCGGGCCCCAACCTTCAGGAACAGGCCTTTATATATATTTTTCTCAAAAGGAGAGGGGGGCTGCCCGGCACCCCACCTGGGCCATTTTCGGCCCTGGGGACCCAATACCCCGGGGCCAGGCCTCTATGTTGGGGTCACCCGGAGGAACCTGAGGCCCACGCAGACCCTGCCAGCTGCCGTCCTCCTGCGTGAGCCAGCATCTCCCTGTGTGTAAAATCAAAGTGTGTTCCGTTTTGAGCAAGCGAGAGCAAAATGCTCCCGCTTGCTCAAAGCAGAGTACACTATTTGCTATGGCATGGCGAGAGCCAAGGTCCTGCCATGCCATTGCAAAGTGCAATGTCCCCGGGGTGGGCACCCCAGGACATTGCTGGACCCAGCCCAGGGGGTTAGCGGTGCCCAGGGCCAGGTAGGGCTCCTGGAGGGGGTCCACGTGGCTCTCCCCCTTTGTGAAGTTAGCCCCAGGGAGGTGGTGGTCCCAGAGCTGGGGGTCCTCAACGGACCCCCTTAGTAGTTGTATGTGTGCCCCAGGGAGGTGGCGGTCAGGCTCAGTGGGGTGGTGGTCCCGAGGCTTTGATAAGCCCTAGGAGGGGGTCTCCATGCACACTCTGCTATATTTAAGATATGCTCCTGGGACCTGGCCCGCCCGGGTTATATTTTAAAGTAAGGACGGGAGCCTGCACTTCCTTTTTTAAATTTTTTGTTACCGCAGATTCAAATATCTGTGGCAAAATGTAAAACAGTTTTTTACCCCCCGGTGGGGTCCCTCTAGAGGGTTAGGGTACTTTCCCCATTTTCTTTTTCGAAAAAAGATTTTTTCAGGTTGAAGTGTTGGCAGCCAATCAAATTTTAGTAGGATTCGCGAGGCCACAGGCAAGGACACGCGCCCCAGAATATCTATATTTTTTCAAGTTACATATCTGAAAAACTACTGAACAGATATTCACCAAATCACAAAAAGCATGCTTTCTGGACCAACATCTAGCTTTCTACCATATTTCATGTAATCCGTTCAGCAGTTCGGGCTGTAGTCGTGTTCAAAAAATGAAAAATTCCCATAGACTTAACATTGGGAAAACCTATTTTGAGTCCCTCCTTTTTTCTCAGGTGCCACTTGATTGATCACCATGATACTTTCAACACAGCAGCTGAATCAACAAAGGAAAACTTTTTGAAAATTTTGTGGATATTCGTCAAAGATATTGGCAAAACAAAAAATGCTTTTCCTGTGGAAACTTTGGTCCTAACTGTAACTACCTACTGGCGACCGCCAGTAGGTAATATGACTGTACATGTATTGCCTACTGCCGGTCGCCAGTATGTATGTTCAGTTAGGACCTAGATTCTATTAAACAGGTGATTTTCAGTTGTCTATATCTTCGGCACCGGTTGATGAATCTTCATGAAATTTGCCCCAGAAATATGCCAGGTACTTCACATGTGGTATGGAAAGTTTTGGGGTGTTTCATGTAGCGGGCCTGAAAAAAAAGGGGGTAAAAAATGTGTTTTCCGCTTGTTAATTCCAATAGGACTTTCGAACAAGCCTATAGCCCGAACCACTGGACCGAATTACACCAAATTTGGCAGGAAGCTAGATCTTTGTAAGCAGATCAAGCTTTTTGTGATTTGTTGTAAATCTGTTCAGTTGTTTGAGAGATATTAACCTGAAAACAAATTTGTATATCTGGAGATGCGGATTACCCAACATTCAACAGTCTCTGTGCTTTAATCTGATTGGCTGCCAACACTTCAAACCAGGAAGTGTTGGCAGCCATCTTGGGACTCGGCTTAAGCCAGAAAAAACATTTTAAGAAAAAGAAAAGGGGGCAAGGTAGAAATATCCTGACCACCCTAAGGCCTCTTGGCAGGACTCAAAAAGCATTTAATTTTAACATTTTCAGTGGGATCTGCAGATCTCACTGAAAATTGTAAATACGAAGCGCAGGCTCCCGTGCTTCATTGGTAATCAGCTCCTGGGTGAATCAGGTCACAGAGAATTTTGGGAATAAAGCAGGGGGGTGGCACCGCCCCCCCCCTGCTGGGGCTTATTAATGCCCCGGGGGTCACCACCCCACTGGCGCTTTTTCATATTAATTAATGCGGGGGAGACCCGTAAAGCCCCCCTGCTGCCCGGGGACCACCATCTCCCCAGGGCCACTTGTGCAATGGAAATTGGGGAGGGATCTCAGAGCGCCGTGTTGTGGGAATCACCACCTCCACGGGGCTAATTTATTGTTATGGGGCCTCTTGGACCCCCGGCCTCTGGACTACCACCTGCTTGGGGCCACGATCAATTTGCAGTGGGGGGGCAGGGACCGCCCCCCACCAGCCCCAGGTGGCACCACCTCCCGGGGCCATCTTCTTTGTAAAAAAATTGGGAGGTGTTGTGTGAGTGGCTGTATGAGTGATTGAGTGGGAGTGGCTCTATGGATGATTAAGTGGATGTATGAGTTTTTATATGGGTGTGTGAATGGATATGTGGCTGGATGGCTAGGTGTCTCAATGGGCATACGAGAGGATGTATGGAGGTGTGAGTGGGTGTGTGAGTGGTTCTGTGGATCATGTCATCAGTGATGTCATTTGAGATGTCATCAGCGATGTTACTGACCATGTCATGAGTGATGTAACATGTGAGGTCATAAGCAGTGCATTGCGGGGTGTAAGTTATAATTAGCTCAGGTAACTATAACTACTGAATTTTTTTGGTTTTGTATGAGTAAAATTTTAGCCTAACTGTAATGTCCCTGTAACATTTGTTTTTTTTTCAGTGCATTTCTATGTTTTTTTAAATTCCATATCCTAACTATAACGTCCCTGTAACCTTAGTTTTTTTCAGTGAAAAAAAATATATATATACATATTTATATTATATTAGTGGAGTTTAAGTTTGTTGACCGGGTGCTGCCGGATTCGGTGTTCGGGAGAAGAACGCCAAAGGGAGACATATTTATATATGTATGTAATTAACTGTGATGAATAACCTCATAACGTATGGAGCCTGTACATCTTTTTTTAAAAAACAATGTAAAAAACCAATGCAAAGGAACATTTATGGTGAAAACTGATGTAGAATATGGATGCATCGAGAATCCAAAGGAACACATTGCCGATATATGGTGTCGTTGTTTTGACTGCCAAAGAAAGTGAAGAGGAATGTTTGTTGCTTTGAAGGAATTAAGGCACCATGCCGAAACGCGCTGGTCATAATTTTTGTTTGTTTTTCAATACATTTTCTGACTAATAAATGAATTGAGAAAACACCTTTTCGCCAAAATTGAATGTTATTCTCTGGAATTTGTGCTGCTGTGTTGTTGCCTTGATGGTTGATGAGCAGTAGTGGTGACATATATACATTCATACACATACACATATATTCATCGTATGGCGCGGAACCGAGAGTGAGGCTGAAGAATATATCAGAATTCTGAATGACAACGAACAGAATCTAAAATTTACGAGCAACATCAGTAAAAAAGAGGTATACTACTTAGATCTAAAAGTGTATGTCCAGGAGGGGAAAATTGAAACATCCCTATATAGGAAGCCCACAGCGGGGAATTCAATCCTGCATGCAGGAAGCTGCCACCCAAGAAGCGCAGTTAATAACATTCCCCTGGGAGAATTCCTACGCATTAAGAGGAATTGCTCCACTGAAGAAGAGTTTATAAGAGCCAGAACAGAATCGAGACAGAGGTTTCTCAAAAGGGGCTATTGCAAGGGAGTGCTAAAAGAAGCAGAAGAAAGGAGCAATACTGTAATACTGTAACCAGGAATGAACTGTTAGTAGACAGGATGAGACCCAAAGATGTGAAAGTGAGATTAATAACTGACTTTACAGAGAAGTCCCCAGAATTGTTTCAGATCCTGAAAAGGAATTGGAGGATACTACAGTCCGATAACATAGTGGGGAAACTAATATCTGACTACCCACTAGTTACATATAGGAAGGGACATTCCTTAAAAGACCTACTGGTGAACAGTCATCATGACCCCAAACAGAAGAGAAAGACTCCGGTATTGGGATTCTATCCCTGTATGAAATGCAAGGCCTGTAAAAACTCTAGCAAAGTGAAGGAATTTGAGGTACCAGGTTGACATAATAAGATGATAATCCCCAAACTGTTGAACTGTCATTCTGAATTCACTGTATATTGTCTAGTATGCCCATGTGGCAAAAGATATGTGGGAAGCACGATCAAACAGACTAAACTAAGAGTGCTGGAGCATATGAGAGCGATAAATACAAGAGATCAAAGCTACCCTGTAGCTCGACACTATCATAAGGAACATCAAAGCAATAGTAATCTGCTTTCATTTTTCATTATAGACCAGCTAACATGATCAGAACGTGGGGGAGACTAGGTAAAGAAATTAAGAACCCTCGAATCACGTTATATCATAATGCTACAGACAAAGAACCCGACAGGACTCAACAATGAGGAAGAAATGTGGGTGCATATTGGCTGAGATGAATATCTGAACTATGAGAAATGAGAATCATGTCTAAATGTAAACCTGCAAAAACTACTCCCTCTGTGAGAACTTGGTGTCTTACATTTAGCCCATTCAGGGCAGTATCCGAAAACGGAAACAAATGTGAGACTGTTGGCACACACATGGGCCATCATAAAAATAGCGCTTAAAAATATCCCTGTGAATAGAACAGGGAAAGCCCATTCAGGGCGGAATAATTCTATATAAGCAAAACTGAATTGCAAAATATGAAAATACTTGAAATGACTTGTATTGTATTGTTTGAAATTACACAATGTCCTAATTGACTGCACATTAAGCAGACACAGAATTCATAACTTGAGTAAGCGCCTTTCTGACACTTTAAGATGGCCGCCACAGTAATGCAGAAAATTCACTGTGCCTTCTTTTATGTTTATTTTAATCACGTGAAATGTTATGTTGTAACTTTATTTAAACAGTTTGAAACTTTGTATCTATCGACACTGACGAAGCGTTTGTGGATACGATTGTGCAGCGCCAAAAGTATAAACTATGGCAGTTTAAAACAACGTGAAAGTGCTGTGAGTGCCCTTAATTGTGGAACGGACCTGGGAGTGAGGACCGTGTGTGTTTGAAAATATATGTGTGTGTATATATATATATATATTCACTGAAAAAAACATAGGTTTCACACCAGTTATAGTTAGCTGGAAATTTTACTGACATAAAACCATTGAAATTCTCACGTTATAGTTAGTTGGACTCACTATAACTTGCGCGCCTGCAATGCACTGCTGATGACGTCACATATTACATCACTCATGACATGGTCAGTGACATCACTTTTCCGGCGCGCCCCGGGGCGCGCACCGGTGAGCGTCCCGTTAGCGCTATTGCCGCGAACGAAAACATAATCGTGACGTATCGCGTAGCCGCGTCCGCGTGATACGCACGGCGTAAGCGCACCCAGAAGCACTCGAGCGAATACGATCGTGCAACGTAAGCATCCGACGCGCTTACGCCCCTGAGGCGCGCCCCGGGGCGCGCCCCAGGGCCCCAGGGCACGTAGCGTAAGCGCGTCGGGTCATGTCGGGTCACGTCGGGTCATGTTACCTAAAAATAACACTTTTTATTGGTTCAGGACAGTTTCGGTTTCCAAATGATGAAAGCCCTGGTCATGTGACCTTAAAATAACTCTTTTCATTGGTTGTTATCAGTTTTTTTTACAACTAATGAAAACCCCACCCATTTCCTTCATTTCTTCTTTCACTTTGGAGACAACAAGACCTGTTTTTTTCTGTCCTACCATTTTGTGCAAAGAATGGCAGCTAGACCATCCAGCAGTAGTGAGGACTCAGATGGCTTCATTCAGGAAGAGCCTCCTCAGCCCAAGATCAAGGAGAATTTTATTTGGAAATTTTTTTCAATACCTGAAGGATTAAAAAAGGTGAATGCTCCCAAAGTAGAATGCAAAATCTGCCAAACTGTGCTTTCCCGAGGAGACCCAAAAAGGAAGTACAGTTTTGGCAATTCGACAATGATTTGCCACGTCCAACGCAGGCACCCCCAGAACTATGCCCGGGAGAGTGTCCGAGACCTGGCACGTAATCCCCCAAGGGATGGTGCCTCTACATCTACAGGAGAAGCCACAACATCAGGGAGAGGACGTGCAGTGGAATTGGAGATGATTCCGAACATTCAACCTGTTTTTAGTGACATTACTATTAAGTGCAAGCAATGCGATGAACTGCTTTGCTATGGTGAGCAGAGCATCAAGCTCATTGCACGCAAGAGGCAAGAACACCGCTGCCTTCCCCAGCCCTAATTTGTCCCCTTTTTTTGCTCCTGTTGAGCAGTTTTGCATTCCCTGTTTTTGTTTTTGTTCTGAAAAAAACATAAAAAAAGAAGAAAAAAAACAGTTCTTTTTAGAACAACCTCCAGTTCTCAAAAAAGAGCTATATTTTTATCAAATTCAAAATGAGTAACTGAAGTGGAGTGCAGTGAGAGGGGAGAGGAAATGAAAATGAGTGAGAAAGCAAAGAAAGGGACGAGAGGGGAAGGGAAGTGAAGTAGGGGGACTGAAAGAAGGTGAGTGTGGGGAACGAGAGTGAGGAGAAGTAGAGTGAACATGGGGAATGTAGTAGATAAGTGAAGAAAATGTAGTAAAAGAACAGTGGTGTGGAAGGGTAAGAAAAGACTGACGCAAGCCCTTTCACATTATACCTGCGCCAGGTGTAATGTATGCAAAGGGGGCGTATTGACACAAGAAAGGGTCGTAGAAGTGAGGCAGTGAAATCTATGAGATTTCACTGCGTCACTTTTAGGACACCATTGCATCAAAATCTTGCACCTGCCTCACAGCAGGCGTAAGACTGACGCAGGCCCTTTCAGATGGGGCTGGCCCCATGTGAAAGGATGCATTGCTGGAGTTGCATCACTTTTGTGACACACTCCAGCAATGCATCACTACCTCTAAGCACTTTAAATTATTATTTTACTGTTTCACTGGGTTTTTAACATGGTAGGCTCCCCAGTCCGCTTCCCGGTGCGCGTACCGGGCGCTCCCCCCGCGCAAATCGAAAAAAAAAATGTTTTGCCCCACAGGGCCCTTTTATGGCCCACACATCAAACCTAGGGGATCAGGGGGGTCTACTCTGCCCCCTTATGGTCATTTCCCCCTTTGTTTTTGCCTCCTCTTGTGTCTCGATCTTACCGAGACACAAGATGGCGGCCGCTCCGGACTGTTTCGAATGTTTACAGACACCCGAGAGCAAATCAGCTTTCCGCGCGCAAGTCGCGTAGCGCACCCGGAGCGCTCCCCGGTGCGCTCCCCGGTGCGCGGCCATACATATATATATTTTTTTTAACCTAAATTATTCAAAATCCACTGGAGCGCATATCTTGAGACATAGCAAAGGCACATCGGGCTACCAGTGCCTACAATTTCGCCAAGTTTGGTGGAAATCCATTCAGCCGTTCGGGCTAAAAGTGAGGTCGACCGCCCTATGGAAATTAACATGGGGAAAACACGTTTTGGGACCCCCCCTTTTATCTTGGCCCCCGCTTGACGAATCCCCCCCAAACTTTCAGGGAAGGACCGAAGCGCCGCGAGGCGAATTTGAGGACATTTTCAGGCAGATTCCTCAACCGGCGCCAAAGTTATTCCCAATAGAATGTTGCAATTTTGCATTGAAAAAAATCCTAACTATAACTACCTACTGGCGACCGCCAGTAGGTAATATATATATATATATATATATATATATATATATATATATATATATATATATATATATATATATATATATATATATATATATATCCAGAACAAAGGTTGCGCTCTGAACCCCTGCCCCATGCAGCGGAGGGCCCGGACGGGGTAGCGACTCCCCAGTAATCCAAAACTAATTTCCAACACAATCAAGAAGGAATGTATATATATATTAGGATTGGCTACAATAGGAAATTCCGAACATTCTATTGGGAATAACTTTGGCGCCGATTGAGGGATCTGCCTGTAATTTTCCTTAAAATGGTCTCGCTGCGCTCCGCTCCTTCCCTGAAAGTGTCGGGGGGATTCGTGAAGTGGGGGCTGAGAAAAAAGGGGAGTCCCAAAACGTGTTTTCCCCATGTTAATTTCCATAGGACGGTCTGACAAATCTACAGCCCGAACCGCTGTACGGAATTACGCCAAACTAGGCAAAATTGTAGGGACTGGTACGCAGATGTGCCTTTGCTATGTTTGGTGAAAATTGCTCCAGTGGTTTTTATGAAAATTAGGTTAAAAAACACATATATATCTATATGAGCTTACGGGTCCGCGCACCGTACGCGTACATGCGCGTACCCTTACGTGCGCGAGCGCGATCCTGATTGGCTGGCAGTCGACTGTCAACATTCCAAACTGTCCAAACCAGGAAGAGTTGGCCTCCATCTTGTTTCTCAGGAGAACTGAGGAACAAGAGAGCCCAAAACAAGAGTGGAAAACACGAAAGGGGGCAGGGTAGAGACCCCCCAACCCCCTAGCCCTTCTACGGGGGTCCCAGAAGGACCCCCAAAGGCAAAAAAACCCGAAGAAATCGCGGGGTGCACGCACGGTACGCGTACAGTGCGCGTACCCCGTGATTTCATTAAAAAAAAAATTGCCCTTGGGGGTCCTTCTGTGATGTCATTTGAGATGTCATCAGTGATGTCACTGACCATGTCATGAATGATCTAATATGTGACATCATCAGCAGTGCATTGCGGGTGCGCGAAATATAGTTAGTCCAACTAACTATATAGAAGCAATTTCAATGGTTCTGTATGAGTGAAATGTCCAGCAAACTATAACACCCCTAAAACGTTTTTTGAGTGAATTTTAAAGTTTTCAGTGAAAATATATATATATATATATACATGCACACCGAACCTTGGCTTCAAGAATGTCTGAATATGTCTAGTCCAGACTGCTAAAAACGAATTGTGAATTTCTTTTCATTTCACTGAACTTGCACTTTTAATAAAATGCAGAGCAAGAAGTAATAATCTAGTAGAAAGCTGCCAGCTGAACTTTATATTGCCATAATGTAACATGAGAGTAAGTTCCATAGCACCTCTGTGACCTTATAAAGTCTTGTAAATCAATTTAATGCATTTGTTGAGATTTTGAGCTTCTGAAATAGTTTGGTGATCTAAATCATGGAAAACAGTGATGTAAACATATCAATAATGGGGTTTAGTTTCATACATTTAAATGTGTATTATTTTTTTGATTGGCTTTTGCAAAGTGAGGGCATTATTCCAAGGGATGTTAGAGTGCTTTACATTAGTCGCGAGGGAAGGGAATAAGTATTTGTACATCAAGTGATAGTAGCTACATACCTAGTGCACAGCAGTTTTATAGCTTTGAAAAATTAGATCTAATTTTCAACAAACGGTAGGTACTAGAGCCAAATACATTTAAGGCATACATCAAATTTTGCTGTATAGGTGCCTCATACTGTCAGAGACAAGGGGAGACAGATAATGCAGTATAGGCAGGGCCACTGGAATTCTGTGGCAAAGACGGACCAAATTGTGTTGCTCTGTGGACAAAACTATGGAGCAAGAGAAAGCAAATTATGCAGCGTAATGCAACAGAAACATTTGTGAAAATATCACTTCATTAATTTGTAATTTATTTAAAAAGAACCCTTGATAAAGGCTTCACCCATTAGTACCAATTTAACACCAAAATACAGAAATAACCAATACTCAGGTAACTAGTCAACCATTGCGAATGACCTTCCACTGTGACGTAACACATGTTGCTGCATTTTTACTAACTTTTGATGCATTTAGATAGAAAACTTATTTGGGGGGTTAGAATCTGCAGATTATGCAGCAGATGATGGATCATGTGGCATAAGCGGCAAATTTACAATTTTACAGAACCCACTACAGCCAGAAATTTGCATAATTCCAATTACCCTGAATATAGGTTTACTTTGTGTACATGTGGATTACCAACAGGTGATTTGTTGAGGGCTTTGCCAGATGTAAAGGAGGAGTCCAGCCTTCTCTCGATGGGTATATTGTTCCAGATTTACGGACAAATCCAGAAGAGTGGCATAAGGTGGAAGCCTTATTGCATTATTTGGTTTCTAGGTAGAAAATGTTTGTGCTCTGAAGGACCTTCGATTGCCTGATATTCCACCCTTGAAATAACTAAAGCAGTCATAATTTTTTTCATACATTTAACACATTTTAGTTTGTATTGAACTCTTTATAAATTAGCATTTATGTCAGTATCTAACTGGAGTATATTATCTAGAGTAAATTCGAGTGATTTTGGTATTATTCATCATTTTAGAGCACATAGCAACCCCCTCAAGGTTTGTCTCACAGTTGTAGTTATGTTGTTGTTTGTGTTATGGTCAAGGATAAGAACTCGGAGCCACAGTAATTGATTTTTTCCGTAGGGCAGCACAGCAGGCCTTGCTGTTGCGCTGCCCTACGGCAAAAGAAAAGGGCAGGAATGCGCCGTATCCATTAGATACGGTGCATTCCTGTCCTTTCCCCCTGCACCGGAGCACAATGGGCTGCCGTGCTCCAATGCAGGCACCTTTGCACCATGGTGCAAGGGTGCCTGCATTGCGTGGATGTTTATTTTTGTACAGGAACGGAAACCTTTCTGCACAAAAACAACCACAAGAGGCTTTTTCCTCTTTCCATGTGTGATGCAGAACTTACATCTTGATCATTGATATATGTCAAGGGCTCGACCTCAAGCGGAAGGTAGGCCAGCCGGCTCCTGGGGGCCAATAATTCTGTTTTGCCAGACCAAAGTGCACAAGGATGCAGCCGCTGGACTTGCTCTATGAGGTGCATATGGGTAGCCAAATTACCCATAGGGCATAAAGATTCACAAGGCAGAATAAATCAGATCATATCTCCAGAGTTTCGCCCCGCAGAAAGGTGAGGGTCCATGGCTAGAGACTAAGGGCCAGATGTAGGTAAGTTAATTTTACCGATTCATAAATACCGAATTTTACTGATTCGGTATTTATGAATTGGTAAAATAGAAGGGGGGAGATGTAGAAAGAATCGGTAATTGAATTACCGATTCTGTAAGAATCGGTATTTACCGAATCGGTAAATACCGATTCGGTAATGCCCATTGATTCCTATGGGCTTCAATGCCCATAGGAATCAATGGGCATTACCGAATCGGTAATACCGATTTTTGCAAGGGTGCAGGGGGTGCCACTTTGACACCCTCTAGCACCCCGATTTAAGGCATGTGTGACATGTGGCACACAGACATGCCCTAAGGGCATGTCCGTCTGTCACATGCCATAGGTGTGCATGCACACATGTGCATGCACACCTGGAATCGGTATTTTACCACCCAATTGGATTGGGTGGTAAAATACCGATTCGGTAAGGCCTGTGGGACTCAGAAGAGTCCCACCTACATTTCAAAATTACCAAATTGGTAAAAAAGGGCCCCTACATCTCAAATGACCATTTACCGGTCGGTAACGGCCGAAATCGGCCGTTACCGGTCGGTAAATGGACACCTACATCTGGCCCTAAATCCACTGCTTGGTAACATATTAATCAAATAGGCTATCGAATCGGTTCTGGTATGGATGTGTTAACCAGCGTGTAGCGGTCTGGCAATACAGAATTATTAGCCCCCAGGAGCCAGCTGGCCCTGTACACGAGGCCCATGACCAGTTTTTTTTAATGTTGTCCTTTAGCTTCCTCTTCACCCTGCCCTGATGAAGACCCCCTATTAAGGAGTTTATTGGCCTACCGACCCCTTGTGGTCAAAACGTTGACATATATCCACGACCTACAATGGAAATACGATTTTTGTCTTATCTCTGTGTCAATGACAGAAATCTTTAAAGAAGATGTTATAAATCAGAATTACAAGGCAATTCTGGATAGGCCTCTGTAAAGAATAAGATCCAGTCGAAATATGATGTAAGAGGATTTATTTCAGTGACACAGCAAACACAGCCACCAGGTAGCAGCTGCATTAAAAACTTATCTGGCCCTCAACGTTGCCCCAGAACATTCCAGTCAACCCCGGAACCAAATGACAATCACATAGCTCAGGCAAGTAAAGCAACAGAATACAACACATCTTCCCCCTTAACAAGAACCCAAAGAAGAAAAACAGAAGAAAGAACAGAAGAAGAAAAGAGAGAACGTAAGGGGCAAGAAGGAAACAGAAGAAAAGGAAATAGCTAAATTACTTAACAAAATGAAGGTAACGTTTGGGAGCAGGAAAATTCCTGCAAGCTTCCTTAACGCTGGAAGCAATTGAGGTTTCAGGTAACTCAGAAACTACAGGAATGCCATGGAGAGCATCATTAGGAAGAAAATTGCCCTCAGGAACCTTGAATCTCAATAAAAAATCTCTTTCATGTCCACCAGCACTTTCACACTTCTGGCAGTCTTCATCAGGTTTGCATCACTTGGGAACTATTCTCACATTCTATACCTTACCATCTTGGGTTACAATGGAATTGAAAAACACTTTTAGTATTTTCGTGGCTTTACCAAATCTCTTTACAACAAACTCATGGGTTTTGTGTCTCCAAATCTTGTTATACTGTTCCTTGGATTTACCCTGCTTGCGCATGACTCTGTCAACTATTTCATTCACATCACAATCCTCACCCAAACCACACCATTTCTTCTTGAACCACCAAGGGCACAACCAAGAAGCATGATTTCTACCCTTCAATAATTTAAAAAGACTGACTTCTGTGCAGGCGTGCAGAGTAATCCTGTACATTCACAACTTCTCCCTCAAATTGTTCTTCCAATTACTCCCAGAAGCATGCGCCTCCACGACAAAACCTTTCAAAACACAGTTAAATCCCTCCACCAGACCATTTTCATGGGGCTCATATAGGGACGTGATAACATGTTTTATGTCACAGTGTTTAAGAAAAACCTCCATGTCATTTGAAGTTAATTGCACACAGTCATCACTGACCAGGGTGGATGGACAACCCTCCCTAGCAAACACTTCCTTAAGAAACTCTATCTCTGTACCAGAGGTGGGGTGCGGAACAAACTTGACTTCAGGCCACTTAGAATGGTAATCCACCAAAACCAAAGCAAAACGGAGGTCTACTGGCAAAAAATTGTAAGGTCCAGAAATATCAAAAGCTAACTTCTGCCAGGCAAAAAAGGCCACTACACGCATTTCAAATGTTAACCTTAAGCACCTTTTCACAAGATGCGCACATGTCACATTCTCTCACCACACTGGCAATCATCCGGTCAATGCCCGGCCACCAAAAATGGATTCTCACCAAACGTTTCATAGATGACATTCCGGGATGCTCCAAATGAGCCAATCTGAGAATTACATCACGAACACTGTTCGGTGGAATACATTTTCTCCATTTAAACAACAAACCACCCTCCACCTCAAGTTCCTCAGCCACCTTGTAAAAACACTCCAGTTCCGGCTTCACATCACCTCTTTAAGGCCACACATCCAGCACAAAACTCTTCACCAGATTCCACACTTCATCTGCTTCCTCGCACTGACACCACAACTCTTCAGAAATAGTTGCAAACTGCTCATCAAAAATATCTCGGATCCCAGCCACCATATCAACTTCACCCACATCAGTCGCAACAGCAGACTGACATGGCAAACTGGAAAGACATTCAGCAGTGACATTCTTCTTTCCTGGCACAAATTCTGCAGTGAAAGTGTACTCCTGGAGTTTGGAAGCCAACGTGGTGATGCGAGCTGTAGAATTCCACCCACCCCCAGAAGCCAAGATACTAACTAGGGGTTTATGATCAGTCCTAAGGACAAACTTCCAACCCCATACAAAAGTCCTGAAAAGTTCTACTGCCCAAACACAAGCAAGAAGTTCCTTTTCTATAACCCCATACCTGCGCTCAGTTTCAACCAACACGTTCCACTGAATCTGAGACAAAACTGTCCCCAGACCATATAAGCTGGCATCCACAGTGATCACATACATTTTGCCAATACAAAAAGGCTTAAGAGTAGAATCTTTCACAACATCACACTTAATGCCATCAAAAGCCAGTTGTTGAACATTAGACCAGACAAACAAATTATTGCCCCTCAACAAAGCTCTAAAAGGTTTCATTTTGGTGGCATTTTCGAGATAAGGACGGGGCACCAAAAAACGATATTCAAAGAACTTCCAACGTCTCCAATCATTGAATTCTTAATTATTTCAATCTTTAAAAAGCCTCAGCCTGAGGCACATAATAAGGGCTTATTTATTAACTTCGCAATTGAGGTGCCTAACCAGGGTCAGCTACACTGTTTGTTTCTTGAGAATCCATTTTGGTGGCAACATTGTCAAAGAATTTGCTATAATATTCTCACATGCCTGCAAAGGACAATAACTGATCCTTGTTAGTAGGAGCAGGCGCAGACACAATGGCTTCCACATTGGACCTTTTAGGTACCACTCCATCGTAGACAGAGTGTGACCTAAATATTCCACAGACTTCTTAAGCAATTTACATTTCCTTTCCTTAAGGGTGAGTCTATAACATTGCAATCTACCACATACTTCTGTGAGATGTTGCATATGATCATTCTCGTTTTTTGAAAAAATAAAAATATCATCCTGAAAACATTTTACAAAACAATCAATCTCTCTAAAAATATGGAACATAGCCCTCTGGAAAACAGAAGCTGCTGACGCCAGTCCGAAAGGCATCCTGGTAAATTGATATAACCCTTGCGGGGTGATAAATGGAGTCAACTGTTTTGACTCCTCCTCAGCCAGTTCTAACTGGTGATTCGCTGACCGGAGGTCCAAGGTCGAAAAGATGCTAGCACCCTCCAACAAAGAAACCATCTTGTTGATATTTGGATGAGGATGACAATCAACGACAATGTTAGAATTAAGAGCTCTCAACCCGACACACAGCCTCAATTGCTGATCCGCCTTGCGGGTTAAAACAATGGGAGAAAGCCATTCAGCAGATTCAATCTCCTTCATTATACTTTCACTCATAAGAGCGTCCAATAGTCCTCTCAGTTCCTCTCTCACATTTATAGGAACTCCACGTAATTTTTGTTTTAAAAGGAATAGAGTTGTCCTTAAGTCAGATCCTGTGGTAAAAATCATGCAACTTTCCTAAATTCCTAAATTCTCTGCAAAAACATCTTGAAAATGGCATATCACTTCTTCAGCACATGCACTCACATCTACAGACAACACTTGCGAAGACTCAGCTAACTCACCCAACTGAACAGGATCAAGCGCATGTGGATTGAGAATGATTCCTAACTTCCACTTGTCTCTCCACCCTAGAACGTTGACACCCTTGACGGCAACATACAACTTGACTTGAGCGTCCATGTCCTTGAACACTAAACAAACATCTACAAAACCATCCAAATCAATCACAGACCCATCAAAACTCTCAGCTACCACATCCGATGGAACCAAAGAACCTAAGTTAAAAATACCTCGGCATTTTTCTGTGAAATACTCGTGAGAAATAATGGTCCAGGGAGACCCTGAATCCACCATTAATAACAAATCTACACCAGGTAGGGTTACATTACACTTGGGAGAGGATGGTATGTTTTTATTAGAAGAAATAGCAACAGCTCCATTTTGTTGAATGGACACAACAATATCTTTGTGGGAATCACATCCACAACAGCACAAGCACCCAGACTTATTGGTAGTGGAATCCAACGTGCATGAAACTCTCCGGGCACTTTGACCAGAACCCTTTCTAAAGTTTTTTCAAACACAGGCAAAATGGCCCATGCGCTCTCTGTTAATGGCAGGACAACCTCCATATGAGGCTAAATGGGAACCACTCCTGCATCTGTAGCATGACTGTGGACAGGGCTTACCAGTTCTGACCCACTTTTTGATATTGCTACCAGCATTAGCCCGCCAAACACCACCATTGGTACCGCCCTTATCCGAGCAAAAATCATCGGCACACGTCTCTCAGCCTCCGCTTGTTTAGTGCCCACATCTCATCCTCCACCCTTACATGTTGAGTTACATTTTTAACAGTAGACATCCATTCCTCTGATTGTATTAGAACACATTGGAAGAAGCGATTTCCTCTGCTAAAGCATTACTTTGGCAGAGGAAATCGCTTCTTCCAATTTGGGATCACCCATAACCCAGAGTTGTTCCTGAGTTGTTCTTACTCTTTACGTGTACAGGAATTGAATCCCTAATCATTTAGTCTGAAATATGACCATTATACAATGCATAGAAAGACCTCTCAAAGCAGTGAGAAACTCATCAAACGACTCTTCTTTTTGAGCCCTGGTATAGAATTTAAATTTGTTCATGGCAACACTAGTGGTAGGTTTGAACACAAGTATGGCTTCCTAATACGCATTGATGTCACCTTGTCCACTTGGTAAAGTAGCTTGTGACAGGGTCCTGAAGACAACGTGGCCCTCAGAACCCAAACAATGCATTAAAATACTTTTTTCCACTCTGCCCCAATACGTTCTCCGTCTATAGCTTTCATATAGGTGGAAAATTATTCTTTCCATCTTGTCCAAGGAATGGGAAGTTCACCTTTATTTTGGAGAAACTTGGCTGGGGTATCGAACTGTATTATGTAAGTTTCACAGTCAGAACCTTCTTTGAGCAAATCAGTGTGAAAAGTGTAAAACTAAATTTTTGTAAAGAGCGAGGAAAAATAAAAAAAATGCCACAGATCCAATCAGGAAACACCCGCTTCTCAAATATGACTCTTGTCAAGCAGGTGCTTAGTTCCATATAGTGAAGAAATTCTCTGTGAAATACCACACAATACTGTGGAATTGCTGCACCAATAGGTGTTGAATTAATGTAAATGACCCAGAAACAGGTTACGAAACAGTACATCAAAAAGGAAACAATATTCCGTTGCTGTGTCACAACGATGACAGGATGTTTCCTTTAACTCGTCGCCATTGTAAAGAATAAGATCCAGTCGAAATACGATGTAAGAGGATTTATTTCAGTGACAAAGCAAACACAGCCATCAGGTAACAGCTGCAGTAAAAGCTCATCTGTTCCTCAATTTTCTCCCAGAACATTCCAGTCGAACCAGATGACAATCACATAGCTCGTGTAAGTAAAGCAACAGAATACACCAGCCTCCTCCATTTGAATTTGTATATATTGATTCTATGTATAATCTTTGTCTTTTACTTGATCTTCTTCATGAGTATTTTTTCAATCACGTTCCTACTCACTTTGGAGCAACGTATTATACCGTCTGAAAAAAGAAAATATATTTATGATCAAACATGTGAAAAAACCCAAAAGTTTAGATTTTTTTTTTGAGTGCCTGTTCTCTATATTTTGGGTATTATCAATGTTAAAACAATCCCGTTGGGATCAATTGTTTTTGTACTACCACATATCCAGGTCCTGGTGTTTTTTTCTGGGTTTCCCCGTTGTTTAGTAATGAACGTACATCTGGGGCAGTGTCAAAAAGCCATGGATGTTGCTGGGAATGCCCACCAGCAATACCCATGGAATGCCCCTTTCCCACAGTTTTCTGCGTGAAAGGGGCACATCTTTATAAGGCCATGAAAAGCCACATTAAATGGCTTTATGTGGCCTTATAAATATGGCGCAATAGTGCTGGTAGGGCCTTATAAATTATGCCCTCTGTTTTGTTTTGAATACTTTTAGTTGTCAAGCACATATAAGGTCTATATTTGAGAGGCACAGTCATTGAGGCAGTTAAGGTATAAGTCACTGTTTATTCTAAAATAGATCTGTGTGTCATCAGCATATTTGTGGTATGATAGGCTAAAAGCCTTAGAAATTCCCCAAGTGGTTCTAAGCTTAGGTAAAATAGAATGGGGTACAAATTCACCCTTGCAGGACACCGAAAGGTGATTAATGGACTGATAGAAGGTGTTTTTTATCTAGACAATATTTCAGCTCTCATTCCAGACAGGGTTTGAAACACTGAGCACCATTCTACTACTATTACTATAGAAGGAAAGAGGGTGATAATCAATATTTCTGATCCACCAAAACAAATACCCCAGAGAAGCAGAGTGAGTGGACTCAGAAAGCATGCCTCACTCTTATCTAATCGATGTTATCAATAGGGGTTAGCATTGGTGTTTCAATGCTATGTCTGATCTGAATCCCGAATGGAAGAGGTTTAGCAAAATGTTTTCAGTGATGTGTTGCTTTAGTTCTTTGACTACAGAGGTTTCTCAGATTTTTGCAACAAAAGGCAGACCAGTGAGGTGGACGGTAGTTTACACTGCGACCCAAATCAGCCTTCAGATTGTATACAGTAAGCCTTATAATACCTTTTTTAAAGAGCTCTGAGCAAGATTCTGGTTGAAAGAGGCATTACATCTCCATATCCATATATGTGGAAAAAAGGACCTGATCTATTTTCCAAGCTTGGCAGGAAATGGTTTGGACTTTAAAGTGGCCGTCCACTGAATGAAGCAGAATACATCTCCAAAACGAAGCTGACATCAAACCAAGCAACATTCTAGAATGCCTGTTGTTGTTTATTGCTAGAGATGCAGGGCAGGGGAAATAGAGCTGTCATTTTCTGTACACTGGAAGGCCCCTTTAACAGTTCTCACCAGAGTTGGGCATTGATTCCATTTTGGTTCACGAAAGCACCAGCCTTGCCTCTCCATGTTTAAGGTGGGGTGACTCATTCTTTCGCACCTCTTGTTAATTTTAATTCGTAGTGGTCGGGGTTAGGCATCCATTATGATAAAGACAGAGATGAAGTTGTGATATTCTACCAAGGAGGTGCATTTGCCTATTTTATTTCTGGAGAAATAACTGCAGTGATGGCCGTGCTTTTTACCAGGCGTATTTGGGTTTGTGTGGGTTTTCTTAGGTGTGTTGATGATGCTCTAAACAGTTATGACTGGCTTGTCAACAGTTATGGATCAGCAATAACTAGGCTAAGGGTGGTCCTGAGTGGAGGTTTATTTTTAGTGACAGCTGGGTTAGATATTCATGTAGTAGGAGCAAGGTGAGTGTTACTACAGATAAATATTTGTTCTCATTCCAATGTAAGTTGAAACTTCCCTGGAAAAGTAAAAAAATGAATATTGCTTAATGGATACTGCAATAGAGTGATGCTAGTCTGATTCATTTAGGTTGGAGGCATTTAAAGGAGGAGGACAGCAATGGAGTAGGTAGAGGCGCAGTTTATATGTTCTCTGTTTATATTGGCCATTAGGCCACTCATTTTGTTTCTCTACATGTTTGCTGATTGTTGTCTCCTTCGAGGCCCAGTAGAACCCTGTTTTTACAGGGAAAGCGAGTTTTGAAAAACCCTATCAAGATTGGACTATACAAAAACAGATAGAGCACTGGCCTTTGCAGATCACCAGTTCAATAGAACACAATTACACACATTATTCTGCAAGTTGTCAGTGTGTGCTAGGCTCCTCTTAACACCTTCGATGCTGATGACGAGCTGAGCTCGTCATCAGCTAAGGCGCTCGTATGCTAATGGCGAGCTGAGCTCGTCATGTAACGCGCTAATTTGAAAAAAGCTGCACACAGCGGGGAAAGCCGCCGCATCGATGCGGTTAAGATCCCTTTAGAAAGGTCGTAATGACAGATCTCTCTAGTACATTTATGTTTTGTCGTATCGTTCAAATTTGTAGGGTCCCTGTGTATTACTCTGATTCCTGGAGTCATGTGCGTAGTCAGTGAGTTGTTTGATGAGGCGATCTCTATAGCAGTCAGGTCAGTGTCTCAGAATATATGTATTGGGAATAGTCAGGGAAAAACTTCAAGGCACAAATGCTTAGCAATACAATTTTCACGATGCACACCTATTTAATGTGCAAAAAATATTTGCACCTGCAAGTTATACTGTTATCAATGGTATCACAATTATGCAAAGGGATCACAATTATAAGTAGTGCAATGTTTATTGTAGCCAGTAAAGTTCACACCTTTAATTACATTTCAGCAGCTAAAACCTCTGGCCATTTAACAGGAGAAAAAGGCCCCTATTTACTGGAACATGTGGATTTTGGTGGTGTAAGCACCAACATCTCACAGATGATGGACGGAATGCAGAGCAAATCAAACATTCACTCCCAGTCAATAGATCTGGGTTAAATACATCGTTCTTTTGCTCACCATACCACCTCAGTTTAGACTGAGCCACATGCAAATCAGTATTGACCCTGTGCCTCATGGGAACAGTCCATCCCGAACTGCCTAGCCAGGTCCTGCCTGGATCCGAAACAAGCATCCTGGGACCGTTTTCGGGGCATCACCACTCATCAGCCAGGCTAGCTTGAATCCATTGACACAGGGCCCGATACACAGAACTATCTTAAGGCAAAATCCTAAACTTACTACCATTTTGGTATTCACATAAGGCATTTACTCATTTTGGTATACACAGAAGGCACTTACTCATGTCGGTATTCATAGAAGTCAGAAGTCCTAACTTTAGGGATTCTAAATGCCTTCTGTGAATACTGAAAGTCTTAAAGATAGGATTTTTCTCAGTTTAGGAGTAGTAAAGTTAGGACTCCTAACTTTAGGATTCCTAATTGCCTTCTGTGAATAACGAAAGTCTTAAAGTTAGGATTTTTCTCAGTTTAGAAGTCCTAAAGTTAGGAGTCCTAACTTTAATACTCCTAAACTGAGAAAAATCCGAACTTTAAGACTTTCGGTATTCACAAAAGGCATTTAGGAGTCCTAAAGTTAGGAGTCCTAACTTTACTACTCCTAAACTGAGAAAAATCCAAACTTTAAAACTTTCGGTATTCACAGAAAGCATTTAGGAGTCCTAAAGTTAGGACTCCTAACTTCTGTGAATACCGAAATGAGTAAGTGCTTTCTGTGAATACCAAAATGGTAGTAAGTTTAGGATTTTGTCTTAAGTTAGTTCTGTGAATCGGGGCCACAGTGAACCTGGGACCCACGTCTGGGCATACCTGTAGCACTTAGGACGAAAAAGCAAAAGACACAGAGATGGTGGATGGAATGCAGAGCAAATCAAACATTCACTCCCTGACAATAGATCTGGGTTAGATTTATCGTTCTCTGCTCACTATACCACCCCAGTTTAGACCCAGCCGTATGCAAATCAGTCTTCACCCTGTGCCTCATGGGAACAGCCCAGCACGAACTGCCAAGCCAAGTCCTCCCTGGACGGGAAACAAGCATCCTGGGACTGGTTTTGGGGCATCACCCCTCATCAGCCTTATTGTGAATGTTATCACCATAGGTCTCAGACCCATGGCAGACTTAATCAAACATTGTTGGCGATTGCCCATGTGCGTACCGGCAGAAACCAGCTTAAATTAAGCCCACTGCAGAGGCCTAAATGACTCCCCTGTGGTCAGCTGGTGAAAGTTAAGTGTATGCCGGCCTGGAAAGTGTACCATGGCGCCACCTGACTCCTGTTGAGGAGGTCGCTCCCCACGCTCCCCGCTATAGCACTGCTGGTCTCCTTCACAGCGTGCTCTTTCCTCAAGGCAGACTGGTATCGTAGCGCTGCGCCGGACACTGATTACATTTAAATTGTGCCGATTTATTATAGTACTACTGCGCAGAACTGTGTACATTGCCTGCATACATATTGAGCAATATTGTTATCATAGCTCTGTGCTGGTCAGCTTCATTAGTAGCATTTAAAGTGTGCCACATCGTAGCGCTATATCGTAGCGCTACATCGCATTGCCTGAGTCACTCGCCTGGTTTCGCTTTTGTTTCAGCCATTTTGTTGTTTGTTTGCCTCCCAGCCCGCCCCTCCACCCCGCTCCCACCTCCCAGCTGATCCTCCCTCGCCCCACCCCCCTCCACTATCCACTTATGACGGATGCTTCCGCGCGCAGCGTTCACGCGCAGCGTTTGCGCCCTATGCGCGCCGAAGGTGCGCCAAAGGTAAGCCCGTCTGCGCCCGTCCGCGCCTGGACCGTGCCCAGCGCCAGACCCCCTGGCCCACGGACAACCCACCCAACCCTCATAACGTACGACTCCGCTACCCTCTCAGCACTTAACCCCGGCCGACTCCTAAACTGCTACCTAGCCGCCCTAGGACACACCCATGGACCCTTCACCTGCCACCCCTGCAAGTTCGACTGCATCAGGACCCACACCAAATCCACTAACTCCACACAGAGCTCCGACACTAACCACCTAAAGTGCATCCTGCTCAAAACCCGCTCGGTCCACAGACACTCCATCGAACTTTGGAACCTACTCGATACCACAGCGCCGGACATCGCCTTCCTTACGGAAAACTGGATGAATGCCTCATCAGCGCCCGACATCGCCATAGCTATCCCGGAAGCCTAAAAGATCATTCGAAAGTACCGCATCAACCAAACTGGAGGAGGCATAGCCATCGTCCATAAGAACACCATCCGCATCACGACCAGTTCCGACGATAACCTCACTACCGCCGAACACCTTCACTTCCAGATCCACACCGGCCCCAAGACCACACTCAGAGGCACCCTCTTCTATAGACCTCCAGGGCCCCGCACACAATTCAGCGAAGACATCGCTGACTTCATCAGCCCACATGCCCTCTCCTTCGAGAACTACATCCTACTGGGAGACCTCAACTTCCACCTGGAAAAGAATAACGACAACAACACCACCACCCTTCTGGACAACCTGGCCAATCTCGGACTCAAACAACTCGTAGACACCCCCACCCACCTTGCCGGGCACACGCTCGACCCTATCTTCTCCTCCAGCAAACACATCTCCTTCGATCACACCACAGCTCTCCATTGGACAGACCACAGCTGCGTTCACTTCAACTACAATAAGACCACGACCCATAACCCCCCACATCCTATTCCCCGAAGAAATTGGAACAAAATCACCACCGCCCAGCTCTCCTCTTCGCTTCACCTAAACCCTCCTGCCAAATCATCGGACCCAAACCAAGCAGCCACCAACCTCACACAATGGATCACCCACAGCGCAGACGAACTAGCACCATTGAAAAACCATCAAATCAAGCAAGGCACCAAAAAAGCCCCCTGGTTTAATGAGCACCTTAAGAAATCCAAGAAGTTCTGCCGCACCCTCGAGAAAACCTGGAGAAAAAACCCAACCACTGACAACCTGGCCACCTTCAAGAACGCCACCCGCAAACACCCCCAACTGATCCGATCCACCAAGAAATCAGCATTCAAAGATCGACTCGACAACAACGCCCAAAACAGCAAAGAACTTTTTAACATTGTCAAAGAATTTACCAACCCCACCGCCAACGACATCTCTCCCTCCCAAGACCTCTGCGACTCTTTATCCTCATTCTTCCACAACAAAATCGCCGACATACATAACAGCTTCAAAAATCAGCCCGAAGTCCAGTTCACTCCACCCACCTCCGAACCAAAACAGCTCTCTAACTACCTTTGCACCTGGAACCCAATCACTACTGAAGACACCATCCGCCTGATGAACTCCATCCACTCAGGATCGCCAACCGACCCATGCCCCCACCACATTTTCAAGAAAGCAGAATCCATCATCGCACCCCATCTCCGCGATGTCATCAACTGTTCCTTCACCTCCGCTACCTTCCCGGAAATCTGGAAACACGCCGAACTCAGCGCCCTTCTGAAGAAACCCACTGCAGGCCCCTCTGAACTTAAGAACTACCGCCCCATCTCGCTCCTCCCATTCCCTGCCAAAGTCATTGAGAAAGCCGTCAACAATCAGCTCGCCGCCTTCCTGGAATCCAACAAATCCCTCGACCCCTCACAGTCCGGCTTCCGAGCCAAACACAGCACCGAGACCGCCCTCATCGCAGCAACAGATGAAATTCGAAAACTACTGGACAACGGAGAAACAGCTGCCCTCATCCTACTTGACCTCTCCGCCGCCTTCGACACAGTTTGTCATAGCACCCTCATACAACGCCTCAGCAACGTCGGAATACAAGGAAAAGCTTTGGACTGGATCATCTCGTTCCTTGCTGGAAGAACCCAGAGAGTCCGCCTCCCCCCATTCAAATCAAAGGCCACCGAAGTCATCTGCGGCGTACCACAAGGATCATCACTCAGTCCCACCCTCTTCAATGTCCACATGAGTCCCCTCGCATCCATCGCGAGACAACACAACCTCAACATCATCTCCTACGCAGACGACACCCAACTGATCCTCTCCCTCACCAAAGACCCAAACACCGCCAAAACCAATCTACACGAAGGAATGAAAGAAGTAGCCGAGTGGATGAAGAACAGCTGTTTAAAACTCAACTCGGACAAAACGGAAGTCCTCATCTTAGGATCATCCCCCTCTGCCTGGGACGACTCATGGTGGCCTCTGGCCCTGGGTACAGCACCCATACCTACAGATCACGCACGTAACCTGGGCTTCATCCTAGACTCCTCCCTCTCGATGACCAGACAAGTCAACGCTGTCTCATCATCATGCTTCAACATCCTACGCATGCTCAAAAAAATCTTCCGTTGGATCCCCACAGAAACAAGAAAGACAGTCACCCACGCACTGGTCACAAGCCGACTGGATTACGGAAATACCCTTTACGCCGGAACCACAGCCAAACTACAGAAAAAACTCCAACGCATCCAAAACGCCTCAGCCAGACTCATACTGGACATCCCCGTCAAGATCACATTTCCAGCCACCTGAAAGACCTCCACTGGCTCCCCATCAACAAGAGAATAACGCTCCGTCTCCTCACCCACGCACACAAGGCCCTCTACGACCTCGGACCCGAATGCCTCAACACACGACTGTCCTTCTACACACCCACCCGCCAACTACGATCGTCCAATCAAGCCCTCGCCGCAATTCCGCGGATCCATAGAACCACCATGGGAGGAAGATCCTTCTCCTACTTAGCGGCCAAAACCTGGAATTCTCTCCCCACCCACCTCCGCCTTACACAGAACCACCTCTCCTTCAGAAAACAGCAAAAAACCTGGCTATTCGATAATTAAAGCACCCACCCTCCCACAAGCGCCTTGAGACCCTCTGGGTGAGTAGTGCACTATACAAATTTCTGAACTTGAACTTGAACTAGAAAGGAGTAACACACTTGCAGAAATGTGTCCATTCTGAATTGTTCCTACGTACGTACGTGTATGACATTCAGCTTTGCCACAATGTTTTTTGCTATCACACTCCTTTTGTTTGCTACATTTTAAGCAGACCTTCAAATTATACAATTTTACACTGTCTTTATTTTTGGTGCGCTGCGTTTCTTCCTTCAACGTCATCCACCCTAGGGAGCAGTTTGCACAATATCATGATGTTTGTTAGAAAGGAGTAACACGCTTGCAGAAATGTGTCCATTCTGAATGGTTTCTAAGTACGTATGTGTATGACATTCTGCTTTGCCATATTGCTTTTTGCTATCACAAGCCTTTTGTTTGCTACATTTTTAGCAGACCTTTAAATAGTACAGTTTTACGTAATGTGTTTTTGGTGCGCTGCGTTCCTTCCTTCGACATCTTCCACCATGGGGGCTTTGGTTAAAATTAAAGGAGAAAGCAGGTCGGAAAGGTGAGAATGGGGCAGTAAGAGGCAGCATAGGCTGAAAAAAAAGGGAGAGAAGGGAGGACAGAGTGTGAAGGGGGCATGGGGCCGAGAGAAGACGCGGGCTCAGAGAGGAGAAGGTATTGGAAGGGAAGATGCAACAGGGAGAAGCAGTTTGCACAATATGACAATGTTTGTTAGAAAGGAGTAACACACTTTCAGAAATGTGTGCTTTCTGAATGGTTTCTAAGGTTTTAAAACTAAACATCTCACAATAGCCAGAAACTACATCAAACTCGCACAGGTAGAGGGAGTGAAAGTGTGGAGAGCCTGCAACACGAAAACAAGCGTGTCTCCTCCCATCTCAGCCGGCTCCTGGAAGAGGCACAAAGGAGCCGGGGAGGGAAGGAAGGGGTAGGGGAGGAGGGGAGGAGGCTTTCGCAAGTGCAGCCGCACAAAGCAGACCAAAAACAACCTTTGAAATATAAAACTCAACAGATAGCACACTGCGCGTCGCTGCTCGTAACCGCAAGGTGAATGCCGTAGGCGTAAAACATTTTAAGAAAAGGTGCGACAAAAAGCCCCCTTTGGCCAATTGCGTGCTTTCATTTTTGAAAGCCACACGCAAAGGCCAATGAAATGTCACTACAACACGCACAAGCTTGCTTGAAGTCCAGAGTGATTCCAAGAGGTCATCTCCTAGAGCAGAGCATGTTCGACCTAAAAAGGGGGACAAAATGATTGCAATCTTTTACAATTACTGCACTCCATGCTGTAATGGTGGATGTTAATTCTTGGAGCTCAATCGAGGAGGAAGCAGTGGTGTAGCAAGGGGAACGTGGAGGGCGGTCCGCCCGGGCAGCACAAGTTTTGTGGACGGTGCAGTGCCCCCTCCCGCTCTTACCTGCGCTGTCACGGGATGGCAGACAGCAGGTACCATCGCCACCATCCCCCACGCTCTCACCTGCGGCCATCACAGAGCGGCAAACTCCCTGACCACTACGGGCGCCAAAAGGTGTAGCTATGCCACTGGGAGGAAGAGAGAAAGGATTTTCAGACTGAGCATGACTCTATTTGAGCAAGCAGACGAGGAGGTGTGTGCTAGTTATAGGTTTACCGAAGAGGTCATTTTAACTTTAATTACTGATTTGGACTCTCAACTGGCAGGTCTACACCACAGAGTGTTGCTATCTCTACTCACACATTGAGGTTTTGAGTAGCTTACATCTTTTAGCGTCTGGTAGATACCAGCACACTGTTGCAGATGGGAACTTAGAAAAATATACTTGTCGCAATGCGGCTAGAATAAATTCACATGTTGCATTTCCAAGTACCCTTGCTAAGTTCAATTCTATGCTATAACACATGTCTCACTGTGTAGATGGAACACATGTTTTAATATGTCCACCTATTGAAACATAGTATGTCTATTGCAATAGTAACACCCAGCTCTCTTTACCTTCTCCTTCGTGTGGGGCTACAGGTCATATGAGTGCTCCCAGATCTCTTCAACCAACTTCTTTGTAACATCTACTGCAGTTATGCACAGCGGGATCCTTTTCCAAGTTCGTTTTTTTAGTTGTCTCAGGAACTGACACTCATGTTTTGCCAAAGAGTTTCTCCCATGTTCTGAGACACACCACTCCACTAATATCTCCAGCTCAGTGACACTGCATTTATTTTCCTCCTCAGCTCGTCCTGTGGCTCCCGGCTAGAGATGCTGCTATGAGTTAGTTCTCTGTAGGGAAAGAAGTTCTGTTCTGCTTTGCAGCTGAAAGTAAATGTACTTCCTGTAATAAGTGAGGTCATCATTCACTGCTGGTGTGAAAGTTGCAATTTGCCACTGATACTGATTCGCAGTTTCCGATTCGCTATTTAAAAATACTCAATGCTTATGAATCAATAATTGCCTATAGGAAAGGTATATAAACCATATGTAGAGATTCCTATTTTGCAAATCGTTTTTTGTAGCAATTTTGGAAATGTTAAAATCCTTTCCCTACAACAGGCCTGAAGCTTTTTCTGTTTTCAAAATTAAGCAGTCTAGTCCTATTTCTATGTGTTGTCTATTACGTGACTCATATTATAGGTCTTTTAATGACTCCTGTAGGAAGCTGGCACTCTATATAGTGCACTAAAATGAATTATACTGTGAGGAGAGTCCAGTGGTCCCTAATTGGTTTACAGAGGCTAAAGTAGATAATACTAACGCTCTCTTTTGTGGTAGTGCGGGCGAGCAGTTAGGCTTTTCAGAGGGTAGTGCTGAGCATTTGTTGAACTCACAGAGGCAATACATGAGACCCACACTCTAAGAACAAATCTGAGACCAATTAAAAAAAATAACACTTCCTTTTATATATATTTCAAACTTAAGAACTGTGTTTCAAGGTGAGAATACTTTTCGATAAAAATAGGCACAGTTAAGTAAAGCGTTTAAACCTGTGCACTTTTACACACCATACAATCCTATGGGAGTAAAAGTCAAAGATGCCTAAAGGTAGGTACAAACGGTTTCAGGGGTTTACCTTCGTGGATTGGAGTAGTAGCGGGCCAAGGTTGAAAGTACTACCAGCAGTTCTTTGGGAACTGCCTGGGTTATACCGTGCGCATGGTACTGTTGATGCTAGTAGCTGGTTCTATGGAGAAGGAGGGTCACCTAAAAAGAGGCTGCCTAGGGGGACCTGCGGGCAAGTCAGAGAGCTCACAAACGGAGGTTCCTGGTCATCTGTGGCATCGGTTAGGCCAGGAAGCTGCAAGGTGGTGGAAGGGACTCTGCTTGTCGGTGCCTGGGAACTGCAGGGGAGTAGCTCCTCTATTTCAAGGGAGACTGTCAGTGTTTGTTGAAATGTTGGCAGCCTATCCACGGCTTTGGTAGTTCTCCAGCTCGCAGGAACAGTCACTCTGTCGCAATTGTCGAAAGAGGGCTGAGGACGGCAGGGTTTGGCACCAAAGTTCTGCTGCAGTTCTCGCCAGGAAGTGACTCTTCTTCTTCCTTCTTCTGTTGATCCATCGAATCTGAGTTCTTGCGTTCAGGGGTGCCACCTAAATACTCAATTTATGGGTGTTATGGGGAACAACTGGTAGTAGCCAATGGGCTTTCTACCTTTAGGGTGTCTACACCCACTATATGACTACTTCGTGTGAGAAGTGGACATAACGCTGACACTGAAATGCTAATTCTCTCCAAAACAACATATAGAAATCTGAAAAGTGGAGTAAAGCTGGCCTGCCCTGGGTTGGTGCTGGCTAAATGTGGGCACACCTCCTATTCTAACCAATTTTCCCGCCTGTCTAAGTAAGCACCAAAAAGTGGGGTCAGGACAGGGAGGTGGCAACTCTACTATCGAGAGAGGCCCAGGGTCCCCTAACAAATTCGGAAGGCCTTCAAAGCTTCTCGCACTGGAATGTCCATCCTGCTTGGAAGTGGTGTGAACACCTCCAACCAGAGCAGACTTTGTTCCTGTCCTCTGAGAGAAAAGTCTCTCCCCTCAGGAGGTCAGAAACGTGTCTGTGGTGGCTGGCTGGTCGAGACCAGTCAGTCAACACACTTGTAGTTGGTACATTTTCAGAGGGTACCTCTAAGGTGCCCTTTATGTCCATTCATTAATAAATTCAGCACTAGCAACAATGGGCCTTATTAAGATGAGGTGTTTGGCAGCAAACACCTTGGGGTACAGTCAAACCATCATGTAGCTGGAGAACTCGTAATGACGAATGTGCAGCCAATGTACTTGTTATGACTTCCCTGTGCAGTGGTAATATCTAGGGGTGAACTTAGATATCACCATGACATATCCACGCTTAGAAATATGCCCTCACATGGATATAGTGCACCTTACCTTAGGGCTGTAAGGCCTGCTGTAGGGGTGTTTTACCTTTGTTACACATAGTGCTGGCAGGCATGGCACACAGGCATGTGTGCCATATCAACTCATTGGTTTTCTCTGTACCAAGACATGCAGGCTGCAATGGCAGTTTTCATGAGCTTGGTGAGGGATCCCTTAGGGAGCCACAATTTATGCTGCAGCTCTTAGGGACTATCTTTAGGTACAAGGCCCTAGGTACCAAGGGTACCATTTACCAGGGGCTTGCATTGATCCTAAAGGGTTTGCCAATTGTGTAACAATCATACAGTTTAAGGAAATAACACTGGTGCTGGGGAGCTGATTAGCAGGAACCCAACACACTGAGTCAAAGTTGCACCAGATGCCAGGCAAAAAGTGGGGGTGGGGGGTTTACCGCAACAAAAACTCAGTTTTATACAACTCCTCTCAGGTGTTGGCTCTTAGGCGCTAAGTCAGGCTCCTGGCTCACATATCCACATGAATGTGGTAGCTTGTCCAGCGCTGCAGTACAGTAATAAATAGAAGCATGTACAAATCTTCAAAGGCCTTCGTAGTGCCAGCCCAGACCATAACATAGGCATTCATATACTAATACAGATGTGCATATATCTCTCGAGGGTCTACATTAGGACAAAATGATTTACATATTTCCATCTTAGTGTTGGGGGCAGCCCACATTAATGTTACAACATGGATAAAAGTATTATGCCACTCCCTCGGCTCCCACAAAATTCATCCCCGTTCCTGACCCTTTTTTTTTTGCACAGCAGCTTCCACATCTCCCAGTCACATTTCCCCAAATGTTGTTATAATTGTGCAGAGTCCTGTACACCATTTAATGTTATGAGGTGATATATTTGTCAGATATTAAATTATATGCTTATAAAAATATGCTGGAAAAAAATAATTGTGCAGAACCAAGATGACTGGTTTAATTATTTTACTTAAATGTTAACATTCTAATAATATTATTTAAGCTTTTGGTTGAAAGATATATATACAGTAAAATATGCCTTTTGTGAATAGTGTTGAATAACCCTGCAGCTCAGTTTCTGCTTGGTGCTTCCTCACTGGGCTCACACTATCAGATCACATCTACCAGTCTTTATTGCAGTATTTACAACTCTGTAACGCTACTCCAATTTAGGAAAGAGTTTAGACTTACCTCTTTAAAGAACACTGCATCACAGCGCATTAACTGCCCACAACTCAGCTATTTCTCCTATTACTGGTTGTCTATATGCTTGCCATTGACCATGTAGCGCTCCTCTGCCTTTGGATGCTTTAGAAATACCATATACATACATATATACATATATAATAACGTGAAGCAGAGTTGGGGGAAGTCAACACAGATGTTTTAGTTAAGATGGTGTGGCTTAAATTGTGCCTTTAGACTTTGCTCTCAAATTGTGATATTTAGAGCGGAGGCATAACAATGAAAGAGAAATCATGGGTTTAGACTGAGTGGGTGAAATGGCATTTCATGGCATCCGTGAACTGCTGCAATTTGGTGTCTGTCTGATCAATGTCATCAGTGTTAATCATTCTCCTAGTCTGGGGAACACGTCCTTCTCCTAATGGCAGATGATAAGCCTTATGGTAATTGGGAGGAGCTATATACACCGGTGGCAAAAGGTAGGAGAGTTAACACCTCCCGACCACCTTTCAGGAAGCCAAACATAACCATGGTGGCCACAAACAAAATAAACATTACGTGGCGGGATTAAGGGTGGACTTCTCGTAACCCTCAAATCATAGGTAGTATTACAATTGCTCTCCCCCACCTCTATGTCTCCTGTCCCCTGGACACAGAAAGGGGCCGTAGCATCCACCACTGACAGGGGTATTGGTTTGTCCTCTGTAACATTACGGGCCTGAAAAGACTGATAGTATTCTGACAAATTAAATTGTAGGATATTATCCCTCTCTACCTGGGACCAGTTCCCTCCTTTCACTTCCTATATGCCTACATGCAAGAGCTTAAAAATAACCTGCCAAACTGCTCTTGGCCTGTAGGGGCATCAGGAGAAACTCTATACTGAAACTCACATTCTGAGTCGAGGTATGAAAACTAGTACTTTTCCGTTCCAACTTGTCAACCTGGGAAAATGTTGAATCATGCTCAATAAAGCAAACCACCCATCACAAATATTAGCAAAGGTAATCGATCAATAAGGGGTACTCTATTTCAGAGAACTTACAAGGTCACAGGATGCCCCAAACATTTGCCAGGCAGCCATACACGGCCTTGTGAGGGAACATTCCTGTTCTACAGTGTGTCGTGACACTCGCAGACATTAAGGCTCGGGGCAGAGCATTGGGCCACTTCAATCCTGTACTCTCTTTGATCTTAGCCATTTTCAACTTGAGAATACCATTGTATTTCGCAACCAATCCTGCTGACTGGTGTTGGTTCACTGCATGAAACTTCTGCTTGATGTGTAACCCTTGCACACCAACTGGATGATCTTGGCATTAAAGTGGCTGCCATTATCACTCCAGATCAAACGAGGCATCCCAAAGCACGGGAAGAACTCTTTCAAGAGTACCTACGCCATTGCCTTGGCTGTGTTCTCTTTAGTGAGGTAAGCCTCAACTCATTTACTGAATGCACAAACAACCACCAAAACATACTTTAAGTTATTCACCCTTTCCATCTCGATATAATCCATCTGTAGAACCCCAAAAGGGAAGGAAAGAGATGCAAAACTGTCAATCGGAGTGGGAGTACTGTTTCTAGGATTATTCATCAAGCAAACCATTCAATACTTTATCAGGTGTGCTGCAACCTTGGGAATGTTATCATTTTGCAATATGGGGTCTATCAGCTTGCAAATTCCTTTCACCCTAATGTGTGCTGGCCCATGTGCCATAGTAATCACAGGTAGGACGTATGTATCCTGTAGCATCCATCTCTGCTTCCCAGATTGTCCATATTTGTCCATCCATCCAACACCCATCCTCATCCAAATGAGCTGTGCTCGCCTGCCATACTTCTAACTCCTAAATTGTCGCCTCACTTTGGATCTCCTTCACATTTTCATGGGTATCTCCAAACATTCCATTCTCAGGCACCCACCTAGCTGGGCCTGACACAAACATCCTTTTCATTTTAGTCCAAGCTGTCTCCTTTGCTGTCTGATCTGCAAATGCATTCCCCCTCCCAACATCGTCTGAGATTGCCTTATGAGCACTGCACTTCACTATTGCTAGTCTCTTAGGAAGTGTCAAAGCTGACAAGAGCCTGTGTATTAGGGGCCATGTTGGATTTTCATGCCACGTGATGTCAATAACCCTCTCTCCTCCCAAAGTCACCCAAAAGTATGGGCCACGCCAAACGTGTACTGGCTGTCAGTATATATGACAGCCAATCTCTCACTCAAGCATGGAAAAGAGCCACAATCTCTGCAGCGTGTTCTGATTGGTAGGGAACCTGTGATGTCTCAACTAGGCCTGGGCATAGTTCGCGTGGTGTTGCTACGCGGAACTCCGCAAGGTTACAAATAAACTTTGCTGAGTTCTGCCAGTGGCGGAGTGTAGTGTAAACTGCACTTTGTGCTGGTGTTCCTGCTGCTCAGGTAGAAATTCTACCCGAGCAGCAGCTCACGCTCGCAAACTTACCGTTCGTGATTGCTAACTTACCGTTCACAATCGAGAGCAGGGAAAAACCTCCTCTGCACATCACGAAGCGGAGTTTTCTGCACTCCACGAGCTCTGCGGAGTGCGGAGTGCAGAAAACTCCACAAACTCCGCGAATGGAGCAAAGTTCACCGCCCAGGCCTACAGTGCATAAGGGGGTGATAGCATTAGCTGCCGTTGTCATGCCATCTGGTAACTTGAAACAAGAGCCATCGACATATAGCTCCCCCTGGGGTTCAGATAGGGGAACATCAGTCAGGTCTACCCATCCCTTCATCTCTTCCTCCATGCGGTAAATGCAATCATGCACATCCGCCTCCTCGCTCTCAGAAGGGAGGGGTAGTAACGTGGCTGGGTTCAGATTGGCACACCGTTTTATGGAGACGTGTGGTGCAAACAGGGGCAGCTCACAGCCAGTCAGACGTGCACTGGAATGGTGCTGTGTCTTTGTTCTGTTCAAAAGTATGTACACAGAATGCGGAATTATGACTCTGAGATCAGTGTCAAGGACGAGCCTTGTCTATTGTCGAATAAAAAATGGCCACCGCTCTCAGACAACTCAGGAGGGCCCTGGCGACATTGTCTAGCAAAGCAGATTAATAAGCACACTGCCTTTGCTTATCTCCAAAGGACTGTGTTAAGACAGAGTGCTCAGCCAGCCATTTCGTGTACATACAACACGAACGGCTTCCGGTAGTCCGGGGTGCCTAGCAAGGGGCAGAGCAAAGAGCTATCTTTACTGCTCAAAAGCATGCTGAGAATCATGCATCCAGGGCAGGTGTTCATGCACATCTTTAGTGGTTAGTCGCAACAAGGGCTTTGTTAGTAAAGCGAAGTTAGGGATCCAGTGGCGACAATACAAAGTAATACCTATAAAAGCACATACATCTCGTTGGGTCTTAGGGACAGGCATCTTAGTAAGCGGCCACACGTTCAGGTGTCGTCGGCACCTCCCTAAACTCAGCAGGAAGGGGCTCGTCTTTAGACAAGCACTGCTTAGAAGTCACTACACTTGATCCAATCGTCATATATACGCCATCTGAGAGCATAAAATGGTTGCATGTAACTTCTTCAATAGGTCTAGACCCATCAGATTTTCTCCACAATTCGATATCAATAGGAAAGGTGAGTCTACGGTAAAGGGACCAATAGTCAAAGCCAGAGGCTCGGATATGGGGCTCACAACTGGTACACCTGAAAAGCCTACCGAAACATTATTTTGGCCAGACAGAGCTTCCCCGGGGACCAGTGAACAAGAAACAGAGCTGTTCATTGCGCCTGTATCCACCAAGAACTGTTTCACTGAGCCCTGCAGATCAGTGGTGACATAGGGTCCGTGCTGGTCAACAGATACCTGGACTTTTTCCCCACCCTGTCCCTCACTGTCCTAGCCGTGGCTAAGTCCTGTCACGTCATCCAAATCATAATCATCATGGTAATATTTCTTCCCCCTCGGATCATCAAAATAGTTCTGCTCTGATTGCCCTGGCTGTTCCTCCCCCTCCCTGTTCCTGCCATATCCACCTGCTCCTCTGCCTCTTCCCCATGAGCCCTGCCCTCTCGGAGCCTCAACTCTTTGTAACATCATCGGACACTCACTGCGCCAATGCCCCTCCTCTATACAGTACACACACTGATTAGGTCCCACAGGTGTAGTGTTCCGGCTGCTGCAGGGCAACTGTCGAGCCGGACCAATACCTCTACCTCTATCACCTCCCAGGGACACCTGCTGCATCAATAATGTTGTTTTCAAATCTTTGTTTTTCTTCTCGACCCGCTCAGTCGCTTCATTCTCCCTATGCTCCTAATACTGGGCCATGCCTAAAATGACTGATGCAGAGGAGGTAGTCCAAGTGCTTTCCGAAGCCTGCAACCGAGTCACGATCTCAGGAAGCAGGTTCGTAACAAACCTGTTAACAAACAGTCGAATACCTCACTCCATCGACAAATCCTGCCCACTAAAGTCCAAGAACACCTCTTCAAACCTAGTGAAAATATCAGATACACTTTCATCCTTCTTCTGGCGGCAGGCCGTCAACTTATCCCAATCCACCCTCGTCGGTGGGATGAAGGAGTGCATATACGTAACAATCCAGCCCGGCAACGCTAGTATCTCAGCTCTAGGTATGTCACCGGGCTTCCACTCCTGATCCCATCCTCTGATCTCATTCCAAGTGCCACCCAACTCCACTGCGTGGTTCTGCATGTGTACCTGCCACCAGATGTCAACGGGCACCAATAAATCAAAAAACATATCAATATCGGCCAGCGTCATCACTGACGAGGACGCAACCTCAGTCAATTCTTTGTAATAGGCAGTTGGATTCTTTCGAGGATGTGGTAACTGGGTCTTAAGAGGTAAGACTTCACTCCTTTTTCAAGGAGTATAAACCCACTGCTTCTGAAAACGACCTTCCACCCGCTGTCTAATGACCTAATTTTGCGAGTTTTGTAACTCCGGTATCTCAGGGTGATAAATGGGATGTACTTTCCTCATAGGGAACTGGGACACCGCAATTGGACTCCTTTTGATCAACCTGCCTTGGTATCCAATTAACATGGTAACATTGCTAAAAACATAATTAGGAGCCATCCCAGTCGTATACACACTATCATGAATGTCATAGGTAATTTGAGGGGCAACGCCATTAAAACACTGTTCCCATAACCCAATCAAAGTGGCCGACATTTGCTTGAGGGCATGCTGCTGCACAAAAGACTTGTACTCTTTCAATGCACTCCACACCTCTCCCACACTGTAAATCGGATTCTGGTCCCACTGAGAGGCCTGATCAGCCACCATTTTTTTCCCTGCATCCCCCACATCAGACCAAATCAACACTCGCCCCATCCGTTCTTTAGCAGCCTCTTGAGTCTCAGCACTGTCACCTCTCAGTGGTGTTCCCACACACTGTGAGGGTGAAAATGGGAGGAGTGTTGTAGCAGGACCTGGGGACACCATTGTCGGTGGGGTAGTGTATGTGAGGGAGATAGGACAGACTCCGTGGAGACAGACACAGCAGATTGGGCCAGTACTCCTGCTGTTCCGGTCAAAATTGAAGCAGAAGAGGAAGGGTGAGAGGCTTCAACGGAAACAGCCAGATTAGGGGCAGGGGTACCAGGGGCAGCTGATGATACGGGTACAACTGGCATACTTACCCTTTGTGGGGGATATGAGTGAGGGGGCCGAGCGTCCAACAAATGCTCCACAAAAATGATCTCCCTCTTCACATGTGACATACGACTTATTGCATTAAAGTCTAAACTTTCAATTAGCACATTCTATACCCTTCTCTATCTTCTTCCTTTCATATGGTACAGCCTTCTGTGTTATGGTCTTTGTCGTTCTTCTCCTAGCCTCCTTTTCCGCTCTCATCTGTCTCTGTTTAGCCTTATTTTGCCATGCCTGGAGGTTATCGAGCATAGACTGCCTACTTCTCTTAGCAAACAATTTATCCTGCAGGAAATTCAATTTTTGTTCGTCAAAAGTACCTGTCAAAGGCCACTGTAGCTCGGCGTTGTCCCTGGTGTACTTGTGCCACAGTGTACTAAAAGCTTCACGTACATGTCAAAATTTGGGTTGCCTTCCGGAGGCGCAGGTTGCTTCTCTTCCAATCGAGCATCAGCGGAGCAACCGCGTCGCGAGTCCCAAACACCACCCAAACCAGAAATTTCCGTTCTCCAAGAATTACCAAATTACCAAGTCGACTGGCCAAGAATACACACAGACACCATGTGTCTCCACAATGTTCCGCAGACCTACCAATAATGCAAACCAAACAAAGAAAAAGGGACTCCAGGCCAAATCCAAACTTATTCAATAAGGCGCCATATATACCGAAAAGTCAAGACAAACTCACCTAGTGCACACAGGTCGAACAACGTTATTCTCCACAGCTGACTCTTCAGACCAAACGGCCTGATCCAAGGGTTCCGCCTTTAAGGACCCCAGCCGGGATGACCACTGGACGAGGATGGCACCAAATGGACAGACGGGCAGCTGCGAGTGTGAAACTCTATCGTGCAGGGTACCTGATCTGCCCATCCGACCAGACGTAGCCCCGTCCTCCTTACACCCGGTTGTGGGTGAGGAAGGGACACCCGATGGAGTTTCTGTTTGGGCGCCAAATGAAGGAAGTGGCCTGAAACAGGTCACTCAGAGTCGGTCAGACAGTAGAGAATACAACCCAGTTAGTTTATTGTAAACACGCTGCAGCGGAGCCCAATCTGACCAGTCTCCTAAAAGGACTACCGAGGGGTCTCGCCTCCCTCCACATGGTAACATCAATTATACGATTCCAACACCTCTAGAGACCCGCCCAAACTGGAATTTTCCAGCTTGAGCCATGATGAACAATGGAAGGCACATAAGATGGGCTGTGCCACTGTACGAAGAACATGTTATCACAATCTCAAGGCCATGCAGCAGCTCTCTACCATGTAAAGCTGTGAGAACGAGTACATCTAATGGTAAAAGTATGCAAAAATGAACAAGACATTCATTAGTACAACGAAGATCCAACCTTGAGTAGTACGAGCCAGAGGGGCGTGGTGGCCTTTTTGCAGAGGCAAGCATTACTGAGACAGACACTCGATCTTGGTTATGAAACAACATGGCTTCGATAAAGATTGCACAATATCAGAGGGGGTGGTATGCACACCATTGCTTTATACTTTACATCCATCTTTAAACAATCATCACAAGGTTGCATGCGCCCTGAACATGTGCCTTGCCCGCTGGCACACTGCGATAGAAACATATAGTGGGGAGAGTAACGATGGCGCCATGCATGCTAACTGTACGAAAACAGGGTTTCAATCATAGCAAATAGAGTGTTGTATTCAGGTGCATTACAGAAATAACATTTCAAATCCAAAATAATGAAAGGAATGAATCAGGAGTGGGGCATGAACAGCGGTACGCTGTGGCATTTGTATTTAAATGGCTTTTGCTACCCCTAATGGGACTCTGAAGCACTTTGTGACGACATTGAAGCCTAAACCCTTAGCCTGACAGTGTGAGACACAGAAGTGACAGGAAAGGAAAAATTGGGGAAAACAGAAAGTGTTATTGAGGTAACATAAACAGAGAAGCTGTGAGTGTCAATAGAAAATATACAGGAGGGTGGAGGTATACTACAAGCTGTGGATGGAGTAATTTACTCTAAGCATGACCCCTCTCCTTATAATATGACCAACAGAGGATTGAATGAGAGTTGGGTGGTATTGGCTAATTCTCCAATGTCTGGAGGAATTTCTAAATGCTGAGGACATAGCATCAGTGGTATTTTCTCCACAGTGCTATTTTATAGGTGGTGGAAATGTTGCCAGTGACTTCTCCCCCGCATTTAGCATTTTTTCTAAAAACTGGAACACTTTCTGTCAGACCCATGATTGTAGGGCCATAGACAAGCAGAGGCCAGTGGGGACTATTGCCTCGAATGTCCGAGGTCAGTCCTACTATGGCTCTGCAAACTGGACCAAGTTCAACTTCTTCAGCACTTTACACTCAATGGTAGTGATGGTGAGCAGTCACAGGCTTCTCAGGAAAGTAGTGGGAGGTGTGCAAAGTCAATCATCCCCCAGGAACACCCAGCCCAGTACTTTATTTTATAAAGGAAAAGTACTTTTATCTACACGCTTAAAATGTAAAACTTCAAAGCACATGAAGCAATAATAATTCTCGTACAGGAGCTTATTGGGCACATGGTGGTCAGACTAATCTGACTTGTATTGTGTCCCGCTTTACTGCTCTTCCATTGGTAGGTCTCCCACTGGGTTCGAATGGCACTTCACTTGTTATTAAGGCTCCCATTTTAATACAGGTTAAGCATACAGGGTATATATGTTCGATGTGTACTTTCAGAACTTGGGTTGGGTCTGTTTTCATCTGCCCTCCCCAGGCTGTTCTGCAAGCGCCACTTTTTTGCAGAGTGATGTTTCTCACAGCAGGGTAGTTCCAGCATGAGGTACCCGCAACAGGGGCGAAAAGAAGTGCGGGTTTACTGCATCTGGCTCATCAGCAGCCATGCTGACAGTGATCAGGACACAGGCAAAAGGCTTGCTTCACCAAAAAGCCTTAATAACAGAAACTGCAGTCTACTCTTCATCCCTACTGTCTACCAAATAGCAGTGCTACAGAAAGGCTAATCAACAGACCCTCACAGCAAAAGAAGCTAATTGAATTGAAGAAGCCCTGTCTCCTCTTTTTCTAATTTAGTATCTAGGTTTCCTCCCTCTGACTTCAGGAATTTCAGAAATACACTTTCACTGTCTAGGAAAATAACATCACTTCCATCTTTTCAGTTAAATGCCAGAGGTATCCAAAATGGAACATAAAGACCTCCATTACTCGGGTTCACTAATACACACAATGAGTGCATCTCACAGGCCACAGAGATGTACAAACATAATATGCATTTGGAATCTTACCACAAGTATCTGAGTTACCACATAGAAGCATAACTTTACATGAGTGGTCCAAAAGACCTCTACCCCAGTGACACAGTTAGAAATGTCTTGTTAAAACTACTCATTCGCAAAACATAGTATGGTGCCACCACCAATGTACATGCTGAACCCAGGTCAGTCATAGCAGCCCTCTGTCGGTCCAATGAGGGGACGCTTGGTGTTGACTTCCAGGTCACAAAACCTTACTCATGTCAAGGAGCAGGCCTGGGCCTTCATGCACACACAAGATTAGTGTGAGACTATGGGCATTTCTGTATGAACAATTTCCATTCCCATCTCAGTGTGAAGGCACACAAGTTGTATTGTAAAGATAGCATTTATATAGTGCTTACTACTCCTATCTAGGAGCCTGAAGTGCTTGCTCACCAGGTTAGGTAAAGGAAAACAAATTCAAGGAAAAAATCATGTAAATATAAACAAGAAAATCATCAGAGACAATCAAAGAACAGTACGATGTTTTAATTCACAAGGTACCAAAAAACCTGTAACTGGTTTATGCACTACAATTTTCAATTTTTTCAATGTTTTCTCTTAATACAGTTGTGCTCGCATGCGCAACGCGAAAGGAAAGGGAATGGGAGTGCTGTGAGGGGATTTAGGTGAAGGTGAAAAAAGTTTTCATTTTCATGACAAACAATTAAATTCAATTCTTTATGTTTGTTAAACAATATTTCAAGTGGTACCCCGTCATGGGGCCACACATAACAGCTCTTGCGAGTCCAACAATTCTCCAGAACCAGGCTTCTATTATAGCTGTGTTAATCTTGCTTGGGGGTAGAAGATGGAACAGTTGGGGTAGGTAGTCTACGTTTCGACCCCATGATGGGTAGGGAAAGTTGCCCTTACATAGCGGGTCTTCATCAGGACAGAAGGTTGGAGTGGGCAGACTTCCCCCAGGACCCCATTGTCGGGTATCTCTGGAACCACATGTAACTTGCAATTTCAATTGTCTGTAAACCCTGGTTAATGGGTCTGTTCAGATTTTTTGGAGTAGGGCGGAGAAAAACTCGATGTTAGGCTCTGCAGATAGTCTGGGAATAAGAGGGGAACTCGAAAGATAAGTCGGAGTTACTCCTGACGGTGTGTAATCGCGTTCAAAACCCAAGGATGATTTAGCAGTCCCCAAGAAGGTGTAATACTGCAAGGCTCCAGAATAGTCATACCTCAAAGCCTAAGACAGTGTGTCATTGAGATGGCCCATGAAGGTATCTGTGGTAAAGTAGCCACCAGAAGAGCCTTAAGTGGTCAAGTGTGGTCCCTTGGCTAGATGAGCAAGTGGAGAAGGAGCTGAAGGCATGCCATATTCGCAACTACTTGTTCCCCAAGGTGACTCAGCACCCAGTGACAATGCCTGACCTTCCTACCCATGCTTGGGAGAGGGTTGCATTTGACTTTTTTGAACCTTTAGGAAATGGACACTATATCATGGCAGTCATACATGAATATTCATGTTTTCCTTTGGTGGAAGACCTATCTTTGACAACCCATGAGAAAGTCACAGAATGGCTTGATGATATCTTTCCAATGAGGGGTATTCTTGAAATCCTCATATCTGACAATGGCCTGCCTTTTAAGAGCCAAGAGTTCCAATAATTTCTTGTCTGACTCAGTATCAAAACCAAGAGTACACCACTCTGGCCCCAAGTCAATTGTGTAGTTGAACGATTCTTGAGCACCCTCAAGAGAGTCATTCAAGCAGCGTCCATGGAGGGAATCGATCTAAACCAATCTCTGTGCGAGGCACTCCGGTCCTATTGAATAACTCCTCACTCGACAACTGGTGAAAGTTCAGCCACCTTACTATTTGGGATAGCCGTCAGACAACACTACCTCAATGGACCCCAGAACGATCAGTGCATACTGAAAAGGTTGGAGACATCGACACAACATGAAAAAGGAAAATGAAAACGTATGCAGATCAGCGTTGCAATGTCCAGGAGTAAGTCTTTGGAATGGAAACGAGTTAATGGTTAAGCATAGACGAAGATGGAAATCGGACACTCCATTTGCCGCTGATCCTTTACAGGTTGTGGCGTGCAAGGGACATATAGTGACAGCACATCGTTCTGGACAATTCATCACTGAGCACACATCACATTTTAAACACCTACCGCGACACTTGTCGAGTCCAGAAACCATACGTGAGGCGACCCCCGCCAGCAGGTCTGACTCAAGCGCCCTAGTCTATGTCGCCGTTGAAAAATCAAGGTGGACCTTGAGCCCTTCGGATCACCAGAGCTGGCAGACAAGTGGGAGCACCTCGTATCTAACCGAGGAAATATGATTTTTAGTGATGTCTGACACATTTTATTTAAAAATGGGGGAGATGTAGCCTATTGATGTCATGCGCACTAGGACCTTCGTGGTTCTGGGTGGAATCTGAAGAGGAAACAGGTAATATGCAGGGAGGTGTTAGGGTGTGGTTAATTTTAAGTATTATGTAATGCCCAGTGTGTGAGTGTATGCCGAAGAATAAAGCAATAGCAGCTCCAGTGTGGCGTAATTCATCTGCATGCTCCTGGGCTGGGGAAGACACCGCAGACACCAGCGTTCCTGCTCATCCTCATGTCCAAGGAGCAAAACCCAATCCCAGCTTCAGCTCAATAGCATGTGATTCAGGACAAATCGCTTAATCTGACGTGCCTCAAAAAAATAAATAAATAACATGTGTGACATAGTCTGGGTCGGTAATAAAGCGCTCTAATGAATTCCAGCCGAGTTCTTCCTCTATAAAACTGTAAAAAAAAAAAAAACGTGTCAGCGTTTCCGTCAAGAGAGTAGAGAGTTAAAGCTACTTCTGGCCAGGCCAATAGGGCAGAACAGCTGTCCGGATAGTTTCCTGCATGTGTCAATCACCTAATTATCAGGCAGGTTTTCCCCAAATGCCTCAATTGAGCGCTTCCTGCGCGCGAGCCTGCCAGCTGGCAGCGCCGCGCGTGCATCAACTGCCTCCAAGAACGGGCCCAGGTACTTGGCCGGGTTTCTTCCTTTTGACTTCAAATTGCTTTATGATTCCTCCTTTGGGGTTTGGTGCAATCTGAAGCAGACTTCCGGACCTTACAAATTGCACCACTTGAGCTCTGTAGGGTGCTATGCGAACGCCCTGGAGATGTGTCGCGCGCGGCGCCTCTACAACATACTAATTTCTGAACAACGCGTTGTTTCCCATATTATTAACCAGAAGCAGACGATACCGTACTTAGGGTGACCAACTGGCATTGGTGCAAATTCAGGACAGTGAGTGTAAAAATTCAGGACAAAGGGTCAAAATTCAGGACACAAATTCAGGACAGGCAGTCAAAATTCAGGACAAAACTTTAGGACAATTGGATAAGTTTTACAGACACATCAGAGGTCGCGCAATAGTATATAAGTAAGCCCAGCCATATCCAAACATTCAACCAGTTGCAAACTTAGCCATCATGTATCCTTCCATCTATCATTTCACTCATCCATCCCTTCATTCATCCTTTCACTCATCAATCCATTATCCATCCATCCACCCTTTCACCCTATACATCTGTACACGCAACCATCCACTCTTCTACCCATCCACCCATTCACTCATCCATTCAGCCATTTACCCTTTCACCCATCCAGCCGTCCTTTCACTTATTCATCCATCCATCCACCCAGTCACTCATCCTTCCACCCATCCACTCTTTCAGTTATCCATCCATCCATCCATCCTTTCAGTCATCCATCCTCCCTTTCTCTCTTCATCGACCCTTTCACTTAGCAATCCTTCCTTCCATCCATCCATCTATCCATCCACCCTCCCATCCATCCATCTACTCATCCACTCATGAATCCATCCATTGACCGTATCACTCATCCATCCTTCCTCTCATCCATTTATCCTTTCACTCCTTCACTCATCTATTCATCCTTTTGTCCACATACCCTCCCTTTCACTCACTCATCCATCCTTACATCCACCCTTTCACTCATCCGTTCATCCATTCACCCTTGCACTTATCAATTCATCAACCCATCCATCCATCATTTCACTCATCCATCCACCCACTCACTCATCATCCACCTTTTCACTCATCCATCGTTTCACCCATCCATCCACCCTTTTACCCATCCAGCTACCCTTCCACCCATACATCCAGCTATTTACCTTTTCTCTCCTCCATCCTTCCAAACACTCATCAATCCATCAATCCTCTCATTATCCATCTATTCAATCTTTCATTCATCCATTCACCCTTTCACTAATTCATCCAGCCATCCACCCATCCCTTCACTTACTCACTCGCCCACCTTAACATATTAATGTTTAGCTGAGCCTTTTTGAGAAGAGGCCCATCAAGAACTTCACCCTCGCTGCAGGAGCCATTCCAGGACTGGAACAGAAGCCACACAGGGCAGAGACAGATCCACCACATGGGGGGATAGGGGCCATCACAGGCGCAGGGGGGGGGCAGGAGCCACCACATGGGGGGACAGGAGCCATCACTGGGGGGGGGGGGGCAAGAGCTATCGCAGGAGGGGGAACAGGATCCACCAGGGTTAGGGTGACCAACCGTCCGTAAATTTCACGGACCGTCCGTAAATTGGACCTCACGTCCGTTGTCCGTGAGAATCCTTTTTACGGACGCCTTTTGTCCGTAATTTTGGCCTTGCAGGGAACAGAGCTGTTCCCTGTGAGAGGCCTCTGCTCCCTGATGGGGCGCCCCGCACTCTACCTCGGAGCACAAGAGCAGCCCCACCCCCATTGTCATTCTGTATGAGGCTGATGATGGCCACACACAGAAGGACAATGGGCCGTCTGAGGTGTTACTGCATGCGGTGGGCCTCCTCCTGCCTCAGTCTAGGGCAGCGTATTTTGTTAGATGAGAGGAATGTACAAACACGCAAATGTGGCTACAGAATCCAGTTCATTCAAAGAAGCAGGTGAAACAAGTTGAAAAGAAGAGGCTCGGGCTAGAGTGCTTTCAGTCTCATCATTTTAGAAAGGTACAGTTTAAATATTATTTTCAACAAAGCAATGCTTGCAGCATTTTCATTTTATGCATCTAACAGCCATTGACAAAGCCAATAGTCCTGGCTTGTTGTAGGTGTAACAATACTTGTTATTTATCTGGATACAATGACGGAAGAGGCAAAATACCAGTCTGGCGCGACACTATGCTAAACACAGATTTTTAGCTTAGGTGCTTTTAGCCCCGCTCTTAATTACATCGAACACCCCCTTTTGAGAGACCCTCCTCCTTTTTTCATCACGTCCTAGCACTGTGCATCATGCATGACTCATGACTTCCACTTTTTCAGATGGCCCATGTGCAGGGGCATAGTGAACACTCCCCCACCCCACCCCTTGCTTTAGGAACTACAGCAAGGGTGACATTCTTGATGGGTCTCTTCTGTCTGGGACTCTGCAGACAAAGTCTCAGCTCATAATTAATATGAAAACGTAGGCGAGTGAGTAAGTGAAAGGATGGCTGGCTGGATGGATTGCTGATTGGATGATTGAAAGGGTGAATAGATGGATAATTAGCGAAAGGATGAATAGATGAGTGAAAGGGTGGATGATCGGTGAGTGAATGAGTGGATGGATGAGTGAAACGATGGATGAGTGATAGGGTCAATGGATGGATTCATGAGTGGATGAGTAGAAGGATGGATGGGTGGGTGGATGGATGGATGGATGGAAGGAAGGCTAAGTGAAAGGGTTGATGGAGAGAGAAAGGGAGGATGGATGGATGACTGAAAAGGTGAATGGGTAGAAGGGTGAGTGCATGGATGAGTAAATGAAAGGATAGCTGGAGGGGTGAAAGGATAAATGGCTGAATGGAAGAGTGGATGGGTTAGTGTACGGATGGATAGGGTGAAAAGGTGGGTGAATGGATGAGTGAAAGTGTGGATGGAGGGATGGATGAGTGAAATGATGGCTGGAAGGATACACAATGGATAGGTTTGCAAATGTAGGAATATGTTAGGATATAAATGGGATTACTTATATACTATGCGTGACCTCATTTGATGTGTCTGTAAAACCACCTTTTGTCCTGAAATTTTGTCCTGAATTTTGACCCCCTGTCCTGAATTTTTGTCCTGAATTTTGACCCTTTGTCCTGAATTTTTACACTCACTGTCCTGAATTTGCACCCATGACAGTTGGTCACCCTAACCAGGGTGGGCACCGGAGTGGGCGTGCAGTATTCTAGTATCATCTTGGTCTCTTCCAGGGTGGGGTAGGGCTTTTCACCCCCTCCTGGACAAGAAACGAGAAGACAGGCTCTCTTTCCAAAATGTTACTTTTGCCTTCTCCAACTGTGATGTACAGTACTTAAAGGAGATAATCCGAGAGAACTGATTTAACTGATTGCCCTCCATACTTTGTTAATCAGTGTGGGTGCGATAGTGCCATTTTATATTTTATCACATTATAGATTGCATGTTTGCAGAACCGAGGTTTGTTGAAACCACGTGCTATCTCGGTGTAATGGGGCCGGTTTTAGGATGTTTGGGGCCCTGGGAGGCCCCTCTAAATTGCAGAGACATGACGCATTCAGGGCTGTTTGCATCTGAATAGATGCCCCTGCTCCTGAAGCGGCAGCCCCTCCCTCTCAGTCACCTCCAAGCACCTCTTAACAGCTCATCAAGGGCTGGAGGTGTGAGGGTTGCCATCCCGCTGGGCCTCTCCAATGCTGCTGGGTATCCCAGCTTGCATCGGAGTCTGTTAAAAACCCGACCCCAACAGCATCAGAGTCAAGAAGGGAGGTGGGTAGTTAAAATTACGGACAAATGGCGTCCGTTAAAGAATCCTTCACGGACAACGGACAGACGGCTGAAATTACGGACTGTCCGTGAAATTTACGGACGGTTGGTCACCCTAACCGTACTTCTCGTTCTGCCTCTAATCTGCAGCTCCAGCGCGCGCACCGACCACCAAACCAGCGAACCACATGGAGTGGGCCCCGTGCTGTACGTTATATGCAGGAGGTGTTTCTGTGGGCGGGGGTGGGGGAGGGCCGAGGGGGGGTTATGTAACGAAGAGTATGGCGTAATAGAAGGGGCTACAATCCTGCACTGCGCAAGTTAATAAACACCTTATTTCACAAAACCATAAACTGCAAAATCACATGCAACAATACATTTAAATTTATACAGATTTTTTTTCTGAGCCATTAGAAATAGTAAGTCTCAAAGGGAAATTTGTTGGAAAAATACTGACATTTTTTAACAACTGAAACATTTTTGGGACTAGTTACTACTACAGATTGCCCAATACTGGATGAAGTGCTAAAAACAGAAGTGTCAATGAGTATCCAGCGTTCAGGGCAGCCAGAAACAGAGCCGAGTGTGAGAGGCTCGGAGTCTCTGTGTACGTGTGCTGACAAAGTCCCCTTGCTCCGTGTTTCACTAAAGGAGGACGTTAGAGCAAAGAGTTTATCACAGTGAGAGTGCCACGAACTAGAAATTTAAAAAAGCACTCGACCAAACTTTGCATCGGTTGCAATGAATGTTCTATTTCTGTAACAGCGGAAAAGGAAGGGTTTTAAAAGAATGTTTTATTCTACATTTTACGACCTCTCCTTTAGTCTGATCAGCTAAAAAGGTGCCAATATTCAGCGCATCCTCTCTCTTCTTCTTTCCGGACAGGGCTACTATTTTGCCCTTACCATTTTGAAGATGACTGTAATGCTCCACTAGGAACTTTAAATGAAACCCTTTCGCAAGAATATTCACTTTTTATTTGTTGTGGGCATGAAAAAAATCCAGAAGCAGCTTATACTGGGCAGCAGAGGTCCACGCAGCAGCTTTGTCAGCCTTCAGCGGCTAATCCTTCGATACGTGTTACTACCTTCAGAGCCTGAGTTCTGCCCACCACGCTTACCCCCTGCGGGTCCGGTGGCACGCACCTTCAGATCACTAGCGGGCGATCCTGTCTTGGAATTAGCCTCTGATTGTTGCAGCAGACATAACAGAGGAGTCTCTCCAGGTTTACATCAGAGGCTGCGGATGGCTGGTATGGCTACAGAGGCCAGATATTTTTCACACTGAGTGTGAGGGCAAAAATAGAGGACCCGATATGGGCTCGTCTCAGCACCTGAGGGCTTATTTACAAGCCCTTGCGCCACCAGTGCGTCACTTTTAAAATGGTAAAAAGTGACACAACGGCGGCGCTAGGGGCTTGTAAATAAGCCCCCTGGTTTTTAAAACTGTCAGCACCGACAGGACGCAGACTACTTAAAGACCTGTGTGGGCCCACGTTTAGACCTCATCTGTTGCTGTATGTGGCCTGACTGCTGTGTCCTTGTTAAGCCTTTCCCTTGTTGGTACTTATTACTGTCTTAGCCAAAGACATATTTAGACTGTCACTGAGTGTCACTGTTAAACCAGCGTTTGGTCTCTGGACTTGTCTTACTTTCAATAGGTGATAGAGCGCGCAGGTCACCCGGCTCTGAGTTTACCAGATTTTCACGGACTCGGGCCCATGACGTGATTGCAAATACAATTTTGTGAGTCGAGTGAGTTTACACGCCACTATCAGTATTTTATATGTGTTTCCTGTAACACTATTACCATGGCACCTGACTTACCACAGGTACTTACTCTTCCTGATGAATCAGGAGCTATTAGAGGGTAGGTGACAAGATAATTATAAACATTTACTCTATTAATTTATTAACATTTCAAAGTCTTCAATGACCACAGACACCTGAGGCGTTTTAAAGATTTTATGTAAAAATGTAAATTTTAAAGTGACAAAAGTATATGGCAAATGCTGATCAAAACATCAATAAGCAGAATTACAAAAATAATGTAATTATGGATAAGAGAAAACACCATTTAGGGCAAATGGGACTCTATTGAGTAAGAGTAACAGGGAACATGCTATTCAATTTCAGGCTTAACTAGGGACGGTAAGTTTAACACCTTAGTCAGTGAATTTCTAAAGCCTATAAGTGATTCAAACCCTAATCTTAGTCTATCTAGCTTAGATCCTAATTATTCACCACACTTTATTAAGCAAAAAACAGTTTCAATATGCCCTACAGGAAAGGGAAAAATGGAACATACTTAACAAACAATTTGTATATGCATCAATAGAGAGAACAGAGAGAATATCATGGGCATAGAGGCTTTATTAAAGAGCAGGAAGGAAAAGATAGTAGATGGACACCCACAGGTATATTTACCTAGGACAGGAATGAGGACTAACCCTGGCCACGGGTCAGCTTCGGGAAAAGACGAGGACAAGGACCCTCAAGGATTTAGGACATCAGTAGGTGAGCAGGTACAGCTCACGGAAAATCAAGACAGGATACCCCTCAGGACTTTGGGTCAAGACTGGGCTCACCAAAGGGCACGACCAACACCTGCAGCTTCGAATGCAACGCCTGCGCTACCCCCTCACTGCACGGAATCCGCCAGTAACCCCGATTGGGTTCTCGAATCTCCCAGCAAAGTGCTCCGTCAGCACTTAAGACTATTTCCACCCCTTGGAGTTTGTGGAAATTCGGACAGAGTGCTCCGCAGCTCTCTGTATCAATCACCTATAGAGTCGTGGGGTCGGTGACAGGTCAGCTATTCGGACAAGTCGGACAATTTTCCCTAACTAAACTAGGCTAGTTATACCCTTCTTTGGGTCCCTAGACCACCCACAAATGTTGCAAGTGTCAGGGTCCCAACTTACGATTGGTCAGGAGAGGTGGTTAGGTCATAGTCACCACCTAAAATTCTAGGTTCCCATATTTAATATGCAAATGTCAGTACCCGCCCCTTACATTCCTGTTCCCAGGCATACGTGTAGAAGAAGACAATGGAGTACACAGTGGAAAGAAACAATGTAACATTTTTAGGTGAAATTCAGCATCTTCTCCCGGGGTAGAGATGATCTTCCCAGGAGCGTCTCAGCTTCGGTAGCCAGCTGGCTGAGTTCCACTGATGCAAGGCCCGGTCCTCATATCACGTGATCGGGTCCACATAGGCTTCCAAGATGGAGAAGCTCCCCAACTTCCAGGCCCCCAGATACGCGGTACATGAAAAGTAAGCAAAAACAAATTAGAAACACAGAAAAAATTAATACACTGTACACCATGATAATCTACACTGCACCCCTTACTTCATAATAACTATAGTGATTAAAGGTTAAGCAGAAATAGGTAGAAATGCAAAGCAGCATGGGCAAGCAGAGCGCGTGATTACAGACAAGCGGCCATTTTTAGCTACAATGCGCATGAGCGAACTCTCTCTCCAAATCTGCGAGTGCGTCACATCACATGGGTATGACCGACGCATGCGCAGACTCAATTTCTGCGAAGCGGCCATTCTGTAGTATGCAAGCGGAGTTAGAATTAATAAACACATAGGCAAGCATCTCTAGGGCACCCGCGTGTACTGTAAAAGTGCAATATTAATGACGAACAGAGTTGATTAATACTATTACAAGTTAACGAGGTTCATGAGAAAGAGCAAGTCGCCTTATGTGCGAATCCTTACTCCATCATAGACACTGGGGGGCACTGTTACAGCAAAGTTTGTTTACACACTCAGTCAATGGCATCTTTTGCCTTGTCTATGGACGCTATTGTTATCCAGGTGTCAGCTTGCACTCTCGCTTAACTCCTGTACTAGTGGTCACTAGATATCGCAGCAGCGCCAGTGTCTGCTGCACACTGGATACCTACGGTGGATAGTATCTGCTCAATCCCGTTTCCCAAACTATTCCATGCATTAATTGACCACTGTGTGTCACTACTGCACCAGTGTTTGCTCTCACGCCATAAACTTCAACCACTGTATATCGGGTGCACCTGATGCACTCTCTCAGGTCTTCACACACACATTTAAGGCACTACACAACTTAGGCCCTAATTACCTGAAAAGCCTCACCTCCTTCCACCAACAACCCAGACTCCTCTACTCCGCAGGACTCTCACGCATACACAGAGCCAGACCAGGGGTTAGGGCGTTCTCTTATATCGCTCCTAAAGCGTAGAACAGCCTGTCATTCCACATCAGAGCCTCCTCCTCTCTTCTTGAATTCTACAAGAAACTTAAGACCTGTCTTTTCAATTAACCAACTTAGCATAGGCCGGCTAGGCACACAGCTAATCAGCACCAGGATTCCCTCACAGGTAATAGTGAGGTCTACAAATACACAAAACATAACAGGGTCTAACCTAATCCCATATCTGGGTCAATTGGGATCATCTCTGCAGGAGTACAAAAAATGCAATACACTGACCACTAGGTGTCACCACTGGACTAATATCTATTTGCTACTATAGCCATTTTAGGTCGAGCCTGGGCAGTGCATGGGCGGCTCTGCGAGGCATGCTGTATTCGAGTATAGACTTAAAGCCCCGCCTACTCTCCACCCATATTTGTCATTGGCTTCTGTGGATGTCTGTCGTAAACGCTGGCTTCTGATTCGTTAATAGGCTTTTTAGTCCCTCCTTAGTACCACCTTGTCTTCATTTGTAACCTCCCATGAGGCTCACCCTTTTACTTCTGTTGTTACACAGTATGTCTTATTTAGTCTGTGCAGACAATTTTCTTTAATGAGTTTCTCCTACTGCAGGGACGATATGCTTTCCTGCAACAGTCAGCACGCAATGCGTGCTTTCACTTTCCAAGCAGCCCAGGACAATGGCGGCCGCTTATTTGAAATGAAATAAGTCTCGCATTTACAAAATAGATGAATAAAAGGCATTGTCATTTACAATGCCAATAGCTTAAACTCTTGCAAATGCCAGACCTTTTGCATTGCAAATGCTTGTTCTATACTGTGTCCGGACCTTGTGAGCCGCTGCTGAAAAAGGCAGAGTAATCCAAATGCCTCGTTGCCACTGGTACAACAAAGATCCCCTTCTGGGGCTTCAACCTGTTCCATCCTCTCAACCGTCAGGTCTGTTGCTTACCCGATATGTGCCTGTCCCCCCAACCCATACCTTACTCAGTCAGTTCCACACTTTGACTATTGGTTAGTTCCATACTTTGACCACAGAGTGTCACTGTTGTGACCCTCTCTGTTCACTCCCGCCACAGTACATGCGTCCCTTGACCAGCCACTGGGGGTCGCTGCTGCACCGGCGGCGTCTACCTTCTACCTCGCGGCACGGCATCACGCAGGGTCTCACAGGTAGGACGCTTGTTCACTGCGCGTTTCAGTGGACACTGCAACCCCAGGAACCGAGACGGCGAATCCTCAGTCAGCATCCCCGGTAATGAGATAAAATGTGAGATAATGCAGAGCACTGTTTGCAAATCTCAGTTTATGGGACGGCTGCTGTGGCGCTCACATTTCCCCGAGGCCGCCGAGGAGGAGCCTCCACCTTTTACGGGCTTCGAGATGTATGCCATGAAATTCTGTAAGTGCTTGTTTACAAGCAATAAATGTCAGGCAGAGGAGCGCGGGCTAGTAAATGGAAAGGGAGAGCCGCGCCAAGAATGAGGAAACAAGGCATGGGAGGAGAAAGGGCAACGTCAAGAAGGAAGAGAGAGGCCCAGAAGAAGGGATTTGAGGAGGGGGGAAAGAATAACACTTTTTTTTGCAAATTATTTTGAACCAATAGAGTTTACTTTAGTTCATATTTTATTTGTTGATAGATGAAATATGACGTGGAATACTACACCGAGGAGAGAGGAAAGTAGGTATATTGATGCTACAAATATGAGTAGTAATGTAGCGTCACAACTCTCCAGACGGACAGCGCCTACGAAACCTCGGAGAATGAGAATGGACGCTAACGCCACAGCACCCACTGCTACAAATACGCCAATGAGGTGACGCCAAGTTAAGTCACTCGACCTACGTGGTACTTGACTCCAGTAGCGCAGCCAGAGACAAATTTGGGGGGGGGGCGGCTAAAAATTTCGGGGAGGGGGGCTGATTTCATACTCATCCCATTTACTTCCTAGGAGTCACTACTGAAAATCTGTTTTCCTTTTCCATGAAAGGGTCAAAAGATGTTTCATATAACCCTCCCCTCCCCTGTTTCCATATTAAGCCTAGATAAACAAGCATTAGAAATGCAATAGGTCTCGCAGCATTAGAGTTAGTGCTTTTAGAATTGTTTATGGGTTTTTTTGTAAATCTTTAGCATGAGGTTGAGGGTGAGTGAGGGTGAGTGAGGGTGAGGGGTTGAGGGTGAGTGAGGGTGAGGCTGAGGGGTTGAGGGTGAGGGTGAGTGAGGGGTTGAGGGTGAGGGGTTGAGGGTGAGGGAGGGTGAGGGGTTGAGGGTGGGTGAGGGGTTGAGGGTGAGTGAGGGTGAGGGGTTGAGGGTGAGTGAGGGTGAGGGTGAGTGAGGGTGAGTGAGGGTGAGGGTGAGTGAGGGTGAGGGTGAGTGAGGGTGAGGGTGAGTGTGAGTGAGGGTGAGTGGGGGTGATTGAGGGTGAGGGGTTGAGGGTGAGTGAGGGTGAGTGAGGGTGAGGGGTTGAGGGTGAGTGAGGGTGAGGGAGGGTGAGGGGTTGAGGGTGAGTGAGGGTGAGGGGTTGAGGGTGAGTGAGGGTGAAGGTGAGTGAGGGTGAGGGTGAGTGAGGGTGGGTGAGTGAGAGTGAGGGTGAGTGAGAGTGTGAGTGAGAGTGAGGGTGAGTGAGAGTGAGGGTGAGTGAGAGTGTGAGTGAGAGTGAGTGAGAGTGAGTGAGAGTGAGTGAGGGTGAGGGTGAGTGAGAGTGAGGGTGAGTGAGAGTGAGAGTGAGTGAGAGTGAGAGTGAGGGTGAGTGAGAGTGAGAGTGAGGGTGAGTGAGAGTGAGGGTGAGTGAGAGTGAGGGTGAGTGAGAGTGAGGGTGAGTGAGAGTGAGTGAGGGTGAGTGAGGGTGAGTGAGAGTGAGTGAGGGTGAGTGAGAGTGAGGGTGAGTGAGGGAGGGTGAGGGTGAGTGAGAGTGAGTGAGGGTGAGTGAGAGTGAGTGAGGGTGAGTGAGAGTGAGTGAGGGTGAGGGTGAGTGAGTGAGGGTGAGTGAGGGAGGGTGAGGGTGAGTGAGAGTGAGGGTGAGTGAGGGTGAGTGAGAGTGAGGGTGAGTGAGAGTGAGGGTGAGGGTGAGTGAGGGTGAGTGAGAGTGAGGGTGAGTGAGAGTGAGGGTGAGTGAGAGTGAGGGTGAGTGAGAGTGAGGGTGAGTGAGAGTGAGGGTGAGGGTGAGTGAGGGTGAGTGAGAGTGAGGCTGAGTGAGAGTGAGGGTGAGTGAGAGTGAGGGTGAGTGAGAGTGAGGGTGAGTGAGAGTGAGGGTGAGGGTGAGTGAGAGTGAGGGTGAGTGAGAGTGAGGGTGAGTGAGAGTGAGTGAGGGTGAGTGAGAGTGAGTGAGGGTGAGTGAGAGTGAGTGAGGGTGAGTGAGAGTGAGTGAGGGTGAGTGAGAGTGAGTGAGGGTGAGTGAGAGTGAGGGTGAAGACGAAATATGCATGCAAATGTGCAGTGAACTGTTGCGTCATATAATAGCTAACGCTTGCGAGGTACAAGAATCCCAACACGAGAGAAGAATGACATATGCTCTAAATGCACGAGATCAGAAACACGATTATTGAGCCGCTGATTGAGGAGGGGGGGGAGGGGGGAGGGGGGGGGGGAGAATCACCATAAGAGAAGACAAAAAAGGCAAAGACAAAAGCAGTGTAAAAATGCGAAACCAAACAACGACTCAGAGGTGCTCAGTGGCAATGCATAATAATTGTCCGTGTCCGGTGACCGACTTAAAACAGAAGTGGGCAAATGCAGCGGTACATGTGAGGTAAACATGACGCGACATATTACACGTGGTAAGACTGAGGAAAGGCCTCAGATATTTGCAACTGTTGGAGAGTAGTCCCGGTATGGCTGTAGGCTCTGGAAATGTATAGTGAAATAATGGCCCAAAGACTAGTCACAGCAGGATGTCAATGAAAAAAGCACAAGTAATACAGTCAATGTTGTATCCCATTAACGAAACATTTCACTTGAGGCTGTGCGAGAGAATTTTAAAAGACACTTGCCTGGTACGAATTGGCATCAAACAATGTCGAGAGTATGACAGGTAAAAAAATAGAAAAAGAGACGAGATATTGAGACATGGGGGAGTCCGAGGGAGGGAAAGAAAGAAGAAGAAAGGGGAACTAGTCCCGCTTGTACCAGGGAGATGTCGTGAAAATTACCTGTGTAAAACTTGTATCGGAAGAGAAATCTGGGGGAGGACGTGAAGAAGCCGGTGTGCAAGAACAGAAACGAGGGAAATGGAAGGCAGAGAAGTGCTCTTACCGTAGTAACGGTGAAAAATCCAAACCGGCTGCGAGGGTAGAAAAGGGCGGCTGGAGGATGAGTATACCGGTTCCAGCATGAGGTCCAGGCTGCGGGAATCTGGAAGACAGGGGTTGGCATGGGTGTCAGAGCACACAGACTGATGTGTACGGCGTTACTGCATGGCGGCCAGGGGTACGTGGCTTACCAGTGATCAAGACACTGAAAGTAGTCCGAGTGGTGTGCAGCTCGAGGTAGCAGATAAGCCGGTGTGCAAGAACAGAAACGAGGGAAATGGAAGGCAGAGAAGTGCTCTTACCGTAGTAACGGTGAAAAATCCAAACCGGCTGCGAGGGTAGAAAAGGGCGGCTGGAGGATGAGTATACCGGTTCCAGCATGAGGTCCAGGCTGCGGGAATCTGGAAGACAGGGGTTGACATGGGTGTCAGAGCACACAGACTGATGTGTTCTCACAGAGAAGTGCGACACGGCCGCAGCAGGGGGCGGAGCGGGGAGAGAAATGTAATTGACACGGCCGGCCGGTCGTGAAACTGAAAGCATGGCCGGCCGGCCGTGAAAGCCTTTGATGCGGCAGGGGGAAATGCGAGACGGCGGGAAGGGGGCGGAGCGGGTAAACAAAGACGGACATGCACGCGCCCGTGACTTTTAAGGTCAATGCGCATGCGCATAAGCTTAATGCGCATGCGCATTGACCTTAAAAGTCACGGGCACTGCAAGGAATCGCCACGATTCCTTGCAGTGTAGATAAAGAGTGGATAACTCGCAATACTCTCGCCTTGCTCGATGCACATGCGCATCGACAGGCGAGACCTAAAAAGGGCTGATGAAAGCACAGGGTGGGATGGGTGGTTTTGTAAGTAATAGGAAGCGTAAGGAAAAATCAGAGTAATGAAGATTGCCGGTAAGTAATCCGAGCATTGCCTCCTCTTCATCCGTCCCGTCCCATCAATCCTTACTCATTGATGCATGCCAAAGCAAACCTCTTTCAGCAGCTCCAGAAAGAATACACAAGAAGACAAATAAATGGGTGAAATTCATTGTCAGTCCATCCCAAATGTACCTTTATCACTGGAAAGTTAAAGTCCCCTTTAATTTCTCCACAAAAAAACTTAAAAAGAACAGCAGGAAATATGAAGGAACCTAACGAAACGGAAAGAAACACCACTCTAGTGAAAGTAAACGTTACAAAACAGAAAAAAATTGAATTTAAGCAGACATAAAACCCTTTATTGACTGCAAGCTGATAGCCAACTCCGATTCCTGTACGACATTCAATCTATTATGCATGATAAAGGTGGAAGGCGAGAACCACATTTTTGCTCTGCAAATGTCCTAATAGAAACTCCATACTACTCAGCCAACAAAGTCACCATACCTCTGGTAGAGTCGGCTTTTATTTCCCCTGATATGTCTTTAACCACTGCCAGGTAAGCTAAAAAGGTAACCGTCTTCATCCATCTGACTAGGGTGGATGAAAAAAGGTTTTTTTTCTCCTTTCTTCACAGGACCTAAATACACGAAGAGACTATCAGGATTTCTAAAGTCAGTGGACCAAGAAAAATAAAGATTAAGAGTCCTAACTACCCCCAAGAGCTGCAGTAGAGGGTCTAATTCATCATCCTTCTGATGTAACACATGCAGAACTGTCTCCAGGTACCTATGGAATGCTGAATTAATTTTATTGCAAGAACCTGGGATCCAAGGACAGAACTAAACTATCCTCAAATACTCTCAGATAAGGGTGACGACATACTAGATTATTTAGCTCCCCCAGACGTATTACAGGGGTAATGGCTACCAAGAGGAACACTTTGAGGGTAAGGTATTTCACTGATACCTCTTCTAGGGGTACATACATGTGTCTGTATAGCTAGGAAAGAATCAATGGGAGGTCCAAGCATGGAAATGAAGCACAGACCGTGGGTCTTAAAATCTGAAAACCCCTAAAAAGTTTTTAAGCCATCTGTTCAATTAAAGATAAATCCCCCATAGAGAACAACATTTCCTGATGGAAAACTATTGGAGTTTAAGGGTGGAGACTGAGAGGCCCTTCTCAAACCCCTCTTGGAGAAAATGAAAAATCTAGGTAGTCGGAGCAGAAATGGGCAACAGAGACCTTGACCTGCACCACCTATCAAACTAATCCCACTGATGTTCATAGGCCTTATTTGTGGATGAGTGTCTGGAAGACTGTAGGGTATGGAAACTGATAATGGGAGAGTCCCTTATTTAGAAGGCCCTACCTCTCAACCTTCAAACCAAGAGTTTTAATGTGGTCAGTGTCTGCAAAGGAAGAACATGGTAGCTCATTTGAGATGAAGCCAATAGAAGCAGCCACTCTAAACCAGAGATTGGGGCTTGAGGATAGGAAACCGAGGGGCATATTATCAAGGGGGTTTATCTCCGCTTTTTTGGCTTTAAAAGCCAAGAAAGCGGAGATAAAATTATCTCCCTATTACCAAGCTGTCGCTAACACCAGTTAGCGACAGCTAGTAGGAGATAGCGACCATCTTGGGCCCCACTTTGCATGTCAGTGATATTTATCACTAATGAGATGCAAAGTGGGCGTGCCAAGATGTTAGAGACTGAAAACAGTCGCTAACATCGCTATCTCCTATTACCAACTTTTGGAGATATTCGCGCTAAGCGGGAATATCTCCAAAAGCTAACACCTGCCCTGAGCAGTTCTAAGCCATGTTATCCAATGGGAGGTGGATAACATGGCTAAGAGCATTTGCTCGATAATGCATGAATATCGCTGACTTTTCAGCGATATTCATGCATTTCGGCCGTTTTTTATCGCATTTGCGATAAACCTTGTTAATAGCAAGGTTTATCTGCGATAAAAATCGCCGATGTGCGGCGATAATTTTTGTCTCTAAACAAGTTAGAGACAAAAATTATCGCTAGTTGTTGGTAATATGCCCCCTAGATCTCCGAACCCAAAAGGGAAGTATCATGATCACCTCTGCCCTTACCCTCATCATTCTTGTCAGAACTCTCGGAATTAAGGATAAGGGGGAAAGGGGTATTGAAGTCCTGGTGGCCAAGGTCTCGTCAGGGCATCCATTCTCAATGCCCCCAGAGTCTGGAACCTCAAGAAGAATGGAGGCACTGTGAAGTTTAGGGTAGAGGAAAAGATGTCCACTCCTGGAACCCCCAATCTCTCGCAGATTTTGTTGAAAACCTGGGGATGCAAGACAAATTCCTGAGAGGATGGAAATGCTCATCTCAAGTGGATGTATGACGGTACAACGCGTGCTTTTACAACGCATGCCGTTACGACGCAGGATTTACAACGCAAGTCGTTATGACTTGCTTTGGGGGGCGCTGGATGGTGAATAATTTAATTTACTATTCCAACTGCAGTCCCCGTGGATAGTAGGGAAGGTGTTGGATAGTAAATTAAACTATTCCCTATCCTAGAGCGCCCTCCAGCGAAAGTCGTTGTAACGGCTTTCGTTGTAAAACTTGCGTGATAATGGTACCGCGTTGTAAAACATTAGTTGTAAAGGATGTTCCCCTCTCAAGTAATCTACATGAGAATTCAGAGCTGCTTGAATGAGAATGGGCCTTAGCGTCTAAAGATTGCTATCTGCTGAAGAGTAGTTGATGTGCACCAAGTTGTTGAGGGAGGGAGAACCTGAGCAAAACTGGTGATTCACGTATGTCATTGCAATGCAGTTATCCACACGGATCCGTACAGATTGTCCTGTCAAGCTGGGCGAAAAACATTCTCCTTGAACAATGCCGAATACGCCACCTATGTATTTTATTCTCTAGGAAGGTATAAGAAGGGATTTTGATTTGTTGATAAGGAATCCAAAATACTAGAGGGTCTTTATTGTTCCAGTTGTAACTTCAAGGCCTTTTTGCTGAGGGGGCCCTGGATGAGCAGATGGTCTAGGCAAGCATGGGCTATACTTCCCCAAAAATAGAGGTGGCCTATCAAGGGAGCAAGAACGTTCGTAAAGACCTGAGGGTAGGCCTTCAGTCCAAATGTAAGAACTTGGAACTGCCAGTCATGGTACCCTACCAGAAATCTAAGGAACCACTGTGAAATTGGAGCCACAGGAATATGAAGGGTAGTATCCTGAAGGTTGACTTTGATTAAAAAAATCCACTGGAGAGTCTGAGAGAATAACCTGTTATAGGGTATTCATCTTGAAATGAAGAATTGTAATAAACCTGTTCAGGAAACGAAGGCCTATTATCATTTAAAAGTAGTCTGAGACTTTTCTATCAAGGAGCAATCCTGAATAACAGCCGCAATCTCTCTCCCGACAGACCACTTCAATAATGGCATCTTTGCGCAGCAGTGATGTAATGATGTCATCCAAGGCTATCCTCCTTTCAGTCTCTCTGGGTCATCGGGTCTGCGCAAAGTGTGGTTTTGAAAACTCTGGAGAGACCTTCAGAACATATCGCCGAGAAACTATCTGAAGAACCCAGTTGTCAAAAATCAGTTTCTTCTATACATCTTGGAACTGCTGCAGGTGACCTCCCACAGGACTGGGGGAAGGTGCGGCCTAGTCAGGAGAACGGCTTGGAACGTCCCGTATTACTAGACTGGCGGGACGCTATAGTAGGGTGAGACTTCTTCGGGCTAAACGGGGACCTGCTCTGTTGATGTCTGTTCTTCGCCTCCTGTATTGTTTAGCCCTCTTTTTGCTCCCTTCCGAGGATTTCTGTTTGTGATCGAAAGACTGTACTTGCTTTTGGCTGTTAAAAGGCATTCTAAGAACCTCTTCTAATTTTTCACCTATGAGCCTGCTACCTGAAAAAGGCATTCTCAACAGGCAATTCTTTTGTGCTGCTAATTCATCTTTCCAACCACTCATATGCAACCGAACTGGCGAATGCCATCGCAGAGACTCTGAGATTATCAAACGCAATTTCAGAGAGGAACTTTGGCTGCAGTGACATGCGACCTAAGAACTGTGAAAAGTCCTCCCACTCCTGATGGAAGAGGAGAGTCCCTGAAAGATCTTAACTAAAGACTTGGAAGTATACACAGCAACAATCTCTGATCTTAAGGCTAGGCCGAGACCAAGGTGAGCTCTCTTTAAAGTGGCCCCTTCTTATCTTCTGCATCCTGTAAGATGACAGCCTCAGACAGCAGAGAAAGCTTCCAAGTGAGATTGGTAAGTAAAGGGTCAAGAGTGAGAACCTGACATAACTCCCTTTCCCCATTCATCAAAGGACACAATCTTCCCATAAACTGGGTACCGAGACCATCGCAGGATCTCTCCATTCCTGCTTTAAAAGGCTCTGAATAGCAGGTATCACTGGAACGAAGTTCTGAGACAGGAGGAGGGTGATACCTATGACCCCCTTCCAGAAATCCATATAGGAACCTGTCAGGTGATGCAAGATGAGCTTTATGGGAGTGCTTTTCCAAAGCTAAGCAGCAAGCCTGGCAGCAGACAGCAGAATGGAGAGAAGGGGGAGCATATATACTCGTGGAGTCCTTAATGTGGATGATTCACCCACTGTCTGATAAAAAAAAAGCATATCGAGGCTAGCTGCAGGGGATCAGAAAGACACTACAGGAAAGTTTAAAAGAACAAAGTGGGCGGAGCTCAGAAACCTGTACCCTCCATAACCAGAAGTAGCAGGTAGGCCATTTTTCTGTACCCATTCAAATAATTCAATTTATCATATTTATAGTGGGCTAATTCAAAGCACTCTGACGCAAACCTTTTGAAGTAGCAGCATTTAAGATTGCTTAGGGCTGCTCAGGCAATACTCTACCCAGGGCTACTGGATTTATGCGATTGAGCGGCTTCATCGTTTTTTCACAATATTATGGGTTTGCTGCATTTGAGACGTAATCCATCATGGGCTGCATACTTTGTAAATTTGAACAAAAAAATAATTTATTTCTAGCTCAAATGGGTTAAAAATTACTAAAAATGTAGCAACAAGTATTGCCGTGCAATTGATGGCCCGTTGCAAAGGTTGACTGGCCACCTTTCTGGTGCTATTGCTATATTTGGGTGTTAAACTTGTACTTATGTGGGGCAGTATATGCCAAAACAAGTGTAAAAATGATAAAATAATGAAGTGAGCTATCACAAAATGTGCCGCATTACACTGCATTATTTGCCTTTTCTTGCCGCATAATTTTGTCAACCCTGTAGCATAATTTGGCCTTCTCCTGCCACATAATTCCAGTGGCCCTGACTATACCACCCACTTGACAAAGGAAATACGGAGCCCAGGCATGCACTGATCCTCTAGTATAGAGAGCATGGGGCTCAGACCATATCCAAACGGATCAGAAAAACGTCACCCAGGCGGCTGCTAAACTGTTGTAGGACTTACATTTAGCCTCCATGTGTGCTTTTCGTTTTTATTTAGCATCTTTTTCTAATAGCGGATTGTACACATTTCCCCCAATACGAGAATGTGCCACACACTCATTTATTCCTGGTAGGCATTGTTGCCCTATAGTCTGCTCAATAAGTTTCAGGGTTACACAATTAGAAAGCAATGCCCTTGTTACATTTTTGTGCTCATAGGAGACGACTCTTGCTCCCCAGACTAACTAAAGACGCTGCTATGCACCTCTAGCACAATAAGATAAGTATGATTGTATTATTGGAAAAGCATCCATGCTATATTTGGTGAAAGACACTTCATGTCGAAGTTATTATGGAAACTGCTGTGAGGTGCAACTGAGATGCCGCCCTGCTGTCCCGACCTTCATCCTAAGAAGGAAGATAGTCGTGTGAGAGAAATGTGCAGCACTGTACACATAGACAGGTGCATTTGTTAATGTACTGGGGCTGAATTCCTGACACATACTCCCAAGTTATGGGATTAGATCATTGCAATAGGTATGGCAGAAGGGTGCTCCCACTATGCTCTCTCTAGTGTACAATTGCTAGTGATACACAGGAGTAATATTAGAAATAATTAACAGGGTTGATTTATTTGTCTTTTTCACCATTCTAAAAATGCTCATAGCAATGACAACAACATCTGTCTAGTAATCGCAACTCATGTTTTATTTACAAGGATTAGAGCGTTTCAATAAACATTTGAAAATGCAATATTGTTTCACTTCTTTGTAAAAACCTTTGGCATGCAAACGGGACAAACAAAAGGGCTAGATTTATTTCCACCATTTACTTGGCAATCAGAGTGCTCATGTTTGAGGTTACTAGTAACATCTATAAGTTCAGAAAATTTTTATTGAAAGAATATGACATAAGCTTACAAAGTAAGGCAAAGAAAATAACAAGCAAAAGTATACATCAAGATAATTAAAGGTATTAATATAAGCTACAAAAAGAAACATCAAAAATTGAGAATAAATATAAGCAAAATTGGCAACTGGTATGATATAAGGTAATAAAAGATATACTAAATATACATTGTAATTACAAGAAAAGCAAAAATAATATTAATATGTTTAATAAAATATAGGAATTCATGGAGGTTTAGTAACTTCTTGTTGTAACGGGGACAAAGGCAGAGAACTCTGAGCACTTAAATCAAAAAATAGTGTAACTGGACTCCACAATTCTTTTCGCTTGGCAGCTAAAGCCAAGGGGTAGACAAAAGTCGTATCTAACCTGTGATTATAGCAAACAGCATATCACCAAGCCTGATAAGATATTTTGGTAAAATCCTTCCAATTTTTAGTTATTTGCTGAAAAGCTACTGCCAACAATAAGTCAATTATTCTAATCCTGAAAGTGCAATGATCCCAGATGGGGGAAACACTCCCTAAGAAAATGTGAGATAAAGAGAGGGAGTGATTAGAGGAAAAAATCTTGTTAATTTGAGACCAAACTTGCCGCCAAAAATTATGAACATGGGGACAACTGAAAAGCATGTGGAAAAGATCTGCACATGGTAAGAAGCAGGACCAACACTTATCAGAAGCGTCTGGGTATTGTTTACTAAGAACTAGTGGTGAAAATAATAAACGATTATAAATAAAAAATAGTGTTTGAGTACTAGTAACATCTATAACTCTGAAAGGTTAGGGGTTTAGATATGGTGCTGTGAGCTATTTAAAACCAACATTTACTGATGTTAGTAGATTCAGTCTCTATATTGTGAAGTTTTGTTGACTTAATACACAGTACTAATAAATGCAAATTGATAAAGCATGCAGCGACCAAGCAGACACTACCAAATAAAAGAAAAGGTGGCACCCCCAGGCAGACGAAAACTGAAGAGGAATGCATCACTCATACAATAACAAAATAGTGGCACCTGGGCAGTTGCAGGCTGGAGAAAGAACACAGCGTCCGGGCAGCCATCATACCAGCCAAAGAATGGCACACGGACCACTGCTAACCAAGAAAACATGCAGCGCCCGTGCAGCTGCCATACCAGCAACAAAGAGTAGCGCTCTCAGGCAGCCAGAAGATAAAGAAAAAACACAGTGTCCCAGGAGCCGTTAAGCAAATAAATAATAAAGTGCCCATGCACCCCTAGAAAATGTAAGAAAGAAAGAAACGCATAGCTGAACATCCCAAGAGGTACCCCAGCAACCTCCAATGGCCCTTACGATGTAGAGGGCATCAAAAACAGAAAGGATAGGGCAAGGGGAGATTTTTATGGAACATCTTTCGACTCTTTCTTACAAAGGGAAAACAGATTTTCATTAGTGGCTGCTGGGGAGTGAATGGGCACCCTCACTCAATGAGTAAGGAATCGGACGAGAATGAAGAGAAGGTAATTATTTATTTAGTTGTCCGTTTATCTAGTGTACCTTGACCAGTCAGGATGGGGGTGCTTTACTTTTCAACACAGGTTAACAATCTAGGATTACATCGTGATGAGGAGTGGGTTATACAAACTTAGAGAAACATAAACCTAATCACATTTCGTGCTTACACTATGAGTCCAAACGAATCAGTATGAGATTAAGTTTAAAAATGGCCTCAGAAGGTGAGTCTCAAGCTGTTTATGAAAGGTTGAGAGTCAGGTCAGTGTTTAAAGGTTGGCAGGCAGTGAGTTCTAGTGTGCCACGACTGCCTTGGATGGAGATTGTTTCTGTGCTGTAACTGTTCTGAATTTAAGTGGTTCTAGAAGGGTTCTCTGACTTCTTAAGGCCCTTTGAACCATTGGAGGTGATAAGTAGATCAGCTAGGTTGGGAGGGGTGTGGATGGCTCTATGCGTGACACAGCATATTGTGAACGTGGTTCTGGCTGTGCTGGGTAGGCAGTGGAGTTTTCGAGGTATGGGGGTAATGTAGTCATATGTCGCTGCAGTCTTGCCACCGAATTTGCAATCAGAGCCAGACTTAGATTCCAGACCAAACCCTGGTGGGGATGGGGGCTGCAAGTGTAAAGTGCTGCTACTTTTATTACTGGGAGCCAAAATTTCAGCACCACTCCAAAACTGCCCCCCTCTAACAAAGCCAGCTTCCACCTCGGCAAAACTGGACTCCATCCTTCAAGCTCCCCAGGCAAATGCCCGATGCCCACAATGGCCAGTCCCTGCTTACAACAGCTCAGAGCACAGCACTTGATGTTTCTGGCGAGCCTGCTAAATGCCATTTATGAGGTCAATCTTTGAGAATACTAGAGATTGAACTGCTTTTTCAGATGGCTTAGAGGTGCCGGACCTTTATGCAAGAACTTAGTGCATGACACTTACCCCACGGTCTTTACAACTCATGTAAGTACTATGCAGGTAAGTGACTCTCTATGGGTTTTTACCTCTACCACACACCCTTTGCCTCGTGGTACTTTACTCAGCAGGTAAAGGTGTGGGTAGCGGTAAAAAGGGGGGTACGGGTCATTTAAGTACAAGAGATATTTTTGGATTGAGGTGTGGGAGCGAATAAGGGGTTATTGGTGAATTTAGGGTAAAGGGATCCGTAGTCATAAAAGGGGCAGGGGGTGTTTTTAGGGTTAAAGGTTAGGTAGTTGTAAAGCTAAATAAGTAAGATTTTAGTGTTTTACAGATGTTAGAGGTTGTTAGGGTTCAGAGGTGGATAGAGATAAAGGGAGGTAAGGGTGATTTTAGGGTTCAGGGGTGGGTAGAGGTAAAGGGAGGCAAGAGTGATTTTAGGGTTTAGGGTTGGGTAGAAGTAAAGGGAGTTAAGGTGGTTTAAAAAAAAGGGGGGGCTGGGAAGATACCCCCAAAACAGACCACCCAAATACAGGGGATTGGAAGGGTTACCTCCAAAAATGTTTTTTCAAGGTATGCAGGTGTTTGTTGGCAGTTTTGGGCACATTATTTTTGTGAGGGATTATTTTGAGGTGCAAGCTTTCCATTCTTCTCCACATATGAATAATGCATTGAAGCCTATAACACAAACACAAACTACCAGTAACAGTGATCCCCTCACCTATTACTTCCAGTGATGCACCACTCACTGCTAAGTCACCACAGTCATATCCCTCCAGATACAGCCATGCCATTCAACCACTTACCTCTCAACCTTTGTACTACCCACTTCTAAAGATACCTGAACCATGAAACACCACTAAGTATTGCCATAAATCCGTCTTCAAAACAGCCTAATGTAAGTTTTGATGAGTCACGAGCTGCCAACATTCGCCAACCTTCGATTGTCCCCCACCAGCCGCGGCCACTGCAGTGAGAGCGGTGGGGCTGGCTGGGGGGAAATTTCGAGAGACGACCACAAGGGAAGATTAAATAAATAATACATTTTCCCTCGTGCTCATCTCTCAAAATCCCCCTAAGCCGGTCCCACTGCCCCACCGCTCTTACCTGCAGAAGCCGTGGCTGTGCCTCACTACCGTACCATTCACTAAAACCCATAGCACAGCTACACACTGCCATTCACTGTTGCCGCCTTACCAATGCCTGCACTGATATACCACTCGCTGCCAAAAACAAACCATAGTCATGCACCAGTCCACTGGTTCCAGCAATTAACTTCAACTCACTTTTTAGTGCTGTATCACTCATCACCATCCATTGTAGTTCTCCAACACTTACAAATTCATATATTTTCTTTAATATCCCGCAAGGGCCGACTGGGAATCCTCAATAACTTAACAAGACGGCGTTATCACAATGATCTATGCAGTAATCTGAGCAATTTTAGTAATAGTTAGTCGTTGCATGGAAAACGTTAGCTCAAAACCCGGTAGCCATCTTGGAGTGCAGCAACGCGTAGAGTAAAGATTAGTCAGCACCCACTCCTCAAGGGAGGAGGGCTGGTTGATGTGAATCTGTAGACGCAAGGCTGCCTGAAAGTAACTCATTCTTCATCAGCAAAGTATCTTTATTGATCCACGTGCTTTCTTGAATAGAGTTGCAAATATTAGCCTAGGGTGGACGGTGTGAACCTATTTCCATTATGTGAAAATCTTCTTAAGCACTGCCAGGCCGACTCGAATGTATGAGCGTGCATGGATGTCAAGGTAGTTGTGTGTAATGAATGCACACAGAGACCTTCCCCTACGGCCTTGCAGTATTAAAGCAATGCTCTCCTATAGAATTCAACATAATTGGTCTTTCTATTGGTCTATTCAGCTTGAACTAACACTATCAAATACAGGAAAACAAGATACCTTCAAATGCCATATTTATAAAGGGCCTTTATTTACTTAGCAGCGCTTACATCTTTTATCATTTTGATTTAGAAATGCCAGATTCTTTCGCCATCCTCAGTAGTCATAGACATTTCTGCAATAGAGGAATTAAAGTAAAATACCGGAAGAGGAACTATGTGATTGAATGTGGATATACGATTCAGCCTTTGTGGTAAAGTTTGAAGGAGTGTGGAGTACCTCTTCATCCCAGATGAACAATGTGAACTCTTCATCTATAGAAAAAGGCTTCAATTATTTGTACCTTTATTGCTGGCATTTCCATCAAAAATTACCCTTTGCATGAAAAGTACGTTGCTTGAAGAATGTATTGGTTCCTAAAGAGTGCTCATTAGATTAGCCTGTACTGTGTTATTTCCCAAGATGTCGGTAAGTATCCTGAGGAGATTGTGTAAGCAGTGGCATTGATGGGGTTTGCTGAAATGGACTTCTGACCAGGCGTTGTCTCGTCCTAGAAGATAACTACAACAAGTGCTCTCAAAAGTTAAATTTGAAGGCCTTATCGTAAAAACTTTATGAAAGGTAAGTTTGATGTGGAAGGTAATGAATTTGGTAAAGTTATTCCTCGGAACAGTCTAAACACAAAATGTATACTTTAAAATATTTCTATTCTTGGGTTAAGATACAGGATGAGAATCAGGCTTGCAGACAACACCTACTGCAGAAATTCTAGGACAGGAGCCATGTTGCTAAACTGATAGAACTCAGTGATTGATTACAGAGACTTGAGCTCCAAACCATCTATAGACATAAGGGTTGCATTGATATCCTCTGATGTCTAGAAGCCATGGCTGTCTTGTTCCCGTGGGACTCATCGGTAGCCAGAAGAGTTGCGACGCATCTGCCCACCTGTACACCACCACTGATACGCCGCACTTACAATGCGGCTCAGGAGGTGCCCTATCTCTAACATGCTGCGTCAATCCTTACCCCTGCTTCAAGCAGGCGCAGGGTTTTGACGCAGAATGGCCCTAACAGTGACTGAGTGAAATTTTGTAGATTTTACTCAGCCACGTACATCGGCGTAAAAGAGACACAAGGGGCTTGTAAATCTGCCCCGTATTTTGTTGAATAGTCTAGGGATGCGTGAAAAATGAGGAAAGACGTACATAAATCTGTTGCCCAGGATATAGAAATTACACCTTCAGTGAAAGGTTGATGCAGAGTTTTTCTTCTTAAATGTTCTCTGTGGTGAGCAGCCTTTTCCAACGCATTCATAAAGGTGAACATTTTCACTGAGTTGCGAGAGAAACATTGCTGTTCCTCACATTTCTTCATCTCGATTTTAGGTGTCTGCCACAGAGGTTCTTGCTCATGATAGATGTTAGACTGATGACTATGTGATGTATTAGATGCCACACCCACTAGTTAGACTCTGTGAGAGTGTGGTCTGACAGGATAGCTCAATGAGTTAAACACATTCTCGTGACATCATCTGTGGTCTTCAGGTCACAAGTTCCGATGCAAGTATGGTCAATTTACCTTTCTTACCTTCTAATATATATAAAAGATATTATTAACTTGTACCTCCCTCCTTCATTGGAAAGTTCATGCTTTCAAAAACTGCGGCACTATCAGCATTTTAAAGGCCCTATCTGGAATTTGAAAACCTGTACTGAGGTTAGAATAAGTTTATACAAAAAACTGAATGCTGACATTGGGGCATTGTTACTAGGTAGGCATTGCAGAATTGTTTTGACTAACAAATCGATGTTTGATCTTTATTCTGAAACCATGAGTAGTGCAGGTACATCACTACCAGATCCACCTTTAATGCAGTGAATCATATTCCATGAATGTCCCTTCACAAATCAATCATTTGTAAAGCGCACTACATACCCGGGAGGGTCTCAAGGCGCTGGGCGGTGGGAGGAGAGGGGGTGTGCTACTGATCGAACAGCCAGGTCTTGAGTATCCTCCTGAAGGTCAGCAGGTCTTGGGTCTGTCATAGGCTCAGTGGGAGGGTGTTCCATGTCTTGGCGGCTAGGTGGGAGAAGGATCTCCCACCGGTGGTTGGTCTTCGGATGTGCGGGACGGTGGGGAGTGAGAGGTCGGCGGAGCGGAGCTGGCAGTTGGGGATGTAGAAGGAGAGCCGTCTGTTGAGGTAGGCTGGGCTGGTCTTGTGGAGTGCCTTGTGTGCGTGGGTGAGAAGCTTGAAGGATATCCTCTTGTTGACGGGGAGCCAGTGCAGGTTTCACAGGTGGGGGTGATGTGGCCGTGGCGTGGTACGTCGAGGATCAGTCGTGCCAAGGCGTTTTGGATGCGTTGTAGTCATTTGATGAGCTTGGTCGGGGCTCCTGCGTAGAGGGCGTTCCCATAGTCGAGTCTGCTGCTGACGAGGGCCTGGGTGACTGTCTTTCTTGTATCTGTCGGGATCCATCTTTAGATCTTGCGGAGCATGCGGAGGGTGTTGAAGCAGGAGGTGGAGACGGCGTTGACTTGCTTGGTCATTAAGAGCGTTGAGTCGAGGATGATTCCCTGGTTGCGTGCGTGGTCGGTGGGTGTCAGGGTTGCCCCAAGTGCCGTCGGCCACCAGGAGTCATCCCAGGCTGAAGGGTTGGAGCCGAGGATGAGGACCTCCGTCTTGTCCGAGTTCAGCTTCAGACTGATGGTCTTCATCCAGTCGGCGACGGCCTTCATTCCTTTGTGGAAGTTGGCTTTGGCGATGATGGGGTCCTTGGTGAGGGAGAGGATCAGCTGAGTGTCGTTGGTGTAGGAGATTATGTTGAGGTCGTGCTTTTCGGGCTATGTGTGTGAGCGGGGCCATGTAAATGTTGAACAGCGTCGGGCTGAGGGACGATCCCTGGGGTATGCCGCAGATGATCTCGGAGGCTTTGTAACGGAATGGGGAGAGGCAGATGGTCTGGGTTCTGCCGGAGAGGAAGGAAGTGGTCCAATCCAGAGCCTTGTCTCGGTTCCCTGCGGCGTGGAGGTGTGCCCGTAGTGTGCGGTGGCAGACGGTGTCGAAGGCGGCAGAGAGGTCTAGGAGGATGAGTGCTGCGTTCTCACCATTGTCCAGCAGGGTCCTGATGTCATCGGTGTCGGCAATGAGGGCAGTCTCGGTGCTGCGGTTGCTGCGGAACCCTGACTGGGAAGGGTCCAGGATTCTGTTTTCTTCGAGGTATCGGGTTAGCTGTCTGTTGACGGTTTTCTCAATGACCTTGGCAGGGAAGGGGAGCAGAGAGATAGGCCAGAAGTTCATGAGGCCTCTTGAGTCTGCCTTAGGTTTTTTGAGTAGGGCGTTGATCTCGGTGTGTTTCCAGATCTCTGGGAAGGTCGCGGTCTCGGGGGAGAGATTGATGGCATTGCGCAGGTGGGGTGCAATGGAGCAGCTTGCTCTGTTGAAGACGTGGTGCGGGAATGGGTCTGACGGAGAGCCAGAATGGATTGTGCGCCTGGTCTTGATGGTGTCATCGATGCTCACGCTGGCCCAGGCTAGCAGGGGGTCGTGGTCAATGCGGAGGGTCTGTTGTGTTACTGTCTGTTGGGGCTGTCTGGGTGTTGAAGCTGTCGTGGATGTCTGCTATTTTGAGGTGAAAGAAGTTGGCGAGGGATTCGCACAGGGCGGGATGTCGTTGGTGTTGGTGCTGGGGTTGGAGAGTTCCTTCACAATGTTGAAGAGCTCATTGCTATTGTGTGCGTTGTTGTTGAGGCGGTCTTTGAAGGAGGTCCTCTTGGCTGCCCTGATGAGGTGGTGGTGGTTGCAGATGGCATCCTTGTGTGCTGCGTTGCTGTCCGGAGTTTGTTCACTGTGCCATTTCTTCTCTAGTTTCCGGCAGGCTTGCTTGGAGGCTAGGAGTTCTGGGGTGAACCAGCTGGCCCTCTTGCTGTTGTCTCTGTGGGGGGGTTTCTTCAGCGGGGCGAGGGTGTTGGCGCAGTCCTCGATCCAGTGTCTGAGGCTGTGGGCAGCGTCATCGGTGTTGGAGGGTTCGAGGGTGGGCTGAGAGGGAGGTTTGCGTGTAGTTGGTCTTCAGTGATTTTGCTCCAGCAGCGGCAGGAAATCTGTTGGGTGCGGTGGTGTGTGGTGGACTTCTGGAAGGTGAAGTGGATGCAGTGGTGGTCGGTCCAGAGGAGTTCGGTGGTGTGGTTGACGGAGACGTGCAGGCTTGAGGAGAAGACAGTGTCGAGCGTGTGGCTGGCAGAGTGGGTAGGCGTTGTGACGAGTTGCTTCAGTCCGAGGTTAGTGAGGTTATTAATCAGGGTTATGGAGTTGTTGTCGTTGTTGTTCTCAAGGTGAAAGTTCAGGTCTCCAAGTAGGATGTCGTCGGTGGAGGTCAGGGTGTGTGTGCTGATCAAGTCGGCGATGGAGTCGCTGAACTGGGGACGGGGACCGGGGGGTCGGTAGACGAGGGTGCCTCTGAGGGTGGAGTAAGGGTCTGTGTGGATCTGGAAATGCATGTTTTTGGCGGTGCTAAGACCCTGATGCTGTTCTTGTGGACTATGGCGATTCCTCCTACGACTCTGTTGGTGCGGTCTCTGCGGGTGATCTTGTAGATGTCTGGGATGGCTATGACGATGTCGGGTGCAGAGGAGTCGTTAAACCAGGTCTCTGTCAGGAAGGAGACGTCTGGGAATGTTGTGTCGAGCAGGTCCCAGAGCTCGACGCATGCTTGTGTGCGGAGCGGGTGTTCAGTAGTATGCATCGGAGGTGGTTGGGGTCTTTCTTGGCGGGCGGTTCGTCGGCTCTGATCCTGGTGTAGCTGCAGTTCCGGCAGGTGAAGGTGCCGTGTGTGCGTTTCGGGGCGGCCTTGAAGCAGGTGTGGCTCCGTCCGGAGTTGAGAGCGTGCAGAGTGCTGGTGTTGTAGTGGCGGCGGTCGTTGTGGCGGGTGCAGGGTCCAGGGGTTCTGGCGCTGGGCGCGGTCCAGGCACAGACGGGCGCAGACAGGCTTGCCTGAGGCGCACCTTTAACGTGCCAGCTGCGCCTCCACGCAGCGGCTGGCATAAATGGGGAGGTGGGAGGGAGGAGCAGCTGGGAGGTGGGAGGCGGAGGCAGCGAATGGGCAGTGGGCTGTCTGGGGGGCGGGCCGCAGGGTACGCAGCGGCGAGGGCGGTCTGGGCAATGAAGGTAACAGAAGGAAAAAGGGGCACAAAATCAAGGGGAAAATGAGTGGAACAGAAGGCAAAAGGGGCACAGAAACAAGGGAAAAACGAGTGGCACAGAGGGCAGAGGGGCACAAAAAAACGAGTGGAACAGAGGGCAAAAGGGCACAAAAAATGAGTGGAACAAAAGGCAAAAGGGGCACAAAAACATGGAAAAAAGGAGTGTCACAGAGGGCAGAAGGGCACAAAAAACGAGTGGAACAGAGGGCAGAAGGGCCACAAAAACAAGGGAAAAACGAGTGGCACAGAAGGCAGTAGGGCACAAAAACGAGTGGAACAGAAGGCAAAAGGGGCACAAAAACATGGAAAAAACGAGTGGCACAGAGGTCAGAAGGGCACAAAAAACAAGCGGAACAAAAGACAAAAGGGGCACAAAAACGAGGGGAAAAACGAGTGGCACAGAAGGTAGACGGGCAAAAAAACCGAGTGGAACGGAAGGCAAAAGGGGCACAAAAAAATGAGGGAAAAACGAATGGCACAGAAGGCAAAAGGGCACAGAAATGCCGGAAAATCGAGTGGCACCGAGGCAAAATAGAGAACACAGAAATACAGGGACAGCTAAGAACAGAAGGCAGAACGGGCAGAGAGGCACAGGGCAGCGAGGGGAACAGAAGGGAAAACAGGCAGAGACACGGGGGCAGCAAGAGGAACAGAAGGGAAAACCGGGCAGAGACACGGGGGCAGGGAGGGGTACAGAAGGAAGAAAAAGGGGCACGGACCACGTACAGCTAGCGGGGTAAGACAGACAACAGCAGTCACAGACACAACAACGAAAATACAGGCAATACAATAAGAGCAATAAAGCAGAGGATGAACAAACCTACCTACGACCTACCACTGGCCACCAGGAATGAGGCGCAGGTGGTAGCCTGCGGTAGGTGGAGGGCCTCGAACTTCTTCAGCAGCGGCAGCTGGGGCAGGGAGACACAGGTGGTGCTGTGCGGAGGGGGAGCGACCTACCTGGTGGGGTCAAGGGTCGCTCTTTTCTCTGTTGAAGTTTGCAGAAGAAAAAAGAAAATATTGTACATGCCATTTTCTTTTGGAAACCCACGAAACGTGTTCTGATCTGGTGACATAGATATTGACTCCTGCGATGAGCAAACCCCTAGGAGTTGGAGCCTGCCTGTCATTTCACGCCCATTTGCTAGAAGAGCTCCATTCTTGGCCTCCACTTCTTGCACTGGCGGCTAAACCTGATGATCAGGACAGACGTACCACTGGTATGGGGTCAGATGGGGGAAACATCGAAGAGGTGGCTGATGCCCTGTTTAGACTGATGGAGCACTCAGAAGTGATAGAGCCATACCGCATGACCATTTGAATGCTGTATGGAAGCTGAGCTTGAGGCTAGGCGTCAGAGACCCAAGAGCTCTGTGGTACTTTAGGAGCTCATAATGGACTTTAACTTATGATTGTCACTGACCTAACCATTACTATAACAGGGATACATATGTGCTTTGTTGGGCCACCCTCACACCTGGAAGGCTGCGTGAAAAAATGACTACTTTTGTGTCATAGAGTTTTGTAACTGCTATCTACTGATGAGCTGTGAGAAATGCATCTCACATTCAAGTTGAAGACTTTTCAGCTTACTACTATAACAAGTTTAGATGCAATCAAGAAGACTGTCCCTTGAATTGCTAGTATCAACGTCTTGTAAGGTGAATCAGCAAAGAAAACCGTACTCTTAGGGGCAAAGTTGGGTTAGGGTTATTTATTTTGTGTAGAATAAGATATATGTTAGTAAAAAAAAGGCCACTCCTAAAAAAGCATGGACGATTCAAACACATGGCCACAATAAGAGAGCTTAATTTAAAACCCTGGAGGTTCTAGGAGCTTTGGCCCGCAGCGCCACAATAGTTAATGATTATAGGAGCTCAGTGGATTGTGAATAAAAGATGATTCTCTCAGAGATACTGTTACACATGTACCGGGTACAGGTCTAGAAGAGGGGCCCCAAGTGGCTCACTTGAGAGATTTGAAGATACTCTACTCCACTCAGTTCCACCCACTGTGGCTTTGGTGTTTCAATCCCCATTGTTCTCCCCCCAACTGCCCCTCATCCTCCCACCAATGTTGAGAAATGGAGGCTTTAGTCCAGACCAAGATTTCTTTTGTGTGAGGTTTGTTTAATACTGACTAGGACACATTTTCGCATAGCAGGAGCTAAGTAAACAACACAAATTTAATAGTCCAAATTTTGGCACTCATATATGTAAAACAATTCTCAATAGTCATGCCTAAATAACCTTGGCTAATGTCTTCATTGCAGATTTCTAATTATAGAGCCAGTCTAAGGCAGTGCTTCCAAATCCTTTTAGAAACACAACCCAATTTTCTAGAATGGCTACCCACCTAGCTTGAACAGACATGAGGTAGGGCCATTGTTTAATTAGTCATAGACATGCTTTCAAAATGCAGTGATTTACCAAAATAACATACTCTTTACAATGTTTTGCCTTCCTCTCTTCTCTAACAGCAATCGGTTGTAAATGTCACAACCATGATCATGTCCATCGGTATGTCTTTGACTGTGGCATAGATATTGATCTGCCCATAAAAGTGGCAAATGGTGATCTGCACTATAGCGGGAACACTTTCCTCAACGTTTATGAAAACTCTTTTAGTTGATATCAGCGATTTTAGCAAATATGGAAAAAACCTACAGCAGCAGAGTATGGGTAAAGGTCTCATGTCCATTTTTGTGTGTTAAATTGAGGCCCAGTGGTGCATTTTGAACACCATACACAATATTTTAAAGTTTTATATAGTGCAAACACCATCCCAGGGCATGGGAGCGCTTTACATGAGCACCAGATTACATTACGTAGGGTCAGATTTATTTTACTTTAAGCATAGGAGATTAATTTATTTGCCCTACAAAAGGGGGTGGTGGTGGACGGAGCATCTGAATCAATCAAACACTCACACCCAGTCAAAAGATCTGGGTTTAATCCATCACCGTTCTTTAGCCCACTCTGCCACCCCAGTTCAGACATGGCTATATGCAAATCAGTCTGACCCTGTGCCTCATGGGAACAGTTCAGCCCGAACTGCCAAGCCATGTCTTCCCTGGACCGGAAACAAGCTTCCGAGGACCGGTTTCTGGCATTCCAGCCGTCTTCAGCCCGGCTTTTCTTGAATCCAGTGGCACAGTGAGCAAGGGACTCACGTCTCAGCATTCCCTGCCACACTTATGGCGGCCAAAAGCAGTACCTTTTGTACCGCTTTTGGCCGCCATAAGTGTGGCAGGGTATGCTCAGACGTGAGTCCCTTGCTCACTTTGCCACTGGATTCAAGCAAGCCTGGCTGAAGACGGCTGGAATGTCAGAAACCGGTCCTCGGAAGCTTGTTTCCGGTCCAGGGAAGACATGGCTTGGCAGATCGGGCTGGACTGTTCCCATGAGGCACAGGGTCAGACTGATTTGCATACAGCCATGTCTGAACTGGGATGGCAGAGTGGGCTAAAGAACGGTGATGGATTAAACCCATATCTTTTGACTGGGTGTGAGTGTTTGATTAATTTAGATGCTCCGTCCATCACCACCCCCTTTTGTACCGCTTTTGGCCGCCATAAGTGTGGCAGGGTATGCTCAGACGTGAGTCCCTTGCTCACTTTGCCACTGGATTCAAGCAAGCCTGGCTGAAGACGGCTGTAATGCCAGAAACCGGTCCTCGGAAGCTTGTTTCCGGTCCAGGGAAGACATGGCTTGGCAGTTCGGGCTGGACTATTCCCATGAGGCACAGGGTCAGACTGATTTGCATATAGCCATGTCTGAACTGGGGTGGCAGAGTGGGCTAAAGAACGGTGATGGATTAAACCCAAATCTTTTGACTGGGTTTGAGTGTTTAATTAATTTAGATGCTCCGTCCATCACCACCCCCTTTTGTACTAATTTATTTGCCCAGCACCAATGCATGGACTCAAACCTGGTTTTCCAAGATCAAAGTCAGCAGCTCTGGCCATTAGACAACATCCATAATTCTCAATTTATGTTTGAAAGTCATGCACAAGTGGGATGATTCTGTATGATCTTGTATAGTGAGCAAAATCTCTGTTGAAATGGCCCTGTGAACAAAAAAATACAGCAGCAATAAATAATGAAAGGTTTTCCCGGAGTCTTTGAAGCACAGCAAAAGTGTCAAGATAAATGCAAAATATAATAGTATTTTTATTTCTCCTACACAACCTACCAGAAATCAGCTGGCAACCCACCAGTGGGTCGAGACCCACAGTTTTGTAAACGATGATCTAAGGCAAAGAAGTCAAAAAGAACCATCCGTTCGATGATGTAGTAATGGCAATATATAGAGGTTTGGACAGTACCGATATCAAAGTTATAATTGGCATAAAGGAATGATTAATTATTATCAGCAACAGTACTCTTGTGCTCAAAGTTTCAGCTTTGGTATTGCTGGAATATTTTTTTTATATATCTTTAGCCGACTTGGGCTGTATTAATAATAGTTAAGCATTAAGCATTAAGATTTCTGATATGAGAGATAGATATGTTAAGTATTCTCGCATGAATATTGCATTGCTCTGTGGGTGTGAGATTGCAGTTGATTGTGTTTTTTCACTTCCTTATGGGTTTTGAACACTTTTAACACATTCAAAGATGGTGTTTCCTGTAGACACTGTTTTGTCTTTTGTTTATGTTCGTTAACCTTATACTATTTAACCTCTTTCCACTGGTTTACATTATGCGCACAAGGCTCTGGTTAGCCAACACGTGTCATGGGGAAATAGGCTTTCACAGACTGCACCTTATGACCTGAGTGCACGAGGTTCCTTTGGATAAATGTATAAAAATGCTAAGCTAGATTCTCATGGAGGTCTAATATCGTATTGATTAATACATATTAATATGCATATGCTTAATTATGCTATGATGGGAGACGTCCTGGTTCGACCTACTTGTCTACTGAGTGTGGGTGATATCATATTGGATTATACTTTTACTAAAATTGATAGCTGGCTTCGGAAATGGACATTGGTCGGAGAGTGGCTATATGCCTCAGGACCTTTTTAGGTAAGAAGGAGGAGGATGGAAACCGAAGGGCTAAATTAATCCGCAAAACATGACATTCTGAGGAGGGATTTGCTGGATATTTGACACTGGTTGTTTTGGCACTCTCTGAGCAATATCCATCTTTCCCTGATATCACTGAATAGACAAACAATAGTAGACCCAAACACCAAAATATTACATTTTGAGAGAAAGAAGAAAGCTATTGCATCGACTTCACAGAGCCCTCAGAGCCATTTGGTGTCCTATGGCATTAAAGAAGTGTATACCTACATCTATAATATACAGTAACAAGCATTTAGTGCAATGGTCTCGGCATTGTTAAAGTTAGAGCTATTTGTACTGCTCATGACATTATTTTTATTTATGTTTTTGTTTTTAAAACATATAAATAAATGGCATTGTCATTTACAATGCCAATAGCTTAATCCCTCGCAAATGCGAGACCTATTGAATTTGCACCCACACACAGAGCCACACACACAAAGCCACCCACACACACAAACAGAGCCACCCACACAGAGCCACCCACACAGAGTCATTCACATAGAGCCACCCACACACACACAGAGCCACCTACACACACACAGAGCCACCATCACACAGACAGAGCCACCCACACTTAGAGCCACCTACAAAAAAAGCTACCCACACAGAGCCACACACGCAGAGCCATACACACACAGAGCCACACACAGCCACACACACACAGAGCCCTACTCACACACAGACAGAGCCACACACAGACAGAGCCACACACACAGAGACAGAGCCACACACACAGACAAACAGACAGAGCCACACACAGAGACAGACAGAGCCAAACACACAGACAGACAGAGCCACACACACAGACAGAGACACACACAGACAGACAGAGCCACACACACAGACAGACAGAGCCACACACACAGAGCCCAACACACACAGAGCCCAACACACACACAGAGTCCAACACACACAGAGCCCAACACACACAGAGCCCAACACACACACACACAGAGCCCAACATACACACACACATTGCCCAACACACACACAGAGCCCAACACACACAAACACAGAGAGCCACACACACAGGGAACAGAGGGCAGAAAAACAATCACAACGAGGGAACAGAGGGCAGAATCACAATCACAACGAGGGAACAGAACGCAGAAAAACAATCACAACCAGGGAACAGAGGGCAGAATCACAATGAGGGAACAGAGGGCAGAATCACAATGAGGAAACAGAAGGCAGAATCACAATCACAACGAGGGACCAGAGGGCAGAAAAACAATCACAAAGAGGGAACAGAGGGCAGAATCACAACAAGGGAACAGGAACAGAGGGCAGAATCACAATGAGGGAACAGAGGGCAGAATCACAACGAGGGAACAGAGGGCAGAAAAACAATCACAACGAGGGAACAGAGGGCAGAATCACAAAGAGGGAACAGAGGGCAGAAAAACAATCACAACGAGGGAACAGAGGGCAGAAAAACAATCATAACGAGGGAACAGTGGGCAGAATCACAACGAGGGAACAGAGGGCAGAATCACAATCACAACGAGGGAACAGAGGGCAGAAAAACAATCACAACGAGGGAAAAGAGGCCAGAATCCCAACGAGGGAACAAAGGGCAGAATCACAATGAGGGAATAGAGGGCAGAATCACAATCACAACGAGGGAACAGAGGGCAGAAAAACAATTACAACGAGGGAACAGAGGGCAGAAAAACAATCACAACAAGGGAAGAGAGGGCAGAATGACAACGAGGGCACAGAGGGCAGAATCACAATCACAACGAGGGAACAGAGGGCAGAAAAACAATCACAATGAGGGGACAGAGGGCAGAAAAACAATCACAACGAGGGAAAAGAGGCCAGAATCCCAACGAGGGAACAGAGGGCAGAATCACAATGAGGGAACAGAGGGCAGAATCACAATGAGGGAACAGAGGGCAGGAAAACAATCACAACGAGGAAACAGAGGGCAGAATTACAATCACAACGAGGAAACAGAGGGCAGAAAAACAATCACAACTAGGGAACAGAGGGCAGAATCACAACGAGGGAACAGAGGGCAGAATCACAATGAGGGTACAGAGGGCAGAATCACAACAAGGGAACAGAGGGCAGAATCACAATCACAACAAGGGAAGAGAGGGCAGAAAAACAATCACAATGAGGGAACAGAGGGCAGAAAAACAATCACAACGAGGGAACAGAGGGCAGAAAAACAATGAGGGAACAGAGGGCAGAATCACAACGAGGGAACAGAGGGCAGAATCACACAGAGGGAACAGAGGGCAGAAAAACAATCACAACGAGGGAACAGAGGGCAGAAAAACAACGAGGGAACAGAGGGCAGAATCCCAACGAGGGAACAGAGGGCAGAATCACAACCAGGGAACAGATGGCAGTAAAACAATCACAACGAGGGAACAGAGGGCAGAAAAACAATCACAATGAGGGAACAGAGGCAAGAAAAGCGAGCACTCAAAAAGGGGGCACAGGTGGAGGGAGAGCTTACCTGCGTTATCCAAGCTGCGAGCTGGGGGTCACATAAGTTCCTCCTCCCTGGGACCCTGTGTGCGGGGCAATCACAGCGCTCGCAATCCAGGAAATGAAAAGGGAAAGCTTGGCCGAGCCGGCACCCAGGGCGCGGGAAGGCGCTGCGTGGGCAGACGGGGCAATCAGCTCATTGGATCCAGTTCAGCGCAGCCCAGGGAAATCTCAGCGCAGCCTTCCGTCGCAGCGCTGCCTGGCCAACGCTAAGAAGCCAAACAACAATCCACACAAACAGTGGCAAACTGTGCCTGCCCCCGGGCGACAGCGGCCAGGAGAGACTGAGCGCTGGCTCGGGCCCTGCAGGGCAGAGGGACACGTGCTGCACTCACTGTTCCCAGGACTGCTGCACCTTCCTGCCCGCCTCCTGCCCCTCCTCCTTTCACTCCCCTCTCCGGTGCGTGGTGCGCTCCCAGCTCCGCAGGAAGGACAGCAACAGCAGGTCCCCCTCGGAGCTGCAGTTACAATCGCCCCGGTAATATGGCGGCCGGCCTCAGGAGCGGGAGAGGGAGGGAGGGAGATAGGCTGCCACGGAGCGGGAGGGAGGGAGCGGGTCAAAGGGAAAGTGCTGCTCCTCTGGGGGTGATCGCCGCACGAGTCACTGGAGCTTGCGGATTCTGAGAAGCCCGAGAGCGACTACACATTTCCTGGCTACTAGTTGGTCAGAGAAAAGGGAAAAGAAGTAGGCGAGGCATTTCCTCTCCCCAACTCTCGAAACAGCCGCCAGGAAATGACCGCCTCAGGCAGATTTTTTGCTCCCAGCTCGGGTTCTAAACAGGACCGGCGCAAATTTGTAAAACAAAACAAGAAAAGCGAGCACTCACCGGCTGGGGGAGAGGACTCGGACGTTCTCCCTTGCTTCTCCGGCGACGGTCAAGCAGAAATTACTCTACGAAAAGCCCTGTCATTTTCCAACTGGGGGCGTGTTTTTCTTTCTCTCCTCTTCCCATTGGCTGGAATGTGAAATTCTAGCCAATGGGAAGAGGAGAGAAACAACACGCCCCCGAATCCCAAAAAGACGGGGCTTAAACGGACAGACGCCCGTCTTCTCCAATGGCTGGCCTCTGTTTAGGAAGCCAGCCAATGGAGAAGAGGGGTGGGTTCAAGCCCCACTACTGAAAAACATAAAATCTCGGCAGCGAGACTGCGCAAGCACAGCCTTCGCAGGCCGAGACCTAAAGAGCAGTATGCTAGATACAAATGGATTCAGTTACCTTAAGCACTTCAAAGACATTATTTTTGTAAATTCTACTTAATTATCAAAGCCAGAAGATTACCTCTACTGAAGAAAATGGCCTACAAGGATTTCATTTACAATATTATTTTGGCTTAATGATCAGTACTTAAGTGTCTGTTAAATGTGATGCATCGTACCTAACTATGGGACTCAATCGAAAAGGGCTACATTCTGTTGAGAGCATCTTTGGGACGTAGAATATGTTCCCATGTCGGTCGATCTGTAAGGAAGAAGTGGAATCTGTGTTGAAGTTTGAATCTCCTAGTGCACTGGGAATATATTCTACATCCCAAGGATTCGCTCTCCGGAACGTTCCTTAAATTAAAGTGGAGTGTACACACACCAGTCTAACAAGTGGACTGTGAAATATTATGTACAAAGTACAAACAACACACTGGATAGACGCATGGTTATTACTTTTCCTGTTCCCTCAAACATTTATCTAAGTACCTTTGTCTGGAATTTAATATATACACAAGTGAATGTGCCACTAATATTTTTGTACGCCTGTTCTTTCATTCATTTTTGTTTTGTTCCATTGTTGATAATAGCTGTTTTTGATTGTTCTTGGAGTTCGGTTCCATGTGTCACATTCAAGAGACGCTGCAAAATTGATCATTAATCCTAATATATATCGTAAATTATCTGCTTATAGGCCATTTACTTCAGTTGATTCTGTTACTGAAGTTCACAAGAGGTTATTGGGTTGCCCTTACTTTGGAAACCGGAATCTAACGTTAAGAATAATGGGTTGCCTCCAGGGATGTAGCTTAATCAAATTAGAGATTTGGGGTGTGTGAATCTCAAATTTCCCAACTATGGGTAAACGATTTCCATGAGGAACAGAGCTAGTACTGATTTGCATTAGATGGGCCTCTGTCTAGTGTGGCACAATGAGTGAAAAATGATGAGTGGGAATGCTACCCCAGGCAATTGCCACTGGTTAGACTATTTGCAAGCATTCATCCCATCACCTTTTCTGATTCTGATTGCCATTAGAAAGCCTGGAAACCTGAGATGGGCACAGCTTCCCAGCCTACTTCTGCTAATGTTTGTGAATTCCAAAAAGAAGTAAATTTGCACTCATTCTAGAAGTGCTTTTTTGGGTGCAGATTTACTATTTATTTTGTAAACCAGTCACTATCTGTATTTAAGTTTACACTTCAAAAAATTAACATGTTAGAAGCTCTTGGTGAAGTGAGAACCACGAGAAATACCGATGCAGACAGAGCAAAACCAACTCTGGTCCTCTAGATCCAACTACCAAGCCAAGAATGCTTTTCCAGGTGTCACACCCCAAACAACCCCCCTGAATCCATGCCTCTGTCCGCTTCACCGGAGCATGGTAGTTCTTTCTGGGAACTCATGACTATGATCACATACACTACAACAACCTGAGGTCCCTGCCCTAGGATCAGTTATTTCAAATGTATTTGCACTACACACACTCTTCTTCATCCCTGCTTTGAGAAGCCTTGAAACTAGAGGTCTCGAATCAGTGCTTGTAAGCATGGCTCAATCTTTCCAGTCCTTGTATTTTACAAATCATTCTATCACCCCCTGGTACTAAGCCTGAGTTGCAAATAGAGGTGGGTGCACGAGAAAAGGAATAGGGCGAGCTGAGCCAGAAAGAAGCAAGGGTATGGCTTGGCCCAAGTAGTCCAAGTTAGTAGTCATGTAAACCCTAAACATGGCCTAGATTATCATAGATGGTTCAACAGTGCAATTTATTAAGCAAACATAAGAGGTGTTTGTACAGCGCACATTCTGAACTCAAGTATATAAAAGTTTTGGTCTCATATGTGATCATAAAGAAAATGGAGTCTCTGTGAAGTAAAATGTTTATCTAGGATCACACAGTTTGAACAAGCAGGGAGGCTGGTATTGATTCCAAGTAACCTGGTTTCTCATTTTGAAATTCATTCATTAGAAGTAAATATCTCTGTCTCTCACTCTTTCCTGTTTTACATCAAAGGTCACTGTTTTTTCTTTTATTTTTAGCCCAGGGCAAGAAAAACAGACACAGCAGACCCAACGCAGAGCCCCCAGACTCAACTACCAAGCCAAGAATGCATTTATTGTGGTGTGTCATGCCCTAGACACCCCCTTGAAGCTACGCCCGTGGTTGCCTCAGCAGGTCTGACACAAATATGTATGGTAATTATGAATTTAAGCCAGTTATGTTGACACAAACCATAGCTAATAGTAAAAACGGTGATCAAAGATATAATGCATTTGAAAGCTATTGTTAGGGATGGTTGAGCGGGGATATCTAGGCAGAGGTGCTTTAAATGGAGGGCAGTGTAGCTCTCTAGTTCCATACCCAAAAAGCATTGGCAAACTCAAAAGGTCTCGCCTATGCAAAAGCTATTGGTTTTGCCAATATATTTTAGCAATGTTGTACACCAGAGTGACTAGTGTTCTGCATGACTAAACGTTAGTAGGGTAGAGAGTGGCGTGGAATGGAGTGTCATGAAGTGGAGCAGAGTGGAGTGTTATGGAGTGGCGTAAACTAGAGTAGAGAGGAGAGGAGTGAAGTGGAGTGTCATGGGGTATATACAGGGTTGTGAAGTGTTGTAGAGGGAGTAGAGTATCATAAGTGGAAGGGCACAGAGTTGAGAGGTGTAGAGGGGAGCGCTGAGTCCGAGTTGAGTGGCATAGAGTGAAATGAAAAAGAGTAGAGTGGTGTAGAGTTCAGTGTCGGAGAGAGCAGTTTGCAGAATAGAGTGACATAGAGTGAAGTGGCATACAGTGGAGTGGGGCAGAGTACAGTGATAGTCTTTGAAGAAAGACATGAGGACACAAGGAGCAACTTGATTAACTGTCTCTCAGAAACTGCGACTTGGATGACAGATCACTGTCTGAAACTAAACGCCGAGAAGTCAGAAATTCTTCTTTTCGTAGGAGCTCACCTAAATTGGGATGCTACCTGGTGGACCCAATCACTAGGATCTGCCCCTGAGCCCAAACGGGTTGAAAAGAACTTGGGCATCATTATTGACAATGCATTAACCATACAAGATCAAGTCCGAGTTCTGTGTGGAAAATGCTTTGCTATGCTAAAGCTACTTTTTTATGGATTCCTTTGAACTGTAGGAAAACCATCACAAAGGCGTTATTATCCAGCAAATTGGATTATGGGAATGCGCTCTATGTGCGCATGGCAGACTACCTAGTTTTCCGATTGCAGGTGATCCAGAATGCAGCTGCCAAGCTAGCCTGTAATAAAAACCAAATTTAGCTCGGCATCAGAATGTTTGAAGGAGCTTCGCTGGCTGCCTATGCACCAAAGGGCCAAGTTCAAATTTAAGCTCCTGTGCTATACAAGTAGGACGTTGCCCAAATGTGGCCCCAAAATCCTGCAGGACAAAATAATATTCTATGTTCCCACACGAAAACTGAGGTCTCGCTCTCAATCTTTGGCTAAAAGGAAAAGCATTAAGAAAGTCAGAGCAGGGGCCTGACTCCTTTTCTTATTTAGCAGCCCCTCACTGGAACGAACTTCGCCTTACTGTTGACTCTATGTTATTTATGAAGAAGCTAAAAACACATCTATTTATTAGGATGTAATTGTGCACGTTCTGCAGTCTATCGCTCAGGTTCTTCTGTTGATGTGTTTGGCATTGTATCATCATCATTTCAGGTTATAGCTTTCCTAGTGCCATGATATCCCTTGGGATGATTATTGCGCTTAACAAATACAAAAAGAGTGCAGTGGCATAAAAGAGGAGTGATGCGGAGTAGAGTGGTGTAGAGCGCATTGGCATAGAGTAGAGTGGTGCAGTGCTGTAGGGTGAAGTAGAGTGCAGTGGTGCAGAGAGCAGTAGTGTAGAGTGCAGTCATGCTGAGTAGAGTGTTGTAAAGTGCTGTGTCATAGAGTGGTGAAGAGTAAAGTGATGGAGAAAGCTGTAACGACGAGTACAGTGGTGTAGAATAGACTAGCGTGGTGTACAGTGCAGTTTCATAGAGCACAATGGTGTAGAGCGATGGATCATGTGGTGGCATAGAGTGCAGTGGCGTAGAGTGCAGTGGCATCAACTACAATATTGTAGAGTATAGTGGCATAAAGTGCAGTGGTGCGAAGTAGCTGGCATAGGCTCAGTAGCGTAGGGTGCATTGGTTTTGAGTAAAATGGTGTAGAGTTAATTGGCATAGAGAACAGTGGTTTAGAGTAGAGTGCCACAGAGTGCAGTGGTGTAGAGTGGATTGGTGCAGTGTGGCGTAGAGTGCAGTGGCATAGAGTGCAGTGGCGTAGACTAGATTGCTTCAGAGTAGAGTGAAGTGGCATAGAATGGAGTGGTGCAGAGTAGAGTGGAATGGTATAGAGTATTGGCATAGAATGCAGTGTTGCAGAGTGGAGTGGCGTGGAGTGATGTAGAGTGCAGTGACAAAGATGCGGTGGTGCATAGTAGAGTGGGGTAGATTGTACCAGCATAGAATAGAGTGGTGCATAGTAGAGAGGTGTAGAGTCCAGTGTCAGAGCGCAGTGGTGCAGAGTAGATATGAGTGGAATAGAGTGCCACACAACAGGGACGTAACACAGGCCCCCGCAGCCCCCACAGTGCGGGGGGCCCCGAGCTGCAGGGGGCCCCCTCTGCACAGCACTCTGTGGCTGCTCGGAGTTCCTGTGTGTATGCTAACTGTTCGTGGGCCATTGACAAAGAAAGTGATTTACTTATCAAAGAGACTCTGTTGATGAATGGATTGTGTCAGTTTCCAGAAATAAGCAGGCAGACAGATAGCCCACATGGCAGGCGATGCTGGTTTTTGTTAGTTTGAAGATAGTGCTAACAACTATGCTCTGAAGGACCAGTTGTTTTATTTCTTATGTTTGTAAAACACGTCTCTAATTAAATGCTTTTAAAATGAATAGTTATACACCTCAGATTTATTTGTCTTGCTTTCATTTTAAAAGATGGGTGTAATTAATCGATCTTGTTAAAACGTGACGTTCATCCGCTGCTGAGTCTGGGATCTTTGAATGTCCTGCATACCAAGACATGACTCAATTAAGAAAATAGATAAGCAACTGACAGGAGATTTCATTCAAACTGCTGCATAAATGACACAGGTGGTCAGTGCATAGCAAGGGTGCATACGGCCCTAAATCAAACAAGGAAAACCATCCTCCTGCTTACAGGTTGAGTAGTCAGATGCAGCCATTGTACAGTGCAGTGGGCCCCTCACGCCCCTGGACACCAGTTCCACTGCACCGGCTGCACCAATGATAGCTGTGCCCCTGAGCCTGGTTAAGTCATCTAGCGCTCTTACAGCTGGCATCACATACTGATTGTTTAAAGATGACTCAGCCCTTCGATACACTTTTGTATGGTCACTCCATGTCAACAGCAATGCAGTTTTCCACCTTTCATGTTTGATTTAACAACCTAAGCAATTCCTAGCGTTTTCTGTTATCACATCAATTGACGCTGAAAACAATGATCTGTATACACTACAGATGCATTGTGTGCTTTGTGACAGGGAATTAATTCATAACGTTTGACTTTTGTGAAATTCTGATAAAGTTTGTAGGTACTGTCATAGGTTGGCATTCAAAGAAGCCTCCTGCATTTTGCATTTTTTGCTGTTTTAGGACATTTTTTTGATATGTGTCTTCTATTGGTACATGCCCATTCTACTGGGGAAGCTGGTTTGATTTGAGGTGTGTCACATCAGGTTATCATATACAGATACAGATCCCATATGGGTAAGTGGCTGAACAATAGCCCCCGCTGTCCCCGCGGTCCAGGAGGGGTTCCTAGAGAACCAGGTGGTCCAGAGCATGGGGGTCCCCCTCCATATAACTTGAAGGGGACCCCCTCAAGTTTTGTTACACCTGCCGAAGAGTGGTGTAGAATAGCGCAGAGTAGAGTACACTGGCATAGGCTATAGTAGCACAGTGCAGAGTGGAGAAGAGTAGAGTGGCAGAGTTCCGTGGCAGAGAGTGCAGTGCTGCAGATTAGAGTGTCGCAGAGCAGAGAGTGCAAATCGCTACCTATTCTAGCAATTAGGATTGTGTTGGGTATATGTTGCCATTGCTAGTGCAAGTCAGGAGTCTATTCAGCTCCTTATCCACACACAAAAACGTAGAAATCAATAAAATGTATTGTCAGAATCTAAATAAATTCCCTTACTTATATTACTAAGACATTTTCCCTGAATGGATGGGGCTAAAGGAGATTGTCAATAACTGCTCCATCTCTGTTACATGCAGTATCAGTAATTGTGAGAGCCAGAACACTGATGTGGTGTCCCAGACCTCTAGCAGCCAGGCCTAAAGTTGCTATTTTTTATCTACCACTGGTGTCCCAGGGTCACCAAGAAGATGGCACTGCAGTTGAGTAACCAAATCATTTCCTTGGAGCACTTGGCTCTGGTTTTAGTTAGTTACAAATAATGTTTATTTCGATCGTTTCTAGCTAGTGTTTTACCTTTGAAGAAAATAAATAAAATGTAGTTGATTTTAAGGGTGCTTTAGAAGTTGCAAACAAAATGTATTCATTTAGCTCCATGAGGAGGAAGCTGTGTTCAAAACAGGGCTGGCTATAGGGCTGTGCGACATGTGCAACAGCAATAGGCTCCTGTCACTGGGGCCTGTTTTTGGAATATCTAATGGCATTTAAAGCACCTGCTGCCGAGTTCCTTGTGTGACCAGCACTTTTCAGGCTACACTAAAAATGTAAAGATAACTCTGGTGATTAATGTACCTGCTGTAGAGGGATGGGAGTTTTGTCTAGTGGCAGTTTTGACTCATAATAAAGCAGCATAGAGGGTTAACATCTTTGCTGCAAAGAACGTCTACCATGCAGATCAAAGAATTACATTTTTTGTAGATAGTTCGGTGGGTTACTGCTGTAGTCGCAGAGATCCTTTTGTTACTTGCAGTTCATATGTTATCTTAGCACAATGAGCTATGAACTGTCATCGATAGAGCTGCGTGCAAACTGAAGGTATAGGTTAGAACATTATGCTTTTTCCCCAGTCTTTCATTATGCTAATGTTGCTGAAAAGGATTAGTTTGGGTAGAAATAAATTCTTATTAGTAAAGCCAACCCCAACCACTGTGTTACGTTTTAAATCCTGAGTTGGGGCTCTCCAGACCAAGCACCCTTAAAATATACTGCCTACCAATGTGGCTGACATGTGCTCCTACATCTTGTAGTCCTCATTGTCTTATGTAACATAGACTATACACTGATTTGCACATTTGTGATTCATTGCCTCTGTATAATGTTTATGTGATGTAAAATGTTCTGCCACCCTACACTGGTATGAGTAGCGCAATAAAACAAACAAAATGCATGCGATTTGGGGGCTATGGCTTGCTTCAATAGTGCAGTGTCATAAACCTTGTTTGTGGTGCTCAATTATTATTCATAATATAGGTGCTTTCTATTTTTCTTATTTCATGAAGCACACTTTCTCCAGTGTTGATTGGTTCATGTCACGTAACTTTGTTAGTACAAACTTATGATTCTGAATCTCACCATGTTGAGTGCGTGTTTTTTCCACTGTCTCAAACCTATAAGATGTGCAATTTCTGGGATGGGTGCCAGACTTTTCCTGCTTTTTAAACGAAGCAGTCTCTATGCCAAACTGTTATCTGACTATATACTTAGATTTGCTATTTGCTTTCCCAAAGGTAGACTGCACTTAGGGTGTTTATTTAACTTATCCTTAGAGACTTTCCTTGCTTTTCGAACTATCTTTGATTCAGCTCTTTCCGTGGAGGCAGACTTCATGTCGGTCCTCTTGCTGATTTATACTTAGGCTCTCCTTGACTCTTAAACTGAGTAGATTTATGCTAGCCCTTTGCTAAATTCATTATCATTTGATAACTTTATTTCGGTCAAAGACCATAAAAGTGCAATCAAAATACATATAAGCACAAAATAGATATTAAACAAATCATTATTTTAAAAAGAGAATTAAACTAGTAAGTTATCAAAAGACAGCAGTATAAAATATCATGATTGTTACAAATGGGTTATAAAACTTTGTCTTCTGCGCCACATGCTAAATAAATATCGAGATACGGCAAACACTATGGGGGGATGGGTATCATATGTCAGAATCCGACAAGCCTGAGCAAAATGTCGAAGCTTGAGATTCCTGCAAATCGGGATCAACCAACAGTTCCTAATTGTTGAATATGCAGGACAAAAAAAAATTACATGAGCTACATTTTCACTTTTATAGTCGCATGCCGGACAGTCTTCTTTCTTTGACTTTGACCATTTGCATGTGAGCGACCTAATTGGTAGGGTGCCATGCCTTAGCTGGAGATACAGCTTTTTCGCAAGTGGAGGTTGTATTACATCCATGAATTCCTCAAATTTAGATTCCACTTTTACTAGGAGGAACTCTGCCGACAGCCTACCCATAGTTGCAGACCTCTGTAGTGCAAAAAAGTTCTGCCTTCGAATCTGATTTTGCAGTTCCTTTTTCGATATCCAAGGACAATGCATCTCAGGTGTTTCCCAGAATTGCGGGAGACCTATCCGGGTACTAACGGCCCTAATATGTTGCAGCCATGGGATGTTTTTGCCTTTAAGGGAGGTCCAAACCTCAGAAAACTAGGCTCTATAAGGGGCCAGTTCTGGGACTGACCACAGAACTGGCCAATATATAATAGGTCTTGCAGTTGTGATCTCCTCTATTGGCTCCAACCCAAGGTCTAGTCTAAGAGGAATCAGTGGTGTGCTTGATGGCAGTCCGACTAGGTTCCTCATAAAGCTTTGTTCCACCCTTCTGAGGTTAGGTATCTGTTTGTGCCCCCAAAGTTCGGCGCCATATATTGCGGCCGTTCTAGCCTGAAGACAGTATATTTCCAAGGCCGGAGATGCCGGTTTGAAGGCTGACCCCTTGAGAACTTTACTAATGCCCCCGCTACCTGGGATAGTTTAAGCGCCGACTTGGGGGTTTGGGTGTTCCAATCAAAGCTCTCCGTCTGGGTAATACCCAAATATACAAAGGTCTTGACCCTGTCTAGGGGGGTACCATTTAAGACTGGGTTTGGACGTGTCTGCTTCGGGGGGTTGAAAATCATGAACTTCGTTTTTTCCATGTTTATTTACAATCCCTGCAAAGCACAGAATACTGCAAATCCATTGAGAGTTCTTTGATTACCCGATGATGTTTTCGACAGCAACAGAGTGTCGTCTGCAAACATCAGAGCGGCTCTCCCAGTCACCAATTTTGGGGCATTGTTGTCCACCACACCATTCAAATGGTCTACAAGACCATTAATATAGAGACTGAATAATGTAGGGGCCAAGACCCACCCTTGGCGCACTCCTTTCAGGACAGGAAAGCGTTCCGTGAGGTCACCATGCCTCCTCTGTGCGTAATTGTCCGTGTGGAGTCTGGATAGTATAGCCAATAGTTAGGCGGGAGACCCAAATCTGACAGCACCTTCCACAACTTCTCCTGAGGGATCAAATCAAATGCGGCCCGCAGGTCCACAAAAACAAGGTAGAGGCTGCCACCATCCACACTTGCTGTTTTCCAGTATAGGACCTGCAAGCGGAATATTTGGTCTAGGTTGGAGGTGTCAGCCCTAAAGACGGCCTGAAATGTGGTCAGTATTTCGTTTTCTTCTATCCACCCAAGGATCCTATCAAGAATGATCCTCCCCATTAGCTTTTGTGATGTATCTATAAGACTAATGGGTCTGTAGTTTGATGGGGTAAGCGGGCAACCTTTTTTAAAAATAGGCACAATCTCGGCTCCCAACCAAGTAGCTGGCAATTCTGCTCCCAACAAAATCTCGTTAAATAAGACAACCAAATAGGGTGCCCAAATTTTGGGCTGGGTATGAAACAAATCACCAGGTAGTTTATCCAGACCGGGGGCCTTATTGGGAAGTAGTTTTCCTATTGCTACCTCAACCTCCCTCAGCGTGATAATTTCACACCCAGGGAGATGGGGCTCACTCCCCGCTACCAGTTGATCACACCGTGAAGTGTCACCCAAGGCCCCCACCAGTCGATACTCGTGATGGGGGCCTGGGGCGGACACTGATTCCCCCTGTTCATAATCTGCATCCCCTGAGGCTCCTCGGTCTTGCAGGGGTTCAGCGGTTTCGCAGATTATAGTGTCGGACTCAGTAACACCATAGAATGCACAAAAGTGCATTTCCCACATCGCAGGTGCGATATTCGGGGCGGGCGCAGGGGTAAGCCCATTCAGGCCTGTAGCAACAATAGATCAAAATGATTTGGGATCCCTACACTTTAATGCGGTTCCGAGCTCCTCCCACATCTTCACCTCCCATTCCTTCCTACCCTCATTGATTGCATTTTTGTAGAGTGAGCGTTTGTCCCTAATAACTCCTGTGTCCTTGGTTTTTATTGCGAACAACAGGTCTTTTTTTGCCTTTCGACAGGAGGCGTTATACCACGGATGTACCTTAATCCGTGGGAGGTTTGCCCTTCCTGCAGGACAAAAAACATCCCCTAGCTTAGCAGCCAGCTGCTTATGAATATTGGGAGCCCTTCCCCTGGAACCAGATCACCCCATATCAGAAATGAATGGGATAGCAATCCTATATATTTCAGCGAGTTTTGTTGGAGAGTCCTGAAAGTATGGCCATTTTACCCTTCGCCTATTATTAACTATTATTAAGGGTTGGGGAACACTTGTTTGGCGAGCGGTGGGTTTGTCAACCCGAAGTGATAGGACAAGAGCATTGTGGTCGCTATCATGCCTTGTGTGAACCCTAAATACAAGTAACCTATCCCAATACCTAGCTTCAATCAATATATAGTCAATGACCGAAGTTTGATCTGATCTATTGAACGTATGTGTCCCAGGTCTATCAGGCTCCACCCTCCCATTGCATGCTCTCAGGGATGTCATTAGTGTGAGCGATTGTATTTGCAAAACAAGCGGAACCATGCCTTGACCTGGGAGATCTGCGGATCGGGGATGTGCCAGAGCTGATCTACTTCATCCTGTTCACCCAGTTCTGGGCTCACAAGGGGCTCAAACTGGCAGTTGAAGTCTCCACCCAAAACTAAAACGGTGGAAGAATCGACCAGCTGAATGAAGTTTTTTAGTGCGTCAATTGCCTCAGACTCGAGTCCCCACTTGACTGGTCTTGAGTATACATTTATTATAGCTACCTGTGGCCTATTTTGCGGGGAAAATAATACACACTGGACGTCGGGCGAGTTGGTTGGGATTTGTACAGCCCGAATGCCCAGATGTGTACCCACCCAGATTGACAGTCCACCCGATGGCCTTCCTCTACCCCCGTTGTCGCCAGGATATCAAAGGTAGCAAAACCCGGCATTGTACTCTCTTCTAGTGCCCAGGTTTCCTGCATCATACAAATATTGTGTGATGCCATAAAGGCACCCCATTCAGGAATGGGCAGTTTGTTTTTTAGTCCCGCCACATTCCAGGACAAGATCTTTATTTGCGCATCGACTGCCCCTGGCTTGGTTGGTGCATCTTCCAAAAGGCCAATGAGCCCGGAACTAGGATTTAGTTTTCTGGTCTCGTGCGCCCTTTCCCCTATCTCACCGCTTAATATTTCTCTGATTTGAATAGTATCCCCAGATATGATCCCACCAATTGCTATCAATTGCTGCCCTACTTTTACATTTTCAATGGCAGTTATAAGAACATTGCCCTCCCGTATTATATTTGTGGTCCTACCCGTATTGCTACCCTGTACTAGCGGAGAGCTCTGCACCACAGGGCGTCAGTCCACCATTTCCAATGGACTAAACCGGTTTCTTTGGGGAAATAACGAGAATAGGGGAGTGTGTGGGTAAAACCCTTCCCAAGATGGAGTCTCCAATTTGTTTTTAGGCCTACAGTGCTGGAGTCTTCCACTCTGACCAGTTCTATTTTGGGTTGTAGGGTAAAAATATATGATAGGTCTAAGGGGAAAATTTGGGTGTTCGACCAAATAGGCAACCCATTACAGATGCGCCTTACAGCACGTGGTTGCCTAAAATTAATGACCACACAGTCACCCGCCAAGCTTTTAGGGCCAGAACCAATCCAATCCACTCTTCTGACACACATAATTTCACCTAGGGCGCTGAGAGGGGAGGGCCTGTGGGAGTTGAGCCATTGATTGCATTTATTCTTATGATCGCTTTGGCTCTCAGTTTTTCCCTGTGCTAAAGGAGGAACACCAGCAAGAACCACTACATATGGCAGAGATTCTGGGGGCAAATCAATAGAAGGCAGCTTCTTCGGTTGGTCACTGCTTAAACTTTTTTTACTGACAGGACGCAGTCGATCCAGATCACTTGTCCCCCCAACGCCCTCCCCAATCACTGCGCTATTCCTACCATCAGCTTTTTTCCCACCAGTGTGCGGGGGTGCAGCCATACCTATGCTTGAGTCCACTGCTGGTTGTAGGATTTCTGTGGGGCTATTGTTGCTAACTTGCCTGGTCTGCACTAATACATTTTCATTATCAAGAGCTTGCCTGACGGCAGGATTTCCACCAGCCCCATTGGCTTGCTGTGCGATTTCAGGGCAGGGTGCACTCTCAGGGTCACTAGGGCCTGCTCTATTATCACTTTTTCCCGGTGGAGGCACAGGTCTAGCCTTCCCTAGTCCAATGTTATTTAGTGTGGAGACTAATCTGTCCAACTTAGATGCAATTGGTCTGATGTGTGTACCAATGATCTGTTCAATTTGTGCCTGAAAGTCGAGTAATAAGTGTGTAACCCAAACAGGAGTTCCTGCGGGGGAGGGCAGGGAGCTGGTAAGAACCGGTGCCGCATCAAGCAGTCGTATACTCTTTCTAGCTGTTTTTTTTGGTATTTGATTCTTCTCCTTCTGGGACGTTGGATCAGATTTTTTCCCATCATATTTTGCGCAGGGCTTGTGGGAGCTACTGGGCTAGTATCATCATTAGCGGCCACCTGGGCACATGGTAACTCCGCAAAGGATGATGTCAGAGAGAAGTTAGAGTCAGGGGGGTTGACAGTAACAACGGAAAAATCCCCTGTCTGTTGCTGCAGGGGAACGACTGGGGTGATTGAAAACCGCCTCTCCGTGTTCTCTATTGCTGTAGCAACAACCCGATAGTTTTTTGAAGCATCTTGTCGATGGCTGTTAAGCTAGGGAGGGGTTGTGCTGTAGCCGTCTGATGTCTTGTCATCGGACGAGACACACAGGGTTGCTTTTTGTTCCCCTTTACAGGCATTATAGTAGAATTTACCTAGCCTCGCTGTACCCAAAAGGATAGGAATCAACAACATACAAGGAAACGGAAGATATAGCAAAATGTGAAAAGGGGCCCCTTGTCCCCAATACCTTATATGTTATTCAATGTTCAAGGTCCAATGTCAAATGGATGGATGTTAGGGGATTGGCCCGTCCCGTCCACCTCCGTTCCCGGACAGCCACAGACGGCCCGCCCTTTGCCCGGGCTTAGCCCGGCATCGCCTTCGCGCGTCCCGCGACGCGGGGGGGGGGCTGCGGTGTTTATCAGCACCTCCGGGCGCGGAAGTGGGCGTGGGTCAGTCCCGCAAGGTGTTCTGGGGACTGTAGTTCCCCCCCAACAGCGGCCGCTTGTAGATGGAGGTTGCGGCGGCAGGAGGGAACAGGAGCACCCATAGATAAGTGCGCGTTGGATGACGCGATGGCAGCAGCTAAGGCAGGTAGTCCAAAGGGTCAGCCAAGAGTTTGTGGAAAGCGTCCCCCGCTCCACCAAGGGGGCGGCGGTGTTTATCAGCGCCTCCGGGCGCCGAAGTGGGTGTGGGTCGGTCCCGCAAGGTGTTCTGGGGACTGTAGTTCCCCCCCAACAGAGGCCGCTTGTAGATGGAGGTTGCAGCGGCAGGAGGGAACAGGAGCACCCGTAGATATGTGCGCGCTGGATGGCGCGATGGCAGCAGCTAAGGCAGGTAGTCCAAAGGGTCAGACAAGAGTTTGTGGAAAGCGTTCCCCGCTCCACCAAGGGGGCGGCGGTGTTAATCAGCGCCTCCGGGCGCGGAAGTGGGCGTGGGTCGGTCCCGCAAGGTGTTCTGGGGACTGTAGTTCCCCCCCAACAGAGGCCGCTTGTAGATGGAGGTTGCGGCGGCAGGAGGGAACAGGAGCACCCGTAGATATGTGCGCGCTGGATGGCGCGATGGCAGCAGCTAAGGCAGGTAGTCCAAAGGGTCAGACAAGAGTTTGTGGAAAGCGTTCCCCGCTCCACCAAGGGGGCGGCGGTGTTTATCAGCGCCTCCCGGCGCGGAAGTGGGCGTGGGTCGGTCCCGCAAGGTGTTCTGGGGACTGTAGTTCCCCCCAACAGCGGCCGCTTGTAGATGGAGGTTGCGGCAGCAGGAGGTAACAGGAGCACCCGTAGATATGTGCGCGCTGGATGGTGCGATGGCTGCAGCTAAGGCAGGTAGTCCAAAGGGTCAGCCAAGAGGATGTGGAAAGCTATATTGTGGAAAATTATATTTTGGTTCTGGCTAGTTAGATGCTTTGGAGGGTGACCTTTAGTTATGACCTCTCACAAATGGCTTTATTTTCATACTTTATTGATTCTGATTTGAATCTAACTACTTTTTGTCTTCTGTAATGCTTCTTAATTTTTAATTAACCTTTATGGTTGTTGTAGGAAGCTGGCTTTTTATGTAGTATACCAAAACCAGGTATACTATGTAGAAAGTCCTTACAACACTTATTGGCTTGGATGTCTTAAATTAATAATCCCGAATGCTCTCTTTTGTGCTAGTGTAGGTGAGCAGTTTAGGCTTATCAGAGGATAGTGTTAATGCATTGTTGAGCACACAGAGAGTCAATAAATGTGACACACTCAAGAAGAAACTTGAGACCAATTTAGAAAAATAACAAGTATTTTTATATTTATTTAAACCCCAAGAACGTCATAATTGGGTAAGTGCTTTTCATAATAGCAATTTGTGCAGGTAAGTAAAAATGTCACTTAAATGCATTTTTACGCAGTAATGCTTTCCTATGGAGAAAAAGGCATATACTGCAAATGGGTATTAGCAAATGACTATCAGGGGTCCTGTGTAGAACCTAAACTGTTAGGGGGCCAAAGCCTGAAGTACCACCAGAAGTTCTCATTTACCTGCCCTTGAGTGTGCTGGTGCAGAGGTGCTGGATGGGTTGCTAGCCTTGCGCGTTGCACCATCGGATAAGAGGAGAACAACCTAGAAAAAGGCTGCAGAGGGGGGCTTTGGGACAAGTCTGGGGTCTCCCAATTGGGGGCTTTGTACATGGGGGTCCTGGGAGCAGGGGTGCAGCTTTTATGGTCGCGGCCCTACCTTGGGGAGCTCGTGTGCAAAAGGTTTTGGCCGCCTGGTGCCCGTGCATCATAAGGACCCATAGTTCTCAGTTAGACCTGCAAAGGGGGACAAATCAGAAAAGCTGGGCATTTCTCGGTGCTGGCCTCTGATATCCTGATGTCCCTCATCTGCTGCTCGGCCTGTGCAGCATTGGAGTCCGGATTGGACTCAAACAAGCTTTGATTGCTGTGATGGGTCGTTACCCCGGCTATTGGTGCAGGGGTTGGTCCTGACATCTTCTCACTTGGTGGGGAGATGGATCTGACCTCTTGGAGCATGGTGACTTCATTGTGGGTGGCTCCTGTGTTGATGGACCCGGTGTACAACAAAATAGTGAACCAGACGTTGCGGTCAGTGTCTGAAGGCTGCAAGGAAGTGGCTCCTCCACTTCAAGGGAGATGCTGGTGGCTTGGCAAAGTACTGTAGGCTCTCTGAAGCTTTTGCAGGATCCACAGCTGCAGGATGAGTCCGCTTGTCACAATTGTTGGGACAGGAGCAGGTAGGCCAAAGTCCACCAGCAATCAGCAGTTCTTGCTTCTTTGGTTCTTCTTTGTCCTTTTCTTTCTTCAGTCAGACGAATCTGAATTCCTGGTGTCGGGGGGACACCTAAATATTGGATTTCGCTATGTTAAGGGGAATGAAGGGTTGTAGCCAATGGGCTACTTACTCTTGGAGTCACTACACCCCCTTTATCACTACTTCTTGTGGGGAGTGGGATTAACTCTGTTCCAGAGTCCCAAATTTCACTACAACCAAGATGGTGAAATTCTAATTTTCGTGTTCACTTCAGGCAGCCCACCTTAGGGGTGTGACTAGCCTGGAGGTGCAACACGCCTCCTTGAATAACTAATTCCCCACCTGTCTTGGTCCCAGATGGGCCTCGGGGCAGGAGGTTGGCATTCTCCAGTCTGGGGGATACCAGGGTCGAATATCAAAGGCACAAGAGGATTTTAAGCCTCTGGCCTTGGTATGCAGATTCACTAGCCATCCTTCTGGACAGCGGCAGCCGGCACAGGTAAATGCGATGCGGCGGGGCAGGGGGGATTGACAGACGATGGAATGGATATACTTAAATAAATACATAATACCTATTCCGTCGTCTGTTGGCATCCCCTCTCTTTACCCTGCCCACCACACTGCCTACCACGCTTACCTGCGCTGGTCGCTGCTGCTGCTGGAGTAGGTGATAACAGCTCCTGCCAGAGCAGGCATTGTTCCTAGCCTCCTGAGAGAGGGATCTCTCACCTGCAGGGGATCAGAAACGCATCAATGGTGGCAGACTGGAAGGATCTAGTCACCGAGCACACTAGAAACCTAGTAAGGTTTCAGAGGGCACCTCTAAGATTCCCTTTGGGTGCATGTCATAATAAATCTAGTACTGCCATCAGTGCAGATTTATTAAAATAAGGTGTTTTATACCAAACACCAGAATTTTCTGTGAAACCATCATGTAACTGGGGAAGTTGTAATGACCAGTGAGTGCCCAGTGCATATTCTTGAGATGGCTTACCTGTTCATTTGTACCATTTAGTAATCGAACTAGACAGTACAGGGGCATATCTGCTATTGCAGATATGTTCTCACATGTAATATAAGGTACACTGCCTTATGGCTACCAGGCCTGTTGTAGCAGTGACTTGCATATATTACATGCAGTGACTTTGTCAGGGTACATAGTGAGTGTGCTATGTCGTGTTTTCACTCATGGTTTGCACCATGACACGCAGTTGGCAATGGCAGCCTGCATGCAATTTGTGAGGGAGTCCATTAGGGTTGCAAAATACATGCTGCAGCCCTTAGGGGCCCTTTTTTAGAACCTATGCCTTAGGTACCAAGGGGGCGGTTTACTAGGGATATACAGGGATGCTGAAGTCCATGCCAATTGTGTTGCAATTAGGGGAAAGAGCGCTGGCACTGAGGTATGGTTAGAAGGCCTCAGTGCATTGTCAGAGTTGAAAACCAGCACCTAGTAGTTCTAATGGGGGCAAAAAGTGGGGGACAACTGCAACAAAATTCCAGTTTCCTACAGTTTTGCCTTTGAATTTTATCTTATGAAGGTTTTCTTTATTGTCAAAGACCACAATCCTTTGGGACTCACAAAGCCCACATCCTGCACATCAACCCTTTAAACTTTTTAGTTAAAGCACTGAGCGCTCTCAAGGAATAGCAAGCAGCCAAAGCTTACTGTAGCAATAGGACTTAGAAACACAGATACAGCATGGCAAGGAAAATAATACTTTATGTCCTGTCAGAGTTTTAAGTCCTAAAAAGAATAAGGCTTTATCTAAAGTTAGGTGAAGTAGAGAAATCAAAGCTTTACACACACAAAATCAAGTTATCTTTACTTTAACATCGAGAATATAGCCAATGTTATTATCTTGAAAAGTTTTCAGATGCCATTAGGGTCCTTTAGGGCTCATGGGGCTTGTAAGGCCTGGCAACTTTAATGGGTTGGAGATACTGCTGCTGAGTTTCCAGAAAACTATTCCAAAAATTCATTAACTCCAAAACCCAAGGATCAAAATTGGAACAGGGGTTTCATCCAAGTAAAGTAGTCAGTCTGGGCGCCAAGCCCAGTTCTTCAGTCTCTGTGAAAACCTATCCTATCTGAAAACAGGCCAGTAGTGGCCAAAGATTTATGGTAGCAGGGCCACCCAATGTAATTGGGGAACCCAAGGGGACCATACATTTGACCAGTCTCAACTGTGAACTGAAATTTAGGATTAAGGTCACACCATTTCTTAAGAAAAAATCTCCTGAGCTAAAGAAATGTTTGAAATTGTTCCAGATTCTTGATGACAAGTGGCAGCCAGCTGGTCACACCCCACAAGCCCTGACTTGCCAGCCGTCATTGATGGTTCACTGTATCTATAGTCTGTGTCCTAGAAAAGCTCCTCAAAATCTGGTGATAATTTGGTATTAAAGCTGGCCAGCTGGGCTGCAGGATGTTCTTGGTTTAGTCAAGTGATAAGACTTTCATTCAAGTGGACCTGTGCAGGTCTGCTTGACAGTCACACGTCAACTTCTCTCCTCGCTGGCCTTTTGAACTCTAGTCAGTTCACTGCTGTAAAGATTGTTCTCCAGAGTCCAGAATATAGCGGCCTGCAAAGAGTCTAATTGTGGCAAACATTTTCTAAGCACTATTGTGGAGAGTCTCCATGAGGTTTGATTATGTACAACTATCTTGGCCAAGAAGGTCAGTAGTTAATTTTATTTGAAGGCATTTGAGGAAACCCAAAGCTAACTAAAGTGTCTGCTTTCTTTAAAATATAAAATACTGCTCCCATCAGGGGCAAGTGCATCTTACTTCTGTGTCCGGTTCCTTCCTGTCTGTATCTCTGCAGGCACTGTCGGTCAGGCTGGTCACGACATTTGCCATGGTTATTGTTCTTTGTGGATTTGAACCAAACTCTTTGAGCCGCCCTGTTGTATTTGAAGACAGTTTAGAAAATATAGAGAATTGAGGAGGGCAGGTTGTAAAGGGGAGGATGGAAACATAATCTACAATTAAAGGATGGGATCTTTACGCTGTCCCATGAGGCAACTCGAGTGTAAGGCAGGAGACCACAGACAAAGGACAGACAGGATGTCAATAAAAGGACAATGTAGACCTTCAGTGAAACGCTATCATGTGTAACATGCACGCTGTCTTGCAGCAGTTGCCAGCCATAAAACACAATCACCTAGCCACACAAATTTGAAATATACACAACACAGGTACATCACACCAGACTTCCAGAATTTTGGTGTAACTCCTTTCAAAACCCTAGACTCTGAAAGGCCATTTGTAGAAGACTGCGTGGTCAGTACCCAGTTGTGTGAGGCATGATGGGTTTCTCTATGTTTGTTTCAACCATAAACACACCCATAAGATGGGAAAAAATGGAAAGGATGGGTGTGTGACAATGAAGCAGATGGAAAAATTGTTTCTGTTTTCATAAAATGTGGAAATACTAGCAGAAAAAGGCCTGCACATCTCTCCTGTGAAGCAACCCCCTCTTGGGCATAGTGGAAGTAAATTATGTTTAATTTAAGGACTAAAAGCTCCTTCATACTTTGTAATTAAAACTGAAAACCATACACACGTAATTACATTTGTGCTCTCCATCCAGCCTGAATATGCCTGGCAAGAAATTTTGAATTCCCTCATTATTCACCCTTTTAACTACACTTATCTCTGACCATTGACTATCGAATACGACTGTAATGCACATCACTGGGCCATTGGCCTCCTGGAGAAGACACATCCATCTACAACCAGTTTATCCCATAAAGGGAGCTTCAGTCAAGCTTTTGCAACAAACCATGGTCTTCCTATCTTCTTCAGATTGACACTTTACTGACTATTGGCATTTCACCCACCATCATATCAGTACGTAGCCAAAAATGTTTATCTCTTATTTTTTTTCTGTTTCCCAATTCATAAAAGCCCTCTATTCCTTGGTTATACAATCAATTTCCATAATCCATGTACTAGAGCAATCTTTCCACATCTGGAAATCTATTATCATTTGACAATTCCGACTTTGCCCCTCGAAATGGCTGCACATTACCTGAAACACTTTACTTTCTTACTACCCTCTTAGCAAATACTTAATAGCTCCTTTCAAATCCCTACCTTTCACATAACCACTTTCCCTCTCAACCTGTGAATGGCTTTACTCTAAATCTGCACAACTATTAGTACTAAACAATCTTCCTACACATTCACTTCTTATAATGATACACAAGCCATTATTTGCACCGGAAATATATTTTAACTATGGTCTTATAGTAACAATAAAACCCTTGCAAAGTGACAATGCGTGGTGATCTTCTGGAAACTCCATTAGGATGATTAAAAGGGTGAGTGTTCATTTCAAGTATTAAACCCAGAGCTTCATGGAAAAGTGTCTAAAAATGTATCTTTACCCCCAAACGCTGGCTAAAGTGTCCCTCTACTACAGAATATATTTCTTCTGCAGCTAGGAGGGATTTGGGTTCAAATGCAGTTACGTTTTCTCCCGCATTTGGGTGTCAGGAAAATAGAGCTCCCAATTCGACATCACATTTCTTGGTTGTTTTAATACTCTTTAAGGTGGGCTCAACCACTTTTAACTGTGTCACGTGACATGTGGCTAATTTCACAAATTGAAACATTTCTTGCCCTTCACTGATGTATTTCACCCGATCACACTTATTTATCAACATTTGTTTAGAATGGGTATTCCTAGCAAAGTTAGGCACATATCGCAACTCATATTCAACTAGCCCTTCAAATGTCTCTACCCTTTAGTGCTGGAATTTACAGGTTTGGCCAGGAGACAGTTTTAGCTGTTTCGATCATCATACAATAAAATAAATCATAAATAAAAAAAATGCATACTTAAAGGAGTTTGGTCCAGCCCTCTTCATCCATTGGTCTGTTCAACTGTCATTCACATCCTGCTTGCTGGAAGCATGGGACCACAGGTCAGCCCATTTCATTCACGGGGGGGCCATATGTGCAAAGCAATTTTGAGGCCACAAACAGCCAGTAAGAATCGTGCTGTTTCTAACAGCATTTTTTTTTGTATGTACCTACACCAAACTGCGATTCTACTGAATCATAATTTGGGTTTGAGATTCTGTATTTGGAAGGTATGTGTTTAGTGAATCCCTTCCAAATACCAAACAGTAGTGGTATGCATTAATGTTTTGCGACCGAAATACGGTGGCAACCCATTTGCAAACGGAAAAAGGGGTTCCCAATGGACCCCTTCCCATTTGTGAATGTTGACAAAAATATTTTTTAAGAGTAGTTAGTGGTCCTATGGACCAATGCCTACCTTTAAAAAATGAAAGTTACACTACGAAGGTTTTTTTTAAACCCATCCCATCTTATTTAATGAAAATGAGCTTCATTAAAAAAAAAAGATAGCTTTATTTTAAAGTAATCACAGACATGGTGGTCTGCTTTCATGCCTAATAGGTCGCAAACTGCGACCTAAGGACCATATGTATCAAGCCAAATAGACTTCGCAAACGCCAAAATTCGCAGAATTTAGGGCATGAATGCGCGCCACATGTGCACCCATGCAGATTTCAGGGGTGCAACAGGGTGTCCTTTGGACACACCTGCACCCTTGAAAATATATTCTCAATTTGCGATTAGCAAATTGCGAATTTCAAATTTCCCCCTTCATTCCTATGGGCCTCCTGGCACATAGAAATGAATGGGAAATTATTCCTTAATTGCGATTAGCAATTTGCTAATGCAATTAAGGAATTTTAAGGAATCGCTAAAAAGAAGCGAATTTCTACATACATACCATTTTGCGATTTCTAAATAGCGATTCCTTAAAACTCGCTATTTAGAAATCGCAAAACGGGATGTTGATACATATGGCCCTTAGAAGTCATTAATTTTTATGAGATAGGTCAATTTGCAAACGACTAGGAATCGCTATTTCAAACTTAAAACTTTCATGTTTCAGGAATCGCAAATGTCAAATAGCGATTCAGTAAAAATCACAATCTAGAAAATGCAATTCCCAGTGTTAGTTCATCTGGCCCTCGATGTCTTGGCATTTTGCTTGATCACGTGCTCCTCTGGCTAAAAGAGGTGCGCCTCAGTGCCAGAACTGGTAGGTCAGTACTTCACCAATGATCTTTCCTTTAATTCTTTCTCTTTTAGATTATTTATTAATCATCTATCTGTGTTTAAACTATGTCTTTGATGGACCCATTTTCAGACCGCATTTGAAGGCATAAGCACATAGGACGATTAGGATAGGTGTGGGCACGGTCAAAGCATTAACATACGCTCTCTGCACCTTTCGCCATCCCATATTTGATACGCTCTTTTGCTTACTTAATGTCAGAACAAGAGGGGTACGCTGATTGTGCAGGATTTAAAGTCAACACCACTAAAACTGAAGTGCAAGCTCTTAAGAAGCCTCCTGCCTTATGCAGACACTCAGAACGCTCACCTCCTTTAGGTGGGCATTCGAACCATCACATACCTAGTTATAGCAATTGACCCATCTGTAGCTCAGGGAATTGCTCTAAATTATTAGCCGCTGCTTGCAAGCATCTGCAGGGAGCTAAAGCGAAGACAAATGCAATGCTTCTCCCTGTTCAGTACTCCAGCTGTGAAAATGCCAGTCCTGCTCTAAATCTTGTGCTTATTCCAAACCATCCCACTTCCAGCGCCACTGCACTTCTTTGCCTGTTTCACAATTCAATTAACAACTTCATCTGGAGAGGGAAGAGCCAAAGGGTGGCAGCCAAAACTCTTTACCTACCGGTTGTGCAGGTGGGGTGGGGGTTGAATCTTCCCTCCCTGAATGGTTACTACGGTCAGTGCGCTTTCTGTACCAAAAAATACCATTCATGGGGCAGACCAACAACTAGGACCGGAAGCGGTGTAGTTCCAGTACTGACTTTAGTGCTCCCCCGAATGGAGCCGTCACTCTCTTCGATTCAGTAGAAGGTGATACAAATTTTAGTAAGAATAACACACAGAGGTTGTAGGTTCAAAGCTTTATATAGGACAATGTAGGTAGGTTATAAAATATATTATTAGGGAAATTAAGCAGCAATGGATATTAATGAATGAATGACTGTATGAATGAATGAATGAATGAGGATTATTTATATAACGCTCAGCTACTCCAGGAGTGTCCCGGCGATCGGCATTAAAGGCAGGTACAGGGGAGGCAAGACCAAACGGGCTTCCTGACACCTTAAAGAGTAAAGAAGAAAGTTTTCGGTGTTTTTTTTAAGCTTGCTCCCTCCGTGATTAATCTCAGATGGCCAGGTAACTGGCCATACCAATATCGTGAAGGAGAAACCCTCTCTCCATTGCTTTTTAGGTCTCGGCCTGCGAAAGACTGCGCAGACATGCGCAGTCGAGCTGGCGAGATTTAACGATAAAGAGTATTTTCTACTAGCGAGGTTAAGCCCCACCCCTCTTCTCCATTGGCTGGTGTCCTAAATGGTGGCCAGCCATTGGAGAAGAGGTCTAAGTGACGTTCTTCTTTATCTTTAAGCCCTGTACTTTTCAGACTGGGTTCCTTGACTTACGTTTGTGGCAAAAGCTTTCTTATCTTCTTTATTGGTCCAGATAGCCCCATAAATAAGATAAGAAACCTTTGAAGTCAGCAGGAAGTCCGGAGACCAGTCTGAAAAGGACGGGGCTCAAAAAGAACCGTGAGCCCTTGTTTTTTTTAGCCGAAACGGTGGCTTCAGGAACTGCATAGATCCTAATTTAATTGACCTGATGCCCATTTCTCTCATCGCTTCCACTGAAACCACCATGAGATGCTTGAACACTTTCTCACTGCCTCATAGAATGATGGGACAGGATTGGGCAAAGTCTGTGCGCAGTTGCTCTATAACCAGCAGAATGGAACCACTGGGTGCGAAGAATGTAACAGCTGAGTGTCCACCCGTGCCAGGTGCGCAGTCATCACAGAGCGGCCGTATTTGCCCCGTTACACTCCTTTTCCGTCCGCTCTTCCAGCCCTCCGAGTCTTTACTCAGCTCTACTTCTGCCCCCTACCGCTGCACAACTCACCTTTTCCCGCACTTGGCTTCCCATTCCCTCCTCTCCGGCATCAGTCTCATGCGTGGCTTCCTTCTCGTTTGCTCCTTTGCTCCCTATCATTCTTTCTTCCTTCCTCTCTTCATCGCTGCCCTGAACCCCCTTCTCTGCAGCCTTTCATCCTGACCCAGCCTCCTTTCTTTTCCTTGCCCCCCCGCACTGACTCTGCCCCAGCACTGACCCTGCCCCTGCCTTCCTGTGCCTGTCTAATGTTGGGGCAGACACTCCTGTCCCCTGCACTGACTCTGCCCTGCCCCCCCCCCCCGAGGCCCCAGGCGTTGCAGCCCTGAGCTCATGCCCCCTTGAGCCCTCCAGCTCGGCCCGGCCCCTACTTCTGCCCCCTCCCACTGCTCAACTCACCTTTTCCTGCACATGGCTTCTCATTCCCTCCTCTCCGGCGTCAGTCTCATGCGTGGCTTCCTTCTTGTTTGCTCCTTTGCTCTTTATGATTCTTTCGTCCTTCCTCTCTTCATCGCTGCCCTGAACCCCCTTCTCTGCTGCCTTTCATCCTGACCCTGCCTCCTTTCTTTTCCTTGCCCCCCCGCACTGACTCTGCCCCAGCACTGACTCTGCCCCGGCCCTCGCGTGTCTGTAATGTAGGGACTGGCAGCCCTGCCCTCCTGCACTGACTCTGCACAGCCCTCCCGTGCCTGTAATGTTGGGGCAGACAGTCCTGCCCCCGCACTGATTCTGCCGCAGCCCTCCCGTGTCTGTGTAATATTGGGGCACACACTCCTGCCCCCGCACTGACTCTGCCCTGCCTCCCCCCGAGGCCCAAGGCGTTGCAGCCCTGAGCTCATGCCCCCTTGAGTCCTCCGGCTCGGCCCGGCCCGGAGGTATAAAAGCGCCTCCAGGAGGCGACCCGGGTTTGCAAGGCAGGGGCGGTGCCAGATTCTCCTATTATGCGGGAGTGGGGGGGGTTGCAGCTCCGTTTAGTTGAAGAGCCAGGTCTTGAGTGTCTTCATGAAGATGTTCAGGGAGGGGGTGCGTCTGATGTCGATTGGGAGCACGTTCCAGGTCTTGGCTGCGATGTGGGAGAAAGCCCTTCCGCCTGTCCTGGCTTTGAGGATGCGCGGGTTTTCGGTGAGGTCGGCAGATAGGCGGTTTCTTTTGGCTACGTGGAAGGAGATCATCTCATTGAGGTATTGGGGTCTGGTGTTGTGGAGGCATTTGTAGGCATGGGTGAGTATCTTGAAAGTGACTCTCTTCTCTACGGGGAGCCAGTGGAGGTTGCGCAGGTGTTGGGTGACGTGTTTGTGTCGAGGGATGCAGAGGATGAGTCTGACTGCGGTGTTCTGTATGGTCTGGAGTTTGGGGAGCAGAGATTTCTTGATCCCGGCGTAGAGGGTGTTACCATAGTCCAGTCTGCTGGTTACGAGTGCACGAGTGACGGTCTTCCTTGATTCGGGGGGGGGGGGGTCCATTTGAAGTTCTTTCGTAGTATGCGGAGAGTGTTTAAGCAGCTGGAGGCAATGGCGTTCACCTGTCGGGTCATGGAGAGGGAGGGGTCGAGTACAATGCAGAGGTTTTGGGCATGGTCCGTGGGGGTGGGAAAAATGCTGAGGCTGGTGGGCCACCAGGTGCCGTCCAATGCAGAGGGGGGGGTCCGAGGACCTCAGTCTTCTCCGAGTTGAGCTTCAGGCAGCTGCTGCTCATCCAGAATGCAACGTCCTTCATTGCTTCCTGGAAGTTTAGTCTGATGGTGACGGGGTCCTTGGTGAAGGAGAGTATGAGCTGGGTGTCGTCAGCGTATGATACTATGCTGAGGCCGTGCTGTCTGACGATGGCGGCGAGCGGGCCATGTAGATGTTGAAGGGCGTGGGGCTGAGTGAAGGTCCTTGGGGAACTCTGCAGTTGATTTCCGTGGGTTCGGAGAACAAGGGTGGCAGTCACATTCTTTGGGTTTTGCTGTGAGGAAGGAGCGGATCCATTTGAGGGTGGTTCCCTGTATGCTGATGTTGTGGAGTCTGGCGGTGAGTGTGCAGTGGTAGACGGTGTTGAATGCTGCAGAGAAGTCGAGTAGGAGCAGGGCCGTGGTGGATCCCTGGTCGAAGAGGGTGCACATGACATCTGTGGCGGCGAGTAGGGCGGTCTCATGCTATGGTTGCTTCGGAATCCAGATTGGGAGGGGTCTAGGATGGGGTTTTCTTCAGTGAATAATGTTAGCTGGGCATTGACGATCTTCTCGGTGACCTTGGCCACGAAGGGGAGGAGGGAGATGGGTCAGTAGTTCTTGAGGTCCGTGGAGTCGGCTGACGGCTTCTTGAGCAAGGGTCTAACATCTGCGCGTTTTCAGTCGTTGGAAAAGGTGCCAGTCTTGAAGGTGGTGTTGATGGTGCATCGTAGTTCGGGGCGATGGCGGCTCTCTGGTAGATGTGCGGTGTGCAGGGGTCCATGGGGGCCCCTGCATGGATGCCTTTCATGGTCGAAGTGGTGTCCTCGGTGGTGACTGGGGTCCAGGAGGTGACCGTAGGCCCACTGGCTTTGCTAGAGAGGGAGGTGGTTTCGGCTTCAGGTGACTGGTAATTGAAGTGGTCATAGAGGCCATAGATTTTCAAAGAGGTCCCCATTGGTGCCACAGAATCATCCGCTTACATCAACCTTATCTGAAAGCATTGGTCTGGACCCATCCAAAACCCTCTTGAGGTCGGGGAGCGAGACCTTGTTCCATGATCTGATTCCTTGATCCTGGGAAGGATATCTTCTTACCTAAGGGCATGAATAATGCCAGCAAAACAGAAATGATCCAAGCAACACACCTGTACCAGGCTTACCCAGTGAATACCATCAATGGTATGACCTGCTTTTTATGTGGAGCCAATGTCCACACATTTTAGATTAAGTGAGGCTAGGGATTCCAGAAAGTGAAAAGACCATGGGTCATTTACCATGTCCAGGAGCATATTAAAGTCACCAAGAATCGTAAAATTTGCCTAATAAATGCATATAGGGGCTAGGATGCTTGGAAAGTTCCTGCAAAACCTGGGGGAGGGTAAACCAGCACACCTGAGAAGTGTTTGGCACTGGGGGAAATGCTAAAGCAAGGGCTTCCTCACCCTTCAGCTCCTCCAGACTAAATGGCACTTAAAAGACTTTCTAAAAATAATGGCAATCCCCCCGGCCCCCTCTTGCCCATTCTGTCTGCGTGCACACAATTGTAGTTGTCAGGAATGGCTAACTGAAGATCAGGGCATGAATCCTCATCACTCATCCATGTCTCTGTCAAGAAAAGGGCATCCAATTTACTCACTTCCAGTAAATTGAATATATCTACTGCATGTGTATGTAAGGCGTGAGTGTTATTCAGGGCGGCCTTAAGATTGGGCGGGTTCAGTGTCTTTATAGTTATGCTTTTTGTCTTTCTGTTCATGGAGTATAGGCTAAATTAACAATGAGCATGAGAAACATGGCCCACGCAGTCTAGGATGAATGTGGAACAATCTTTAGGAACCTCCTTCCTTATACCTTTCAGTGTGGATGCCGTATAGACTAATCTGTAGTGTCTATTGATGGCCGAACTGGCATGATGGAGCAGATTAAAAGGTAGGATAACATTGTTTTAATGTGATGCATGCAAAATAATGGTAGCGCACAGACTGCTACAGAAATTAGCTCCAATTGAATGTAAACAGACTCAGGTACATTTTGATTCATATTCAAATTCAAGTTCAGTTTTTAGCATTCACTTTACGATTAACCCCTTCTATGCTCATGACGAGCTCAGCTCGTCATGAGTTATGCCTCTCGTACACTCATGACGAGCTGAGCTCGTCATGTAACGCGGGTTTTTCAAAAACCCAGCGCACGGTGGGAAAACTGCTAGCGCGCAAGGTGTTAAAATCTAGTAAGTTCTATTATTAAGGAATACACTATCCATATAAGTCATAAGCACAAATAACTCAGTACAGTTCTAGGTGAAATCTGGCATAGATTCACCTTCTAAGAGTGGGAAAAGGGGTGGTCCCTTCCCATAGAAATCGACATCCATTTATAGTACTTTAGAGAAAGGTGGTCATACATTCTACACGAGTACACGTTTCTCAGTATATGCAACAATACAGAACAAGCAATAGGTTACAATCTAATATAGAATACATTTGATGATTTTGTCATGGTAGCCTTACATTAAATATGCAGGTATTCTCACAGTTGGTTTGGCAATCCAATGGGTACATTGTATGCCCATAGCCTGGGATGGTTGAAGCATCCTTGGAACAGAGCTAAGAGGTGTAGGAAAGTGGGTTTCTGTTGCAGTAACCCCCATACTTTTTACCTGATAACTGATGCACTTTTCCTTGGTGTGCCCTGGGTCCCAGGGCCTGTGTTCCTACCCCAATAACAAACCCAATTGGCATCTCTGGCCACATGTCAGCCCCTGGTAAATGGTGCCCTAGGAAACCAGGGCACTGTAACCAGAGAAGGCCCCTAAGGGCTGCAGAACTTATTGTGCCACCCTTAAGGGCCATGTACCCTGGCACACACACCCTGCCTTTGCAGGCTGAGTGTCTTCGTGCAGAACAAACCACAGAGTCGACATGGCACACATCCTTCCCTGGCATACCTCAGTCACCCCTCTAGCTTGGTGCTCTATTCCAAGGATGTGGGTACAAGGGCATGAGCCCTGTACCCCTACACTACCCAGGTCCATTCCTGGGCACTGTAAGTGTAGTGCTGTCATTAAGAGTATATGGTGCTGGGAGGTCGTCAACACGAACTCCACAGCACCATAATGGCTACACTGAAGACTGAGAAGTTAGGTATCAAACTTCTCAGCACATTAAACCCACACTGATGCCAGTGTGGGATTTAATGCAAAATGCACGCCAGAGAGCAACTTAGAGGTGCCCCTGAAACTAACTTACAACCCGTGTCCTGACTGAGATGCTGCCTAGGCTGACACCCAGCAGACATGTTGCTGGACCACTGGGTAGAGAGCCCTCCGCTTTCTTGGGCCTGCAACAATGCACATCCTGGGACCAGGTGCTAGGTCTCCTCCCCCAGGATGGGCAGGGGGAGCTTCAAAAGCATGCCACCTTTGTGAGCTTTCCAAGGCCACTTGCTGTACTCAGCAACTGGCCCCCACCCGTTCTGACCCCCACTCTGGCGGGAAGACAGGCGGGAAAAACAAAGGAAGGAAAAGGGGGTGTGCCAGCCTCTGCCAACCCCACTCCTTAGGTGGGGGAGGTGAGGTAAAGCACAACTCCGGGCTCTCGCCATTTTGAGAATGGGGAGCCCTACCCAATCAGAGCTAGGCTTCTGCCCCCCTCCCACTGGAGAGCGGCAGGATAGGGTGTGTACTCATCCCAGGACAGGAACCCAATGGTCCCTGCCCTTGCCCTACCTGTAACGCCCCTAAATTTTGTATTTAGGGGCACCTTGAACCTTCCTTCCTCGGATCCCGATTTTGAAACTACAAGAAGAACAAGAAGAAAGAAGACCTGCCGTGCAGCTGCTAACAAGAGGACGACACCAACTGACTTGGCCCCAGCCCTACAGGCCTGTTGACCCTTGAACCTGCTCCTGCTAAACTCCGGCGTCTCCAGTGGTCAGCAACCTCGAAAACCCCGGAGGACCTGACTGCCTTGCTGATCCAAAGACTGGGACTCCCACGAGCAGTGGTTCTGCTCAAACAGCAACAACCCCTGGTGTCAGCAAGGAACCGCGAATCCAGGACACTGTGCACCCGCCGAGCCCTGCCCATGCCTGAGTGGACAAAGACCATGAGGACGTCCCCCCGGCGACTGTGACCCAGAATCCAGCACCCAAGGACCCTTGTCAACGCTCCTGATGACACCTGCAGCCTCACAACCAAAGACCCCTCCAACCGAGACCAGCTGAGGGTAAGATTTCCCGACGCCAAAAGACACCCCTGCACCCGGCGCCCCACGGCCCCCTGTGCCCAACTCCTTGGTGTCTACCTATCCTCCAAGACCCCAACTTACCTTTTGAAGTGGTGGTCTCACCTGAAGAATCTCCGTCCCCGAGCCTGCAGCCTTCATTCAACTTCCAAGTCTCGCATTGAAATACATTGGGAGCCCAACGGCCCAAAAGCACACTGCACCCAGGCACCTGAGTGCCACTGGGAGTGCAGCATCTACCCTATCTTACTTCCCCACTTGCCCTGTGTAAGTGACCAGGAGCTCAGCTCCCACAGCCGCTTGGCCTGCCTGCTAGCAGCCACCAACTGAAGGCCTCCTATCCTACGTAGGATAACATTGGGCTTACTCACTCTGCACCCACCTGCCCCTGTGCCGCTGAAGGTGTAACAATTGTACTTACCTGGCCCTGGGAGACCCCTGAGTCTACCCCCAGAACCTTAGCTCTGCCAGCTGAGTACTTACCCAAACACCGATAACTTGATTTACCTCATAGGGTAACATTGGCTGCGTTTCACTCAGAATTTCTTTTAAGTATCGAGTTTTGCAACTTTAAAATATTCACAAAAAATCAGCCGATCAACAAAAATACTCACCTGCTATCAGGGGAGATCACAGTGCTGTATCTTTGAGCCCAGCACTGAACCTGAAAAGTAATTATTACTGTGATTTACTGTTAACCCAATTTTCCTCCATAGGAATACATTGCCTGGTTTTTGCCAGAATTTCTTCTAAGTGTCGATTTTCAAAACTTACAAATTTCCCTTAAAAATCGCATGTGTAACAAAAACGATTTCTTTCAACTGTTTACAGGAAATGCACCAGGGCTGAATCCAGGATCCAGCCCAGAGTAAGAAAAACATTTGTAAAGTGATTGTATTGCATTTACTTAAAACTTCCTGTTGAGCTCAGTGTTATATTGTGTTTAACTTGGGTTGCATATTGCAACAACTGTAACTATTGCATTCCAAAGTCTATTGCTATTTGAAAGTAATACATTGCAACATCTCATTCTGAGAAAGTATTTATGATACCTACTGTGGTTCTAAAATAAAGTAACTATATATTTTTATATACAAAACAATTGGCCTAGAGTTCAGTTCTTGATAGTGTGAGGCCATTTGCTGACTGAGTGTGTTCAACAAATGCTTTACACTGTCCTCTGATACTGCCTTACTGCTCGACCAAGCTACCTTTTTAGAGAGTAAGGTTATATCTAACTTTAGCCTTTGCCAAACCTTTGGGGACTGTGGACTCTGTGCACAATGTACCTTACTTTGGTCCAGTATATACAGAGCCACTTTCTTACAAGAGGTATCTGGGAACCTTTTTCTGTGTATTAGTATGCATCATGCAATTCTTGATTTGAAATGTAAGAAACAAGAACACATGATTTTTGTGACACCAGTACAAGCTGGAGGGCACTGTAAACACAACTCGAGTTAGTATAAGCCCAAATTGCAATGCATTTAAAATGAAAGATCATTTTAAATGCATTGCAATTTGGGCTTATACTAACTCGAGTTGTGTTTACAGTGCCCTCCAGCTTGTACTGGTGTCACAAAAAAAAATGAAAGATCAGGAGGCAAGATGGCCGCGGACCGATCCACTGAGTGAGAGGCTGTTTTTCCTCTCCCCTCTCTTGGAGTAAACATCAGGGATATGCAGATGCAGACGGAGAGTTTTTGAATGTATAGATGCTGAATAAAACTGGGAATAAAGGAGTCGCCACTGTAACCCTTTTACAGTTGGGACAGACGATCTACAATCGAGTTGTCTTGGTAGAGCGGCTACTAAAGTTCATTACTACATACCTTAGGAGCGAGGTAGTGGCTGAAGACATAAGGAAAACGTTACTTCCAGAACGTGAGCGCGAGCAGAGTATGCCCTCACAGATTACGACGAGAAAGCAAACCGCCAGAACCAAGAACCTGGATACAGACGCCGAGATGGACTCAGCCGCCAAGAAAAAAGAGCTGAGAAAGAGAGAAAAGGAGCGTGAGGCTGAATTGAAAGCCGAGCAGAGAGCGGAGCGCCGGGCAATTGCAGCAGCCGCCAATGCAGGACGCGCGGAGAAAAAAGCACACAGAGCGGAGGCAGCGGGAAGAGAAACGGCGGCAAAGGAATCAACACCCAGAGCAGGAAGAGGGGCTCCTACCTTGGTCGAATCCTTTGGCAGGGAGACATCCACAGACAGAAACAGGACCCCAACCCCAGCTGATGCGGAGGGTAACAAGACGCCATCACCACGAGACACGGCTCCCGGAGAGACAGAGAATGAGGTGGCAGAGACAGACCAAGTCGGGTCAGCGCAAGTGCTGAGAGAAGCCGGGTCCAGCATAGACGATCGAAGGGCAGAGGGCGTTACAGAGCCAGACGCAGAGGCCCTGTTATGTGTGCCTAGTATCCAGACGGGGACCGAATCCGGTAAGGATTTGCCTGATTTTGCGAAGATAAGTGTGGAAGGTGAAAATGCAGGCCTGGAGGGGGGAATCCCAGTAAAAACATTGGCGAACATAGTTTTAAATCAAGGCAAGAATGCAGGTGATTTAAATGGGGCGAAGGAGTCTGACGGCAACAGGACTTGGCATAATAATAAGCATAACAGTGGAGCAAGAACTGGTGCTTCAGGAGAAAACACTCTTACTAATATTAATAGTGCACCCCTGACAAACAATTTCGCCACTATCCCAGGGCTCAATCAAATCTCAGCAGTCACAGTTGCAGCTGATTCAGCAGACACCCCTACCAGCGTCACTCCTCAAGAAGACAAAATAAATAAAGTAGATGAGCAGAGGAGGCTTGAAGGGAGGGGTAAGGCACCAGCAATGACAGTGGGTGCAGCAGACACAATACCGAGTTTACTACCAGGGACTCCAGGAGACGACATCTTCTTCTCTCTGAATGAGGAAACTGTTGAAATGGGCAAGGTAACGGAAGCACATAAAAAGAAGGGGGACTTACTCGACTCTGAAATAACCGATTTAGATGGAAGCATAGAAGAGTCGGAGGTATCTTCCTCAGATCAGGGTTCCGAGACGGATACCGAGTCAGAGACAGGTCAGACAGGCCAGACAGGTCAGACAGGGCACACTCAGTCTTCCACGGATGATAGTGTTCAGAAACAAACAGTTGTAAGAAGGAAGCAACAGAATATCAGGAAAACGCAAAGAAGGTGTAGTCCCAGACTTACTGAGAGACCGAATAAATTGATGTGGGACTACTCAGCTACCTCAAGGATGTACCAGGAGGAAGGGGGAGCTAGGTCTAGGCATAATAGACCCTCAGGTTCGGGCTCTCAATCCCAATTTCAAGGACAGGGCCCCACTATGGAGATGCTTTACGCCACCCTTAGGCAAATGCAGGAAGAGGTGAGGGCTGAAGCTAAAAGAGCAAAACGGACAAGTAAGAAAATTGAGGAGTCATTATGTAAAGTAAACAAGTTATATGCAGAAATGGCAGGTAGAATGACAGAAGTGGAGGAGAGAACTGGCCAATTGGAGGATGAGGTCTCACAGTGGAAAGAGTTTAAGACGGCACAGGAGAAATTCAATGAGGATTTACAATGGAAAGCAGAGGATGCGGAAAATAGACAGAGGAGGAACAATATAAGACTTCTAGGGATACCGGAGGGGGTAGAGGAGCAGAACCCCAGGGCCTACGTGGTCACACTGTTAAAAGAAACATTTCCAGAGCTCACCACTTGGAATTGGGACGTTGAGGTACAACGGGCACACAGATTTCCGCTGACAATCAAGAAGTCCTATGGTGACAATCAGAGTGAGAGACCAAGAGCTATGTTGGTATACATAGGGAACTTTTTGGCAAGACAAGCCATTATGGATAGTGCAAGACCACAAGATCGCCGGGCTTTCAAAGGGAACTCATTCTTCGCCCGTCCGGATTTCTGTCATGCCACAGTGGAGAGGAGATGGAGATTGCGACAAATGATAGATCCATTTCAGAAAGCTGGATGTGAGGCATACCTCCTGTACCCCGCAAGGTTGAAAGTAATAATAGAGGGCCACACAAGAATGTTCTTCTCAGAGATTAAAGCACAGAGTTTCCTGTCTGAGTTAAAGGAGAAAAGAAGAAGATAAACAATATCCCAAAAAAAGGGGAGGGAAGGGAAAAGGGAGGAGAGAAAGGGGGGGATAAGGTTGACGACCGCAACTGATATGGATTTATATGGTTTGTACATGGTCTGAGTTGTAATGAATAGGGTTAAAGAGAACCTAAAGGGGTGAAGGGTTAGATCACTCTGTATCATTTTGTATAGACTCAGCAAGAATCAGCTATATGTGGGACTTTGTTATGGACTAAGTAATGAATTCTTAGAGGGTATTAGGTGGAGCACGGAGGGGGTTTCAAGAAGATATATTTTCCTTCTCTTTGTTCCTCTTTTTCTTTTTTCCTTTCTTTTTATTTCTGCATTCACATCTATTATTATATAGGTAGAGAGGGGTGGGGCGGCTCCACTCAAGGGGATCGGGAACCAGTCATACATAGGTCAGGATTGTCCTAGTTGCCTGTGGACAGGGGAGGCGGGAGGGGAGGGGGAAGGGGAGCGCCAATAAGGGAGAGACAGCGACGAAACAAGAAAAGATAAAATATGTAATACAGATGATACAAGTAGCACAGCAAGTTCAAGCAGCACAGCAAGTTGATGTAGCACAGGTAGAAGGAGTAGAAGGAGTAAACGCATACCAAAAACAGTGGGAAGAGTTGAAACAAGCGAAAGTGCATAACGACTATAACAATTGTAAAGAAAATACAATGGGATTACGAGGTCGTAGGGAAAGCTTACACAACCCTCCATGAGTGGGAGTATTAAAATTATTGCTATGAACGTGTGTGGGTTGAATGATAGATTAAAAAGGCAGCGACTGGCATTGTTGTTAAAGAATACTGGGGCTGATTTTGTCTGCTTACAAGAGACGCAGGTAGAAGGGAACAGGTTATTCTTACTGGAACAACTGGGGTTAAGGGTATTAGCACGTTCAAAACAAGGGGCGAGAATTAGAGGAGTGGCTGTACTAACCAAACATACAGACATTAAAACGAGGAAGAAGTTTGAGGATGAGTGGGGGAGATGTGCTCTGATCAAGTGTTTTATAGGAGAGGAGTGGGTTACCATAGGCTCTGTTTACGGATCAACCGAGGATGACCCAGAGTTGTTCCTCTTTTTGGATACTGAGTTGCCATCTTGGGCGTCACGGGTGATCTTGGCAGGAGATTTCAATATTGACGGGGCCAAGGGGCTAGATATAGATACAACAGGGCAATACAAGGGAAGAAAGAAAAGAGTCTGCAGGGCAATACAGAGTTTAGCAAGAAACAATGGAATGTATGATGTATGGGGGGTCAAGAAACAGTCAGATCCTGGATATACATTTTATTCAGCACCTCACCACAAATGCGTTAGGTTAGATTATTTTTTTTATTTCCCGGGTATTATTAAACAATGCAACAATTGAGAGATTACCGCGTATATTGTCAGATCACAACCCTCTAAAACTAACAATAGAAGGAGTAGGGTTTAAGAAGGTGGTGGGATCATGGACGTTCGAAAGGGGTTTGTTGAAAGACGATGATTATGTTACATACATGCATGCATGGATTAAACAATTCTGGGATATTAATAGAGGGAGCACCAACATTGGGAATGCTTGGGACTCATTCAAGGCCTGTATTAGAGGGGAGACGCTTAGCTATTCCATTGCTAAACAGAGGAGGGAAAAAATAGAAAGAGATCATTTGAACAATGCCCTGATTTTGGCAGAAGCACGCCTTGAGCTAGCTACCATAGAACAGCGGAGACTCACTGAACGACTATTAGAAGTAGCAGCAGCTAGGGCAGCAGCTCTGGAAGAGGTGGCGATCAAGGCCGCCAGATTGTATGACACGCAGAGAGAGAGGAGTTACGAATTCAGTGAAAGAATAGGACGCACGCTAGCTGCACGAACAAGACAAAGAGTAGCTAAAAGCGAAATCAAGGAAATTAAAGACGAAACAGGCCTGATAATCACTGATGATAAGGGAATTGCTGAGGTATTTAGGGTGTATTATAGCAGGTTATATAAGGAGGAGTTAGTCCGGGATAGGGGGGAAATAGAGCTGTATCTAGAGAACATCCCGGGTAAAGTACTTAGCGAAGAGGACAGAGATTACCTGGATAACGACATAAGCGATGAGGAGATAAATGATGCTATACTGGGTTTACCAAATGGGAAAGCAGCTGGACCCGATCAGATTCCAGGAGAATTTTATAAAATATTCTTACCCTCAATATTCAAAGAATTAGCAAGAACTTTCAAAGGAATTCAGCAAGGGCAGGCAATCCCAGGCAGTTGGGCGGGAGCAGACATTGTAATTTTACTAAAAAAAGGGAAGGATCCGACAGAACCTGGATCATATCGACCCATTACATTAATTAATGCAGATACCAAAATATTCTCAAAAATACAGGCAGCCAGATTCGCCAGGGTAATCACTCAACTGGTGAGTGTCAATCAACACGGGTTCATACCTCACAGAGATACCACAACACATGTAAGGAAAATGATAACACTGTTTGATATTCAGGAAGGGGAAGGGAACCCAATGGCCACTTTGCTACTCGACGCTGAGAAAGCATTCGACAGGGTGGCATGGGAGTACTTATGGGCTATTTTGAGAAGAGGGGGAGTGGGCGAAACATTTATTAAAGTAATACAAGCACTCTACTCAAACCCAACAGCATGTGTCAGGATAAATACAGGTCGCACGAAACCCTTCAACATTACCAGGGGCACAAGACAGGGGTGCCCTTGTTCACCATTATTGTTTGCAATGTATATAGACCCTCTAATATATAAATTAGAACAAAACGCAAGAATCGAACCACTACTTACTAAGAGGGGAGATATAAAGGTTCTTGCATATGCAGACGACATAGCGGTTATAACACCCAACCCAATGGACGCGATAAGGGAAATAGAATTAGAGGCAGAGCTGTTTGGGCGAATAGCGGGATATGCAATGAACAAAAATAAGACACAAATTATTAAAAACACACACACAGATTGCACAGACACACGGGTGGTTAACGAAGGGAAATATTTGGGTATTACTATTACAGCAGATTTAGGAAAATTGGTGGAAATTAATATCACTCCAATTCTTACAAAAACGAAAAAAGACCTGGATAGGATACACAATCTGCACATGACACTTGTCGGAAGGGTCAATTATGTGAAAATGAACCTGCTACCCAAAGTGCTCTACTTGTTTAGAACAATTCCGCTGTTCTTTAATTTGATATGGTTTAAGAAACTAGAAAATATGGTAAATCGTTTTGTATGGGCGCAAGGGAAGACGAGAAGGGCACTGAAATACATGTCACTACCTTATGACAAGGGAGGATGGACTCTACCAGACCTCAGGATGTACTATTGGGCAGCGGCCTTGCAACAAATGACCTGTTTACTGGGAGGGATCGAAGGAGAGGAGGAATTACATACAGGGTCTTTAGAAGTGTATGGTTTAATTTTGGGAGATGAAACCAATAATGCTTTCCTGAGATACACGGAGCCAAGCTACTTCAAGCGAACTAGGTTTAAGACATTGGAAGCTGCCAATAAGATCTGGAAGGCATTTAAGAAGAGTTTTGGTTTGGGGAGACTTCATGGATATACAAGATTAGCAGGGGACTCAACATTACCCTCGGATATTTTCTCGGATGTAATCTTTAAAGAATGGGTCAGACAAGGTATTAGAAACATGAGAGACTTAATGGGGGAATCAGGGGTACGGCAATTTACAGAGCTTCAACAGGAATTCGGGGTTAGTAATAGGACTTTTTTTAAGTACTTACAGGTAAGAAGTTTTTTAGGTAATAAACGTGGTGGTCAGGCGGGATTCAAGGAGAACCCAATATTACAGATGATCGAAGCAGAGCGGCCATGTACAATTAAACGGTTGTACGCAGCATTGATGGAACATAGAGGGGACGACTTAGGGAAGTATGAGACTAAATGGATGGAGGCACTAGGAATTTCTGAAGGGATATTTACAAAATCACTAACCTTGGGGCATGAGATACTATGTCTGGCATCACTACAAGCACAACATTACAAAACTCTGTTTAGACTTTACTATACCTGTTATGGCAGAGTTTTGGGCTCTATTTAGCAGTGATATAGATCTTAATCTTGCTCACATCTAGGATAGGTATTCTTAGCCTATGTTGGATAGATTATGTTGATGTTTGTTTAGATGGTTGTTGTTGTTTATTGATGCTCGCAAGATAAGGATCTAAGGGTGGAATGTTATGGCAGAGTTTTTGGCTTTATTTAGCAGTGATATAGATCATTAATCTTGCTCGCATCTAGTATAGGTATTCTTAGCCTGTGTTGGCCCTTTTAAGCCTTTTTTCCAGACCTATAAGAGGATAGCTGCTTAATATGCCTTTATTCTTGACTTTAACCTGTCTATTGCCTATTGGCTTTGACATATTAGACACATTGGTATGGTTTATGTAGGTATTCTGACAGAGCTAAGGAGCATTTCACCCCTTTCAGGCCTACAGGCCTAGAGCTAGAGGGACTCCATCTTGATAAAGCTGAGAGGCTTTTCAGGGCAAAGGCAAAGTTTATAGTTATAACTGTTGTTCGCCCTAAGCGGACCGGAGAGAACCGGCCAGAGCTGAATCTAATCAGGAATTGTTCCCGGGCTCAGGTCTCTAGACGAAACAAGCAGACTGGTCACTGTGGGAGCGTCTAGCGCAAGGAGCCTGGTGCATGGGATTGGTGGGAGGAAGCTGCTGGCTGGAACTTTCCATGAGGAAACAGCATTCTATATCAGTGAAGTGCAGAGGCGGAGTCAGTCAGTCAAGCAGAGTGGGAGTCGAGCAGAGGGAGTCAAGCAGAGAGTCGAGCAGTGGAGTGGAGTTGGCAGAGAGAGAGAGAGGGTTCAAGCTGGAGAAGAGCTGAGTTGAATAGTGAGCTGGAACTGAAGGAAGCAGTCAGAAGCAGTTGCTTATCAGGAGGAGGTGTGAATAGCTGGAGTCTGAAGTAATGCTTTTTAGAAGGGACGGAAGAGAGATCGTGGACTAACCTATGGGAGCAGATGGAGTTAATTGGACATTGGCGCAGAGACAGAGTGAATAAGCTAGTGGAATGAACGGTGATCAGAGCGGCAGGAACCATTAAGATTGAAGATAGAAGGTGAAGACAGTTCGTGTGGGGGAGAGGAGTCCAGAGACAGAGCGATCAGCGCAGAGGTGTACCCAAGAGTGCAGGAGAGAGAGAGAGTCTGAGATGAGCCAAGTCACAGACGAGAGAGGAACCCAGATGACAGCTAGAACAAGACTTCACACTAATCAGGTGATATTGTTTTCATCACATTAGTTACACTTACACTTTATGTCTAATCTTTTCCCTTTCAGCGGAGTGTTCCTGTTATGTTTAATCCTTCTCTTTCAGCGGTGTGTTCTACCTATAGTCTTTGTCAGTTCTGTGTAAAGGTTTATATTGTACTACTAATAAATGACCCCATTAATTAGTAAAAAAAAAAAAAAATACCACAAACATGTTTTATTTGTGACAGAATTATAAATGGATTTCGTTGCATAATCCCTTGGACAAGCAGGCCCCACTTTTAAAGCAAAAAACATGTCACCTATTATAGTTTTTCTGTTTTCTTCAAAACAGTTTTTGCCAATGAAGGACTTTTTTTTTTTTGAATGGTGGTGCACACATGTGTTCCACAGTATGATGTAAAATGGATGTTCTTGGCCTGGTGTTACACCAGCTATCTTGTAGAAATGGGGTTGTTTGTTTTTTTTACTGTTCTTACATTTTCACCTTGATTGATCAAAGGGTGGTTACCTTAAACTTTGGATTGTTCTGGGTGGTGTGTCTTTTAGTATGATTATGTATTAATGTTTGCCCAGACCTTGAAACAGTACTTCTCAGATTTCACTTTAAATTGACAAATGTCAGTAGGTAGGCCTAATTTAGGCCCATTGTTATTTTCATCCCACAAACAAGCCCCTACACCAATAGTTTCATGAGTCATCATTAGCTTAAGTTGCCTATAGTACGTAGAGCTCATTTAGGCCCTTTGTTGTTTTCCCATTAGGAGTTGAAACACATTTAGTTCTTAAGTTGACAATAGTAGGTAGGCCTCATTTAGGCTTAAGTTGTCCGAAGTAAGCCCCATTTAGGCCCCTTGCTGTTTTCATTCAACACATAAGTCCCTACATCACTAGATTTCACCAGTTATCATTAGAAGTTGAGGCACATTTAGTTTGAGGATGCTTTGGTTAGTTTCTGTTGTTATCAGATCCAATCTCAGATATGTTTCAGCATTCCAGTCAAGGGTGCTTTGATTTGTTTTTAGGTTTCTATTCCCTACAATTGAGTTTCAGGTGGAATTTCCTTGAGTTGTCATTGTTTTTAGGGAGTTTTTTAGGTTTTGATTTGTTGATAGATTGTGTTGATGTTTGTTTATCTGGATGTTATTGTTTATAAGATGTTCGCAAGATAAGGATCTAAGGGTGGATGGCAGAGTTTTGGGCTCTATTTAGCAGTGATATAGATCTTAATCTTGCTCACATCTAGGATAGGTATTCTTAGCCTATGTTGGATAGATTATGTTGATGTTTGTTTAGATGGTTGTTGTTGTTTATTGATGCTCGCAAGATAAGGATCTAAGGGTGGAATGTTATGGCAGAGTTTTTGGCTTTATTTAGCAGTGATATAGATCATTAATCTTGCTCGCATCTAGTATAGGTATTCTTAGCCTGTGTTGGCCCTTTTAAGCCTTTTTCCAGACCTAGAAGAGGATAGCTGCTTAATATGCCTTTATTCTTGACTTTAACCTGTCTATTGCCTATTGGCTTTGACATATTAGACATATTGGTATGGTTTATGTAGGTATTCTGACAGAGCTAAGGAGCATTTCACCCCTTTCAGGCCTACAGGCCTAGAGCTAGAGGGACTCCATCTTGATGAAGCTGAGAGGCTTTTCAGGGCAAAGGCAAAGTTTATAGTTATAACTGTTGTTCGCCCTAAGCGGACCGGAGAGAACCGGCCAGAGCTGAATCTAATCAGGAATTGTTCCCGGGCTCAGGTCTCTAGACGAAACAAGCAGACTGGTCACTGTGGGAGCGTCTAGCGCAAGGAGCCTGGTGCATGGGATTGGTGGGAGGAAGCTGCTGGCTGGAAGTTTCCATGAGGAAACAGCATTCTATATCAGTGAAGTGCAGAGGCGGAGTCAGTCAGTCAAGCAGAGTGGGAGTCGAGCAGAGGGAGTCAAGCAGAGAGTCAAGCAGTGGAGTGGAGTTGGCAGAGAGAGAGAGAGGGTTCAAGCTGGAGAAGAGCTGAGTTGAATAGTGAGCTGGAACTGAAGGAAGCAGTCAGAAGCAGTTGCTTATCAGGAGGAGGTGTGAATAGCTGGAGTCTGAAGTAATGCCTTTTAGAAGAGACGGAGGAGAGATCGTGGACTAACCTATGGGAGCAGATGGAGTTAATTGGACATTGGCGCAGAGACAGAGTGAATAAGCTAGTGGAATGAACGGTGATCAGAGCGGCAGGAACCATTAAGATTGAAGATAGAAGGTGGAGACAGTTTGTGTGGGGGAGAGGAGTCCAGAGACAGAGCGATCAGCGCAGAGGTGTACCCAAGAGTGCAGGAGAGAGAGAGAGTCTGAGATGAGCCAAGGCACAGACGAGAGAGGAACCCAGATGACAGCTAGAACAAGACATCACACTGATCAGGTGATATTGTTTTCATCACATTAGTTTACTTTACACTTGCATCTTAATCTTGTCCTTATTCCCTAGGCTATTGTTATGTTTAATCTTTTCTCTTTCAGCGGTGTGTTCTACCTATAGTCTTTGTCAGATCTGTGTAAATGTTTATATTGTTGTAATAAAATAACCCCCCCCAGTTTATAACAAACTGGTGTGTATCTCCTATTCTTGTTCACTGAAGGTAAATGTATCTCCTAGGTAGTTACTAGGTACGTGAATGGATGAGTAATCCCAATCAGGTAAGTGGTGATCACATAAATAGGGAGTGAGTGGACCTATGATGTCAAGAGTAGGAAATATATGAGATTAATTGGCTAACTCCTAATATTGTAGTAGCAGACCCTTAGTGAAGAGACTTCCCACTATATATATATATATAGGTATTCATAGGAATGTGGTCGTCGTTGATATGCGGCGTTAGTGAGAACACTGGGTGGGAGACCAGTGTGGATACCCACTGGATTGTGGCTTGAATAAGTGAGAACACTAGGAGGTCGAACTAGTGTGTAGTTTCGCAGGATTGCGAACAGTTTGGAAAAGGGAGCATTGGGTTCTGCAGGCCCATGTGTAGACGCACAGGATTGTGTGTCATATCTGCCCTAGGGTAGAACGGTCTGGGTCAGGGTGGCCGCGAGACCAACTGATGTGAATAAGTGTGGTGTAGGGTATGGATATCCCTAGTAATCAGTGAGTATTCTTAGTATCCCTATAGATTTAGTGAGGTTTTTAATAATATGAGCTTGTATATTGCGAGTTCCCCATCCTCAGGTAGGTACCAGGTGCCTGGATAGTTAGTCCTGAGGAGGGAAGGTGAGTACGTTCTGGCTGGGTTGGAGGGGCCCCTAGGGGCTGATCCCACCTACTCAGAAAATCCAGCCATAACAATACCCCAGCTAGGATCGCTCAGTGGGGAGGAACACAGGGGGTGAGGTGCCTGCGATGTGACAGTTCAGAGGCGGACATAATTCATATGTTCGCAGGGTGCCCAATCCTCTCACCACTCATAAATAGTATTGAAATGTTCTGCGATAAATCATTGGCCTTTAAAGTGAAATTGACACCTGATGTAATAATACTAGGCCTCGAGGATCCTAATATACAACAACATACTGCAGGTGGTTTCATATTTGTGGCAATGGCCGTACTACGTCTTTGCATAGCGTCTGTATGGAAAGATAAATTGGCTCCCTCTTTTCAGCAGTGGCTGGCTAAGCTATTGCACATGCACAACCTTGAGAGGGCTATCTACGCTAGAAAGGGGAAAAAAGGGAGAGTACTTGGGTTACAGTTGTGGAAGCCGATTGCCGATTGGAAAGATAGGATGTTAAATGTATAAGGGGGCGATGCAAGGTAGCAGGTCCTGAAGAAGTGAATGTTAAGTCCTCTCTCCCTTCTACTTTAAATACTAAATGTTTTAGTTGGTAGTCTTAAATCAGGATTTCTTTGTCGATTCTGTTCTTTTATATCATATTTTGAAAGAAATGTTATTATTGCCATATGTACCATCTGTAAATGAGAAATGAGAAATGATAAATTTTTGTCTGGCGCGGGGTGGGGGGGAAAAACTGTTGTAAAATGTTAATAAAAATAATTTAAAAAAAAAAAAAATGAAAGATCAGCTCCCACAACTGCGGCTCAATGGGGCAAGAAGGAAACTGATAAACAATAGTGCTTCATCGGCTATGCCATTGCAAATATTTTCCTGTGGAAATTGAAATGGCTAGTGAAGAAACAAAGGAGGTGGGGACTGTGCTCGCCATTGCTCACTGTGTGATTTTTGGCATTTGGGACAAACTAAGCAAGGCCAAAGACTTCACAACATTTCCATCACTATTCACTCCTATGTGCAAATATCCAGATTTCATGGCAGGTCTGGATAGCCATGGCTTTAAACGGTGGAGCAACTGTAAATGGCTGATGTTTATTTTATTTATTTAATTTAATTTAAAGAGTTTTATATAGCGCTGGCTAGACCAGTAGGTATCAGAGCGCTTTACATGAGGATCAACAATATAACAGAAATTCAACGATGTAACAGAAAAAGTTCTACAATTACACAATAAATCCCCAAAAAATAGGCAATACAATTAGGAGAGGAGAGAAAGGAGAGAGAAAAGTAGTGGGGGGGGGGGGCAGGGGAGGTGAGAAAGGGAGGATAAGGGAAGAGACAATACGGAGGGACCAAAAGAAGTCTGTCTAAAGACCGACTGGGTAGGTGATGACCAAGGAGGGAATCCACGGGTCATCTCCCCTATAGCTAAACCAGGTAGCTCCATTGGGCATCAGACAAAAAAGTTCAGTCTAAATACATTGAGAGAGGGGAGAAGGAGAAATAGAGGGAGGAAGCGGGAAGAGACGACAGGAGGGATGAAAAGAAGTGCAACAATGTGGTTTAACAGTATAACAGAAAAAGATCAACAATTACACATTACATTAAACAATCAGCAATACATTAGGAGAGGTGAGAAAGGAGCGCAAATAGAAGTGGGGGGTGGCTAAAGACCGACTGGTAGGTGACGTACAAGGAGGGAATCCCCGGGCCCACTGCTGTAGGATGAGAGATATTAAAACTTTTGTAGACTTAGAAATGAAAATCCGTATACCAGAGACTGAAACTTAATGATGTTTGCAGATCCACCATTGAGCATTACACCCTTCATTAAAGATAGGGGTGAAACATGAGCTCACACACTTTCGAGAGATGGGGGCAAACAGAATAGGCACAATCTGGCAGATGCATCAACCAAAATAGCTCACTGTAAAATAGTGAATCGGTAAAACAGGCCGTTACCAAACGCAAAACCTGAAAACCCAATGCATCAACCCCAATACCGAAAAAAATAAAGAATCGCAAAATAACCCAGCGGTAAATTACCAAATCGCAAATTTGCAAATCGGTAATACCGAGATTGACATTAGCCCCCGGAAATACTGAATTACTATTAAAAAATCGCTACGATATGCACCAAAAATCGCAAATAACGAAAATGTACCAAATCGCTATTTGGCATGAGCAAAATAAGGGGAATCTCAACCAGCAGGTAAAGTTGGTTGAAGGAAAAAAAAAAAAAATTCAGACAGGTGGATACAATCAGAAACCCTTCAAATATGCCTCTGGAGACCCTGTATGTCTTCCAACATGGCTGCCCTCTACGTGCTTGCTAGGAGGATGAGAATCAATGCTGCAGCACAGCGCAGGAGGAGGATCCAGGAGAGGGTATTCAGGGTGCGCATCACATTGCTGGGCCAGACAGAGGAACTAATCTATGACAAGTACAAACTGAATCGTGCAATGATCATGCGCCTCATTTCTGACCTGGAACCACTACCACAGTACCAGACCCGTAGGACCAATGCTATACCTTCCCACGTCCAGGTCCTATGAAGCCTGCACCTGCTGGCGTCTGGAAGTTTCCAGGGGCTTGTAGCAGTAGCCGGAGGCGTGTCGCAAAGCACACTTTCACGCTTCTTCCGCAAATTCCTAGATGCCCTGCTGAAAATGATTCATACCCACATTCCCCACAACCCCACAGCAGTTGGACCGCACCAAACAGGACTTCTACCAGCTGGCACAATTTCCCCATGTCATAGGATGCGTTGACTGCACGCATATCCCCATCTGTCCCCCCCTCAGACAACAAATATATATTCTGCAACCGGAAGTCCTATCACTCCATTAACTTGCAGGTCATGTGCAATGCCAAGCACAAAATAACAGACATTGTAGCACAATTTCCTGGAAGTACACCGGACGCATACATATTCCGACACAGTGGCATCCACAGGCGACTGCTCAATGGTGAATTTGGAGAGGGACACCTACTGGGTACATACTTATGCCTCATCATTAACTCCATCCTCGCATATGTAATTGTATTCATGCCGCTAACCCTTTGCTCCCCACCCTAGAGGTGACAGCGCATTCGCCTTGCGTGAATATCTCCTCACTCCCTACCTCAACCCAGCAACACCTCAGGAGCAGCGCTACAAGGCAGCACATATCAGTACCAGGAATGTGGTAGAACGAGCCTTTGGCATCCTCAAGAGTCGCTTCCGGATCCTATACAAGACAGGGGGTGCCTTGCAGTATGACCCCGTAACCTGCTGCCGGATAATAGAGGTGTGTGCCATGCTGCACAACATTGCCACAAGAAGGGGGATACCAATGGAGGTGGACGGAAATGACAACTTTCGTGCACAGCAACCTACCCCCAACACCAACAGGCACACGTGCCTAACACAGCTGAAGGTCAAAGGAGCCGGACATACATCACACAACATCACTTCAGAGACAGGGAAGAATGAGCCATCACAACATAATCTGGTGTGCACATGTTTAATGCACATGAGCACTTGTCAGGTGAATATGATACGTCTACATGACGCAGACTCAAAGCATTGTTAAGGATACATATCCGTTGTCATCACAGGAGTATCTTGAAGTAATGTAGGTGGCCCATGGTTATATCACCATGGCCAAAGACCCTATAGAAAATGGCTATTTGTGCCTTCCATGTAACCCCCAGCCTCCTGTCGCGTGACTCCTCCACATCACCACGATGTGTGTCAGTGGCTGTGGAGCTGCGCGTACTGTGCCTCCTATCGCTGGACTCCGGCACAGAGACGCTGCTGATGCTTGATGCAGCCTCACTTCCCTCCTCCACCCCCAAATTGCTGGCACTAAAAGTCCCAGACTGCAGATGCTCCACTGCAGTGGTCACTTGGACCAAGGCCTTGGCCACATCACTACAATAATGGCCCAGGTCGACCTGCAGTGACCCAGATCTCCGTGAAAGTACAGATGTGCTGTTGCAGAGCTTTGTGATGGCCCTAATGGATGCATTGGAACGGAGCAAGTTCTGGCGATGCCACCGGCGCTCGCTGTGCTGCCCTGTAGGACGGCATGGGTGAGCTCCTGTAGGCACAGTTTGATGTCTCTGTTACCCTCAGCAACGGCTGTGGTTATTTCACGCACATAGTCTGTCATTGTGCCCATTTTGCTAGCCAATTTTGCCATGTTAATGTTAATTGCTCCCATGTGTCTCCCCTGCAGGCGCTGAACACGGAGCATGCGTGACTCAACCACACCGTAGCCGCGTGTCGGCTCTTCAGATCCCTCTGCAAGTCTTCCCAGGAGCCTGCCCCGCTGTCTGACTCAGACACGTGCTGGTGTTTGAGCTGGCGGAGTGACAATTAACTGTCGTGGAACATTTGTGGCTGCTGGCCTCTGCTCCATCTCCATCACCAGCAGGAAGGGGACATTTGCCCTTTGGCTTGGTGGTGTTGTCATCAGTAGTGGTGGTGGTGTTGTCCACGGTGGTGGTGGTGATGGTGGTGGTGGTGGTGATGGTGTTGGTGGTGTTGTGGGATGACCTCCCTGCGGAGTCTCTGCATCGGTCCCTGCCAGGGCTTCTGATATGATGAGGCATCCACCGCTGTCATCAGAGTCCAGGGGTGATGCATCTGTGTGTGAAACAGTGCATTGTTATTATTTTGTCTAAATGCATATTTTTTGCATACTTTCGACAACATAAATGACATATTTGGATAGACTATTGGCCCTGTGCTGCTGGTCTCATTTCTTTAAAAATGGGGATCATACATGCACACTTGGATGACATGACTACGACTCCCATGATGCAACACTTTGGTGAGGGTATATGCGTTAGGCACTACTGCACTGTGATTGGCCTGTGTGGATGGGCATGGGTAGACAACACGCTGCGTATCAGCACAGGCCTGCATCTTATCTTGTTCTCCTGCCACAGCGCCGGAAGTGTCCAATTGGGTGACCCCACGACTGCCTCAGGCTCAATGGTACCCTCAACGAGTTCCTCAAGGGCTGTGTTGGGTGTGACGTTGGATGTCCCCCCTCCTTGCCAGCTGCATCCTTCACCCTTTCTGCGATCCTCTCCTTCGCCCTTTTCCTGAGGTCATACCACCTCTTTTTCAGGTCCTCTATGCTGCGGTGCGTGACTCCAACAGCATTTACCCTCTCCTTGATGCGCAGCCAGATCTTGCGCTTCTCCGCCTCAGGCACCTTTAATGACAGATTACCAAACAGCCTGTCATGCTTGCTGCTCACCCACTCAATCAGAAGTTCAAGTTCTTTGTCAGAAAACTTCCTCTTCCTCTTTCTGGGCGTGTCTTTGTTTTGGGGAGCATCCTTCTCCATCCTGGAATGCAGTGGTATTGCTGGTTTGTGGTATCAGTGTTTCTCTCCTCAGCTCCTGTACTCTGCCTCCTCCTCTGAGCTCCTCAGGGCACTGAATGAAGCATGGGCTGGAAGACTTCCAGTTGTGATGTCATCAACCTGCTTCCAAGGCGACCTTTTTTTTGCGAATTCGCTAATACCGAACTCGCAAATACTGATTCGGTATTTGCTAATTCGGTATTTGCTAGTCTTTATTTTGGACTCTCGCTATCGTGGTTTCGGTATATTTTAACGATTTTTTGCGATTCGGTAATAAATACCGAATCTGTTGATGCATCGCGGAAAACGAGTCCTTATTTGCGATTCCTTATTTATCGCAAATAAGGACTTGTTTTACCGATTTTTGATGCAGATGCCCACATATCTCCACACTCCAATACATGGCTACTGGCACATATGTTCCCAGGTGCCAAAAAGTATGGTCTGTGGTGTGACCGAGAGCCACATTAATGCCAGAAGGGTGGCGGTCGGGTATAAGGTGGAGGTAGGGAAGAAAAACTTACATAGACTGGACAGTGAGTTGTGGAATTATTTTGAAGGTTTCATTCCATACAGCACTCTACATTAAGCACTTAGCGATTAGAAACATCATAGATCTGACCATACTGTTATGCTGGCTGAGTTGCTATCCCTCTACCACATCGAAAGATAAGTCTTATCTGCTTGCTATTACTACCTTGGGGAGTCAAATGTACAAGGTAAGCAACTTAATAACTTCACTTGAACTAAATAAAATCTTAGGTCTTGCAATCTCCTTATGCCTGTAGTCTTCAAACATTAGGAGTGCTTATAAATAGGCTCAGTTAGGGTAGTGAGTGCTATAACAAATCTCTGTCAAAGACCTCCCAACAATGTGTGCAATTCACTGTGGTGGACAGACACAAACAGACAACTTCCACCCTGACACAAAGGTTTAGCAAGGGCACTCGAAGGGAATGTTTGATCCTGGCTTTACCACTTTGCCAAAATATGCTGGTTATGAACTCTGGGGCAGATTACCAAGAAAGTGACGCATCTGTATAGATGTGTCACTTTCCCTGCACCACCAAGCAAAACCCTTGCGTCACCATGGAGGCGTCGTATTTACAATACGGCGCACCATGGCGCAAGGATTGACAGATGCGTCAGAAATTCTGACGCATCTGTTGACGGACAAGTCACGCATTGCTGGAGTTGTGTCGCAAGCACGACGCAACTCCAGCAATGCGTGTTGCGGCCTATTCCCAAAACACTGCTTAAGCCTGCTTCAAGTAGGCGTAAGGTTTTGACCCAGTGGCGTCCTAAAAGTCACGCAGTGAAATCTTGCAGATTTCACGGCGTCACTTTTACAAGGCTTTTCCTACGTGGGAACGCCTATCCTGCATTCATTATTCCTGACGCAGGTATAATGGCACGCAGGGCTTTACAACGTGACACATCTCCCTGGATGTGTCACGTTGTAAATGGGCCTCAACTTTTACACTGTTGCTGCCTAACAAAAGTGACGCAACGATGGAGCAAAAGTGACGCAAGAGGCTTGCAAATCTGCCCCTCCGTATTTAAAGTCTGCGAAGGTTCCATTGTACAGTGGCATTTCGTTGGTGAGAGTAGCCTTGAGTCTCAGCCTCATAAACCCCAGTTATTGTGTAAGGAACAAGATAGAAAGGGACCAGAAGGCATGCTTTTTAGTAATCTCTACCTACTCTTGTGACAAAATGTGCACTCTTGGGTAATCACTTTCTGAACATATTTATCTGCTCCTTTTCTAGCAGAGAGAGGACAAAGTTAAACTAAACACTGGTAAGAAGTACATGATAAGAAACTGGACTCCAACCCAACAATTATTTAATTTTACACATGGGGAGAAAACACCCAGTCTTATAGTCAAATCACTGAAATATGGCATAGTGAGAAAGTTTTAAATCTTGAAACAAGAAGTTTTGCACTATGGTGTGGTACTCCTGCTTCACCAAATTGTTTGATGATAGTCAAGCTATATCCTACCTATGCCGTTGCCCCCATAATTGCTATCATGTGATAGAGGTAGGCAAGCCACTGAAGGCTGAAGCTAATCCCTCACCAGGTGTTTGGCTCTGGGTCAGCATGAGGTTTTCTTGGATCTGTGAGCCCCAGACGAAAGAAGCTTTTGTAGTTATACACTTGTAGATCTTGATAAGTTTAAGGCTTTAATTAAGGAAAAACGACTGTAGGTGGTGCTCCTTTTCCAGCCAGCAGTCAATTGACTTTCTCAGGAACTCCAATACATCATTACCAAAGAATACTACAAAACAGAATATCTAATACATCACACATAGCTTCTTAAATACAACACATTTTCTCCCTTTTTCTATTCACAACATTAATATCACTTTTTTTTACCACTGAGTTTCTAGAGAAATACAAAGTGTAACTAAAAGGTTATTCACAGACAAAATCTCTCAAATACCTCGGTTAATTTCTGTGTCTGTCAAACTCTATGTTTCTTTCAGCACTTTCCTCATGTACTTTATTACCTAATACATCACTATGATCCATCATCATAAATCCACTACAACTTGCTGAGTCCTTTTTATTTCTCATCCCATCCTCGTCGCCAAATTTTGTAGTTAAACACTCGTAGACCTTGAAGAGTTTAATGCTTTAATGAAGAAGAAACGACTGTAGGTGGTGCTTACTTTCCAGCCAGCAGTCAACGGACTTTCCCAAGAACTCCATGACATCATTACCAGCGAACACTCCAAGGTTACTCACAGACAAAATCTCTCAAATACCTGGGCGGATTTCTGTGTCTGCGAAGCTCTATGTTTCTTTCGGCACTTGCCTCTTGTACTTTATTACCTAATACATCACTATCATCCATCATCATAAATCCACTACAACTTGCTGAGTCCATTTCATTTCTCATCCCATCTACCTTCTTCAAATTTTCACCAACACCCTTCTCAAACAATGCAACCCTCTGTTTGTTCCACTGTTCTCCATGATCTAATACAATATACAACTCGTGCACCTCTTTCACCTTAAAGGGGCCTCAAAACTTTGTGCAGCTACCTTCTAAATCTCCCACTTCTGTCTTTAACTAAGTCACCTGGTTTCAACTTCCCAAACGTCTCGAATTCTTGTGTATTGCTACCTTGACCATCGTTCTGCTTCAATACCATTTCCATCCATGCAGGAGACATTTTGGTGTTCACATCTTGCCCTCTCATGACCTTAAATGGAATCTCCTAGGAGGTGACCCCATTTTCAATCGTGTGATATGCCAATACTAGATCATCCACCATCCTTCTGACATTACCTCTATTGACACAAGCCATCTGAATCACACCTTTTATCAAGTGATTCGCCCTCTCGACAACACCATTAGCCTGTGGATTGTGAAGAGAAGTGCGAGAATGGCAAATACCACTAAGCTCCATAAAAGTCTTCATCTCACTCGAGGTCAGCTGAGTACCATTATCAGTGATGAGTTTGACTGGATAACCTTCTTCTCTGAACACTTCCTCCAAAACCTCAATAGTCTTCGTGGTCGTGATTTCATGCATAAACTTCACTACAAGCCATTTTGAATGTATATCAACCATCACCAGGGCAAACTTACACTCCGTTGTTACAACTCTCAATGGTTAAATGAAGTCCATACAAACTGTGTGCTACGGTTTACCAGGATCACCAATCTCACCCAAGACAGATTGATTACCAACTTTCAATCTCTTTTCCCTTTCTTTACAGTCAACGCACTGTCATCCATTCTATGACGTCCTCATCCATACCAGGCCACCAGAAGTTTTCACTTAATCTTTTCTTTGTAAGCTTTTGACCTAAGTGACCTTCCTGTGCCAGCTAAATAAGTTCCACGCTACTCCCTGAGGAGTGGCAAACTTATCTCCTCTCGATATCACATTTTCACAACATACAGACAGTTAATCAATAATCGTCACAAAAGGACGAACAGATACCGCACTCTCTCATCAGACTTCTTTATTAATATTTTATTCACCCCAGTTAGCACTTTGTCCACTCTTATACACTGAAACCAATGCTGTTTCCCTACCGCTCCTTGAGTTCTTTCTACTGCTTTACATACATAGGCTACTGCACCTTCATCGCCATATGCTTCTTCCCCTTCCTTGTCTACCTCTTCCCAAGGCAAAGGTAACCTGGATAGACCATCAGCTTAGGTATTCCTCCAGCCCAGGACATATTCCACTCTGTACTGAGATTCTTGCAACCGTGCAGCCAATCAAGCCAATCTTGCAGAAACTTTTGCCTCTACCTGGCATTGAAATCCTCACTAATGGTTTACGAGCAGTATGCAGAACTATTGGAAATCCCCATACATACATTCAAAAGTATTCAGCTGCCCATGCTGCAGCTAAGGCTTCTCTTTCCACCACTGAATAATTCCGTTCTGCACTTGTTAAAGAAAGAGAAGCAAAACCTACTGTACGCTCACCCTTTTTGTGCATTTGTGAAAACCCTGCCCCCACTCCAACAGTAAGAATTGATTATAACCTCGAGTCTAAAGGGGTTACCACTTTTGCATCACAAATCTCGTTTGATAACATCAAACAATTTTTGCTGATCTTCAATCAACACATATGTACAACCCTTTCGCAAAATTTCTTTATCTGTTCAGTTTTTTCAGCAATGGTTTTCACAAATGTTGCATAATATTCAACAAGTCCAAGAAAAGACCCAAGTTGATCTTTGTCTTGAGGTGATGGAGCTTTTCTTATAGCTTCTAACAAATCTCTTTTAGGTTTGATTCCAAAAGATGACAAGGTGTATTCAAAGTACTGCACCTCCTCAACACCGAATTCACACTTTTCTTTCCTGAGGGTCAATCCCGCCTCAGCAATTTTATCTAAAACTCTCTTGAGTACCATGTTGTGACTATCAGTTGACTCACCAAAGGTAAGGACATCGTATTGAAAGTAAACTACTCCATCAATATCCTTCAGAACTTGACTCATCATCCTCTGAAATACACTAGCCACAGAAGCAAGTACAAACAGCATTCTCGCGAATTGAAATATTCCTTCAGTTGTAATAAAGGGCGTAAGATTTTTGGAATCCTGATGTAATTTTATTGGTTGGTACGCACTTTTTAAGTCCGGTTTTGAAAAATGTTTTGCCCCTTTCAGAGATAGTACCAACTCTCCAATATTTGGAAGAGGAAAATTATCTGTAACAATATGTTGATTGACCATGCCTAAGTCCATGCGCAGACAGAAACTGCCATCAGATTTGCCCATGACCTCCACCGTAGAAATCCAACTAGATGTCTCAATCGGTTCAATAATGCCTTGAGTCACCTTTTCTTCCAACATCCATTTCATTTCTTGCCTGGCCACAATGGGAATTTTCTGAACCTCATGTTGGACAGGTATTGCACCTGGCTTCAACAATATTTTATGCACATACTTCTTTAATACACCAATGTTATCTGAAAACACTTTACTCGCCCCCTCAATGACATCCTTCACAGTCAATTCTTCCACAAGCAACACCTGATTAGGTGCACAGGGAATTATGATAATCCCTAAATCACCCTAAAATTGGAGGACCATTTTAAGCCATGTAAACCTTTCCTCTGACTGTTCTCCCTTGAAAGCTTATATCTGTAAGCATGTACCCTTCTATATCTATCTTCTCACCTTGATAACCTCCAGGGTTTATATATTTCGCCAACAACTTTGGCCAATGCTCAATAAACATACTTTTAGGTAAAATAGTGTACAAAGACCCAGAATCCACCATGAGTTCAACAGACACTTTCTCAATTTCAAATGTTGTTTTGGGTCTAGACTTCCTGGATTGACTATCATTATCATCAACACACAAGATGCTATCTGGTGTAATTTCATCCCCACTTCCTGAACGATTCTCTTGTACCACTGCTACATTAGTTCTACTGATAGACTTGCACATGCGAGCAAAGTGTCCTTTCCGGCCACAACGACTACACTCTTTTCCTAAGGCATAACAATTATTAAAATCAGCAGTATGAAAATTGCTCCCACACCTACAACATATTCTTCCCTGCTGTTTACTACTCTGGATGGTGTAACAGTACTACTCTGTTTGACATAGGCACCTTTCTTCACTTCTTTTACTCCTGACTTTCCCGTACTCAAAACACCTGCATCCTCACCATCAACACATGTTTCTTCACCATCGTTTTCTCTTCTTTCCATTTCCTTCATACATAGGTCAGACTGTTCACCAATTGAGCAATTTCTATAGCATCACGTAAAGATGATTTTTAGCTGCCCACAACTTTTCTTGCATTTTTTTATGTTTACACTGTACAATTAGTTGATCATGAATAATTTCTTAACTCATGACCCCAAACTGACATTTAACAGACAGTTCACGCAACCTAGAAACAAATTAATCTACTGTTTCCTCCATTTTTTGTGGTTGGGTATAACACTTTTACCTACACATTACTATATTGCTTTCTTTAGCAAAACGTCTTTCCAATCTGACCGTTGCTTCCAAATACACATTGATGACCATTACTGCCTACAGCCGCAGGCAAATACTTAAATACATGTTGATCATCCTTATCTAAAGTGCTCAAAAGTAATACTTTTGTCCTTGCGTTGCTGAATTCACTACCATCTAATGCCTCAATGTGATTTTCGAAAATGTCAATCCACTCATCCCATTCAATAGGTGTGGTTCCTGCTTGTACTAGGAAAACAGGTGGTGGAATAATTGCAGCTTCCATGGGTATATCTGCTGTCAACCCCACCCTTTTTTTTCCTTTTTATCCTTGAATGATGAGTAAACACTTATTTGTTCAAAGTGTGCCTATCCCCGATGAATGTGATGTGAAGGCACAAAGGAACTTTGGTGTGCCTATCACTGTACAGAGTGTGCCCAACACTGCAGAAACGTTGAACATTAAGTACCTGTAATGGTTGTTCCACACATCCGCACTTAGTAAACTCCTGAAAATCGTGCCGACACCACCTCTATGCTGAGACGGTTGCCATTTGCGTCTCACACTTAGTCACTGACACCAAAGAGAGACAAGATGCGAGGCATTATGTTATCAAAGAAAAAAACCATTGTGAATAAGATTACTTGGTACGTAAATCTTCCCAATTATTCAAAATGGCTGCTGGATACGTGCATAGTGACGCAATTACGGAGTCTACTGCTTGTGTGATGGTGAGCGCTGAGCTCAGCAGAATGGACTCCCCAGTGACATCCCAAGAGGAGCGTGGGGGATAACTTAATGCATGCAGCTGAATTTGAATGGGTCAGATGGGGTCAATATTGACTTACTTGTTGTCTTTCATGTAATATATATGAAATGTATATTCTGGTTGAAAATAAATAGTAGTAACGTCACCTCATCACAAAGCTCTACTACCATAGTACTCCTCCCTCGCCACCGAGTTTTTCACCAGTAACGTCACCAATTTCAGGAGTTTCTAGCGTGAGTTAACACGCCACCTAGGGCACAGTCGTCAAAGCTGGAATCGTTGCCAAATTTTGTAGTTAAACACTCGTAGACTTTGGTGAGTTTCAGGCTTTAATGAAGAAGAAACCACTGTAGGTGGTGCTCTCTTTCCAGCCAGCAATCAACTAACTTTCCCAGGAACTCCACTACATCATTACCAAGGAACACTCCAAAACAGAATATCTAATACATCACACATACCTTCTTAAAGCCATGCCCACAAATATAACAGAAGCCTTCCTATAACTTATGTCTGTCACCCACACTCTAATCTCAAATGCCAAGATTTAAAAACTTGCATGCTGATGAAAAATGCATTTATTAGCTTTTTGAGGAGACTTTATCATATTTTTAAAGGTTTGTTGCAAAATGTCTTTAATGAAGGTGGTCCTAATGATAAGTGGTACAGGACAACTTATTTGCTGCTTTTACTTGGCTTCAGTTAACATGTAAATAAATGCGTGTCCATTTAGCAGTTTTGTAAATGTTAGTGCATAGCCCAGTGCTGCTGTCCACCAAGGGGCTGAATTAACAGTCAGAAGGATCTCCAGTGGCGCCTGGTAATACTTTGAGTATCCCTGCTCTAGAAGATGATAACCATACTCACACAGCTTACTAAAAGTCCTGGGCCAGAAGAGATGAGAGACCGAACTGGGCAAGGTGATTTCTGACACTCTTGTGTGTAAGAAATCCTGTGAAAAATCCAGAGCAGCCATAACATGTGTAAATGGAAAGGAGACCATGTATAAGCTTCTTATACGTTGAAGCCATACACATGAAAAGGTACACAATTGGGGCAACATGAAATCCTCTAAATGCTGTAACGTCTGCAGCGATATTGGCTTGCTGTTACATTTGCTGTTGTGAAGTCAGGCAAATACTGGTGAGACACCCTCTGTGCAGTAGACTCCATGTTCAACACATACATCTTATTGCTAGGTCTCCTGTAAAGAGATGCCAGAATTTTTAAATTCCTTATTGGTAAACACATAACTTTAGCACTGGCGGAAGGAGTCCAATCTGTAGTGTGCCTTTGGGAAAAAGATATATCTCTCACTGAAAAAGACTGGCTTGGTAGGATATGGTAACTCCTAGCAATGGGAAAAACAAGCATTTGCAATGCAATAGGTCTCGCATTGCTGAAAGTTTGAGCTATTGGTGTTGCTAATAATAATGCAACACCAATAGCTCAAACTTTCAGTAATGTGGGAACTATCGCATTGCAAATCAATCGTGGCACCTGAGCTTTAGCTTAAAACATCTAAAGCGCAGGTGCCATGATAGCTACAAAAGTAAAGAATAGACAAAAAATGTTTTTCCATTTCTTTACCTTTGAAGCAATTGCGGCACCCGCGTTTTAGCTTAAGATGTATAAAGCTAAAGCACGGGTTCCACTATTGTAACAAAAGTAAACAAATAGAAAAAATGGCTGCTGCACGCCCTTTTTTACAAATGTATTTACTTTTGTTACAATGGCGGCACCCGCTCTTCAGCTTTAAACATCTTAAGCTAAAGCACAGGTGCGGCAATTGCTTCAAAAGTAAAGCTATGGAAAATAACGGTGGCGGCTGGTGGATTTTAAAAGGGGTGAGCAGAAATGTTATACCCAAGTATTATTCATGTGCAAGTGCAGCAAATGAGCCCAAACTTAAAAAGGTGTGTGCAAGGAAGTGGGGAGTTGGGAGAGAGAGAGGGTGGATAAGATGGTGGATTCAGTGATGGAGGCATAGAAACCCAAAAGGGATCACATGAGAGCAAATGAGGCAGAGGCACTCACATGAGAAATATGTGTCCATCTGTTCTGGTGTACATTAAACACTGTGTATTCCAGAAGCTTCAGCGATGTCACACAGACAAGAAGACAACGCAGTGGTTAAGCACATACCTACTGCAATCAAAATTGTCAAATCAAATGCCATAATTTCTACTCTAGTCATATATTGCCATTTGTCAGCCATGCATGGTCTGCCGAAGTTCATCAACACAATGACAGTGAATTCAGTGTACAACAATAGCGGCTACAGCCACAACATACCATAATTAAAGTCACACAACTGGCCAAAACCATAGTTACTGTTATTCCACGATAGCAGTCAGTATGAAAGAACACTTGGCAAGGGCTATGCGAAGAAAGTGGTAGTAAGATCCAGTATCCGAATAATTCAAAGCAGGACAACAGGACAAAAACATCCTCTCTCATTGCAAGGCTTTTTTTTGCAAGGTGCCTAATATTTTCTGACAAAGACATGTCTCTGAATTGAAACGTAAACATTAATCTCTGTGGTGTCCTTTTGTACCTCGCGGCTATTGCTGACGCAGCAAGTAATATGTGTATTTGATTTTCAATTTTTAATCTTATTTTGCTACAATCAAACCATATACAGAATATAATATCAAGTGATCACTCAGTAGTGTATTTGATTTTTTAACACGGGCATCAGAACGTTTCATGGATGTCACAATCCCCCTTAAATACATTTAAGCACATTATCACAATTAACAATCCACAAACTATAGTTATTAATTATATGGTTTCACTTGCTGGTTCCACAACAATGCTCGGACAGTTCTACAAATAAGATGAACATTCAATTAACTTTCATTTAGTTAAGCTATGCACACTCCTTCATTTCAAATAAAATATGTAGCACAATAAACGTAACTGTAATAAAACCTACTTTATTTGCAAAATGAGTTGGAGGGGTCAGCTAGAGGTGCGTTTGGCTGCACTGGCTCGTTTTGTTTGAATTCGGAAGGTCAGTTACTCTCTAATCTGTGGTAGCTCCTGTGGCAGAGCGACTCAGGCCAGCACTTCAGTTCGAAATTGGCAGGACACTTGGAAGGCCCCGGCAGTAATCCAAAAATGCTCAGTTCAGGCTGAGACAACGAGCGTGCTGTTATGGGCCATTAGTAAAATTCTGCCGCTTGGTTCTTTTCTTGGATTTCAAACACACATGTAAAGCACAGTACACGCTGCTGTGACGTTGTTGTTCCTTCAGTAGGCCCCAGCCCGCCAATCAAAATGAGTAACAGCAGTTGCAGAGGCCAGTGAAATGCCCAGCCTTTCATTATCTCCATAGACCTACCCCGCCCCTGCCCATTTACTTTAATGGCACTGCTCCAGACACGCCCTGAGCCATTTCGACCATTAATGCCAGATGCCCCAGTTTCTGTACTTTAGAAGCAATTGTGGCACCGAGGTTTTAGCTTAAGACATTTGAAGCTAAAGGGGGGGGTGCCGCCACTGTAAGAAAAGTAAATAAATAGAAAAAAGGCAGGCGGCCGTGTTTGACGATTGCAACAAAAAAAAGAAAAGCATGTCCTCCATTATTCCAGCTGAGGCGTGCCACGCGGGTTAAAAAGAGAAATAAGAGTTGCAGGAGAGCATGTCCTGCCTGCAACAGCAGGAAGGAGAAAGCCATTTAAGAAAATAGTGCTCTGACTCTGTAATTAAAATATACAGTGTAACAACACATGTAACAGGGGGAGTCCTCATGGGAGGTTACAAGAAGAAAAAAGGTGGTACTAAGGAGGGACTACTAAGCCTAATAACCAAAGATAAGTCACCATTTACAAAGGACAGGGACAGGAGCCAATTAAACAGATGGTCGGAAAGTGGGCGGAGCTTCATGCCCATTTCCTGAGTACAGCATGTCTGGACGAGACAGCCCAAGCCCTGCCTAAGCGAGACCTAATAACTGCATCCACAGAACAATGTGCTAATTCCTTTGACAAGAGCTGGTATCCTTTCTTGCAGTACTTGCCAACTGAGTTCACAGAATTAACATGTCCTCAACTCCTCAGCACCTCAAAGTATTAGGAATTATAGCAACGAAAATTTGACAAATCCCACTAATGTAATAATGGTAAGTGAGCTTACAGGAGGAGGACTGATGAAATGTGATTGAAGAGCCAGAGGTAATTTTTTTTTACATATGTCAGTAACGTGTGGTTTCAGTGATCCTAAAGGTTGGGGGGTTGACTTGTAAAGCATCTTGCAATTGTAGACACCTAGTTGCTCATTTGCTGGAGGATTGTAGGCGATGGTTTGCATTAAGACCTAAAGTTGAATATAAACAATTCATTCTTAACTATGTCTTCAGGTTACAGTAAATCAAAGTCAATGTTATATTTTCTTTGCACCAATAAGATTCAGTTGTTCCTATGATTTTCCTAGACACACCTGCTTCATAGGAAGCATCCATACAGTTCTATTGAAATGTATGCAATGTAAGCATGGGCGAATTTTGCGGATCTCGCGTTCGCGAATTTTGCGGATTTGCGAACTCGCAATCCGCAAAATCCGCGAATTCCCGCGAATTTGCGGATTTTTTTTTTTTTTGTGTTCGCCCGTGTTTCTGCCAGTTCGCGAGGGTTTTTACAATTTCGCAATTTGCGAACTTACCTGTCGGGTCGCAAGTTTTGCGAACTTGTTGTTTCTACGTGTCCAGCCTGTTTGGGACACTCTTCTTCATCACTGCCACTCTCTGTCACCACTGCCACTCTCTGACTACTCATGCCACCCTCTGGCCCACCCATGCCACCCTCTGTTTCATCACCACACCCTCTGGTTGTCCAGTGTACATTATTTTCGGCAAAGCAAAGCACACCTTCCCTGCCTCAAGTGACCTGAATTAATTTGGGGCTGATTAATGTGTCACAGAATATTTTTTTAGCTGGCACCTGCTTCCTTAGTGCGCCCTGATTAGTGATCTTTTGCACTTGCTAAGTGCTTTCATTGTTGCAAAATTAGTTTAAACACCTGCCCTGCCCCAACTGACAATAATGAATTAGGGGCTGATTAATGGATTTTAACTTCCAGCCTGGCTCCTGCTTGTCTCCCTTAGCTGTAATTCAGGACCTTTGTGGCATATGTGTAACTATTCTGAGGTTCAGAGCAGGGTCACATAATAGTTGCAACTGGCAACTGAACTCTGGAGGGGCCCCTCAGGAAGCACTACAGGAAATGGCTACTAATGATGAGCCTGAACTTTTGAACCTGGCAAGTAGTTTCAGTTTTGCTAAGATCGTATTTCTGCAATTTAGCACTTATTCGCGGGGCGCGAAGTTGTACTGGGAAGCCGCGAACTCACGCGAACATTGCGAGCAGTGCGAGCAAAATCCGCTGCTCGCGGATTTGCGGATTTTGCGGGAGATTCGCGAATCTCGCGGATTGCGGATTTTCCGAAAATCCGCAAAATCCGCGAGCGAAACGGATTTTCTGCCCATACCTAATGCAATGGTACATTTTATTACATCCAACATTTTTATTGCAATTATATGACCACTATGTTTCGTGAAAATGTTTTTTGCTTATATTTGCAATTTAAAAAATAATGCACCAGCTTACAATTACCAGCCCTTTTGGCTTTGACAGTGCTTGCAATGATCCTACAAATGTTTTTTGGTCTTTGCTCCTGTTCCGCAGTTCATGCAATAAAATGTTACAGAATATACAGTATATTTACATTTTCTAAATTCAACAATCAACTTTTTTCTTTATGAGATTCTCAAAGCTTCTTTCAGCCTTTTAGCACGTTTAAGGCTATATTTATGGCAACCTCACACTGCACACACAGCAAGCAGGGGTGTAACACAGGCCCCCTCAGCCCATGCGGTGCGGGGGGGGGGGGGCTCAAGCTCCAAGGGGCCCCCTCGCCACTGCACTCAGGCCAGAGAGCTCATGATTGAGCCCGGAGGGGGCCCCTCTACGTACCGTGCAGGGAGGCCCCCTCATTTTTCGTTACGCCAGTGACAGCAAGTCACCTTTCTGCGCTGTGTGACAGGGAAGGGCTGGAATGCACCGTATTTAAAAGAATACAGCGAATTCCTGCTGTTGTCCCTGCACTGGTGACGTTTTGCCTGCCTGGCTCCCATGCAGGCACCCTTGAACAAATGTGCAAGAGTACCTGAGTTCCATGCCTGCACAAAAACAATCCCTGGATGCACATTCCTCCTTCTATGTGTGCTGCAGAATGCTGCATGCATAGGAAGAGGAAGTAACGAGGAGAAATAAAGAGATTTCTCCTTGTTACGCCGCCCCTGGGAAGGTGTAGCGTTTTGGCATATTCACAGGAATGCGTCAAAATCCATGGGAGTTGCGTGGAAACACCCATGGGACGGTCATGAAATGTCTCCCTGGGGCACAATAACGCAATGCACCGATTTGCGCTGCACTGCGTTCTTCATGATTTATCAAGCCACTCGAGGCCACGCAAAATGGCCTTACGTGGCTTAATAAATCGCATTTTAGGGCTTGCGTCGTGCATGCACCACGTTGCTTGGTGCAAACGCGACCCAAACCTTTGATAAATATGCCCCTTCGTTTTTCCCCCTACTGAAATGTAATCTTGGAAGTATCTTGTTCTTCCACACCCATGAACAGGCTGTGTATAAAATTCTGGAACAGCCCTTCTGCCAAAGTCAGGCCCAATAGTATCCACACGAAGTAGAAACTCAGCATGACTTTGGTCAAACAGAAGTTGTTATTGAATGCAAAGATATCACAGCCCTAACTCAAGCAAATCCGTGCTACCGGAAACCTTTAGGCTATGACTGAGGTGAAAAACCTTCCTTGGGTATAAATATTTTCAAACATAGAGCGATCACGCATAGTGCTTTCACCCAGATGTGCTGGTTCTGGTGTTTAATGCTTTATAGTGCTTCAGTAGTGGGACCACTTCAAATACTACACATCTTAACTTTGGAAGGACCAGATTTTTACTACTGAGTCGCAGTGTGAACCCGTGAGTCGAGAAGGCACCGGAGCGAGAATTATCGTGGAATTTTTAGCCCAAGACCCGCCGAGGTAGGGAATTGAACCCTGGTCCAGGGCCGATCTCAGCTTCCGGGTCTGCCGCCTCTAACCCCTGAGCCACACTTCTCCACATATACATCCACAGCCGCGCCTGTCTGCTGTTACTGCGACCAACTGCATCAATCTAAGGGTGCCAAGAGCCATCCAGGTGACATGGTCCTCGTCTTCAAAAGGCAATTTCAATACATCCATCTGTCCTTGATGGACACACTTTAATATTACTATGCAAACGCTACACGGAGTATTGAGTAGTGTGAAAGAAGTGCTCTTCCGTTGCCACAGTGGTTGCCATGAGGATGGTAGCCTGTCTGCACCTGTTGCCATGGTGATATTGGTGCTGGCAGATGGAGTTATTAGGGTGATCCTATTTCTGTCTTTAATGGACGTCGTTGTGGCGTGATTTCTATCTGTCATGGTACTCATGGAGACACTGGTCCTGGTGACCATGGCGCTGCCTTTACTGCCGCCATGTTGGCATTGTTTCAGCCTGCAAATGTTACTCTGGTGATATTACTTCCGCCTGTCATGATTATCAGGGTCAAAGGAGTTCTGTAACCCAGTCATTGCAGGGCTAATAGAGTAACGCGTTCCTTGGCCTCTTTGCTCGGGTAGCGCCGCACCGCGGGCCCGTTCCTGGTCTAATGGTCCTCGGCCAACCCACCGCACGTGATGACATCTCATTAGCCCTCCTCGAGGCATAACGCCGAGGCCCGTTGGCAGCAGTATGTTAAATTAATGCTAGCGTTTACTATGACACGGTGGGAATTTGTCAGAATAAAAGTTGCTTTATTTGTCCTCTGGGTCGCATGGAATACAACGAAATCCACTTAGTGACAGAGCTGCTGCAGGGGGTGAGACACTGCCTGTCAGAGCTCCAAGGCGCGCGGGCAGGCATCCCTCCTCCAGCTGGGGCTGCCAGGGGCAGGCGGCGCGGAGTGTGCGCGAGGCCTGGGCAGACTTTAGGGCAGCGCTGTCAGGGGTGTAGGCTTACTACCAGTCAGGAACAGCCACGATGTTTAGGATAAGAGCTATTAGGCGGCAGTGTGTGTTTTTGCAGGCAGGGGCGTAGCTTCAGCAGTAAGTTCGGGCTCGGGTAGGGGGGCTGAGCTTCTGATATTCCAACAATCACGTTGGCACGTAATGTTAAACTACATTATGCTTTATGCACGAGCAGGGTGCGCACAAGAGGGGCAAAGGGGCAGTGGAAAAGTAGAGGAATGCAGATTGGCTGGGGCACTAGGTGAGAGAAAACACATTGTTTTGTGAAATAACCAACATTTTTGAAGTCTTTCCAAACAGCGAGAGGAAGAGAGTGTGTGTAAAAATTCCCGTATTCCTGGTGAAATGCGACAAACACCTTAGCCATACACGACTGAATGCAGTCCTGTATCCAACTATTTATCAAAAAACATACATGTATTACACACACACCCGAAGCTGCGCCCCTGTATGTGGGGCTGCAGGAATGAAAAGAGCTTCAAGGTTCAACATTGACTGTGACCCCAACGTCCCCCATGTCTGTCTGGCCTCAAGTGAAGCCTCGCCCTGCAATCCGCACTATGTGACGCAGTTTATTGGGGACCGCGCTTAACCCTCGCTTTTTTTATGCGTTTGTTTGTTTATTAGCCCTTAAAATATGATGCACCATTTAGGAACATGCGTCATAAACCGGTGTGATTTTGCACATGTGGACAAATAGTAATTGCGTCTGTTTTACGTGCATTGTGTACCCCCTTGCACTTGTGTTACAACCAGCACTACCCGCCATGTTGGGGGCACTGGAGGGAACCTGAGCCTAATCTGCATTCAGCTCTGGTTTAGCCCTCGTGATAATGGGCGGACACCGCGTTTTCACAATTTTCAGCATTGTCTAAATGAACCAGAAGTAAAAGTCCACTCACTCTATTAGGAAATCAGCCACTTTTTGCTACCTTTTGAGAAATGCATGTCTGCAGAGGGACCTCCACGGTTACCATGGTGATACCAGTAGTGTGTTACGGTTACCGGAGAGATACCGGTTCTGACTGTCATGGTGACCATGGTGATATTGATTCGGCCTGTTTTCATTAGCAAGGTGATACTGCTTCACCGCTGGTTATGTCCTGATTTCTTTATCGATCTTCTTGCTACATATGGAACGCGTTTGTGACGAAATAACACAAATTCCATGATCCTGTGGATTCTTAGGAAATAGCAGTATTTAAGGAAGAAAGAGAATGTATCATTTCTTTCTTGTACATCAAGGAGGTGATTGGTGCCTGAGTCCTGGGCAGCATCTAAGACTTCCTTCATTCCTTGGGGCGGTGATGAAACTCTTCTGTTGCAAAGATGCGGCCTGGGCCAGTTCTACAGACGTTAAGCTTTCTTTAACTCTTGTCATTATTGTGTATTCTTCATAATACAAACAGACAACTCAAAAAGCAGGGTAGATTACACCAAAACCAGTATACCGGTAATAGCAGGCCCATCACATCACCAGAAGAAGAAAGCCATAATATCTTCTGAGTGCAAGTACTTTGATGGGACCAGTTGCTTTAGGAAAATCTTAAATCATGGAATTCTGGACTGAAGTTGCAGAGTAGAAGCTTGAGCTTCCGGCTTGTGCATGTGAGACTCTGCAGCCACAGGGCAGCAGCCTGCAGATCTGTGACCGCCTGGGACTCTGCAATCACAGGGCAGAAGCCTGCAGAGCTGTGGCCACCTGGGACTCTGCAATCACAGGGCAGAAGCCTGCAGATCTGCAGCCGCCTGGGACTCTGCAGCCACAGGGCAGAAGCCTGCAGATCTGCAGCCGCCTGGGACTCTGCAATCACAGGGCAGAAGCCTGCAGATCTGTGGCCGCCTGGGACTCTGCAGCCACAGGGCAGAAGCCTGCAGATCTGTGACCGCCTGGGACTCTGCAGCCACAGGGCAGAAGCCTGCAGATCTGTTACCGCCTGGGACTCTGCAGCCACAGGGCAGAAGCCTGCAGATCTGCAGCCGCCTGGGACTCTGCAGCCACAGGGCAGAAGCCTGCAGATCTGTTACCGCCTGGGACTCTGCAGCCACAGGGCAGAAGCCTGCAGATCTGCAGCCGCCTGGGACTCTGCAGCCACAGGGCAGAAGCCTGCAGATCTGCAGCCGCCTGGGACTCTGCAATCACAGGGCAGAAGCCTGCAGATCTGTGGCCGCCTGGGACTCTGCAGCCACAGGGCAGAAGCCTGCAGATCTGTGACCGCCTGGGACTCTGCAGCCACAGGGCAGAAGCCTGCAGATCTGTTACCGCCTGGGACTCTGCAGCCACAGGGCAGAAGCCTGCAGATCTGCAGCCGCCTGGGACTCTGCAGCCACAGGGCAGAAGCCTGCAGATCTGTTACCGCCTGGGACTCTGCAGCCACAGGGCAGAAGCCTGCAGATCTGCAGCCGCCTGGGACTCTGCAATCACAGGGCAGAAGCCTGCAGATCTGTGGCCGCCTGGGACTCTGCAGCCACAGGGCAGAAGCCTGCAGATCTGTTACTGCCTGGGACTCTGCAACCACAGGGCAGAAGCCTGCAGATCTGCAGCCGCCTGGGACTCTGCAATCACAGGGCAGAAGCCTGCAGATCTGTGGCCGCCTGGGACTCTGCAGCCACAGGGCAGAAGCCTGCAGATCTGTTACTGCCTGGGACTCTGCAACCACAGGGCAGAAGCCTGCAGATCTGCAGCCGCCTGGGACCCTGCAATCACAGGGCAGAAGCCTGCAGAGCTGTAACCGCCTGGGACTCTGCAATTACAGGGCTGAAGCCTGCAGATCTGTAACCGCCTGGGTCTCTGCAATCACAGGATAGAAGCCTGCAGTTCTGTGGCCACCTGGGACTCTGAAACCGCAGGGCAGAAGGCTGCAGAGCTGTGGCCGCTTGGGACTCTGCAATCACAGGGCTGAAGCCTGCAGATCTGTAACCGCCTGGGTCTCTGCAATCACAGGATAGAAGCCTGCATTTCTGTGGCCACCTGGGACTCTGAAACCGCAGGGCAGAAGCCTGCAGAGCTGTAGCCGCCTGGGACTCTGCAACCAAAGGGCAGAAGCCTGCAGATCTGTTACAGCCTGGGACTCTGCAATCACAGGGCAGAAGCCTGCAGATCTGTTACCGCCTGGGACTCTGCAACCACAAGGCAGAAGCCTGCAGATCTGTTACCCCCTGGGACTCTGCAACCACAGGGCAGAAGCCTGCAGATCTGTGACTGCCTGGGACTCTTCAACCACAGGGCAGAAGCCTGCAGATCTGTTACCGCCTGGGACTCTGCAACCACAGGGCAGAAGCCTGCAGATCTGCAGCCGCCTGGGACTCTGCAATCACAGGGCAGAAGCCTGCAGATCTGTTACCGCCTGGGACTCTGCAACCACAGGGCAGAAGCCTGCAGATCTGTGACTGCCTGGGACTCTTCAACCACAGGGCAGAAGCCTGCAGATCTGTTACCGCCTGGGACTCTGCAACCACAGGGCAGAAGCCTGCAGATCTGTTACCGCCTGGGACTCTGCAACCACAGGGCAGAAGCCTGCAGATCTGCAGCCGCCTGGGACTCTGCAACCACAGGGCAGAAGCCTGCAGATCTGTTACCGCCTGGGACTCTGCAACCACAAGGCAGAAGCCTGCAGATCTGTTACCCCCTGGGACTCTGCAACCACAGGGCAGAAGCCTGCAGATCTGTGACTGCCTGGGACTCTTCAACCACAGGGCAGAAGCCTGCAGATCTGTTACCGCCTGGGACTCTGCAACCACAGGGCAGAAGCCTGCAGATCTGTTACCGCCTGGGACTCTGCAACCACAGGGCAGAAGCCTGCAGAGCTGTAGCCGCTTGCAACTCTGCAATCACAGGGCAGAAGCCTGCAGATCTGTAGTGTAATATAGTTGACTGTCTAGTAGCTGGGGTGGGCGGAGCTAGGTGGGCTGAGGGGAAGAGGAGGGGTCAGTACAGGATGAGGGCAGATAGAGTAGGGACGGGGAACGAGGTGGATGCAAGAATAAAGAGTTAGACCCATGCATCAGTGTCAGTGAGTTATTGTAGTGAGACACTACAACTGGCGACGAGGGTGGGATAAGCAAAACCCACAGACCCAACACCTCGTGAAAACACCCTGTCCCGAGCAGCAGCCTACATTGAGCTGTAGGGCGTGACTGAACTGCTGCCTCGACTGAAGAAGCCATCAGCAGGCGACCCGGCCCCTCTGCAGACCGTGAGGGAGCTGAGAGGAGTGATTGAAAAGAGCACTGAAACGCTTGGTGCCAGAGAAGAGCCCTTCGCGCTCAAAACGCGAGTCACGCCGGCAGCGTGTGCAGTGAGTAGCCCCCATAACGACAGGAGTCGGGAGCCCACTCCGACCCTGTTAGACCCCCAGAGACCTGGAATAGGCGCCCGGCGGTGGGAGAATCGGTCCCTGAAAGAGCGGCTGCGGAGCGCGACTGAACGCCGGAGAACAAGAGCCTGAATGCCCGTGATCGGAAGAAATCCTCACGCCCGATGCGTGTAACTTGGCAGGGTGTCGGTGCTGAGGCGCGCGAAGAGCGCAGAGTAAGGCGGGAGCCCCCCCCAACCTCACCTGGTGGCCGTGGCAAGCAAGAGAAGACGAATCCTGGTGAGTGCTGTCCCCAGAAAGTGCCCGGTGAAGAGTTGTGACTGGAGAGAGCAAGCCTCGTGGATGAATGGTGGCGGCCATCTTAGAGTCAGGCGCTCGTCAGGATAGACCCCTTGACTATCATAGAGCGGCCATCTTAGAGTCAGGCACTGGGAAAGAACAAGCATTGGCGACTGTGATGAAGTAAACATTGGCAACTGTAAATGAAACAAGCATTGGTGACTGTAACAAAACAAGCAGTGACACATGCAAGCAAGCATTGGCGAATGCAAGTGAAGAATAATAAAGCGCTGGAAAGACGACAAACAAGCACATGCAAAGGCAAGAAGCGGTCTAAGAAGACAGGCATTGATAAAGACAAGGAGAGAAATAGCACAACAAGCATTGGCAAATGCGAGAGAACAAGCATTGGGATACGGAAAGCAACAAGCATTAGTAAATGTGGAAGACCAAACAAGCGCTGGCGAAGACCAAGCAAGCATTGGCGAAAGACAAACAAGCATTGGCAAAGACCAAAACCAGCATTGGCGAAGAACAACCAAGCATTGATAAAAGCATATAAATAAACATTGGTGAGAAACAGCAAACCAGCACGCGCACCTACAAAGGCGATGGTGAACACATGCCGAAGAGCGTAAAAGGGAGGAGCTGCGGGACAGAACCGCACGAGATTCAAAAGGAGGCAAGACTGCGAAGGACGGTCCCAGAAACAAGCACAACATACACGGAGGTGACTAAAAGACTTGCACTAGCCTCACCGCGGAAGAGTCAGTAACCACCTGCCACTAGCACGCGATTCGAAAGAGAAGGAGCCCTGTGACTAGCACAGTGCGGCTGGATAGTGGACATTTCGGAACGCAGGAAATCCAAGTTCTAGTCACTGGCAAACACAGTGGTGATCGCAAGGATTAGTAACGCCCCAGCAGATGACCAGACCCAAGGCCTCGACCAAAGAGGATTAACTAAAACTACGAGAAGCCGAGGGAACAACCCGTCCGAATACAATCATTCAGAATCCTTTCTCATGGCGAGGGAAGAAGTAGCACAACGACGCAACCCTTGCATCAGAGCACCACCCTCAGGAATGCAGTATGATACCTGGAGTCTGTGTCTCGAACGGAACCAATGGCTGGCGACATTGAGTGACTTCCTGGACGCCAATGGTGAACAAAGAGAGAGAAAATGTCTGATGCTGCTCCTCCATCTGGTGGGTCCTGAAGGCCAATGCCCAATCAGAACATTCTCCAAAGAAGACACGGAAATCTATAAAAGACTCCAAGAGAAGCTATGTGCCCGTCTCTCCGCACAAGCAGAAGTGGATCATGATCGCATCGTTTTCAACACAGCTCGGCAGGAACGAGGCGAACCATTGCCAACTTTCATCATTTGGTTGCAAAACCTGGTACAAGGCTGCCATTTCAACACCTTTACGAATGAGGACGCAGTTTGACTCCGGATAATTGAAGGCTGCGCAAACCCCGACACAAAGCTCAGGATCTTGCGAGGAAAGTGGTCGTTAGAAGAAATCATCAGGAAGGCTGCAATGGGAATGCACGTCAAGGCAAGAGACAGATCGAAGGACCCAAATCTGAAGGCAAATTGTCAAGATGCCTGGACAGATGAAACTCGGAAAACAGACAAGACAAAAAGGAGAGAGAGGGAAGGCAGACCAATGAAAAGACAACGGGAGAGACACAGTGACGAGGAGTACTCCGAGTCAATCAGTCAAAGGACAACCTCAAGGAGTTCTTCAACCTCAAGGTGTCATTCAAAAGAATACTCAGAGTCAATCAGTCAAAGGACAACCTCAAGGAGTTCTTCACCCTCAAGGTGTCATTCAAAAGAATACTCCGAGTCAATCAGTCAAAGGACAACCTCAAGGAGTTCTTCACCCTCAAGGTGTCATTCAAAAGAATACTCCGAGTCAATCAGTCAAAGGACAACCTCAAGGAGTTCGTCACCCTCAAGGTGTCGTTCAAAGTCTGACGAAGAGGGAGCGTCAAGTGGGACAGACCGCACTCCTGGACAAGAAGGCAACCTGCACAACAAGAGAGTAAGAAAGACAAACCATAGAAGAAGAAATCAAAATGGTCAAAACTGGAAGTCGGTGCCAGAACATTCTTCACCAAGTTGTGAAGATGAGTCTGAAGGAACATCATCCAGCAGGAGAACACATCACACCCACATCATGGGTATCCGAGCACCAAATAAGTGGGAAGAAGAAATAGGTCGCATAAGACGACCTGACCCTCCCCAACAACGAACAGGAAAAGACCAATGCATCAATGACACTGGGGACAACAAAGAAACTGAGAAGACGTCGTTGACAGGTGAGAAAGGCAAAGATGGAAAATCTCAAGAGCAAACACAAAGAACAAGCACGTGGTTGTTGAACAACTTCTCAAATGAAACAGTGCCAAAGACAAGTCGACGAAGGCGCCCGGAGAAGCGCCTTAAAGACAACCCTGAGTCAACGAACAACGCGTCACTGCCCACTCACTTCAGACATCCATTACCCAATGCACCCTCTAAGGAACGCTTCAAAGGGAGTATGGCCAGGAACTCCTCTGATTCAGAGAGCGCGTCCGTCCGATCCTGGAAGTCGACAAAAGCCTTCTCTGACCCAGAAAGCACGTCTATGGCCAGGAACTCCTCTGATTCAGATAGCACGTCTGTCCGATCCTGGAAGTCAAGAAGAGACTTCTCTGACCCAGAGAGCTCGTCTGTTCAATCCCGTGAGTTGACTGAGTCATGGTCCCGACGACAGCCATGGTGTCAACCACCCGAACGCACCATGGAACCAAAGGACATCCTTCACATCAAGAGCAACACGTCACACACTAAGGACGCTGAATGCTCAGTCACGCCACAAGACAACCTGTCATGTCAGTCACCAGTATATCTGGACATAGTTCGAACACCGTCACCCCTGAAGGGGTCCGCGAGGCTGACTCAAAGGACCTACAAAAGGAAAACAGAGACGGTGGACCTTAATCACAAGACAGGAAGGGACCAGCCATCCACTCCGCATGGAAAACCGGACATGTCAGCAGAGAGAGATCATCAGATGAAAGAGAAACCTGCCTATGCACAGATAGCCCACGAGCTCGCCAGACAACCCGAGGCCGTGAATGAGTTGTCGAGCCACACCGTACTGTCTGGTATACATGACCCTAAATTGGAGGGCAATGTTGCCCTCGACCGGACTAGACAAAAGAAAGTAAAAGTAGATGCTGGTGCTCAGAAGAGGACCAGAACATTATCTACTCATGAAAGAGATCGGGCATCTGAACCAACAGCTACACTGCAGGAAGGAAACATGATGACTGCGGAGTGTGAGAGTAAACAGTTCAAACGCGACGTGGTCAAGAATGCCCTGATCCAGACAACTGAAAGATTGACCAAAGCCAATCACCACTGATTCGACACTACTGAGGTTTGAAGAACAGACTGTCCGCCGACCCGCGTGGTGGGTCGAAGAATTGCGAACACTGAAGACATTAAGCTCATTTTGCTAAGAAAGGGGGAGATGTAATATAGTTGACTGTCTAGTAGCTGGGGTGGGCGGAGCTAGGTGGGCTGAGGGGAAGAGGAGGGGTCAGTACAGGATGAGGGCAGATAGAGCAGGGACGGGGAACGAGGTGGATGCAAGAATAAAGAGTTAGACCCATGCATCAGTGTCAGTGACTTATTGTAGTGAGACACTACATGTAGCCGCCTGGGACTCTGCAACCGCAGGGCACAAGCCTGCAGATCAGTGGCTACCTGGGACTCTGAAACCGTAGGGCAGAAGCCTGCAGATATGTGGCCACCTGGGACTCTGCAACCACAGGGCAGAAGCCTGCAGGGCTGTAGCCGCCTGGGACTCTGTGCAACTGCAGGGCAGAAGCCTGCAGAGCTGTAGCCGCTGGGACTCTGTGCAACCGCAGGGCAGAAGCCTGCAGATCTGTGGCCAACTGGAACTCTGCAACTGCAGGGCAGAAGCCTGCAGAGCTGTAGCCGCCTGGGACTATTTGCAACCGCGCGCCAGAAGCCTGCAGATCTGTGGCTGCCTGGGATTCTCTAATCACAGGGCAGAAGCCTGCAGATCTGCATCCACCTGGGTCTCTGCAACCACAGGGCAGAAGCCTGCAGATCTGTAGCCACCGGGGTCTCTGCAATCACAGGGCCGAAGCCTGCAGATCTGTGACCACCTGGAACTCTGCAACTGCAGGGCAGAAACCTGCAGAGCTGTAGCCGCCTGGATCTCTGTGCAACCGTAGGGCAGAAGCCTGCAGATCTGTGGCTGCCTGGGACTCTGTAATCACAGGGCAGAAACCTGCAGATCTGTGGCCACCTGGGACTCTGCCACCACAGGGCAGAAGCCTGCGGATCTGTATCCGCCTGGGACTCTGCCATCACAAGGTAGAGGCCTGCAGAGCAGTGGCCGCCTGGGACTCTGCAATCACAGGGCGGAAGCCTGCAGAGCTGTGGGCGCCTGGGACTCTGCCATCACAAGGTAGAAGCCTGCAGAGCAGTGGCCGCCTGGGACTCTGCATTCGCAGGGCAGAAGCCTGCAGATCTGTGGCCACCTGGGACTCTGCAATCACAGGGCAGAAGCCTGCAGATCTGTGACCACCTGGAACTCTGCAACCGCAGGGCAGAAGCCTGCAGAGCTGTAGCCGCCTGGGACAATCCAACTTAACTGGAGCCTTGATACTCAGGCATCACAGCAGCAGACATGGGGGAAGATTTTGAAAACGTATGCGCTGGTTTAGCATCACAAAAGCAATCTCACCCATAGACTGCAATGCAAAGAGCTGCAGCAACCCTGGAGCGCAGAATCCAGACTCAAAGCTGCAGATGATAAGGGCCGAGGGCGGCTTTTATAGCCAAGATACAAGAACATTTGATAGGTGGAGGCGGGTCAGAAAACATCCACGGTCCATTCACTTTGTACAATATCCAGACTAGACATATCACCATAATAGCACAGTGAAAGAGCAGTAGTATCTCATATACGAAATATTTGGCAGAGTCAAATGTAATTTTGAGAAAAAAGATGCATCCTTAATCAGCCCAGCATGGTGGATAAACGATAATGTTTTGTCCCTTTATTCTTTTTCTTCCATTGCCTTAAAGCTTCCTTTCATAATACACAGTGTCCTCTCTGGATTTTTTTCTATGGTTCATATTGGGTGCAAAGGTATCTGTATCTATGTATATAGTATTTCTATTCAACACACACTAAGAAAGGGGTGAGGTACTACCCTTCCTTTGTCCTACCTAAGTACTATCCAATCACACAAACAGAAAAGGAAGAGGAGAATTCAATACACCTATTTCCTCTTGGGAAAGCCCTAAATTATTTTAAAATTGCCCTCACCCTCTAGATAGTGGCATGTTCATCATAGGGCCTGCTGCTACAGTCTGGCACACATCAACACTCAGTGGGGCAAAAAATGTATACGCTTCGGGGCAAAATATCCCCTCAAAAAGAAAGGGATCTTCTATGCACAAAAAACTTTTAAAACTACCTAGGCAGGTACCCTCCTTGTTTTAGTCTAGGGCTCTCTTGGCACTGTTAAAAAAATATATAATTCGGGGTAGGCCTCGATGATTGGTTCCCTATACCCCCTATTGCCGTTATCAACATGTTTCGGCCTTTCCAATGCCTCTTAAGGTTAACGGCCTTCATCAGGATAAAATTCCTTATATTGTTAAACCTATACTTTTCCTCGCTATAGTGACTTAATGGAGATCGGGGATCCCTATTCTGCCATACTTGGCAGTTTAGGACACACTTGTAGGAACTTACTGAGTTTCACTTGATTAATTCCGTAACTGGAGTTGGAGTGGAAAGACGTCCTGTAGTCACATATTTGTCAAGGGTCCAACATCGCCTCTAACGCCACTCTCTGCCCTCAGAAATAGTATTTCTATAGCGTAGCCCTAGCCAAGAGGCAGAGGATTCCGTAATCAACTTTTCGGTGCTGGGCTCCATTTCTTGTGATTTTCCTTCCTTCTTTCTGTCTGCAAGCTCACAGTGAGCATCGAGTAAGATGCACACATGCCGCCTAGCAGAGATACAGACAAACAGACAGGTAGATAACACTTAAAACAGCAGTACAAGCATCTGGTAGTGAATTCTTCTGCACTGAGCTTGAACCTCTGGTTTCCTAGAAGGCTTATGAGTACCTTGGAATGGTGCCTGGTTTAAGGTTGAGAAGGCATCTCGGACAAAGCCCTCTATCAGGCCAGGCCGCTAGAGTCCTTTGGCATGCCTTTGTAGAAAGTCATGAAGGATCCATGGAGTCATGGCCTGGAAGAGAGACATCTGAATATGTCCCTCCACTGTCACAGGTGATCTGTAGGCATGGACTGTGGAAGGAAACTCACACCGAGTACAAGTGTAGATGGCTCCCAGATAACGCTGCAGGCAAGCCCTTTTTTGGTTGTTTTTAGGATCAAATCTTTTTATTGTTTGCAAGACAAAAATAAACAGCAAATCATTGACACAGCAAGCCGCCTACAACCCTCTTCCGGGCCGGCCACGTTAAGCAAGCACATATTGAGAAAACAGGATGAATCATTCTAAATGGAAAATGAAGTACACAGCAAGTTGCCTATAACCCAAGCTGGACCGGGCGCATAGGAAGAATAGTGGGTGTGGAGCATCTATGTACCCATTTGCATTACTCTTGTCAGGAGTAGCTTGAAAGGCCATGAATATGGTGAGGCGTTGCTGTGAGCAGTGTGGATTCCGCCTTTCCATTGAAAATCAAAGAAAAACAAATGAAACTCAGCGAATGAATGAACTAAATAAACCTACCCTCACCCCTTCTGACTAGGACATGGAGAAAATGTGGTGTCACAGGAAAGATGGTGTTGACCAGCAACACTGTGCTTATAATGCCTTTCCGTCTCGCTGTTCAGGCGGCAGCAGTTTTAATATATGTAAATATGCAGGGCAAGTTAGTTATCTAAATTCTTTGGACAGGATGGCGATAAACTGGCCCAGATTTTCACATAAAGTGCGGGGTCAGCATTAGCAGCCATTAAGAGTTGTTCCATTCCCAGCAACAACCAGAATTAGAGGAGCCATTGGCTGTGGTCTGGGAGTTTAACTGAGCCCAATTTGCTAAGAGCAGCCTATGCGCGGCATTAAGTGCCATAGCTATCTGCCACCCCTTAATGGACCGGAGCGGGTAAATGAGCATTGGGAAGTCCCAAGGGTAAATAGGCGGGGAGTCGTGGAAGCTCTGTTCTAAATGCACTGTTTATGTCATTCAAGATTGACTCCCAGTATCTTGTAAGCTTGGAACAGTTCCAAAGGAGGTGTATTAGTGTCCCAGGCTGCCACAAACTCTCCAGTACATACCGTCACAGAGCGCGTTCCATTTCTGGACACATGCCGGCGTGTAATACCAATATGTGTCCTGTGTTATATGTTGTGTGGTGGGCGCTATAGTATATGTCCCACCAATCCTTATCAGAGGGCTACGCCCGAGCTCAACATCTCATCGAAGTTGACCTCGAGTCTTGTGTGAAGGGGAGGCTTTCATTAGAAAGCGATAGGTTTCGGAGATAAGTTTCTTATCGTCAATTTTTTGAAGGGGGTCATGGGTCTGCTTGCCTTAGATTGGATATCCGGGCTGAGCAGACAGTGCGAAAGTTGAATGTGAGTAAACCTGTCGGTCTCCTCTAGGGAATATTGCAATTTCAGCTGATCAAAGGGAATTAAGCCAGTGTGGTCAAAAAGGCAGCCAATCCTCTTCCAGCCACCTTCCAGCAAGCATTTAGCAACACCTGGTGATGACCCAGGGGGAAAATCCGGGTTTGTAAATAGCGGGGTCATCTGGGAAGGGAATGATGAGAGTCCAGCAGTGGTTGCCAATTTGTCCCAGATTTTTAGGGTAGAGCTTGTGACCGGGGAAGTGAGAAGACCCCAGGATCTGTGCGACCGGGGAAGCCAGGCTTCCCTCCGGATGTGTCTGGTCCATAAAGACCCAGTGCTTCTCTGTTATAGGGAGGTTCCATTCTGTCAAGTATCTCAGTTGGGCGGCCTGGAAGTATCGCAAGATCTTCGGAACTCCTAGTTCCCCCTCCTATTTAGTGCATTGGAGCAGTAATTTTTGCAATCTGAGCTTAATCCCTCCCCATATAAAACGATCTACGTCACACTGAAGTTGGTTGAGTTCCCCTGGAGGTGGGGAGAGAGGGAGCGTCTGGAAAAATGAAAAGGGCCCTGGGTAGCACGTTCATCTTGACTGCGGCAGCTGGTATTGTAGAAATTTGAGCATCACGCTCACTTGCAATTACTTTATTTCATCGCGCATAGCTGTAAAGCAGCATTTGTAACTCGCGCTCGACTGCATTAGCATACTAAACATAGCGCGTGATTGTAAGGAGCTCTGAACATCGGGTTCGAGTCAATTAGCTTTTAAAGTGCATTCTGAACATCGCGCTCGACATTGAAGCACAGCGCCTGAGTGAAACTGACCTGGCATCATCGCGCACGATAGAAATTGTGATTTTAAACATAGCGCTTTGACTAATTAATAGCACCGTACCTCGCATCATTTTCTGCATTGTGGTTTAACTTCACGTGATTGTAGCTGCTGCTGACATTATTTAATCTGCATTCTTGTGCTGCCTCGACTGTGCATTCATTGTGGTATTAGCTTTGCACTAAACATAGTCTGTCCCAGTTTCACTTTCCAAACTCCATTTTGGAACCTGGCTTGTTGTTTACTCGATTGTCCCGCCTACCCTCCCAGCTAACGCCTCCCTGCTGACCCTCCCACGCTCCGCCCCCCTCGACTATCCATTTAAGTCGAATGCCCCAACGAGCAGCGTCCACGCGCTACGGCCGCGCCGAAGGTGCGCCAAAGGTAAGCCCGTCTACGCCGGTCCGCGCCAAGGCCGCGCCCAGCGCCAGACCCCCTGGCCCCCGTCCCACCCACCCCACCCACATTACATACGCCGCCTCCACCCTCTTAGCCCTAAACCCCGGCCGACTCCCCAACTGCGCCCAAGCCGCCCCCGGACACACCCATGGACCCTTCTCATGCAACTCCTGCAAGTTTGACGGCACCAAGACCAACTCCTCATCCACTAACACCAAACAGAGACCTGACACCAACCACCTTAAATGCATCCTGCTCAAAACCCGCTCGGTCCACAGACACGCCATCGACCTCTGGAATCTACTAGACACCATCTCTCCGGACGTCGCCTTCCTAACAGAAACATGGATGAACGCCTCCTCAGCTCCAGACATCACCATTGCCATCCCGGAAGGTTACAAGATCATCCGAAAAGACCGCACCAAGCAAACAGGAGGAGGCATCGCTTTCGTCCATAAGAACTCCATCCGCATCTCAACCATCTCAGACGTCAACCTCGCTAGCGCCGAGCACCTTCACTTCCAGATCCACACCGACCCCAAGACCACACTCAGAGGCACCCTCCTCTACAGGCCACCAGGACCCCGTGCACAATTCAGTGAAGACATCACTGGCTTTATCACCCCACACGCCCTCCCCTCCGAGGATTACATTCTATTGGGAGACCTCAATTTTCACCTGGAAAAAAGCAAGGACAGCAACACCACTACCCTGCTGGACAATCTCACCAACCTCGGACTCAAACAACTTGTTAATACCCCCACTCACCACGCAGGTCACACTCTCGACCCTATCTTCACCTCCAGCAAACATATCTCCTTCAGTCACACCACAGCTCTCCATTGGACGGACCACAGCTGCGCTCACTGTATCTACAAAAAGACCACAACCCACAACCATCCTCAACCTACTCTGAGAAGAAACTGGAACAAAATCACCATCGACCAGATCTCCTCATCGCTTCTTCAAAACCCCCCTGCTCACTCTTCGAACCCCAACCAAGCAGCCATTAACTTCACTCAATGGCTAACCAACAGCGCCGACAGCCTAGCACCCCTGAAAAAACGTCAAATCAAACTAGGCAGCAAAAACGCCCCCTGGTTCAACGATGATCTTAAGAAATCCAAGAAACTCTGTCGCTCCCTTGAGAAGACATGGAAAAAAGACCCAAACACCAGCACCAGGGACGCGTTCAAAAACGCCATCCGCATACACCACCAACTGATCCGAACCGCCAAGAAAGCCGCTTTCAAAGACCGACTTGATAACAACGCCCACAACAGCAAGGAATTATTCAACATCGTCAAAGAGTTTACCAACCCCACTGCCAACTCCAACGACATCACTCCCTCTCAAGCCCTTTGCGACTCCCTAGCTTCGTTCTTCCACGACAAAATAGCAGACATCCACAACAGCTTTGACAACCATCCTGGAGACCAACCCACCATACCTTCTGCCGTACCCCCACCCCCCTTGAACATCCTTAATGACTGGAACCCAATCTCCACTGAGGACACCATCCGCCTGATGAACTCCATCCACTCAGGATCCCCCACAGACCCATGCCCTCACCACATCTTCAACAAAGCTGACTCCGTCATCGCACCCCACCTCCAAGATGTCATCAACTGCTCCCTTAACTCCGCCACCTTCCCGGAAAGCTGGAAACACGCCGAACTCAGCGCCCTTCTGAAAAAACCCACAGCTGACCCCACCGAACTCAAAAACTACCGCCCCATCTCGCTCCTTCCATTCCCGGCCAAAGTCATCGAGAAAGCTGTCAACAACCAGCCGCCTTCCTCGAAACCAACAAATCCCTAGACTCCTCACAGTCTGGCTTCTGAGCCAAACACAGCACTGAGACCGCACTCATCGCAGCAACGGACGACATTCGAACTCTACTGGACAATGGAGACACAGTCGCCCTCATCCTCCTCGACCTCTCCGCAGCCTTCGGCACAGTCTGTCATAGCACCCTGTTACAACGCCTCAGAAACATAGGAATCCAAGGAAAAGCACTGGAATGGATCACCTCGTTACCTGCCGGAAGAACCCAGAGAGTCCGCCTCCCACCATTCAAGTCAGAGGCCGCTGAAGTCATCTGCGGCGTGCCACAAGGATCTTCATTCAGCCCCACCTTTTTCAACGTATACATAAGCCCCCTCGCGGCCATCGCACGCCAACACAACCTCAACATCATCTCCTACGCTGATGACACTCAACTGATCCTCTCACTCACCAAAGACCCTAACACCGCCAAAACAAACTTACATAAAGGAATGAGAGAAGTAGCCGAGTGGATGAAGCTCAGCCGTCTGAAACTGAATTCCGACAAAACAGAAGTCCTTATCCTAAGTACCTCCCCCTCCGCCTGGGACGACTCGTGGTGGCCAGAGTCCCTTGGAAAAGCACCCATCCCGCTGGACCACGCACGTAACCTGGGCGTCATTCTGGACTCCTCACTCTCGATGACCAGACAGGTCAACGCCGTTTCATCATCTTGCTTCAACATCCTTCGCATGCTCAAAAAAACATTTTGCTGGATCCCCACCGAAACTAGAAAAACGGTCACCCACGCACTGGTTACAAGCCGCTTGGACTACGGAAACACCCTATACGCCGGTACCACCGCAAAACTTCAGAAAAAACTCCAACGCATCCAGAACGCATCAGCCAGATTCATACTAGACATTCCGCGTAAAGACAACATTTCTGGTCACCTGAAAAACCTCCACTGGCTCCCCGTCAATAAGAGGATAACATTCCGCCTCCTAACCCACGCACAGAAAGCACTTTACGAACTTGGACCCGAATGCCTCAACACACGACTTTCCTTCTACACCCCCTCCCGCCAGCTACGCTCCTCCCACCAAGCCCTTGCTGCTGTACCCCGCATCAACAAAACCACCATGGGAGGAAGATCCTTCTCCTACCTGGCAGTCAAAACCTGGAACTCACTTCCCACTCACCTTCGCCTCACTCAGAACCACCTAGCATTCAGAAAGCAACTTAAAACCTGGATATTCGACAAGTAATTCCCCACCCTTCTCCAAGCGCCTTGAGACCCTCTGGGTATGTAGCGCGCTATATAAATCATTTGAATTGAATTGAATTGAATTGAATTGACAGAGATGGGCGCCGCCATCGTTCCAAGTCCACACAAACAGCGGGCCTGAGTTTCAAATAATTGGTGCACACTGTTTTCAAGTTCTGGGACACCACTATCCCCAGGTACGGGAGCTTAGCCTCTACCCAGTGGAACACATAACGTGCTCTGTATTGGGCTGAAAGGAAAGACTTAGGATTTGCAACTTTTTAATGTTTATCTTGAAACCTGATACAGACCCAAACGTATCCAACTCTGCAATGATAGCAGGGAGGGAGGAAAGGGGCTTAACTGAAAATATAATGTAATCGGCATAGAGGCTGATCAAGTGTTGATCAGCTCCGAACTTTATGCCTACCACAGTGGGGTCGTCTCTCAATCGCTGGGCAAGTAGTTCCATGTATAAAGTAAAGAGGCGCGGGGAAATCGGGCAACCCTGTCTCGTAACCCACTCCACACAGAATCCCTCCAAGCTCACACCATTAACCCGGACAGTGGCACTGGGTGCGCTGTAGATACTATGGGCCAGATGTAGGTAATCCCAGTTTACCAATTCTTAAATACCGAATCATACCGATTCGGTATTTCAGAATCGGAAAACGAGATGTAGTTAAAAAAATCGGTAATAATTACCGATTCGGTAACAATCGGAATTCCCAATCGGTATTTACCGAATCGGAAAATACCGAATCGGTAAATACCGATTCGGAAAATCCCATGCAACCCTAAGGGCTTGGAGGCCCATAGGGTTGAATGGGATTTACCGAATCGGTATTTACTGATTCGGTATTTTCCGATTCGGAAAATACCGAATCAGTAAATATGAAAATAACCCATGTGAGCCAGTCAACCAATCAGGAACACCCACCACACCCCACAACAAAGCAACCGAGGAACCATCCAATCAGATGCAACTACACCTCCCCAGTACCTGGAAGTGGCCACACCCATGCAGGTGCAGAGCAACTGAACTGCTTGGAGAGCTGGAGGAAACACACAGGAGCAGGCTCCCCTGATCATAGCTGAGCAGCATAATGGAGTCCCAGGATGGCCAGAAGGATGGAGCTGAGCGTAAGAGGAAGATCAAATTCAGCCCAGCAGAACTGCAGGTGCTGGTGGAGGAGGTGGTCAAACACCACACCCAGCTCTTTGGTAAGCAGTCTCTGCATGTTGCAGAGTCTGTAAAACGGAACACCTTGCTGCAGATCCAGTCCAAAGTCAATGCAATTGGGGTCATACAGAGGGACATAGATGACCTCAAAAAAAGGTGGTATGATCTGCGGATCATTGCCAAAAAGAAAATTGCTGCACAGAGGAAAGGAGCCGCAGCCACAGGTGGAAGGAGGAGCCGTGCACCAAGACTGACAGACCTGGAACAGCTGGTGAAATCCACCCTGGAGCCAGAAAGTATCCATGGGATCGGGGATGCTGACAGCCTAGCCAGAGCTGCAAGAAAACAAGGTGAAATGCATGGACATGAATCCCCACCCTATTCCATGACCCCTTCCCCAATGTGGGTGTCTGCATCACACTCCAGAACTGGTTTTAGTTTTTACCACCAATGCATCATGGAAGAAGTAGTCATAGGAACATACATCAATGCAGTCAACATTGAATTCAGCATGGCATGCCTCACACTACATCCATAAGCAGTTGAGGACTAGGCAATTGTGTGATAGTAATGTGATTTAATAATGTCACACAGGTGAACAACACCACTGACCCATTGTCCATATCTGCCCACAGGAGAGTCATTGCGCAGTACAGCTCAGGAAAGAGAGGAGAGGGCACCGGCAACGGAGATGAGGGAGAAAACACCCGACAGATCAGGACCAAGCACTGTTCTTGAAAAAACATCCACAGCGTAGGCAGCCACTACACCGGAGGAAACCACCACACCACAGCCACTGTCACCTCTGCTGTTTGGGTCACAACATTTTGAAGCACCTGCACTTTCCCCAACACCAACCTCAGTCATCTGTGCTGAGAAGGCCAAGGAGGTATGATGTGCCCCCTCTCAGGATCCTCGAAACATCAGATGAGGAAGATGTGGAGGCTCTCCCACCAACTAATCCACCTCTAGCTGACCACGCTGGGCAGCAGAGTTCATCTGGAGCAGTGCGTGCTGGTGTCCGAGGCCGTAGGGTACGGGACAGAGACGAAGGCCAGGATGGAGAGGGGGTCTTGTGTGGTCTTGAGGCCACCATGGTGAAGGTCCAGCACCTGCAGGCAAAGGGCATTTTAGCGGTACATAGACAGGTGTGCATATTAAACAGCAGGATGTCCAACATCGACAGGGGGATTGGCTCCATTACAGAAAGCATGCACTCCATGGCAGAGGGCATGAGGGAAATGACACAGTGCATGAGTGCTCTCTGTGACAAACTAGAGAGTGACCCCTTCGAGAGGCGCAGGGATCGTCAGTGTGTGCGGCAACAAACCAAAGCCATGAACTGGCTTGCCACTGCAACCTCCCTGCTGTGCCGGCGCTCTGTCGCCATGCAGGATGACATTGTGCACTGCTGCACCGATTTGTCGAGGGGGATGGGGAGAGTCACCTCTGCCATGGAGGTTTTGCTGACACACCAGGCAGCCACTGCTGGAGACACAGGTGTCGGGGACACAGAAGACTTCACCAGCACGAGTGGCTCTAGCACTCCTGTTCCTGATATTCGTAGGAGCAGCAGGCACCAACCTGCTGACCCAGGCACCACTGCACACATTGACACCCATCCCCGTACATCCTGCACTGTAGTGCCTGGGAGCAAACATTGACAATGCCCTCAACCCACAGGACAGGTCACGGTGAGGTCAACTGTGGCCACCCAGTGTGGAATACAGACATTGTAGTACCATGGTGTGGTACCCGTAAAGTGCTGTAGTGACTATTAAACTACGTACTTCAAATACTAAGCCTGCCTGTGTCTCCTTACTTACTTAGAAATAGCTGCATGTGATTTACGCCTGTCTCTGTCTACCATCTGTTGCTGGTGCTGCTCCTGCTGCATAGTGCTCTGCCAGTTCTGTTCCATCATCAATGTCCTCATGATGTGTGATCTCAACCTCTGTGCCTTCGTTGGTGGCAAGATTGTGCAGCATGGCACAGGTCGCTATTATTTTGCAGCAGATGATTGGAGTATACTGCCGTGCACCTCCACTCTTATGGAGGCAGCGGATCCTGCTTTTTAGTAGTCCAAATGTGCGTTCTACAATGCTGCGTGTTGCTCTGTGTCCCACATTGTAACGCCTCTCACTCCTGGTAGATGGATTCAAGTAGGGGGTGAGAACAAAGGACCGCAGAGCATATACACTATCTCCTAGGTGTAAAAGAGAATGCCATTAGTTACATACTCATGATTGATCTATCTGCATTGACTATCAGGGTGTGTCACAGTTATTTACCTAGCAGGTATCCATCCCCGAAATCGCCGGCAACAAGGCGTGTGTATATACCACTGTTCTGGAAGATCTACGAGTTGTGGGTACTCCCTGGGAATTTAGCCACAATGTCTGTTATGATGTTGCCAGCGTTGCATATCACCTGCACATTGATTGAGTGCGTTGACTTCCGATTCCTGTAACTGTGTTCTGTGGCTGCAGGTAGGCAGAGTGGGATGTGGGTGCCATCTATTTAGCCTATGACGTGAGGGAAGTGTGCCAGTTGATAGAAATCTGTTTTGGTCTTAGCAAGTTCCGCAGGCGTGTCAGGGAACCTAATATAATGATGCATTCTCTGCATCATGGCCTCAAGGAACTTCCTGAAGAAACAGGACAGGCAGCTCTGAGACACACCACCTACTGCAGCAATCACACTGTGGTAACTCCCAGAGGCAAGCAGGTGTAGGCTACACAGCACCTGCACATAGGGTGGGATGGCGTACACCCTTGGTGTTGGGTGATCCAGGTGTGGGTGGAGGTCCTTGATCAAGTCCAGGATGGTTTGGGGGTGTAGCCTGTACCTTTGCAGTATCTCTGGCTCAGTCAGTTGGAAGAGTGTTATCCTCTGCCTGTAGACTTGTTCCTGTCTTCTCCATAACCTCTCTCCTGCTACATGTAGCCGTAGCCGCCTTGCTATGACGTAGAATGCCGCCATTCTGGTTGCAATGTTGCATTTTGGGACCTTATTTTATAGCCTGCACCTGGTTACCACCTGCTTTCAATCCATATTATTTATCGACTCTTAAATACCGAATTTCATGAAATTCAGTATTTTTTTGGTTTCCTACAACTTGAAAGTCATTTTTTACAATTTCTTAAGTACCGATTCGGTAATTGAGAATTCAGTAAATAAGGATTCGGAATATTCCGAGTCGGTACAATACCAACTCGTATTTACCGATTCGGTAGTATTTTGAATCCTACATCTCATTTTCCAAATACCGGTCAGTAACGGCCGAAATTACAGAATTTCGTCCGTTACCGACCGGTATTTGGCTACCTACATCTGGCCCAGAGTATCCAGCTCATGAAACGCTCGCCCATCCCAAAGCTTCAAAGGGTCCTAAAAAGATAGAGCCATTGCACTCTATCAAACACCTTCTCCGCGTCTACAGCTAGGAGAAGGCCCTCCTCACGAGAGCGCTAAACCTTATCGATAAGGTGGCACACACGCTTGGTATTGTCATCACACTGTCTCGAGGGACAAACCGGCTTGGTCGGGATCGGCCAAGTCTGGCATTAAAGGACCCAAGCAATGTGCCAGATGCCTGCAAACAATTTGGCATCCACGTTAAGTAAGACAATTGACCTATGTGAGCTGCAATGTTGAGGATCTTTCCAGGGCTTTGGGATTGCCGATATAGTGGCTTGTAACATCGAGTTGGTCAGTATACCAGTTTCTTCAAAGGAGTTAAAGAGACGGGTTAGAAGGGGCACTAGTTCATGGCAGAACGTCTTATAGAAGATGGAGCTGAACCCGGTCACTTGATGGATTTAAGCCTTGCTATTGCGGATATTACTTCTTCTATTTTAATAGGTTGATCAAGTGCTTCAGACTCCAGGGAGGGGAGCGGTGTGATCGCAGCAGACTAGGTGTACAACTGGGGGGCCGAGCCATCCCAGAATCTCCCTTATAAAGGTTGGCATAGAACGCCCAAAATTGTGCAGCAATGTCCAGGGCGTCGGAGGTCGTTTGGCCCGAACATGTGTGGATAGCTTTGACTGCTTGTTCCTGCTGCTTACTGCACAGGCAATTGGCCAACATCCACCCACCTTTATTAGTACCAACATGAAATTTATGTTTGAGGCAAAGCATTGCATATTCCGCTCTATCCAAGTCAAGAAGCTTGAGTTGGAGTTGAGCCCGCTCAAGTTTGCGCCTGATTCGAAGGACTCCAGTGCATTTGTGGATGTATTAGAGCTCTAAAACCGAGTTTTCCAGCTCCTCCCTCTTGTTCCTTCAAACTTTATTGTCGTGAGCGGCTTAAATGCACCCCTAACTATCATTTTGAGGGTCTCCCAGATGGCAGAGAGAGGGACTCCGTCATTGTCATTGATGTCAAAGTAATCAGTGATTGTTTGTCAAATTGAAGAGATGACCTCAGGAGAGTGAGACGTTACTGAGACGTCGTGAGACGTTACTGCACGCAGATCCCATGGTGGACACTGTGGTGAGGGTGTAAAGGTTGTGAAGGTGAGTGTAATAAGCGCGATATCCAAAAGAGAGCGAGGTTCAATGGTAGAATCAGAGATTTGTGCCCAAGCTCAGGGAAAGGCCAAAAAGTGGTCCAAGCGCGCATAGGTTTTATGTGCTGCAGAATAAAACGTATAGTCAAGGGTGTCAGCATGCAGAAGGAGTCACAAACCACACAGTCCGCAGTCAGCTAACCATTTTAGACCTTCATGGGAGAAGGCCCCTGTCTGCCCAGCCTGATGCCCCAAACGGTCCCACAGCTGTCCAAAAGCAGGTTGAAGTCACCACCTACAAAGATAGCCTGATCTGGAGACTGAAGGGTCCTTGCAAGTGCATCTGTGAAACATTTCTCCTGCCCTTTTTTGGGGAGTATAAAGAGGAGATTGTGAAATGAAATGTGCCTAGCTGTGCCCGAATTGCCAATAAGCGCCCTTTCATCTCATATCATAGCATGCACCAATAATTATTTGTTGAAAGCGATTGGAGAATAGTATTGCCACTCCCTCCCCCCTCCCCCGCCCATTCTTTCCCCTCCCAGTCGACCAGAAGTGATGTGGAAATTTCCTACTCTGCATTCTATGGGTGTCTTTTGCTAATAAATATATTTCCTGAAAAAGACAGATATACCTTTGTGAATGTTTCAAAAGAGAGAGAGTATCGCAGATCTTTTAGTGGGGTTAACAAGGCCTTTTACATTGAAACGGATTCATTTAACCGCCATAGTGTGAGTAGTGGCGAAGGCTATGGGGGGGAACGTGGAAGGTCCGAATTGCTAGCTGCTCAATGGATGTGGTCTGCATGTCAAGGGAGGGGTCGGTGACGGAACAGCAAAGTAGCTAAGCCCGTTGATAGTTAGTTGGAATGGGAGCCCTATTCTCAATCCCAAATCCCACAACAAACACGAAAGAACAATAAACAAATAGTCCATAGAGTTCTTCTGTATCTGGAAGTCTGGATATATGGGGGTTACCAGGGCTGAGAGGGTAGTCATTGAACCAGATGTGTTGATGCCTCCGCCCTCACTCTGGATCATCAGCCACTCTGGTCGTGTACAATACCTTATAAAGGAGGGTCAGCCCGTTGTTTGTCGCTACCTGAGAGGGAACGCAGCATCTCCGACCGCTCTCTTGCAATAGTCGCCGGGTATGGCCGGTAAGGTGCAGATCTTAGGCCCCTCCGGGTCCGGCGGTCACTCACCCCTCGAGACCCCCTCATCTGCGATGGGAGTAAGGAAGGAGCCTTGGTAGGAGTGATCCCAAGGAGTTTGTACGCCTCTGTCATGGAGCGTAGCTGGGAGAACTTGCTATTCAGCTAAAAGTTAAGGAAAAATGGATGTCCCGAAGAGTAGGAGACACCTTGTGTGCGAAGATGGCTTGTGATCGAACGGAATTCCTTCAGTTTCAAAAGGGTAGATGCTGCTAGATCTTAGAAGAGTTTGATGGAGTGTCCGCGATACTGTATCTTTTACGTCGACATGGCCGCTTTGAGGATTGCCTCCTTGTCTGTGAAATTGTGGACACACACCAGTATATCCGCAGGTGGACGAGGAGGTGCTCTGGGGAGCCCCACCCTGTGAAACCTGTCCATCTTGATGCTGCCTGACGCGCCATCACCCTTGAATTCTTGAAATAAGGCTTGGACATAGCCCTCCAGATCAGAGCCCTCCGCACCTGTAGGCCCCCCGTATGCAAATGTTGTTTCTACGTGATCTATTTTCTAAATCATCAGTGTAGGCCTGGAGGTCTAGATGTTGATCTTGTAGGCGAATGATCTCTTGTTGCAGAGCTTCAATTTCAGCGTCTCTAGTAATGGAGCCCTCCTCCAAGACCGCCACTTGCTCTCCCACCTCGTCAATGTCTCAACGTGCCTCCCTGAGCTCCATAGTAAGGTCTTTTTTAACTGTCTGGAGATCCTCCCTCATCGTTGCAAATAGCGCTTCCAAGAATTCACGTGTCACCGAACCCTCTGCACCCCCTTCGTCGTCTGGCTGCTTAGCGACCTCAGGGGTGGTTTTCTCAGAGTGAGAGTCCGCTGCACCTTTGATGAACATATCTTTGACGGATGTCTTTTTTGCTTTTGGTAGAAGTCATAGCTGCTCACTAGTATGTCGGAGGAGCGCAGCGTCCCAAAAGCACAAATAAGTCCTTACTGGGTCCCCCTCTACAAACTACAGGCACTACTGAATGAGTTCCAGCCTCTGTGCTCTGTTAGCCGGCACTAGCAGGACCCAACTAGCTCTCCCTGAGCTGACAGTCATGCCCCACTGGGGATTTTAAATCCTACTGAATCCGAGCTACAATTGTCCAGTACACCGTGGCCGTCCTCTATCAGAGGCCCCCAAGGCTCACAGGTGGCCCAGTGAGTCGCTGAAGCCTCCCGGAACCAAAGAGTCATGACAAGCTCCACAGGAGGCAATTGACTGCTGTTTGCGGCCCAGTAAAGTCTCCACGGGCCGCAGAGACAGAAGCAGAGGTCTCTCTCTCCTAGGTGTAAGGGTGGGCCCCGGGAGGTTGAGGAATATTGTGCACAGAGACTCTGGTCGGGGCGATGTAGGAAAGGGCTATGGCGGGGCCTGACCATGAACCGCAGGCCCGGGAGACGGTCCCTTGTTGATGGGCCCCTCCAATAGGCCTGTTGGAGAGTCCAAGGGCAGGGGCATCTGTGCCACACTATCCCCGCCCTCGCCGCCCCCCTCTAGGGATCGTCAAGGCGAAAACACATAGAACAGCAGGAGGGCAAGCGCCGCAGCAGGGATTACCTACGAAGGTCGGGGCTGACATACGCTCACTAACCGCCACAGCTCCACAGGCGACCTCCCTCTGCTAGGCCATTCCTGCGCAGATCACCAGACCGGGGAGGAAGCTTCTTCGTTTCTCGCCGCCATCGCAGCAGTACCGAAAGTCGACCACCAGCACGGGGAGCAGACAACAGCCACTTTGGGTCAGAGAAAGCCCCAGGCGGAGGCCCGCACCCACCGTCGCCTCACTCCCGTTTCCGCGCCTAGCCGTGAATGCCTCGTCTCCTGCTAGGCCGCAGCGGGCGCCCGTTCCAATCTGTGTCGATTCGGGGTTTGGTGCTATGACATGGCTCCGAACGCTCTGTGGGCACCCTCTGACCGTTCGTTGACCCCCATTGTGCAGATTCAGGCAAAGGGGCTGCTGTGCTAAGTGCCAAATGTCGGAAGGGGACGGAGCGCTGGAAAGGCGCGACCGCTCACTCCGCCATCTTGGACACACCCATTTTTGGATGTTTTTAAGACAAGAAAAAAGTCTTTAAAAGTAAACAATATTATTTATGGGGACTTGTACTAATGGTCCCTTGTACCCCGTCCATGAGACTGGTCGGATACTTTGGTATTCACAGGCAAGGATGTATGTAGGTAGACTCAGATTGAAGGAGGACACAACACTGCCTTGTCCTCCCTTTCCCTCCTCCCTCACACATCCATTGGCTTCTCCTCAATCCCTTCATTTCCTGTTCAGGTCATTGCCTGTCTTGAGAGCAGAGTTGAACGGTGGGACCCCAAGATAAAGGAGAACCTAGCACTATAGGTTAAGTACAAGATGCCCTAGGGCGGGTAACTTGTACTTCCAACAGGCATGGGAGATTGCATCGACTTTAGATCTTATTTAAGAGGGATGTAGCAGGCACATTATTAGGAGCCAAGGAGGCAAGCAGAAAAAGTAAGACTTGGCATCAGGTTTCGAACCATCACCTATGGCATCATGATTGCATAATGGATTAAATGTAGTCCCAAGGGCGGTCTTCAATATCAAATCCATGTGCAGGTGACTGGGAAGGCGACAGTGCTGCTTAACTCTTACAGGATAGAAATATAACCCTCATGGGGTGCCCCCCCTCTCCCTGACAGCACTCGCGTATCAGGAAACCACCAACTGCCCGATGGCATCCTTAGTAGACTCCTTATATGTAGATGGGTCAAGAGGTTCCTGGTCTCACCAGGGCAACATTTGAAAGCCCTACTCCATAAGGCTTGAGGCACTTGTCATGCGCGCTAATATTTAGACATGAAGACACAAGAAGGATTCATTCTTCACTGACATAGAATTCAGAAACCACCCTGGATAGGAAGGCAGGATGCTGCCTTTCAACATCTTTGTGCTTCCTGCCAGAATGGAACAGCATGTCTCCTACCCATGGTTGGAATCAGCACTAAACCATACCAGAGATCAGTCGCTGGTGGCCAAAGGACTAGCACAAGTGTTGAATCCCAGCATGAGTGGGGCTTTCTGGCTGAGGAATACAAAAGGAGAAATCCCTCAAAATGCCACGCGTAAATAATGAATCTGTACACTTTTGGCTGTACCCCTGTGAGTGACCTTGGTCTTAGTACTTTTTCCAACCTTCAAATGTTCAATGGTAAGGTAATGCCAATGCAAATTGCAGCTTCTCCAATGGCAGATATGCTGCCTCCATTCATTTACAATGTACAGAGTCTAAGTGTTCACTAGGCTTGCTTTATTTTTCCTGCCAAGTCTGTGTCTTTAGCTCAGCGTAGGTAGGTACAAAAGCATCCTTCTTAAGCAAAGTGGGATCATTATTTTAATTTTTTTTTCAGTGTGCTGATCCTGCACAGCCACTTCTGCTGTTCTCACAGACAGGGACATTACGGCTACATGTTTATTTTATTTAAAATCTGTACAGCATGTATATATTCACATTGTAGCTTATATGTCACTTGATAGAGTCTGATTCACATCTTTGTCAAATTCTAGACTGTTATTCTAATGTGAACCGAACCTTTGCATGGACGCTATATTCGGGTGAAACTAAACTCACGCCCTTTTAGGAAGTATATGTCTACCAGGACTACATTCCATTATACCTTTGTCTTCTTTTAGATACAACACAATACCGCCTCGAGCAAAACATCAATGCATCTAGGCTCCATTATTTTATTTTGTCTCCTCTTAGATGTTTCTATGCACCAGGCCATTTCCTTTGACCCTCAAATGATAAACTCTGATAATTCGATGACCAAAGAAACGACCGCAAATTTAGGCTGCTTTGCTCCTTGTTTTTTCTTAGGTACCTTACCACACTGGTTTAATCTTACTGACGTCAAACTTTCGATGGCGCTTGAGGCATTTGGTCGTTTCGGTTTTACAATTCAAACAACATTGGCCCCCCTGTTGGTTTACTTGATACCTAGATGTTGTATTCACTTTGTTTTATCCTTTTATTGGTTTGTTCTAAAACATTATCCCTTTATGATCTGCTGATACCTCATGCTCAGTACACTATGATGTTACCCGAATGTAGTTTCAATTTCGAAACGGAATTTCACATCCGAACTTTGATACCTCTCTTGCGCCTTTGTTTAGTAACGTTGTACAAGTGTATGTTGATCCTCTCTCAGGTACATCAAAATAGGCATTATGCTTGATTTTCTGCTCCTTTTAAAAATGTTGGATTTCTTATTTGATTTCACCCATACACGACTCTGTCACAGCACACTTCGGGTCTTTGTCTTTATGAACCAGGAGTTACCCTTATATATGCCTTTCCACCAATATAGGGTCTCCGCTAGGTTCTAGGTGCTCCTTTTCACATACTAGGTCACCGTATTGAGTTCAGCGATCCTAATACATGTATTTTTGTCCTTCCTAGCCCTGATGAGTCACTACCCGTACACGGTGTGACGAAACACGTGTCGGTACTCAGTGGCGGCTGGTGACATTTGAAAGTGGCGAGGCGTAGCGCGCGTGCCTGACACCCCCCCGCCCCACCCCCCTGAAAAAATTGAAAATCGAGTGGACATATGGTCAGTGACTGCATATGGTGCATTTTAAGCAATAATAAACAACTTGTTAGGTTGCTGGTGCTAACAACTGTGAGATGCATGAGCAAGCTACAAACCTACGGAGTTACTTAAACAAAATGAAAAGGGCTCAAACCAACCGGTGTATGGATACATTTTCCTCCTCGACACCCCTGCTAATTTACTGATTGAGGTGGTATATCCCCATGGCATGTCAGATTTCAGACAACCTTGCGTGTTTAAACAAGTAGACCCAGGCACCAAATCGAATTATCCCAGGGGTTTATTACTCCAAGGTGACTGTACTGTGTTCGACAAATGTAAAAGCAGGCTGACCCAAACATTCTTTCTCTCATACATCCACTGCCCCACCCGCAGCAGAATGGCAAACTCCCGTCTCACACATCAACAGCGAGCAGTGCAAATGCCTTGGCACTGGCAGTATAGACAAGCTGGTGTGCATTGCTGCTGCCTGCACAGTTTGACAGTACATGAGTGGCAAGAGACAGCCTCCTTGTCAAACAAACCAGGCAGCACCTCCAGAAATGCAAGTGTCCCTCTTCTCCTGAACATGTGCCGAGGCATTCAGGCTTCCAACAAAAATAACAAAAGTAAACTCGGCGTGTGTATGGTGAAGCCGCAGAGAGCTGTGGAGTTGTGTTGATGAGAACCAGGAGTCGATGGGATGACGTCTCCCCCCAGACGGGCATTTTACTCCAAAATATTAATTTGTGACTGTGAGTCAAAATTGCACCATGTGAATTTCAAAGTGCAAAACACACTTAGAATCAGTCGCGGCCGGCATTACGAGCAGGGGGGGGGGAAGCGGGATAAATAAAATAAATAAAAGTCAAACTTACCTTCTTCCCACCTTCAAGTTCCGACTCCAAAACTCCAGACTCCCGACTCCCGCTGTCCTGTTCTTTTGAATTCCGAGTAGTGCTCGTCGTCACGCAGGAAGGCTGCAGGCAGCCTCCCTCCCCTCCACCACAGCACAGCGCTGTGATTGGTTCGGCCGGTTGCCCCAACCACGTCATTTCTCTCTGTATGCTGCAGCATACAGAGAGCAGGGAGAGTGGGAGGTGTTACTCGAGGGCAGGGGGGAGCGGCTTGCCCACTGTTCTTAATACAGTTAATACTGTCTGTTTGGACAGCCTCTCAGACTGTCCAAACAGACAGTATTAACAACAGTGGGAAAGCCACTCCCTCCTGCCCTCGAGTAACGCCGCCCACTCTCTCAACCAGGAACTTCTGCTTTCTCTCCGTGCGTGAAGGCAGAAACAAATGGTTGTTCTCTACTATTTGTTTCTGCCTTCTCGCACGGCGAGAAAGCAGTGGGGCGGCGCCCAAACGCCCCCATGGAGGATCCGCCACTGCGGCTACTTGTTCTTGTATGTACTGATCCATCCTGAACGATTAAATAACTATCACTCCACACAGATGGACTCTGAAATCATTTATTGAACGTTTACTAAAAACTTTGGGTTCTCACCTGAGAACTATTTTGAGAGATATGTGTGCACAGGACACTCTTTGCATTAATAACATTGTAGTTTATCCAGCTTCAGAGATCTTCTCTGGTGTATAGTTTATAAGCTGCCAGCCACCTTGATGTTCTAATACTGTGGGAACAGATTAGCCTCTTAAACACATCTTTATGCACAACACTTCACTTCTAGAATTGAATGTTCTGTATATTGTTAGAAATGCATGACTCTCGAACACTGTCAGGAAGTTGGGTCCAAGGCTGTGGTTGAGCTCAGAAAAGCTTTTTGGCAGCCATATTGGCAAAGCAGGAAGTCACACAAGAGATGTGAGTGGCTCTGAACCCACTCTCCTGAGATTACTTAACGCCCATTTTGCTTAGAGACAGATGGTTGGGACAACTAGAAAAGTCCCCTGTCTGTTCTGGTTGACAAACATTACAAGCCCGATTTACAGTTTGTGTTCAAGTGCCTCAACCATTGCATAAAAGCATAGCAGAAGTTAGAGTTCCTTAGTCTGAATCTATGACAAAATATCGACTTCAAAAATAGCTACTTACCAAAATATCTCAACAAAAATATCGATTACATTAATATCGAGATCCTATCTCTAACAAGGTAAGTACAAAAATATCGAAAAAATATTATCGATGTAAAAAATATCGTTTTTTTAAAAATATCGTTTTTTATTATAAAACATGGAATACTAACAAAATAATACTTATAAATGTAATAAACATAGTTAAAAATATATTATAATATTTAAAATTAATACATAATGTAATAAAAACTACTAATAATAAAGATATAATACATGGTATATACTTCATTAATAATACCTCTAATAAATTATTTTAATAACTTATAAATAAATGAAAATATAATAAATTACAAATACATTTATATACATCAAATAATAATATAAATAACAATTAATAAAAATGTAAAACAAATAAAAAAATTAAATACATTTTAGATAGCGTACGGGTAAAAATTACTATTCCCACTCCAGAGAGTGCAACAGTAGGGAAAGTGTTGGATAGCGAAGGGGTAACAATTACTATTCGAACTCCAGAGAGTGCAACAGTAGGGAAAGTGTTGGATAGCGTAGGGGTAAAAATTGCTCTTTCCACTCCAGAGAGTGCAACAGTAGGGAAAGTGTTAGATAGCGTAGGGGTAACAATTACTATTCCAACTCCAGAGAGTGCAACAGTAGGAAAGTGTTGGATAGCGTAGAGGTAACAATTACTATTCCCACTCCAGAGAGTGCAACAGTAGGGAAAGTGTTGAATAGCGTAAGGGTAACAATTACTATTCCAACTTCAGAGAGTGTAACAGTAGGTAAAGTGTTGGATAGCGTAGGGGTAAAAATTACGATTCCAACTCCAGAGAGTGCAACAGTAGGGAAAGTGTTGGATAGCGTAGCGGTAACAATTACTATTCCCACTCCAGAGAGTGCAACAGTAGGGAAAGTGTTGGATAGCGTAGGGGTAACAATTACTATTCCAACTCCAGAGAGTGCAACAGTAGGGAAAGTGTTGGATAGCGTAAGGGTAACAATTACTATTCCCAATCCAGAGAGTGCAACAGTAGGGAAAGTGTTGGATAGCGTATTAGTAACAATTACTATACCCACTCCAGAGAGTGCAACAGTAGGAAAAGTGTTGGATAGCGTGGGGGTAAAAATTACTATTCCAACTCCAGAGAGTGCAACAGTAGGGAAAGTGTTGGATAGCGTAGGGGAACAATTACTATTCCCACTCCAGAGAGTGCAACAGTAGGGAAAGTGTTGGATAGCGTAGGGGTAACAATTACTATTCCAACTCCAGAGAGTGCAACAGTAGGGAAAGTGTTGGATAGCGTAGGGGTAACAATTACTATTCCAACTCCAAAGAGTGCAACAGTAGGTAAAGTGTTGGATAGCGTAGGGGTAACAATTACTATTTCAACTCCAGAGAGTGCAACAGTAGGGAAAGTGTTGGATAGCGTAGGGGTAACAATTACTATTCCAACTCCAGAGAGTGCAACAGAAGGGAAAGTGTTGGATAGCGTAGGGGTAAAAATAAAATACTTATAAATAAATGTATTTTTTTAAATAATAAAAAACGTAACTATTAAATAAGTATAAACCATTTACAAATACCAATACATAATTATTAAAAACATGATTAGCAAAATATATTTAACAAAAATATTTAATAAAAAATACCATTTAATAAAATTTAATTACCAATTAATAATGAATTAACAATTATATAATTAACAAAACAATTAATGAAAAAACATGTTCACTTAATTACATTTAAATTACTTCCCACCCTATTCCCCTATAAACCCACAACCCGCTACAGAACATAATTATCAATTAATTAAAATAAATTGCCAATTAATTAAAAATAATTATCAATTAATTAACATTAATTTATAATTCCTACTAATTAATAATTAATTTAACATAATTAAATTACTTCCCGCCCTATTCCCCTATAAACCCACAACCCGCTACAGAACATAATTATCAATTAATTGAAATTAATTACCAATTAATTAAAGATAATTACCAATTAATTAAAATTAATTTATAATTCCTACTAATTAATAATTACTTTAACATAATTAAATTACTTCCCACCCTATTCCCCTATAAACCCACAATCCGCTACAGAACATAATTATCAATTAATCAATTAATTAAAATTAATTACCAATTAATTAAACATAATTACCAATTAATTAAAATTACTTTATTATTCCTAATTAATAATTAATTTAACATAATTAAATTACTTCCCACCCTATTCCTCTACAAAACCCACAACCCGCTACAGTACTAAAATACAAAATTACATTAAAAACATAATAAATACATAATAATATCCACAAAAATAATTTTAAAACGATATTAGTAACATCGAAATTATTAACATCGATTTTACTAACATCGATATGTAACACTTCGACATTACTAATATCAATATTAAATCTATCAATATTACTTACCTTCTATATTATGTCTCTTCGATATTTAAACTTCGATATTATTGTATATCGATATTTAAATATCGATATTTTGTCTGCATACCTTTTAGTCTGTCAGAGTGGAGGGGTCAGAATAAGACATTCTGGATCAGCTGTGAAAGGCATCTTTCATCCACCTGATAGTGTTTTGCCACCATCAGTGTGCTACACTGAAGGCTCACATTGTGTTGACCAGAAGCTGTAATAACCTTTGTAGCCATCTTCTGTGACCAGTTTCAAAGCCTAAGGTAACCCTTGTTGCCTGAACCAACCACCAAGTGCTAGCCTCCTGGTCTACCCATACCTCATCAACCCTTTTGTTGGGACGGAAAAGTCGCTCGCATGGTGACGGACATGTACTTCTGCCCTGAGTGTCCTAGCTGCAAAGACATCTGTATCCCTGGTGCTGATTTTTGTTGTCATGGGGAAATTTGTTCATGCATGTGTGCCATGATGTAGGTCTGTTTCAAGAAAGCACTACCGCATTTTTTTAAACAGATATTTATTGATTTTCAAAGAAAATAACACAAGGATAGAGGAATAATCACATGGGCAATGCAAAGAAGCAGTAAGGAAGACAAAATACATTGCAAATACAGTCATCAATATTCCTAAAGTCCTCGCAGATCCAGCTGCAACCGGGTTCCCTTCAAAAGGCCCTTGTGGGCAGTCAACTGGCCCCCCTCCCTCCCTGTGGCCAGTAGAGCACTCAGGTCATCAATTCTCTGCATCCTATACAGCCCAACAGCGAGATTCAAATAAGAACTCCTAAATCCGGCCCTCCCCCCAGTCTTCAAACACCCCAACACAAACCCCCCACCCCTACTACCCCCAGGCATGCGGCTGATTCAATGAGACACACACATAGTTACCTAAACACTATGCAAACCACGCCAGGAAACCTGCCGCATAGACAGCATGCTAATGTGGCCCAGGACCACCAGAGGGATTCGTAGCCAAGTCGACTCCGGTCTCATCCTGTTCTACCTCCATCAAGTGCCCAGTGCCCACCGTTTCATTCAGCCTCACTCAGCCCGCGTCCCCCCAGCCCCCTCTGGCACTCCCTCGCCACCCTCAATTGGGTGCTTAACCAGTTCCACGAGCGCCACCCTCGGCCGAGCCATTTCCATTGATTTCTCACTCTCAGTGCGTTTAGCCTGGCGTAGCCTGCAGTTCCCTTCACTCTCTGCCCACTTCTCAAACTCCCAGCACCAGCTCATAAGAGCAGGCCCTCTGCACCCCATCCAATGGGTAGTCAGTTCCAATTTTGCTAAGACCAGCCACAAATCAAGGAACTTGCTTGTGACCTTGGTCTTAGCAGTGTGTGGAAACCAATGGAGCAAACAATACCCTGGCGTCATGGCTATCTCCCTCTCCGTCACAGTTGTCAAGGTAGTCGTCACCCCTCGCCAGTAGTCCTTAAACTGTGGGCAGTCCCAAAACATGTGTAGAAACCCCACCCCCTCTAGAGCACACCGAGGGCAGGCAGTTGACGCCCCAAAATAGTCGTTGATCTTGCCGGGAGTTAAGTACGCCCTATGTAACACATAGTTTGGATCAGCTGAAAGTGTGCATTCCGAGTGCTTTTCCATGCTCTCTCAACAACCTCTCCTCATGGTTTCCCCACAATGGGTTCCCCAAATCAACATCCCATTTAAGGTGTAGAGCAGTCAGCGGTTGGCGCAAGTCCTGGGTAATCCTCCGGTAAAGACAGGTCACCGCTTTAATAGTTCCAGCTGCCATCACTATGTATTGACAAGCGAGAGACAGATTAGGCTCCACCATACCTCCCCGCCAGTGCTTTCTAATAGCTGCAGTAAGGGCAGCATGAAATAGAAAGTCCCCCCTCAGGAGATCATGACGTTCCATGAGGTCATTGAATGAGAGGAGGTTTCCATCCTTGTAGAGATCCCCGATTGCGATGACCCCTGCTCCTCCAAAAATCGCAGCTAGCTCCCTTGCCCTCCATGTGGTAGCACCTTGCACATCCCCAGCGGAATCTCAGGTGAAACCGGACTTGGACGTTACGCTCTCATGGTCAGTCGCGCCCAGCACTGTTGCACCACACGCAAATCCAGCGTCATATCCTCATCTCTCAGCGGTGCCCGCAACAGTACACAGGACAACAGGCGCCAACTCAGATCTGCCCCCTCCACTTCCTCCGGTTACCGTATGCGACCCGCCACCTATTTTGCGAACCATTGAAGCTGTGCCGCATGACAGTAGGCCTTGAGGTCCGGCAGCGCAAGGCCCCCTTCCGCCCTGGGTCATTGCATAGTGACCAGGGCAACCCTCCTTCTCCCGGTACCCCATAAGAACCATGTGATCATGGTATTGAGCTGCGCAAACCACCTACTCGGTATCCAAACAGGGAGTGTCCCAACGTGATAGAGGAACCTTGGGAGGGTGAACATCTTCACCAAGGCAACTCTGCCCACCTCAGATAAAAGAAGAGTCCCCCAAAAAATTAAACAAGTCTTTGCACTGCGTATCACTCGCACCACGTTGCCTTCCAAAAGGTCCTCAGAGTCATGGTAGATCCGGGTTCCTAAGTAAGGCAAACAGTGGGCCTCCAATGGGACCCCTTCTGCACTCTGTAGATCCATCCTGCCTGATTTGGTGGGAAACAAGCACGCCTTGGCCCAATTCACGCGGAGTCCTGCAATTCTCCCCAAAATTTCCAGTAAGTTCTTTGCTCCCCGTAAGGCTTCTCCCGAGTTGGCCAGGAACAGGAGCATATCGTCTGCATACAGCGCTATGTGCTGCACCTGCCCCTCCACTATCAGCCGTGAATAGAATCTCCCAGTCCTAGCATGGGCAGCCATGGTTTCCACAAGGGCAAACAGCAGAGGGGACAAAGGCAGCAGAGATCAAGCCCCTCGTTGTAACCCTGGCGGTGGAAACACTATATAACATTGCGGTCCACTTTATAAAGTTGTCCACTAAACCAAACTCCTGTAGAACATTAGAAAGATAAGGCTACTCCAGGCTATCAAAAACCTTCTCAAGATCAACCACAAAAATGCAGGCCTCCTCTTTATTAGAAGTGTCGAACCCCAAGATGCGCATGAGTCTACGAACATTTATTGCGGTATTCCGGGATAGTATAAATCCAGCTTGATCCCTATGAACCAGTGTCGTCATATGAGGCAACAAGCGACTAGCCAGTACCCGACTCAAGATCTTGTAGTCCCGGTTAAGCATCGCGAGGGGCCTGTAAGAAGAGCGATCCCAAGCGGGTTTGCCTGGTTTGAGGAGGGGGACTATGATTGCTTCTCGGGTGGAAGCAGGGAGGACACCCTCATGCCGTGCTCTACTATACATTACTACTAGGGAAGGAACCAGGACCTCTGCATAGGATGCATAAAATTCCACACCCCCATCACCACAACATAGCTGCCGTCAGGGTCAATCAGCTGCCCAGTACACCCATCCGACGGTCCGCAGGTCACACTACTATATCCGCAGTCTGCGGATTGACCACCGGCAATTCAGACTCCGAGATCCCTGCTGTGCTTCCAGACAGAGAGTTCTCAGATCCACCCAGCTCTCGTCCAATGGAAACAGAGGTTGGGCTGGCCTCGCTCAGGCTGATCTCTGCAACTGCTTGCACTGCTCTGACCCTCTTGAGGCGATGATCAGGCAACGGAAGGGCTCTCGGCGAGCCCCCATGTATAGGAAATCCCCTCCCTGTGCTGTCTGTCACAGAGTTCCACCTGGATCTTGCCTGGTGCATCTCTAGCCACTGCCAAGCCTAGTGTGGAGTGGTGAAGAAGTGTGTTTCAGCACTAACTACCACCAGCAGGCGTGCCGGGAAGAGCATGGCATACAGTATTTGAAGGTGGCACAATTTTTGTTTTAGCACATGAAAGGAAGCGTGCTGCCTCTGGACCTGCCTGGTGAAGCCTGGGATCAACATCACCTTGGAGTTCTCGATTTGGAGATGTTGCTTCCCCCGGGCCTGTTGCAAAAGATGGTCTCAATCATGGTAATGCAAGAGACTCACCACCATCGGTCGCAGGGGCGCTCCCGGCTTCGGAGCCCCGGCCAGTACTCTATGGGCCCGCTCAAGGGCAAAGAATGGTGAGAGGCCTTCAGGGGCAACCTCTGCCTTGAGCCAGCCTTCCAGATATCGTACAGCATTATCTCCTTTCGCCTGTTCCAGGATTCCCACTATATGGATGTCATTCCTTCGGGAGCGCCCTTCACTGTCCTCTGCTGTCGCTTCCAAGATGCAAACTTTGTCCTCCACCAACTTCAAGGAGCAATGCACAGTGGATATTGCATCCGGGATCTCCTCCAGGGTTTTCTCAGTCGCTTTCACCCACTTTTTGAGTTTCGTGGGATCGTCCTTGAGTAGCAAGAGGTCCACCCCAATGGCATCAATTTTTGTCTTGAGAGCCTCCCTTGACGAGGTAATGGCTTGCATTATGTCCACCAGCGTAAGGCTCCCTGGGGCAGCTGCACTTTGATGCTTCCGCCACTTCCTCTTCGTCATCATACTGGTGCCATGCTCCGTCCATCCGGAGGGCTGCAAAACCCTTTGTTTGGGAACCCCGCCCCATCGCTGCGGGTCACCCAGGGCCATGTAGTACCTCACCAAGCGTGGGAGCACCCAGTCGCCAATGTCGTAACGACGCCCCCTCTGGCTGGTCGAATAGGTCCCCATCGAACTGCAATGGGGTACTCGGCCTCCCAGGCTGCGAACACAGGAGAGGTCAAATTCCACTGAGGTGTTCTGCAAAGGCGTAATCTTATCCAGTAATTGCCCCTTGAGGTCCCCCAAGATGTGCAGGACGCCGAGCTGGCCCTCTCGTGCTGTAGGGGACCTGGGCAGACTGCGCACCCCCCCCCTCCTCAAATGCTTCAGTGTACTCTTCCTGAGGAAGTTGGTCCCTCGGACCAGCTTGGTATTCTCTCTGCCCTCCCAATCCGAGTAGCAGCGCTCCCGCGCCCCTCAGCCAGCGCAGCGCAGTGGCGAATGTGATAGGCCTGGCTTCCTTCAACCAGCACCGACCTCTGGCATTTATGTCTCCTTCTCCGGGTCTCCCCCGATTCCAGACTCCTACCTACCCCGCAGCCACAACGGATTGCTCCACAAGTCCGCTGAATCGGAATCCCAGCCAGCACCTACTGTAGTGGTCCTCCCAGAGTCGGCGCCTTACTTGTGATAACGCTGAAGCTCCTGGATTGTGGCCATTCCGATTCCTCTCACCCTCCTGCTTACAGGCAGCCGCCTAGGCCATAGAAGAGCAGACTCTCCACGGTCCTCAGATTCTCCCAGATCTCGCTCGCTGAGTCACCAGCCCGTGGCTGTAACCAGATCAGTTTCCAAGAAATGCGAGCCTCGCTGTCCTCTTGGGAAAAGCGCTTTTATTGTCTCACCTCCGCCATCTTGTAGGCTCCACCCGTGCGCTGGACCCTACCGTCTGCGACGAGCTGTGGGCACCGGGGGGGTTCTCTCCCCGCATCAGTGGTTCCGCGCTACTGCCCAGCCTGAGTAGGGAGCTTCCATGCCGATCTCTGCGTGGAGGTACCGATCTCAGCAGCGTCTGGCTGCAATCTTGGGAGCTCCGCGCCCGAAGCCGAGCCAAGCGTATTTCACCGTTCCTCCATTGTGAGGGCACCTCCGTCACTCTTCGAGTGTTCTCCGGTGGCACCAGTAGTTCCACCACCGATTTTGGGATATGGGGCCCCCTCACATAATCAGGATAATTGCGAGCAAGGGGAAGCCGCGGACGGAGCTCTGGAGTCCGCATCCCCTCACATCGGCGCCAAGCCACGCCACGCCCCCTCAAGAAAGCACTACCTCATGATGGTGAAAAGCTACTGCCTTTACCAGGATTTAAGTAGCATGGGCGCTGTGGTGGCAGCATAACATGTATGATTAGTAGGAGTGAACAAGCCTTTTTTACAGTGTCGTTGGAGTGAGACCAACAGGCCCACTCATCTAAGGTTCCTCTGCTTGGGCTACATTAAGCTCCTATGTAGCACTATGCAGCCCATGTGTGGTTTCATGCATGTGCTGGGTGTATGTGTGCCTGTTTGGGGTGTAATACACCGAAGACTTTGGGAGACCTAGGGATGACTTGAGTAGCATGAGGAGGTGGAAGATTCCCCTCAGATAGAATTGTGGATTGCTACATTACTGAGACCTGGGTGGATCACACCCTAGAAGAGGGAAGAGCCAGGCTCATCAATACACTTCAAAGGATATTTTTTGAGATTGCTACGTATGTGCGGTACCTTATAAAAAGGAAAAATAAAGTTTTATTCCAAAAAAAAGGATGCTCTTTGATTTGGAGAGAGTTCACTGAGAAGGTTTTGGGGCACAGAGAGGAGACAGGGCTGATAAGAGAATCAAAGAGAGAAGGGCTGGGCCCTTGGATAATGTTTGATGCATATATCAGTATGGCTGACATCTAGATGTTAACCTCCAGTCACTCCCATGGCCTGTGTTGTGGAGCTATCAGATTTGGAGTCGCTCCTGCTGAGACAGACTGCTTTCTGGGGCATGGGCAAGGCAGAGGAGTGGGCACTTCAAAAGAAAGAAGAGTCCAACACAAACTTCAAAGACTCAGACACTAAGTCACATTTTGTATCTAGAAATGGACTATAAGAAAGGGAACTTGAAGCCCCAAAAACTGTCAACTACAAAGTAGCCAGTTGGGCTGTATGTCGAGGAGGAGAAGCTCTGCAAGACTTCTACCTGTTGACTATGACTGGAGTCGAAGGTCTGCCAGTCTTCCAGCTAGATGAGGGGACATCACCCAGGGACTTCCAAGACCACCAGGCCTGGAGCACCAGCACCTGCCGGCTTGCCAGGGATAGTGTGCCCTGTGAGGGAAAGGCGAGTGCTTGGAGGGTCCAGTGGGGGATTGTGGTGAGTGGATCCCCATTGTGAGATGCGAGGAAGCAAATACTTCACCGATCGGACTGTTCCCATTTGCAGATTCAAGTCGCCGACTCCATATGCCAGAGGGAGCCACTGGGAAGATTGCATTACTGCAGTGCCAACTAGGCTGAAGCCTGTGTGCAAAGTAAAGTTGGCAACCATCTATGCCATAGGTGGGCCACCATAAAGAATGCATGACTATCATGCCGATCATGCCATTGCCTGCGTGCAAAGTAAAGTTGGCTGCCCCGTAAGCCAGATGGGGCTGCAATGAAGATTTCATTACTGCCATTCTGATCGGGCCATAGCCTGTGAGCAGACTAAAGTCAGCGACCCAGTATGCCAGAGCGGACCACTGTGAAGATTTCAACACTGCTGTGCCAATAGGGCCGTCGCTCGTGTGTGCAGTAAAGTTGTTGACCCCATATGCCAGAGGAGGCCGCAGTTAAGATTGCATTACTGCCTTGCTGATTGGGCCGTCACCCGTGTGCGGAGTAAAGTCAGAGACCACAATTGCCAAAAAAGGCCTCTGTGAAGAGCAAGAATTATTGCCTGGGCTCTTCAATGCCAAGAGGAAAGGGTACCATCGTGAGCCCCAACTAAAGTATTGGAACCAGAGCCATCATCCCACCATCTGTGAGAAAGATCAGAGTATTTACCATGTCATTTGAAGTGCGCCGTGGATGACCATTGTGCTGCCCCTGCAAATCCAAGAGTGCTACTAACCATCAGCAGCCACTGCAGCCCTCCATGATGTTCAACTGTGGAACACTCCCAGGGACTTCCGCAGTGCAATCACTGCAAGAGTGGGAAAGACTGATTGCAGGGCTGATGGGCCCAGGGAATCTTGATCTGCCTCATAGCGCTTCAGGCGGTGGAACACATTTGGCTTTGGAAGAGTCGAAGTAGGACCCCTGGGCCATAGACTGCTAGTGGGGCCTAACATGAATGCCCCCTATCATGAATCTGGAATAACCACTACCTTTAGAGAGAGGAATGTAGGATTCAGGGACCTGCCTATTAAGCACATGAGTAGTGACCTCAAGGGAATGTGTTCTCCTTTTTAGGTCAAAGTCTACCAGATAGCGCAGCTGTCTGGTTTGCAAAAGATGTCTTGTGTACTTTTAGAAAGCTTCTCTGGGAATATATTCTACCCATTGCTTCTAACTCACATTTTCTGGCTTTCTGGTGCTGGCTTTATTTGTTTTAGGCTGTCTAGTGTGAGTTCATCCCTACCAAGGAGCAATGCCTTTTCACAATACCTCTCCTTGTATTCTTCCACAAGTATTCCTTTCTGTAAACAGGCCTGTAAATCTTCTTCTTATCGTGTCACATTTGCTGTGCACTCAAAGACAGAGATCCAAGCTCTGTCTTTGAGGGAGCTTCAAATTTACTCTTCTTACTCTGACTTCAAAGTGAGAGGATTTATGTGACAATCTTGCTGTATAATTGTGAAAGGAAAGGTTTTTTTTTTCTGGAATATGACAACATTTAAATGACTATGGAAGTATTTCAGAATATATCAGAATTAGGAAAGCCCAAATAAAGCACCTTTTTTGTTAATTTTGAAGTGTGTTCGAAACATACTTTAGTATGATCAAAACAAATCAATGCAGTAGATGAGGCAATTTCCACACATTATTGTTTTTGTGCTGTATAGTTTCTATTAGTAAAACTGTATGTCTGTGCAAATGAAATTGTCATTTCCATTGAAAAATGTGTTTTCTGTACCAGCAGCGTGCTACCAGGCCATGCATACTCCACTCTACTCTACACCGTTCCAAGCCACTGCACCCTCCTCCACTCGACACCACTCCACTCTGTGTCTCTCCATTCTACACCACTCTACTTTACACCACTGCATTCTATGACACTCTATCATACTGCACTCACAGCCACTGAACTCTGCACTACTCTACTCTGCACTACTGCATTCTACACCACTCTGCTCTGCAACACTGCACTCTATGCCACTGCTCTCTGCATCACTCTGCTTTACACCACACCACTCTGCACCACTCTACGCCACTGCCCTCTGTCACTCTCCTCTAAGTCACTCTACTCTGCACCACTGTACTCTATGCCATTCTACTCTACACCAACTTACTCTACACCATTGCACTGCACTCTACTATGATGCTGCATTGTACGCAGCTGAATTCTATGGAACTGCACTCTATACCACTAGTCTCTGCAAACCCCTACAGCAGTCCACTCTACTCTACACCACTCCACTATACTCTACTGTGCACCGCTCTATTCTACGCCACTGCACTCTACTCTGTATCACTATATTCACTGCCACTGCACTCTATGCCCAACTACTCAACCCACTCTACTTTACTGCACTCAGCGCCAATGCACTCTACACCACTGCACTCTGTGCACTCTACTCTGCACAACTGCATTCTTTGCCAATGCACTTTATGCCACTGCTCTCTGTGTTACTCTACTATTCATCACTCCACTCTATGCCACAGCACTCTGCAGTGTTCCACTCTATGCCACTGCACTCTCTGGCACTATAGTCTACTATGCACCACTCTACGCCATTCTACTCTGCATCATTTTACACCACTGCACTGTATAGCACTCTACTCTCCTCTGGACCACTACACTCTACGCCACTCTAGTCTACACCACTCCGCTCTTCACCACAGCACTCTACATCACTGCACTCCACTCTGCAACACTTTAAACTATGCCACTGCATTCTACAATACTGCTTTTTACCCTAATGGTATGCCGCTGCACTCTACACCACTATACTCTGCAACACTCTTTGCCAATGCACTCTACACCAGTCCACTCTACTCTACGCCACTCCACTGTAGGCAACTCTACACTATGCCACTCGAATACGCGTCACTCTATGGCACTCCACAACACTCTATTCCACTCTTTGCCATTCCAAGCCACTCCCTTAAATCCCACTAACGTTTAGCCATGCTGAAGAGAACACTGGTGTCCAACATGGCTGAAACACATTGGCAAAGCCAAAGCTCTTCCATAGGCAGGACCTATTGGCTTTGCCAATGCTTTTTCATGTAAGCAAATATTTGACTGGACAACACTTTATTGCTGCTATTTTACCAGGCCTAGAAAAATCATAAACATTTTACCAGACCTATGAGTCTAGTGGCTTGAATAATCTACTCAATTTAGCTGTAATATGCTTGACCTGTAAACTGGTCCCACATTGTGTGATGGTAGGCAAATATTTTATTTTAAAGAATTGCCTTTTTTTAATTTTCACATATGAGAGCACCTTCGACTATGTGAGCTCAACATTTCTGCTGTTCCAAAACCTCTTTTATTTGATTTAAAAGACTAAACGTTTGCTCTATGTATAATACAAATCATACCCACATATACGGTACTCCTGATTTGCCTCTTAGTTCACTAACAGCAGTGTCATCAGGGCGCATACAGGAATGTTTCTCAGTTCATGATTAAAAACTCTCACTTTTAATACATATATCACTAAAGCATGATGTGGCAGCAGACTTTCATTTACACACAGCACATTTTCCATTGAAATGGCCACAAATGTTCCCACTAGCATGCAGTGTTACTGATAACACTATATAGAGTATAAACAAAAATGAATGGAAATTGGGTTTCCGCAAAAAAATTTATCATTTGCAAATCACTAAGTATACAGTGTCCTGATTTGTTTGGTTCCTAATAAAATTGCTTTTTCCATCACACAGAATTCCAAAATATGTGATTTATTAACTATTGAGACATGTTTAGAAATATTTTGACAGGTCAGTTAAAATCAATTTTGATGTTATGTGTTTGGAAAAAACTGACATCCTATTGCCTTTCATTTCACTCAAGTTTTACAGCAGGATTGTCAGACAGCTCACTTTACAAAATCCTCTAACTTTGCAGTCAGAGAGAGAAAAGTAAACACCAACATTAAGGACAAAATAAAGAGCAAATTGTAAGAAAACATAAGCTGACACATGACCTCTGTCTTTAAACGCATAACAAATGCGACAAGATAAAAACAAGATTTAAAGGCATTTTTATTGCTCATTCGCTTTCTGAGTGAACAGATCCTGCTCTCTAAAACAGGTGAGTAGGTTTCTTGAGGCCTGTGAAAGTATATTGAGTTGTCAGCTTGTTTTCACCCTCTGCAGCTAGCCCCACCCCTGAGAAGGCTTGAACTGCTCGACCTACACTACCACTGAGAGTCAAATGCAGAAGGGGTACTTGGCCAGTTGCTCAGGACCCATAGTAAGTCACGCCCCTGGACATCAGGAGCAAAATACCTCAACCCCCAAGGCTGAGCCCAGTAGCTCCTTCTTCCCATGCGGATCTCTGACAGAAGTTCTGACACCTTTGTTCAAAATCTTACCAAAGGATCCACAGAGAACTTTTGAAAGGGAGTCTCTTCTACAACCTAACCTCACCCCTGCTAACACAAAAGCAACATATCTACCACCATATTAGCAGTGTTAGTAGTGCACTCAGGCAAAACTAGAACTCGTTACAAGTGTCTCTTGAGTTATTGACCTAGATCACTGTTAGCAAAGCAGAATATTGGAATGAGATTCTGAACCTTCATGTGAGCAATTCACATTTTTTTGCTTAAGCATGGGCGAATTTTGCGAATTCGCGATCCAAGAATTTGCGGATTTGCGAATTCGCAATCCGCAAAATTCGCGAATTTACGCAAATTTGCGTATTTTTTATTTTTGCGTGTTCGCGGGTGTTCGTGGGGAACTTTGAGTATTCGCGGGGCGCTTTGCGTTTTCGCGGGTTTTTTTTGCCTGGTTCATCACTGCCACCCTCTTGTTTTTTATTCCCTTCTGCCCTCTGTACCACTTGCTTTTGTGCCCTTTTGCCCTCTGCCCCACCGGTTTCTGTGCCCTTCTGCCCTCAGCCATAAGTCAGCTTCAACAGGAAGCACTAATAGATAAAGTATAGCAGGTGCTTGAGTTGAAGGTCAAATTAAGTTACACAGTCATTAATCACCCCAAGTTTGGGGTGATTAATGATTGTGTAACTGAATTTGAGATTCAACTCTGGCACCTGCTTTACTTTATCTATTAGTGCTTCCTGTTGAAGCAGACTTTTTGTAACTATTTTAGAGGCTCTGGCAGCTTGCCGGCGTCATTCTAAAATAGTTACAAAAAGTCAGCTTGAACTTTTGACCCAATCCGTTCCGCTCGCGGATTTTGCGGGAAATTCGCGAATCTCGCGGATTGCGAATTTACCGAAAATCCGCAAAATCCGCGAACGTATTTTCCGCCCATTCTTAGTTTTGCTCCACTAGATTTCTCTCAGAAAGTTTCTGTTATTAGTGTTCAACTCTAGGCGAAGCAAGGTCAGTTGGAAGAAATAACAACAGGAATTGTTAGGCCTATTTGTACCTCTCATTCCACCAAGATTGTCAATTTTACTATGTAGACTTGTTTTGACAATGGTGGGTGATTTTAGGTTGTAGGAGAGAAGAGACCAAAGCAAATTCTTCAAATCCAGCAGGCAAGACTGAGAAGAAAGAAACTTGTGGTGGTGGACTGTGGTTGAGAGGCAATGATGGATATGGAGGAGTGAGACGTTTGGGGAGAGGTTAAGTGATTTGAAAGACAAATAGGTAAACCTTCACATATGCTCCTACATGAACCTCTTGCAAAGGAAATTCTTTCACAACTATTTACATCTCAGGTTAACTCATGGCGGCATTCGCTTTCTTTCAGTATAAAGCCTTTTTTAAGAGTTAGTTTATATTTTCTACCTGTTCGTGCACTTCCCTAACTCTATTCAGTCTTTTATGTAATCAATCAATTCCTTGATATGAGCATTGAAAGTCAGGAGACCCATTTTCTTCACTTTAGCGTCACTTAAATTCATTCTAAAGTATTTAATCAAGCTCGTAGTTTTATATAAATCAATGTCAAATTCATCTGCTAAGTCTTCAAGCCTGTCAAATGCTTCACATACACACCTAGCTGCTAAATTATAGACAAGTAGTCTTTCTGCACTGATTGTAGTAATTTCTCCAAATTCAATTTTCAAATAAGCAACATTAATTTTTCTTTTCTCAGGCTCTGTTGGCTGCGGTGTAGAAATGACAGTCTCTATCACAGGAACTACAGTATCAACAACTGTTGAAATTCTAGTAGGACCAGGTAAAGCATCCCCAGGTGGAGCACATGCAATACCAAATGCTGCTATTTCACATGTGCTCCTCTTAGGTTTGCCTGCACCCATAACATGCAGTAGTAGTCTCAGTATCTGTGCATTATCCATGTAAGGAGGAGGTCTAGAATCCAACAAGTCATTTAATAAATTATCCACCTCATCAGAATCATTTCCCTGTTTCGCTTTCATTTTTTTTCCAGACTCATCAGATTTGTTCTCAGTTTTCTTTCTGATAGTCTCATTTAATAATACAGGAACCATGCCCATACATAAACATTGTATCTTCTCTAGCGCCGGGAAACCTATGGGTAGCTGTTGCGCTGTATAAATGCAATAAATAAATAAATACATGCATTTCTCTGCATACCCCACTTTGACTCTTGCCATTGACTCACTGCATTATAATATGCTTTCCCATTATTTTACTATCCTTTACATGCGCCATTCGATAACATACATTTAATACTTCAAACTGTATAGGTCTAAGTTGTTGCTTCTTTTTGTGCATCACTTCTCATGTATTCAAGTGTTCTGACATTAAAGGTACACTCTAAACGAAAGTGCTAAATCGAATCACCCAAATTTAATTTTATTCTAGCCTTTCACTAACCTGCTGACGCTGCCACAGACCGGACCTTTCTTTCCTGGCTGCAGGGGCACAGGAGACAAGCCGCCACCGCCGAGAGTCATCCTTTGCACAGACTGCACGCGTCGCCGCTCCGGGACTTTAATTCCCGGCAGCCTACGCGGCGGCGCGCTTCACAGTGACGCGAGGGCGCCAGGAGGCGCACAAAAGCGGCGCTGACACCGGCGGAGCAGGGGGAGCCTTTCACTAACCTGCTGACGCTGCCACAGACCGGACCTTTCTTTCCTGGCTGCAGGGGCACAGGAGACAAGCCGCCACCGCCGAGAGTCATCCTTTGCACAAACTGCACGCGTCGCCGCTCCGGGACTTTAATTCCCGGCAGCCTACGCGGCGGCGCGCTTCACAGTGACGCGAGGGCGCCAGGAGGCGCACAAAAGCGGCGCTGACACCGGCGGAGCAGGGGGAGCCTTTCACTAACCTGCTGACGCTGCCACAGACCGGACCTTTCTTTCCTGGCTGCAGGGGCACAGGAGACAAGCCGCCACCGCCGAGAGTCATCCTTTGCACAGACTGCACGCGTCGCCGCTCCGGGACTTTAATTCCCGGCAGCCTACGCGGCGGCGCGCTTCACAGTGACGCGAGGGCGCCAGGAGGCGCACAAAAGCGGCGCTGACACCCGCTTCGCGGGACGCGAGCGGGACGCCCGGACGAAGCCCGGACAAAGGGCGGGCCGTCTGAGGCCGTCCGAGGTTGGCCACGGTTGGGTTGGGCCAGGGACTTTGCTCTATTTACTCCATCCATAGCGTACAAGGCTGTCCAGGCTCACTAAGCTCCAGGTAATTAGTAACCTTACTATTTGTAGTACTTGTTTTAGTCCCAAGTGGATTTCTGTTGCCAAATGCCTGCAAAAAAGCAACCCACACCTTCTAACACAATGGAGAACTATCTCGTACAGGTCGTGACAAAAATCAACACTGATAGAAGGGCCTCACTGGGTCTGGATTCATCACTACAATCACCATTAGTAGATATAGAGAACGAGGACTCATTTGCCTTGTTAAACAATAGCCTCCTCGGTGGGGCACATGCCTCCCTCCAGGATTCAAATTGTATTCAGCCTAGCGGCATTGTTGCTAATAGAGAAGAAAATAGTGACATAGATGCACCAACTGTGCTTTCCGTAAATAGCGAGTCTGCTATTTCTACCGCTCCCCCCATCCCCGCACCTAGGGTTTCAGGGGGTAAAAGGAAAGCCATACAAAAGAGAGGAGGCTTAAGGTCATCTAAAAACAAAGTTGCGTCGCCACCAAGGAAATCTACCGACGATGAGGAGGAGGACTTGACTGGGGAAACTTATGTGACTCTTTCCGACGATTTATTGCAAAAACTTTGTTGTCTGATGGATACAAAAATTAAAGGGATGGTAAAACCCCTAATCAGTAAAATCGACAAATTAACTGCTGAGGTTAGCAAACTGGAAGGTCTATTGGGTAAAACCTTGGGAGAGGTGAGAAAACTACCAGAAGCCATTTCAACATGTGTCCAGCCTCTGTTGTCAGAAATTAAATCTACCCACTATGATGGTCCGTCTTCTGTTGTTACACAAAATCCCCCGTTGCCCTTATTGGCAAACTTAACTGACAGGCCTCCCGGAGATGTTTCATCTGCTTTACCTAATGGGGAATTAAATACCACGAATGGAGCATCAGAGCTCGTCGTTGAAGCCTCACCATTAGTTCTCGTTCTTGCTAATGTACCCAAATTAGCCCCCGGTGACGTTGAGTCGACTGCGTCATTACTCAACAAATCATTGTCATGGCTAACTAATAACATGGCCATAACACCCTGGGGTAAGGAGCAACTTGCGGAAGAACTGGTGAATGCACGAAGGGTCGAGTGGATTGGGAACAGGGCAAAAAAATTCAAGGGGGATTGCGTTGTACTTAACTTTACTGACCCCGAGGTCCTGCCTAACATTTTACCAAACCTCCACCCGCCCCAGAAAAGATTTACCCCTATTGTTCCTCTGACTTTAGATTTCTTTTATCCTAGAAAAGGCAGAGGTCCTAATTGCAGCACTCTTAGAACAAAATGGAACGTTGTAACTAAGAGGGGCAGCAAGAACTCTGATCTTGCTGAGTGGGGTCTAGGAGTGGAAAATAGATTTGCTGCACTCTCCAACCTAGACGCTTGTGATTGACTATCATGCACCCCTACCACCGTGCTGCAAGTTCCTATGGCTGCTAACTATACAGTGGTTTCGAGTTGTCCTCAATCTGTACAGGATGTGATAGACACGACTGTATCTAGAGCTGGTGTAGTTATTGCAAATCCTAATGAAACTGGCAATGTTGATCTGTTGTCATCAGGGTTGGATTATTGCACTTGTTCTATAACAGCAAACACAACTGGGAATTTATTGTCTTGGAATATTGCGGGCCTATGTTCTAAAATGGATTGTGGTGAATGGTCTGGTTTTGTCAGCCAATATGATGTCTGCATTTTCCAAGAAACTTGGGCCGTAGATCCTGTATTTGCACTTGGTTATCTGAATTTCTACATCCCAGCTACAAAGGGTCCTAAAGGGCGACCAATGGGGGGACTTACGATATGGGTGCGCCAGGCTCTCATGGTTGATGTGAGAAACATTGAGCTTCATTTAAAAGACATTCAGCTCATTCGATTAAAGGGTAGCTTATCTACTTCCATGGATATCTACAATGTATATGCCAGGGGGGGAAATGCAAGAAAATCTGAGGTCCTTTTGTCTCTGTACAATCTATTAGAAACTCATTCATCAGGGAATAACATATTAATAGCCGGCGACCTAAATCGCACTTTTGAGCCTTTAGACACTGGCGATGTACAATTGGGTATGGAAGAAGACACCCTATGGGATATCCCCGCTCTCAATGCAGTCCCAATAACTCGTTGGACTGAGGACATTCTTGGCCTAAACGCTATGTGTTTTGAACATGGGTTAAGGGCCTTGAATGGCCGAACAAAGTCTGACAGAACACCAGCCATGACCTTTAACAATGGAAGAAACAAGAGCCGTATTGACTACGTAATATGTAGTATGTCTCTATGGCCAAAGGTCATTGATATGGCTGTGTTGGAAAGGTTAGAGAGCGATCACGACCCTTTATGTGTCCTTCATAACTGGTGGAAGTCCGATGCCGTTTTAAATACCTGTGCTGAACCCCTCCCGCCTTCGATTATACCCACTAATGATATGCGCAGGCTGAGGTGGACCAGTGTTAAATCTGACCTGCTGGCTTTGGGAAAAATAAATATGGCAACTGATAGGGCCATTGTGGCCCTTGAGGGTGTGGTCGGGTTACCTTCTACCCAGAACATAGTTACTCAGGTCCACAATGACCTTTTCAAAGAAATACAACGCCATTTTTTAAAATCTACTAATAACAAAAAGCCAGGGAAACTTAGGCCAGCCAAATGGTATAACCAAGACTGTAAGGGGGCCAGGGCCCGTTTATGGGCCGCGATTAAAGATAAAAACAAGGAGGCCATTAGGATGGCTAGGGTACAATATAAATCTTCAATAATTAAGGCTAAAAAAGTTTGGGATGAAGCTCATTGGAATATGTTACAGAGTGCCAGCGACCAAAATAACTCTAGGTTATTTTGGCATATAGTTAAATGGGGCCATGACAGGATTGAAGATGCCTCCACAAATAATGTCCCCCAGGATGCTTGGGTAAAATTTTTTAGTGAACAATACGCATCGAGCAACCTGACTACGGATAGCGTTTGTGTACCCCATGAAACGATGGAAGCTGACACCTTTACGCAGCATGAAATAATGATGGCACTTAAATCTGTCCATCAAGGTCGTGCTCCTGGCATCGACGGTGTACCTGCAGACGTTTTTTTAAACGATACTGCAAGGTGGTCTAAATACATCCATCTGCTAATCAACCACATCGCCAGAGGTGCAGATATCCCTGTGACATGGAGGGGTGCCGTCATCATCCCAATATACAAGAAAGGGGATCGTGCTCTGCCTAGTAATTACCGTCCGATCAGTCTGATCGATACTGTCCAAAAGATAGTCGGTCGAGTAATTGTAAATAGGCTGCTTGATTGGGCTGAGGATAACAACATCTTAGCCCCCTTCCAGGCTGGCTTTCGCAGGGCAACCAGCACTGTCGACCAAGTCTTCCGCCTCCAGCTGATTCAGTGGAGGACCGTGGTGCTAGGCGGAGGCAGCCTGTACGCAGCATTTGTTGATCTGCGGGCTGCCTTCGACCTGGTACCAAGGTCAAAACTGTGGGAAGTTCTTGTGACACTTGGGGTCCCCGGGGAATTGTTGTCCCTAATCATGCGGCTGCATGAGGGCAATTATGCCAAAATTCGCTGGGGTGGGTATGGTAATGACACCGTCGAATTTCCAGTTGAGCGTGGGGTTAGGCAGGGTTGTTCAATGGCGCCTACCCTGTTCACTCTTTTTATTAACGGTGTGGTTTCCTCCATGCAGTCCCAGGCAGTTGATGCTCCTTCCCTTGCAGGTGAAAAAGTTCCAATTTTAATGTTCGCCGATGATACTTTAATTTTATCAAAAACACCAGCAGGGTTGCAAAAAGCACTGGCAATATTTGATGATTTCTGTGTAGCTCATGGACTGGAGGTAAATGGGTCCAAGACAAAACTCATGGCCTTCAACCCTCACAGAAATTTTAAATCTAATATTTCGTTGAGTGGTCGTACCCTGGAGGTTGTTAAATCCTTCACCTACCTAGGGATACATATTTCCAACGATAACAGGTGGCAGTCTCACCTTAATATTTCTATATTAAGACACAAGCAAATAGCTGGCACAATCATTAAAGAGCAAAGGAAATCGTTTACTAAGCCCATCAAACCACCTCTGATAATCTACGAGGCAAAAGTAATAGGGTCTGCCCTGTATGGTGCGGAACTATGGGGGTATGAAAACCTTCAGGAGCTCCAAACCTCAGAAAATAAATTTTACAGGAATCTGATAGGCGTCCCCCAGAGCAGCCCGCAATTGCCTCTAAGATATGAATTAGGCAGGAGAGCAATTTCTGACAAGGCCAAACTACGCCCGATTTTATATTGGCGTAGGCTTTGGACCACGCCAGAGCTCTCTCACTATGCGAATGGGTTTAAAGATGTTGTCACTAGAGATTGCTACAACAAAATTAAATGGTTTAAATCATTGAAGATTGCCTTGTTCGATATAGGACTTAATGCTCTTTGGGTTGACCCAGCCGGGGCCCTATTCCCTTCTAAGTCTACTATAAAAAGTATCTACTGGGAACATGTTGTTAATAAAAGTATGCTTAGTTTAAACAGTGGGTCCATGACCACTAGCTACTTAGAGACCAAGCTGTACCCAAATTATGAAATGTATTGGGATTACATATTAAAGCCCATGGACAGGAAACTGCTTTTTCAATTGAGGGTTGGTTCCTTGCCTTTATCCAATTTAACATCTAAATGGAAAGCAGGGGGCGCGACAACCTGTCCTGCCTGTGGGGTAGGCAATGAGACCCTTGGTCACTTTCTGTTCTCATGTTCAAGGTACTCTATTCCTAGGAGAGTTTGGTTGGCCCCAATGTGTAGGAACCTAGGAACAAGAAATAGCATGGTAGCACTGCGGATTTTAAGAACTACATCTGCTAATTGGATTATTATTGCCATTGCGAAGTACCTGGGGTGGGCTTGGGTTTTAAGACAGAGAACGATTAGAGGGCAATAACTCAATCTGTTGTTTACAAGATTATTAGTACACGTCTATTCTCTGTAACAAGTTATGATATACTCAGAGACTGCTAGGCTTTAGTCTATTCTCTGGAAAAAATGATTATTTGGTCAGAGACTGCTAGACTTGTATTTATCTTTTACCCTTTATAACATATTCAATTTTAATGTATCATCGGTTAGAAATTTTATGATATATTGTCTTTTTTAAAAATTGCTTATTTATGATCACTATTTTTGGCACTTTTTCATATTTATCCTGCTTATGATAATTCTTTCATGTATTGTGTTTTTCTAAATATCAAGTGTGTGCTCAAGTCTAATATGACGTTGTAAATGTAATTGTTTTTTATTATATGTATGTTTGTCTGCTTTTATGAGTAATACTCGAAATAAAGCACTTTGAAACTTTGAAACCCCACATCCGTCATCATTTTGAACGCAGGTGAATCCACAGGAGGAATCTTTTCCCTTTCAAGCAACCAATCAAATACAGCACAGCTATGGAAAAGTTCAACCAATCATAGTGCAACTTACAACAGCTACTGACCAATGACAGCGCAACAGCAATGTCACACCAATCCCTGCATGACTCACCGGAAATGTTGAACCAATTGCAGCGTGACTTCTTTGTGAACTTAAATCAATGCAATGCCGTCACCTGAATACAGACAAACAAATAAACCCTGTCCACTCAACCAAACTAAGAGAAAAGAAAACAAGCATTGGCATAGCCAATAGGTCTCGCTTTTGGAACCTTATAATTATTTAGTTATGCAGCACAATATCCCTGGTGAAACAAAATCAACTGTTGCATGGCTAAACACTTATTAGGTCCCAAAGGCGAGACCTATTGGCTATGCCAATGATTGTCTTCTTTATTTGAAGACATGTGCAGAAGTAAAGGACAGCCGACACGTGTTTCGCTCAGGGGCCAGCAGGCCAGGGGTTTCTCAAGGCTGACTGTAAAAATGAAAGATGAAAGAAAAGGGAGATTGCATAGGGTGGACATATCAACAGATGGGTACTGATTGGGAGAAAGAAAGTAAGGAGGAGTTAGAGAGAAGGTAGGGAGAGTATAAAATTGAAAAATGGTAGGTGAAAAGTAGGTGAAAAACAAAAATATAAAAATAAATAACACCCAATGCATCACATGTGTGAAAGTGGGATTAGTAGGGAGAGAAGGAGTGGTTCAAACACAAGTATAAGTGAATAAAGGTAAAACTGCTGTATGATTACAGTTGCGAAAATTGCACTCATACTTTTTAATGGTCCCAAGCTGAACAGATATATACATAAGATGTGGTAGTAGTCATAATTGAGATTATCATTCATCTTTCACATAAGGGTGGTGAAGCACCCACAGAGGTAAATCAACTCAATGCATAGACAAGTTAGACAGTATACATAGTCTAGTTTTCAACATAACATAGGGAGATATAGGCCACACAAGCTTTGTAGAGCAAAATCCCAGCCTGGATAAAGACATTTTGCAGCGAGTGCAGAAAATCCAGGAACAAGGATTATAAATTGAGCAAAGGAATGATTTACAATGACTCCCGTTATGTATACATTCATCCATAATTTGACAAATGTGAAACCTGTTTACGCTTACTTTTCGAACAACTGAACAAAAGATTCTAAAACGAAGCATTTTATAGCTTAGGCCAGTCGAATTCAACTTACCAGGATATAATATGTTTTAGGTTGTATTCCAATCTGTAAAGGTCAGAGATCATGTGTAAGTGGAAAATAAACTCGCTGAGAAGAGCCAGTCACCAGTATGGGTAGAAAGTGAGAGAGCATGATCGCGTTGAGAAAAACGGTTTAAGTGGGCAGCTATCGCGTTAATGTAGGTGGGCAGCAATTGGAATAAATCCGGGAAAGAAGCAAATACGTTAAAGTAGGACCATGGGTAAATGGCGGTGAGCGTAATGCCGATATGTTCCTATGGGCAGAAAATTGTACTAAAGTGGACGGAATAAGTGACCGGGACGAATTCGTCCAAAAATATGGCAGCCTGCACATTGAGGGAACTTACTGGAAAAGCGTAAAATCGTCAGGTCATTGCGCTGTTTAGATTTGTTAGTGACAGTTGTGAAAAATAGGAGTGTGGAGGTCGAGGACAAACAACCGCTGAAACACAAGCACGGCCCAACAGCCGCAAAAGTTAATTAACAAGTACGTGTGCACGCGCAGCCTACTGTTTTCTGAAGCACATCACATAAACAGGTTACCATTTGCGGGCATGTTCAACAACATATCTCAAGATTTTGGATTAGGCTGAACCTGATTATTTTACCAACAATAAACATACAAATCCGATATTTTCCTTGTTGCAAAACACAAATCAGACCCTAACTGTCAAATATGACAAAATAACCCAAATCACAGTAATCAATCCACATACTGAGCCACAAATCAAAAGCACATAACCAGATCTCATATACGGTGTAATTCATGACTACGTACAAATCTGCATTCTTAAAATACAAATCCTACAATGCACTAGCAAAGCTTCGCAACCTCTCTCAATGCATTCCACCCTACTAATACTCACACTCCTCTGCTCAGGATCAGTTCTGGAATGCTAAAAGACCACAGATATTCCAATTGTGATCAGGTCATTAAAACTGAAGAGTCCAGTCAGATTTCAGAATGGGGAAAACAATTTCAGGAACGATTTACCAACTAAACCTGTGGACACTATCTCTTGGATAATCTACATGATAGTCATACATAGTGTTCATAGTACCCAAATTTGTGGTCGGGTGGCGTTGTCCTCATGAATAGATGAGATAATATGTCCATAAAGAAAATATTCCAAACAGCATTTCAAATACAATTCAAAATTAAGGATAGACTGAAAAGTGAGTTTGAAATCAGAAATGTTGAAAATCATGAAGGTTTATAAAAAAATTAAAGTGCAAGACACAGAATAAAAATAGCAACATTTAAAAAAATCAGCCAACGAAAATAGACATCTTTTGCCTTAAGGGCTTGAAGAGTTCAAAATAATTTCAGTATAAATAAAAATAGACTAAGACCCAAAGCACAACCAATTGACGACGATTTGGGCAGCATCTGGCTGAACCATACACTGGATATTTTTTATATTTTCTATGAGTTGACCAACCTAGACAGCCTGAAAAATGTGTGTGACGGGACAACACTGCGAGGACTAGCTATTGATCTTTCAATCCAAATTCTCCAAAATCCAGCACCTGTCTCCTGTAACACCATAGATTCATCTTTCACCTCATCTCTCCACTTTCAGTTCAATCCTCCATCACTGCCTTCCACCCAATTACCAAGGAGGATATAGCCAGGTTGGCCCAAAACAACCTGAGTGTCTAACCTGTCTAAAAAGCCTCACATTGCAGGATGTGTGAAACAATATATCCTTTCTCTGTGAAGTTGTTCAAGAACCACTGGAACATGGCATCATCAAACTATGCCTTATCTAAACAATGACCCCAAGGTCCTTTGAAATTACCAGCCTTTCTGCAACCTTCATGTACATAGCAAGACCATTGGATAAAAAGCAACGAAACTGCTTCAAGAGTACGTCAAGCACAACCACATTTGCACAACCACAAGTCATGATTCAGATCTACATAAGGAAGTGAATCTACCCTGCTCACAATTGCAAAGAACTTCTGATGTTTCACAGTAAAAACATGTGCTCTCCTACATCTTGACCTCTCCGGAGCTTACAATGCAGAAGACCACAACAACTCAGTAGAAAGACTTGAGGAATGAGCTGGAATTTCCAGATCTACTCGGTTCTGGATTAGATTGTTCCTCTCTGACCCCTATCATCTATTTTTCATAGGGCTAGTAGAATTGTTTCCTCAGTCAGTAACCCATGAAGTACCACAAGGTTCATCATTATCCTACATGCACTTCAATATTTAATTGTGCTCCTTGGTTTAATCTCTAGATCAGTATAGGGTGAATCTACAAATGTACACTCTTAATACTCCATTCCAATGCCAGCTGGAAAAAAGGACCAGCAACTGGTTTTATTTAGCCCACATATTCCACTGGACAAATGTGCGTCTCCTGTCCGAAAAGAAGTAAGACTGTGATCATGGTGTTGAGTGGAATAGAAAGTAAGGCTGCAATCTTTGATTGGCCTTCCAGTCAGGAGGACTAAAGACCATGGTTTGAATGGTTTGACCACTGTTTTTAATGTATGGATTTTGGGAGTCATATCTGATTCACAGCCTTCCTTCTAGCCATCAAGATGAAACAGTAGTCAAGGAATTAACCTGCAGCTCACCCTCCTTCAAAGAATCTCCTCAGTAGACAGAGGGAGTGGGCTAGAGCCCTCTGTGATGAAAAGACTAGGCTGAGCAATATTGTATATAGAAGACTCCCAACAAGAAATATTGCCAGAATGCAAAAATTACAAAACCAGGCAGTGCTACTCTCTCTGATCCTGAAGAGGAGTGACCACATGTAACCTGCACTGAAAGCTCTAACTATTCCCAGGAGATGTGAGTATCAAGTTTAAATGACTCCGTACCATCCATAAAACCAGCTGGGGCAAAGGTTTGCGATACCTACTGTCAGAAACTATTTCAGAAGTCGAAGGGGCACGCAGGAGCTACTGATCCAACCGTGGTGGTTGAGGTCTTGTACTCCTGGTGTACTTAGCAATGTCAAAAAATCAATGTCCAGTCAAATATTTATTTTTATATTAAAAGGAAGTATTTTATTCCAAACTACACATTCAAAGAGGTATTATGATACTTGTAAGCAATACCACTAGCACCTTGAGGTCGGGGCCCTAGTGTTTAACACTCAAATCCCTGTCCTAACCTCTTCTTTGTAATGGAGTCTGGGTTATTCCCCATTCACAGGTGGCTGCATCTAGGGAATTTTCACTGATGAGCCTTACTCAAGAGTCCGCTCTGACTCTTAGGAAACACTCAAAAGTGTTAATGGTGCCAAAACACCTTTAGCAGCAAATTCCCTGGGCCGACAGGCCCCTATCAAGTCTTACCCCCTCCAGCACCAAGGAAGAGTCCAGGGTTTCAGCAAATGCCCCAACCGCGGGCACTTGCAATGCTTCACAACGAGTGGTCAATTTGAATTGCATGTGGCAAGCTTGGCAGCAACCGGTAGGCACAGGTTCTCTTATTAGCGGCGCAGCAGGCTTCCTCAGCAATCAGAGGTGCTCCTGGCTTCCGCTGGTCCAGTAAGTTCAGCTTTTCCCGACATAAGAGGTAGAGGGTTGATCCTTGTGCTCTCGATTGGGTCCCATCGATTAAGTAAATTCCACTCAACATCCCTCGGTGTCCCCTGGGCAGGTCAGGGGACAGGTCTCCGTGCTTATTTCTGACCCACAGGCCGCAGATTCAGATTTCCCAGGCAACGATCTGAACTTTGAAATCCCCGGTATCTGCAGCCCTTCCTGGTATACAGGGTTGCTGTGGTATCCATTAGCTAGGAAAAGGGTCTTTACTGTGCCCTTCCTGGCATATGAGGGCTCCGTTACGGCCCGTCAAGGTCCGCACATGTCTTGGCTCTTTGTAGGCAACAATTACTTACAAGGTGGACCCTTGTGGCATACGGAATCCTTGCAACAAGGAGATACAAGTTTTACGCTTCCAGCACAACACTTGATTCATGGCTAAGTTCACGGTGGTCCTCACCTGGCACATGTGGGCTTCCAATTCGATCCTGCACGTGGGCAATTATCTGTTCAGTGCACACCCGTCTCCTCACTCCTCGTATCGGAAGTCCTCTTGGCAGGGCCCCCACTGGACTTTGCTCCATCCAAAGCACTCCTTTTCCTCACAGAGCACACTGGTCTTGGCAAGCAGCCAGGTGCTGGTGCTCCAGAGCAGGTGGTCCCAGTTTCTCTGGGTGATGTCCCTGCACTAAGCAGGGAGACTAGCAGACCTTGGGCCCCAGTCCTGATCACAGGCAGCAATCTTGCAGAGGTTCCCCTCCTCACACACCCCATCTGTCTGATTGGCAGATAGCAAAGTTCAGGGTCTCAGCCTCTCCTTCTTCTCAAACACCATATGTGATTTAGGGTCTGGGTCTTTGACGTTTTATGTTGGGGGTTCTGCTTCTTTTGAAGCTTATCATTTTCTCTCTCTTATTCCTCTTGAAATCACAGCAGGAGAGGTTCTTAAGCGGATACTCCCACAACACAGGCCATGGAAGTGACTAGAGTTCACATCTGGATGTCAGACTTGGTGATTTGCGCATTAAAAGGTTAAACCCGGGTCCTCAGCCCTACTCTTTATGATTCCCTTATCAGTATCATCTCCTTCCCAAGATGTGTCCAGGCCCTTTCTTTGTTATCTATCACTGAATCAAAACGCTCTGTATGAAGTGCACAAGAGGAGTCTCTGTCTCTCTCTCTTCTCCAGTGTGTCCTACCCAGCTCACAGGAATACAGCAATACACAAATCTGGAGGGATTCCTCTACTCCTCATGTCTTCACCAGGCAGGTCTGGGCTTCCCAAAATCAAACCAGGGTCCTCCATGTAATGTAACATTGCAGAAACACTTGCACTCAGTGTATGGGCACAGCAAACTTTGAAATAACTATAGGGGATCCTTTGCAACAGCAGTGGACACAACGTCACCCGAGTCATACCCACTCACCCTCCAGCCTTTGCAGCTAGGAACTAAGCGCACCTCAATTCAACTCGCAGTGAGAGCCTGCCAACAGCGCTGCTCTTTTCAGACTACTACCAGCGATTTCCATCACCAGAAAAATCGTCCACCCATCATAACCAGAACATCCATCCCAGCCGTAGCCAAAAGAGTCCATGAGGGGTTCTGCTTCTTTTGAAGTTTTTCATTTTCTCTTTCTTATTCCTCTTGAAAGGCTATCTTTCACGACAGGAGAGACCCTGAAGCTGACAGTCCCACAACACAGGCCATGGGAGTGACTAGAGTTCACATATGGATGTCAACCTTGGTGATATGTTCATTAAAAGGTTAATCCTGGGCCTTCCTGAGATGTGTCAAGGCTCTTTCCTTCTGGTCTATCAGTGAATCAAAGAGCACCTTTTGAAGTGTAGCTGGAGAGTCTCTCTGTCCAGTGCGTCCCACCCAGCTCACAGGAATCCAGCAATACAAAAATCTGTCTGGAGGGATAACTCTACTCTGCCTTCACCAGACAGTCCTGGGCTTCCCCAAATGGAACCCAGGGTTCTCCATGTAATATACCATTGCAGGCACATGTGCACTCAGTATATGGACACAGCACACACGCAGTTCACTACTGTTACCTTCATGCACTGTGCCCTCAGACACAGATCCATTCAGTACACATATTGATTTTAGCCACTGTTCAGTAGTGTATCCTTTCTGTGTTGTGCCATTGTGTGTTACTTGCAAACACACATACTGCCACTAAACACATTATGCGAGTACTGCACAACACTTAACCTTTCATAGATTGTACTGTTTGTAAGCATATATACACTCAGCACATGCTTCCACTGCGCACGCACTGCACAACACTACATCTCTCATGCAATGTATTGCTCGCAGGTATACATTCACTCACTACATGCACTCACCATGCATGCACTGTACAGTACTGCTCTATCCCTGTACTGTACCATTCCTAGGCACATATACAACCAGAGCAGAGTCACCACTCGGTTGCATAAGTTACGACTTTAGGGTACCTCTACAAGGTGTGTCTTCCCACCCATAGGGGACACGGGTGAACTCGGTTCAATGCACTGGTGATAAATGTGAAAGACAGATTATTGTTGCCCCGTAAAACACTATTCAATGTGTAAATCACCTAGAAGCCTTGCTAATTGAGTTTCTAACAATCCCATTAAGGGATTGGAGGCACTGTGGAAACAGTATCAACCTTATTTTGTTATTCCCCATACCACACACTGCATTAAGAAGCATGAACACTTTTAAATTAAAAGTCTTTATTACTACAGGAACAACCTGTTTCTTAGTATATCTAAAACAACTATAAAGAATATTACAAAAACAGCAGGAAGGAACAAGACAAGAATGAACATTTCCAGCATTTTTAAAATATCATTAAAAATGTAATCTAGAACCTGACACCCTAAGGGCTACTTCTGCGTGGTATATTAAGAAAGCATGGAAGGCAGATCAACTTGAAGTCTAGAGTTCTTAGGGAGAAGAGATGCACTGCGTACCTTGTTGACAGCAAAGGCTGTATTTATCAGTGGAGGTGGAAAGACAGTGTTCCATGCGAAGGGTAAACACACGCTGCAGTAGCAGTTAGTCAGTCTTCCTCTGGGACTTAGCGTTACCAGCTTCAGGCAAGATGTAGCATCTGCGAAGTGCCAAGTGTGCTGGCAATAGGTGAGACATTCTCTGGCAGAATCTCGGGTGATACTCTGCATGAAGGACCGCTCCTGACAAGAGGTCGTCTTTATATATTAAATCTTATCAGAGATTGGAATTTCTGACATAAGTTTAAGAATGTCTGACATAGATAAAGTGCATCAAGGTATGCATCCTAAACGTTTCCGTATGAACATACAAGGTAAAAAAAGATATCAATTCAGACACAACATTTTGGTTATATGTCTGTATGTGTTCTTAATCAACCATGACATGGTGGAAAATAGACATTCAATACAGACAAATGTTGCATTGATGATCGTATCTGTGTCATCGATTGAAGGGCTTGACGCTTTCACAGTTCCTAGAAAGAAAAGGTCAGGAGATATCTGAATCTAATAGCAGACATGACAATGATTCTACATAAATCGGATAAAAAGGAGCCTTCCATTGGTTGAGAGGGAAGATGGCAGCCTCCATTAATCAAGATGGAGTCGAGGCCTATGTAAGATGGAGTCAGACCTTAGGGACTTTACATGAACTCCGGCGCTACGCAGCACTTTACAGCGAACTGATGTAGGCCAAGGATTTTAAGTACACAGCAGCAGAACTTTTGTTTAAAAGGTAAGTGGGCCTGTATATCTCACTCCGGTGACACAAGGTAAAAACAGGACCTTTTCAGTCCCACTGATCACTGTACAGTACGCTGCCACCATTACACTAGTGCTGCTTAACTCCTGTTGAAGGCAGTAGCCTTCGACCACTATAAAAGACCACAATCCATGAGACAGGCTGATGTCATGGTGCACACACATGATCCGTTTTTCCTGAAAATGGTACCGTTGGGCACCCAGGGCAGAGGTACATGTCCTTTACCATGCAGAAGACTTTTCCGTCCCAACACATACAGAGATCAACACTCATATATACACCATACAGGCATCCTTTCCTATGCACCTGTACATCTGATTTCCCAAAGAGCATTCAATCAGATGAAACACACAGAAGCCTCACAGGTCAGAGCACTAACTTGTGTAATTCTTTGAACCCAAATCTGAGCACAGAGCAGAGCTATATGCTTTTCAGGAATGGCCTGGAAACTGAACTGTACTGACTTGCCTTTATCTGAACCCCCTGTATAAGGGAACATTGATGAAGAAAATAGAAGTGGGCCTCTTGGACGCTAGGGCCTAATATCAGGCTCTTACATCTAGTAGCACTCTGACTTAGCCACAAAATTCAGCATTTTGAAAAATTCCTCAATAAATAAATAAATGACTACATGGCTAAAGCCACAGATAAAATTATTAACTTGTGATTGTATAAAGGGTACTGCAATTCAAATCATTAGTACTTATAGTGTCAAATGCAAGGCGAAAAAAGGCAAGTAGTACATCCTGCCTTGCTGAGATTTCTCGGTGCACCTTTCAGATTATCCAGGCTCTTTTGAGGCAACCGTCCAACCCACTGAGCTAACTTACCACCTCATAAGTACAAATTATTACCAGCTGGCATTCATTTGAAAAAGCCACTGCACTCTCAACCGGACATGACATCACATTCATCATGTTTTTTTACTATTCTGTCCTCCCCTTCCAGCAGAGACGACCAATCCCTGCTGACTGCTGATTCCCAGTGCTAGAGAGAGGGATAGCATGGTCCAGGCAAGGCACTGAGCTAAGAGATACCAACCTGAGCTAACTCATCTTCTTTTGCCAGCCCTCTGGGGTTCTCAGATAATAGCAGATGTCGGAGCAGGGGCTAGGTGTGATGCCATTAAAAGTGGCTTATTGAAATCTTAGTTATTCAATGACCCTTGCATTCATGAATGAGTGCCACAGGATGTGTATTGATGGGAGGATTCACGTGCTGTTAACCACAGCCGATGGAGCTGGACAACTAGACAATGTATGTGATGCATCTGTAGACCTCATGCACTCCAGTTAAGAGGGCACATGGTCAGTGTTAGTAGGCCTGTGAGTTAAAAACTATCAATCAATCAATCAGGAGTTGTTAAAGCGCGACTACTCATCCGTAAGGGTCTCAAGGCGCTAGGGGGGGGGGGGGGGTACAGGTTCCATTCCATCAAGGAGGGGGTCTGTCGAAGAGCTAGGTTTTGAGGTTTCTTGCGAAGATGGGGAGCGATGTTGTCTGTCTGAGGTGGAGCGGAAGGGCGTTCCATGCTTTGGCTACGAGGAAGGAGAAGGAGCGGCCTCCCAATCTGGTCTTTCTGGTGCGGGGGACCACGGCGTAGGAAAGCTGGGCTGATCGTAGGGTCCTTTGGGGTGCGTGGAATTTGAGTCGGCTGTTCAGGTATGCTGGTCCGGTGCCGTGGAGGGCCTTGTGTGCGTGGGTGATCATCTTAAATGTGATTCTCGCCTTGACGGGGAGCCAGTGGAGTGTGCGCAGGTGCTGGGAGATGTGGCAGTGTTTTGGCAGGTTGAGGACCAGTCTTGCGGCGGCGTTCTGGATGTTCTGTAGCTTGCGGATGAGGTTTTTGTTTATTCCGGCGTAGAGTGCGTTGCCGTAGTCGAGTCTGCTGGTGACCAGGGCGTGAGTGACTGTCTTTCGGTGTTCGAGGGGGATCCATTTGAAGGTCTTACGAAGGAGGCGGAGGGTGAGGAAGCAGGAAGATGAGACAGAGTTGATCTGGCGGTCCATTTTGAGCTCGGAGTCCAGGATGATTCCCAGGTTGCGTGCGTGGTCTGTGGGGGTTGGCGGGTTTCCGAGGGCGGTGGGCCACCAGGTGTCGCTCCAGGCGTCGGGGTTTGGGCCCATGATGAGTACTTCTGTTTTGTTGGTGTTTAGTTGAACGCAGCTGTTTTTTATCCATTTGGCGACGGCTTCCATGCCTTCTCGAAAGTTGCGTCTGGCGGTGTTGGGCTCGTTGGATAGGGAGAGGATGAGCTGGGTGTCGTCTGCATATGACACGATGTTGAGTCCGTAGGTTCTGACGATGGGGGCAAGTGGAGCCATGTAGACGTTGAAGAGCGTCGGGCTGAGGGAGGAGCCCTGGGGGACTCCGCAGGTGATCGGTGTGGGGTCCGAGAGGAAAGGGGGGAGTCTGACCCGCTGCGTCCTGCCGGAGAGGTAGGAGCAGATCCAGTCGAGGGCCTTGTCCTGGATTCCTGCATCGTAGAGTCTGGGTATTAGGGTGCGGTGGGAGACTGAGTCGAACGCCGCTGATAGGTCGAGGAGGATGAGGGCTACTGTTTCTCCTTTGTCCAGTAAGGTGCGGATGTCGTCTGTTGCGGCGAGGAGGGCGGTTTCCGTACTGTGTTTTTTTCTGAAGCCGGATTGGGAGGAGTCGAGGATGTTGTGTTCTTCAATGAATGTGGCGAGTTGGCTGTTGATGGCTTTCTCGATGACTTTCGCTGGGAACGGGAGCAGGGAGATGGGTCTGTAGTTTTTGAGGTCGGTGGGGTCCGCTGAGGGTTTCTTTAGGAGGGGTTGACCTCGGCGTGTTTCCAGTCGTCGGGGAACGAGGCGGTCGCCAGGGAGCGGTTGATGGTTTGGCGGAGCATGGGTGCAATGGTGTTGGCGGCTCTATTGAAGATGTGGTGGGGGCAGGGGTCCGTGGGGGCCCCTGAGTGGATTGACTTCATTGTCTTCAGTGTGTCTTCGGTGGTGAGGGCTGTCCAGTCATCAATCGCTGGTTTCCGGGTGTCGGGGGTGGTTGGTGAGGGTTCAGTGTGTTGATTGTCTTCGTCGAAGTTGTCGTAGATGTTCGTGATTTTGTGGTGGAAAAAGATGCTGAGTTTGTCGCAGAGGTCTTGTGAGGGAGGGATGTCGGTAGACTCGCTGGTGGGTTGGGCGAACTCCTTGATGATGCTGAAGAGTTCCTTGCTGTTGTGTGCGTGGGTGGAGATTCTGTCTTCAATCGCTTTTTTTCTCGTTTCTCTGATGAGTTGATGGTGGGCGTTGGTGGCGGCTCTAAAGTTGTTGTGGGCTTCTGTGGATTTGGTGTTTCTCCAGGCCTTTTCAAGGCGGCGGCATGTGCGCCTGGACTCTCGAAGTTCGATGGTAAACCATCTGGCTTTCTTGGCACGGGTATTGTTTTTCTTGAGGGGGGCTATAGTGTTGGTGCTGTCCGAGATCCATCTATGCAGGGTTCGGGCTGCGGTGTTGGGGTCGTCGTTTTCCGCGATGGTTGGGGTGGAGTTGTTGAGTGAGGAGGTGAGCTGGTCATCGGTGATTTTGGTCCAGTTTCTTTGTGGAAGCAGGTGCTGGTGTCTGTGGATGGTGGGTGTTCTGAAGGTGAAGTGGACGCAACGATGGTCGGTCCATGGGAGTTTGGTGGTGTGGCTGAAGGTGATGGAGTTTCCTGTAGTGAAGAGGGGGTCGAGGGTGTGTCCTGCTGAGTGCGTGGGCTCGGTCACAATCTGGCGGAGTCCAATGTTGTGGAGGTTGTCCAGGAGGGATGTGATGTTGGGGTCCAGTTGATTGTCGAGGTGGAAGTTGAGGTCTCCCAGCAGGGTGTAGTTGGGGGATGCGATGGCCTGCGGGGAGATAATGTCCGTGATGGAGTTGGCGAAGGGTCCGCGGGGTCCAGGGGGTCGGTAGATGAGGGTTCCTCGGAGGGCGGCGGTGGGGCTGGCCAGTATCTTGAAGTGAAGGTGTTCCATCAGTTCTGTGGACTCGTCAGGGAGTGTGCTCAGGCGGAGGCTGGATTTGTGGACGATGGCGATTCCTCCTCCTGGGTGGATGGGGCGGTCCTTCCTGGAGATCTTGTATCCTTGGGGGATGGCGATGGCGATGTCCGGTCCCGAGGTGGTGTTGGTCCAGGTTTCGGTGAAGAATGCTACGTCTGGGGTAGTGCTGTCGAGGAGGTCCCAGATTCCTGTTGCGTGTTTGTGGAGGGATCGGACGTTGAGGAGGATGCATTGCAGGGTCTTCGGTTCGGTTGTGTTCTTGTGGGCGGGTTGTGCTGGATCCGTGTTCTTGGCGGTGCTGCAGGTGTGCCGGCAGCAGTGACAGCTGAAGGGTCCATGGGTGTCGGCTGGTGATGCTACCTTGCAGTTGTTGTTGCAGCCTGGGTTGAGTGCGTGGAGTGCTGCTGGGTCGTAGCGTTGGCGGGGCGGAGGTCCAGGGTTCCTGGTGCTGGTTGCAGACGGGTCGCAGACGGGCGCAGACGTGCTTGCCTTTGACGCGCCTTCGGTGCACCAGCGGCGCGCCCGCAGCCCGTGGCCGCGCAGTGGCCGCCATTAAGTAGGGGTCGGGGAGGGCTGGACAGCTGGGAGGCGGGGAGGGGAGCTGGATTGGGCCGATCGTGCTGGGGGGGGGGGCCGCGGGGCAGCAGCGGCGGGGAAAGGTAAAGGGAGGAAAGAAGGGATAAAGAAAAAAGGGAAAATAAGCAGAAATAAGGCACAAAAGAGCAGAGATGCAGATAAGAGCAGAAAGGTGAAAGATAGAAAGGGTAAAAAAACGAGTGAAAACGAGTGAAGGAGCAGAGGGAGAGAAAGGGAAAATGGGCAGAAATAAGGCACAAAAGAGCAGAGGTACAGAAAGGTGAAAGATAGAAATGGGAAAAAAACGAGTGAAAACGAGTGAAGGAGCAGAGGGAGAGAAAGGGAGAATGGGCAGAAATAAGGCGCAAAAGAGCAGAGGTGCAGAAAGGTGAAAAATAGAAAGGGGAGAAAAACGAGTGAAGGGGCAGAAAGAAAGAAAGGAGGCAGAGGTCCACTGGACCACCAGGGATGAGGCGCAGGGAAACCTGCGGGTGGAGGAGGGCCTCGATCACCAACACTGAAGAGTGCAGGGGCAGGGGCACCTCACTTAATGGTGGAGCTGCGAGGGTGGGAGAGCAATTTCACTGACAATGAGTCAGTGGTCTTGCTCGCCTGTCCCTGCAGTGGCCGCCATTAAGTAGGGGTCGGGGAAGGCTGGACAGCTGGGAGGCGGGGAGGGGAGCTGGATTGGGCCGGTCGTGCTGGGGGGGAGGGGCCGCGGGGGCAGCAGCGGCGGGGAAAGGTAAAGGGAGGAAAGAAGGGATAAAGAAAAAAGGGAAAATAAGCAGAAATAAGGCACAAAAGAGCAGAGATGCAGAAAAGAGCAGAAAGGTGAAAGATAGAAAGGGTAAAAAAACGAGTGAAAATGAATGAAGGAGCAGAGGGAGAGAAAGGGAGAATGGGCAGAAATAAGGCGCAAAAGAGCAGAGGTGCAGAAAGGTGAAAGATAGAAAGGGGAGAAAAACGAGTGAAGGAGCAGAAAGAAAGAAAGGAGACAGAGGTCCACTGGACCACCAGGGATGAGGCGCAGGGAAACCTGCGGGTGGAGGAGGGCATCGATCACCAACACTGAAGAGTGCAGGGGCAGGGGCACCTCACTTAATGGTGGAGCTGCGAGGGTGGGAGAGCAATTTCACTGACAATGACCGGCCAACTCATGAGAATCCAAGCACTAGGAAACTCTGCACTTCGATACCTCATATTCTGAAAATCCACAACCATTAGATGTTTAGGATAAAATGTTTATATATAGGCAAGCTGAGTTTCAATACCGGGGTGCTGGGTTCTAGCTACATTTCACCCACATATTCTAAATCATAAAGGTCTCCTAACTAACTTGTGTAGAACTGCTTATGTGTACGTGTTTGTACAAGATGTTAAATCGTTATTATTTTCATAGCACAGATTTTAAAGTCATTATAATTTATCTGCAACTAGAAGATCTCTTTCATTAGAAGAAGTAAGAGACAATAGACTTGAAAAGGCGGGTGCTGATGATGGTGAGATCATATATTATCAGGTTTAAAACACTCCCTAGCATAAGTTAAAAGGATACTACAACTGTGAGTCACATGCTATTGCATTGCATCTGTCAGAAAAACATGTAAGCCCTATTTTCATGTGGTTTATTTGTTTTATATCAAAACTGAAAATAAACATGACAAAAAAAGTATACTGCGAATCACGTGTTATGTGACTTAATATGCTCAGTAACTTTCAAAATCATTACAAAATACAGTAACAGTACGTTATCTCATGTACAGTACATGGCATTCTGTGCTATGCATACAAAGGCAAGCCTTAATTTTATAAATGCAAGCAAAGGTTGATGTCAAGCTCTAACTGACTAATGTAGTCCACTTGTAATGTCACAGCAGCCACCGAACCAGCATAGCACACTGGTTTCATAGCTTCTGCCTTCTGTACGTGAAACAGAACAGCATTCAGGGAACTGATGTTGCTAGCATCATTGCTTTAATTTCTTGGGGACTGTAAATTGACGCGAAGACGAAACAAATATCAGCAAAGCTAATAGTTCTGCCTTGCATTTTGAGTCCCAATTAAAACATTAAAGAAACCCTGCTGCACTGAAAAAAGAAAGCAAATAACAGTTACTTTCTGTATAGAATGAATCTATGAGATAAAAGTGTACGAGATGTAAAATACTCCTTCATGTCCTGCAAAACAAGCACTCCATAGGAGGTGGAACGATACACCAAACAGTCAACAGCATGAGTTGATAGAGAACCTTCCTCTCAGTGGGGTCGAAGCCTACTGCTACATATGTTAGGAACTGATAAGCACACGATTGCCTAAAAGATATCCTGGCACTAAGAGACTGGAGGCGGCTATACCCAGGCCAAACTCCAATCAGAAAAACAGGAAATAAACAAATAAGCAATCAATGGGGGAAAAATCAAAATCAAACAACAAGAAGAGTAATCCAAACCCATTAGGTCATTTAAACAACAAGCTGTCAAGACAGACATAAATACAATTGTCCAAGGAAGAAAAGGGACATTAGGCAGCAGTTGCAGAATGGTTTGGTCACCTTTGATGACGGTTCGATTGCAACATAATATCGCATGAGGTGGCTGCAGTGAATTTCGATTGGTTTTATTCGCTTCTGGAGTCCAAAGCCCTGGCCTCCAGCATGGAAAGAGCAGAGGTGCTGGTGAAAGAAATCAGTGCCTACAACCTGATAGCAGATGCCAGCGCCCAACTTCCAAAACTAAAACAAGTCAATGTTTTCAGACACTACTGCTACACTTCTAACGTAGTATGTGAGTGAAAATGTGCTCTCACAAACTGCTTTGTAAAAACACATTTAATCAGTCTCTACAATTTGTCCTGCATTATTATTTACATGTATACGTTATCCGAAGAGTCCATTAGTCATTTAATGTACAACAGGGACGTTGTTTTTAAAGTTCTAGGCACGTGGAAGTCGGCAACGACTGTGTCTTCCATGATAGACCGATGACAGTGGTCGTCTAACAGCGTCAAGGCTTGTTTCGGTCGCAGTTCTCAGAAATCTGATCCACTTTCTTCAGGACCATCTGACAAAATGGATTAATATAATCAGAAGTCTTGGATCTCATCACATGGCATAACGGTCTGGTGCAAAAACATATATAATACACAAAATACATGTAGAGCAAATATTATTGCATAGTTTCATTACAAAACAGAAGTCACTTGTGAGTCATAAACATCAAACCTCTAGACCATGGGTACTCGCAAACATTTGCAGAGGGGACACAAAGTATGTCTGTGGTGTGACCGAGGGCCGCACTGATGCAAGCTGGGTGGCGGTAGGGGGTCTGGGTGGGTCAGGGATTGTTATAAGGAAGTCTAAATAAAATGTTAAATAAATGGACAAGCATTTATTTTCAGGTTAACTAAAGTTAAGTTGTGCAGGACACCACCATATAGTTACTTCATACATTCCTTTAACCTGCAAATAAATGCTTGCCCGTTTATTTACCATTTGTTTGGTTGAATATTATTCCTCAGCAAGTAAACATCAGCGCGTGCTGCTGTTTACCAAGGGGGCCGCATGTAAAGGTCGAGAGAGCCACAAGCGGCCCCTGGGCCGTAGTTTGAGTATCACTGCTCTAGTCAGAGATTTCATATCTTATCAATCTATTGACTGCCTATATGGACAGCATCCTTCAAATTCATTAGTGATCAAATATATTTCCTTTACATGCCTTTCTTCTCAAGCGATATTTGATTATTATCAGGACCACTGGAATTATGCAGTAGGGAAGGGCCAAGTTATGCTGCAGGGTTGACTAAATTAAGCAGAAAGAAAAGGCAAAATATGCGGCATAATGCGCCACATTTTGATATAGTATACTCCATTATTGTGTCATTGTTACACTTGTTAACACTGTCTGGGAATTGGTTGCACCTCCATAGTAGCAATCTAACACCAAACTAAACCAATAAGCAACAGAAAGATGACCAGTCCACCTTTGCTAAGGGCCTTCCACTGTGCGGCAACATGTGTTGCTGTGTTTCAGTAACATTTGAACCGTTTGGGGAAGAAACATTTTTCTTTGTAAACATTTGCAGAATGTGCAGCAGATGATGGATTATGTGGTAAATCTATAATTATGTGAAAAATGCCGTAGCCACACAATTGCATAATACCAGTGGCCCTAATTATGATCTACTAGACAAAGACTTATTTTATTACAAATCCCACATATGCAGAATTAGCTGTTGAGGTGTAACGCTCTTTAAAGACATCTCATCACTACACCCACTCTACTTGTATTTAAGCTAATACATGAGATGTAGAAACTTTCCATATTCACACAAAATATTTTGACACTAACTTATGGCAATAGTATCTAGCCAAAAACCTCTGAGCTTAATTATTAATTCTGAGAAAAATCTTAGAAATTATTATTGATTTTTATAATAGTATATGAGAACATTGACATTTTGAAACACCGTTCAACATACCTCTTCCTTCCGCTTCAATAGATACAGTAAATTGAGTCACAGAACACATATAATATTACAAACAATACAAATGCTATAAAAGAAATACAAGCCATGCAAACACAGCAAAAGAAGTACAAAATTATCAATATATAAATTCAGTCTCCTAGACAGACAAACAAAAAAAATACCTTTATATAGATAAGTGCAATTCACACTTTAATCCTGAAACAGACATACTCGTAAGCATTGATGTGGAATCGTTAAACACAAACATTCTTTAAAATTAATTAGATAAAACATTTAATCAGTTTCTCACCTTAAATCCTGAAACCTATCCTGTTGATTTCATCACAAAATGTGTTGAAGAAGTTGTAGAAATAACTACTTCCTCTTCAACGGTTCCATAACTTAAAAGGACAACCATGGGAGCCACATGTGAAACAAGTATTGCAAATGTGTATATAGCAGCATTTACAAAATACACATATCTACATTGATTTAGCTCCTTTTCAAGAGAATACCTGCTAATGCCTCATGGTTAGATTGAGGATATTTTTTTCATATGGTAAGACACAGAGGAAAATCTGAATTTATTTTATCAGTGTCTCAAACTTGATGATCCAGATTTAAGGTTTAAAAAATAGGTGAGCAAGTCCCAGCTGGAGTTTCTTGATGTTTGAATCTCTAAAAAAGACAAAGAACTACAAATAGAGCTATTTCTTAAACCTACGGCACAAAATACACTTTTACATTTCTCAAGATACCTTCCTAAAAATCAATGGTATACATTACCTTTCGGGCAATGTGTCAGATTACAGAGAAATTGTTCAATCATTCCTGATTTTGTCAAGCATTCAGAAAACTTAAAATGGAAACTCACAGTGAGAGGATTTCGTAAACAAATAATTGAGCACTCCTTTAAGACAGCTCAATTTTTATAATAGAGACAACATGTTTGAACCATCTAGACTGCAGGATAAACCAAAGATGATTGTTTCACTAACCAAAGAAGTGTGTCTATTGGCATCTGCAATTTGATTCTTTCTAATTGCCATACTCTCATCGTTGAGCCTGTTGAAAGATTGGAGAAACTTAATTTTGGTTTTCGCAGAAATAATTACAGCAAATTCAGGCTAACAAGGGTGTGGCAAACAATAATAGAGACAGACAATAGATCTTGACAGTAATTTTCAATGTAAAAGGTAATTACCATTGTGAGACTTGCCAAGCAACTTGGGATACTAAGTACTTTGTGTTCCAAAAGAAAAAAAATTGTTTAAGTCTTTATATAGGATATATAGGAAGAGAGATGCAGGTACGATTTACAGAACCCAAATTGACTATTAGAAACCAAAGAGAAGCAACCCATCTAGTCAGCCATTGCTTAAAGAAACATTATAAAGACACCGTTCTGAAGTGGCTTATTATTGAAAAGATTAAACAAGATATCCGGTGTGTTAATGTTACTAAATCATGCAAAGTCAGGGAAATATTGTGGATTTTTAACTTAACACCAACATTACTTTACTGGATTGAATGAGAAGATTTCATGGGAAAATGTTATACGCTGTTAACATATGTGCAATTGTATTGTCCTATATATTGCTGGTTCTTACTGATGCTTAAGGATATATATTATATGTTTTTTCTGTCTGCAGTGCAAGAAAGTAAACTATGACACCTATGGACATTATGTTGAACCATGGTACTTTAGGCTTATTGACAATGATATAAACAATTTGTCCAATATATGATCTACAGTTAATTATGTTTTTATATATATTCTTTTGCGGTTCCTATATTGCCTGGTTTAGCAGCCTATGGATTATTATTAAGGTTCCCAGTTTTCTGTTTTTACTGATTTATACAGATGAATACAGACAAAAACCTATCTATTTCCTGCCTGTATTTATTTTTAAATGTGGATAAAAATGGGAACTTGTTTTTTAAGTGACTCTAAATGCTGACAGTCAGGACTTTTAGGCGTCCAGGCCAATAGCTGTGCAGATAGACAGGTAAGGCAATTAAAAATGACAGAAAGTTTTTTAGTGAGGCTTAAACAGCTATAGATGTGTCTAAGGTTGATACTAAAATGTAAATGTTTTCATACGACAGTATTGATTAATAGGTGTTCACGCCATTGAAACCTGGCAGGTGCCAAGTATCAGTGTGTATTTATTGGTTGAATACATGTGGAAATACAGTAGTTTCAGATGAATTTGTTCACATAACCCAAACAACATATGGATAAATGCAGATTAAATATTCCAAAAAGAAAATATAGATAAATACAGACAGAAAAGTAAAAAAATAAATACCATAAAACCATGAACCCTGATTATTATGTATAAATATTATTACTATTTTTGGAAGGAAAAACATTTTGTGGGGCTTTTCTTAATGCCCTTCTCAGGAGCAGTAAACTCGACTGCGGACTATGTGATTCCAGTGCATGTGAGTTGCTTGTTACACCATTGCATAGCCTCGTTTTTTTTGTTGGTATTGCAACATCTCTTTTTGGTGGCGTATACAATAAACGTGACTACTTAACTACATGGCTCTTATATACCGGAGTTGTTTTGTATAGTAATTCCCAATCTAGTGTTCCTGGTACCATAACATCTTCCAAACTTTAAACATGGAGCTCCATGTTTCAGGTTGCCTAACCGTAGGATAATGAAGTTCATGGTCTATTCCACCTCGGACCTTATAGCTCCCACGATTGAACACCATGTACAGAGGTGTGGATTGCTAGTCCATGTGATCCCTTTGGACATCAAACAGAGGTGCACGCTATCAGTGCCAAGTGTATTTTAACCATCCTGTTTTTTCTGGTTCAGTTTTCATTTTGATACACGAACCGGACTGCACAAACATATATACAGGTATTTCATTAATTTGCCTGTCTTGTAGAAAAATGGGACTTAAAAACGCATGCAATTAGAACGCATGTATTTTCCACGCAGCCTTTACCATGCAGATTACTTTACCGCACATGCCTTTACTACACATCACAAGTATATATAAGGTACATATATATCTACCATTTCTTTTTTAAATAACCTATATTTGTTTGGAGGAATCCCCCCCCCTCAACCAACTAAAATGCATCAGCCATTTTGTTACGCTTGATTCATTTAAGTTCTGTGTCACAATAAAATATGAGGATTTGTAACTCCTGCGGTGCTGCTGTTATTCTAGTTCTATGACCTCTTTGACTGGAGTGTGTGTGTGTATATAGCTGCCACTGGGTGTTTATAATTAGGATTGTGTTTCCATAGGAAATGCGTTTTTCGTGTTGTGAATACATTTGATGCTGTTTGACAATTTCCACAAAATTTTCCAGAAAAGTGCCTAGTGTGTGCAGGAAAAGTTTCAGGGTGATCCGTCAAGCAGGGGGGTCAAGAAAAAAGGGGGGGTCCCAAAAATACAAAGTCCCCATGCATTTTCCATTCTCTTATTTAAGAAGCACTACCACAAAAACTGCTGAACGGAATTACACCAAATTTGGCTCAAAGCTACATCTCGGTCCACAGATTGTGTTTTTGTGAATTGGTGTAAATCCGTTTAGTAGTTTTGAAAAATGAAGGTACAAAATATTGGTATATCTGGTCGGTTGGGTCCGAGGAACTCATGAGAGTCCCTCAGACCCTATTTTAAAAAATAGAGCAAACTGAGTTTTTTTCCCCTTGGTCCAAGTCACTCCCATGGGATTCAGACAATCAGCGCTCTGATTGGCTGCTAGCAACAGGAGAAAATGTTGATGGCTGCCATTAAGGGACTCTGACACTTAGTGCCCAGTCCTGAAGTAAAAAAATATATATAATAAGGGGGCAGTGTATAGATAACCTGCCCACCTAGCCCTTGAGGGAGGGACACCCCGCAGCGACAAATTAAAAAAAAATGATTTGCCAATTCAGCAACTTTTACCATGATTCTGCGGGACGCCCGCAGGATAACGGCTCCTTCTTAGCGCTTAATGGCCCCAGGAATTCCATCCCCAGGACTTTTTTTTGTTTGATTTTTAGAAAAAAGGGAGGGGGCCACGTGGCACCTCTGCCGAGCCTTTATACGGCCTAGGAACACGATCCACTGATACTAATTGGTGAAAAAAAAATCGGCAAAGGGGGCTGCGCAGCATGTACTCAATCGCCCGGGACCGAAAATAAGTTTAAACGGAGGCAGCCATCTCAAATTATATAATTGATTACATCACTGTTGACATCATCCATTGAGTGTGTTAGTTTGTTTCATAGTTTACATAGTGACGGGTAACTACCGTATTATTTTTCTACCACATTTTGTACAGCCTGGCTACAGCTAATAGGTGTAAGTGTTTACAAAACACATGTGCTCCTAATGCATCATAGGTGTATAGGGGTATTGAGCACTTTATACATCTTTGTATTCAGGAGTAACTCTGTGCAGGTGACAGCTGACGACTTGTGTCCAGTATGTTCTACACAAGTATTTTGGTTCTGCAGAGAAAGTTTCCAACAGGGAAAAGATTCTACACAGTAGATACTAACTATTGTAAGCAGCCTTGAGTATTTAGACAGAATCATCTCAGCATGACAATTTCTACATAAGATAGAAGGCTGTGTGAACCGGGTACTAACCTATGTGCATGACTAGCTTTAGAAGATAGGCTAACTGTAAAGTTTTCACCTCAGTATGAAAACTGCAGGTAGAATGACCTTTTGCACCTTCAGACTTTGTTTTTTATTTATTGAATAGTGTCTCTTTGGACACGTTTTGCATAGAGTGAACACTGTTCTTAATAGATACTTTTTAATACTCTGTGGTATATTTATCATTTCTATTTTTTTTTACTGTCTGCAAACAGTGTGGCACAGCGTAAACTCTGTTCATAAAGTAAACACTTTACAGGACACACTTTTCAAAGGTGAAAACAAGCAAAGACGGTTGACTACAGTTTTCTGCACCTCACACCAGTTTTGATATATGTACAGGTCCCGCGCAGCAAGCCCTGGCATCAACCGTCAATTGATGCCTCTGTGCTCCAGATCCTTAAATTAGAATTTGATGGGCGTGCGCGGAAAGTCCAGATAGCAAAAGTAACATTTACAAAAATTCCTTTATTATTCAGTCAGTATCAAAGCTTTAGATTCCAGCCAACGCGTTTCGTTCTCCATGGGAGAACTTCATCAGGGCTCCTACGAGTTTTCACACTGATCAGTGGGAAACTTGAATGAGTAAAGGGTCCTTGTATCTATAAGATGTCCTGAGCTCTGCCCGAATATTTTCTGACAAAGATGACTGGATCGGTCGCAACTTCAAGTGAAGCCTGGGTGAGAATTCTGGATTGCCACTCCCACTTATTTTGAATGCCAAAGTTGAATGCCGTGCGCTCAGAAAAAGATCTGTATAAATCCTGGACTAAATATATGTCTATAAACCATACGAATTCAAGTATCTTGTTGACCTCACAAATTCGGGAAGATAAGGCAGCTTGTAATATCACACTTGTCGGCGAAGGTCCTAGTATCTATGAGTAAATTGTGGAACCATTGAGTACAATGCAGTCTCCAGGCAGTAATTCTGGAGTCTTTAAAGGGAAAAGTTCCCGCGGCCTCAGTGGGCCCGTCCTTGAAATCAGACGTTCGGAGTGCCGAGACCTCGTATGGTTTATGGACATATATTCAGTCCAGGATCTATACAGATCTTTTTCTGAGCGCACAGCATTCAACTTCGGAATCTAAAGATTTGATACTGACTTAACAATAAAGGAATTTTTGTAAATCTTACTTTTGCTATCTGGACTTTGTCATTCCGCGCATGCCCATCAAATTGTAGTACTCACTTTTCTACTCATATCCACTTAATTTCTCACTGTAGGTTCTGTGTCTGCGAGGGGTTTGATACAGGTAAAGGCTGTCTGTGTCAAGATCCAAGGTTCCTCGGGACCAGTACCATCCAGATGCCCATCTTGTACTGAGTACTGAGTCCGCAATACAAAAATGACCAGAAGTTCAGAGTGGTCAGACAAAAGGAAGAGTGACTGCTGGAAGGGAGAGTCATGGGTTTCCTTTTCTCTAGTAATTATGAACTAGGACCGTTCATAGTCCTATGCAAATGCTCACTATAGTTATTTGTAAAACACTGCGATTGCTCACTGTAGATAGTTGTAAAACATAAGGGAGATACAGAGTTTGCCTGGACATTGAGTGCAATCGGCACTCTGGTAAGCTAGAAACTAGGATATCTCTTCAAATCAAATCAATACAATCAAATAGTAGGCGATGTGCAACCAGTTTAGCTTTGTTTCTCTTTCTAATGAGGCAGAATTCTCCTGTTATAATTACAGAGATCAGTTGGAAGATAGCCTTTCAGATCTAAGCCACCCGCTGTGCTAATTAATGCTGTGTCACCAACATATAAACACAATGGAACTTACTGGGAATCTGAGGGGAAAAAAGTTCTCCCATGCACCTGCTGATGGTGTAGATCGCTGCCAGGAGAGTGCGGCCCACACTGCATTGCAGAGTTAAGCTCTCTTCACACCCTCCCTGGTAACATCAGCCTCTGAACACTGCTCCACTTCGAACCGCTATAATGATGAGTTCACCTGATATCGTGAGATCTCTCTACTTCTAGGCCTCCTGCAAGGTCACTCTAGTCTTTTAACTAAAACAAATAAATACGAGGCGACAAAGGTTTAAACGTGGCATCATCCAATATAATTTTAAATTTTCACAGAAGGAACAATTAAACTCATTGCTTTGCTGATGGTGTAAGAATGAATCCCAAAAATCCTGCCTCTGTAGTATGGAATTTACATTTTGATAGTTTGGCTTACAACCCATGTTGTCTCAGAGTAGACAGAACAATTTTGAAATGTTTTACATGTTCCTATGGGGAGGGAGAAAAAAATCAAGATGGCATCAAAGTAAACTATGACAAATCGATCTAAATATTCATGCAGGACATCGTTCACTAAGAACTGGAATGCCGCCAGGGTATTGAATAGCCGGAACGGCATAACACAATACTCAAACACAACATATTGAGTACGGAACGCCATCTTATACTCGTCTCTGGGACAGATTCTGACCAAGTGGCATTCCCCTCATAGATCAAGTTTTGTATCTAGGGTGACGTTTTTGACTTGATCAAGAAGAAAGGGAAGAAGTGGAAGGGGATATCGGTTCTTGATAGTGATGGCATTCAATAATCTATAGTCTATGTAGGTTCTTAACTCTCAGTTGGCTTAAGGAATAAAAAACAAGGGAGATGCTCTAAATATTTATCTAAGTATTCTCGAAGATGTTGGTTTTCATACTCATTCCAGGCATATATTTTACTGCAAAGTATCTTCGTACCTGACACCAAGTCAATAATAACTGCGGTGTGGTGGTAGGGATTCTGCACTCAAAAACAAATTTAAAAAGTCTAATATTCTGTGGGTAAGGTAGTATCATGTTCTGCTGCAGTGGCAATGAGATAAATTGTTTATGGTTTTTGTTCTGATGCCAACTATGAATTTAAGCATGTATGGAGACACCAGTCTGAATTGAAGGTAATACACCAGTCTGAATTGAAGGTAATATTTTGTTTGGTCCCATTGATGCATGGGTTGTGGACCGTTAACCACGGCATGCAGAGGAGGATGCCAAAATGAAGAGCATTGAAAAGTTTGAAGCTTAAGTCCTCTGTATGGTTCTGGTCCTGTTGCACAAAGGTCAGTTGGAGGACCACTGTTTGATGTGTGATTAGTCCAGACGTAAGCAAGGAGCCATCTACTGAGCTTACGGAATCAGGTCTTTCTTTATGGACAGTTGGAATTTTTAATGCAGTACAATATTTCACATTAATAAAATTCCCTGTGATGCCAGGTTCTATCATCACTACGACCTGGTTGGTGGTGGTGCTGTATTTTAGTTGAGCATTCATACACAGATGCGGGACTGAACTTTGCAGAGTATTGGCGATGGTCTGCTCAGGGGTTTTCCTAGTGAATCACAAAACACCTTTCCAATGTGTCTCTTTTTCTTTCTGGGTAAGAGGCTTGCATATACCCCCAATTGTCATGGGTTCACTAGTTTTCCTATGGATAGGTTACTTCTTTATCTGATCATTACTGAAGGTTGCGGTTCAAACCATCGTCCATCCCCTTTTCGCCTAGCGACTCTGTGATCCAATCATACAGTGAGGCCTATGAGATCCTCACAGGAAAGTGTCCCCAGCTCTATTGGAGCTAATAGATCTTTCATTTCACCCTGCAGCCCCTGGTAAAATAGAGCCATTCTTTTTTCCTGAGGCCACTGTGTCTCAACAACCAAATGGTTATATTGTGTAAAAGTACTTACCAAGTCTTTGTTTCCTTGCCTTAACTCCAAGAGTTCTCATTCTGCCAATCCTTTGATAGGTTGGCGTTCAAACACCTTTTTAAACTCCTTTCTGAACTCTCTCCAGTTATACAACAAAGCACAATTTGTATTGACCAAAGGCACAGCCCACATGGCAGGATCCCCGCCAAGGTATGAAGTGAGGAAGGTGATGCAGGATTGATCATCTGGAAAAACAGTGGGTTGCACTATGAATTGCCATTACACTTGTGTCAAAAAGGTTTGTACTCGAGCAGGGTCACCTGAGAAGCTCTTCGGGGAGCCAAAGGGACTGGTGTAGGAACCATGAAAGACACTGTGGGGGGGCGTACTGAGAATGTACTAATGGGCACTGGGAGGGCGGAGGGCTTACCCATGCCCTGCGCACTTGTAGTTGATGGACTTGAGTAGCAAATGCAGCAAATCCTTCTGCATGTGAATCATCATTCTGTAGAAGTCTTCAATTGTAGACATCACGACGGCATTGCTCAGGAGGAACGTATAATGTATCCAGTCCTTATTCACAGTACCAACACTCTTCGCCCATAGGTCATGGCATAAACCCATGCTCTCCCAAACCAGCCAAATGAACAGTGTATCATCCCACTTTAATATTAAAATGCACTTTGGGGTCGCATCAGCGATATCAGGCACTATGTTACGTATTTGTAAAGCAAACTATCACCCATTGAGCATTTAGCAGGTTGTGCCCTTCCTAGGGTGGGTTAGTTATTTGAAAAGCTTGGTCCTCAGCTTCTTGCAGAATTCAATAAGAGAGGAGGAGGCTCTGATGTGTAGTAGGAGGTTGTTCCATGTTTTAGGAGAGATGTAAGAGAAAGCCTGTTCTTCTGATCAGGTTTTGTGTATGCATGGGATGTGTGCGAGTAGGAGTCTTGGGGAGGAGAGGTGTCTGGGTAACCACCCAGACACCTCTCCGCGTGTCCCCGTGTGGAAGGAGATGTGTCCCCAGTGGTAGGAGATGTGACGGGTCAGGTAGGTGGGGCCTAAGTTGTGTAGAGTCTTGAATGTGTGTGTGAGAACTTTGAAATGAGCACTGAGCCACTGGAGCAACCTGAGGTGTAGTGTCCAGTGAACTCTGTGTGGAAGGTTCAGGATGAGTCTGGCTGCTGAGTCTTGATGGTCTTTAGGCTTATGGTGTGTTGATTTTGGCATAGAGGTTTTCCCATATTTCAACTTGCTTGTGACTAGGGTGTTAGTGATGTTTTTTCTGGTGTTGCTTGGGAGCCATTTGAAGATCTTCCTCAGCATTTTCAGGGTGCTGAAGCAGGATGAAATCAATGCATTGACTTTTGCAGTCATGTCTAGTTTGCAGCAGATGATGATTCAAAGTTCTTGGTGTGGTTGCTAGGTGCGGGTCCTAGTTCAGCTGGTCACCAGTTGGGTCCCCATGGGGATGTGTTCTTCTGAATATCACTACTTCTGACTTGTTGATGCAAGTGTGAGACAGTTGTCTTTCATCCAGTTAGTAACTTCAGTTATGCAAGCAGTAAACGTGTTTCTTTTGTTGGGGGTCCGGTCTGAGACACTTATGAGACTATGAGTTGTTTTACAGCGTAGATGTTGTTGTGTGCGGGGATGGCATTGGCCAGAAGGATCATATATGCGTTGAAGATGGTGGGGCTGAGTGATGAACCTTGTGGGAATCTTGAGGCACTATGCAGATGAGTTTGTGGGCTTCCGAGGAGTAGGGTGCCAGGCTGACAGTTTGCGTTTTATGCTTTAAGAGAAGGAGATCCAGTGGAAAGTGGGTCCTCGGATGCCAATCATGTACAGGCATCTGATTAAGATGGCATATGGGACTGTTTCAAATGCTGCAGAGGTTCCAAAATAGACTGAGGGCTGCCATGTCTCCTCTGTCAAGGATCATGCGGATGTCAGTGGCAGTGCTGTTTCTGTAATGCGTTTGGGACTGAATCCGAACTGCGTGGCATTGACAAGCTGGTGGTTGCTGAGGTGGTAGCTGAGGTGTCGGTTGATTAGTTTCTGTAAGACCTTGGACAGGTAGGGTAGGAGGAAGACAGGTCTATTTCGGAGAGCGTGGTTGGGTCAACTGATGGTTCCTTGAGCATGATGGGGGCGTTTTTACAGGTGTCTTGGAATTTTTCTGCGTCGAGGGAGGCATTGAAGGTGGTTCCATCAAGTGGAAGCAGTATTTAAATGCTTTTAAAGACCAGTGCCTGCTCTTAAAAAAATTGTCCCCTGGGGGCCCCTTCCCATTTGTGACTGGCTTACCACTAATTTGAAATTGGTTGCAAATGTGATTGTTTTGTGACCGCATTTGCAGTTGCAAAACAATCTTACATCCCCCTGCAACTCGCTATTAGGAAGGGACACCCTTGGCGTGCCCCTTTGTAATAGCAACTCGCAAAACCTATTTTACTAGTCAGTAACAGATTACTGACTCTCAAAATAGGTCTGGTACATGCTACAACCCTTTTTAGCGGTCACAAACAGGCTGATTTCCCGTTTGCAATAGATAAAAACAGTCGTACATCTGGCCCATAAACTTGTACATTTCAAACAGCGAAATAGGACTGAGTTAGCCCTTAAAGGCAAATCCTATTTTTTTCTGGAAACACTCTTTAAAAGAGTGAAAAAATATCAGTTCCTCTTGCCCCCTTGGTTCTTTGGAGTTTGAAGACCCCTATGTCAACATCCTCCTCGTTCATCTCCAATTCTTAAAGAGGAGTTTATCTTCCCAGCTCACAGACATTGTTTACCAAGCCTGACTTTTAATACCTCTCCCAACATGGCCACCCAATTACCCACAAGTATTGAAATATGTAATTTCCTGAAGGATATCTTGTGTTATTTCTTCAGCAATTGCGGTAAGCTTTACCTTCCTGACTGATGTAAATGCTATTTGAATATGTCTGTGATTATTAACCTTACTTTCTCCCCTGGATGAGACTTGCTCTAGCAGTCTGTCATACAGCACCAGTTGTTACTGTCTTGCTGAGCTGACAAAATCCATAAATAATAGTGTTGAGCAGGTTTCGTCTCTTGTGGTTTGCGGGGCAACCGTGCTAGAAATTGCCGGTTGTGTGGTTTTCTCTAAGCTCCTTGTACCCCACTGCCTGTTCCAATATGGCGACTTTTGTGAGATTACACAAGGCCATGTTATTTTGCTGCTATAACAACTAGAAAGTCACTTTCTAGTAGCTTTCATAGTGATATGGAGCAGCGTAAGGACTCTGTGGCAATACATTCTGTAGAGGTAGTGATGGAGCAGATTTTATCTGCAGTCAGGCATTGTTTTATTTTTTGTGCTTCAGACAGACTGCATTTAAATTGCCACGCACATTTTGGTGCAAGTTAAAACCATGGCACATGAAAAATATGAAAGTGAGGCCTATTCAGCCTGAAATGCTTTTGCTGAATCAACATGTGTTTTTTGCAGTGTAGAGAAAAAAGTGGCCTTTTTAGCTTTGAAGATTAATAGAATGTGTTTCTCTCTTTCCAGCTCTTCCCTTGTAATCTAAATCCACTATTTCTGTCTTAAAAGACTTTGACTTGTTGCATATTTTGATAAACATGTTTAGTTTAAAACACCTCTTTTTATAATGTGTGTGAATTAATAATGCACCAAACACTACACAGGGGGCTAAATGCTTTTTTGCATGAAAAGCTATCTAAAACACTAAAGCATGTTGCTGTGTGTGTTGTATTAACTGTGTGCGCTATATCAACTGTGTGTGCTTTTAAATTTTACACTAAAGCATAAAAATGTTATGTTGCACATTGCACATTTATTTTGCATGTTGTCATAAATAATAGAAAAGCTGCTTTACACTAATAGCTTGGCTAGGTAAACATTTATAAGGGGTATTAGTTTGGAGTTGGGAAACATAATGAGCTGATTTACATGAAATTAATATTCTATTTGTGTTTTTTTTATTTTTGGGTCTACCATTAAATGGCTGCCTGTGAAACCAGCAAGGCTATGGCTTGTTTTGAAAGAGAAGAGAGCATGCGCAGACTGTAGCAGCTTTCCTCAAACCACGACGAAGTCAAGGACATCTTGAACTGTACATTCTTGCGATTGTGCCAATGTACCAGTTTGATAAAGTATCCGTCCTGCTGCGCTGTGACAGGAAGGAAGGAAAACTATAGAAACATTTTCCCTAGCAATTGTTGCAAACTTATAAAATGTATTTATTATGTATGCTTCTTTTGTTAAAACTGGCATGGGAAGGTTTTTAGAATGAGTCAGGGTGGTGAGAACTCATGCTATTGTGGCTGACCAATAACGTACAGGTTTTCCTGAAGATGCAACATTTTTGTGTGGACTGGAGTATAAATAATGACCTCTCTGGAGGGGCTTTGGCTTCTAGGCTCATTAGGAGGGTGTGTGAGCTCTTGAGAGAAGGAACAGATTAGACCAGACATTCTATGGGTTAGGTACGAGAAACGTCCCGGGAGATTGCTGAAGGGCAGAGTTAGCGTCTGAGGAGTGTCAGGGGGAGGTTTCTTGCTTTCACGCCATATTTTGGCACTGCAGGCCACATTCCTTTGAGGTCTGGTGAATGGGGGGCTGTCTCACTCCCTGCTTGCTCTTTAGACACAGACAGATGCAGAAGAACAGCAACAGATAGAAAGGCTTTTTAGATTAGATGCTAAACTGTACGTTTATGCTTTGACTAATTAATTAGATCTGAAAAGATTTATTTGACTTATGCATTTATTTCTCTTAATGGGATATTTTTGCAAACTATTTGATTTTTGATTAGCCTTGCAAGACAATTTTTTTTAGAAACTCTTTAAGAGTTTTGACTGAAATTCTGCGCCACATTTTCTTTCCTATATGTAATGCTTGTATGCAGACTGTAATATGTTCTGTATTAATGCTATTTTTCCTGTTTTCCAAATTCTTTAACCTGATTGATATTTTACTAATAATTAAAGGGTCAGAGAAAAATTAACTTTTGACTAGAAAATAAAACCCTTTAAATACTCAACAACTCTCTTTATTGGCTTAAATTAATAATTGCATTTTTGACTGTTCATCTTTATTTAAAGTCTCCTGAAGGTAATACATGGTGTGAAGGGCCCAACACCTTTTTAAATTAGAGGTAGCATGAGGGTTTTGCATTGAGAAATTACCAGAAGAAATTACCGCTCCATCAGTAGTTCCTTCTTCTATCTCCTCCTCGGAGGTTCCCACAATGGCAACACTGAAGAAAAAGAGTGAAACGTCGGGCGAAGCTGCCTTTCAGGCACAAGAAGATATTCCTCCCACTCTTCCAACTAAAACTCCAGGGCTGGATACAACTGATGTACCTGACGTAGACCCATGAAGACGAGGTAGTGAGGAGTCGATTTGTATAGGAGCCAAAACTGTCAGAGCTTTTGCAGGATTAAAGAGGCAATCTAGGTTTTTTGATTCCCTGGTAGCTGATAAAGGGGATGATGACTTTTTCTTCCGCTACTAATGGGTACAACCAGACTCATTGTCTCTACATAATTATGTTTGGTAATGAAGTGGCTTAGCAAGACTTTCCTAGGTTCCTTAGGAAGAAATATTCTTAGGAGAATTTCTCTGAAGAATATCCAGTGGCAGTAAAATTCGATAACTTGACTGCTGGATTAACAAGTCAGAGAACTGTGATTTCTAAGGACACACTACTATCAGGGCCCATTGATAGAAAGGTGGTGGGAGCTCTTAAAAGAACATGTGCACCATCAAATTTTGCAATTAGAGCAAATGTGTGCACAACATACACAATTCAGTCACTTGTAAAAGATTTCCCTTCCTTGGCTGAGCAGATCGAAGAAGGGGTTGATTTTTCATCAATTTTAGCCAGGATGGATCGCTTTTTATCTAATGTCAAATATTGGGGCAATCCGTGGCTGCGCGCAGACATATCTGGATGAGATCATGGAAAGTGGATATAGCTCAGAAGTCTATTCTTATGAAACTTCTTTTCTACGGCTCTTGTATCTTCTGACAGCAACTAGAAGAGATGATAACGAAATCTGTAGGGAATAACAAACTCATGGAGCCAGTCCATTCCTTCTCCAAGGGGAGAGGATTTGGCTATAGAAGTGCTTTTGCTTCAGGGGCTTCTAAGGCTAACAATCAGCCCTTTTGAGGCAGGGGTTGGGGCCTGGGTGACCCTGCTGAAGATAAGTCCTGGTTTTAACCCTCTTCCTTTTAAAGCTCATCAGTCCCATCTCAGCCTCCCAAGTCATGACTATACTGAGAATATTCCTGTGAGAGGCCGTCTTCTTCGTTTCCAAGAGGTATGGCATGAAACAGTGTTGGATACTTGCATTCGAGAAGTATTTTCTCAAGTCTATAAAATCTATTTCGTCAGCCATTCTCCTCCGCATTTTCAGCAGACTCTGCCTTTAAAGAAATTGATTCGACTTCAAGCCTTGTTAGATGGACTCCAATTGTTGAACAAAGCAGTAATAATCCTGTACCTCAAGATGAAAGGTTTCAGAGTTAATACTCCATTCTATTTCTGGTCCAGAAACCTTCTGGGAACATCCAACCGGTACTGGACTTGAAAGGGGTGAACCTCTTCATTCCCCACAGACCATTCAATATAGTTTCTCTTCAAGTCATTCAACCTCTCCTAAAAGAAAGAGGTTTTTCCCAGACATGACTGAGCTTCATGGATGCATACTTATACATGGCAATCCACCCATCGTGCCAGACGTTTCTTCGATTCGTTGTCTTGCATTACAGAGGAATTCAGGTATGACAATATCTCAATGACTGGCGAATAGCCTATTCTTCTTTCCATAAGGCAGAGTAAGGCTGCCATCAAGTATTTGTCGTGTAGTTGTGCGTGCAACTACCAGATGATAACAGGACACCAAAGGAGGTTAGGTAATTTCTGCATTTCTTTCTTGTATCAGCACAGCTCAGCACGTCTGTCCTCGTCCTCTGTCTGTGGTCGTCTGTCCACTTCCTGTCCCCTACAGGATGTCGTGTCCAGTGACCTGGTCACTGCCCTGTGACCCACAGGGTCCTAGTGCCCTACATGAGTGGTCACTACATCTCCCCCCTTGTCACAAACAAACGTCTTTGTCACATGCGCAACCTCTTGATACATTATCCACATAGTGATGGGGAAAAGGGAAAAAGAAAAAGAGAGAGAGAGATAGAGAGAGAGAGAGAGAGAGAGAGAGAGAGGGAGAGAGATTCTCTACATTTCTTCGACTAGTCTTCTTGGCTTCTTGCACACTCGGCTTGGTCTTTATTCTCTGTTAAGTTCTTGTCCTCCGTTCTCCACTTTCAGTGATATTGTCTCTCTGCTAGTTCCTTGATCTCTTTCTTCCACCTTTGGTGATGTTGTCATTGGTTCTTCCTCTTCCACTTTGAGCTCCTTGAAGTGAGAACTGTTTCTTGTTATTCTTTGATGTTCTGATGCTGCAGTCACCATTGTTCCTTTTACGTTGGTCACAACTAACGGATCTTTTGAAAATGGACTATCTGACTTCCGTTGTTGTTTCTGTCTCACTACCACCAGATCACCTTCATTTATCTGGTGTTCAGATGCATTCCTCCTTTTGTCAGCATATTCTTTCATTTTTTTCTTTGCTTGACGATCTTTTTCTGCAATGTCGCTTCTATTCGTGCTTGCTTTTGCATCTATTTGAGGCAGTCTTGTTTTGCTTGATCTTCCAAACACCAGTTCCGCTGGGCATCTGCCAGTGGAGCTGTGAGGGGTGTTTCTATAGTCTCTCAGCACTTGACAAAGTGCTTGTCCAATTGATATCTGTGTCAATTTTGCTCGCTGGATGGCTTTCTTTTTTTTTTTTTTTTTTTTTTTTGGAAAACCTTTATTGATAAGAAAAAGTACACCGCTATTCAGCCATACATCCCGGAGGCCAGGCAGCATTAAGGCAATAGGATAGGTCATGTACCATACCAGAAGCAGGAGCAATCAGGTTTAATTTTTAAATAACATCAAAATCTGAAACAAGTAAACCATAAGGTAAAAGGGCCCAGAAGGCCAAGAAAAAGAAGCGTGCAAGAAGCACGAGAGAAAAAGAGGGGAAGAGAGGGTAGGCTGAGGACAATACAGATACAGCGGACTTGCGTGGCGGCAGGAGGTCGGGGGCTGCACACCCAAGGTAACACACTGATAGTGGCAACAATGAGGCATGTGGGAAGTAGTACCGCAGGATAAACAATCTGGAACCACAGGTAGGGGGCACTACGGGGAAAGCTGGATCTCGGGATCAAGTTCAATGGGGGGGTCGCAAGTATCACCTCTATAAGAGTTCCAGGCACCCCAAACAGATCTCCACATTTTAGGTTTACCCCTGGCTACATACACCGTCTTTTCACGCAGCATGCACCAGTCCATATTAGTTTCCCATAGGCTGAGCGAGGGAGGAGCAGGCGCCCCCCATTTCTGGGCGATGTCTCTCTTAGCCACCATATTGCCCAGGGTGATCCAGCGGGTCTGTGCGACATTGTAGTCGGTCGGGCCCCAGATGTTGAGGAGGCATCTCCGGGCCTCTGCCGGCAGGGCCACACCAGTCACCTCTCCCATAACCTCATGCACACGCTTCCAATATCGGGCCACATCCGGACACTCCCATATGATGTGCAGGAAGGTCCCAAGCATACCACACCCCCGCCGGCACATGCCGTCCAGAGAAAGCCCCATACGTAGAAGTCTGGGGCCGGTGACATACACCCTGTGCAGTACCTTCAGCTGCACCAGGCGGAGCCGTGCCGATATGGCCACCTCCCTAGGGGAGGAGATCGCCGATTGCCACTCTTCGTCATCCACCTCTATACAGTCATGCACCCACAGCTCTCTCAGTCGCACCAGCAAATCCACTCTTACATTAATAAGTTTTTCATACGTTAGAGAGATAGCGCTGTCTGGATGGCTTTCTTGATGGTCCCCATGAACCGTTCTGCCATTCCATTAGCCTGGGGCCACAGGGGAGTTATTTTCCGATGCTTGATCCCCAAGTATTCCATGAATCTATGGAATTCCTCTCCAGAAAATGGAGGGCCATTGTCTGTTTTTAATGTTTCTGGTGAGCCCCAGGCGGCAAATATGTCGTCTAGCGCTGGTAATGTGGCACTTGCTGATGTCGACGATACTTCTCTTACTATTGGAAATCTTGAAAATTCGTCGATGACCACTAGCAGGTACTTTCCAGTCTCTAATGGTCCATAGAAATCTGCTGCCAACTCGGTCCATACTGCTGGTGGCAGTTCTGACATCTTCAATGGTGCCGGCTTGGCAGGTGGTCCTGTCACTTGACAGATATGACAGTGTGATACTTCTTCTTCCACCATGTTGTCCAGTTCTGCGAACCATACATCTTCTTTGTCGCTACAATGCCTCGATGTGATTCATGAGCTAGTTCAACTGTTTTCTTTCTCAGGCGATGCGGTATTACAATTCTTGAGCCTCTCATCAGAATTCCCTTTTCTGTTTCAGACAGCTCTTCACTTATCTTTTTGAAGGCTAGCAGTTCTTCTTTTATGACCCCTTCTCCCGCGGGGCTGTTACTGTTAATGTGTCTCCATCTCTGATGCCGCACTACCGTCCCGATTGCTTTCATTGTTGGATCTCTTTTTGTTTCTCGCTCTAGTTCTGCACTTGTTATTGATGCCGGAGTGTTCTGTTTAAGAATGAAGTTTAGATATTCTTCTGCCATGGTGGTGCCACCTTTTTGATGGGGAAGCGGGTGTCGTGACATATAATCCGCTGGGTTTTGGTCTTTTCCTGGTTTGTGGATGATCTTGAAGTTGTAGTCCATCAGTCTGATCCCCCATCTTTCAATTCTTGGTGGTATTTTGGCGTTCGGGTTTCCGTAGATGGTCACTAGTGCTTGGTGGTCTGTCACTATCGTGAATGGCTTTCCATATATGAACATGTGATAGTGCTCACATGCCCATACTACTGCCAAACTCTCCTTTTCTGGTTGAGAGTATGCTCTCTCAATGTCCGACAGACTCTTGCTTCCGTATGCTACTACCTGTCGAGGTGAGTCTTTTCCAGGCTTGTGTTGTGCCAGTATTGCGCCAATACCTACCGGGCTGGCGTCTACTGTCAATTTGGTGCATACGTTCGGGTCAAAATATGCCAGGTGGTCTACTGCCGTTACTGACGCCCTTATTTCTTCGAACGCCTTGCGGCATTCAATGGTCCATTTGAATGTTTGGCCCTGTTTCGTTAGTTCTCGCAGTGGGGTGCTCACCGTCGCGAAGTCCTTTATGTATCGCGCACAATAGCTGGCGAGGCCGAGGAATGAGTGCACTTCAGCGACATCTTTTGGTTCTTTTGCCTTTTCGAGGGTGTCTACTTTACTGCGATCTGGTCTCATCCCTTTCTTCGAAAAGATGTGTCCGAAGAACACTAGTTCTTCTCTTCCCAGTTCACATTTCTTCTCATTTACTGTCAGGCCCACATCTACCAGCTGTGAGCATACTTCCCTCAATGCTTTATCGTGTTCTTCATCCGATTTACCAAATACCAAGATATCATCACTGTAGTTCAAACTATTTTTGATTGGTCTAATGATCTGCCTGATCGTCTCCTGGAAAATCTCCGCTGCTGACGATATTCCAAAACGTAATCGTTTGTAACGAAATAGGCCTAGATGCGTTGAGAAGGTCGTTATGTACCTGGATTGCTGGTCCAGCTTCAGTTGGTGGTATCCCTTGCATAAGTCTAGCTTGGAGAACTTTCTCATTCCCGTCAGGCAACTGATCATGTCATCTAGATGCGGCCCCGGATGTCGTTCTCGTTCAATAGCTGTGTTGGGAATTCTCATGTCCACACATATCCTGATCTGTGTGGTGTCCTTTTTTGGTACAGCCACTATTGGGGACACCCATGGCGTTGGCCCTTCAGCTGGCTCAATGATGTCTTGTTCTAGTAGTGCTTTTATTTCTTCTTCCACCTGAGGTTGTAGATGGATGGGTACCCTTCGGTGATGCTGAGCTACTGGTCTGACGGATTCATTTATGTGCAAAGTAATTTGTCGTCCTTTCAGCTTTCCAAGTCCTTTCGTTAACTTCGGGTACTCTTGTAATATGTTCTCTCTGTCTGACACATGATACATCATCTTTAGTAGGCCCATGATTTTCGCTGTTACATTGCTTAGTAAACATGGTGCGGGAATGTCTCCTCGTAGCACATGGATTTCTTCAGTGACGGTCTTGCCCTTGTGTGTCATGGTGTCCGTGAATTTTCCCATGTTTGTTACTGGATTTTGTTCACCCCAGGTGAACACTCTGATGTTTGATGGCTGTAGTGGTGGCTTTCTCTTCATTTTGTCATATTCTGTGGCGCACATAATGTTGCACGTGGCCCCACTGTCCAGCACAAATTCCGTTTGGTGAGGTCCTACGTCGATGGTCACCCAGTCCGTCTTCTTTATTGATTTCCTATCCACTAATCTGATGTGTTCTTCCTCGTACCCTTCGTCCGTGGACATGAGGTATACGCGTTCCACCTTCCCTGCTGTTTCTTCTTCTTCTTCTTCTTCCTCTCCCGACTCCAACGACAAGCTCCTGGTGGTCGCCTCCATGTGCCGTACGTGTCTGTTTGTTGTTGTTCTTGGCCTCCCTGGCCTTCCCCGTTCATTTTTGAATTGCGTTCCTTGGCACATGGTGGCAAAATGGTTGCTTCTGTTGCATTTTCTGCATGTTTGACCGAATGCTGGGCATGTTCCTCGGTGTGGAAACTCCATACCGCATCTGTAGCATTGGGACCCTTGTTTCTTTGTCACTTGTTCCTTTGATCCTCTCTTCCAATTCCCAGCTTTGCTTGTGTCCGTCATTCTGTGTACTTGCTCTTTTCTTCGGTCCATTTGTCTTGCGTGCACCATTGCTCTTGCTTCCGCTCTCGCTAGATCTAGAATCTTTTCTAGAGTGATAGGTTCTTTTAGTAGTCTTGTGCGAAATTCTGTGTCACAACAGCCTTCTATCAGTCTTAGGCGAATGGCCTGTTCATTGTCATATTTTTCGAATTCGCAGTAAGCTACTAGATTTCCCAGCCTTGTTGCAAAATCGTCTATTGATTCTTCCGGCTGTTGAAATGCTATGTTAAAGCTGTATCTTTCAAAGTCGACGTTTCTTTGAGGGTCGAACTTGTTTGTTAGACATTTTATTAGTTTTTCGTATGTTTCTGTTTCGCTCTTTGGGAGTGTTATCAGGAGGTCATCTACTTCATCCCCTACTAGATTTAGAAATAGTCCTAGTTTCTTTCCTTCTACTACATCTGTCGCATCCATGTTTCGCTCAAATTTCACAATCCACTTTTCCCATTTTATTCCTACTTGTGGCTCTGATACACTGAAAGGCATTGGTCACCGATATTGTGCACTTTGCTTTGTTTCAGGCATTTTGCTTTCTTTCCTTTTGTTGCCTTTCTATTTCTTTTATTTCTGATCTTTTTGTTACTTTGTTATTGTTTCTCTTCTTATTTTCTGTTTTGTTATTTGTTATTTCTGTTGTAGGGGATCTCTCTTTGTTTTCTGCCCCTTTATTTTCTATTTTCATTGTTTTTCTGCTCCTTTTCGGGTTTTTTTCCTTTTGCCTGCCCTTGTAATGGCTGCCTTGTATCTTTTCTTGTTGTTTTCTCTTTTGTCCCAGTTAAAATGGCCGCCCGTGTTCCCGCAAGATTTTGCGATCGAAATCTCGCTTTTCGTGACTTTAAGATGGCCGCCGCATTATTGCTGTGTTTCTATTGGCTTTCTTGCCTGATCTAAAGATGGCCGCCGAGGTTTTCAAGTCTCGCGAGACTTCGCTTTTAAATCTTCTAGCGCGAGGCCTCGCGCTTCTTCTCTGCACTAGCGCTGCTCCTGGGTGCTTCCGAGCGCGATATCCTCGCGTTTCTGCTCAGCACTCACGCTGCTCTTGGGCGCTCCTTACCGTGCTTTGCAGCTTCTCATTGGACGCTGATCGGGGTGGGCTCCCGTGTAGCTCCTTGCGTCTCCTTGCTGCTTTGACGATCTGTCCTCTACACGACGGATATTTCACGCGTGTTGTGATGATCGTTTCCCTTCGTCGCCAGATGTCGTGTAGTTGTGGGTGCAACTACCAGATGATAACAGGACACCAAAGGAGGTTAGGCAATTTCTTTATTTCTTTCTTGTATCAGCACAGCTCAGCACGTCTGTCCTCGTCCTCGGTCTGTGGTCGTCTGTCCACTTCCTGTCCCCTACAGGATGTCGTGTCCAGTGACCTGGTCACTGCCCTGTGACCCACAGGGTCCTAGTGCGCTACGTCAGTGGTCACTACAGTATTCTATCTTCTTCGGGCCACGTTTGCTCTTGAATGTGAACAAGTATCACCTCCCTCCTTCTCAGAAGCTCCAATAAATCGGGGTTCTGTTTTGTATGGACATAGGTAAGTCCTGCTGTCCCATGAGGGGAGACTTAAGGTGTGAACTGTCTTGTCATCCCTTCTTCACAAGCCACAGGTGTCAGCAAGATTACGGTTAAGTAGCCAAAGGGAATAGCATCAACACTGGACATTCTCCTGTGGGCTTGACTTCATCTATAGCTCTCATTCACCACTTGCTTCATTTTGGTCTCCCACTTCTCAAAACTACGAGACTTTGATACCGGTAATACCAGGAGTACATCAAGTTCTCTAAAACTGGCTAATTCCAGAACATATCCACAGAGGTGTTTCCTTGATCCCAGCAGAATTATTGATTGTGAGAATAGACACAAGCAAGATGGGTTGGGAGGGGCCACCTGCAGTTCTTCCTCAGCTCGGGGCAGATGAACTAAGAAAGAAATTCCCAATTCTTCCAACTAGAAGTTGGTCCTGTCCCTGCGTCATCTGCTAAAAATCTTGGGGTGGTGATCGATCCTTCCTTCAGTATGTGTCAACAGGTAAACAGGACTATTGCCACCTGCTGGGGCGTTCTACGCATACTGAGGAAGATTAGGCACTACCTTTCACAGCAGGCTAGGAAACAACTGGCAGTGGCCCTAGTGGGCTCTCGTCTGGACTACTGCAATGCGCTGTACGCGGGACTGAATAAAAACCTGCTGCAGCGCTTGCAGGTGGTCCAGAATGCAGCGGCCAGGTTCGCTTTGGATCTGCCTCGGGGCACCTCGGCCACGCTGGCCAGGAAACGGCTCCATTGGCTCCCAATGGAGGACCACATTCTGTTCAAAACCCTGTGCTTAGTCTATAGGACCTTAGCAAAAAATAGCTCTATAGGAATCGGATCTATCCTGTCCTGTTCCTCTAATCAGGCTCTTCTATCAGTCCAGCGTATCAGAAAAGCTCGATGGGGAGGTAAAGCCTTTTCCAATCTTGCACCCAAGTGGTGGAACGGTCTTCCCATGGAATTGAGGTCCCTCCCCACTCTGCAGCTTTTCAGAAAAGCCCTGAAGACCCGTCTCTTTGTGCTCGCATATGCATAGTCGGATCTGCCATCTTTTCTGATTTATTTTGATAGGCGCCTTGACACCTTAGGGTTTTAGTTGCGCGGTACAAATTATCTTCAATTTCAATTTCAATTTCAATAGAAGGAGCTTGAAGCAGTTCACAGGGCTCTCTTGTTTGTTTAGCCCTTGATTCAACATCAAGCAGTTTCCATTCAAACCAACAATCATGTACTCAGGGCATACCTGAATTGACTGGCAAATGCACACCACCCTGTTTCTACTTCCTCGGAGGATATGCCTGTGGGTAGAGGGCAATCTTCTCTCTCTGTCAGTGGGAAAAGAGAACGGGCCTGCAGACATTCTCAGTTGGAAATGTCTGTCACCAGCCTCCCTATGTCCAGGAGTGCCCAGTACAGAAGAGCATTGGGAGCGTGGGCGGCAGATGATGGGATAGGTGAAAATAAAAAAAAAATTATAAAACCAGTTGCCTTGCGCTTGCCGCATCCCAAACTCAGCAATGCGGCAAGTGCAGGGTAAGTGGTTTTATTTCGTTTTTTATTTCATTTTACCTATCCTGTTGTCTATTGACTGCTCTGCGTGTTTCGCACCACCGCACCGCTCTTACCCATGCCTGCCACTCCTGCCTATGTTTCTGTCCTCGACACTTCAAGACAATCTCAGAGAGGTTTAAAATTCCCTTGCTAGATCATTTGGCTACCCAACAGAACTCTCTTCTTCCGACCTTCTGCCGTCTGGTTCCTTTCAGTCAGGCCTGGGCAATAGATGTTCTTTCAATGCAGTAGTTTCTGGGTCTGCTGTACTGCTTCCCCTCATTCCAATTGGTCCTGAGGGTGGCAGATTTTGAAGGGCCGGGCAGAGATTCCCTTTGTTGCACTGCGTTCGCTGAACTGGCCATGTAACACATTCCTTCTGCAGATGTCGGTTAGTCCACAATGGTTGTTCCCAATTAACCACTTCCCTCTGAGCCACCTTCTTCTTCCATTAGATTGCCTTTGGAGACTCAACCTCGGGGTCAGCACTTGAAAGGAGGTCCTTAGTGATGCAAGGTTGTTCTCTAGAAGTTGTGCAACGTATCCAACAATCCAGAAGGCCCTCCACTATAAAGACCTATGCCTATCACTGGTGCCATTTTGAATATGGTGCCATGTAAAATGTATTTTCCATTTATCCTGTGATCCTGCTAAAGTTTCAGATTTTTAAAGGGATGGCTTTCTCCTGGGTTGGCAGTGTCTGCCATGAGGAACTAGTGAAAAGCCGCTCAGACTCAATGGGAAGCAAGTGCATTCAATTGCAGCCCTAGCCACTCTTTTGCCGGAGAGTTTTTTTCCTTAGAAGACTTGTTGTACATACTCCACCCCCACTTGAGAGCTTACTTTTAGTACTACAAGCTTTGCACTCTGTTGTATTCTGCCTAGCTTCTTCTATGTTGCCTTCTAGATTCTTCAATGTGTTCCACCTATGATGTCCTTCCATAGTTCTACAATCTGGCAGTTTGTGTATTGGCCAGATCGGTTACTGACCTGTATTTATCTGTGCTGCAATAAACTGGCTTATTGCTTACCTCCAACCTGTTGGTGTGCTGACATCACTTACTTCACTTGGCGACTTGGCTGTGGATGCATCTGGCCAATTTTCAAGTCTTCGTTTTTGCAGCTGAAATCGTATTTCACAGAAATACAGTGTCCTGTTTCCTCAAACCCGGCGCGTCAAGGGATAGAAGTTCAGACGTTGCTTCAACTTCTCCTTCGGTCACTCCATCGAGCAAAACGGCGAGTATCGACGAAAATCCCAATTTTTCTTCATTTCTGAAGATAACGTTGCCGTTGCCTGCTGACGCCATCCCGGTGTTGCCATAGCAACTAAGTGGCGGTGAGTGCATTGTGTACGTTTCCTGGTTACCAGTCATCCCGCCCGGCAGACGTCATTTGTCTCGCGTCTACAGCGCGAGAACAAACGTGTGACAACGCGAGTGCAAACGTATGATGTTTGACGTTGTCATCACGCTCGATTGACATTTGACCTCGGCGGCCATCTTTCGGGAAGCAAATCGGCTTCCGATGCAAAATAAAAAAGAAGTTTAGCGCTGTTTGGATTTCAAACTGGATTTTTCCGATGCAAAATAAAAAAGAAGTTTAGCGCTGTTTGGATTTCAAACTGAATTTTCTCCGCTGTTGAGCGTCTCAGCAACAGTAAGCTCGCACTGCTTTGCAATTATTATTTTACAATTTTCTTCATATTTCCCACAACAATTGAATTTTTATGAAATACTGTGAACTGGAGATCAGCTATTTTACTAAGCTGTTACATAACTTTATCCAAGCTGTTTGAGCATAACTTATTAACTTCAATCCTACTGTGACTTCTTTATTCACTGTGTTTTAATTTACTTTCTTTATTATCTTCATTATGGCACAGTCAGTCAATGTTGCTCTTCCTCCTCAATTTCTCAGTGAACCTGGAAACCCATCTACTACTTGGGAAGACTGGATTGCTATGTTTTATAATTATATTGACGCTCTAGATGGTGAGGAATTTTCCCCTAAAAGGAAAAAAGCTCTTCTTATGACAACATTGGGAAAAGAAGGGCAGCGCATTTTTAAATATTTGCCACAGGTATTATCCTCAGACTCATCATCATCGTTAGATGAATTTAAGGAGGCAGTCACAAGGTTAGAAACAAGATTTGGGAAAGAAGAAAATTTAGTATTACAGAGATACAAGTTTTATAAAAATAAGCAGCTTGAAGATGAGAGCATCGATGATTTTGTTGCGCGTTTGCGCGAATTATCTGTTAAATGTAATTTTGGCCAGATGGCAGACGAACTAATTAGAGATCAGCTCATAGTACAAGCGAACAATCGTAAAATTCAAGAACGTTTATGGGCTGCTAAGAATCCAACTCTGAAAATGGCGATTGAATTGGCAAAAGTAGTTGAAGAAAGCGAAAAGTGCATGAAGGAACTACAAAAAAGTGGGTTAGAGACTAAAGTGGCTGAAATTTCTCATAAGTTGACTGTGAGTGATGACAGTGACAGTGAAGCAGCTGCTATAGCTATTGTAAGGAAAAAGGGTTATGTACTTCAGAAGAAGAATGTCTCACATCAAACCCCTAACAGGTCTCACCCTAGAATGTGTTCAAGGTGTGGAAGTTATTCACACTCTTCAGAAGCAAAATTTTGCTTCGCAAATAACAAAGAATGCATGCGGTGTGGTAAACTTGGTCATTTCGCAAAAATGTGCAAGAACAAATCTAACTCTAGAGTAACTGTTGTTGGTGAGTTTTCTGAGTTGAAGCGTGATGTGAACAAAATTCTAGTGTTGCGTGAGTCTGTTTGTTCGTGTCTGGAAAAGAGAGGACGAGTTCCAAAAGCTGTTTTCTCAATTGATGAGAAATCTGTTAACCTAATGGTAGACACAGGTTCAAAGTGGACCATCATTCCTTTGTCTTTATTGAAAAATGTATGGGGTGAGAGACATCTTCAAGAGTGTGACATCTTTCCCTCAGGGTATCAGGGGGAGAAAATAGATCTCCTTGGTTATTTTGAGGGGAAGATTGTCTTCAAAGACAGATTCACTTGGGGTAAGGTTTATGTATCGGTTGATGGTCCCGCCATCCTTGGTCGTTCTCATCAATATGACCTATACATAGTTGTAAACCCAAGAGCTGATGAACCTGTTATGGTAGTTGACAATTTCACTGTTGACGATATTCTTTCCACCTATGTCAATGTTTTCAGAGATCAGTTGGGGGAACTGCAGGGATATTCACATCTCATTCTGTTGAAAGATGGGAGTATTCCTGTCCAACATAAGGCCAGGCGGGTACCTTTCGCTTTACGGAAGGAAGTAAAGTCTGTATTGGAAGAAATGTTACAAGGGGGCATTATAGAACCAGTCGAAGCCTCGCCTTGGATTTCCCCGGTTGTGATTTCCCAAAAACCCGACAACAAGATTAGGTTCTGTGTGGATTTACGCTCGTTGAACAAGTGTGTTGTGGCTGACGTGTTCCCCTTACCCAATATAGGGGAATTGGTTTCTACTCTCAAGGGTGCCAGATTTTTCAGTAAGTTAGACCTCAAACATGCATATCATCAAATTCGCCTCGATGATTCTTCCAAACACTTAACAGCGTTTGTCACTGGGGAGGGTACATTTCAATTCACTCGCTTACCATTTGGCTTAATCTCAGCTGCGAGCGTTTTCCAGCGAATGGTTACTGAGGTGTTTAAAGGTCTAGACAAAGTCATATACTTTCAGGACGACATCCTGGTTTTTGGGGATTCTCTTGAAGAACACAATCACATCTTACGAAATGTTTTACACAGAGTAGATGGGGCTGGACTTACTCTCCGTAAGGAGAAGTGTGCGTTTTTAGTCAGAGAAATTGAATACTTGGGTTTTTGTTTGTCCGGAGAGGGCATCAAACCAAAGAAGAATTTATTAGAAGCTGTTGAGCTAGCTCCTCCCCCTGCTGACAAGGAACAGCTTAGATCATTCATGGGATTGATCGAATTTTATTCTAAATTTATACGAGATTTTTCAACCAAAACTGCTCCCATGAGATGTTTGTTAAAGAAGGGGGCTAGATTTGTGTGGTCTAGTGAGCAGGATTCTTGTTTTAAGGCGATCAAGCTCGAACTTAAGTCTGCTAAGGTGCTTACTCCGTTTGACACCAGTTGCTCTTCTATATTGATGGTTGATGCAAGTGGAATTGGCCTAGGTGCAGTCCTTCTCCAAAAGCATGGCAAGGAGGAGAGAACCATAGCTTTTGCGTCCCGTCCTTTGACTGCGTCTGAATTAAATTATTCAGTCATCGAACGGGAGGCTCTTGCTGCTGCTTGGGGAGTAGGTTATTTTCGCACATACTTGTGGGGTTCTCGATTTGTCCTCCGCACAGATCAGAAACCTCTTCTTAATGTTTTAGCTCCTGGGGGCACTGGTAAGGGCTCACCTAGGTTAGCCAGATTAGCCTCTCGTTTGCAGGACTACCAGTTTGAGGTCGAATTCGTTCATGGATGGAGGAACGTCCAAGCAGACTGCTTGTCCCGACTTCCTGTACAATCTATTGGTTCACCGGCCATCATAAAGGATGATGCTGCTGTTGCTTGCCTGCAAGACGTTTTATTCTTAGGTGAGGGTTCTTTCACTGCTGAAGAATGTCCAAGGGCATGGAGGAGGATCCTGTCTTGAATGCTGTTGTTGATCTGGTTGTCAAAGGGCCCAGAAGAGAAAGTACTGTCGAGCCTTCAGTCAGGCCTTTTCTCAAAATTTTAGATGAGTTGTCGTTGTCTGGCAATTGTGTTTTAATGAGGGGTGATCGATTCATTACCCCATATGCTTTGAGGAATAAGATTCTTAATTTAGCCCACGAGGGTCATTTAGGGCAGACCCTCACTCAAAGACGTGTAAAAGAGAATTTTTGGTGGCCTCTGATCGACTCTGATGCTGTACATTGTGTGGTCAACTGTAGCTTCTGCAAGGAGGGTGAGAAACGCCTCAAGGTTATAGGCTCTCGGTCTATTGGGAACATTTCCTTCAAGAACCTACCTTGGCATAGTATTTGCCTTGATTTCATTGGCCCAATGAATGAATTGCCTTCCAATCAGCGTTTTGCTGTCGTGGTAATCGATTGCTTTTCTAAGTGGTTGGCCGTTCATTTTATGAAAGAAATCACTACTGACTCCACCATCTCATTCTTAAAGAGTGTTTTTGTTGATGAGGGCTTTCCCTCGGTGTTGATTACCGACAACGGCACTCAATTGACCTCTGCTAAAATGGCTTCTTTTGTTCGTGAGTGCGGTATGGAACATCACCGTACTTGTTTGTACAATCCTGAAAGCAATGGTTTGTGTGAGAGAGTTAATCGTCTTGTTAAGGGTGTGATTCAAATGTGTGTTGCTTCTGGCTGTTTCTCTAATGAGTGTGTCCAAGAACTTGTATGGGCTTATCGCTCTACCCCGCATAAACATGGAGAAATGTCTCCCTTCGAGTTAATGCGTGGTCGTCCGCCAGTGTCGAGACTGACACCCTCTTGGTTGAGACATCCTAATGACACAGTTTCTTCTCCTAATATGTCTGTTTCACCGATTTCAACTGGGGATCTTGTCAAAGTCAAGCCAGGCCGTTGTTCCAAGGGTCTTACGAAATTTAGGGGCCCTTACTCAGTAAAGAAGGCTTTTCCCCATTATGTGCTACTTGACAATGGTGAAAAGTGGAACTATCGGAGAGTGGCTCTTTATCAAAAGAGCGAAAAGAGTCCCAAGCGTATGTCTGGATCTGTTTTCAAAGGGGTTGCTGATGATAGAAGCTGCAACGGTTACCTTTTGTCTTCTGGCAACTCCGATGTCTCTTCTCTGCCTCTCCTACGGGGGGAGTGGGTAGTGGTGATGCCTCAACTTCTTTGTTTGGTAACTCTTCAATGTCTTCCACTGATGATGCTGTTGTTGCTAACTCCTCTGTTTCTCTTCCCGTTGACTTACCTCCTCCAAGTGTCAGTGTGAGGAGTTCCCGCTCCCGTCATCCCCCTGTTTACTTGAATGATTACATTCACTGATGGTTCTTTTTGTTCTTTTGTTCATTACATTTCCTGTTGTTTCTTTTAGTTTTATTAGGGGGGAAGATATGTTGTATTCTGCCTAGCTTCTTCTATGTTGCCTTCTAGATTCTTCAATGTGTTCCACCTATGATGTCCTTCCATAGTTCTACAATCTGGCAGTTTGTGTATTGGCCAGATCGGTTACTGACCTGTATTTATCTGTGCTGCAATAAACTGGCTTATTGCTTACCTACAACCTGTTGGTGTGCTGACATCACTTACTTCACACTCTCTTCCATTTGTACCACTTTCATCAGCAAATCTTAAATGTCTCACAGCAAAGGTGTATTTTGGTAGCTATTTGCTAAGGCAGAAGGATCAGTGATATTGATGCCTATTTTTTAAATTCTTTCCGGAATAGGTAGTGCTAAGGCCACATCCCCATTCCTGCCCACAATCCCATTGGCGTCTCATTGCTCGGAAGGCATAGTATTGCCTGATTTTTCTCTTAATCCTCTTTCAGAGGAAGCGATAAAGCTACATACCTTCCATGTACACAGGGTGTTAATGTTGTAAGGAGACTTCACTAATGTTGTAAATGTTTGAACTTAGCTATTGCTAGGTCAGAGGTTCCAGCTTTGAATCAAGCAAAAATTCTGGCATATATGGGTTTGTCAGTTGCTGCCAGGGCCTAGTGAGACTAGATTTGCTGTGCGTCATGGGCACTTGGCCATATAAAGACTTAGCTTTTGCATCACTTCTTGTTTAAGTCTACACTACATATTAGTGACGAGCGGAGTTTGCGAGTGCCCACAGATGCAAGTCAGCATTCAGCATGCGTCTGCACTACTCCTAGACCTTCAACGTGGAGAAATCGCAGTGCTGCTCTCAACAGGAGGCCACAGAAGGCATGCAGAGAAAGCGTGGAGGAAGCAGACGTGTAAGCAATGGCTATGCTGCGATTTTCAACTTTCTTGTTTGGTCCTTGCCCTGCAGAGTGCAAGCTGAGTTGTTAAGCCTACCCTGCTGAGCTAGAGTAATAGCACAGGAGTTCCTCCCTGCATGTGCTCCATGCATGAGGATCCTGTAGGCATTCCAAGCATAACACTTGGTTAATCAGAATAATGTTTCCTCAGTCTCTCTACAGATTCTTTATATTGATCCCAATCCCCTTCCCCATATTGACCATGTAGAGCTGTCAAAAGTGGTAAATTGTCAAATAGTCCTTGAGCGGCATGACCTAACCTACCAGAAAATAATATCAACTTTTGACCAGATGGGTAATCCATGGCATCTATTGTAACCATATGCGTATCAAGAGAGAGAGAGAGGACCAGATAGCTAGTCCGTATCCCCGTGGTTAATATATATTTAATCAAAAGGAGACTAGCTCATCAACTACTAAGTTAAAGGACTCAAATATGTTTTGTCAGGGGGTAGGAACACCTTGTATACCGGTATGCGAAGGAGGCATAACAGGTCCCAGGCAGGCTCTGCCCAGAAAAGCTGGTCATCCCCTTGCCACTTCTCTACCTTGAAGTCATATACAGCTAAAACTAGTGTGTTTTTGAGAAGGGAATCCCCCTCTCACACATAGATAAACACTTTAGGGCGTGTATACACATAGTCTGGATTACACACCCATTACCTTTAATTCACACCTACACCTTTTTATCTTGGTCCTGAAGAAAGCCAGCAAGGTCATAAGGCACTGGCTGAAACATGTCGACCCACCACTGGATGTGAGAGGTCGTTACTCGCCTCCTACATCCATAAAGCCTTATTTTTAACCGCTGACGGAGGCCCAGTTATAAAATTTTAATTTACCCTCGGGTACTGGGACCCCCACCAAGCCGTTTTAACATCACTATACCTTACACCTCACACTGCACACTCAGCAATATACCTGCTCCGCTGTAATCAGGCGTCGAAGCACACCCGGGACACGCTAGGTGTTACTGGGTGGGCCTAATGATGAAGCATGCCACCAACTAGGTTGGTGGGTGAGGGCTTCATGAACACACCTACAAGGTGTTCCTACCCCCTGACAAAACATATTTGAGTCGTTTAACTTAGTAGTTAATGAGCTAGTCTCCTTTTGATTAAATATCTATTGCAACCAGGCAATTCTTGGTGTTTGTCAACGATAATGAAACCCACAATCAAATTTTAAAGGATGTCTTATTGATTTTGACACCAGTTGAGATGAAAATCAGGCGGAACAAATGTAATTTTGGGGGCAGGAGTTATAATATTTAGGCCATAATACTTCATCTTCTGGGATAAAAAACAAATTTTGGCTAATATGAGCTATTAAGGAAGAAAAAACACCAAAAGACAGAGACAGCCTCCGGTCCATTCTGGGCTTAGCCAAATATTATGCACGGTACATACAAGATTATGCCCAGTTAGTGGAAACATGGAGTACTCTCCTTAAACAAGCATTTGCAATGCAATAGGTCTCGTATTAGGAAAGTTTGAGCTATTGGTATTGTAAATGACAAATTTTTTATTTATGTTTTGTTTTTGAAAATAGCGAAATTAATAGCTTTGTCATTTACAATGCCAATAGTTATAACTTTCGCAAATGTGACACCTATAGCATTTGTAATGCAATATGTGTTCCATTTACGTGACTTACATGTATTGATATTACAAATAACAATGGCTTTTAATTTTTGAATACTTAAATAAAAGTTATTGTAATTTATAATGGCAATAGCTTAAACTTTTGTAAATATCCTTTGTGAAGATTATGTTCAGAGTATTTTATTGTGACGAAAATCCAAGAACAGAAGTGAAATATTAATATATTTTTGTTACATCTATACTACTATTATAAAGAGAGAACTGTGTCCTTTGAGCCATGTAAACTTGAAAAGTACACCACCAATCGCTCCACCCAATACAGCGTAGGAAAGGGGGGGTCCAGTAGATGGACATAGGCTATAAAAAAAATAAAAAATAAACGTTAGTTAAAAAATAAACAATAAAAAAAAAGTAGTCCTTAAGAAGTAGAGCTGGCCGTGTGTGCTAACAACGTGCGTGCTGACATCATCGGAGGACAGGAACGCGAGGAGGAGCAGACAACAGCGCGGGGAGGAGCAGAAAACTTAGCCAGACTGGAGGGAATGAGGTAAGTGAACCGCGGGGAAGAGCGGTGAAGTAAGGCGGACTGGACGGAATGGAGGACAACAGCGCATGGAGGAGCGGAGAACGTAGCAAGACTGCAGCGCCATAAGGGATGTGAAACGCGGGGAGGAGTGGTGAAGTACGCGGGGAGGAGCGGTAAGTGAGGCGGAATGGAGCGGGATAGCGGACTGCAGCGGGGCATGTAGACTGGTTTGGTGTAGTGGGGGCGGTGAAGTGAGGTGGACTGGAGCGGGATAGCAAAATAAATGATAGGTTTTAAAACGGCTTTCACATTTGGTGCAGACATTTAAGTGAGAGTAGTGGGGGCGGTGAAGTGAGGCGGACTGGAGCGGGGCCTGGGTTTGTGCGACTGGGAGCAAGCGCTGAGGTAAGGTGCACGCAAGCCTGAAATGCTGCCCCCAGCCACCTTCTGCCCCAGGCAACGCTGGGGCGGGCTGCTAGTTTGTAATAAAGCTTGAAACATTGAGAGAACATATTTGAACCAGTTGTTGTAGAATGGTTGCACAGATTGATGCTGTGGTGGCGCTGAGTGATGTTGTGATGGCGAACAAGTGATGCTGGGGCGTTCAGTGATGCTGTGGTAGCGCATAGTAATGTTGTGGTGCCCCTGAGTGATGCTGTGGTGGTGCTGAGTGATGCTGCATGCTATGCTATGTTTTGCTATCCTATGTTTTGTTTTGCTATCCTATGTTTTGTTTTGTTATGCTATGCTATGCTATGTATTGCTATCCTATGCTTTGATTTGTTATGCTATGCTATGCTGTGGTTTGTTATGCTATGCTATGTTTTGCTATGTTTTGTTATGATGTGCTATGTTTTGTTGTGTTTTATTATGTGATGCTTTGCTTTGCTATGCTATGTTTTTTTATGCTATGTTTTGTTGTGTTTGGTATGCTATGCTATGTTTTGCTATGCTATTATATGTTTTGTTTTGCTATGCTATGTTTTGTTGTGTTTTGTTAAGCTATGGTATGTTTTCTTGTGTTTTGCTACGTTTTGTTATGTTATGTGTTGTTGTGTTTTGTTATATGTCCCCCTTAAATTCTCTATGACAACTGGCTCAAAGTGCTCTGCTCTAGGGTATACTTATTTCTCATTTCAATACAGCAGTGCTAATTGGAGTATAATGGTTATACAAGGAAACAGCCCCATCAGTAGCTGAAATAAAGTAGGTTCAAAATAAAAATCAGTTTCTTAATATACATAGGGTGTTGGGTGAGGGCAAGGGACACTACTAAAAGACACATTCTTTGGTTTTAATTTTTTCAGTTTACCAAGACCACCAAGTCCGACTCCTGAAGAGAACCTTTAAGCTAGATGCATAGGGTTTGAAATGCGTTGGCTTGTGCTCATGGGATCAACAGTTGGGTGTGCCACGAGGGAATGCATATATCTTTTGGTCCCCCTTAGACAACACCTTTTGAACTAAGTATTCCCTGAGCGTTACACATAGTCAGGACAAAAGGCAATAGCCTTTAGGTTCACATTTGAATGTCCGCCAAGTGTATTTGTAAATTACAGACTGGTCATCTGTATCTGTATTGTTCATGTATTGTTACATGTATTGCACTGGGAATTTTGTCTTGCATTTTGTGGTGCTACAGTACTACATATTGTTTTGAATGTGTAAATATGTCTTTGAAATATTTGTGTGGCCCGATAACAGACGAGAATAATGGTTTAATCCTTTGAAAAAAGTATAAAAAGAAGTGAAATAAAAAACACAGGGGCTTTAGCACAAAGCACTAAAGTCTCGTATGAGTAATTAAAAAATTACCTATCTGGACATTGTGTATGTTAGTATAATTTAAGAGTGGTCTAGTCCAGATAGTGCATAGACCCAAGCCTTCCGTGTTCATAAAGTTTGAATCTTATAAGACAGGCATGATTATGGGATCATTCCAGCCTGACAGGACTTGGGGCAGTAGTCAGCCAGTGAGTGGTCAGTGGGCAAAGAGCAGACAGTAGACTTCGCTTCAAGGTATCTCAAACAGGCACAATCGAGAGGGAAGCAGCTTGCATATGGATTGTGCACAAGTCCAGAATGTACATATGGGGACGTCAATTCGAACTGTTCAGTGACCAGAAGCATCTAGGTAATATCCTTAATAGTAAAGGGTCAAGTAATCTGTCAGCCAGGTTAGTGAGTTTGGCATAGAAACTTCAAGAAAATAATTTTGAAGTCAAATATCTTTCTGGCTGGAAAACATTTCGGGCTGACTGCCTAGCGCTCATGTCTTCAGAGGAAAAGGAGGAGGATGATACTGACTGGTTGTGGATGCTGTTTGTCAATTTGAGAACATTTCGGAAAGTAGATGGATGGAGGCATGTTGTGAGGGCAATAACATGCAGAAGATTATGAGGTTTGTACTGAATGGTTGGCCAGAGAGTAGGTTTTTTGCACAGGTGGCTGAGGAAGTATCAATGAATTATCAATTATTAATGGAGTTGACATGCATGGTGAAGTATTTGTATACCACATGTGAGTGTGAGGTATGAGCTGGTGGTGCTGGCCCATTAAGGGCATTTAGGAATTTAAAAAACTTCCAAGGGAATGAAGCAGTTTTATTGGTGGCCGCTGTCAGACGCTAATGTAAAACAATTTGACGAATGTCCTGAATGTTTGGTTTCAGATAAGCACTGTAAGACTAAAGAAATTCCTTTGTGCCCGGTACCCTTTCCTGGGGCAAACTGAGACAAGGTGGACCAGATTTTTCTGGTCTGTACTCCATACTTCCCAGCAACATGAGGTACCGGATATAATTAATTGACTATTATTCAATGCAGATATATTTATCATTTGTTGATTCCCCTTTCACTAATGTAGCTGTCATTTCTAGTAAATGTGTTTGACCTGTAAGGTGCTCCGAAAAAGGTTGCCACAGACAGTAGGAGCCACTTTGTTTCAGACCGTATGTGTTCATTCCTCAACCAGCATGACATAAAACATGTGATGGTTGTACTCACCTACTTCAAAGGGATTAGTAAAAGGGTAAACTACATTATAAAAGAATGCATACAAACAGCCATAACTTCAGACCAGGACGTTTCAGTGTTTTTGAAGATAAGGGTCTGGAACTACAATGTGACTCTTCACAGCACCACACCATTCACAATGTTGAGGGGATGCAAGGCACACACTAATTTGAGTCCAAATTAGTTAGAGGACTAAGGAGGGCTACATCAGTGCTGAGGTAAGGAAAAGGTTTCTGCCACAGTAGCTTTAAAGCAAGTTAAGATTAAAACATATTGTGATGAAAAACACAGTACTCGTCATAAAAATGTGAATGTTGGAGCTTGGGTGATGATAAAACCTCCCAGGAGAGTTAAAAAGGGTGAGTCCAGGTTTTCATTACCTCTGCAGGTTTTGAAAGTCCACAAAGGTGCTGGTTTAATACAGGACAAAGGTTGGCGGAGTAGGAGGCGCCTTGTAAAACTGTCTTCAGAAAAAGCAAACATTATTAAAAAAAGAATGTGTGTCTGAGTGCTTCTCTGCTTGGTTGCAGCCTGAGAATGTTAATGATGGCCCTGTCCAGCTTTCTGCAGTTCAAGAACAAGCAGGTTGTCAGCAAATTGATGGTTTGAGGAAGACCAGTTCACGTGCAATTAGAGTACCTAGCGGCTTTAATGATTACAATACGTATTAATGCAAAATGTATGATGCCTTTTATTTATGTTTTTTGTGTTGCTCAGAAGGAGGAAGGTGTTGTAAAGACACTTCACTTATGTTGTAAGGGCATTTCATTTATATTGTTATACATATTTGAACTTACCTATTGTGAGGCCAGAGGTTTCAGCTTGCAAGCGAGCTAAGGTTCTGGCAGTGGCGCGGTTTGCCAGGGTCCTGTCGAGACTAGATGTGCGGTGCGCTGTGGGCACTTCACCGTATAAATAAAGACTTAGCTTTTGCATCACTTCTTGTGTAGGTCTTCCCTATAGTTAACCATCTTTCTGAAAATAACTGCATCTTTTCATAGAGTAGACCCCCTGTTGTCACATATGGTCTCTCAGGTAAAGGTCTTTGCTTTTCAACTTCCACTGTATCCAGGTGGGTTAAGCTGGCCATTTCCAAAGCGTATGAGACCTCAGTGAAGGCGATTCCATCTCAAACTCTGGGTACACCAACAGGGGTTTGGGGCGCTCCTTACGCAGCCTTTAAAGGAGCATCCGTTCGATGCATCTGCCGTGCTGCAGTGTGGGCCTCCCCCAATACATTCATGCTTCACTGTCGTTCACTACTGAATGGGGAAGTGTTGACAGACTTTGGCTCACGTGTTTTACTTTCTGTTTAAAAGATTTTTTTCTGGTGTGGTTAAACCGCAATAAAATTCAAGGTTGTTGCATTAAGCTTGTGTACATTTTCTTTCCTTTTCAAGGAGTATATTAAATGACTCAATATTATATTTGCTTGGGTATTTTCCCGCTTGTAAGGGCTGGATGAGGAAGATGGCGAGGAGGTAATAATGAATGATCCGGGTTACTTACTTGTATCTTCATTACTCTGGTTCCAGTAATACATCCCTCCCGCCCTCACAGTTTCCATTGATTGATTTATGTAACTAAATGAATCAGTACAGGAATAATTCCTCAGGGAATTACATATTTCAATACTTATAGGTAATTGGGAGGGGTTTGAAAGTCGGGCTTGGCAAACAATGTCGGCAATGTAGTAAGAAAAACTCACCTGTAAAAACCGAAACGTGGTTAGACCGGGACTCGTAGTAATGACGGAGGATTTTGGTTTCCAAGGAAAAATTATACACCATAGAACGAGTTCGAATGGTTGAACAACATAGGATCAAATGCGGTTTGTTTCGTTAAATATCAAGGCCTAACGTGACCCTTTTTAGTTGTGATGAGATTAACTGAATCAGACTGTGATCTGCTACTCTCTGGCCTGGTGACCACTGATTTATTTTGCAGCTGCCTGTAGCCTTTTTAACCCTTGCGTTGCCTGAAAAGAACTAATACGCTAGATTTTACTGCTAAATAGTCCAGCAGGTCACCAGCTAGATTTTACTACTGAAACGCGGAGGCAGGGCTCCCTCTACCGGCTATTAGTGTGTACTGCAACTTGCCCACGGATCACGGTTCCTGCTTGCTGAAAATACACCAGGCCCTGCTAAATAAATATTTATTGTGTTTTTTTTGTTTTGTTTTTGCAGATTTATATAGCGCGAACTCGGCCGGAAGGTATTGGCGCGCTTTACATGAGCACCGGTTACGTTACACAACATTAATTTTTTCGGTAGGCATGGGAGGATTAGGTGAATTGCCCAGAATCACAGGATGTGGACGCGACCCCGAGGATCGAACCTTGGTTTCCCAGCTCCAAAGTCGGAAGTCTACCAGTCAAACCCCATTTATTTATTTAGAAAGTTTTATAAAGCGCAGGCTAAGACCCGGAGGTATCAGAGCGCTTTACATGAGGTTCAGTGAGTTACAGGTTACATAGTTACAGGATCAGCGAGTTGCAGGTTACATACTTACAGCAATTAGATCAAAGAAAACGGGGGGAGGAAAAAGAGCAGAGGGGATGAGGAAAACAATGTCAGATGTCCGGCAGGGTAGGTGACGACCAAGGGGGGGGAACCAGAGCCAGATTCCTCAATAGCTGCAAAGAACAGCTCCACCGGGCATCAGCCAAGGTTGCTCGGGCTCCGCATTAGGTACAAAACAGTTTTGGAATCAGCCCAGGGGGCATCGTCATACCTTCATCAAAAAGCACCAGGTCCCAGTATTCCTGGGGAGTGCTGTCCACCTCCTCTTTCAGCTTACCTCCAAGACACAAGTGATGGGAGGAGAGGAGGAAGAGACAGTTCCAAAGTCTGAAGAATTCACACAAAGAGCTGGCCTGGGAAAACAGCACAGGAATCCCTGAAACCAACGCCTGTACGTCATGGCTGTAACCAGTCCATATAAGACCAGGGAAGCAGCGCTGGGATCCCTGAAACCAGAGCCCATTCTCTGTGTCTGAAGCCAATGCGGAAACTTGCAAACTCAGGCCTCACTGGAGAGACACTGGGGATCGCCATCTTGAGGAGTGAAATAACTGGCGGATCATCACAACTTCACGAACAGCCCTTTAGTGGGTTTGGTGATCAGGACAGGAGAGAAAGCCCGAGTATCATTGTTGTCAGGGGCTGTTCGGGGGTCAAAACAAACATAGAGGGAGGCCCTTTGGGAGGTGGGTCTGATTCATCACCAGCTCATTGCGGTGTTTCGAGTTAGAATCGTGTTAGTTATTTGGGAGGACTGATGAACAAAAATTATATTTTCGTACATCAATATAATAGATTGAACTGAACAAAATTGTATTCCTATTGGCCGGTTTTGGAGACTTTACATCCCGTCGAAGAGATGTAGCTTTAAGAAAATTACTTTTTTTCATTTGGTCAAAAATGCAAACAACTTTCTGAAGAGCCTTCAAAACCCCTTGAATACGTTGTTTGGTCCAAGTAGTAATTTCACTAACTGAAGGACAACGTGTTAAAAATAACAATAGGCCTCTCGGTGAACCTTTCCATAGGCACTGCATCTGGATGTGATTAGTTTCTAGGGCTCATGAGGTCTTTTAATGCTGCCCTGGAGCTCCGCCTGGTGTGCATCTTATCTAGGGAAGGATGCCTTTTAAAAACACATTCTGTCATCCCACAAGCAGTAACCTGATAAATACCACGCATGTACCTTGAAGCACAAAGGGAACACCTCACAGGCACCTTGGGAACACATCACATGCCATCTAGACACATCACAATACATCAGAGGCACCCAGGTAACAGGACGCCTGGTTAACAACTCACAGGGCAGACGGGGAACACCTCATAGAGCACCTGGCCAGCCAGGGAGCGGATAATACGGCAGCTGGGGAGAACTTCACAGGGCAGCTGGGGAGCACATCACAGAATAGCTGGGGAGCACTTCACAGGACACTCAGGGAACTCCTCTCAGCCAGGACACCAGTGGGAACACATCAGAGGACACCCGGGGATTACAGAATAACACCTCAGAAGGAACCTGGAGAACACCAGTCAAGATACCGGAGAATACCTCATAAATAGGCTATTCTGTTTTAGGTTTAAACCTATAATAACCAATGAAACCCCACCGAAAAGGAAAATAGCCCTCACCAGTGTAAACATAAAAACACTTTAAAAAAAAACCTTTGACACCACAAGCTAAATGCCATTCAAAGAAAGGAAAAGGTGAATGAAACAATCATTTTTATTTCTTCCTGAAGGGACCAATACAATATAACTTTGTTATATAAGGCAGCAGCAAGAAAGACTGGGCTAACATTATTCTGCTTGTTTTTTGTTGTTTAGAGATGTCACTAAAAATTGTTTCTTCATCCTCTTTTCAGTTGTATGGTCTCTGGACTAAAGGTGCAGGATTTAGAAGCATGTTTTAGTTCTTATTTACCTTTTTTGACTGGTTTCATAAGAATCTTTACCAACATGTCCCATCACATTTACCCACAGATGGAGAATGGGTGAAACCCTTTGATACATCAGCCACCTTTTCTGGTGAGTCAGTATTGATAGTAGGTGAACTGCCAAATACCCCAGGCTTTAAACATTTAATGCAAAGTGTAGTGACAGATATATGTGAAAAGAGTGCTGCCACTAAGCATCTGAGATAGTGGTGAAAACATGACACAGACGTTTGGAAAACATGGAACGCAGTGTCAGTTGGAATGCTGCTGAAAAAAGTCCTTACCAAGTTCAACAAAGATTGTAGTGATATTGTTTGTATTTGTAGTAATTCAGCTTCGTATATAAAAATGTGTGATGACCTGTCAAAATCGATACCTGAGTCGAAGTGCTTCCTTATAAGAGATCCTTTCCACTTGCGAGTTGGTATGCTGAAAGCATCTTTACAATCTTCAAAAAGTTTATTTTACAGTGTATGAGAAATGACTTGCAATGATGCATAGAAATGTCCATTCACCAACCATAGAATTTCAAGTCAATGAAGCCTCGCTGAGGTACTCTGCACAAGTTCTAGATCCCTTCCATAAAGGGGAATTTTCTCTAGATTTTTGAAAAGTACTGCTTCAATTTTGATCTCTTTAATAACTGAGGGCATATGCACCCAGTGCAATGCATATGCTGCAGAACTTGTCCTAGAGAATCACAATCTTCAGGTGCACCAGTATTGGCATGTAAAGCTATGTCAGGGGCCAGAGTTAGCAAAATTGTGTACTGGCTGTTTTAGTGTTTTGCGTCTCATGTGCAAATGTTGAGAGGGCCTTTTCACAGATAAACGTTTACATGGGAAGGAAAGAGCGAGCACCCATAACCAAAGACTCACTAACAAAGTATTGTATGGTGTACTACAATAAGTTTAATTTGTAAAAATGTATTTGGACCTCATATACACTGTACGCACACTGTCTATACACATGCACTATCAGTGCAGAAAGCAAATAATAATAAAAGTAAAACATTCCATAAACACCTGAAAAACACTGTTTATGTTGTTTTTAAATGCGGGAAAAGGTGTAACCACTGTTTTTTAAGGTACTGAAAACACTGAAAAAAACCATCACAATTTACCAATAATAGAAACTGAAAACAGGAAAGCCTACTCATAGAACACCTCACAGGGCACCTGTGAGACATAGGGAACAACTCACAAGACCCCTGGAGAACACCTCGCAGGACACCTGGAAAAGACCTTGCAGAACACCTGTAAAAGACCGTGCAGGACACCTGGAGAACACCTTGCAGGACACCTGGAGAATAGCTCGCAGGACACCAGGAGAACACCTTGCAGGATACCTGGAGAACACCTCATAGGAAACCTGGAGAACACCTCGCAGGATACCTTGAGAAAACCTCGCGGGACAACTGGAGAACACCTCACAGGACAACTGGAGAACACCTCGCAGGACACCTGGAGAACACCTCGCAGGACACCTGGAGAACACCTCATAAGAAACCTGGATAACACCTCGCAGGATACCTGGAGAACAACTCGCAGGAGTCATGGAGAACACCTCAAAGGAAACCTGGAGTACACCTCGCAGGACACCTGGAGAACAACTCATAGGACACCTGGAGAATGCATCATAGGAAACCTGGAGAACACCTCACAGGACACCTGGAGAACACCTCACAGGACACCTGGAGAACACCTCATAGGAAACCTGGAAAACACCTCGCAGGACACCTGGAGAACACCTTGCAGGAAACCTGGAGAACACCTCGCAGGACACCTGGAGAACACCTCGCAGGACACCTGGAGAACACCTCGCAGAACACCTGGAGAACACCTCAAAGGAAACCTGGAAAACACCTCAAAGGAAACCTGGAGTACAGCTCGCAGGATACCTGGAGAACAGCTCGCAGGACACCTGGAGAACACCTCAAAGGAAACCTGGAGAACACCTCGCAGGATACCTGCAGAACACCTCGCAGGACACCTGGAGAACACCTTGCAGGACACCTGGAAAGCACCTTGCAGGACACCTGGAGAACACCTCACAGGACACCTGGAGAACACCTCGCTGGACACCTGGAGAACACCTTACAAGACACCTGAAGAACACTTCATAGGCCATGTGGGCTACAATGCACAGGACACATGAGGCACACGAACAGGGCTCCTGGGCACCCAGGGAATACCTAATAAGGCACCTGGGGAACACCACTCAGGACACCTTGGGACCACCCAATAAGGCACCTCGAAAACACCTCCGGCCATCCGGGGAACTACGCACAATACACCTGGGGAAAACCTCATTGAGCACCTGGAGAACATTTCAGAGCTTACAGAGGGAACACCTCATAGAATACTTGGGGACCGCAGGTAGCACCGCAAATGACACCTGGATGACACCTCATAGAGCACCTTGGTCACACTGGGAACACTTGGCAGACATCCAGGAAAAGACTCCCAATGTATCAGGAGAATACTGTACATGGCACCTGGCTAACAAGTCACAGGGAACACCTAACACGTACTAGGGAATCTGGGACAGCGTGGGAACAATTCACAGGACACCAGGGGATTAACTCACAAGGAACTAGGATACTGCTGATTGGAGTGGGCACCAGGAGCACCCGGTGTATACCTGGATGGGCAACTGGGAAACACCAGGACATGAGTGCACCAGAAACTCGGGGGGAGGGGGAGGTGTCACGTACTAGTAAGGAGCCAAACACCACATAACAGAAACTAAGGCTGCTGTCTGTAATGTAGCAGTGCGCACTACATTTTCAAGTCTTCAAGGATCGTTCGCCCACCATCACTGTGACAATGCTCCTCCAACGGCCTAGTCTATAAATGTCTGTTCGCCGCAGTGGTCGAAGTGGGCAGGATCATCAGGGCACGGTGTCTCTCTACTTTTATACTTTAATAGAATTTGTCCCCCTACTTTTTTACTTTAAAAATGTGTTCCAGGACAGCAGTCATAGCCAAGGCCTACAGATAAGGCTTGGCCATTCATCCTATTATTTCCTCTCTTTCTGTCTCTGTTTCGCTCCTCCTCACTTGCTGAAAACTGTGATTTCAAGAAATGGCTCTTACCCTCTCTTTCCTTCATCAGTTCTCTTTGTGAAATGGATCCAAAAAAGAAAAACAGTCAGTCAGTCAGTCAAAAAAGCTTTATTATCGGTTAAAAACCATAAAAGCAACAGTACATAATTACATAAGACTACCAATTGATCACCAGTGAGCAGCAATACATAGTGTACATAAATAAACAATAGGTTTAAAAGAAAACACTTTCCCTGGAAATGTCCTCTTTTTCTGACATTTTTCTATTCCAAAATGCAGCCGCGGACGGAGAGAAAAAAAGGTTCAAAATACGAAAAATAACAAAATCAAGCAAGACATAGTAGTCGCACTGTGACCAATTTGGGTTTATTCACATCCAAACACATTAGCTCCACTTTACAGAGTTTGCCAGTGAGGCACTACTTTTGAATTCTCGTCTTTCTTTGAACAACATTGTTTTCCCCGAGTGGGGAAGTGCACCATTACTGGAGGGACACAGAAATAGTAGGTTGATGCATGGAGTGAAAAACGTTTAATGTGATCCTTATCAGCTGTTTTCCTTATTTAAGTTTATAAAATGTGTACTGCAGCTCTGTGTTCAGGGATGTGGTCTTTTTAAACCACACTACTTACATTTTATAAGGATCTAAAGGATATAAGCAATGGACATTGAAACAGGTCCTTTCTGGGCTCTGTAGTCATGTTCTTAACTTTTCAGGCAAAAACACGCATTGATTTATGAATAATGAGTGTAAAAGCGTTAAGGAAACCATGTGTTCCAGCTTGCCTTTCACATGCTTTACTTAACCCCTCCCACGCTGGTGACGAAACCGCTCCGTCACCAGCCTCGGGTGGGCTGTGCTGGTGACGGAGCGGTTCCGTCACGGCCCGCTCGCTGTGCGGCGCTAATTTCGCGCCTGTGCGGGGCGTTCTATTGAGCGGGCGGGGCTGTAACGGAACCGCTCCGTCACAAGCACAGCCCACCAGAGTCTCGTGACGGAGACTACATGGCTAGGAGACAAATGGCTTGTGCTTCCATTTTTAAGTGTATGTGGGACATTCTGTGATTGGAAACATATCCCACTTTGTGAATGTGCTTTAATGTCAATAACTCATTTAAACCTTAAATAAACAGTTGTATCCACTGAGTGAATTAAATAACGTAATTAGCTGCAACTGGTCAGTGAAATGCCAAACAGATACTAAAAATTGGGATGGTTTGCTCTTTCTGACCACACCTCTGACTCCAGGTTATTCCCACCCTCAGATTCTCCACCCCCAGTTCCCATACTTAGACCACTGATTGGCCGTCCCTTTGAAGTCGCTTGAACACCCTCAAATCGCCCACCACTACTCTCCCCTACTGCGCAACATTGCCTTGTAGCAACACACTCAATCTCTACCCACTCAGTGTGGATATGTGTGTGTTGGAGGGGGCATTCTGCCAAGCCCATTGAATACTGGAAGACTCAAGCCCCCCCACCCCACCCATTCTAAAGTGGGCATCATTTTGCCTTAACTTCCCAGTCAATGTTAATCAACGAGGCCTAGTCCAACTTGCGCCTCTTTGTAACCGAACTGCTAGTAGTGCTTCTGTGGCTGGGTGTGCATACAGCTGCAGCACCAGGAACAACACACCCAGCGCAAATCACGCGGCGACCTCCAAACTAGTTTTTCCCCATAGTTTGATAGTATTTCCAACCGAGGTCAAAATACAAATTTCTGAGGCGAAAGGCCCGTGTGTGGTCCTAATGTACCTCATGATGAGTAAGCTAAGAAATGCGAAGCGGTGGAGTTGCCCTCTGTGTAAAGCACACCAGGCTCGGCGGCCTCCGATCCGTCAAGGAAGGCTCCTGCACAAATGGTCCTGGCAAAGCCCATTTGTTGCACGCGGCCCGTGCGCGTAGCAGGCAGTGACCAATGTTGCAGGGGCGTAACACAGGCCCCTGCAGCCCCCGCAGTGCGGGGGGGCCTCTGCGCTCCAGGGGCCCCCAGGGGCCCCCGGCCCCTTCTGCTGCCGCGCAGCCTGCAACTTCTAAGAGCCATTTCGACCTGAGCAGGCCTGCCTTCAGCAGTCTATGCGTTACTGGCTGTGTCTCAGTGTGGGTGGGATAATGGATAAACGTCACTTCATCAGATTCCTGCTGCAAGCGCCGATGATTGATAGCCTGACGTCATGACCCCAAGTAGTTAACGCAAGCCAGTCAGGTGTCGACTTGGGGGGAGGGGGGTTCTCACTCACATCCGGCTGCCACCAGAAAGAGGGAAGCTTCGAGGAAGGACTGGCGCGGCTCCGCGCTAGCTGGTTTGCCAGCTGCGTCATATAACAGAAAGAAACCTGTTTGAAAGAGTTTCTCTCACGTGAAGGAGGACTCATAACTCTTGACAGATGCACTATGCAGTAGGGAGAGAAGCTCCGATGAAGGATGAAATGGCAAAGGCTGCATATATACAGTGAGTGTGTGTTACAAAAATTGTTTCGGTTTGCTACAGACTAGAGTACTCGCTGTTCTTTAGTTTAACTATTGCAAGTAAGTGTTAACTAGCTCTACTCGCAGCAGCAGCAGGCTTGTTGGTGGGAGTGCAACTCTCAAGATGCATCTGGTGCGCCATATAAAGATATTTTTAATAATTGTCAAATAATGCATTTCTGGCACAAAAAAAATAAGCCACCTGTTTTACACACATTTCGGACAGGTAGTGCATCAGATGATTCAATCTTTCAAGACCAGACACATTTCTCAAAAGCATGAATCTTAAGCAGCCGGAAATACATTTGTATCCGTCAGGAAAGTATGTGTCTTGTAATAGGGCTGATGGATAGCAAAAGCGTTATAAATAACGTGTTACTGACTTCCATTTCGGTGGTACTTCGTTTAACGGTCTGTGTAGGATAGCCATGTCACTGTTCGAACTCACAGCAGAAGTAAGCAGTGAGAGTTTAGCTTACCTAGCAGTTGACTTCCTGTAGGGAAATGACCATGATAACTAATCATTGTACCAGGTAAAAAACACATCCGATTGTTTTGTAATATTATTTTCAAGATGTAATGCACATTATATATATATTTGCCAGTGTATGTCTGTCGAGAACCTGATACTTTTTGTGCCTGAAAATAACATACTTTCCCAATTGCTGCAAACATTTGCCACTGTGCTGGCATTGGATGTGAAGATACTAGTATCGTATGCCAGGCAGTGTCTTTCTGATGCTGCTCAGAAGTTCCTGGCAGCTGTGGTGCTGCTCAGTTATGCCACCGGAAGCTGCTGCTGCTCAGATAGCCCTGTGGTTTCATTCAATTATGGGCTGTAATGAAGCTCTCTGTTCAGTTGCTGTGCAAATCAATTTCCCCATGTGGTGCAGCTCAGCTACAGCTCTTTTTGACTATTAAAATATCGCAATTTCCCCATGTGTAACTTTGGTGGCTCACTAACTCCTGTGGCACTGCTCCTTTATGCCAAATGCATTTACACCTCTTTGACTTCACTGTGCAGTTCACCTGTGAGCCTCAGCACAGGTCCTGTAGGCATCTGTTCAGACTAACTATGCCCTGTGGTATGGCAAAGTATAACCTGGATGTATTTGCACTGGGTAAATAGGTCGAAATTTGGAAAAGCGTGCACGCTTCGGTAAAACCGCATCCACTTGTTATTCTCCATTGCAAACTCAAGTCATGCTCCATGCTCAAGTCTGGTCTGTAGGCCAATGTCACGTTAGACTTTTAGCTTTCGAGTGCTTTTTGGAAGGTTGGTGGAGCTCATTGGTGCAGGGTATGAAATTCGTATCACAGGTCATATTTCAGATATGTATGTGGAGTGTAGGAAGGAAATCTTTACTTCTCAATGAAATTCCAGACGTTCAGCTTAAAACTTGGTGCCAGGTGTACGAATGCTTTTTCTGGTCACAAACTCTGTGATTCGAAAATGTTTACTTTTTACTGCACTAAACACATTTAGCAATTCGGTAAGATGTTATCAAATCGCTAAATGGGTTTAGGAAACTGTTTAGAATCACTATTTGGAACAGGCGTATATAGGGCTTCATTTCCAAACAGCAATTTATAATGGTATGTATTAATGTTTGGGACAGTAATCCATAAACAAAACATTAACATTTTACTGACTACTGAAAGATAGTGATAACCCGATCTCAAATTGGACGAGGTCCTTCAAGAAATTGGATTATTAATTGGTAAAGGTGACTACAGACTTCAAGGAATATTCACAACTCTTATAAGGGTAAACCTTCAAAGTCAGCTACTTAACCTAAGTTCAACCGCCTGGTAGCATTGGCACAGAGCAGACAGGCTTACACTAGGGCAATGTGTATGGTATTTATGCAGTATCAAAACAGTAATAATGTTGAACTGCAACACAATAAGAAGACTAAACCAAATTAGAGGAACAGAGTAACATTTAATAAAACAACATATAGATGACAAAAATACAGTAAGGGGAAGTGGACATATGAATTTAAATGTTTTAATTAGGAATAGCTCAAATGAGCATAAAATGCCAATAAAAGTCAATGGCTGAAATATTCTGGGACCTAGTTGCAAAATGAGGCTGAACACGATGGAGTATGGTCAGAAACTCCAACCAGGTTTGTCGTGGTCGAAGATTTTACCTTCTGACTTTAGTCCTCTAAGTCACAATCCACCACAAGGTGACGCTTCTAAAGCCCCCCGGGACCTTAGGGAGACACTTAAAGACTCACAGGGTGTCAGACAGAGGCCAAACAGACAAAGTCAAGTACAGCTCTTGTTGCTACTGGACAGCTGAGCAGTTGCAGGAAAAGGCCTCTCATAGCTTGTTGTATACCTTTAAATTTAACAGGAGGTCAGCCGTATGCCATTAGAGTCCACTTCTTTGTCCTGAGTAAAAGAGGGGTGTTCAATTCCAGTCTTCTTGACTTTTCTCATTTCTCAGAGAGCAACAGATATCAAGTTCAGTCCTCTTCTGATTTTGCACATGTCAAGAAGTGTTCTGAAGTGGGTGCCTGGAGGTGCCACATTCATGTCTGACTAAAGATAGTGGGTAGGAATTACCCCTGGGCATACCCTAACTAACCCAGTAAAAGACCTCATGGCCAACCATACTCAATCTGGGCATTTCCAAGATGGTGGAAGTCTTCGGTTACACTAAACTTGGGCTTTGACGGCTGAGGGTGTGCGTGGAAAGCGTACTATGGTAATACCTTTCACATTTAACACTAAAATCCAGTTTGAGGCAGCCACTGTATCCTTAATAAACCTGGACACAGATGTCTGGTAGAGTGAAGTGTGGATTTCCAGCAACCATACAGTAGATACACAAGAATTTCTTTGACATCCTGTTCTCGACCTTTTTAGCGCACCCCCTGTGTTATTTGTAAACCCCAGCAGACCTGTCATGCAGGGTGTTACACTCTAGCAGGATTTGACACTGTAATATAAAAAAGGCCTACTTGGTTGAGGGGGACAATGGACAGCCCAGCCCAGGGGTCGGCTAACATTTGCCTGTGACAGGGGTAGCCTCTTTGAATTGTTTCCTAAGTGTTACAAGTAAAACCCCAGCATACCTTTCAAGCAGGATTTGACATTCAAACACACTTTGATGCTGGAATGTCAAAAAGGATGCTCACAGCTCCACCCTGCATATTCTGTCAAGTTCCGATCGGTCATCTCTTCCCATTCAGGTCCGCCTTTCAATTTCTCATGGGACACATTACACACTCATCTACACCTATTCAAATGCTAACTAGTGACTGGCAGAAGTGGGAGAGCAAATGGAGATGAGCGTTCAGAGACTTCTGGCTGGGGAAAGGTAACTTTCTAAAGGTTACTTTTCCTTAATATTTATTAAAAATCAGACTGAAAAATAGTCCTTTCTTTATAGTTAGTCCCATTATTCGAGATACAGTTTTAGGATTTTATTCTGTACTCTGTGTTATGATTTTCATCTGTTTCTACGTTGGACAGCTATGACTACCACAGTGATAGATAGCTTTTGTATGATAATACATGTAAAGACATGTTATCATTGAATATCTACACGTCCTACTTTTAAACAGCATGCACCCAACCTTTTGGGTGACCAGGCCTGCATATGCGTGTCTTATTATTATTTAAAAGGGAGGTTTTAAACTGTAAAAAGCTTTTATTTTGACATGTCAAATTTAAGGTTTTATACTGCTACAATCAGGCTGCGCTGGTATGCCTGATGCCAGGTTTTACACTGTCACTGTATTAGATGGCACAATAGGTGCTTCTGTCCACTAATGACATTGAACTTACAGGCCCTTGGTACACTTTGTACCATATACTATGGACTTTTAGGTAAGTTAAATATACCAATTTGGTATGTGACAATTCAACCATGTTTAGAGGAGGAGTACTGACTCTTTCTACTGGTTAAGTGGGGTAAGGTGTACAGAGTTCTAGAGCCAGCAAAAATATAGGGTCCAGCAAAAGATGTTAAATACCAGGTCACCATGTAGAAAAGGTGAATTTCCTACAGGTCCTCAACATACCCATTCCCGTTACAAAATACTACAGGATTTGCCAATAGTCATTGCACAAATTGCGTCCACTTTTTGTGAATCCTGTCTTATTACATCTGGCCCTTAGTTCTTTGGTTAATGTAAATAAGCAGTTATCCTAGTGGCCTATTGGGACTTGGGCCCACTGGAAATATCATGAAAGGTCAATGGTCTAAAACTGGCTTTATAGCAACAATCTGTTACAGCTACAGATGAAAATAATTGTGCACACTAGACAGCTCAGAGGTATAGTCAAATCAAATTTGGATTGGTGCCAAGAGACAAAACATGAGCTGGTGATTGCTTTTTGACTCAACAAAGGCTTTTGAAAATAGAATGCATACAAGGATCTGGATGGGTCACACATAACACAAGTAGAAAAAAGAAAGCATTGACAAAGCTGATAGGTATCCTCTTTGGGACATTCTGGTTTTGCCGATAGTTTTACCAATATGATACTGTATATTCACTGTATATTTTACATAAGTAAAGACTTTGATATTGATAACATTTGTAAAGTCTCTTTAGTGTAATTTTGAATTGTAATTATAATTTACTAAATATGAGCAAAACAAAGATGTCTGGTCTAAAATATGCTCAGCAATTGTGTTTTCCAATGCTTGTGTGGTACATGTGATAGGAGTCGCAATTAGGTTTCCAGGTGAGTTCTGGTTGTGAGAGGGTGTTCATGTTTGGGCATGACTGGAGCTCAGGAGCTGAGGCTGAAGGCAGTGTGAGTCAGTGGGCCGTCACATTGTTCATATTACATGATCCCCCAATCCTTAGCCTCTCTATATTGTGCACATAGTAATGGTCACATATGTCCCATTTATAATTACCATTTCAAATTATTTACAAGAAATCATGGTTGTAGCATCTTTATATCTAACAGTTAACAAGCAATCACAGTGCCAATAGATCGGCCTTGTTTTAGGTGTATGTTTATTGTTATGTGATATGTCTGAAATCAAGAGCAGAAAATCATCAAGAGGCGCCTTAATACTGGTAATGCAGCATGACGTGTAAAGAAAGCACAGGATTATAGTACACGTTTGTTAAGCCGCACTTTTAAATACTTGGACCACACCCCTTTTAGAGACCTCTCCCCCATCCCACCCTTTTCTCATTACTTAAAGGAATGTGGGCCTTACTAGGCTGTAGCCTAGGGACTGCTAACATTCTTTCCTCTCTAAGGTGAGACCAAACAATTGTAATGTAAAACTGTTGAATCCTTGAAGTCACATCTAAAACTTGTGGAGCAGAATGGAGCGACTATTTTGCAGTGTCTATGAGAGGGCAGAAGCACAGCTGGGGTGAGTAGTTCACTTCAGTAATAGAAAGGAAGGGGCCTGACCTCCTCCACTGTGACACCCCTGGCCGTGATTGTAGGTCTTAGGGGCCTCCCTGAGAGCCACTGTGCCCCTTTAGAGATAGTGCTGATGTATTTGTTCCCCAGCGTTGTTGATCCAAAAGTCGTGCAGTTTATATACTCTCTGACAAAGCTGATCCAGTTATCCTCAGCTTCTTTGGGGTTCAAGTGCAAAGGGAGAAACACAGGTGAGAGATTGCAACGTGCAGCGTCGGGGGTGCTGGGCAGGATACGACGAGCGGGAATCCTATTCATGGAAGAGAAGGGGTTTAGGAAGCGGCAAGGCGGCATGCGGAAGCGACAGAGAGCAGGGCAGATGCAGCACGATGGGCCCTAGTATGTTGGAAGCTGTACGGAGGAGCGCAGGGTGGAAAGCAAACTAATGGGGAGATTGAGCAGCAGGGAGCGCTGGTGGGGGAAATGTAAATGGGTGAGCGAGTAATGGAGCGGGTCAGGGAGGGACATATGGGCACAAGGGAGAGCGCAGATGGTGAAGAGACAGCTGGAAAACATATGCACTCTTTAGGAATGGTTAAAAAAAGAAAAACGTAGTGCCTGAAAAGTGAGCAGTGGAATGTGCCAAGTAATGCGTCCATGGTGCAAGGGAGTGACAAATATGAGAAGAAGGACAGCCCGCTCAAGTTTACAAGTAAGAAGACAGCAAATGTGACAATAAAATCAACCAATGGTAAGCAATAGGTGGGTTCTAAACCCATTGGAAGCAAGCGATACTTTGTACAACAGACAGCGTATGTGCTGTCTAGTAGGTGAGAACTAATGAGAGATACAGATGTGATTCGATCATTTTATTTAGACCAAATTAATTGTTTATTCAAAGGAACCCTGCCCAGGGTCTAAGACTTGACCATATGTCTTCTTCAAAGCAGGTTTTTGCCTTCACTTGTATGGCCATCCATAACAGAAGTTGGGTTCATTGATAGTTACACTTCATTAGGACTGAAAAAGGAGAGTCAGGGATTTATGTACAGTGCAACCCTTTTGCAGTTACAACCAGGGGCCTAACACAGGCCCCCGCAGCCCCCAAGCTCCAGGAGGCCCTCTCAGCACGGCACTTCAGCCGGAGAGCACCTGATAGAGTCCGGAGGGGCCCCCTCCACTTACCTTGCAGGGGGGCCCCCTGAAGTTTTGTTACGCCACTGCAATGTTGCATTAGTCGTCGGGGCGAGCACGCCTCTCCCTCTGCACCTCTCCGCCGTGCATCGGCCTGGCAGTTGGCTGAAATCCAATTAGGTTAGCCCTGCAGGGTGATGGAAGGGGCCCAGAGCCCCAGATCTGTCAGCTCGCAGATTCAGAGCTGAGTGAGCAGACCAGCCGACCAGCATCACCGTGGGCCGGGGGGGAGCCGGAGGCACCCGAGTGGCTAATTCCAACAGACAGGGACCACGGTGCCTTTCAATCCTTTTATCTTTCCAGGCATAGGGGGGCGTCGGGAGCAGCATGCTGGCCCGGCGCCCACTTGTGCGGCCTCGCGCTTACAATGTGTCCCGTGGTGCCTGGGCTCGTGCAGCGAGGCCCTCGGGCCCTCCCACTGCACCACACCAATGTCATGTTTCATATTTCTTTTAAATTTAAGTTTTCACGTGGCATAATTGCATTTACATAAGCCCTATTATCCAAGCAGGGACCCATCCGAATGCATGACCACTTCACCATGGAAAAGAACATGCCACTGAGCTTGCAGGGCATACACCTTCGGTGGAACAGAAGTAATGCACTTACCAAGCAAGCCTCGAGCCCTGCGGGAGCGGCAGTGCAGTACCCACACGTGCACAGCCCAGCGATCACTCGGCCAGCTGCAAAGACAACGGCGAACTGAATGCCAAGAATACTTTCCAATATTGTGGCTATTATTAGGCGAGCATTACGTGCTAATCTTCCTCCCATTATCGTGTCGGTCAAATCTGATTAGACATGCAAGCAAGTTAACTGCCTGCAGGAACCTGGACAGGGATAACCGTGCAAGCTTTGAAAATAACACTCAGCATTCTGTGCAATACACTCCCCCTTCATTGCAACTTTGAAGATTGCTGTTTTCAGATTTAAAATTGAACAAATGCACCACAAATCCATCCGTTACACCAACACACTGCAGCAACGTGACATCATGCCACTTCATTGTCTTGCACCAGATTCAATGGGTCTGAGTCACAAAGGTAACTTTACACCTGTAGATGTACTCACGTGCAAACCTACTATCGCACCTAGAGGTAAATCTACATTTTTTTTTGCTATTCGTCAGTTTCTTTAAAAAAAAAATGTATTGTAGTTAAAAAAAAAAAAAACACAAGTCACCAAAAGAGCGAAAAAAACATATCCTTCCCATGACAGAGACCTAAAAATACACATATATCTTGGTGTAGTAATCGATAAATTAATGACGTTACAGTATATATATTTTCACTGAACTAAGTATAAAATGCGAAGAACAAAATACAGTATTCCAAGTCCAGACAAAATAAGTAGTGCATTCCCCCTCCGATTTACCGGGCATTATAAACCAGTTGAACCATCAAAGTAAACTCAGCCTAGCCACGTTTAATTCATAACATAAAAAACACTGCTATTAATTTTAACAGACAATACAAAGTGCCAATCCTTAAATAAAGTGCAAATTGCATTGAACATAACTCAAAAACCTCCTATATATCGATATCTGTTATTGAGCCGTTGTAAACACATGCAGCTCATAGACAAGGACACGATGTGCTCATAATATTACTAAGAGCAGCTGGAAAAAATAGTTACACATTGGTCCAGACAATAAAGGGCGAAAATTGTGGTTCAACTTTGATCTTACCCATCTAATACATGGTAGCCACACAAAAAAATATTTTATACCGGGAGCATTTATTTAGCACCCGCATCCTCTAAAACTGACTGAGCTGGTTGCAGGGCCCCGACCCAGTCCTGGATACGAGCCCAGATCCGGTTCCCCTTCTTCCTGGCTTTCCTCCCTTTGTGCACAAACCAAGTTTTCCAGGTTGTATAATGACAAAAGACGTGCAAGCCATTGATGGAATGACGGGGATGATGGGTAAGCCATCCTGAAGAAATACAAAAGCATCCCAGTGATCCCCTCATTATGCACGCCCAACATTTGCTGGTGGGTCAGAGTTACATTAAGTTTTAACATGGTTTCCATAAACTTTGTTATATCACGCTTGAGTGCTTCTAAGGCAGGAGAGGTACTGAACATATGCCCCACATCCGCCCCTTGATTTTGACATCGTGGACAGATGAGGTGCAATAGTTGAACCTACTCAGCCCTATCTTTTTCCTCACAGCTGACCAAATTCCAAACGCAGCACAGAGAGTCTTAAATCGAACCTTCTCGTAGTAGCTGAGTTCTATGTCACTTTAAAAGCAACTTCTGGCCTCTCCCCCAAGTGATAGCTCATAAACGGAGGTATACTTCCTCTATCACACCAATCGTCCGTATGCTACCAATGAGGGGGTGCATGAATTGAAGCGCAGCCACCCACAGAGAAATTTTCAAATTTGGAACAGAACACCCACCCTCTATCCCAAGAGAGAGACATGTATTTCAATGCTCTTCTAGTGTTTGCATATGTCCAAATAAGTCTGCATATCTTATCATCGATCATTTTGAACCAATGTGGTTCGAACAGGAGCAGGATTGCTGTGAAAAAATACAAAACTTTTGGTAAACATAGCATTTTCACCACAACAATAGACAACCGCAGGTTATCCAACTTCCACAAATCTTGTTCGCCTTCTGGATGGTCAGGTCTAAATTGGATTCTACAATTTGGTCCACATCTGCTACTATGCTCACACCAAGATACACAGCTTTCTCTACCAAGTGTGTATCAGCAGATTGTATCTGCCTATTGGCCACCACTTGGGTGTTATGCCAATTTAGAGAATATCCAGAAAACGTCCCAAATCTCAGGGCCCCTTTTTCTCTCTCCATCAAAGCCGATCCAGGGTCGGGCGTCACGATTGCTTATCTGCATAGCCGAGCATCTTATATTCCACCCTTGGAGATGCATAGGCCTTACCAACTCATTGGCTTCTAATTTCCCAATCAGAGGGTTTATATGTAAAGTGAATTATGAGGGGGAACAGGGACACCCCAGCCTAATTCATCTCCCTATTTCAATTTGCCCAGACTGCCCCCCCCCCCCTCCCCCTTTCCCCACAATCCGGAGCCTGGCAACAAGGATGAGAAAGACTGCCTGTATGTCCTTAATGATACTTATCCCAATTCCAAACCATTTCATAACGACCCACAGAGAACCCCAAGAAACTCTATCAAATGCTTTTTTCTGCGTCTAAAAGGACTAATGCCATAGGATCCCCTGAGATAGCGGATGCATCAAAAAGCGTTATGACTCGCTGAATAAGATCAGTAGTCCCCCTCCCAAGAATAAAACCGTGCTGTGTAGGCGAGACCACCATCCTTATTACCTCACTTGGTCGCGAGGCCCGAACTTTAGAATATATCGGAGTGTCACTGTTTATAACGGTAATTGATCTCTTGAACCAAGGGCCTTGCAGGTGTTTTCCCTTTTTCAAGAAAACGACAATATTAGCCGAGGACCATGAATCCAGTGCTGGTTGTCCCTTTTGTACCTATGAGAATGTTTTTTGGAGATAGTGTTTTGGATATGCCAGGAAGTGTGGCGCCTTGCTGTATGTGTGTATAGTGATAGTAGAGTGTGTGTAGCACGGTGCTGCCAGGTCAGAGGAAATACCCTATAACCTCAGGATGTATATGTGGGTGTCAACCCACATAAGTTACTGAAAAGCAAAGTACAGGGCACACGTTAGTATAATAGAAACAATGATTGTTGATGTTCTAAGCATTTGAAGAGCTGTTATTGAAAGTCCACTTGAATAGTCAATGATAATAGTTTTAATCTCAAATGGAAAAAGACAAAGGACAACCAGGAGAATGTCTCCAACTAAATCAGACTCTAGAAGGGAAAAAATTCGAAGGGGATCCTATCGACACATACAGCTGTTCCAGACGGGAGAGTCTGAAGGGCAGTCTGGACTTCCTCTCCAGTTAAAGGAGCATCTAAAAGATGCAGATCCTCAGGGTTTATCTTGTTTACTACAACTAAGTCAAGATTTTGCCTACTACGTTCCTTCTCTTGTACTTCCTCAGCACAATGCAGCCTCTCGTAAAATACTCAAAACTCCTACTGAATTTTATTGGGATCAGTAAAAGAATCAACCTTACAGTCTCTAATTTTCTGTCTCCGTGGCAAATATTTTTCTGCAACTCTTTTTGCTGAAATATCTTTGATGACTACTTCAGCCAGTGCAAGTTCATGCTGCACTCTCTCGAGGTCTGACCCTTAGGAGACAGCTACACTAATTTTCCCATCTATATCCCAAGCTCTCCAATACAGCTCCCTCATAGGCTGCCTTTGTCTTTTCAGTGGGTTCAGAATGAAGCCGAGTGTTTTCCCCCTTAGACTGTCCTTAAATGCATCCCAGACTGTACCAAATGAGGTGCTCCCTCTACTGTGTTCCAGAAATTCCCGGAATCAAGTTATATGGGAGATATAATCTTGATCCATGAGCAAACCTCTCTCAAATGTCCAATTCTACACATCCCTATCTTGACCATCAAGCAGGATCTCTATAAGCAACAGGTTATGATCCAACATGATCCTGGGAAATTTTTCAATTTGGAAATTTTGCAGCAGACTAAGAGTAGCAAAAAAATAGTCGAGCCAGTTGCGGTCCCGTGTGGAGCCGATAAAAAAGGGTATAGCCAGTGTTCAATTTTATGCCAAAATCGGTTAGACCATGAACTTCCTTCAAATTACACAGAGCTTAAAAAACTTTAGATTTAAGGTCAGTATAACCATTAATACCAGTTTCAAAAAGCTCTCCGACCACATTGATATTCAGGTCACCACACATTATGATTGAGGTTGGCCACAATGCCAGCTCAATGTCCAGAAAATTAAAGATCGTAGGGTTGTCTACGGTTGACCCATAAATTTAACATAGAGTAAAAATACCCATAGCAAAATGGCACTGAGATTGCGCACCTTGTCAGCCAAGCAATGCTTAAAACTACATATATTTCTACAGGCCATATTGCAACACCTCGAGTCCTAGTACCTCAAGTGGAATGTGTTACAAGTAAGAAACCAAGAGATTCCATCAAATTCTTTCTTGACCCCTCGACATGCATCCCTTGCAGGCAGAGAATATCAGCACTCAGCATTTTAAAATCTTCTGACACTTTTCACCTTTTTGCATTATCACTCAGGCCACAGATATTAACAGCTGCACCGAAGCATTGTCGTATGGGTCAAAATATCAATTTAATCAGACCAACAGCCAGATCACCACCTTCAGCCCCAGATTGTGCCGAGCTGCCCAGAAGCCTTTCAAGCTGTCAAGTTTCTTCTACTCTCCTCTTGCATTGCTCCCCCCCTCCCAGACTCCTACAGTGACCCCCCCATACACCTCTTTCCCCGCCCAGGGCCCGCCTAGAACCTTCCCTCTCCTCACTCCCTCCTAACTGACAGCCCACCCTCCCAACTCCATCTTGAAGCAATCAGGCACCCCAAGGCCTGCGCGATGCATCCCATGTTCACCCTCTGCTGCCTCCCACCCAGCTAAATTATAAAAAGTGAGATATAAATCAACGGAAAAAACAAACATATTCATAAGGGAATACCCTCAGCCAAGCGCGTTCTAGATCGGTTAATCCTAGGACAAAAGAGGGAGATGACCAAATACTTTAAAGAAGAAGAACATGCAATCAACATACCCCAGCCAATATGCAATAAACAAGCCTCTCAGTTCCCAGCTGACAATTCAGTCAGATATTCTTTGGCCTTAACCTCAGACAAAAATGTACAAATCTTGCTAATAATGTTAACTTTCAACTGAGCAGGGTTAATCAAATATGCTTCACCCCCCAGAGCCTGAATGATTTATTAAGCTGCCGTAGCCTTAATCTCCCCTCCATTGTAACATGACAAATGTCTGATTGTACAAAAAAAGTATGATTTTTCAGGCTGTGCTTGGCATCTGGGAATGCCTTTTCATATATTGCTTTCCTAAGCAGATAGCTCCTGATATACACAAAGACTGCTTTAGGCCAGTTGATACTTTCTTTTGAAGTCTTTGTTTGATTCTTGAGCATCAGCGGAATGCGATGCACCCTCTGAATCTCCTTATCCCAGTCCCACAAGGCCAGTTCGGGAAAGGCCCCTTGATAAAACTCAACATGAAGGCTCTAATGTGTCACCTTCCGTGCCCTCTGCTAGACCCAGGAACCTCAGATTAGTCCGCCTTTGCCTGTTCTCAAAGTCCTCCATTTTCCATAACATATCAGAGATCTGGGATTCATGAGAATCAGATTGGTCCTTAAGAATTCCCATATCAGTTCCCTACATTGCTGCACATTTTCCCACTGAGGGTATCCTCTCTCCAATCTTAGTACAGGCTTTATTGACTTTCCTTATTGCCTCTTGCAGTTTATTCATAGCAAGTCGAGCAGTGCCACTTTCATTGATTGTTTCCACTTGGTCCTGCTTTATAGATTTACTAGCAGCCCGTCCCGACGTTGTCCGGGTATGAATTGCTGCCGACCAGTAGTATATTGTTTTGTAGGATTTCGTTTTGATAGCATTTCTTATCTGTGACAGGCCTGTGAAACGCTCCGATTAACAGTGCACTGCTGATGCACTTAAGAGTGCGCGTTCAGTAGTGTGTGAACTCGAGTTTCCCTACTTTATTTTTCCTTGCAATATTATATAGCGCGAACTCGACAACATGGCATGAGCACAATTTACATTACAGAAGAACACATTCATTTGTGGTAGGCACAGGGAGGCAAAGCCTCCTGGAATCACAGGATGTTGAGCTGATTGCCGAGATTCAAACGTAGCTCCGCAGCTCTAAAGTTTGCAATTCTAGAACTTGTGGCAGGAGGTGTGTCTAAAAGTGTATGTCGGTGCTGGCCATCAATGAGAGAGACCTGTGCATTTTTCAAATGGGTGGTGAAAAAATATGAGTATGTTGCTGGAGATGTGGGCCGCCGTGCCACCAATGTACTTACCGGGGGAGGGTAAACACCCATTATTCCGCAACTTTCTTTCCACATACCATCACTCCGCATACTTTCATTACAAAAGTACCATGACTCCGCAATGCCATTATAACGCATGGCATTACATTTTATATGCTTTTACCACGCATACATTTACAACGAAATTCGTTGTAAATGCATGAATGGTAAAAGCATGTTTTTTATTTAATGTTTGGATAAGGTAAGTATGGGTATAGGGGTATATATTTTGGGGTACTGAGGTATATGTTTTGGGGTGTTTGGGTATTTTAAGGGTTCAGATATGGTTATGGGGTATAGGGGTAGTTTTAGGGTTTAGGGATAGGTATGGGTTTTTGGGTACAGGGGTATTCTTAGGGTTCAGGGCTAGGTCTGGGTTTGGGGGTATTTTTAGGGTTCAGGGGTAGGTTTGGTTTTTGGGGTATAGGGGTATTTTAAGGGTTCAGGGCTAGGTTTGTGTTTTGGGGTACAGTGGTATTTTTAGGGTTCAGGGCTAGGTTTGGGTTTTGGGGTACAGGGGTATTTTTAGGGTTCAGGGGTAGGTTTGGGTTTTGAGGTACATGGGTATTTATAGGGTTCAGGGCTAGGTTTGGGTTTTGGGGTACAGGGGTATTTTTAGGGTTCAGGGATAGGTTTGGGTTTTGGGGTACAGGGTATATTTATAGGGTTAAGATGGGTTAGTGTTTAAGGGTGTTGGGGTATTTTAAGGAGTAAGGGTGGGTTATGATTATGGGGTGCAGGGGTATTTAAAGGGAGCAGGGTGGGATTAGCACACAATATGAGACATGGCATGAAGGCCGGAACGTACCACACGCCCCCAGCGTTTGTCACGCCCCAGCACACGCCCACATCACAACGCAGACACGCCCACAAGGGACTACTTTGTTGGCACCGTTCTTTTACCTTTTAAATGTATATGGTGGGCGTCTGCATAGCCTATGTCCTTCTGTTGCAACTGCCCTTTCCAACGCTGTATTGGGTGTTGTGATTGGTGCTGTGGTTCCTGAGAATACCCGCCTCAAAGGTTTGGGCTCTCTCTTTATTATATTAGTATGGATATATGAGTCACAAAGTGGGCTCTTCTATCTTCTCTGTAGGGGTTGGTTGAACTCTCAATAAGGAGGAAAATACAGACTTCTGGTCATTGAGCTTAGGATAAATCTGCTGCATAGCAGAATAATCCCATTTCCGAGTTGAGGCTCCCTGACGTTTATTTAAACCTTCTGATAGGCGGGCTTCAGAGAAGCGGGTTTGGTTTCTGCCCTTCAATTTCCTTTGTTATTTTACTCACATGACTGCTGCACTCGGCTCCTCTGATAGCCTACTTACACTGGCCCCAGAGATAGACAGGCAGGAGTCATCATCCAGATCACTAGAGCCATACACGTGGGGAGATCCCTGGCACTGTGGCAGAGATCACCGTATGGGAAAGTATAGGAAAATATTTTATTTATTCTTTACAAAAATATTGTAATATAAAAAAAAAAATATATATATATATATTTATAAATCTGGAGGTATTATAATAAAATGTTATATCAGATGAACTCATTAGGTTAAATGTGTATTAAATAATGAATACAAATGTATTAAATTTGGCAAAAGTATTTCTTGAAGATAAAAAAAATCCACGAACAATGTTTTATTTTTATTTAAAGTGTATTACATTTCCGTAAAAGTTATGTGCAGACATTATTTAACATTTTGAACAAAAGTTTAAACATTTCACTTTGTGTGTAAATTAGCATTAGGGTTACATAATGAAATAACAACTATATATAATGTTTTATCATTATACAAAATATATAAACGTCTTTTAAAAACCGAAATAATTGTGTTTATTTAACACGATTTCCTTTGAGGTGTTATTTTAAGCCCATGCCAACATTATTTTCTATGGGAGTGTGCAGCAGTACCTGTGAGTGTTCATGTGTGGTACTTGACTTACTCCAAGACTGGGCTCATGTACATTTGCACCGGTTTTCTCACCTTTAGGGCTGTAGTAACTTTGGCATTGCTATTTGTGAACAGCAACAGGCTTATTCTCTTGCGGGTGGATGGTTGTAGCAGCCTATTTCTCAGTAAACCCCTCCCACTTTGTAGTAAGTATTTTCCATTTCCAGCCACTCTCATTGTCCGACATTAACTACTAAAAGATAGGCTTACTAGCGCGGAGATCTCTGTTAACGTAGCGGGGATATCAATACAAAATAAATGAGAGGCCAAGGACTCCATCTGTAGATTAGAGAATAGCATTTTGCAGTACATGAATTATACTACTGCAACACGATTCAGATAGTAGAAAATACACTTTTTGAATAGGCCAAAATGTATCTAAAATAAACTGTGAGGTAATTTGAATCAAGACACTCAAGGGGCTCATTTCGGCGAGTATGAAACATGCTGCAGCAGGATTACCCTTTTCACTCTGCATTTCCTTGTGGTTTTGCCTTTAGTGCTTCCCTCCTCCCATCCTCCGTCTTGCTTACCACACACACACCCACATAGCATGTTTCTTCCCCAGCCCCCTGTTGCTTCCCCAAACCCTGTCTGCCATGATTGCTCTGCACACCCCCAACCTCCAACATTGCTGTTTCTTGCCAATGTTAGTCCCTTTGCGCTGGACTCCCAGAGACACTAAGGACATATAGACCTGCTTTGCCACAGAAAAAATTAAATGCTTGACTTTTGAATCAACTTAGCCAGACAGCAAACACTGCAGCTTCACCTCTAAAGGGGGTGTGGTGGTAACAATTGCCCCGGGTCCTACAATCTCTGCCTGGAGTGTCACCGTGTAGGAGGTCAGGCCCTCAGCTTTCTTCCACTGAAGTGCATGTCTCGCCCCACTGATATGTAACACTAGCTGCACTCCTGCCCTCCCAGAACCCCTGCAGAGTGAGTGCCGCAGAGTGGCAAAATGATCACCCCTTTCTGCGATATTAAGTTTTAGATTGGACCCCAGGGACTTGATGGTTTTACATCATCACAATATTAAGGTTTGCCTAGAAACAGCTTTCAACTGCCTGTAGGCAAAAGGCTTTTGTGTACCACAATGCCGTAAGTGGGCCGAAAAGGTTTGGGGAGGGGCTGTAATTATGGGTGTGGCTTAAAACATGTGGACTACAACCCTATGCGTTACGCAGCATGTTCTGAGTTTTTGCTATTGCATCTAGACATATCACACAACAAACAAATGCCTAAAGCCAGTCCTATTGGCATTGTGAGTGCTTGTTAGCATTTTAAGGAGTCAAACAATGATTCTGTTGTAAATAATTAGAATAGGTAAGAAGTAGTATTGTTACATATGTGATTTTTACTATGCAAGCACTAGAGAGAGGCCAAGGATTGGAGGAGCAAGTAATCTGAACACTGTTATGGCCCACAATGCCTTCAGCCTCAGCTCTCAATTGTGCCCCATAATGAACACCCCCCCCCCCCCCGCAGTCATAATTCATCCAGACACCTGTTCTGTTATGTTAAAAACTTTCATATAGCACAGGTACACCAAGCCGTTTCATGGCGCTGATGAGGCAAAAAGAAGGTGGCAGGAAACTGATATTAAATGTTATATGATTAAGCAAACAAACGAGTCTTGAGCAGTTATGCAACACTGCTCACGTGCAATGTAAGCAGTTGAAAACCCAACAGCTCACTTTTTTAAAACCATGACCTTTAGGCTTTGCCAAAACCTCGGAAAGTAAATTACAATACAAAATTGTACTAAAGCAAGAAGAATTTACAAATGTTAACAAATTCAAAGACATTACTTAAGTAAATTATGCAATGTATATACAGTAATATAGTGCTAAAATAATTTAACAGGTCCAAAGGCGAGACCTATTGGCTTTGACAATTCTTGTTAAAATGTAGTGTTGATAAACATGTATTTCTAAACACAAGTCACAGTTCTGTCCACTAGGCTGCCTTTTCCAGCACAGTTCAATATGAACATAACATTGTTAAATACAATTGAATACTTTTGAAATATTTTACAAAAGCAATGGCAAAATCAATGTGATAAATTTGGTCTGGTTGCTACAAATGCCTGCCAATGAGCAATGCCAAGTTATGAAAGATCCCAGAAACGTATAGTCCTTATGTGTCTTATATTGATTCAATGTACCTCACTTCTGGGTGAAAACAAATTACTGTACTAGCCACAGTCAGATAATTTACTGGCCAGAAAAATATCCCTCTACCAGCCAGGCAGGAGAAGGCACCTGGGGTGCACAGTGGCACTCATGTAGCAAGAACTTTTACTCTGACAGTAAGGCCTAGGCAGTAACATTGCTCTCAGGAAAAATAGGGGTTGCCATCTTGGCTACCCAAGAAGTTACTTATGAGATTTTGTAGGCCATCCACCAGCTGTCCAAGGCAAGAGGTGATGTCATGCAGTATCAAAAGGGGTAGCAGCATTAGCTCCGATAAGGCCTGAAAATCCAGCCCCGCCGATAGCTAGCAAGCTAACAACATACTCTGTGTACAAGCGCTGTGGAAAGGCAGCATCCGTGCCATTTGGATATGGAAAACGCTACTGGCCTAGATCCAGTACTTCATTTGAGCCAGTGGTTGCAGGTGGGGCTTACCAACAAAAATTTTTGGGGACCGGCATTTATTTTTCCGCATCAGAATTTAACTCAGAGCAAGAGGGAAAATATAAAAGGGGAAAAAAAGAGGTAGAGGAATACAGAAAAATAGAGAAAAAGGGAAAAACTAACAAAGAGAGAGCCAGGGATGGTGTTGTGCAGGTTGAAAGGGACATGAAGCGGAACCGAGACTACGCATCCCCAATATTCATAGTGCCAACAGTAAGCTTTTGAGCACTTATTGTTTTACAAATTAAGCACTGCCTAGATCCTGAGTTTTCCCCTATGCAAATCAAAAATGCAGCTTGGAGCACGGCATCCCATTCCATCGAAAAGAGGGGATTACATCAGCCAGCAGGACCACGAAAGACAACCCCAAAAGACTCCAGCATAGGAACTTCCCACCACCGATACATCCATTTTCAATGCACTGTGTTCGCTTTATACTGTGAGAATAAATCATGCCTCTGCTTGTTGGCACTAAGCAAGTGCACTGTTGAGGGCGTGGGTGACTGAGCTGCTAAAGCTAAAGATATTTCCAAGAACAAAGAGCTACACTCGCCACCTTATGGAACGAAGTATACGCTCTGCCACCATCTGCAATCGTGTGTGGAGGGGATTTGAATGTGATGTTAGACAATGCACTGGATAGGAAGGATGACCGTCCCAACACAGCTAAGAAGGCGGCGAATGCGGTGCGGGATGGTATGAGCGGACTTGGATTGGTGGATGCGTGGAGACTGGGGCACTTGTTACACATCGGCGCATGATACTTGGTCGCGTTTGGATTATTGGTTGGTGACAAGGGATGTCAGCGGATGGGTGGTGAAAGTGTGCCATCTCCTCGTACTCTATCTGATCATGCCCCAGTGCTGATGGAGGTATGCCTTCCATCTCTTACTCCTGCTCCTTTCTCGTGGCGTCTGCCACCTGGTGTTTTATCGGACCTGATACTCCGCGAGGAGCTACGGACGATCATGGAGGACTTCTTTGTTAGGAATGTTGGCTCTGTGAATGACATGGAAACTGTATGGGAGGCCATTAAAGTGACTGTCAGAGGAGCGTGTATTGGTATGCAATATGTGTGCTCAAATCGCTGAGGGACTCCATGGCCAAGTTAGAGCGTGAACTATTATCCCTAGAACAACAACATGAGCTGCATCCGGCTGAATCTCTTCTGGCTGACATACGGCTGAAGGTTTCTGAGTACAATGATCTGGCAGAACAGGAGGTTTAATTTCTGTCCAAACGCACTAGGGCAAGGTATTATGGTGAGGGAGGGCGTCCAGGACATGGGTTGGCAGACAGAATCAGGGAACCATGGGCTAGACACTGTGGGGTACAAGAAATCATGGACGGGGATGTCAATGTGACAAGTGCGGCTGGCGTTTTAGATTGTTTTGTACGATATTATGAACAAACGTATGGGCATAGGGAGACGGCCGGGGAGGAGGAAACGGAGCAATACCTGGAGGATGTGGCACTAGTCTGGCTATCGAAAGGTCAGCAAGAATTTTTTAATGCATCACATCACGGAGGAGGAGTTCCGCGAAGCTATCGCGGCTCTGCCAAACGGTAAAGCGGCAGGTACTGATGGATTAACATCTGAATTTTATAAAGAGTACGTAGACCTCTTACTGCCACATTTGGCAATGGTTCTTGAAGAGGCCTTTGAGCAGGGACAGTTGCCGGCCACGATGAGGGAGGCTCTACTAGTAGCTTTACCGAAACTGGGCAAACCACGAAATCAATGTGAGTCGTATAGACCACTATCCCTGATAAATACGGACGTTAAAATTATTGCTAAGGTGTTGGCAACGCGATTGCGCTTGATACTGCCTGTTATGGTGCTGCCAGACCAATCTGGTTTCATCCCCCTTCGCTCTACAACCCACAATTTGAGAGTTCTGTTTGCAGTGTTGCACCTCCTTAAGCCGGATCTTGCTGCGGTGGCTGTGCTATTGGACGCTGCTAAAGCATTCGACTCCGTTGCCTGGCGATATATGATAACAGTGCTGCATCGCATGGGAGTGCCCTTCTTCTTCACATCCTTGATCACCTTGCTCTATACAAACCCAATTGCGCGGGTATGGGTGAACGGGCACGTGTCGACACCATTTTCTGTGCAGAGGGGGACTAGGCAAGGCTGCCCGCTCTCACCCTTACTGTTTGCCATCATATTGGAACCCCTAGCATGTATACTGAGACAGAGATACGCAAACACAGCGTTACGATTCCCTCTCAGGTCCCTGGGAGTATCCATGTATGCCGACGACATGGTTCTGTATGTAAGGGAACCTGCCCAAAATCTGGAAGGAGTCCTACGAGAGTTTATTAGATTTGAGCGCTTTTCTGGCCTCTCCATTAACTGGGACAAATCCATACTGTTGCCTCTCACAGATATCACACAACCGTCCCCATTGGAATTTCCCTTGGCCTGGGCCACAGAACCTGTTCGGTACCTGGGGATCTGGGTGCACAGAGACTCACAAGAGATGATTTGAGCTAACTACGGAGTGGCTATTTCAAAATTGGAAGATCAGATGGCCCGATGGATACGACTGCCACTTTCGTTTGCTGACCGGGTCTCATTGATTAAAATGGTAGTCCTGCCTAAATTTTTGTACTATTTCGTTAATATACCAATTGCCCTTACCTCTCATTTTTTTACACTGCTTCAGTCATTGTTACTCACGTTGGCCTGGGGAGGGAAGAAACCGCGGGTGAAATGGGATACCCTAACGAAGCCATATGAGTTGGGTGGATTTGCCATGCCAGATATGAAACTATACTATCTGTGAGCGCAGGCTCACTTCGCAACTTATTGGCTCTCGGCACCACCATACACGCCACACGTGGCACTTGAGGCCAGCGCGGTAATGCCACTACCTCTAAAAGCGATGGTAGTAAACTCATATTCGGTATACAAGAAAGGCAAAGTGGACACGGTACAATGCACTTCTAAGGCATGGGGGGAATTGGGCAAACGCTCGAACAGACTACCACTGTACGCGCCAGGAATGCCGCTGCTATAGCATGCGGATATCTCGGTTTCGAGTGAAGTGGGAGCATTGCAATTGCTGCAGGGCGCCGGGGTACACACTATGGGAGATATTTTTCCGAATACTCAGTTTCTCCCGTTGTAGGATCTCTTGGAACATGTACCGAATACAACCATGGCCACCTTTATCTATGTCAGATTGCGTGCTGTGATACGAGCCTTATATCCTTCTTTTCCGGCGGAGCCACATGTGTTAGGCGCATTGCAGATAATATATACGACAACTGATAGGGTGAAATTGATCTCACGATTGTACCGAGCGTCATAGGAGGATGAGGGAGGAGGGAATGAGGCTGCAAAGGCCAGATGGGATGCGTGCTTGCCTGACCCCTTGACTGGTGATGAATGGTGCGAGTGCTGTTCTATGACCGGTAAATTTGCAGCGAATGGAAATTTTCGACTCATTCACTATAAATTCTTGCCACAATGGTATTATACGCCTGCACAATTGACCAGGTATGGTCTCCGTGAATCATCTGTTTGTGTGCGTTGTGGCATGGATGGCGCCAATTTGTTCCATCTGGCGTGGGGATGCGCACGAGTATCTGCTTTCTGAGCGGGTGTGACTGAAGCGTTATCCGGAATGACAGCAATTGAGATTGCTAAAGACCCGCGCCTATGCCTACTGGGCGTGGCCTCTGGAGTGCCAGCTGGAATGAGAAAGTTGGTGCTGTTGGCGCTGCAGATTGCTAAACGCAAGGTGGCTGCTTGCTGGGGTGGGAGACTGGTACCTGATGTCAAACTCTGGTAGCAGGACATGGCATATTGCCGTGATCAGATGACTTGCTATTATGAGGAATTACCTGCTGCCTTGCGCCCACGAGATATTTGGGGCCCCTACACTGCATACATGCGGTCTAACCTTGACGATGACTGAGGTACGATTTAATGCTAGCGTGCAGTGCCTGAGTGGATTATTACGGATAGTACTATATGGATAGGTGTCCATTGTCGAATTATGATTGTGATCTTGATAACCTTTGTCTCATTATGTGCATAGTTAATATATAATTGTCATCTGAGGCCACTTGATTTAGTGCTGCGTTCTCTTTGCTTGCATGAGCCTTGTATGTGTGAGCTTGTACTGACCAGTGTCTACACTGCTACTATAACAAATTCAAAGTCCTGATTACCTTAACTGTCCTCTGCTATTCTGTACTATTGAATGTTGACCTGATTGGATTCCGGGGTCGTTGGGAAGGGGGGTGTTACCATGTTCGGCTGTTACTAATGTATGCCAAAAATAAGACTGCTTGTAACTATATATTGATAATGCAAGACTTCAGTTTAACACATTGCCTGGTTGTAATAACATGCTATTGATTACTGCTGCTATGATTAGATGTGGATACTAAGGCATGGATCTCGACTTTGATTGTGGCCGGCCCCGCTTGCGGGTTTTTAGGCCAAACGTTGTGTTCTTGCATTAAGATACAATAAAGGTCTTCAAAAAAACCCAACAAAGAGCTACACTCTTAAAAGCGTGCCAGGACCCATTTTCGGAGGGGACTTCCACTCTTGGATCTGTCACTTCTGAGTACCAGAACACATGGGACGAAACTGCACCATTGGTTCATGAGGACTACCTATTCCGGCATCATCAAATTTTTGTGATAGAACACAAAGCGAGGCTAGGTTAAACCTTGAGCAAGGCCAATTTTTACAGTGAATCCTAGAGTAAGTTGCTCCAGGGAACAAAGGGAAAACTGCCACTTACGTCCCCAAGACTCCTCTGTGTGAACACAAAGAATACAAGAAAAACAAATTATCGCCACAACTTTTGAAGTACTGAAGATGACGACAGGAGTACTCTCCCAGAAATTTCTATATACTCTTCTTTGAATCACACCGGATATATGAACTATATGGAGATATTGAACTTATAAATGAAGGATGAAGACATGACCGTTTGAGGAGAAAACGATTTTACCTAGTCTTGTATTGTACGGGGCCACAGACAGGTCATACGTGGAATGTGGTGTATGATTTTGCGAGGAATTCTTATACCCTGATGAAGTCATTGGGTAAATGTTTCCCGTGACGAAACACGTGTCGGCTTGGTTTTCTGGCTGCATTTTGTATGACTCCAATGAACATTGTATGAAGACTGACTATGTGATGGAAATTTCACGCTTGTGAAGAGAAAGAAAGGAAAATAAGAGGAATAGACTTAATGAACTTTGAATACAGAAAGAATTTGATCTAGTTTCTCTTTGACTCAATATTTATTGTGCTGTGCTCGGGAACAATAATTTGTTTATCAAATTTTTGTGGTTTGTTCTGCCGATTTTCTCCTTCAAAGGCATAAATGCAGTCCTCTTGTAGTTCACAGTTACATCCCCATGAACTTAGTGACTTAGACAGAGACCCTATCGGTGGGCTTAGTAAGTAAAGGAGGGAAACTACTGGTGACGTCTCCATGCACCCATAATTTTGAAGCTGTACAGTTGGATTGCCTGTACTTTTATATAGGGAAAGGGCAATCAACTGATTTCCAACTCAATAACTGAGCAGGAAAATTTTCATCCAATAGCAACTCAGCCTTCTATGCCATCTGCTTCAACTCAGATGACAACTGCTTTGGCTCACACTTGTATAGCACCTTGGCTCTAAACAACCAACAATGATGACCAGCCTAATAATAGAGGTACTCCACGACACCAAGGTACTGTTCCTCACCTACGCTCATTTTACTCATTAAATAAGCAGAAGCCAAGGCACTTAAGTCCTTTTCTGGATTTGCCCACCTTCCACTTACAGCTAGTAGGCCCCTGTCCTCCAAGTATAGGAGGGTTTAGAGATCGACATAGTTGATCCATGCCTCCGACACACCAAGGGTCAGTGTCACCAGTCTTATTTAGATTTAAAAATAATTAAATTACACATTGTTGATCCATCATAAGCTGACACTTGCGTTAAAAACACATCCTCTGGCCTTACAGTGCGAAACAATGCAGAGCTTATATTATGTTAAGAACCACATTGAGGGGTTTGTGCAACAGATTCATGGTACGCGGGCAGCATTGCTAAGTGTCTGCGGATATATCCAAAAGAAGGAGCGAGCTGGGGCAGCGTAGAGCCTTTTGCATTCCCTAATCAGAGCTCCATTGTCCCAAGGATCCTTGGGCAAGGTGTAGGTGAAAACGACTAGGGCCATTTTGGTGCAATCCACCTGAATATTTTTAACGCACGTTTGAGCCCTAGCGTTAAGAGTATTTTAAAATACAGCTCTCAATGCCGACACCTACACTCTTTCGTGCCATGGCTATGTAAACAAAACTGATTTGTCCAGATACCCACTGTTTTACCCTTCTCTATTACCAGAACTATCCTCGCCTTGACCAGAGGAGGATCTTTGCCCAGTGGTTCTACACAGAGAGTCACAAACTTATAAACTGCTTCACAGCCCACAGCTGGTACTGGTGGAAACTGATCCTGCACAAGGGTTGGAACTTCTTTACCTGTCCTAACAAGCAATCACACCTATACCAAACCGCATCCTTCATTGTAAATGAAACAGAAGGTAATCCTAGCTTTACACCGCAAGACAATCACGAACCACTGGCACCATGCATTATAACCAGAGACGCACGGTGTGGATGCCACACGCCGCGGTAAGCCCTTCTCTCATGCATGACTATTAATCTTCTGGGGCATTCATACCTGTGCCATTAGAATGCATGCCCATATTAGGGCTGACAACTCCTCAAGCGTAGAACGAGCATGCCGAGACAATGATGCAACAAGACAAAGGCCTGATGGATTATATCAAAAGTTTTTAGTAAAAGCATTGAAGATTTCATTGTCCATTATTTGTGCCTGCATTCTTCACTTAATTGTTATTTTTCATGATTTGTGTGTGCTTGAGAACGACTGTGCATGAAGTGCTTGCACTGTCGTTAAGATCGTGTCATTTAACTGTGGATAGGATGGTGACCATAATGTATGTTACAACTCTGTTCTCGTTTATCTTATGTTTTGTTTAGGTGCCGGTGATTGTTATCTTTTTAAGTACTTTTTTTGAGTAAGTGCACCGTAGGAATCAAATAAACACAATGTAAAATAAGGCAAAGCAATGTTTTAAACTCCCTGTTGAATGTGGGTTGCGCATAATGCTGAGGTGCTGACCGTTTGGTCTACAGCCAGCAGGCTTGATTGGAAGAATCCTTTACATAACAAATATTTGTCCACAGCTGTGGTGTAGTGTCTTACACTCAAGGTGTACAAGTATACATGAGTAGTGGAACAAACTGTGGTCGCACCAAGTGAGAAGCATAATAAAAAGCCACTTAGACCACAATTTGCAGTAGGAGGCGAGTCACACATCTTTCATACACTACTCAAAGGACAAGAAGAAAGCTCAATTTTAAGCGAAAAAACCTTCTAAATACATACAGACTTTAAACAGGAAAATGATAGGAAAGAAATTCAAAAATCACATCAACCAGTTTATTCGTCATCTCCTTTATTACAAAAGTAAAGATGATAATTTCTCGCTTCCACCCCCAAAGGGGCTGAATTGGATCATTTTTTACCTGAATTGAAATGGAACCTCCTTTTAATTTTGCATATAAGTAGGCTCTTGCCTATTCTCACAGCACTTTTACTGTTTTACATTCTTTCCACGACCATCTATTTTTCCCCCAAAAATGCTATTCATCCGCAAGAATATACGAAATGTTCAACCAGATAGCACTTAATTGCCTGTTCTACAAACGCGTACAGTTCTTATGAGCTTTTTACGAGGTGAAAACGTTTTATTTGATTCTTTTTATGGGTTAGGTAATGGGCTGAGCGATTTGGTTCTTTCTAAGCGAGATTGACAGTACTAGAAAGAGAAATCGTATTTCAGCCCTATAGAACAGGTTGCAGCTGCAGCTCAGGGACTGGGTGTTCCCCTTCTATTAATAAATCTGAGGGTACAGGATACCAAGAATGAACCTCACATGTGCTCTAGAGGTAAAAACCTTTATATGCATGCAGCCACATGCACATGTCCATAACAGAGCACCACATTTAAAAAAAATATTGTGTCTTTGCTTTATCTAGACAGAACAATGTGGCTCTACAAAAATGTCCAACATTTAGACTTGGAAGAAATCTTCATTTCTGTTTCAGTCTGCATAGGGTATCCTTGTAACAACAACTTAGACGAAACTGATCATATCTTCAACTTATGAATGAAAACATCCTCTTTTTAACCAAACATGTTCTAATCCCTTCCTTACCACTAAGAAATGCCCTAATCCAATTGAATGGGAGATTAGCAAATAACTCGGTCTCCACCCGCCTTTCCTCGGTCAGTAGTCCTGTAAGGCTGAACAGTGTCCCTTGGCACCACAGATGCCTTTCTGCACAGTGTTCAGATGCAAACTGGTGGGTGTCACTCCACGCGTGGAATCACATCTTCACAGGATGACCAGGCTCGGGTTCCGCAGGTCTCTGTAGATGCTGAGGAGTCTCTCTCTAGTGCCACTCGAACTTGAATCTTTCCCAAGACACAACTGGTCACGCAGGGCCTGCGCTTCTTTTAACAGCTTCTAATCGGAGAAGAGATGGGTACAGTGAGGTGAGAAGAGCGAGAGAAATAAATGATACAAAATAAGGAGGGGGTCAATGAAGGTGAGAAACCCAAAAATTAAATAAGGCATACATTCCTTATCAGGGACCAACCACTCTTGCCAATCTGAGGCTTGGCATGGTGCAATACAACTTTCAAATACGACTCTTAGCAGTGCTCTTAAAACAGTGAAAATCAGCACATCAATGTTTTAGATAAACTCTTTGAAAGAGTCAGGTTATGTATCGATTATTAAGGAGCACAACAAAAACAAGCATTAGCAAAGCCAAGAGTTCACTGCCAGTCTTTTGGCTTTGCCAATGTTTGTTTTGTTATGGCTTTTGATAGCCATGTTTTTTGCTGGGGTAGCTGCTGTGCTCTCATCAATCTAAAAAAATCATTGGCTAAAGCAAAAATATTATTTGTCTCAAAATTTCCACATTACCATGGTGTCCCTGGCTTCTAAGGAATCTACCTTGTGTGTATGTGCATTGCGAACTGGAAGAATGCAGTCACTCTTTGTGAAGTTAGTCAATGGCTAAAGTGGGCTGACCCACTGTCCTTTGCTGTATGGTTTCCTGCAACAGGCAGAACTGAAATGTGAATGACACACTGAAGATGAAGAGGGCTAGCTAAAAGACCCTTTAAGGAAGTATGTCCTATATATAATTTTAGTACAATCAAAAGGTCTTAGCTAATGCCAGTCCTAACTAGACAACTGTTTTCCCCACCAGCTTTAAAGAAAACTAAATGACAAATTTTCGGAACCACTCAAAAGGCTAGAATTTTAAAGTTTGAAAATAAGCAGTCTCATTCACATTTTGCATAATAATAAATCGTGTGAATGGTACACAGTTACAACAAATTCAACATTTCATTGGCCCGTGTAATTCATTTGAACTAAAAGGTTTATCAGCGTCACGGAGTTCTGGTAAACTTTCAAGCTGACTACTACGTTTCACCTTTCTATAATGATCTACTTTTCTAAGGTGTTTACTTGAACATTTTGTAATGTTTCAGAGCCCCCGGGGTCTTAAAAGGGCTTGTAACCAAACCACCAGCATCAGACTTAGCTCAGGCGAGAGAAGTGACAAAAAAGTTTTCAGCAGTCCCCAACCTTCTCTGCCAGTTACGGAGGCCTCGAGTAAGAAGCAGCCAAAGTCACTCCAGCCATTTGGACAGTGTCTGGCATTATATGGAGCCACACTCCACATGGCCTTCAGCCTCAGAGTACCCCTATTTATGTCACCAAAGCAACAGATTTTCACATGGGTGACCCTATTTAGACTATTAGACTATCCACACAGATGCTGGCCTGCTCCTCACAGTCCGTCAAATACAGCTGAGGCAGCTGCTCCCCACACGCTAGGACTTAAGGGGTGAAGAAGACACGAGTTATCCATTTGTGGTGATTTACAATAGGGCGAAGCAGCGGCATCCTTTCTTGAACACTATCCAGTCACTCGGAGAGATGGGTTATATTCAGAGGACATTTTCCGGTGGTATTCTGCCATGGGCCTTTGGCCACATTCTGAGGGCCATCTGTTAGATCAGTGCTCTGTGGGTCCCTGTGAACATACTAAAGCGCTTGGTTGTGGGACTAGGACTGACCCATTGACACATTCCATAGGGCATCAATATGGAATCTTTGATTTTACCATACTTTCCATCAGGATGTGTAGATATGGCCCTTTGTGCCTATACTGCGAGGTAGTTTGGAAAGCTAGTATTAATTGTAAAAGCAGTCAAAGGGACTGGTCGGCTCAGCAGCAGTACAGAACACCCATCCATTCATCCATTAGAGGGGGCACAGGACCAGATGGGACCAGATGAGGCTTGCAGTTGTTGAAACTACTGGAAAGGTACAAAGTAAACGTCTGTTCTGATGGATGGAGCTGGTAAGCCAGTCTATTGTGTTTGTGCACTGACTCAAGTTATTTTGACAGCTTAACACTGCCTCAGCAGTTTTTTCCTGACTTATTGGAAGTCACGCCCAGTGACTCACCCCCTAATCAAGAACTCAGGTGTGCAGCTAATCCTTTACTGTCACCGGGCGACAAAGCAACTACATAACCTGGGGGTTCACTAGCCGAAGGTGGAGAACTGAGTGTACAGCACACACAGAGTGCAGTAGCAGCTAAAGATGTGCTTAGACCAGCCCGTCCCCAGCCCTTGAATGGAGAGCAGAGCAGACCGCTGCAGGAAAGAGAGCTTCTAATTTGAAATGTTTTTGTGTTATGTGCACATTTGAGAGAACAGTGAGGCCTGCAAGTAGGAAACGCCATCCAACAGCATTATGCACCTTACCCTTCACATTTCCTGTGCCAAGGGCAAGATACCCCCAACCATCCCACTCCCGCACACACACCTCTTGCACTATATTCTGTGCTTTAAGACCAAGGAACAGAGAAGGAACAAGGGAGGCAAAGAAACAACTCCCCAACACCCCACTCCTGCTTACCCTCCTACTACAATGCTTACCCTACTACTCCACTGCTTACTCTTCTACTGCTCTGCTTACCCTTTTACTGCACTGCTTACCCTCCTTCTCCACTGCTTACCCTCCTACTCCACTGCTTACCCTCCCCTCCGAAAACACTGCTTACCCTCCTACTACTCTGCTTACCCTCCGACTACACTGCTTACCTTCCTTCTCCACTGCTTACCCTTCTACTCCACTGCTTACCCTCTTACTCCACTGCTTAACGTCCTACTCCACTGCTCACCCGTCTACTCTGCTGCTTACTCTCTGACCCCACTGTTTGAGTCTTACCCCACTGCTTGCCATCTTACCACACTGCTTACACTCTTACTCCACTGCTTACCCTCCTACTCCACTGTTTAACCACTTAACCTACTGCTTACCTTCCTACTCTCCTGCTTACCTTCCTTCTCCACTGCTTACCCTTCTACTCTACTGCTTACCCATCTACTCCGCTGCTTACCCTCTTAGCCCACTGCTTGCCATCTTACCCCACTGCTTATCCTACTACTCCACTGCTCACCCGTCTACTCCGCTGCTTACTCTCTGACCCCACTGTTTGCGTCTTACCCCACTGCTTGCCATCTTACCACACTGCTTACCCTCTTACTCCACTGCTTACCCTCCTACTCCACTGTTTAACCTCTTAACCTACTGCTTACCCTTCTACTCCACTGCTTACCCTTATGCTCCACTGCTTACCCTCCTACTACTCTGCTTACCTTCCTTTGCCACTGCTTACCCTTCTACTCCACTGCTTACCCTTCTACTCCACTGCTTACCCTCCTACTCCACTGCTTAACGTCCTACTCCACTGCTCACCCATGTACTCCGCTGTTTTCCCTCTTACCCCAAGTCAAGTCAAGTCAAGTCAGAGAATTTATATAGCGCACTACATACCCAGAGGGTCTCAAGGCGCTTAGAAAGGGGAGGAGGATTACTTGTCAAATATCCACGTTTTAAGTTGCTTTCTGAATGCTAGGTGGTTCTGGGTAAGGCGAAGGTAAGTGGGGAGTGAGTTCCATGTTTTAGCAGCCAGGTATGAGAAGGATCTGCCTCCCATGGTGGTCTTGTTGATGCGAGGTACAGTGGCGAGGGCTTGGCTGGAAGAACGTAGTTGGCGGGAGGGGGTGTAGAAGGACAGTCGTGAGTTGAGGCATTCTGGTCCGATGTCGTAGAGTGATTTGTGTGCGTGGGTTAGCAGTCGGAAAGTGATCCTCTTATTGACGGGTAGCCAGTGGAGGTCTTTAAGGTGACCAGAGATGTGTTCGTTGCGTGGGATGTCTAATATGATCCTGGCTGAGGCGTTTTGGATTCGTTGGAGTTTCTTCTGGAGTTTAGCGGTAGTGCCTGCGTAGAGGGTGTTTCCGTAGTCCAGTCGGCTCGTGACCAGAGCATGGGTGACTGTTTTCCTTGTTTCGGTGGGGATCCAGCGAAATGTTTTTCTGAGCATGCGAAGAATGTTGAAGCAGGAAGAGGATACGGCGCTGACTTGTCTGTTCATTGAGAGTGAAGAATCCAGGATGACGCCTAGGTTCCGTGCGTGGTCTGTCGGGATGGGTGCTTTTCCGAGGGCTTCCGGCCACCAGGAGTCGTCCCATGCAGAGGGGGATGTACCTAAGATGAGGACTTCTGTTTTGTCTGAGTTCAGTTTCAGACGGCTTTGTTTCATCCATTCGGCAACTTCTTTCATTCCTTCGTGTAGGTTAGTTTTGGCGGTGCTGGGGTCATTGGTGAGAGAAAGGATTAGTTGAGTGTCATCCGCGTAAGAGATGATGTTGAGGTTGTGTTGGCGGGCGATGGCCGCGAGGGGGCTCATGTATACGTTGAAGAGGGTGGGACTGAGTGAAGATCCTTGTGGTACGCCACAGATGACTTCAGTGGCCTCGGACTTGAATGGTGGGAGGCGGACTCTCTGGGTTCTTCCGGTGAGGAACGAGGTGATCCATTCAAGTGCTTTTCCTTGGATTCCGATGTTATTGAGGCGTTGTAAAAGGGTGCTGTGGCAGACTGTGTCGAATGCTGCAGAGAGGGCGACTGTGTCTCCATTGTCCAGTAGAGTTCGAATGTCGTCTGTTGCTGCGATGAGGGCGGTCTCAGTGCTGTGTTTTGCTCGGAAGCCAGATTGTGAGGAGTCGAGGGATTTGTTGGCTTCGAGGAAGGCGGCGAGCTGGTTGTTGACAGCTTTCTCGATGACTTTGGCCGGGAATGGAAGGAGCGAGATGGGGCGGTAATTTTTGAGTTCGGTGGGGTCCGCTGTGGGTTTTTTCAGAAGGGCGGTGAGTTCAGCGTGTTTCCAGTCCTCCGGGAAGGTGGCGGAGTTGAAGGAGCAGTTGATGACGTCTCGGAGGTGCGGTGCTATGACGGAGTCTGCTTTGTTGAAGATGTGGTGAGGACATGGGTCTGTGGGGGATCCTGAGTGGATGGAATTCATCAGGCGGATTGTGTCCTCAGTGGAGATTGGGTTCCAGTCGTTAAGGGTGTTCACGGGGGGAGAATGTTCAGCAAATGGTAGGGTGGGTTGGTTTCCGGGTTGGTTGTCGAAGCTGTTGTGGATGTCTGCAATCTTGTTGTGGAAGAATGAGGCTAGGGAGTCACAGAGGGCTTGAGAGGGGGTGATGTCGTTGGAGTTGGCCGAGGGAATGGAAAATTCCTTGACGATGTTGAAAAGTTCCTTGCTGTTGTGGGCGTTGTTGTCAAGTCGATCCTTGAATGCTGTTTTCTTGGCCTTACGGATTAGTTGGTGGTGAGTGCGGGTGGCGTTTTTGAAGGCGTCCTTGGTGCTAGTGGTTGGGTCTTTTTTCCAGGCCTTTTCAAGGGAGCGGCAGAGTTTCTTGGACTTCTTAAGATCATCGTTGAACCATGAGGCCTTTTTGCTGCCAGGTTTGCTTTGACGTTTTTTCAGTGGTGCTAAGGTGTCGGCGGTGTTGGATAACCATAGGGTGAGGTTGGCGGCGGCTTCGTTTGCGTTAGAAGAGTGGGCTGGGGTGTTTAGAAGGAGCGATGCGGAGATCTGGTCCGTGGTGATTTTGTTCCAGTTTCTTTGCAGAGTTGGTTGGAGGTGGTTGGTGGGTTTTGGTTTGTTGTAGGTGAAGTGAACGCAGCTGTGGTCAGTCCAGAGGAGATCCGTAGTGTGGCTGAAGGAGACATGATTGCTGGAGGTGAAGATGGGGTCGAGTGTGTGACCTGCGATGTGGGTGGGGGAAGTGACTAGTTGTTTAAGTCCGAGGTTGGTGAGGTTGTCTAAGAGGGTGGCGGTGTTGCGGTCGTTGATCTTTTCAAGGTGAAAGTTGAGGTCTCCCAGAAGGATGTAGTCTTTGGAGGGGAGCGCGTGTGGGGTGATGAAGTCTGTGATGTCTTCACTGAATTTTGCACGGGGTCCTGGTGGTCTGTAGAGGAGGGTGCCTCTGAGTGTGGTCTTGGGGTCGATGTGGATCTGGAAGTGAAGGTGTTCAGAGCTAGCGAGGTTGGCGTCAGAGCTGGTTGAGATGCGGATTGATTTCTTATGGACGATAGCGATTCCTCTTCCTGTGTGGCTGGTACGGTCCTTGCGAGTGATCTTATAGTCTTCGGGGATGGCAATGGTGATGTCTGGGGCGGAGGAAGCGTTCATCCAAGTTTCTGTTAGGAAGGCGACGTCTGGAGAGATGGTGTCTAGTAGATTCCATAGGTCAATGGCGTGTCTGTGGACCGATCGAGTGTTGAGAAGGATGCACTGTAGGTGGTTGGGGTCGGGAATCTGTGTTGTGGTCGTAGCGGAGATGTTGTCGGTGCCGATGAATTTGCAGGAGTAGCAAGAGAAAGGTCCATGGGTGTGTCCAGGGGCGGCTTGGACGCAGTAGGGGGCGCGACCGGGGTTAAGGGCTAGGAGGGTGGCGGCATCGTAGGTAATGCGGGGGGCTGGGAGGGACGGGGACCAGGGGGTATGGCGCTGGGCGCGGTCCAGGCGCAGACGGGCGTAGACGGGCTTACCTTTGGCGCACCTTCGGCGTGGCCGTAGCGCGTGGACGCTGCGCGTGGGGACATTGGCCATAAATGGATGTTGGAGGGGGCGGAGCGTGGGAGGGGCAGCAGCTGGGAGGCGGTGGCGGGAGGAGGGGCGGACCAGGGGAAAACAAACAACAAAATGGAGGGTCAAAGGCTAATGGAGCCAGGGGCAGCAAATACACTACAGCGCCGAGTGTGCAGGACAATTGCAAGTAAATACACAAGCCTCAATGTACCAAAATCAAATCAGCCAGCCTCAGCAAGGTCGCGCTAGCAATTAATTAATTAAATAGAAAAATGCGGCGCTGCGCGAGCAAAGCGCTTCTAGGCTGCGAGGGTCAGACAAATATGCAAATACAGCTGAAAATGCTTGTTCACAAAACGATACCGCCAGGAGACAGAGCGAGGCAGCTGCAGTTCAGCTGGAGCGTGGGGGAGCAACCGATCTGGAAGAAGGTCCAGGCGATCACAATCTGCTCGGGGGAGAGGAAGGGTAGAGATCGTGGGTGGGAGGGGCAGCAGCTGGGAGGCGGTGGCGGGAGGAGGGGCGGACCAGGGGAAAACAAACAACAAAATGGAGGGTCAAAGGCTAATGGAGCCAGGGGCAGCAAATACACTACAGCGCCGAGTGTGCAGGACAATTGCAAGTAAATACACAAGCCTCAATGTACCAAAATCAAATCAGCCAGCCTCAGCAAGGTCGCGCTAGCAATTAATTAATTAAATAGAAAAATGCGGCGCTGCACGAGCAAAGCGCTTCTAGGCTGCGAGGGTCAGACAAATATGCAAATACAGCTGAAAATGCTTGTTCACAAAACGATACCGCCAGGAGACAGAGCGAGGCAGCTGCAGTTCAGCTGGAGCGTGGGGGAGAAACCGATCTGGAAGAAGGTCCAGGCGATCACAATCTGCTCGGGGGAGAGGAAGGGTAGAGATCGTGGGTGGGAGGGGCAGCAGCTGGGAGGCGGTGGCGGGAGGAGGGGCGGACCAGGGGAAAACAAACAACAAAATGGAGGGTCAAAGGCTAATGGAGCCAGGGGCAGCAAATACACTACAGCGCCGAGTGTGCAGGACAATTGCAAGTAAATACACAAGCCTCAATGTACCAAAATCAAATCAGCCAGCCTCAGCAAGGTCGCGCTAGCAATTAATTAATTAAATAGAAAAATGCGGCGCTGCGCGAGCAAAGCGCTTCTAGGCTGCGAGGGTCAGACAAATATGCAAATACAGCTGAAAATGCTTGTTCACAAAACGATACCGCCAGGAGACAGAGCGAGGCAGCTGCAGTTCAGCTGGAGCGTGGGGGAGCAACCGATCTGGAAGAAGGTCCAGGCGATCCAGAAGACCCCACAGCTTGCCGTCTTCCCCAACTGCTTGCCGTCTTACCCCACTGCTTACCCTCTTACTCCACTGCTTACCCTCCTACTCCACTGTTTAACCTCTTAACCTACTGCTTACCCTACTACTCCACTGCTTACCTTCCTTCTCCACTGCTTACCCTCCTACTCCACTGCTTACCTTCCTTCTCCACTGCTTACCCTACTCCTCCACTGCTTACCCTTCTACTTAATCAAATTTCTTGATCATGGCCATTTCTAGGGGTTTCGTTGATTATAAAAAACTTTTCAAGAGATATGTTTATTAAGAATAAGCCCATACTATTCCTAAAAGAAGATCCTTTTCAAAAGAAAATATATTGAACAGAGGCCCAGGCCAAGACACTGATCGCCTTCCAAGGATTAGAGCCTTGAAGCAGCTGCTATGCCCTGCTCAGCCCCATCCCCTCATCTTCGTGAGGTCATTTAGGGAGGGATGGACATGAAAAAGGTGAATATGCCCACTGGTCAGAACTAGGACGACAGGTTCAGTAACATTTCCTTCTCTTCGATATGGGACTTCCATCAGGTATCAAAAAAACAAAAACCGGAACTGCAAACAGGGCATCTTGGGAGGTGTGAAAACAGGAGGGTGCCTTTTCAGCAAAATGTTTCATTCGAGAGGGCTGTCTCAGGGTGCATCATGGAATCCATGTCTAAAGAGATATGCCTGAAAGAGAACCAAATGGATTTGAGGTCATTGAACAACAAGTATCTCAAAATGAGATGTCGCCCAGGAAAGTCACATTGGCAACTGTCCTCTTGATGAGGGAGAGCTACAGTTACCAGAAAAGCTTGAGTTAACGTTTCATGGAAATAGCCGATGAAGAAAGCTTCCCATTTAAGACAATTAGTTGATAAAAGCTGCACCTCGACCTGCAGTGGCTTACAGCATTAAAAGTTGTCTCGAAGTTCTGCTACCTTCTGCCCACGTAATACTCTTAATCAATTGCATTAAGAATGTGTCAGACAGCGCAGTGTACACAATCAGGTTACCAAAAAAGACTTCTGACAAAACCATTGGTTATAATGCACATCTGAAGATCTCTGGGTAAAAACATGCACGGGTCTGTAAATTTGTGAACCTAATCTCTCCCTATCTAACATGGTGTTAGGTTAATACACAAAGAATGCTGGACCTACTATCTCTTTAATACAACTTTATGAAAGCCATATTATATTAAACATGTTGGTGGCATGAGCTGAGCGTGGCCTCGAAAGGAGGCCATCAGTTAAGACGGCGTTCCGTCCAGCTCACAAACAGCAGAGTTTCAGACCTGCGGGAACTGTGACAGAAGAAGTCTCACAAAAGACTATAATAATACAGCACACTCTTTTTTTAAATGTTTCTACTAGAAATGATATTAAATCGTAATAGAGAACATCTCTTCAGAATGTCTATGCAGTCGGCAGGAGTCTTAAATATGTATGCATGTAGGTTTTAATAGTCATATTACGATTAGCCCTGGGTAGTGAAATCCGCTCAGTTTGTGGAGTTTTCTACACTCCACAGAGCACGCGGAGTTCAGAAAAACTCTGCTCTGCGTAGCAGTGTCTTTTCCTGGCTCGCCAACATCAAGTTGGCGAGCGCGAGCACAGAAAATCCTCCTCCCGGAGAGATTTCTCAACGCGAGCATTAGATTTCTCAACACGGGTGGTTGTGAATGGTCGCAACCGCTCGCGTTGAGAAGCCTTCCGTTTGCGTTGAGAAAGCTCCAGCTCGGGTAGAAAATCTACTCGAGCGGCAAGAAAAGAAGCAGTGCCCTCTTTCACTGCAAATGGTGCAGTTTGTGCTGATTTTACAGCACGGGACAAACATGTGCGGGTCTTCGTGTGTACAGAAATTCAGAAGATTCTGTCTTCTTTGAGAACATGCGGCACACTGGGTGCGAATGGTTTCCCAGCGAGTTATGTTTGATGCAAATCCATCTTTATGGGCAGAGATCGTAACACCTCTATATCGTAACTCCTCACCAAATAACATCTTTCTTGATAGTTGGCAGGGCTCGTTATTCGTGCAAAATCCCCGAAAAGTGTCCTAGTCCTGCCTATCTAATTACAGTATGATTGCACTCTTACACACTGACGGAAAATGTTTTGCTAAACTTCTCTATATGGAACTGGAGTATTGGGACAATCACAAAGGGATTATCCCACAATATCAAATGGGCTTTCAGAAAGGATGTGAAAGAGAAGATAACTAACACTCTTTTTAATTATTAAAAAAGCAACTGTCCCCAAAAGTAACCCGCTGTACACCGTCTTCATTGATTTGGAAATAGTTTTTGTTAGCACAGACAGGGGGAGATTATGGTAAAAACTACTAAAATGCCGCCTCTGTTGACCACTATCATTTCAGTTTACACACAAGCATTAAGAAGGGTGTGACTAATCACACAAATGGTTGTGTCAGAGAAGATCTTTACCAACAAGGGGCACAAAAAGGGCAGCATATGTGCACATTTGTTATTTACCCTGTATGCACCAGATGTGGGGATATACTAAGAAGATTATTTCCCTACCTCAATAAATTTAGGCTAGCAATGCACAGGTACGGTGCAGAAGGAAGGTGACACTGTTCTCTTAGACAAGACTGCAAAGCATTTCAAAACCCCTTTTTATGTTTCAAAACGCTTATTACTACCTTGAAAACAGTCCTAGAAATAACAAAGAAAAACAAAAATAGTAATTTTGGGGAGTAAACGTAAGAAAGAGGACCACTGACAGTTAGATGCCAACACCCTAGAATGAGTTAAAAGCTATAAATATTTGGGAATATGGTTTGAAGAACGAGGTGGAGCAGCAATGCAGTTAGAGATGTTAAAAGCTAAGGCCCACACCTTAAAAGGCACACTCAAATAATGTTTAAGAAACTCTCCAGCCCCACTGTCCTACCACCGGTTCGTCTAGTGGCGAGCAAGTTACTCCTTACGATTTCATATGGCATGATAGTTTACCATGGACCTTTAAAGGGGTGGACAAACGTAGGAAAATAGAAGGTGTGTAGAACTCTTTTCCATCTTCCAGAATCCACGCCCGAACCACAAGTACTCTTGGAATTAAGTATTTTGAAGTAACGCTTACGCTCAAGTGGTTTTCTTGTCCTACTATGTAAAACTGAAAGCAGTTCCGCCACAATCAGTCAAGGTTTTTTTTGTAAAGATCTTATGAAGGGAAAAAACCCATGAAGAGAGTACCTTCATTTTGCCTTAAACAAAAGTATAATTTTGAAAAACTGGTCAGTCCCACAGATTAGGTAACTATCAATGAACCAAGCCAAACATGTCTCCTTTCATGAGGAGTTACATAAACTGAAAACAAGACATAATTCATAGATGGTGAGCAGTACATACAAATTTATTGAAACACAACTATTTTAAAATTATCCATATACTTTAACTCAAAGGCTTATGAATGTGAGACACATGCTTTTTTCGGTACCCTTAGAAAACTTTAGCTATAGCAATTTAAATGCGGATTTGAACACTAGGTGTCAGGTGTGCAGTAAGCGAAAACAGTCCCAGATCCATATTCTAGGTCTGTGTAAATCCTTGCTTTCAGAATGATGATCTTTGTTAAGACAAAAGGTCGACCTTTTAAACATTCAGCCATGTCATTACATGGTTAAGACCTTTCAATCAGACTCAAATACTCAAATAAAAGGCGTTTCTTTTGTCAAATTTATGTTAACCGCCTGTAATAAAATAAAATCTGCGCCTTCATACCATCGCTAAAATCCCTGGTCCCATGAATCAAAGCGAGGTAGGTGTAATTTTACTACAATATATGCTTAATTAATTTTATTGCATATAATGTATATTGATTAGCAATGATTTTAATAAATTAGGCAATAAAACCGTAATTACTTTCTTACTATGTACTCGGATGGTTCCAGTATTCTAGAAACTGAATCAAACAATCCAGAAAAAAAATAGGACTACTCCATTAAATAAGTATTCAAAACCCCAGAAGCAAGGAGGGAGGTTGTAAAAGAGGCAGAGAGAAATCACCAGCACAACATACAATATTACCAAAGAATTGCGAAAGACAACTTAATATAGAGTCCTCCAATCTTGCATACCCCAGAAGTACCTCTACAACCTTTACCACCAGTTTTTGCACTGTTTCAGTTCATAGCGTTTGATGAGACCAGACTGCCATATTAGAAAGTCAGTGTACCACAATGCACTAATCTATCATGCACTCACAGGACCAAATCAATATCTACTATTGCCCGAAGCACTCTACTGTCTAGGCAAACAAGCACAGTCTCAATTGCCAAGGTGCCAACACAGAATCTGAGGGGCAGTACATGAGATCACTAGAGAGGATGTGCAGTTACTGAGCGTTTTGTAATTGTCTCTATCAGTGAAAAAGTTGAACCCAGAAGGGATCAGTGAAATACAACTACCAGGAATGGTGCTTGAGAATACATGCTATGAATGATATTCTTCTTGTAACTCTACTAAATAAAGGAGTCTAACTTTCTTCGTCGTCCCAATCCCCTTCAATGTCTCCATTACTGGTCTCGAACATCTCATATGGGAACCTGCCTCGGGGGATCCGAAAAATATGTGATATCCATTCTCACTGCTAGCCAATGGATATAAAAGATCTGAGGTATTTTGTGTAGGGACAATAAGGGACTCCATAAAAGACAGAGAGACTTTACTTATCTCTTGCAAGTACAGTTGACTTCGGGAAGCTCCAGTGCTCAGCCATAACCGTCCTATGAGAAGAGCTAGTCGTCAAACAATGGGCAAAAAAAGACTGTGTTCGTCCGGGGACAGGTTGCAAGTACCACCATGCATTGGGGAAAAGCTCATGGAGCGCCAGGCATGAAGCATGAAACCAAGGATGTATTTGGTTGTAGTTGAGATCTCATAATACAAAACCCTCTTCTGGGACTACACTAAACTCTCAAATAGGACTGACAAACGAATTGGACTGGAAGAGAGTAAACTATTAAGTAGCTTAACTGTGATAGGCACCAAAGGACCAATCACAGCACCAAATGTGTAAATGCCTGTCAATTACAGCACTAAATGCTCAAATGCTTGCTCATCTCGAGAGTGTGACTGCCTCAAGCGGAACTGTATTGTCAATAGGTAAAAACAATATCTAAATCTTCCAGGTCTGAACCCGTGTACAGCCAGTAAGTGAATAGCGAGTGACTGGGAGGTGTATTTGGTTACATTCAGCCACAAGTTAGAACAGGAGGAGGAGGTTTAAAGTCAAACTGTATGGAAGGTATGGGTATGTCCGAATGCTGAGACACTCAAAGGAATCTATGGTCACAGGGACAATTAATTATGTCATGATCAAAAAGATAAGGGGCCAGATGTATGACCCTAAATTGAATGCTCAAATGGGTTTGCGACCTGTTTGCGCATGCAAATTGGCCCAGGGCCATGTACAATTCCTAAATAGCGAGTCGCAATTTATTTGCAACTCGCTATTTAGAAATTGCGAGTCTCTATTAGGAACGGGAGTTCCCTTCCTAATAGTGTCCTCAAAGCAATGTATAAATGATTTGTGACCGCAATTGCAGTGCTAAACACTCGCAAATTACCACCCTCTTAAAGAGAGTGGCAATGCAGTCGCAATTTGGAAGGGGTCCCCAGGGGACCCTTCCCACTTTGTGACCGTCTCTAAAAATATGTTTTAAGGGCAGGCAGTGGTCCCAGGGACCACTACCTGCCCTTAAAAAATAAAACGAAAAAGTTTAATTTTTTTTTTAATGCATTCCGTTTTCCTTTAAGGAAAACCGTCTGCATTTTTTTTAAAAAACTGCTTTATTCAAAAGTAGTCCCAGATATGGTTGTCTGCTGAGCCCAGCAGCCCACCATCCCTGGGAGGACCTGTCATTCCCCATGAGCTTGCAAATTGCGAGTGGCTCATTAAATATTCATGAGCCTCGCAATTTGTGACCCCATTGGGAATCCCAAACAGTGTTAAACACACTGTTGTACATGCCAAATAGCGCCGCACAAATTGCAAGTCGCAAATGAGTCGCAATTTGCTAGGCGCTATTTTGCTGGTCGTACATCTTGCCCTAGATGATTTGGCATTAACCTGGGTGTTCTCCAGGAAATCTTGACTTTGCATATTCCCAGGATAGACAAGCTAATCTCACAGGCACCCCAAAGAAGCAGCAAGATATCAAGATCCTCGAAAAGGAATGCCTCAACACCTTGCACATCAATGGTGGACTGCTTGACACCAGCACCTCTTCGACAAATAGTGCTTCAAAGACAGGCGTCTCAAGAGTGAGTTTAAACACAGCCTAATGTCTAAAAGAGGCTGAAAGGTGGTTTCTCAAGAGGGATGTCTGGTGTTTTCATGTCGAGTCAAACAGATAACATATCTACAAAGAAGGAATCTCTTTGGAAGGGGACAGTATGTTAAGTTATGTCAACTCTACCTGCAGACTACGCTCGGAGCGTTTCATAAGTGAGCCTTGCCTCCGACAGCCGCAGCTTCCCTTCTGTAAGAGCCTAACGCTATAATGTAATCAGTTGCTCGTGTTTTAAACAGCCGTACCAGGGATACATTAACAAATTCGAAAACAGAGAAACAAGTTGCCAACATTATTAAATGCTGAATGTGCGAGTAAGGAAGAAAGTGGTTAGTGAAAAAAAACACAGAAAAAAACAATCTTGTGAAACCTGCAAAACCATCTGAACAAAAAAAAAATCACATAATGCACAGAAATGCCCTTGTGAGGAAAGGGGCCAAATTTTAATGAATACAGAGCCTGAAGAAGAAGCAGCCATGGATAACTTCAAAAAGCACCAAATAAAAACATGAGAGGACTGAAAAACATTTTGGGTGTTCCATGGCTCTAAAACTCAAAGAAAAAAGTTCTTCATAATCTTTATGAGCATCCTAAGAACAATTTATTTTTATTTAACAAAATGTTTATTTAAAATTGATTTGGATTCACAGAGTTTATTTTAAATGCTATGAAACACAATTAAAATCCCATGATGGATAACAGACGCACACATGGACTGCACGTGTACCAGAAAACAGCCACCAGCCATGATAGATAGCTAGAGTAAATGCAGCAATGAAAGTACTGTAGAAGGCTGAGCCTTAATAGAATGAGAAGTCTGGAGTGGAGTGCAGGTTACTGAAGTGGGTCTAAAAAATTAAGACAGTACACCACTAAAAGAGTGGCTGTGACAGCAACCCAGAGACCCGAGTTGAATGTGGACTACAGACCTCAAAATTCTTGAGCGGACACTCACAGGATGATTTTCTTGCTATTATTCCCTGCGAATGCAAATAATTCATTTGACACAAATGCTGTTTGAAAGCAGTTATTTTGATATAAGAAGTATGGATGGGAGTTGTTAAATTCACCCTCAAATTTAAAACTGCACCTAAATTGTGAGGGTATGGTTCTAACATGAAAGATGTTTTTAATTAGAAAAGGTGATTACAGAAGAACAGTAAGACTCACACCTTCTGACCATATCGGGGAAGATAAATCAATTAAATTACAGGCGGATAAATAACCTTGGACTATCATGTTTAAATGCACTATGATGTATAATGAGACACACATGTACTTAATACAAGATAAGTGAGATGTACTCTTATGGTTTTCTTCGTTTTTAAAAGCAATAAAAATCTGTTTTAAAAAAAAAACAATTAAATTACTTCCCAAGAACAATACATCCATAAATTGTAAAATACTGTCAAAGAAATCTTCTACTTCAACCAGCCCTCATCGTCTCATGTTCAGTCCATGCGAGGTCTTAAAACCCCATTAAAAAAAACATGCTCCCCCTTCCCCGGCTCCCGCTTCTTGGCCTCCCCCTGAAGCGACGGTGCAGTTCTAGGATAGCATCTCCCACAAGAGGCCCTTAACACGGTGTGCACCTCCCTGACTTCTAAAAAAAAGTACTAGTGCATACCCTCTTCTCTCCTACTAAAAAAGTGTGTGTACCTACCCTTCTATTCCTTACTAGCCCAGCTTCTCCAATTTCTACGTAGCTTACCTATTCATCCTGGCATGGAAGCAGGCTTCCCACTAACTGACTTTCACCATTTTCGTTACCCATTGCTCAAAGCTAGGCCCAACAGAGCACTTCCAATGGGTAGCAATTAGTCACCGAGCAATCACCATTGCAATAAAAAATGAATTCCCGACCTGAAGGCCCAGAAGAGCTACTCTCAACAAGGGAGGAACATTTTCTTGGATGGTCCCTACTTACTGTGCTGAATATCCCTACCCAAAAAACCTTAAGGGAGTTGAAGGACCAGAAGATCGGTAGCCAATCTCCCTTGGAACAACACTTGGGCACTTCCCAGGCACTGAAGGGAACATGTTATGCAGAACCTGTGATGTTAGACAGAGCATCCACCCGTAATAAAAGCCATATGCTGGAATGTTGCACCCTTAAAGCAGGTGTAGCTCAAGCCAAAATACCTTTCCCTTTTCTGGTCACTTACATCAATCCCAGAGTGTGGCATCTGTTTACTTCTTGTCGCTTCTACTAATTGCAAAGTGTCTGGGCTCAGCGATGGTACAGAAACCTGAGAGAGATGGACTCCATCCTCCCGAAACAGATACTTTGCTATCTTCCTGAAAGACTCAACGTCGACCCGTTAATATTGCCACGGATCGCTCTTATTTGGGCCTACATAAAGTGATGTTGGCTATTGAGCGTTTGGCCTGAAAACAACATCTGTGAGGACTTCAAGCTGGGATCCACGAAAAAGTTCCCAGTCTTCATTATATTTAAATCTGCCCATTTACGAACAGTTTCTTTAGATAAACTGGGAGACAGAAAACTAAAAGAGCCTAGTGGTGTTTCCGCATTTATAATTGGTATGCCCTGACTTGAAAAGATCTTCTGCTGGTGATTCACGAATTGGGATAGAGCTTTGCATCTCCTTTTTTTTCCAGGAGTGTGGGTGTTTTTGCACACTGCATTGCATCAGTATTGTTTTGGAACTTCAGCATCTGGAGCAGAACTGAACTGTCAATACTGGAAGCCCACCCGTACCCTTGGACAATTATTAACGCTCATTTTAACTCAGGAGTGATTCTGGTTCTATACAAGTAAACAAAACATCTGATCCAATCAAACAAAGAAAGAAATTTCTAGTCCGCCAGGATAGAGTCGGTCTGGTAAAAAAGGAAAATTCCATCCTCCCCAGGAAGATCACACAGGGCAGATTGCCTAAGGACCAAGCCAGTTTCTGAAGATAGCTAGCTAGCATCATCACTGACTGGGCCATAGTAACTTCCTGCATTCATTCTGTGGTTCCCAGCTGTACTGGAAGAATGGCCCAATACCCTGCATCATTATAAACTACCTGATATTTCACCTGTATATATTTGCTTACAGGAAGCAACACCCCTCTGTGTCGTCATAGTTAAACAAGCATTAGAAATGCAATAGGTCTCGCAGCATTAGAGTTAGTGCTTTTAGAATTGTTTATGGGTTTTTTTGTAAATCTTTAGCATGAGGTTGAGGGTGAGTGAGGGTGAGTGAGGGTGAGGGGTTGAGGGTGAGTGAGGGTGAGGCTGAGGGGTTGAGGGTGAGGGTGAGTGAGGGTGAGTGAGGGGTTGAGGGTGAGGGGTTGAGGGTGAGTGAGGGTGAGGGGTTGAGGGTGGGTGAGGGGTTGAGGGTGAGTGAGGGTGAGGGGTTGAGGGTGAGTGAGGGTGAGGGTGAGTGAGGGTGAGTGAGGGTGAGGGTGAGTGAGGGTGAGGGTGAGTGAGGGTGAGTGAGGGTGAGGGTGAGTGAGGGTGGGTGAGTGTGAGTGAGGGTGAGTGGGGGTGAGTGTGGGTGAGTGTGGGTGAGTGTGGGTGAGGGTGAGGGGTTGAGGGTGAGTGAGGGTGAGGGGTTGAGGGTGAGTGAGGGTGAGGGGTTGAGGGTGAGGGGTTGAGGGTGAGTGGGGGTGAGTGAGGGTGAGGGGTTGAGGGTGAGTGAGGGTGAAGGTGAGTGAGGGTGAGGGTGAGTGAGGGTGGGTGAGTGTGAGTGAGGGTGAGTGAGAGTGAGGGTGAGTGAGAGTGAGGGTGAGTGAGAGTGAGGGTGAGTGAGAGTGAGGGTGAGTGAGAGTGAGGGTGAGTGAGAGTGAGGGTGAGTGAGGGTGAGTGAGAGTGAGGGTGAGGGTGAGTGAGAGTGAGGGTGAGTGAGGGAGGGTGAGGGTGGGTGAGTGAGGGTGAGTGAGAGTGAGGGTGAGTGAGGGTGAGTGAGGGTGAGTGAGAGTGAGGGTGAGTGAGAGTGAGGGTGAGTGAGAGTGAGGGTGAGTGAGAGTGAGGGTGAGTGAGAGTGAGGGTGAGTGAGAGTGAGGGTGAGTGAGGGTGAGTGAGAGTGAGGGTGAGTGAGTGAGGGTGAGTGAGGGAGGGTGAGGGTGGGTGAGGGTGAGTGAGGGTGAGTGAGGGGTTGATGTTGAGGGGTTGAGGGTGAGTGAGGGTGAGTGAGGGGTTGAGGGTGAGTGAGGGTGAGGGTGAGTTAGGGTGAGGGGTTGAGGGTGAGTGAGGGTGAGGGGTTGAGGGTGAGTGAGGATGAGGGGTTGAGGGTGAGTGAGGATGAGTGAGAGTGAGGGTGAGTGAGGGTGAGGGGTTGAGGGTGAGTGAGGATGAGGGTGAGTGAGGGTGAGGGTGAGTGAGGGGTTGAGGGTGAGGGGTTGAGGGTGAGTGAGGGTGAGTGAGGGTGAGGGGTTGAGGGTGAGTGAGGGTGAGGGGTTGAGGGTGAGTGAGGGTGAGGGGGAGTGCGGAAGCAGCACGGAGGGCAGGGAAGGGCGGAAGCAGCACGGAGGGGCGGAAGCAGCACAGAGGGCAGGGAAGGGCGGAAGCAACAGGGAGGGCAGGGAAGGGTGGAAGCAACAGGGAGGGTAGGGAAGGGCAGAAGCAACAGGGAGGGCAGGGAAGGGCGGAAGCAACAGGGAGGGCAGGGAAGAGCGGAAACAGGGAGGGCAGGGAAGGGCAGAAGCAACAGGGAGGGCAGGGAAGCGCTGAAGCAACACTGAGGGCAGGGAAGGGCTGAAACAAAATGGAGGGCAGGGAAGGGCTATTTTGTATTTTATTGTAAATATGCGGACACAGAGGGATGGAGCTAGCCTTGCGCGAAGATGGCTGCTCTCTAGGCAAGCTCCTTTGGCTGCCACCTAATGAACAGCAATATGCTGCGGTAAACAAAATAATTAGAATTTAGAGAAGCTGACCTGTGCTTCGTAGGGGATTGAGCACACAAAATAGGCTTGCCACCGTACATGTGAAGCAGGCGTTGTCCCGCGGCCTAGATGGAAGCGGCAAGGACCGCCCTGCAGAGGATGTGGGAGGCCGCTGGCTGTGAGCTGCTCCTGTGCAGGCGGGCACTCTGTGGAGCCGGTCAGCGCCTGTGACGCTGTGCTCTGCAGCGGGAGGACGGGCGGCACCGAGGGAGCTGCGACCGGCCTGTGGGAATGACTGGCAGGATCAGTGTACAGGGAGGGTAGGGAAGGGCAGAAGCAACAGGGAGGGCAGGGAAGGGCGGAAGCAACAGGGAGGGCAGGGAAGAGCGGAAACAGGGAGGGCAGGGAAGGGCGGAAGCAACAGGGAGGGCAGGGAAGCGCTGAAGCAACACTGAGGGCAGGGAAGGGCTGAAACAAAACGGAGGGCAGGGAAGGGCTATTTTGTATTTTATTGTAAATATGCGGACACAGAGGGATGGAGCTAGCCTTGCGCGAAGATGGCTGCGCTCTAGGCAAGCTCCTTTGGCTGCCACCTAATGAACAGCAATATGCTGCGGTAAACAAAATAATTAGAATTTAGAGAAGCTGACCTGTGCTTCGTAGGGGATTGAGCACACAAAATAGGCTTGCCACCGTACATGTGAAGCAGGCGTTGTCCCGCGGCCTAGATGGAAGCGGCAAGGACCGCCCTGCAGAGGATGTGGGAGGCCGCTGGCTGTGAGCTGCTCCTGAGCAGGCGGGCACTCTGTGGAGCCGGTCAGCGCCTGTGACGCTGTGCTCTGCAGCTGGAGGACGGGCGGCACCGAGGGAGCTGCGACCGGCCTGTGGGAATGACTGGCAGGATCAGTGTGCCTGCAGCCCGGTAGATGAGCATGGCTCGCGGCGGGCGGCGGTGTTACGCGGAAGGAAGTTAGACGGCGTTAGACGGAAGGAAGAGAGGGGAGGGGGAGGAGAAATGCGACACGGCGGGAAGGGGAGGGGGCGGAGCGGGTAAACAAAGACGGACGTGCACGCGCACGCGCTTTTAAGGTCAATGCGCATGCGCATAAGCTCAATGCGCATGCGCATTGACCTTAAAAGTCGCGGGCACTGCAAGGAATCGCCACGATTCCTTGCAGTGTGGATAAAGAGTAGATAAGTCGCAATACTCTCGCCTTGCTCGATGCGCATGCGCATCGACAGGCGAGACCTAAAAACAAATGTGTCCCATGGCTCCAGATGTTTATCCTGTGTTTCCTGTAGTAAAATGATACTGCGCTGCCCTCATTTTCTGTTAAGACCATTAGTGTTAAATCTAACCAAAGTTAAATTAGTCATTGAACAAGCAAGTAGCTCAACCTTCCTGTATGACCCTTAATACGTCCTGCCCCCCAAACAACCATCCACCAGCTAAAATTTGGGATGGAAGAACCAACTAAAGAAGACACCCCGGACCTCATGATCTACATCCACGTATCCCCTACACCCAAATACCTCAGAATCACATTCCCATTTTTGTTCTGCTTCCTGCACCCTTACGTCTTTACTACCCACACGTCCCTACCCCCTGAGCCTACCCGATTGCAGGACAGCCCCTCCCCTCCCTAGAAAAATGGATGCATTGTTGTGCATCTTCATCCAACTATGCACCCGCCACAACCTACAAGCATAAAAAAAGAACGGAAGTTGAAAAACCATGACAAAAATATACATTATTTTTGTGAAACATTTTATTTTGCAAGATAATGTTTCTGCTAAACGTGTTGTTTGTAGTGCTTTTCTCCTACAAACCTACTTTAACCAGAAATGTTCTTAAACTATTTATTTTTTCAAACATCAAAAATTACATGAAGTTCAGAAAGAATTAAATGTTTTGTAAAAAAAAATCCTCAATGTTACAGAGGAATAACTGCAACTTCACAAACCAATACTGAGAAGCTATTGGAATCATGGCACACAGCCGTCACCTGGCTCACACTGATCTTATGTGGCAGAAGCCGTCTCTGTATGTGCAATCCTACCTCGTTCTTCGATATCATCTGCCGGAGTTGGTTCACCTGGAGTCTAGTAGGACCGCCACTGGTTGGAGCATCGTGGATTAGCACATTCTGTTTGAAAATGTAGATTCATAACATTAATATAGAAATGGATACATACTGCTTCCTGCCAAATGCTGTTCCTCTGAATGTATCAGTATATGCAATTCCTTAGTCTTTCCCACCTATATTTTGGCATGGCCACACCACTTAAGGATGTCCTTTACTACACCCCCACACTCTTCTACTCCAAAAGGAAAGTTAATCAGGTCACCCCGGTCTTGAAAGACCCTCCTTGGCTTTCCATCAAAGCAAGGACCCCATGCAAAGCCTGCTGCCTCACATGCAAACCAAAGTAAAGAAACAACCATATCTCACCAAACTCCTCACCATTTCCAGTGGTCAAAAAAGCATTAGAAGTAATAACGTACTCAATCCGGATTCACCCCAATTCAAAACCTCTCAAGCACTCGATAAATCATTCACGTGATCTGCTTCACGAAAATTGCAGGAAACATTTTTTTTTCTATCTTCATTCAGACTAATCTCTCTGTTCTCTCCTGTTCTCTCTCTTATGATCATTGGTCCATTGTTTAAGCAAAAGTCCCGGGCACACGTGATGAGGATAAGAAATACTGCTAGAACATTCGACCAGTATTTCTTAACCTCATCTCGTGTGCCCAGGACTTTCTCTTAATCATTGGGGTGGGTTCCCACACATGTACGGGGGATACAGGGTATTACCCCCGACCTGGCAGCACCGTACTTACCTCTCTCACTAAACACATTACGCATATCAGCTTGAGCGCCAAACTTCCTGTCTTACTAAAAACCCAACATCCAGACATTAGTTCATTGTTGTTTCCAATTGTCTGTCCTTCTTTTCTTTTCAGTGTACCAAGACCATCAAGTTAGTTAAGTAATAGTTAAATAATAAATAAACATTTTTTTATCACAACAGACTTACTATATAATGCCATCTGGCTGGACTTGAAAGCAGGTAATGGATGTATCTGGCTCTACAATGCATTTAAATTGCTATATGTGACATCGGGCCGGTAGGTTTAATCAGCAAATATAATATATTGTAGGATTGTCAGAAACTTCAACAGTTTTCAGCTTGAATAAGATATCTGCTGCTAAAGTAAGTCAGGGAAGCATACAGTCACGAACTGCAAAAAACGTTATTGTGTAAAAACTGAGGGCTCCCGAATAACAAAGTTGCGAAATTGGAGTATAGCATATAAAAATGACTTAATAATTAAATGTTCATGGGAATCTGAAATTACTTTCGTAGTGAAGAGAGGCTTTATAAATAAATAAATAAAATATGTGTGCAGCAGCACTGTGTTTCTGTGAACAAGGTGAAAGGCTCTGAAGTATAAAAAGCTTGGTGTTCACTAACTGGTTTGCCAAAAGCAAGTGCTACCAGGCACGCTACCTGTGAGTGAGCTCAAAGATTTCTCAAAGGACAGAAACAAGCATTTGCAATACAATAGAACTCACATTTATGAGAGTTTGGGCTGTTGGCATTGTAAATGAAAATTCCTTTAATTTATGTGTTGTTTTTAAAACAGATCAATCAATCATAAAATATGTAAAGCGTACAACATACCCGAGAGGGTCTCAAGGCGCTATGAGGGAGAGGGGGTGCTGCTACTGCTTGAAGAGCCAGGCCTTGAGTAGTCTCCTGAAGGTAAGAGATCTTGGGTCTGCCGTAGGAGGATAGGGAGTGTGTTCCAGGTCTTGGCGGCGAGGTAGGAGAACGATCTGCCACCAGCGGTCGTTCTTCGGATGCGGTGGACGATAGCGATGGTGCGGTCGGCAGAGCGGAGCTGGCGGTTTGGGGTGTCGAAGGTGATTCGGCTGTTGAGGTATGCTGGTCCGGTGTCGTGGAGTGCCTTTTGTGCGTGGGTGAGGAGTTTGAAGGTGATTCTCTTGTTGACGGGCAGCCAGTGCAGATCTCTCTGGTGGGGTGCGATGTAGTTGCGTCGAGGGATGTCGAGGATCAGGCGGGCAGAGGTGTTCTGTATGAGTTGCAGTCGTTTCAGCAGTTTGGCCGGGGCTCTCGCGTAGAGGGCTTTTCCAAAGACCAGCCTGCTGCTGACGAGGGGCTGGGTGACCGTTCTTCTTGTGTCAGTTGGGATCCGCCTGTAGATCTTCCGGAGCATGCAGAGGATGTTGAAGCAGGAGGATGAGACGGCGTTGACTTGCTTGGTCATGGAGAGTGTAGAGTCGAGGATGAACCCCAGGTTGCGTGCATGGTCGGTGGGTGTTGGTGCTGATCCCAGGGTGGTCGGCCAACAGGAGTCATCCCAGGCTAAGGGGGTGGAGCCGAGGATGAGGACTTCCATCTTGTCCGAGTTCAGCTTCAGACGGCTGTTCTTCATCGATTCGGCAATGGCTTTCATTCCTTTGTGGATGTAGGTTTTGGTGGTGAGGGGGTCCTTGGTGAGGGAGAGGATCAGGTGTGTGTCGTCGGCGTAGGAGACGATGTTGAGGTCGTGTAGTCTGGCGACGTGGGCGAGCGGGGCCATGTAGATGTTAAACAATGTTCGGCTGAGGGATGATCCTTGGGGTACGATGCAGATGATCTTGGAGGCCTCGAACTGGAAAGTGGGGAGGCGGACGCTCTGGGTTCTGCCGGTGAGGAATTAGGTGGTCAATTTCAGAGCCTTGTCTCCGATCCCTGCGTTATGGAGGCATTTGTGTAGGGTGCAGTGGCCGACAGTGTCGAAAGCGGCTGACAGGACCAGGAGGATGAGGGCCGCAGTTTTGCCTTTGTCTAGCAATGCCCTGAGGTCTGTGGCAGCGATGAGGGGGGTTTTGGTGCTGTGGTTGCTGCGGAATTCGGACTGGGACGGGTCCAGGATGTTGTTCTAATCTAGGTAGCGGGTCAGCTGTTTTTTGATGGCTCTCTCGATGACCTTTGCCGGGAACAGGAGCAGAGAGATGGGCCGGAAGTTCTTGAGGTCTCTCAGGTCCGCTTTGTAAATTGTAAATTGATACTTGTATAGCGCACTACTCACCCGCAAGGGTCTCAAGGCGCTTGTACGAATACCGCTGTGGAACCCATCCTGGCTTTCCCTGTGAGGCGTCCACTCCTGGGCACCCCCAAGGTGGAAGCCAGGCATCCTTAGCGTTGTGGGGGCCGTTGTGGAGATTAAGCAAGCTATTGCCCAGAGTTGCAGAGCGGGACTCCATGATTGGAATAGGCACCGAGGCGAGAATTATCAGGTCAGTGGAATTTTGAGCCCAAGACCCGCCCAGGCGGGGAATTGAACTCTGGTCCCGGGCTAGACCTCTGCATCAGGGTCTGCCGCTCTAATCATTGGGCCACACTATTCCACCTTCTTGGGTTTCTTGAGCAGGGGGTTGATATTGGAGTGCTTCCAGCTCTCCGGGAAGGTCGAGGTCTCGAAGGAGATGGTGATGGCCTTGCGGAGATGGGGTGCGATGGTGGCGCTGGCTTTGTTGAAGGTGTGGTGTGGGCATGGGTCTGACGTGGAGCCGGAGTGGATGGTGTTCATGATCTTGATAGTGTTGTCGTTGTTGATGTGGGTCCAGGTGCGCAGGGGGTCGCTGTGGGTGGTGGCCATGGGGTCTGAGGTGTCGTTGGTTGTTGGGGAGGTCAGGTTGTTGAAGCTGTCGTGGATGTCGCGATCTTGCGGTGGAAGAAGGTGGCAAGGGAGTTGCACAGGTTTTGCGATGGTGGGATGTCGTTGGTGTTGGAGCTAGGGTTAGAGAGTTCCTTCACGATGTCGAAGAGCTCTTTGCTGTTGTGTACGTTGTTGTCGAGCTGTCCTTGAAGGAGGTCCTTTTGGCGGCTCTGATGAGGTGGTGGTGTTGGCGTATGGCGTTCTTGTGGGCTTCTTGGTTCTCCGGTGTGTGTTCACTGTGCCATTCCTTCTCTAGTTTTCGGCACGTTTGTTTGGAGGTCTGGAGTTCTGCGGAGAACTAGCTGGCTTTCTTGTTGGTGCACCTGTTGGAGGGTTTCTTCAAAGGGCGAGAGTGTTGGCGCAGTCGTCGATCCAACACCTGAGTTTGCTGGCGGCAGTGTCGTGGTCGGCGAGTGGGCGTCGGGCAAGGGTGGTGTTTAGCTGGTCTTCGGTGATTTTGCTCCAGCTGCTGCAGGGGACCTGTTGGGTGCGGTGGTGCGTGGTGGCTTTCTGGAAGGTTAAGTGGATGTAGTGATGGTTGGTCCAGTGGAGTTCGGATGTGTGGCTGAAGGAGACGTGGGGGTTGGAGGAGAAGATGGGGTCAAGCGTGTGGCCGGCGGAGTGGGTGGGCGCAGTGAAGAGCTGTCTGAGTCCGAGGTTGGCGAGGTTGACGATCAGGGTAGTGGAGTTGGTGTCGTTGTTGTTCTCTAGGTGGAAGTTCATGTCTCCGAGGAGGACATAGTCCGTGGAGGCGAGGGTGTGCGTGCTGACGAAGTCGGCGATGGAGTCACTGAACTGAGGCCAGAGTCCGGGGGGTCTGTAGATCAGCGTTTCTCTGAGGGTGGTGTTGGGATCAGTGTGGATCTGGAAGTGCAGGTGTTCGGCGGTGCTGAGGGTGTCGTCGGAGTTCATCGAGACCTTGAGGGTGTTCTTGTGGATGATGGCGAGTCCACCTCCTATTCCGTTGGCGCGGTCTCTGCGGGCAATCTTGTAGCTGTCTGGGATGGCTATGGCGATGTCAGGTGCCGAGAAGTCGTTCATCCAGGTCTCTGTCAGGAAGGCTACGTCCGGGGAGGATGTGTCGAACAGGTCCCAGAGCTCGAAGGCATGTTTGCGTGCGGAGCGGGGGTTCAGTAGTAAGCATCTGAGGTGGTTGCGTTCTGTCCTGGTGGGCAGGTTGGAGGCTCGGAGGCTGGTGAAGCTGCAGTTCCGGCATGAGAAGGGTCCTGTGGTGTGCTTCAGGCGGCCAGGAAGCAGGCGTGTGCTCGTCCGGTGTTGAGTGCGTGGAGGGTGTTGACGTCGTAGCGGCGTCGGGTGTCTTGGTGTACGTGGGGGCCAGGGGTTCTGGCGCTGGGCGTGGTCCAGGTGCGGATGGGCTTACCTTAGGAACGCCATTGGCGCGGCCGCACTGCCGCTGCCATGGGAGGGAGGGGCAGGGGGAGCGGAATAATGGGAGATCGGGGGGTGGGCCGCAAGGGACGCTGCGGCGGGAAAACGGGACGGCAGGGAAACGGGAGTGAAGGAACGGCGAGGAGTACAGAAGGCAAAAAGGGCAAAAGGGCACAGTAAGGCGGAATAGCCAATAAGACAATAAAACAAATGAAGCAAATTACAGAGAATACGAAGGCAAAAAAGGGCAAATAAGGCAGAAGGGCACAGTAATGGCACAAGAGGGAAAGAGGAACAACAAAATAAGACAATAAAAAAAATAAGCAAATTACAGAGAACACGAGCAAGAGCAAACCTTTGGCCTACCACTGGCCACCAGGGATGAGGCGAAGGTCGTAGCCAGCGGGTGGAGGAGGGCCTCGAACTCCGTCAGCAGCAGCAGCTGGGCTAAGGGCACGGGCACACAGGTGGTGCTGTGCGGCGTGGGGAGCAACCTGCCCAAAGGGTCATGGGTTGCTCTCCTCTCTGCGCAGCAGCCGCCATAAGAAGGGGAGGTGGGAGGGAGGAGCCGCTGGGAGATGGGAGCGGACGAATGGGAGAGCGGGGGGTGGACCGCAAGGGACGCAGCGGCGGGAAAACGGGACAGCAGGGAAACGAGAGTGAAGGAACGGCGAGGGGTACAGAAGGCAAAAAGGGCAAAAAAGGGCAAAAGGGCACAGTAAGGCACAAGAGGGAAGGAGGAATAACCAAATAAGACAATAAAACAAATGAAGCAAATTACAGAGAAGACAGAGGCAAAAAAGGGCAAATAAGGCAGAAGGGCACAGTAATGGTACAAGAGGGTAGGAGGAATAACAAAATAAGACAATAAAAACAAATAAGCAAATTACAGAGAACACGAGCAAGAGCAAACCTTTGGCCAACCACTGGCCACCAGGGATGAGGCGCAGGTGGTAGCTTGTGGGTGGAGGAGGGCCTCGAACTCCGTCAGCAGCAGCGGTAGCTGGGTTAAGGGCACAGGCACACCGGTGGTGCTGTGCAGCATGGGGAGCGACCTGCCTAAAGGGTCAAGGTTCGCTGATAAAAAAAAGGCACTTTCATTTACAATGCCAATATCTTAAACTCTCGCAAATGCAAGACCTATTGCATTGCAAATGCGTGCAATACATTTTTTTTAAAGCGTTAGGAGAGAGCGTGTCCTGCATGCAACAGAAGGCAAGACAAAGCTATTTGAGAAAATAATGCTCTTAGGCTGTAATTAAAACCTATCTACCGAGCAACGACACACGTAATGGGGTGTCACCATGGGAGGTTACAAAATGAGACAAGGCGGTACTAAGGAGGGACTACTAAGCCTTTTGACCAATGAACAGCCGCAGTTTACAGTGGACAATGACACAAGCCAATGAAAATGTGGGTGGAGAGTGGGCGGGGCTTCAAGTCCCTACCTGAATACAGCATGCCTCCCAGAGCAGTGCATCGCTGCCCAGGCTCGACCTAAAAATGTATATCAGAGATCCTTATCAGACACCATGCAGAGCCATGAGACCGGTGTCTGTTGAAGAGTGATGGAGGGAATCTGATAGTTGATAAACATCGGAAGAGTGACAATGTTTAGTCTTACACCCCTGTGAGGAGCACTGCAGTCTGCTGTGAGAATCTCATGGTTGCTAAAGAGCGCAAACATGCTAGGCCACTTCTTCATACATGCACAATAAGCAGCTATAGATGCATTTCAGCCTCTATGGGCAACGTCAGTGAGGTGTAGGCTATGTAGGCTATAAGGGCTCGATGCCTGGAGACGTGTCCATTTCTTTCCTTTGCCCTTCTATAAGCAAAAAGAAAAGAATGATAGAAAAGGACCACAAGCCGCAACAATAACAATGCAAGTAGTTAACGATTTAGGCGTATAGGTCTTCCCTACATTTGTGTTCTCAAGTCAAATGTAGAGCTTTTCTTGATATCTAGATGAATTATTCCGAAATATTGGGAAAATGAAGATATAGGACGAGAGCAGCCTTACAATTGGGCTGCCCTCTCGGGTCACACTACACATCCCCGTGGAACGAGGTTAGCCCAAATATTAGAAGCCAAATTATGATGTGAAAATGCCTCCCTTTATTTAACAAGGCCCATTTTTTGTTTGTTTTCCTCCTACGACTGGCAAACTTGCTACCTGGTCTGACCCTTCCTACTTGACAGTTCCAGCTCACGTGAACATCCAAATCTTAACAAGACCTTTGTCTGCAATGGCTCCATTCTCTAAAACTGCTTCCGTTCTCCATCTCTTTACTTCCACTGTGCCCCTTTATGCTCACGGTTTCAACATCAAGTGCCCTTTAAAATGATAAACCCCAAAAAGCAGTCATTTCTGAGGGGCGCAGGCTCGCGTGCATTCAGTGTGAAAACGGCCGCTGTGTTCCTCAGTACAGTGAAGTGTGTACCAGACATGCTATTTTGTAGAGAACACGCACACCGCTCTGTACATACTTAATGATAATAAATTGCCCATTTGTGTCGATACCTGCACACGCCGGAGGACAGCTTGGTGCATGCTGCAAACGACAGCCAAGGATGTGCTTTCCATCTTAATTTCCACCGCTGGGACTGGCCCTTCCGGACAGAGGTCATCCAAGGTCACCTGGAGAGAGTTAAAACTTTACAGCACAATCTGCCGGCACAAACCCGCCCCACACTAAAAGGTGCGCTCATCACTTAACAACACAAGGTGGGACTTTGAATCCAACAAGATTAGCATTTCCGTTTCTGCAGATTTAATCCACTGTTAAAAGCTTTAGCCTAAATAGCATCAGCATATTCACTTGGGGGAGATTAACTTCCCTGCACTTAAGCATTCTCAGCCGGTCTTCAATTAACTGGAAAGGCTTCATAATTACAAGATTTGAGTGCCGCGCAGGCTTTTTAGTTTTACTCTGCGTTTCCATTTCGACAAGCCTGTTTCAGAGCTGTTTTATTATCTCTGCTGAGTCCCTCCTCTGGTCGCGAAAAGCGTCGTTTCGCGTCTTTAGGCGCACTTTGGCAACACAAGCTGTGTGCCTTTTACAGTGAAGAATAATGCATGCTTCTTCCCACGGCTAGTTAATTGGACACTGCAGCGAGAGACTGATGACAGCCACCCAAACAGGTCACAACATAGGCACAGCACACTTTAAACACTAGCTGGGGGTGAAACTGTAGGCTGCGGTATTCTGCAAGCGCCTCGGGAAGGAAACGTGTAGGGTGCCCTACAATACCCTATTACCCCATCGTCCCTAATATACTTATTGCACAAGGCGTCCTGCAGCTGTTAACCACTGGAAACTCAAGTGTGAGTGCAGCGTTTTGAAAGGTGGCGGTAAAATGGCGTTCTGGAGTTCTCCTCAAATGGAATGGCTGCGACTGAGCGTGGTCCATCGTTTTGGATTAGTGGGCAGGATATCAGGTATGTGTCTGGGATGGGGGCACAGTATCACATATGTGCTCAGACTGTGGAGGGGGGGGGGGGTTGGAGGGGACCAGGGTATTAGGTGTGCCTTTGGATGGACGGGAAGCAGGGCATTAGGTGTGCCTTTGGATGGACGGGAAGCAGGGCATTAGGTGTGCCTTTGGGTGGAAGGGAAGCAGGGCATTAGGTGTGCCTTTGGATGGACGGGAAGCAGGGCATTAGGTGTGCCTTTGGGTGGAAGGGAAGCAGGGCATTAGGTGTGCCTTTGGATGGACGGGAAGCAGGGCATTAGGTGTGCCTTTGGGTGGAAGGGAAGCAGGGCATTAGGTGTGCCTTTGGATGGACGGGAAGCAGGGCATTAGGTGTGCCTTTGGGTGGAAGGGAAGCAGGGTATTAGGTGTGCCTTTGGGTGGACGGGAAGCAGGGCATTAGGTGTGCCTTTGGATGGACGGGAAGCAGGGCATTAGGTGTGCCTTTGGATGGACGGGAAGCAGGGCATTAGGTGTGCCTTTGGGTGGAAGGGAAGCAGGGCATTAGGTGTGCCTTTGGATGGACGGGAAGCAGGGCATTAGGTGTGCCTTTGGGTGGAAGGGAAGCAGGGTATTAGGTGTGCCTTTGGATGGACGGGAAGCAGGGCATTAGGTGTGCCTTTGGGTGGAAGGGAAGCAGGGCATTAGGTGTGCCTTTGGATGGACGGGAAGCAGGGCATTAGGTGTGCCCTTGGGTGGAAGGGAAGCAGGGCATTAGGTGTGCCTTTGGGTGGAAGGGAAGCAGGGTATTAGGTGTGCCTTTGGGTGGACGGGAAGCAGGGCATTAGGTGTGCCTTTGGGTGGAAGGGAAGCGGGACATCAGGAGCGCATTTGGGTGGAGGGGGAGCAGGGCATTAGGTGTGCCTTTGGATGGACGGGAAGCAGGGCATTAGGTGTGCCTTTGGGTGGAAGGGAAGCAGGGTATTAGGCGTGCCTTTGGGTGGAAGGGAAGCAGGGCATTAGGTGTGCCTTTGGGTGGAAGGGAAGCAGGGCATTAGGTGTGCCTCTGGGTGGAAGGGAAGCAGGGTATTAGGTGTGCCTTTGGGTGGACGGGAAGCAGGGCATTAGGTGTGCCTTTGGGTGGAAGGGAAGCGGGACATCAGGAGCGCCTTTGGGTGGAGGGGGAGCAGGGCATTAGGTGTGCCTTTGGATAGACGGGAAGCAGGGCATTAGGTGTGCCTTTGGGTGGAAGGGAAGCAGGGCATTAGGTGTGCCTTTGGATGGACGGGAAGCAGGGCATTAGGTGTGCCCTTGGGTGGAAGGGAAGCAGGGCATTAGGTGTGCCTTTGGGTGGAAGGGAAGCAGGGTATTAGGTGTGCCTTTGGGTGGACGGGAAGCAGGGCATTAGGTGTGCCTTTGGGTGGACGGGAAGCAGGGTATTAAGTGTGCCTTTGGATGGACGAGAAGCAGGGCATTAGGTGTGCCTTTGGGTGGAAGGGAAGCAGGGCATTAGGTGTGCCTTTGGATGGACGGGAAGCAGGGCATTAGGTGTGCCTTTGGGTGGACGGGAAGCAGGGCATTAGGTGTGCCTTTGGGTGGACGGGAAGCAGGGCATTAGGTGTGCCTTTGGGTGGACGGGAAGCAGGGCATTAGGTGGGCCTTTGGATGGACGGGAAGCAGGGCAGTAGGTGTGCCTTTGGGTGGACGGGAAGCAGGGCATTAGGTGTGCCTTTGGGTGGACGGGAAGCAGGGCATTAGGTGTGCATTTGGGTGGACGGGAAGCAGGGCATTAGGTGTGCCTTTGGGTGGAAGGGAAGCAGGGCATTAGGTGTGCCTTTGGGTGGAAGGGAAGCAGTGCATCTGGAGCACCTTTGGGTGGAGGGGGAGCAGGGCATTAGGTGTGCCTTTGGGTGGACGGGAAGCAGGGCATTAGGTGTGCCTTTGGGTGGACGGGAAGCAGGGCATTAGGTGTGCCTTTGGGTGGAAGGGAAGCAGTGCATCTGGAGCACCTTTGGGTTGAGGGGGAGCAGGGCATCATGTGCCCTTGGAATGGAGGGGGGTAGGGCATCAGGTGCGCCTTTTGATGGGGGGGGGGCAGTGCATCAGGTGCCCTTTGGGTGGACGGGAAGCAGGGCATTAGGTGTGCATTTGGGTGGACAGGAAGCAGGGCATTAGGTGTGCCTTTGGGTGGAAGGGAAGCAGGGCATAAGGTGTGCCTTTGGGTGGAAGGGAAGCAGGGTATTAGGTGTGCCTTTGGGTGGACGGGAAGCAGGGCATTAGGTGTGCCTTTGGGTGGACGGGAAGCAGGGCATTAGGTGTGCCTTTGGGTGGACGGGAAGCAGGGCATTAGGTGTGCCTTTGGGTGGAAGGGAAGCAGTGCATCTGGAGCACCTTTGGGTGGAGGGGGAGCAGGGCATCATGTGCCCTTGGAATGTAGGGGGGTAGGGCATCAGGTGCGCCTTTTGATGGGGGGGGGGGCAGTGCATCAGGTGCCCTTTGGGTGGACGGGAAGCAGGGCATTAGGTGTGCATTTGGGTGGACAGGAAGCAGGGCATTAGGTGTGCCTTTGGGTGGAAGGGAAGCAGGGCATTAGGTGTTCCTTTGGGTGGAAGGGAAGCAGTGCATCTGGAGCACCTTTGGGTGGAGGGGGAGCAGGGCATTAGGTGTGCCTTTGGGTGGACGGGAAGCAGGGCATTAGGTGTGCCTTTGGGTGGACGGGAAGCAGGGCATTAGGTGTGCCTTTGGGTGGAAGGGAAGCAGGGCATTAGGTGTGCCTTTGGGTGGAAGGGAAGCAGTGCATCTGGAGCACCTTTGGGTGGAGGGGGAGCAGGGCATCATGTGCCCTTGGAATGGAGGGGGGTAGGGCATCAGGTGCGCCTTTTGATGGGGGGGGGCAGTGCATCAGGTGCCCTTTGGGTGGACGGGAAGCAGGGCATTAGGTGTGCCTTTGGGTGGAAGGGAAGCGGGACATCAGGAGGGCCTTTGGGTGGAAGGGAAGCAGGGCATCAGGTGTGCATTTGGGTGGACGGGAAGCAGGGCATCTGGAGCACCTTTGGGTGGAGGGGGAGCAGGGCATCATGTGCCCTTGGAATGGAGGGGGGTAGTGCATCAGGTGCGCCATTTGATGGGGGGGGGCAGTGCATCAGGTGTCCTTTGGATGGAGGGGGCGGGGAGGGCATCATGTCCTTCGGATTTCTGGTTGGGTTGCCAGCCGTGCGCCAGCGCCAGTCTATTATGTACAGTCACTTGCATCGTGTGATCAGTTCCAAAACCATATATTACTTTGGTCCAACAGGGCAAATGTTGGTTCCTGTAACGTTACATCAGCTTCGACTTTGGCTAAACATTCCGGCAGTGGCAGCACGAAGGTGCCGCGTAACGGTGCAATCTAGAGAACAACTGCCTGGCGATTGTATACAATTGAGGGGCGGGGAGGGCACCATGGACTATACGGGATAAAGAGTTCCCATGCCAACACGTGAGGGTATGGAACATGCTATGCACTGAGTCAGAGGTACTCTGGAATCTGAATGGTGCCACAACTCTCTATCACCAATAAATGAGGGTCCTTCGCCCCACACTTCTAGCGCCCCCACAGAAGACAGAACATAACACCCCCACCAGACCTCACCCATCGCCTACATGGTGCATTTAGCATTCCGCCCCGTGACTCTTGCAGCGCCCGGTGGGGAGGGCGCGACAGGCCTGGGGAGGGTGATCAATCCTTGCCTCGGTGACACGCAGACTGACGTCCCTTCCATCGGGAGCGATGCCCTGCGCCGCCGACAGCTCCTGCTCCTTCACCGCATCGACCCGGGCGTTGTCAGCCAGCAGCCACTGGAGGACGGCGCGGCACGGGGGGCTTCCTGCGGGAGAGGAGAAAGCAAACACGGCAGCATTAGACAACCTGCACACACCTCCCGCGCCATCCATCAGCTCAAGGCAGGCAGGCAGCATCGCGCGCACGGCTGTCACATTATGTACATTAACCGGATCCACTTAGAGGCGATGCCGCTGAGTGCCCGCTCCAGAGGGGATGCCAGTGTCTGAGGCGGACGGAAGCCGGCAGCCCACCCCGCAGTACACACAGCAGCGCAAGAAAGTTTAGAAACAGAGGTGGCCTCACAGGGCACTAAAAGGTTCTCGTTTTCCTGTCCAAGGCAGTGAGTGAGATGTAAAATGAACAATGGAAACACCCGGGCTGGTTTCTTCGGAGCCAAGGGAAGGAAGGAATTACCAGCCTGGCTGTCTTTACTGGGCAGATGTGGGGCTGGCTGGATGGTCTGCGTTACTGTTCTACTGAGTGAATAAGTATCAGCTCGAAAGACTCCTACACGTGTTATAAAACGGCGCAGGCGAGGGACGGTGGGAGGAAGGCAACCCCTGGTGGGCCCTGTCTCTATTTAAAAAACACAAAGTATTTATTTAAAGTCACTCGAAGTAGTCTCCTGCCAAAGGCGACTGCCACCGCGCACTGCATTATTTCAAGTGCCTCTTGCCTCACGCCTCCCCCCCTCCTCTATTTCATCATCAGTCCCTGTCTTCGTAGACCTGCCTCCTTACCTCGGTCAAACGCACCTCCCTTAGTGCTGCATCTCGCCCCATGTCACCAGGACACTATTTTCAGCCAAGACCTTTCATTTGACAAACTTTCTGGGAGTTCTGCACTTGGTTAGCTCCCACTTCACCTGATAACAGTGATTTATAAAGGCCCGGAAGCAGGGTGTCCCGACAAGGCACACGGGGGCTCCCGAAATAATCCATCGTCACACCTCAAGAAGCCTCTGCTACGCTCAGCGTCAGCCTGGTCGACCCCTCCTTTGTGTCCATTCTCGTTAAGCACAGAGATACGGACCAATTTCAGGAGCATATTGCACGTCAAGGCCATTACGATTTTTTCCAGTTAAGGAAGGCTTGCGTATCTTCATAGACTGAAGCATTACAAAAACCCCGAGAACCGAGATCCGCACAAGAGTCGGAAGAGAAGGCAAAGAGGAACAGACGGGTTAGCAGAGGGTCGATGGGTGCCCAAGATTGTTTGACAACAGCAGAAACACTGTGGCATATATATATATAGTTTTTCATACAGGACAGGCTACAAAGTGCGCAGACTTGCATGGGGTTTCTGGGTGCCCTTTAGTGAGAGAATGGTTGAAAAGGGGGTGGGGTGGGGAATTCATATCTCCCGACGCCCGAGACATCTAGATTTTCTACAAGGGCAAGAGGTTTTAATTTCTGTTTTGTCCGAAGGACAAGTAGAACGTCCTAAAGTAATTTGATACACAGCTGTTGAACTCTGTTGTTCACATCTAGTTAATAAGTCGCTCAGAGCAGTTTATTAGCACTGAAAGGACGAATGCAAAAGCTGGGGGTTGCACTTTCACTTTCCCCTGAGCAGAAGAACATGATGGAGCAAAGGTCAAAGTTGCAGCTACCTCCGACCCCAGCGTGTACATCCACAGCAGTATCAGGCTCACGTGTGGCTTGTGGGCCCCCTCCGGGTCCTTTCATTTACTTTGTGCCTGAGACGAACATCGAGCTTCTGCAGCTCCAGAACACCTGCAGCACTGGCATGTAAGAGACAGCCTTTTCTGCCTCTTGGCCCCCGCTCTGACTTGAACTTGTGATCCCTGCCTTTCATTCTGTGCTTCACCCTTGGGTCTCTTACTGCCCCACGATTCCTCCACATCCTCACCTCCAGGAACTACTGTAAAGCACCTTGTTTTCCCTTCTCATGAAGCTCGTGCCCCCCCCCCTCCCCTTTGTATTTCCTATACACCTCCGCCGCAATCTCTGACAGCCCTGACCCCTTTCTCTTGGCCTCTCATATCTTACGCGTACATTACATCTCCTTACTTTCCCCGTGGGGCTTTCATGCAGGCCTCAGGCCCACACCTATTTCTATACGTGCACTTCGTCTCACTTTTTGTCTTCTCCAGGGTGCACTGTAAACACACAGTTGTAGCAGCTACTGCAGCTGTGAGGTTCTTGATAGGTGTCTTTCATCTGCAGGTCCACAGACAAAGGCTAATTAATGTGAAAGGGTGGGTGAGTGGGTTAAAGGGTGGATGAATAGATGCAAGGATTGATGTAAGAATGGGTGAGTGAAAGGATAGAAGGATTAACGCAAGGGTAAATGAATGGATGGGGTGAACGAGGATGGAAGAGTGAAAGGATGGATGGCTGAATGAAATGGTGGATTGACGGCTGAAAGAACTAAGATGGATGGGTGGATGGTTAGGTGGGTGGATGGATGATAGGTGGATAGGTGGGTGGATGGTGGATAGGTGTGTGGATGGATGGATAAGTGGGTGGATGGAGGATAAGTGGATAGGTGGGTGGGTGGAGGATAGGTGGATAAGTGAGTGGATGAATAAGTGGGTGGCTCGGTTGAAAGGTTGCTGGATGGATAAGCGGATGGATGGATAGATTGATGGGTGGATAGTGGAGTGAAAAGGCTGATGAGTGAAAGGGTAGATGGAGGGATTGAAAGGGTGGATGGATGAACAAAAGGACAGATTGATGGTGGGATTGCTGAAAGGGAGGCTGGATATATGAGTTGAAAGGAGGATGGATGGATGGGGTGAAAGGATGGATGAGTGAAAGAATGGATGGAAGAGGAGTGCAACTGTGGATGGATATCTGAGTTAAAAAGAGGATGATGGGGTTAAATCGTGGATGTATGAGTGGAAAGATGGATGGAGGGATGAATGAATGGAAGGAGGAATGGATGAGTTTGATGGATAGATTTGGAGATGGAAGGATAGGGTTGGAGAAGAGTGTCAGGAACCCCCCCATTGTAGCAACTACAATGGGGGTGCAGCCCTTAATGTGCCTCTTCGGTTTACAACTCAGCAGACAAAGGCTGATAAGTAATGGGAAAGAGCTGGTGATTGAGTGAAAGGATGGATGGATGTGTGGTTGAAAGGGTGGTTGGATGAGTGAGTGTAAGTGTGTCTGGCTAGATGGATGGATGAATGAATGAATGAGTGAGTGAAAGGATAGGTTCAAGGATGGATGAGTGATAGGTATGGTGGATGGACGACTGATGTGATGAAGGAAAGAGTGGATGCATGGGTTATAGGGTGGATGGATTAGTGAGAGAAAAGATGGATGAGTGGAAGGATGGATGGGTGGGCGGAAGGATGGATAAATGGATGGATGAATAAAAAGGAGGGTGGATGGAAGTAGTGAAAGGGTGGTGGATGGTGAGAAAAAGGATGGGTGGGTGGCTGCAATAGATGGATGTATAGGTTTGGAGATGATTGGGTAGGTTTAGATATGGGTGGGCGGATGGTTGGATGGAAAAACAATGGTGAAAGGCTATTGGATGAAAGAATGAATGGATGACAATGTAAAGGTAAAATGGTAGATATCAGTGGGCGAATGAAAAGTTGAATGGGTAGATGCTTGGATGGGAAAGACGAGAGCTTTTCCAGAGAGGGTTGCAATGGCTTTCTTCACTTGCTTGGTAGCATAAGAACTTTGGTTCAAAGTGGGGTGTATTTTAATTTTCTGCTCACGCACTTGGCCTGCACTATGCTCCTTACTCTATCTCGGCTTATCAGGTGAGCGTGGTGCTGTTTGCCAGCACGTTCTTCCTAGACAGCCAACTGTTTTTGTTCCCAAAAAGCCCACATTGCCACAGTAGTTCCTGGAACTGAACAAAACTACTTTTTGTGCAGATATGCTTCTTGTAAAAGAGCAGAATGCTGTTACACACAGTGAAGTCAGCCGATAGATAGAGAAAGCATTTTAATTAAAACAAAAGTTCTTGGTTAAAGCTCAATTGTTAAAGAAAGCCACAAAAGTGCACAATGATGGATGTCCTTGCATTAATGCAGATTTACATCTTTCATGAATTCACATGAATCCTTAAGTAGGCCAGGAAATCATTCTCTAGGAAATATTTGTGAATTGCACTTTCACATGAGCTATGAATGTGTAGTTTTACCACTGCGAAAATCTGTTGAATGTTTACAAGTTCACTTTTCTTCTAACCACATTTTTCCCAGCCCTCAAAGAAATTTTACTACTGTCAGGAGTACATTTCCAACCCTTCTCAGTATTGGAAAGGATTAAAGAGAGCTGATGATAGCCCTCAAAATATGCGCGTTAGTAGGTTTGCATAGACTCGAAAGAGCATTCTAACCCTGTAAATATTGTTTACTGCTACCTCCAAACCCAGCATGTAGACTTGCAGAAAGGATGCAAAATAAGGGATTTGCTAGTATTCAAATCTGTCTATACTATGAGCCTGACATAACCAGAGTGGCAATTGCCAAAGCTCTTTTATGACGAGACTGCTGCCATTATTTGACGGTGCACTATATCGCACTAAAGGGACAAGTGGGTTTCGTTAAAGGACAAGCAGATTTATGAAGCTACTTGTCCCATGGACAACTAGATATTTTATTAAATTCCACAACCCTGGACTCGGTTACTGGCTGTGCAGACGTGGCCATTCACAATCAGTGACCACAATCCCCCTTTACTTGAAAATAAGCACCACTTGTGGCATTTGACTCTCAGGGTAGCAGGGCAAAACAGTCCATGGACTACTCAGGGGAGGTGGTGTAGATTAGTGCCTTAAGCAGCAACTAACCAGGGCCAGCTTTTGTGCCGGTGGTGCTCGGTGTGACAATGTTTGTTGGTGCCCTTCATCCGTGGTAGAGGCGGTAACCACCTCCGCCACAGATTCTCTCACCACCACCTTTTAACAGTGCCTCTCAAGACTACATGACTACTCTCTTTTAGATGCATTTAATTATGTATCACCACTCATGCCAGTGTAGGGAGTTAGAGCACTTTGATTCACACACACATTACACAGAGAGAATCAATCATACACGTGTAAATCAGTGTATAGGAAATGTTACATAAGCCGGAGGCCTACAAGGTGTAGAAGTAACATTACATCCATACTGGTAGGCAGTATAGTTTAAGAGTGCTTGGTGTGGAGAAGCACAAACTTAGAATTGAAAACGGAACACCATAGTTGGGGGTTCTCTTTAATAAAAGGAATTGATTTCTACCCAACCGTACCCTTTCTGCAACATTAAACTATGCTCTAATCTATACTTTGCAGTGTGCATACAGTTCTTTGATGACAATTAATAATTCACTGTTCTATATTAGGATTTTAACTTATAAACTGCAAGTAACAAAAGTATGTCTCTTAGAAAAGCAGTAACCCACTGACCTATTTACATTATATGCATTTTGTGATCTGCATGGTACCCATTCACAGCAGCAGGCATATTAACCCTCTGTGCTGTTTTATGACCCGCCAAAACCTCAACCAGATAAAACTATGATCGCTCTCCAGGAAGAACATTAATCACAGTAGTTATCTTGACATTTTTATTGTTGCCTGGAAATTGTTTGAGGCAAGGAACGTGGCGGGATGTGCCTTTAAAATTAAAACCTGCTTTTCAAACCAAAATAAACTTGCAAACTCTGCGCCCCTTGAAGTTAACACCAGGTGCAGTGGCGCTGGTCACACTGTCCTAGAGTCGGCCCTGTAACTAACACCACCCAATAAATCACTACACAGTCCATGCTTTTAATTATGAAAAGGAAAAGTAATTTATTACACATACACTACTCAATTCTACACATTAATTTGCAAATATATACATGATAGCAGATGGAAATACATAGGATGACACCCTCTTAACAGTTCACAGCCCTGGCAGGTTTTGAAATGTAAAACTAAATTAGCGCTCGACGTATACTATATACAATATATTGGGAAGGAATTATAAAAAAGCAGTCCTGCTGGCACTCTACAACACTTTACTCCACTATTCGCCATTCCACTTTACGACACTCCACTCAGCGCTCCTCTGTGCCACTAACGTGTAGCCATGCTGAAAAGCAGCCACTCTGGTGCATACATTGGCAAATCCAATAGCTCTTGCAAAGGCGAGACCTATTGGCTTTTCCAGTGCTTGTTTATGCTGTCAACTCGTTCTTTGATATGTGCTCATAGAGGCAGTAGACATGTCGTCTTCTTTCTGTCCCTCCTTTCCTCCCCCCTGATCAAATATTTCAACATCTGAATTTTACACAAACTTTCTGCATAAATCGTACCCTGTAAAAGTTCTCCAAACTCAATTTTTATATTCTCAATATTAATTTCTGGTTTTGTAGAAGCGACAGCCTCAGTAACTGGAACACCCCTATCAATAGAAGATGCAGCAATAATTCCACTAAGACAAGGTACAACTGGTCCCAGCGCTCTCAGTCGATGCACCCTGTGATGTTATCACATACGTGCCATGCTTGGTTCACCTGCACCCATATCATGTGCTGGCAGTTTTGCTGTCTGTGTGTCATCAGTAAAATGAGGAGATTTCGAATCTAAAAGATCATTTAGGAAGTTATTCTCCTCATCACAATAAGTTTCCTTGCGACTCTTTCTTTTCTTGTTTTTAGATTAATCAGATTTATTCTCAATTTTCTTTTGTATGTCTTACTAACTGTTGCAGGAAATACACCCACTCTCAGCATTGTGTTTTCTCACCATTACTTATTTCGTATGCCCCACTTGGCTTCTAACCATTGACTCACTTAAATACCAGTCTGCTTTCTCATTGTCTTCCTTCCCATCTCAGTAGCTACTTGATCCTATTTAAAAAAAAAAATGTCGGTCTAGGTTGAAACTTTCTCTGACACATTATATGCCTCAAGTAGTTAAGCTTTCTGATATTAAAAGTACCATCTACAGGACATTGCAAGTTCTTGTCAATGGATCTCCTGCTGCCAGCACATGCATGTAGGAAAACCCATGCCCCCCATCATCTCATATGCAGGGGAATCCTAAGTACGAAACTTTTCACCTTGCACAGTAGGAAACATAGAAACTTAGCAACCATTTTCCCATCGATCAGACTATACACAAACTATGCAAAAAGAACAAAATAAAAACAACTGAACAACCAACCAATCACAGTACCGCTATGGCAAAGGTCAGTCAATCACAGCCTAACCTACAGAAGCAGCAGACCAATCAATGACAGCGTGACTCGTTGTGATGTCTCACCAATTCCTGCACAGCTCTCTAGTAACAAGTAACCATTTGCAGAGTGACTTCTTCGTGAATAAAATCATCACAATGCCTTATGGTCGCAACAAACTGTACACACAAATAAAATAAATCTTGTCCAGTTAACCTAAATAAGAGGAAAGAAAGAAATCAAAATGAATCTCTCTAAAATAGAAGAACTCGAAATTTTCTCTGTACTGTCAATCACACACGCCAGGGCTGGATTGATCCATGTTATGGCTAACCTTTGCTGCGCCACTACATGACTGGTACCAGTCATGTGCAATGCTCAGAAAGCAGCACTGACGGGTCACCGGCGGACTAGAGGCTCCACGGTGGTGGCAGCGGGCATGACAAACAGAAACAGCTCCTGCTGCCACCTCAGTGTCTTAAGGGCCAATCACTTTTCTTGGTCATGGTGGGGAGGCACCATTTGCCAGAAAAACAACCCCACCCTCCTTATTCACAAGAGTGCACACTGGGTGATCCTAAATAGAATGTGAGTTTGTTTATTGAAACCTATGGTGTAATGTAAGTGGGACAGACTATGTGGTATGGGGAGCAATCGGGCTCTGCTTTAGTGGTTCAGTTTCGGCCACCCTTTGCCCATGTCATTATTGTAATTAACTTTGTACTAGAGTGAAATCCATTGCCTAATATCGCATTGTAATGAAGGCCAGCGTGCATTTTGACTACAGCAGGTTCAGTCTCGGGCAGCACTGTGTGAACTCGGTCACTGCCAGCAGTGCGCATTCTGTTAATGCAGCTCCTCAGTCAGCATGCCTCAGGGTGTTAGGGCGGTACAAAAGGGGTTGGTGATGGACGGAGCCTCCGAATCAATCAGACACTCACACCCAGTCAAGAGATCTGGGTTTAATCCATCACCGTTCTTTAGCCCACTCTGCCACCCCAGTTCAGACATGGCTATATGCAAATCAGTCTGATCCTGTGCCTCATGGGAACAGTGCAGCCCGAACTGCCAAGCCATGTCTTCCCTGGACCGGAAACAAGCTTCCGAGGACCGGTTTCTGGCATTCCAGCCTTCTTCAGGCCGGCTTGCTTGAATCCAGTGGCAAAGTGAGCAAGGGACTCACGTCTGAGTATACCCTGCCACACTTATGGTGGCCAAAAGCGGTACAAAAGGGGTTGGTGATGGACGGAGCCTCCGAATCAATCAGACACTCACACCCAGTCAAGAGATCTGGGTTTAATCCATCACCGTTCTTTAGCTCACTCTGCCACCCCAGTTCAGACATGGCTATATGCAAATCAGTCTGACCCTGAGCCTCATGGGAACAGTAGAGCCCGAACTGCCAAGCCTTGTCTTCCCTGGACCGGAAACAAGCTTCAGAGGACCGGTTTCTGGCATTCCAGCCTTCTTCAGCCCGGCTTGCTTGAATCCAGTGGCAAAGTGAGCAAGGGACTCTCGTCTGAGTATACCCTGCCACACTTATGGCGGCTAAAAGCAGTACAAAAGAGGTTGGTGATGGACGGAGCCTCCGAATCAATCAGACACTCACACCCAGTCAAGAGATCTGGGTTTAATCCATCACCGTTCTTTAGCTCACTCTGCCACCCCAGTTCAGACATGGCTATATGCAAATCAGTCTGACCCTGAGCCTCATGGGAACAGTAGAGCCCGAACTGCCAAGCCTTGTCTTCCCTGGACCGGAAACAAGCTTCCGAGGACCGGTTTCTGGCATTCCAGCCTTCTTCAGCCCGGCTTGCTTGAGTCCAGTGGCAAAGTGAGCAAGGGACTCTCGTCTGAGTATACCCTGCCACACTTATGGCGGCTAAAAGCAGTACAAAAGGGGTTGGTGATGGACGGAGCCTCCGAATCAATCAGACACTCACACCCAGTCAAGAGATCTGGGTTTAATCCATCACCGTTCTTTAGCCCACTCTGCCACCCCAGTTCAGACATGGCTATATGCAAATCAGTCTGACCCTATGCCTCATGGGAACAGTGCAGCCCGAACTGCCAAGCCATGTCTTCCCTGGACCGGAAACAAGCTTCAGAGGACCGGTTTCTGGCATTCCAGCCTTCTTCAGCCCGGCTTGCTTGAATCCAGTGGCAAAGTGAGCAAGGGACTCACGTCTGAGCATACCCTGCCACACTTATGGCGGCCAAAAGCGGTACAAAGGGGGTGGTGATGGATGGAGCCTCCGAATCAATCAAGCACTCACACCCAGTCAAAAGATCTGGGTTTAATCCATCACCACCCCCTGTTGTTTAATTATTTTGTCCACCATAAGCGTGGAAGGGTATACTAAGACGTGAGTCCCTAGCTCATTGTACCATCAGGATTCAAGCAAGCCGGGCCGAAGACGGCTGAAATGCCAGAAACCGGTCCCCGGTAGCTTGTTTCCTTCCCAGTGAAAGAATTGGCTTGGTAGTTTGGTTTGCCCTGTTCCCATGATACACTGGGCCAGGGACAGACTAATTTGCATATAGCCAGGTTCTGAGCTGGGATGGTGCAGTGAGCTAAAAAACGGTGTTGGATTAAGCCCTGATCTCTTGACTGGGTGAGAGTATTCTGCTTAATTCAGAAACTCTGTCCATCACCACCCCCTGTTGTTTAATTATTTTGTCCACCATAAGCGTGGAAGGGTATACTCAGACGTGAGTCCCTAGCTCATTGCACCATCAGGATTCAAGCAAGCCGGGCCGAAGACGGCTGAAATGCCAGAAACCGGTCCCCGGTAGCTTGTTTCCTTCCCAGTGAAAGAATTGGCTTGGTAGTTTGGTTTGCCCTGTTCCCATGATACACTGGGCCAGGGACAGACTAATTTGCATATAGCCAGGTTCTGAGCTGGGATGGTGCAGTGAGCTAAAAAACGGTGTTGGATTAAGCCCTGATCTCTTGACTGGGTGAGAGTATTCTGCTTAATTCAGAAACTCTGTCCATCACCACCCCCTGTTGTTTAATTATTCAGGGTGTTAGGGCAGCGCTATACATGCGTGACTAATGCATTTTATTGCTGTGATGCAGACGCCACACTAAAATGCGTTTGTCTAAACCCTGATGCGTAGTAATTTGCTGGGCTGCCATTGGAGAGAAGGCAACAGGTTTATCCTGAAGAATAGATGAGGCAATGTGTCCATAAAGGCAAGAATCAAAACAGCATTTCAAAATACAGCCAATCATAAAGACTGACTCAAAAAGGGGTTTCGAGATCAGTAAATAGGGAAACCACGAATGTTCAGTAAAATATTAAAGTGCAATTGCCATAAGGAGTCTTTAGCATTTAAGATAGATGTACCGATGCAAAAATCTGAATAATAGACTGAGTCCAAAATGTGCAGCAAATCCATAGATAAAAAATACTTTTTCTAGTTGTTTTCACAATTGAAAGCAATGGAAAGTGCACAGTCAGCAGTGAGTGTGCAAATGAAGCAATATGACAGCAAATCAAAATACAGTACGTTAAAATGTCATATAATACCACCACCCACGTGTTATCCCCCTAAACAAATAATAATTATGTCCCTTCTCTCCTAACGTCATCAGAGGTGTCAGACAAAAACAATGGAAAGACCCATAAGTGAATGGACTATAGTGCACGTAGAGGAAGAGCCGTGAAAAGAATTCTAAAGGCTTCCTCTGGAGTTCTTTGAGAACAACGTATCATTACAAAACAAACAGTACATCTTCTGCTACGTGTGATGTAAATGAGAAATATTAATACACGATCAATATTATGAAGCAACAGACATTTTAATACAAAATAGAGGTAAGGCCTAGTTTGGCACAGGTCAAAATTAACACAGCCCTGTTCATCATAATATTGTCATTTCAGTTGCAACATGTTCATGTTAATATGCAGATATGATTTAAATCAGAAAATAGCTTTGTCACACTCACCATCTGATGATTAAAATCATCACCAAAAAAACACTCTTACATTCATAATACAGTATGCATTACTTTCTGTCTGTTGCGACTCATTTCTTCCTAACATCTTGAAGTCACCATAGCCTTGTGCTTTGATTTAAATCAGAAAATAGCTTTGTCCCTTTCAGAAACAGCAGGCAGAGACTCGGGTGAGGCAGTAAGGGCACAGTTGTTTCAGCTGCAATCGTGCCACAGAACCACTACAAGTAAAGTCCAGTTAGAAAGAGCCGCCTTGCCTTGGATAGTAAATGTTCACCTACACCAACCTAATTCATACAGGTCTTCAGCTGCCTCTGCCACGTTCGGTCTTGTGCAGTGGTCACTGGCATCAGTATCTAAGCAGAACAGAGGCATGGGCAGCGAAAGAGCTACAGTTAACAGAACCGCAACTTCGATTGCAGAGCACAAGGTCGTGTGTTCTGTTCCAGCACCTCTTCATCATACACAAACTGCAAAACACTTAATTTCCTTGGCACATCACTACCTGATCCAAAAACATATCAAGCACCGACAAAGCCAATAGCTTTTGCCTGGTAGACCTACAGGCTATGCCAATGTTTTTTTAGAAAATGCAAAATGCTTTTTGCTTATGCTGTGCATCATCAGCAAAAAAAAAAAAAGAAGAAAAGAAAAAACATTGTAAAGATCCACCTACTATTGCCGGCATAGCTATTCTGTGAGCATGCAAATAAATTATGACATATATGCGCACGTCAACCTACATGCATAGGGAATAACAGAGACACCATTTTTGTATTGACAGATCCAAGATGGTACATGCCACTTCTCAGGAAATGTATATATATATTTTTTAGGTCTCGGCCTAGCGTACACTGCGCAGCAGTGTCGCGCAGCCGAGATTTTATGTTTCACAGTACTCTGGCTTCAACCCGCCTCTCTCTTCCATTCGCTGGCTTCCAAAACAGAGGCCAGCCATTGGAGGACAGGGGCGTCACTCAGTTCAAGCCCCGTCTTGAACGGATTCGGGGGCGTGTTTTTGCAATTTTTTAAATCTTGTTATTTAGTCTTGACGTCACTGCAAAAACACGCCCCTGAATGGGAAAATGTCGGAGCTTTGTGGCAGCCATTTCAGGCCCACCACCGCCGGAAGAAGTCGTCCTCAGGTGAGTGCTTGTTTGCTATTTGCCGCTCCCGCTGTCCTCGTTCCCGCCCCCTCCTGCTGTCCGTGTCCTCGTTTCCGTTGTATCCTGCCCCCCTCCCGCTGTCCGTGTCTTTGTTCCCGCCCCCCTCCCTCTGTCCGTGTCTCTGTTCCCGCCCCCTCTTCCGCTGGAGGGTCTCCTTTTACTGCCCCCCTCCCGCTGTCCGTGTCTCCTTTTACTGCCCCCCTCCCGCTGTCCATGTCTCCGTTCCCACCCCCCCCTCCCGCTGTCTGAGTCTCCTTTTACTAACTGTGAAGGCTTTGCTCCCTGTTTAGCGCCTCTTCCTCCTCCCCCACACACCGCTCTTTCACTTCCATTCTCCCGGGGCCTACCCGTTGGTGCAGCGCTCACCTGTGCCTGGCACTGCAACCCTCCACGCTTCTCCACATTCCTCGCAAGCCCCACTTATAAATGCTTGTCTGTCTCTGTGTTCCTTTCTCCCTTCATGTCTTCTAAGATTTGTATCTTGCTCGGCCTGTGACGTAGTGAGTGTATCGAATGAGCTTGGTCATGCTTGGAGCACTTTTAAATGAGCTTACATAATATCTTGCATAATGCCACAAGGACGCTGCCGCATAGAAATAAAGGACGGAGAGGAGGCGGAAGGGGTGCCTGGAAATGGAGAGGAGATTCTACATTTCCCTTTTCCAGTTCCAAACATATTTACTGCAGTCCATGCTACAGTACAAAGGGCGAAGGTTGCACCACATCCTTTCACTGCTTCACTGCTGTCCCTTTCACAGCCATCTTGTACATTACAGGCACCTCAGTGTGGGGTGCATGACTAACTCTGCGGCTGACGGTCAGCACATACTAAGGCGAGTCTCTGCCCACACTGGAGCCGCCCCCACACTGCAGAGGAAAGAGCACTCACCCTGCTGTCTCCCGTCCGCCCTCTCTCAGATGCGCTCTAGTGGGAGGGCTCTTACCCAGCTGTCTCCCATCCTATCGCTCTCTCTCTCTCTGAAGCACTCTCTAGTGGGAGGGTTCGTGCCCTGCTGTCTCCCATCTCCACTCTCTCTCAAGCACGCTCTAGTGGGAGTGTTCGTGCCCTGCTGTCTCCCATCCTCCCTCTCTCTCAAGCACTCTCCAGTGGGAGTGTTCATGCCCTGCTGTCTCCCATCCTCCCTCTCTCTCAAGCACTCTCTAGTAGGAGTGTTCGTGCCCTGCTGTCTCCCATCCTCCCTCTCTCTCAAGCACTCTCTAGTGGGAGGGTTCCTCCCCTGCTTTCTCCCAGGCCCTGCTGTCTCCCATCCTCCCTCTCTCTCAAGCACACTCTAGTAGGGGGGTTTCTGCCCTGCTGTCTCCCATCTCCACTTTCTCTCTCAAGCACTCTAGTGGGAGTTTTTTTTGTAACTTTCTCCTCCTGTATCATTACTGTTCCTATTGCGAAGCGCTACCTTCGGCTAAAGTCCTCGCTATATAAAAACGCCCAGGCTCGCCCCCCCTGAGGAACCACCCACCGTAAGGCCCCCTTCCTCACTGCGCTCTCCCCCCCACGCCCGAATTCCTTTACTACCCTTTAACCCCCCTTTGTTCCCGCCCCCCTCCTGCTGTCCGTGTCTCCGTTCCCGCCCCCCCTCCCGCTGGAGTGTCTCCTTTTACTGCCCCCCTCCCGCTGTCCGTGTCTCCTTTTTCTGCCCCCCCCCGCTGTCCGTGTATCCGTTCCCGCCCCCCTCCCGCTGTCCGCGTCTCCTTTTACTGCCCCCCCTCCCGCTGTCCGTGTCTCCTTTTACTAACTGTGAAGGCTTTGCTCCCTGTATAGCGCCTCTTCCTCCTCCCCCACAGACCACTCTTTCACTCCCATTCACCTGGGGCCCACCCGTGGGTGCAGCGCTCACCCGTGCCTGGCACTGCAACCCTCCACGCTCCTCCACATTCCTCGCAAGCCCCACTTGTAACTTTCTCCTCCTGTATCATTACTGTTCCTATTGCGAAGCGCTACCTTCGGCTAAAGTCCTCGCTATATAAAAACACCCAGGCTCGCCCCCCCCCCCGAATTCCTTTACTACCCTTTAACCGCCCCCGCCGCCCGGGTCACAATTCCTTCCCCACTTTTGCCTCTTGTAACCTCTCCCTCTTGTATCGTATCGTTTGCTACCTCTTGTATTTGCTGACAATTGTCCCTCTTGCCTCGTGTAACTCAACCTTGTTCTTTTGTAACCTGCTCACTTGTAATTCTTTCCTCCTGTATCCTTCCTGCTCCTACTGCGAAGCGATCCGACACCTTTGGGTAAAGTCGGCACCACACACATACGCATAAGTAAATAAATATTGAATTGCAGCGCATCTAGTAGGGAACCGGCCATCCCTCGCCCGTGGAACCCCCCTGCCTCCCATCACTTCCAGCCCCAAAGGAGGCATATTTGTTTTTATTAAGTGTGCGGATACTGAGAATAGGTGTCTTGGCGCTGGAACTGGTACACAAGCTTGTGCAATAGCAGGGTTAAGGTCTTTAGAGCAATCCAGTTTCAAATATGTGGCAAAAGGAAAACTGATTAGCTTTGGTTCTTCAATTCAGCGGGAAAGAGTTCGAGTTTAGCTGATGTGTCTGATAAAATCTGGCCTCGCGGTCTGTCCAGTCTAGCTGATCGAAGCTGCATCGGAAATTAATGGAACTGGAACTTGTTTTGCAAGTAAAGTGGATTGAGTCCATTTATGGCCTTGAAGACCGTACAGAGGGACTTGAAGGCAGTTTGTTTGGCCGTAGGGAGCCAATGTAATGTTTGCCTTAGTGGCGGAAGAGCAAACTGGAAGCTGACCAAAGAAAAACCAACGAGTTGTTGTGGTTTGCAGCTGTTGTAACTGGTTCATGATATAGTCTGGAGCTCCAAGTAATAGTGAATTACTTACAGTAGCGCGTTGGTTGTGCTTACTTGTGATCCGGTTTTTGTGCCTCTGCTCCCTGCTTCTGCCTCTGTTCCCTGCTTGTGCCTCTGTTCCCTGCTTGTAGTAGTAGTAGTAGTATTTGTATAGCGCACCGAATCGACCCCCGAAGGGGTATCTCAGGCTCTTGTACGCATACCGCTGTGGAACCCTTCCTGGCTTTCCACTGTGAAGTGCCCACTACTAGGCGCCCCCAAGGTGAAGCCAGGCATCCTAGCGTTGTTGGGGCCGTTGTGGAGATTAAGCAAGCTATTGCCCAGAGTTGCAGAGTGGGACCCATGGTTAGAATAGGCACCGAGGCGAGAATTATCAGGTCTGCGGAAATTGAGCCCAAGACCCGCCGAGGCGGGAATTGAACCCTGGTCTCGGGTCTAAACCTCTGCATCAGGGTCTGCCGCTCTAACCATTGAGCCACACTTCTCATCTTGTGCCTCTGATCCCTGCTTGTGCCTCTGTTCCCTACTTGTGATCCGGTTTTTGTGTTGGTCCCCTGCCCCCTCGTTGGTTGTGCTTGCTGTCCTGCCCCCCCCCCCATTGTTGTGCTTACTTGTGATACGGTTTTTGTGCCTCTGCTCCCTGCTTGTGCCTCTGCTCCTTGCTTTTGCCTTTGTTCCCTGCTTGTACCTCTGTTCCCTGCTTGTGATCTGGTTTTTGTGTTGCTCCCCTGCCCCCTCGTTGGTTGTGCTTGCTGTCCTGCCCCCCTCGTTGGTTGTGCTTGCTGTCCTGCCCCCCCCCCCTCGTTGGTTGCGCTTGCTTGTGATCCGGTTTTTGTGCCTCTGTGCCCTGCTTGTGATCCGGTTTTTCGTGCCTCTGTTCCCTAGGGCGTTACTGGGCAGAGAGTTGTGTGGGACTCTCTGTGTGTGTGTGACTCTGTGTGTGTGTGGGTGGGTGTGTGTGGGTGGCTCTGTGTATGTGTGGGTGACTCTGTGTGGGTGGCTCTGTATGTGTGTGTGTGGGTGGCTTTGTGTGGGTGGCTCTATGTGGGTGCAAATGCAATAGGTCTTGCATTTGCGAGAGATTAAACTATTGGCATTGTAAATGACAATGCCTTTTATTTATGTTTTAAAAACAAAAACATAAATAATGTCATGAGCAATGCCAATAGCTCTAACTTTAACAATGCCGAGACCATTGCATTGTAAATGCTTGTTTTAAATAGTCAGTGCAAAAAAAGGCTTTTTTGTGCTGTGGAGAGACCAGTAATTGGCAGATTTTTGGGTTCATCAAAACAAGTAAGGTTTAAAAAAATGCAAAAGCCCACAAGTGAGGGGAGAGCAATGGAGGAAGAGGAAAAAAACAGCGCACACGGAAGAGAGCATGAGCTATGTGGGGGACTGGTGGGAGCGAGAGAGAGAGCAGCATACGAGAGAGAGAGCAACACGGAGCACGGAGGGGAGAAGCACATGAGGCAGAGAGCTAGAAAACAAGTGCACTCTCATGAAGTGCCTAAGAGGAGAACCACGTTCGTGAGAGAGCTGGAAAACACATGAACTCTCACAGCATGCTTAACAAAAAAGTTAAATAGCTCCATAAAAGTTAAGTGGAAGTATAAAAGCCAGAAAATGAAAAGGATGGTACAGAAGTTACGCTCCAAGGCACTAGAAGAGGAAAGCAAGCCATCAAATAAAAAGCAAGCAAACGACTGGCATTAAAGCCAACCAATGGTAAGTAATGGCCAGACTTTAAGTTCGCTGTAAGGTGATGGTAAGCCCACAAAAGGTCTTTCACAACCAGACAGCCTGTGCTGAATGAGGAGCTCCCAAGCCCAAAAGAAAAACCGGCCTGAAGCACATGGCTCCAACCAGAGAAAAGCAGTTGAGAAAGCTACTGTCAAGCAGGCATCACTCCCCGATTGTTGTGGAAAACAGGAATGGAGGAAAAAGCCTAAGTGAATACTTAGGTGGTAGCAAATGCATGTGTCGAAAGCTGGATTTAAAAGGAAGTTGAACGAAGAGTTGTAGTGCACTCGCTACGAGGGAAATTTGTTTAGTAAGTTCGGTGCAGTGTCTATGAGTATAAAATGATAACCACCACCCTACCTTCAAGAGTCTCGCATGGAGTGGGCTTGTAGTTAATTAACCCTTAATGGCCCAATGAAAGTGGTTTGCCATGACAGGAATATCTGCTGCCACGTGCAATGTTTCGCAGAGAAGAACCATCAACCAGGGAGGCACGGATGCAGGCTTCTGAATTACAGAGTATCTCCTGAACATGCCCTTCAAAACTCCGTCACGGTTTGTCTTCAAGTTGTCTACTGACATATTGCTCAAAGATGGAAGCAAAAGGGAAGCTGTTGAAAACCAAGTTCGGCCAGTGCAGTAGCTAGAGTTAAAGGTAGACAATGATAGGGAGAGGCAGGATTTTGCTTTATAGGAGGGCGAGAATTTACAGAGCAAAGTGATTCCCAAAAGCCAGCAAGCATGTCTGGGAAAGTGGTACCGGCACCCTAGGTTTCCTCTGCTCACTGTCCCTACTTTATGTGGGGGTAGTGGACCTGCTTTGTAGCAGCTTGGTCTGGATGCCTCACCATCAGTTCACCATGAACTCCTCTCTCTTTGACAGCACATTCTAGAGGGAAATCCCAGAACATCTCTCAGTGTACATCATAGCAGAAAATAGATCATGCAACAGGACTCTGATGCAAAACACATCAATAAATCTATAACTGAATGACTGGGAAAGAAAATAATCTGAATTTTTAAATGGTCAACTCAAAATGCAGATCTTAACCCCATTGAGATGTTTTGGCGATAGTGAAAGAGAGTTGTGCATTAATGACTTCCCTCATAAACATGGAGCTTAAGGAGATTTACAGGGATTAGTGGGCCAAAACCCCTCCCAGGAGACATGAGAGACTGATAATTCTTACAGGAAATGGTTACTTCAAGTTATGGATACTAAAGGAAGATCCACACGTTACTGAATCAAAGACTGCACTTATGTTTTCACAAAAGCCTACTCAAGGGTGGCTGATTTTTGCTTTACTGAATATTGACAAAGTGAAATTGGTTATGGTATTTGTCAGATAAGGTTAGCTTTATCTACTGTTAGAACCTGGTGAGCATTATAAGATTGACAAATGTATTTTAACATGAAAAACCACAGAATCTTAACAGTGTGTACTTACTTATTCACATCACTGTAGATTTGTATGGCATTGTATGTATGAAAGTCTTCAACGATGGTATGAGTGTATAGGGAGATAGGAGTATGTCAGGGTGAGACCTTAGTGTAAGATATGACCTACAAGTGTGCTCTCATGTCACTTTAGGTTTTCTGCTATGTGCCCCATTGCAGAACTGGCAACCATAAATGACCTTTTTTGGGATATTAACTTGATTTTGATAGAGCCACTGCTTCTCTAATGTCTGAGGCAAGCCCCATTTAGAAAAGGCGGAGTTCCTTATTCTGGAAAAGGTGGCAGGGCTGTCGTGAGCTGTGCGTGCATTCTTCACGGTCTAGTTTTTGGAGGACAAAGAAGGCCTGGGACAAGTGAGAGCTGTCCAAGTGCCTTTGGGCCATAATCAATCTCAGTATTTTTTAAAGGAGGAAGGGAGGCATTAGTCACTGCCCCCTGCCTTGCTGAATGGTTGGGAGCATTGGGGGCACTGAGCCCTCCATCGCATAAAGGGCAGGGGTAAAATATTTTCTTGAGCTGGCATAGGGGGTTGTTGTTGGCCCCTTTATAGCCTAAGAGCAGAGGTGAATGCATTCTCCTGTCGTCCAAGCGTGAGAAGTGTTCTAAGCTTGCCCCAGTCTTGCCCAAGGATGTATAAATTCTCTTTGCCTCTCACCTTGCCTAAAGGCAGAGTTGTGTTTGTTTTCCCCTTAGCGTTCAGTAGGATTGGGGTGTATTTATACCACGTGCCTTAACTTTGGGTGGGGATTGTTGGTATTAGTCATCGTGCCCATGGGCGAGAGGTGTAATCAGATTCACAGTCGAAGAGATAAGGAAAAATATATACAATGCAATGTAGCTATTTCCAAGGAAACTGCAATAAAGTAATAAATATGGTTATTTTACGATGACATTGCATCAAGCCCTGCCCAGCACCAGCATCTCCCCCACCCTGTTCAATTGGCTGTATATTCCTCTAGTCTTGCACAAGGCGAGGGAAAGAAGGTTTAATATCTGGAAATGTCACAAATATCAGGTGAGGTTACAAAATAGTTGATGCTCTTGACCAATGGCCGGCGACATCCAATATATTTAAACTCTTCCTGGCACAGTGGTGGGGCATTTGTTAACATTTACCCCACTGCCTAACCGAAAAGGGGGGGGGGGGCAGAGTGGAGATTGTTCACTAGCCCACTTTGTTGAAGGCTCTGACTGTGTGTGGGAGCCTATTGCCATGATCAAAGGCAGAAAGTCCTATGGCAGAAGACTCTGTTTGCAATTGAGAACAGGGTGCCGGGACTACCTGACCCAGATTTTTATGACAGTCAAGGAAGCTGGGACAGTTTATAGATGCCCCTGTGCCTTGTCTGTAACTACACAAAACCTAAAGTGACATGATATTCAGACATTATAGTAAAACTTCCACCTTTACTCCCAATCCACGCAAACAAAGTTTTAAACATCAAACATGTTTTTATGCATACAATGACACATTAGATAACAACAAGTTCAAGTTACATACCTTCTGTAACAATAATTCTGGTGCATTCATAGTCTTCCTACAAATTACTCAACTTATAAAATATCATCCAAGGCTTCAGAGTGGTCCAGAAAGGCTTTTCCTCAGCAATAGCTGTACAGCGCTACCACGTGGAAAGGGTTCCAGTCACAATGGCCCAGATATGATGACACCAGAATACATTAGTTACCAACCAGTGCACTGGCATCAGTTCCTGAACTTTTTCTGTGACCCATCAATGCATGTGTAGGGGAAGCGAGAGAGCTACAAAGGCAAAAAACACAGCACATAACATGTTTGCATACATTGGGATCTTATTAGTCATAGCACTTATTACGCATGGGAGGCTGGTGAGGAATCGGCAGGAAGATTTAGGATTAGAGGAAATATTGTTGCAGAAGATCTTCTTGCAAATTCCTCACCTTATGAATGAGTCCTAAAGCGACACTTCCCTGGGAGTAGTGCAGGCTAACTGGCTTTCCACATGTAAAGCCACAAAGTTTATGCAGTGTGGTGGAGGGCTTGACAATCCTCTTGCACTAGAGAGTTCGCTGTTCACGGGACAGGTGTGGGTGGCTGAGTGCTGAATGCAAACAGACGTCCTACTAAATCCCCCATTCCTACTCTGGGGCATTTTGAATCGACAGTGCTAAATCCTCCCCCACCTTCCGCAACAATGTTGACAGAGGCCAAACCTGCGGGAATGCAGCTCAAGTGCTTTTACGTGTGGGTTTTGCAAAGATAATGAAGGACCAAAGGCCCTGCAACGTCATGTCACCCAGATGAGCACCATTGCCTAGTGTTAGAGCAAAAAGGCAAACCCACCAAGAGGTTGCAGTTTCCAGGTGTACAGAAAGGGTGATATACACCTGAGCATTGAGACCCTATAAATGAGGGAGCCACTGAAACCTAAAGCTTCGCCGGACAGCCCACATCTGTCATCCGCATGTGGCACAAATAAGATGCATGGCACTAGGAGGCCAAGCAGACACAAGACCTGCAGAACTGGCATCTAAGCCTGAATCAGAAACGTAAATATCATCTGCTAAATGTCTGCAGGCTTCTGAGGAGGAGGAAAGGTCTTTCTGAGAGTTGTGTCTACTGCTGCCCACATGAAGGGTAGATTCTGCATTGGCAATTGGTGAAAAATTTGGGCGTTAAAGGTAAAACCCAAATTGTGGAGGAGAGTCATTGCCTGCTGAAGGTGATCCCTGAGCATCAGTGTAATGTAATGTAATGTAAAAATTACTTATAAAGCGCGGCATTCACCGGACGGTTTCTTGGCGCTTGGTGTGGACTCTGCTTTCACTATTCAGTTGTTACAGTTTGAAAATACACCTGACTGTTACAATGTAGATGCCATAACTACCAGCACTTTTGTTAAGGTGCATGGAGAGGTCGTCAGTCCAAATGGTAAAATTGCAAACTGCAAGGATCATGCTGTGAACATCAAGTACTGCTTCTGGGCTGAAAGATAAAAATAACTGTCCTGAAGATTGTGATGGAGAATTTCCAAGATGGGTTTCAGACCTCTTCTTATTTGGGAACCAAGAAGTGAATCAAGTAGGATCTGGTGCACCTTTCTTCGGGGTTCACCACCTTTATGGTACCATTGTTCAATAGGGCAAGGACTCCTGCCTCCAAAATTGAGTTGTGTACCAGTCAGTAGGTCCTAGTGAAAGGAAGGTGCCAGAATCTTTTTGAGGAGGCAGCAACTCCAGCAGAGGAAGGTGAACACTGCATCTGCTGCTGTCTCTGTTATCCCCTACATACACACCTGCTCCAAAAGAAGCAGTAAAGTGGCTGGAGTGTCTTGGTAGCTTGAGAATGTTCTCTCTGCCAGGACTGTATCATTCTGGGGCAGCCGCAATCATTACATACTGACGCACTGAAGAGACTAGTCTAAAAGCACAAGCTGCAGTGCTCTGGGAAGGAGTTTTCTCTCCAAACAGGCGCTAGCCATTTAGGGGGAAAGTCCATGACTGTGGCTTGGACATCTTCGGAGAATCTAGTTGATAGAATCCAAGTGTGCCGATGCACCATGGCAGCTGTGTTCCAGACTGAAAACTGTATCTGCAGCTTATACACTGCATTTCAAGATCTGTTTCAATACATCCACTCTTTCCTTGACCAAATCTGTAAACAGCTATTTCACATGGTCTGGCAAGATGATCAGCGAAAGGGTCGCCAGTTCCCATAAGACATGAACATAACAACCATGGAGGCAGGTGGCATTAGCAGCACAGACCATGCTGCTAGAAGTGGACTTTACAGCCCATAGGGTCAGGTTTCTTCAAGTCTTTCTCAGAAAGTGTCATAAGGAGGCAATTTGGGTTTTGCTTAAAGGAGAATGTTTCAACCAGACTTTCTGGTGATGGGTGAGGTGGCAAGACAAAGTGGGGATCACTAGGAGTAGAGCTATGGCATCTACCAATCTGTCTGCGGAATGGAGGGCCCGAAAAGAGTTTCTCCCATACAGCCAATGGAAGCAAGGACTCTGGTAAGAAGGAGGAGAGTTGTAAGATCCTTGTCAAAAAGTCTGACTTTGCCTCAGTAGAAGGCCAATCCCAATGCTTCAGCTGCTTTGTGTACAACAGTCATACTCCTACAACTTCCTCTGAAGCAGGGCCAGAGAAGTAGGCCATATCACCTTCTGGTGATGCGTCCAAGCCACTTTCATTTTTCAAGTCCAGATATACGCCAGCATCTGTATTCTAATTGGTAAGAATGGGTTCAACCTCCATATCATCAACCTCTGTATGGTCGTAATCTTGATCAGGCATTGCCATGGATTTACATTTGGAGTGAAAAATCTCCTCCATCTCTGGAAACTTTCAAGGGTTAGGGATGTGTTCTACCAAGGTAGCAGCATTAAGGGTCCCCTTAACTTTCCCCCCCACATCAGTGGCTTCAACAGTGGCACCATACTCATCTCTGTAGGTGGATTTGCCATGCAAGAGGCTCTGACCATACATCAGACAACTCCTTGGTAGACTTCAACCTCTTTTGTGGTGCTGGGACAAGAGTCCTCGGAAACAGGGCATCCTAAGATGCTGGGTTTGAAGCCATCAGAGTCACCAAGCCTCCAGGAACATCCCCCCCATAGCACGGCAGCCCCTGAACAGACCCATCATAGCATATCAGAAGGCTTGAACTTGTGCGGGGTTGACCGTTGGACACAGGAACTCCAGTCTCATGTTTTTCAACATTGGGATCTTCTCCAACACTGAGGGAAATTTCAGTGTTAGGGACCAACATCGAATCTCTGAACAGTGGGAGAGTAGGAACATTTCCTAAAGAAAGAAAATGCCTTCTCCTTCCTATGGAACTTGTGATTTTTTGTGGGATTTTTTTTAGAAGATCCTCCCCCAACAGGTGACTTACCTATGTAGGAAGAAGGTTGCTTATAAATGTGACTTTAGGCATTAGCCAGAAACAGCAAGGTCTCACGTTCTTTAATGGCCTCGGGTAAATTGAGCAAACACAAGAAGATGAAGGACGGAGCACTGAAAATTTTCAGACACTCACCCCCAGTCACAGATCAGGGTTGAATTCATCATCATTCTTTAGCTCACTTCGCCACCCAGTTCAGACACAGCTATATGAAAATCAGAATTGGCCCTGTGCCTCATGGGAACAGTCCAGTCCGAACTGCCAAGCCATGTCTTCCCTGGACCGGAAACAAGCATCCTAGGACCGGGCTCAGCCTAGCAGCCCTCTTCAGCCAGGGTAGCTTGAATCCAGTGGCAAACGTCTAAGCATACCCTGCCAACTTAGGGCGAACAAAGCAACCACAAACAAGATGATGATGGGAGCGCTGAAACATGGGTACATGGAGGCACAGGAATAGCAAATTGTGGCGCCATGCTCCGTTCCAAGACTCTCCATGAAGTTGTCATGTGGATCTGTGGAATATGTGACAAGACTTGAAACCTGAAAGGTTTGAGGAAGACAGAAGGAGATCTTTGACCTAGTTGTAGTAAGATGCAGTGGAATTTTGTGAGTGAAACACAGTGAGAAACAGTTCCGGGCTCGGTGGATGCTATGCAGGGTGCCGCCTTATATAATCTGGTGTCTTCATCTCCAAAGGTTGCATCGCAGCTGGATCCACATGGCGACACCTGGTGGCGCTGGGGAGTTATTGCAGGGGAAAAGGTTTTAAGGACCAGTCTGAAGCTTGGAAGGATCATTTATATGGTGAGGAATCTGCTGGAAGGTGTAGTCCTCTGAAACACCACAAATTACATCTATAATAAAAAGAAACCCGTTCATACTTATTCTATCTTTCCTTCCCCAAGTAATGGAATTGGGTGGGAATTACAGTAAACCCTGAACCTTGGCACCCACCCACACAAGGACTGTGATCTCAGATGTAGTTTGTGATATTGTAAATGTTAATGTTAAAAATGCTTATAAAGCGCACATACACCAAGCGGTTTCATGGCATTGAGAACAAGAGAGAAAGCGGCATTAACAACACAGTTGACTTTACTGATACGACTGAGAAAATAAGAAAGTCTTTAGCAATTTCCTGAACTGCACATAGGGGGTTGCCAACCTCACTTCCACAGGAAGCGAGTTCCAAAATTGCGGAGCCAAGACCGCAAATCTGAGACGCCCATGTTTTTTGCCCTTAAACGAGGGGGTAATCAACAGATTTAAATTGGAGGAACGTAGATTCCGACAAGGAATGTAGTGCTGAATCCTCGAGGAAATAAAATCTGGGACGCCTAAGGCTAAGCCTAAGGCTTTAAAAATGGTGCATCCCAGCTTGAAGGCGCAGCGCTTGGCCACCAGAAGCCAGTGTAGACTCTTCATCAAAGGTTTAACATGATGTCATATAGGCTGGCGGGCAATCAGCCTTGCCGAATAATTTTGCACCAATTGTAAACGCTGCAGTTGATATGCCGGAATACCGACATATAATGAGTTTGCATAGTCAATGCGTGAAATTACTAATGCTACGACGACCAGAGTCAAGGCCTCAGTGGTCTAGAATCTGTTGATCTTACAGATTCTTCGTAGATGGTAAAAACAAGTGGAGATCCACTGAGCTGATCTGGGCCTTCATGGATAAGTCACTACTAATCTGGACCCCCAATCTCATAACAGAGCTTCCTGGTAGTGGAGGGAGGCCCAGCATAGAAGGCTAAAAGTTAGAATTCCACGGATTTGCAATTCCACCTGTAAGAATAAGCTCAGTTTTATCAGGATTTATTTTCAATTGATTATCATTCGTTCAATCACTGATAAAACAAGGTGGATTGGAAATTGAACACTGAGGAAGTGGAAGAATTGATGTCAAACACCAGCTGTAAGTCGTCAGCATAGTTGAAAGTTTTGACCATCTTTCCACGTAAGGACCGGATCAAAGGTAAGAGGTACAAGTTAAACAAAAGTGGCGAAAGGAAAGACCCTTGGGGAACCCCACAAGTTAATTTCTTTTTGAGAGAAGAGAAACTAGTGAGGCGAACTGCTTGGAATCGGTCACTGAGGTAGGAAGAGATCCACTTCAGCGCCAGGCCCTGGATCCCGGCGTTGCTGACACGGTCCATCATGGTCAAATGCAGCCGATAGATCCAGGAGTACCAGAGCCTGGGTGAGGCCCTAGTCAGCTCCCCCTCTGAGCTCATCCATGACTGCAAGAATGACTGACTCAGTGGAATAGGCAGGTCTAAATCTTGTCTGGCGAGAGTCAAGAAAGTGAGATTGTTCAATAAAGGAACAAAGGCAATCTGTGACGTGAGCTTCTAAAATTTTACCTAAATAAGGCAACAGAGAAATGGGGCGGTAATTGCTGAGGACCAGGGGTTCCGAATTAGGTTTCTTCAAGATGGGCACAATCTCAGCAATTTTGAATGTACTGGGGACTATACCCAATTTAAGGGAATTGTTCAGAAATAAAAGGGATGGAACCGGAGAGGAAAGGAAAGCTTCAAGTAGAATATGAAGCGGGCAGCAGTCAGTGGGGGAACCAGAGCTGACTTTTAAGTAGAGAAAAAAAAATTCCTTTGCGATTGGGGAAACTTGATCTAATAAAAGTGGATTTTTACATAAGTCTGGAGTTGGCAGTGTAGACATGGGAGGGAAAATACTAGCCTTGATTGATAAATCATTGTGGGAAGATTTTTAATGTTGGAAACTGTGTACTGCGGGGTGAATGGTGGGGGTGGGGGTGGGTAGTAATGTAACAGTAAAACTGCAAATTTGGCCACATCCATTGTCTCAACAACATTTAAGCAAGAACTAAAAGGGATATGAACAGAAGCAGAACTTCATTCGAACTATCTGTGGCAGACACTCATTGTTCCTATGTTGTAGCAATACCAACAAGCACTTGAAGACATGCAGATAATAACACTACCCAGAAGAGCTGCCTCTTGAAAGTAAAAGGAATATGAAGGGAGAGAAGGAAACCAGTGAACATGCCACAACTATAAACAAGAACTGCGCCCACAAGGAATCTCACATTTTACAGACTCGCCTTTTTACAAGTAATTCCAGAGCCTGTTTGAAATATAAAGAACGGGACAGTCGTATTTTCAAAACTGACAGAATATATGATAAAAACACTCCTGGTCTCCATGATGGGAGGAAACCGGCCAGTCGCAAATCTGGTATCAACACTAAACGTAACAGCGCACGCATAAGAATGAGAAAAACAACTCCGTTCCACTGTGTGACTGTACACTGTGCAATGTGTAACAGCAGATGATTAAGGAACTCCAAGAACAAAAAAGTGAGTTGATTTAAGGCCGCTTTCCCACTCCCTTGTGTGATCATGCAATGAGTGAGTCAGTATGTTTCATTTGATTAACAACTCTGAAGTAGTTAATATGATATATGTGCTTTGAAAGTAAACAGTTTTTCACATGCTAAATTCCCGGAAGAAATGTGTTGACTTTAAGAGCTGGGGCTCGGATGGAACATGTGTTGACTTGAGGGGTGAGTGCTGATTGAGAAGCTTTGGGAGTTGGGCAGAGTTTGTTTGCTGTGAAAGGCCATGCGCAGGTGGAGGCAGCAGGTGGGGTGGAGGTTTTGTTCACTTGTATTACATGGGGAGATGGATGACTGGGGTGCAGATTGTGCAGAATTTAAGAAGAAATGTGCCTGCTGATGTTATGAATTAGATGAGACAAGCAGTTGCTTCATAAAGACTATTTATTGCTGGTTGACTCATACAGGAAAAAAATCTGTTATTTGGGAAGTGGACTGAATGTTTGGGTGGCGTCTTAATGTACCTGTGGTGATATGGATGGTTTACATGGTCCTTGGCATAGTTCAATGAACAATCTGAACTTTCTTAAGCTGCTTTGCAGTGAACACATTGAAAGCAATCTAACATAAGCAAACAATTGCAGATAAGGGAAATTCCACACATAATCTGTGTCTTATTCTATCATTTTCTGCTCACAGAAATTGTTTGGAAATTTTTGCAAAGACAAGGTGCTTATTCATAAAAGCCACTTCTCTAATTTGGGCAACTTCCTTGAAGTCATACACATTACAATATCACTACCAGTGTGCGGGCTATAGACAACACAGAACATTTCTGTGGCAAGATGACGATGTCATGGTAGGAAAGTTGACTGTGAAGGGAAGTTGGGATTGTTACTAAGGTTCTGGCAGTGACCGGTAAGCAGTTGCTGCCAGGATGTTGGGAGGAGAAGGATGTATACGGCTGTGTTGTGTCATGGGCGTTTAATACTACAATAAACCTACAATGTTCTTCAACTTGTGAAAAGTTCGACTACCTACTTCATATTATTTTAATTTCTGACAATTATCTTGTAAACAAAATAGCTTTAGAAGGCAACACGTGCCAATCTTTTTTTTCTTCAAGAAAGTCAATCAGAATTAAAGTTATGTACAATAAAATACATTTGCCTGAAAAGTACACAATCATTTGACTGAAAAGCAGTGATTGTCCTGCGAACCATCAGAAAACAATGTCGGAGGCTTGACATTACTTCTTCAAGGAATCTAAAGGCCAGATGTAGGTAGGCGTTTACCGGGTGGTAACGGCCGAATTCGGCCGTTACCGACCGGTTAGAGCAATTTGACATGTAGGTCCCTGTATTTTACAGACTCGGTAAATTTACCGATAGGTAAATTTACCGAGTATGTAAAATACCGAGTCGGTATCATTACGGATTCCGGTAAATTGGTATGTAGGTGGGACTCTTCTGAGTCCCACAAGCAGTACAAAATCGGTATTTTACCATCAAATACTACTTGATGGTAAAATACAGTTTCTGATGTGCATGCACATGTGTGCATGCACACCTATGCCATATAACAGGCAGACCTGCCCTTAGGGCAGGTATGCCTGCCACATGGCACCCGAGCCTCTTTTGGGGGTGCCAGAGGGTGTCAAAGTGACACCCCCTGCACCCTTGTGACAGTCGGTATTTTCCGATGTGGTAAATACCGACCGGTAAATGCCCAATCAATCCTATGGGCTTCAAAGCCCATAGGAATGAATGGGCATTAACTGGTCGGTATTTCCCGCATCGGAAAATACCGACTGTTTCCGATTCGGTAATTGCACATCTGCATTTACCTACATCTCGGTACTTTTATTTTCTGACCTCTGAAATACCGAGTCGGTATGACTCGGTATTTAAGAGGTCGGAAAATAAAATTTACCTACATCTGGCCCTAAGTGCTTTATTGTTCCAGAATACAGACTGCTGTCAGTAAGGCACTTCATTTTGAAAAGTTCAACAAAAGGATCAAACCAAACCAATTTCCAAATGTATTCCTGACATAACAGAGAGGGAGATGGCATGTTAATAAATTCGAATAAGATACTCATACTGGAGAACCAGAACCCCACCATGAGGTCTTCTATGATAGTTATAAACATTAGAATAGAACAGGCAACTCATCACTTTTAGTGAGAGGGTTGATAAATGAGGACAATAGGTGGGGGAAAAGGTGAACAAGTTATTCTTATAAATTGCACTGGGAAGCGTGGCTCACTTTGGTGTTACTTCTGCACCAGGGCAGGGTTCCTAAAGCCTTTAAGGAGGCAGTCGTTGTCCCCCTCCTGAAAAAGCTGGGAGCAGACCCCTTAATTCTCTCTAATTACAGGCCTATCACCCTTCTCCCCTATCTGGGTAAAGTCCTTAATGCGCACGTACCTACTCATCTTTCCAACTTTATAGAGCAGTCCAACTACCTAGACCCCCACCAAGCTGGGTTTAGCCCTGCCCACTCCACGAGACGGTCATCACTGCAGTCATGGATGCCCTCCGAGGTAATGCAGATAAAAGAATCCCACAGGCCCTGGTCCTTTTTGACCTTTCTGGCGCGTTTGACACGGTCGGTCATACCATCTTATTGGACCGTTTTAAACAGGCCGGTATCTGCGACTCAGCTTACAGTTGGATCAGTTCTTCCTTAGCGACCGCCTCAAGCGGCCCGCCTGGTCCCTTTCACTGCTTCTAAACTCTACACATCCTGTGGGGTCCCTCAGGGTTCCTCACTGTCCCCCTTATTGTTTAATCTGTATTTGTTTCCTTTGATTCAGTCCCTGAAAGCAATTAAGGCCATTACGTTCACTTATGCCGATGATCTTCAACTGATCTTTACAATAGATAACTCCCCTGAATCCATCCGGGAGTTCCAGGGCACTATGCTTCATATCCGTCAATGGATGGATCTTAACCACCTGAAGATGAATCGCGGTTAGACCGAGTTAGTCCTTAACGGCAACAGTCAAACGTTCTGGGGCCCACACTACTGGCCTCCAGAACATGGCCCTCCACCTATTCCTTCCCCCTCTGTAAAGAGCTTGGGGGTGATCATTGACAAGGACCTTTCCTTAAAAACTCAAGTAGGCACGTTGGTGTCTTCCTGTTTCTTCCAGCTCCGTAGGATCAGGAAGATCAGCCGGATGCTAACTCAATCGGCCCTGATCCAGGTGGTAATAGCTTTATCAGTATCGCTCTTGGACTATACCAATTCCATCTAATTAGGTCTTCCACTTTTCCTTAGCAAACGTCTCCAATTGGTTCAAAATCAGGCCGCCAGATTGATCCATCAGCCACCGCGTTAGCAATCAGCCAGACGTTGCTAAAAAAACTTCACTGGCTGACTATCCCTCAACGAGTTGCTTTTAAAACAGCTTGTATCATTTTTAAGTCCCTCCACGTTCGCAGCCCCCAGTTCATTAACAACCTTCTGCCTAGGTACATCCGCTCTCGCAACCTCCGGTCTGCCAATCTCCATCTCCTGGCCACCTCCCCTTTTAAACGTCAACGCCAGGGCGGACGCAGGTTCGCGACTTTAGCTTCCAGATTCTGGAACTCCCTCCCTTTGGAAATCCGTTCCTGTAACAATCTCCTAACCTTTAGGAGACTGCTCAAAACTTGGCTATTCACACAGGCCCACGTGTAACTCCTGCTGGCCCCGGCATCTGCTAGTTTTAGCGCCATGAAACCTCTGGGTGTACGTGCGCTCTATAAAATATAGTTAACATATCATAACATAACACCAGAAGCAATGAAAAAGTTGCAGAAAGTAGAGATTGGGATGTGTCTCGCGAAGGCACCACTAGTTGTAATATATGTAAAGTAATGGGTTTTAGGATTCCCTTGCAGATACTATCCAACTGACTATGGTCGGCTCAGGATGCAAAAACTGTGCAGAGATCAGTAGTCACAAATAGCTGTTTTGATTTATGTACATCTTTTATTTTGTCAGGATAATACGTCAGGGCTCATCTCACAACCAAGGTATGAAGCAACCTTTCAGCTGCTGTCCGGGATTTTGTCTCATAGCATTCAATCTCATCAAGCGCAGAAAGGACTTCAAAGCTAAAGGGACCGCTCTTTGCACTAGCATCCTTGAAACAGTAGGATTCCTCGACAGAAGACCATTTTCCATGTCCCATGTAAACGCATCAGCCCTGTATTAAGGCAAGTATTACAATAGATTGATAATACAGTGTCTAGACCTTAACATGTTCTTCTGGCAACACCAAGGGAATAATTGTAAAGCTACTAGTAATACAGTTTGTTCTCTTAATCTCCTTTTGCCAGGCATCACTTTTCCTCTAGACACTACTGCAAAGGTCCAATATGGAGTCTGGTCACAGAAGCATGCATTGGGGCCCAGAAAAGACAAAACGTGTCTGTCCTTCTGATGCTGAAAATGTTGCATAAAGAAGAGTCTTTCCTGAAAATGATATATTTTTGTGGAGTCAGTTTCCATCACTGCTTCTAAGCATTAGATAACTTTGTCTGGAGTTCTCATTGTTTTCGTGTAATTTAAGCAAACAGAAGACTAAATCCTGAAAGTCTGCCAAGGATGTGTTTAAATCTAGGCCAGCATGGATACACTAGCGATTTAAAATGAGGAAGAGTTTCCTCAGTACTTCTTTGGGAGATAGGTGCATGCCATCCACAGTCTCTTGCCTTCCTAGGTTCCAGCAGAAATCAGACTTCCGCTTGGTGTGAGCACCCACTTTACAGAGGTAGCCCAGCAGCAACTGATGGTAAGCACTAAATCTATCACTGTAAAGCATCCATGATGCTCCCAACTTTATTATCAGTATTCAGACAGCTTTTAGGGTACCTTTGATAAATGATTCACCACTTTTTATTGGTGTACCCCAACAAGCAAAATACGCATTCGGTAAAATGGTCTATCTGCCCTTTGGATTTTCTAGTAGCACTAAGGAGAAATTCTTACATCTTCATAATTTATTAGTATTTAATTTTTTACACCTAATTGGACAACTTACATTATCGGAATCAAGTATCATTTGACAATGTACTAGTGTTTCACAGGATCAATGCTTCATCAATGTTAAAGATGTTATGCTTGAAGAGCTGGACACAATCACGAGCTTATGTGATGTCCTCCAATATACAAATATCCCTAAAGTGCAACCTCATTCACAGTAGCTTCACCTTATAGTTGCCAGCCATCAAAATCTATCTTCTTATTTTAAAATATTGGATACGGATTGTCACTGTTGTACTATTACTCACCAATATATAGTAGACCTCAAAGTACATGAACATCAGTCAATCAAGGATACACCACCAACAGTGACCATATCCTCACACCACACCCAGACCAGCATGCACAACTGGAGAATGTTATATCAGTATCTTCTTTTAAAGAGCCAGAAGGTGCTGAAATGACTCTCCAGGAGTTCATGTCGCTTTTTGTCAGAGATGTATCAAGGGCTACAGGATCTTTTCCCTTTGCACTGTCCGGGCCAGGTGAAAAAGTCCTGATGCCCTGGAAGAAATGTTGAGCTGGGAGCTCTGAAACTGGGATTTTATGTATGTATGTGGAATTTATATAGCTTAAGCCTAGCTAAAAGGCAGCAGAACTCTATTTATGATCAAACACAACCATAAAATCAATGAGTGACCGGAGAGATAGCTGGTTTGAGGAATTTCGATGTGTCGTAATGCGTTCTATCTATTCTTTACAGTATCTAGAAGCCATTTGTACCTGTGCTGTACTCTGCCATTCTAGAAAATAGTTGAATTGGCTTCAAACAAATGCAGTGCTGAGTGGATGAGAGAAAGCAAGTCATTGTTCTGTGGATGACAGCCTTTGCAAGCACTGCAAACAGCCACTGGTTTCCTCTGCCCCGGGGGATTGTTTCTATATTTGCTGATAATAGGTCTGCATCTTGCTCTGCTCAGATTGCCTGAATCCAATGTTGGGAGAAGCCTCCGTCACATGACTCAAAAGTTCACTTCTTTACAACAAACATGCCTATTTTTGAGTCTATGCCTGCATTTTCATGTTTTAGATCTTTTTGTCAGAATGAAATCCAAACAGTCTGTTTCTAAGGAAAGAGGGGTTTTAGAAATTTGTTGTGCATTTGGTATAAGAAAGGGAAAACACATCCCAGGGCCACTCTATGACAATAACCATGTACAGATAGAGTGACTGAATATTTGGCAGAGACGATTACCTGTTCTAACGTGATAATCCTCTTCTTTACAATCTCTCAAAAATCCTCCCTGTGTTCTGTAGAAAGGAGGACCACAAATGGAAACATTTACAGTAGAAGAGGAGGGCTATAGAACCTGACGCCAAGAGAGAGATATTGTTGCTGACTGGCATATTTTATTGGACTGACTGGCAGTTCTTATTGATTCATGCCTAGAGAGTCTGCTCTGTCCTAGAACAGCTGTTAATGTATAAAAGAGAGATTAAACATCTTAAGAGGAGCCAAAGCAATCAGGGAATTAGGGGGGTTCTTCTAGAAAAACAAAAGGGATGGTTTGGGGCCTTAACTTTCTGCCCCCCCATCATGGACAAGCTTGGTTACAGCACTGTGCAAGATGCACTGCCCTGATGGTTCAAGAATTTAGGGAAGCAGAAGCACTAAAAGACTTGCTTGTGGCTTTTGTTGTAAAATACCCCCAAAATGGAAACAAACGTGTACACAATGCAGTTTTTCAGCAACATCCTAATTTGTGTTTGCATGCCAGGTCCTAGTCAAGGGTTCCCACTGAAAATGTGAAATTGAAAATATTCTGGATTCTCACACTAGCCATAGGATTTGTCAAAAAACCCAGCATCAAGTCATACTGGTCAAGGCACCCAGTTGTGGACACTCCCCTGGTTCTTTATATAATGACTAGAAAAATATAAACTTCTCCTGCGATTTCTGCATTTTAAAGACAACAGCATGGCCCTCCCAAAGGAACATCCAAACATCCAGGACATGATTGGCTGCACAAAAGCAGGTATTTTACTGAACCTCTGTGCAATTCTCTGAGGTGTACAAACTTACCCAAAACATCTCAATGCATGAGTATCGCCTGCTCTACAAGGGTAGGCTTATATTAAAGAAATATTTACCTCTGAAGCACTTATGGTGTGGCTTAAAAATATGCAAGTTATGTGAAAGTTCAACTGGATACACACAATACTTCCGTGTATATACTGGTAAAGACGTATATACTGACCCATCCAGATTGTCCTGCAACTCTCAATGTAACAGAAAAAATGGTTTGGGACTTGGTGCACCCTATGTTAAATTGTGGCTACAACTTGTACATGGACAATGTTTAAACTGGCTTGCCTTTATTCTAAGTCCTATATGCCAACAGCACTCTGGCATGTGGCACAATACGCCAATATAGAAAGGGCTTTTCAACAGAATTGACTGCACGAAAACAGGAATAAGGGGAAAACATCAGCAATGTGATGTGCAGAACTCCTAGCACAGACAAAAATGACGTTTATCTTTTGACGACCATCTATGATGAGTCAACAAAGGACATTACTGTCCATGGTCAGGGCACTCCTGTCAGAAAAATTCTATGAGTAATCATGGGTAGAGTTGGGAAAACTGATCAAATGATGCATTCATATAATGACACGAGAAAATCTATGCAAACACAAGGAGATGATGGACGGAGTGCTGAAACTTTTCAAACACTCACCCCCAGTCACAGATCTGGGTTGAATCCATCACCATTCTTTAGCTCACTTCACCACCTCAGTTCAGACCCAGATATATGCAAATCAGTCTTGACCCTGTGCCTCATGGGAACAGTCCAGCTGTTTGTACGCCCTAAGTTGGAAGGTGAAAACAAATGGTTTTGGCATGATTCTATTGCCCCAGGTGTGATACCAGCAAACAAAAGGCAGGCAACCTAAACAGGCATTTTGTTCTCAGTTGCTTTCCAAATTTTACTATACCCAGTTTATCACCTATGGGCACCACAAACCCACAGAAAACCCATACATATCTGGTATCCTCACACTCAGAACACCCAAGAGTCAATCCCTGGCAGGCATATGTTCCTCGGCATGGAAGATAGGAGACAATAACCTCATTTTGGAAAAATATTGCTGAAAATCATCTGTCAGATAACATGTTCAGAGTGTTCTCCCAGCCAGTCTATCAAGGCGTAAAAGGTCTAGTTCCTACCAAAATAAACCTTAGTGTGTGTACATGTTAAAATGTTTTGGTATGATTTCAAATGTCATGTGGTGATATTGGCACCAAAAGACAGTAAACCTACACCATAATTCACTCTCCAAATTAAAAAAAATGTACTACACCCAGTTAATTGCCTTTGGGGACCCCAAACTCACAGAAAACCCATACATATCTGGTATCTACACACTCAGAAGACCCAGGGGAACAACGTGAGGCAAGCCATAGCAGGTATAATTTTCTATGCATGGGAGGTAGGAGACAATAAAGGAATTAAAAAAAAATATTGCAGACAGTTTGTCAAACGTCACGTAGAGTGCATCTTGCCAGGCAGCCAAATAGGACGAAGGAGGTCTGGTTTGCACCACTAAATACCTAGGATTGTACAGAATTGAAAAGAATATAGATTTTAGATTGTCCTTATATTCTTAAACTGGATATCTGACACCAAAGAATAGCTAATCACAAACAGAGATTTTGCCACAATTTAGGGATCAGCGCTAATATTACATAATTGTTTGCCCGGATTGATTCTCTAGGAAAACCCACATGTATTTGGTATTTTCAGACTGCCAGACATTTAGGGCAATATTGCCTTACTTTGCATTCTGTGATTTATGCTTTTCCATTTGAGAAATTAAAAAAACACTGGTATCCCATGTGCCCTTGTCTCCGCCACGTCCAGGCTATGCCCAATGGATTTAACTGCACTGTTACCACCATGGTTGACCTTACTGATAGATGCATTAATAGAGTTAAGTTTAGGGGTTTGTTGGGAGTCATCTCACCATGAGGTATCAGGGCGCGCCTTCCCTACTTTCCCGGTTACACATTGTGTTGCTGTCCCCCTAGCCTTCGATATCCAGCGCACCCAGGTCACAACACTTACACTGATCATAAACTTTAAACACCTTCAATGTTAAGTTACTTAGCCTTACCGCTCGAGGCTTAAACAACCCCATAAAGTGAATTGCACGATCATTGCTTGAACAGATTACTGTGACATTTATCTTTTTAAGAGACTCCTCTTTTTTCTAAAGAGAGGCAGAGATTGATATCGCATTGGTTTCTAAACAACAGCTGTCCTTATGGCCACCTAAAAAACAAGGGAGTTCGATGACAAGATCAGTGAGGTCAAAGCGTTGTAATGGCTTATCATATAAGGATGTGGCTGAATATTTGACCGTAGCTCAAATATAATGCACACAATGAGGGCAAAGAACCGTTCCCACCGCTGGAAATTAAAGGCATCATGCTAATCCCAGATAGCACAGTACTGATTGGAAGGGGCATACATTTTGTGTTGAGCAATGAGACAGGTCGAGCCCCCGATTCCGACAGACTGGACTTTCACTATGTAAATGTAAATTGTAAATTGATACTTGTATAGCGCGCTACTCACCCGCAAGGGTCTCAAGGCGCTTGTACGAATACCGCTGTGGAACCCATCCTGGCTTTCCCTGTGAGGCGTCCACCAGGCATACTTAGCGTTGTGGGGGTCGTTGTGGAGATTAAGCAAGCTATTGCCCAAAGTTGCAGAGTGGGACTCCATGATTGGAATAGGCACCGAGGCGAGAATTATCAGGTCCATGGAATTTTTGAGCCCAAGACCCGCCGAGGCAGGGAATTGAACCCTGGTCCCGGGCTAGACCTCTGCATCAGGGTCTGCCGCTCTAACCATTGAGCCACACTTCTCTACTATAAAGCGATCAGCATGATTGCGGGAGAATGGCCTAGAAGATATCTGGAGGAACATGCCCACCCCACAGAGGGAATTACACCTAATTTTCAGCTTCACATAAAACATATGCCAGTATAGATTAATTCCCAGTCACACCTGCTATTCAAGCTATTGCAAGTAGCGTGGAAACAGAAGTTGGTCGTGGTCTGACCATGCACCGTTTTAAGAAATTGAATTATTATTTGCAGTGGGTGACTACCCACCTCAAGTAATAATCACAACCCTTGTCAGTGTGAAACTTCAAAATCACACAAAATTAATCTGAGTTCAAACCCCTGGAAGCTATGGCATAGAGCAGACAGGCTTAATTTAGGGCAATGTGTAAAGTATTTTTGCGGTACTAAAACAGCAAAATGCAAAATAATAAAAATCCCAAATGGAATTAGAAAAATAGAATAAAATGTAGTAAACAAAATTACAAAAATCCAATAAGGGAAGTAAGAAATATTATCTTTTTAAGTATAAATAGCGCAGAAAAGCACAAAACACCAATGTTTGTTAATGGTCACTTTAGATCGGGACGTTGAAGCAATTAGAAACTAAACGCAGTGGAGCACGGGTTGGATACACCAAGCATGATTCGTCAAAGATTTAAACTTCTGAATTAGGCTCTTAAATCTCAATCCAAAATAGTAGTATGGCCCAAAGGTAATGCCTCATGCCAGACTTTTTGTCTCAGGCACACCAATTCCTTTGCGCATGTGGTCAGTTTTAATGGTCGACCTTCCCTCCTCAGGCGACGCCAGCTTATCCTAACCAGGAGGCGGCTTCCCAGCCCAAGGCTAAGGATTTACCTTGCCTTCCCCCACTTAAATTGCTCAGGTGTTTCAATCTAAATTGTCACATCCTCCCTAAAAAATAAGACCCATTTATTTAATTTTCTTTGCGATATGTACCCAGATATAATTTTTCTAACCGAAACATGGCTCCATGATGGCTCCTCACCCGATATCATTTCTTCCCTCCCTGCTAACTTTGCTCTTACGGGGATTAATAGACCTCACAGAATAGGTGGTGGCATTGCCATTATTTACAAAAAGGATTATAAATGTAATGTTAAAGACCTTCAAATCCCTAACTGGGAGGCTCTCCATTTCTCTCTTCTAGTGTCCCCCAATTTCACCCTTTCAGGTGCCCTTATTTACCGTTGCCCGGGATGCCTAGTAACTGGTGTGCAGTCTTACCAGATTATTTGGCGCCACACATTTTACAGGCAGCTAATTTCACTCTGCTTGGAGACATTAATCTGCATCTTGAGGACCCAAAAAATAAGCTACACGTAACCCTTATAGAGGATTTGAGATCTCAATATCTTTCTTTTGAATTCTGCATTCACCCACATTGCGGGCCATCTTTTGGAATCTATGTATTCTAACCTCTCTTCCCTTTCTGCCTACCCCTCGCTCCAATTTAGCTGGACTAACCATTAGCAGTACCTTTCAACATTACAGTCCCTTTTTCTTCCTTTACATGGTCGACACAACAAACTACTAATAGGCATTGGACTAAACTGGACATGATGGAATTAAACAAACTACTTTTACATATCATCGCTGCTCTGGTTTCTACACCGGATACTGATCAAATCACAGTACATCACTGGCTCGAAAGACCCACGGATTCAATTCTGCCTCAATCATCTAAATCACAGGCCAGAATGTGTCCTCCGGCACCCTGGTATAATGACAGCCTTCGCTCTGAAAAAGGCCTGTAAATCCCTCGAAAGGATCTGGAGAAAACATTAGACAATCGAGGTGAAGGCTGAATATATAGAGGCCTTGAAAAAATATTATGCCTCCTGTAAATCTGCACGGGCAGGCTACTATACAGAATTAATTACCAACACTCATAATTGTCAAAAAACTTTGTTTAAAGTAGTAAAGGATCTGTCCGCAACCAGCACAGTCACACTGTACCCCTCCCTCTCTTTCCTATCAACAGTGTGACAAACCTGCATTGTTTTTTCTTAACAAAGCAGAGCTAATTCATCGGCAACTAGAAGCTGATGCTTCTATGTTTGTGACACCGTCAATTGACGTATCTCAACCACATCTAGGGGACGGTCAGTACACAGTTAAGTCAGACAAGCCCTTGGGAATCGTTACCTAGCCCCTTTTGGGCTCTTGCACAACTGCAAGCTTTACTGGCTACCATCAAGTCTGGCTCCCCGCTTGATCCCCTCCCACCATCAAAGCTTAGATAGCTTGAAAAGGCGGCCCTCACAGTAGTTTTGGATCTCCTTAATTCCTCCTTGATCACTGGTGTGGTACCTCAGAATTGGAAGCATGCTTTCATACTCCCTCTGCTCAAGAAGAAGGACCTTGACCCTCAGTGCTGGTCAAACTTTAGGCCAATTTCGCTTCTCTCTGTTTTATCCAAAAGTTTGGAAAAAATGTTAATACTCACGTCTCCTCTTTTGCTAATGCCCACAACTTGCTGCATTCATCCAAGTCTGGGTTCAAGGCGGGCCACAGCACTGAATCCACCCTACTTGGGAGTCACAGAATTTCTGAGGCAAGAACTTAACTCTGGTGGGACAGCCGCCCTTATCCTCCTGGATTTAAGTGTCGAATTCAATACAGTCTCACATTCCACTCTTTTGGATAGATTGGAGGCTGCAGGCATTGCCGGCAATGCCTTGGAGTGGTTATCTTCTTTTTTGAAAATATCAAACATTTCAGGTTTCATCTGCAAACAACACCTGTACCACTCTTACACTGACCTCTGGGGTTCCCCAGGGTTCTATTCTGAGCACTCTGCTTTTTAACATTTACTTATGCCCCTTGATGGAAGTGATTGAAGAGTCTGGTCTCACCGTATTTTCATATGCAGATGATTCTCAGATTATTTTCTCAATATCTGATGCTCAAAAAAAAAGATCCTTCCCCTCTCTGGCAAGGCCTGGCCAGCTCGCCCTCTGAATGAACAGAAATGCCCTCAAACTAAATGGCAATAAAACCAAAGCCCTGATCCTGGGAAACAGCCCTGAAGTTTTGGGAGTCAGCCACTGGCCAGTCATACTAGGCCTTTACCTGCACCAGTGAATAAGGTGAAGAATCTCAGTTTTATTATCGACAAAAATCCTTCCCGGACACTGCACGTATCCAAGCTCACAGCCTCCTGTTTTTCCATTCTGAAATGGCTCAAAAAATACTCTGGCTGATTCATCTAAGTTCTCAGGGAAGAGTGCTGCAGGCCTTGGTAACATTCAGATTGGACTATGGGAATGTACTTTGATTTGCCTTGATTCATCGGTTGCAGATCATCCAGAATGCGGCCGCCTGCCTTCTTTTCCGACTGCTGAGATAATTTTCTGTCTCTCCCTTGCTCCACTAACTGCACTGGCTGAGGGTTGACCAACGGATCAAATTCAAGGCTTTATGTTATATGTTTCGTACTAGACATGGCCTCGCTCCTTCCTATATCCAAGAGCTGGTGTCTCCATATCTCCTTAACCGAGCGCTGAGATCAGCTAACCTCACTCTAGGTTTCGTAGAGCTCGTCTTAAAGGGCGCTCCTCCGTTTTAGGTCCAAAACTCTGGAATTCTCTTCCGAATTCCCAGATCCTATAACTCATTGATTCATTTCCGTAAGAACCTAAAAACTATGCTCATCAACTGCCCTGACTGAGCCTTTGCCACCTTAGGTATTCGCCTTGCTGTGCCCCTGTTATTGTCTGCCAAAAACGCAGGGAGACCCTTTTGGGTAGCTAAGCTTCTTAAATAAATAAATAGTTGTACACTTCTAAAGGTCCAGAACCCCAGGGGAGGCACTTAGAGATTCACATGGTTGGTGTCAGGCAGAGGCCAACAGTAAGGTCCAATTGCCACTAGTCAGCTGGGTACTTCTGGAAAAAAAGGGTTCTCTGTAGCTTTTTGTACCCCAGTAGCTTGAACAGTAGGTCAGCCTCATGACCACTGGAGTCGATTTCTTTATCCTAGATACAAGAGGGTACAGATTCAGTTCTTGAGGGCTCCTATTAGGTCACAAACAATAAGTTCAGTCCTCTTCTGATCTTCCTAAGGTCCAGGAAGTTTTCTGAAGTGGGTGCCTGGAAAGGCCTCAAATTGGTCTGCCACTAGCTGGTGGGTGGGAATGACTCATGGACACACTCTTACCAATGGGGTAAATGCTACTGGGGCCAACCCTACCCGCTAACTTTGGGGGGTTTCAAGATTGCAAAAGTCTTCAGCCAAACTAAACTGGGCTATGTGGGTGGGATGTGGAGGGGGTGGGGGGTAGTGATCTTCGTGTCCACCCACATTTAACACTAAAATCTTGTTTTAGGCAGCCACTGTACTCACAAAAAACCCAGAGACAGTGGTTTGGTAGGACAAAGCAAAGTCCTTCAGCAACCAGACAATGAATCCACAAGAACTGTCTTGGCATCCTACTCAATCTCCTTTCAAGTGTGCCACAAGTGTTATGTGTGTGTATATGTGCAAGCAGGATTTGACATGCAGGAAAGATGTGACACTGTAGTGTCAAAAAGGTTGCCTAAAGCCCCCACACTGCATATTCTGTGTGGTTCAGGAGTCATTCAGGTCAGCTATTCATACCTACTCAATGCTAATTACTTGTTGGAAGAAGATAGGAAGCCAATGCACATTAGCCTCTAGTAACTTCAGACGGGGAAAAGCTAATGTTTTAAATGTTACTTTTTCTTAATATTTATTAGAAATCCAACTTCACCATTAAATAAGATTTTTAATAACTATTAAAAAATAGTAATAGCTGTTTTCCTAGCTGGTCCTGTTGTTTAGATACATTATTAGTATTTTAATTTGTACTCTAGTTTTCTGCATAGGAAAGCTAGGCCTAAGTACCAGTTAAATGTAAATGTACATGTAAATGTGTTTGAATGTATATAGCGCACTTCTACCCTGAGGTCTTGTAGCGCTGTATTCATACCGCTGTGGAGCCCTTCCTGGCATTCCTGTGAGATGTCCACTCCTGGGCACCCCCAAGGTGAAGCCAGGCATCCAAGCGCTGCTGGGGCCGCTGTGGAGATTAAGCAAACTATTGCCCAGAGTCACAGAGTGGGATCCATGATTAGACTAGGCACGAGGCGAGAATTATCAGGTCCGGGGAGATTGAGTCCAAGAGCCGCCGAGGCGGGAATTGAACCCTGGTCCCGGGCCAGACCTCTGCATCAGGGTCTGCCACTGTAACCATTGAGCCACGCTTCTCCACAGTTAACATTACATTCTTACATGTCCTACTTTAAAAGGCCAGGCACCCTTTCTTATGGTCTACAAGGCTTATATAGGGTGACTTATTACTATCTAAAAGGAAGGTTTTTCGCTGTCGAAAAGGGTTCATTTTGACAGGTTGCAGTGCATATTTTGCACGGTTAGAGTCATGTTACAGTGGTAGGCTGGAAGCCATGTTTGCACTGCCACTGTGGTGGATGGCACAATTAATGCCGCAGTCCACAAGTGGTATTTAACTTCCAGGCCCTGAGTACTCTTTCTACCATATATATGGACTTATTAAGCACATTAAATATACTAATTAGGAGTACGCCAAAAGGATCATAATAAAGGAGGGAGGTCGGCACAAGCACTTTGCTACTGGTTAGCATGGGTAAAGTGCACCTAGTTCTAAAGCAGCAAAAATATAGCGTCCAGAAAAGGTACAAAATCAGGGGTGACTATGCAGAAATGGTGAATTTCCTACAACAACATCTATTGTGTTACAGATCACTGGCAAGAGGGCAGCAAGGCCCTTTGAGGCCTAGAGATAATATAAAAGATACAAACAAAAAATAGATCTAGAAACAGTCATCAGAATGTACGTTCGATTGTCTCTATTAACGAGGACAGAACATGTGACCACTAATAAGTAAGATTTAAGTTGGACATCATTTGCAGAAATTAAAATTTTCCATTACTGAAATGTGTTAGGTTACCCAAACATAGGCAAAAATATTCCTTTAATGTTTATAAACATCAAATGAGAAACCTACCATGGAAAACAGAAACTTACTATGTAAGGTGTGTACTGATTTCAAAATGTGGGACTGAGTTTGGCCTCTGAATTCTAGAAATGACTTCACAGAGGACAGAACAGCTAACCTAAGTACCGGGATGGTTTTGTGTTTTCTGAAGCACAAGATCACTAGGTATTATTTGCAGGTTTGGTGACAAACATTTGGAATATGTTGCCACTAATTATTTGAAATGCTCTTTCCGTATTGTGTAGTCCCACCTCCTTAAAACGTTTTTGTGCTGAACAATGAGGCGGTTATTTGGGTGTTTTTATGGGATGCGCTGGTTGATTTGGTATTTCACCTGCTGTGCGCGCTAAAAGGCAATTTGATTTATAGTAAACACTATACAAAATTCAATACATAAAAACAGTTTATAAATAAATGCCATCAAGAAAGAAAATCGGGCTCTTACTGTTACAGATGATACAGTAAAGCCTGTATCAACAATGAAACCACATGTCAAAAGTGCAAAGAAAGAAGCATTCCAAATTACAACCCAACATAAAAACCTATTTACAATTTAGGACAGATATTTTCCGGTACATGTGCAAGCAATTACAATGTCACATTCACAGCAGGTTTTGAAAGCTTCAAGATGAAAAAGTAGCAATTTTCCTTGCATTTTTACTCTTTCAATTATTATGTTTTACTATTTGACCTGAATACATTTTTTTTCTTCCAAACTGGCTTTAGACGAGAGCATTGGTAAAACTGTCGAGCCTTTTTGGGTATTATACGAAAACCATAGCAAGCTAGGCGCTTTACATTCCTCATTCATGCAAAGATAGAGAAGCATAAACCTTATATTACATACCTGTAGAGTAGTCTTTTAAAGCCTTTTTCAGAAGATCTACCGACAGTCGAATGGACATAACCAAAGGTGAAACGTAGGTGCTGTCTTCCATGGCCTCCACTTCTTGTAGATGCTTTCCAGACCCAGACAGAAAAGCATTCTCTGGCTGCTTCATGGATGTTCTCAAAAATGTTTGCACAGCATCCTGTGTTACGGTCCTGCTTTGTGGTGTTGAAGATGTGATACTCTGATCTGTACCACTTTGTATTTGAAAGCACTGCAGCATATCAATGACATGTTCCTTCAAAGGTAAACATACAACACCTCTATCTAGAAGATCCACGGGAGGGGAACATTGAGAAACTAGGGAATAAGATGTAACCAAGTACTTCTCAAGGACTTCCGCAAGGCTGTAACACAACATGCAGGAGACAACAACGGGCAGCTCGAGGCAACCTTTTTGACCACGATAATGAGGAAAGGTCACATCTGTATGGTTTCCTGGAAGAAGTCTGTTGATTGGAAAATTATAGATTGTGGCTGAACGGTGCAAATTTGGAATGAGATTAAAGTCGTTGGTGGATACATGAACACAAAGAGTCCACCCATGGTCTAGGCTGTAATCTGTCAAATTTGTAAGGCGGCAAGTAATCATCAGAGAGTCTTGCAATAGCAAACGGATCCACGCTACCGTAACAGTGCATCCAAACTGCTGCCGGTGACTTTCGTTAGTTAGCATGGCACAGCTCAAGTTGATTACCTGGTTGAGGTGCGACAAAGATCTGTTTTTCTCTTGAATGGCATGCTTTAACCAAGACACTCTAGGGAGGGAAAGAAAATGTTAATTTGAGTCTTTTTTGGTTGTGACGATTCTCTGAACAGTTTCTGTCAGCATAAACTCACTGAGGAAATCAACACATTTTAATGGATATCACTTAGTAGGTGAGTGCAGGCAAGGGATACATTTATTTTGCACATTTTACATTTGAAACAACAATTTGCTTCTGAAAACTTTACATAACACATCTACTTAGCCACAACTACAGACTTAGCCGAATCTGAATTTGAAAAAATAAAAAAAACATTAGCAAAGCCATTAGAAAGGCTTTAATGTGACGTGCTACGGCATGTAATGACTGTGCATGAATAAGTGTGCTTCTATCCATTATCACATTAAAGACATGCCTCCTGGTTTGTCTGTGGGGGAGCAGGCAGTGTTGTGGAGGGTCATGTGTCTTGGGCAAAGTGAATGCAGGCCAGCGTTCTGGGTCAGAGTGTTGTTTCCTGGAATGGGGGAGAAGACAGCATTCTCACAAAGAGATGTCCTTGTCTTTTGGGTTGTAGTGCACTGTCTCATGATGGCAGGCAATGTATGAGGGTAATATGTGCTGGGAGAAGTTAAGGAGAATAGGGCTGTAGACAGTGTCCTGGAAGTAGAGCATGGTGTCAAAGAAGACGCAATTCACCACTGTCTGGCAGTGGATGCTATCCGAGGAAATATTAAAACAATAATGGATTGCTTTATATATACACCACATGCCTTAGATTAATACTTTAACATGTGATGTTTCAGTGTACTTTCTAGATGTAAAATAGTTCCCCAAAAATAGCTGTGTAAGCATTTTGTAGATGGTGGAATGATACACCTATGGGTGAGGTGAACCCACTAAATGTGTACTCCTCAAATTATTACATCAAACATTTGTCCACGGGTTAATGAAGCAGAGACGGTGTTACACGGGTTAATGAAGCAGAGACGGTGTTAACCTCAATTTCATGAGGCAATGTGTTCCGAGATAAGGCACCTCATTACATATTAAAATATAGTCAATTAAGTGAGTACCCACTAAAAGACTGAGTTTGAGATCAGAAATAACATTTGAAAGATATATTACAAAATTCAAAACCTACAGTATGGAAACAATAAGTTCTATGCCATGAAGGCTCTCAGAACAAAGAATTACAGAATAATGTGCAAATCAGAAACATTCTGAGTTGCTAGTGAGCTGCAAAATCATTAGGTAAACGAACAGCATCTCTAATAGCATTGGAAATCCATCAGGTTAGTTTTGGCTGAATCCCCAAATCAGGGGCTTGTATACAATTTTCTTTCATTGGAAATCAATAATCCTACAGACTCATCTTGGTGTAAAAAATAGTTACATTCTCAGCAAATCCGAGAACAGCTTTCTAAATTGTCATAATGCATTAGCATCTAAGCACTATCCAACTACATGAATATCGATTTGGCTCACTCTATGCTAATATCATCCGGAGATGGCAGGATAAACTAGTTAACATGAACAACAGTAAACCTTGGAGAAACATAGAAATAAAAGACATAAAACAACAAATTAGAAAGCTGCAACGTACCTGGCTCAAAACAAACGCCAAACAAGACATACTTCACCTACAGAAAATTAACAGATTATACAAGTCTACTATCAAAAAAGCTAAGAAAAGGTACTATTCAGACAGATTCAAAACGCTAAATATGCAAATAAAGAATTCTAAAAAATACTCAATGAATTTGGCAAACCAAATTGCCTAGAAGGAACGCATCCTGTTCCTTCCGAATAAGGTCCACCGACAACCACCATATCTTCAGAAAACGACTCAAGATTTGGCTCTTCCCCACATAAGCACCATACGCAAACAGAAATTTACAGCACATCCCTCTGTATACAAGCATTTTTTTCACTATAGATATGTGCCTATCTTTGTGCTGTTGAGAGAAAAAATTATAACAATAAATAAATAAAAATCATCTTTGGTCTACATGTACATACTTCCCATTGTGCATCTATGTACCTTCCATGTACTTGGATCTGTGTGTCTGTTACTTTTCTCCTGAAAATGCATATCTAATGCACTACCCTATTTCTCATCCTGTGCCTCTATCAATATCTTTAATCTACATACACTTACCTCCTTTTTGTATCGATATACTTTCAATGTAATTATGGATCTATACATTTATCACTTTCTTCTAATTTAGCATTTCCAATGCGCTACCCTATTTCTCAGCTTATACTTTGCTCAATATATCTTCTAGCCCAACCTTCTGACTCATCGCAAACTTTTTCTACTACTCCTTCCAATGCACTACCCTATCTCTCATCCTATACATCTATCAATATATCCTCTACATCCACTCTCTCATTTATCCCAAACCCCATACCACTACTATGATTGCCAAAATAACCCTTTCTAGACTCTCTCCTACTCTATTCCTCCTTCCATCATCTGACACCTTTTTACTATACTGATCCCCTAAAACAAACCTTTCTAAACTCTTTCCTCTGAGTCCTCCACTCCAAAACTCCTTTTTATTCATCCAAAAGCCTCCTCCTATTGCTAAGACCTAAAAAAAAAAACGTTCACTCTTTTATCCCTCCACTATCCTTTTAAATCGAAATTAACAGACTAACATGTTCACTTCTCAAATTGCATATTAAACTATACTAATATACTACCCAAATAACTGAATAACATATCCACTACTCAAATTACTTCATATGTTTTTTTTTTTTTTACTATGCTAATTTTCAACAGTATTCCTTTATGGGTTCCCGAGTGGCGTTCTACTCGCCAGAAAAGCGATTCACCACCCATCAGGGGTAACAAGTGCTATATGAATGCAAATCTTTCTTCCCATTTTATCCCTCCACTATCCTTCTCACTCCAAGTAACTGACTAATATCCACCACTGAAATTACTTCATATTTCACCATATTAATTCACCAATAATCCTTTGTAGGCTTCCTGAATAGCGTGCGTCAACAAGCGCTATATAAATACAAACGTTTGTCTTCCTCTATCCTTCTGCTATCATTCCAAATCCAAATAACTGACTAACCTATCCACCACTTAAAATATACTTGCATGTTTCACTATACTAATTTAACACGAACCCTCTATGGGTCCCGGAGTAGCGTGCTACTCGCTGAAAAAGCGCTTTGACGCCATGTCAGGGGTAGTAAGCGCTATATAAATGCAATTACAATACAATAGTGAGGTAGCTGAAAGTCCTTGGGGGGGGGGAAACATAAAAGAACATTCTCAGGTTCACAGCACACTTAAAGGGTCCTGATGGTAGGAGATCTCGACAGAAATTAATCCTGCAGCTCACCTCACAAAGTGAGAAGCAAAGGGAAGAAGAAAAATAAAGGCAAGAAGAAAACATGCATGAATACCTTAAACCTTTGACAATTCCCAAATGAACAGCTAGGGGAAAAACTAAGCCAGCTGCTACTCTTCATAACACCTACATTAACGACCGATGAGATTGTAAACAATAGCCTGCAAAGTGGCAGCAAGTCAAACAACTCCGAAGACCGACAGCCTGTGTCTTGACAACATGCCTAGTTTTATACAAGACAAATAATCACTTACATTTTAAAGAATGTGCTGCAATAAGAGCTGAATTCTCCATTATGAACATGACTAACAAAACCCCAGCAAATGTTGCTTCAGTGTTTGACACCCAGCTATATCTTTGGTCAAGGAGCAGGGCTCCTTCCTCTCCACTAGTGACATTTCTTAGGTTTTAAAGGTAAGTGTAAAAGAAAACAGACAATAAGGATAGCTCATAGACGTCTAACACATGTTGAATCCAAAATAGCCAGTTAGCATAAAAAATAAAGTTAAGGGCAGATCGCAATGTCAACGGACCAGAGCTTCATTCCCTCGTCAGCTAAAATCCATATATTTCAGTGCCTCATTTATATCGATTTTCTCAACGCAAAAGAATGGTGAGAACAAAATTAGGTATACTTTAGGTATTTAGGTATAGTAGAAGCTACAGATGGGCACCATTGAGCAAGTTGGTGAGCTCTTCTCCTTGGATGAATATGAGAATGCATTGAAAACTAGATATAATAAGCTTGGATAAAATGGCTGAATTTACTCATTTCTGCAGTTCTCGCGTTGTTGAGTAAACTTCAGAATGAGAATATGCTTACTGGAAATGTGAGGCTGAAATGTGCAATGTACAAAATGGAATAACAAAATGGCAGTGCATTTTAAATGTGTGTAAATGTGCAACAATGCTAAGGCTTTGATGCACTTTTTATCAGCTAGAAGAATAAAATTGCAATTGTTAATTCAAAATATACGAAATTTTGCATTCTCATAAAAGTTAGTCAATGTTAGAACAAATTAAAGTATGACAAATATTGTTTCAAATACTATGAAGTTTTAAAACCTCAAAACATCTAGCAAATTTCAAATATATTTTCACGCTGAATTACCAAAAGCATCCCACTCCTGAGAATCTAGTATCCCTGCAAACATGTTAAAGGATATATATCCCCGTCCTTCTCATACATTGCTCATGGAGCAAGAATTAGTCTTGATTCCTCTACTTGATGGAGAGAACAAGAACAGTCACACCTACCTTGTCCTTGAATTGATCTCTGTCCAATTAATAAGCTTAAAGATGCAAAATCTGAAGATCATGGTCTGCATTATACACAGGGCGAATTGTGCCAGTTAGCTTCATGGCACACCTTTCAAAAGGTGCACCATAGGACCACCTTTCACTTCTCCAGAGAGCTGCCCTCAGGGGGCCCAATGACAGTGCACAACCTCTTGTGGTGCACTGTCAGCGCACCTCTTAACTGCTTGCTTATCTCTGCGCCTGTAATAGGGCGGGGGCCCAGAGGTAATAGGATTGCCTCTTTAATGCAAATGATGGAACGCCCACTCAAGACAGCGTAAGCGATACAAGTGCACCAGCACGACCAGTATTACAGGAGGGGTACACAAGGATCTCCTACCCTTTCTGTAAAACCAGAGTGTCCCAGAAGTGCACAAAGTGGGAGCACACACCTGATGCTAAACAGCTAAAGACGTGGTTATTTGACCAATAGCCTTGTATATCTTCTTTACCCCAGTTGCTGATCCATCCCTTAACTAGCGCCGAGACGCCCACGGGTATTCGCCGCGCTCTACAAATGTCAATAAATAAATAAATGCGTTCCTAAGGGCACTATGCATTATACGCATTCAGATCTGGTGCAATGAATAGGCACATAAAAAACTCACCAGGCAATCCGTATTACTGCTAATGGTAGCTTGGCCTCTACTACCTAAAGACTGTGGAAGAAAACCACTCAAGCAACAGGGGCTCAATCATTTGTTAAAGTCAGTTGTAGTCACCAAGGTTTGTCGATTCATGAATCAATTTTGGTGGATATGGGATTATCAGTTTGGGTGTTGAGTTGTACTGGTCAAGGTCTGGCGCCGGCGTGTTTATATAAAAACAGAAGATACATCCGATAAAGGACTGTGTTCTTTCCACACATTACGCCTGTCCATTCCTGACACACAGATTATGTGTAATCTTTTTTAATGTATTTAATCAGTAATGTTGAACTCTCGAGTTTGTTACACTTCTGAGTCAGCAACGAATTGCTCTCAATGCTCTGAAAAAAAACCACCAATAGCATTTTCTCACTTTAAAATGCAAAAGACAGTCAAAGATGGAGAATAAAACTTAGACCCCGAGATTGTCAGTGTTCTGAATACCCAAACCTATTATTACTTACTGATTTACAAAAGACAAGAACAGCAAGGCTTGGAAAACTTGGAGAATATTATCCGATCCACATCCACAACTGTAATCCAAAATCCTAGGATAACTGGCAACCATTTGCCTGCCCTCCTCTAACTCACTAGAAGAGGTTAGTTATGAAACAGGATTATCAGATTTTCCAAACCAAAAAAAGTGGATGCAGTGGCTATGAGAAGTAATTGTATTTTTCTTTAGTCCAGTATCAAAACATGAAGGCCTCAATCAGCCAACAGGAACTCTAATTTCCCCTTATTCTTACTTTAATGTACTTACTTTGTAAAACTGTACTACGGTTATTTTGACCATATAAGCATTTGAACAGAATCTAACATTTCATTTATATTATAACAAATAAAAAATATACAGTCATCCTATGACAATGTATACTGAATACATAATGTAACCTGCGGAAATCTACATTGCAATCAATCCTGAGAACACAATCTGCATTTAGGTGCATATGCAGTGCATAGATTCAATTTACAATATCTGGATATTTTTCCGCTCTTGCTCTATCTCTCAGATGAACTAATCAAACGAAAATATCTATGTTTGTATAAGGTGATTGTATCAGTCAAGAATGGGGCTATTCATCTCATCACTGGTTACATTAAAGTGCTTGTACAATATAATAAGCAATTTACAATGCCTTATTTCATTAACCCCTTCGACGCTCATGACGAGCTCAGCACGTCATGAGGTACACCTCTCGTACACTCATGACGAGCTGAGCTTGTCATGAACCGCGGGTTTTTAAAAACTTCAGCGCACTGCGGAAATCTGCACCGCACGCAAGGTGTTAATAAAAAGTTAATATATTCAAAATTTACTTCAATCAAAGAGAGGGCTAAAAAACATTGTTGTTGGCCATGGGTACTCATAGTACGGCCCGCGGGCCGCCAGCGGCCCCGGCAAGCCTTCCCTGGCGGCCCACGGACCTTGCACACATCAGACCCATGTTTTAAAAAATAATTTTTAAAGAGTGTCTGCAACCGGAGCTCGACTCTGAGAGACTCTGCTGCTCTGTGGAGGCGGGGTGATTTATTCCAGCGATAGTCAGCATGGAGATGCAGGGTCCCTAAGAGGTGAAATGGCACAAAGCCTCATTAACATGCAAATGGTATTTTAAAGACCTGTGAAGTGCTCGGATGCGGCTGTGTGTGTGTGCCCGGGAAGCTGTCTCAGCCGGGCGGACACAAAGGCAGGGTGAGATGACAGAGGGAGGTAGAGGGAGGGAGACCGAGGGAGAGGAAGAGAAAGGGAGGGAGAGGGAGACCGAGAAATGGAGACTGAGAAACGGAGACAGACAGAGGGAGGGAGACAAACAGAGGGAAGAGGGAGACAGAGGGAGGGAGACAGAGGGAGGGAGGCTGAGGGAGGGAGACAGAGGGAGGGAGACAGAGGGAGGGAGACAGAGGGAGGGAGGTGGAGGGAGGCGGAGTGAGGGAGGCGGAGTGAGGGAGGTGGGGGAGGGAGCAGAAGTGAGAGAGGAGGGAAGGGGAGTAAGGAAGTGAGGGATGGGGAGGGAGGGAGTGAGGGAAGTGAGGGAGGCAGGGGGAGGGAAGCAGAAGTGAGGGAGTGAGGGAAGGTGAGTGAGGGAAGGGGAGTAAGGGAGTGAGGAAGGGGAGTGAGGGAGGGACTGAAGGGAGGGAGGGACTGAAGGGAGTGAGGGAGGGAGTGAGGGAGGTGGAGAGAGGGAGGTGGAAGTGAGGGAGTGAGGGAAGGGGAGTGAGGGAGGGAATGAGGGAAGGGGAGTGAGGGAAGGGGAGTGAGGGAAGGGGGAGCAGGGTAGGGGAGTGAGGGAAGCCCAGCGAGGGAGGGAGTGAGGGAAGGGGAGTAAGGTAGGGAGTGGGGGAGGGGGAGTGAGGGTGAGGGAAGGGGAGTGAGAGAAGGGGAGTGAAGGAGGGAGAGAGAGGGAAGGAGAGAGAGGGAGACTGGGGTGGAAGTCAGTTATCTATAAGGTACGCCCTTATAAAATGAATTTGTATATGCCTGGGTATTTTACATTTCACTCCCTACATTGTGTTAAAGAGCTGCTCAAATTCGACTTGGATGCTAGAGGAACTGGGTAAGGATAATCTGTAGAATTTCTGCAGATTCAGAACCCCTGAAGTCTCCCCTAGTTGCACAGGGGGTGGGGGTCCTGTAGAATTTAGGGAAATACTTATAAAATAGGGTTTTGTAAGCCCTGGTGCTAGAAAAGTGGCCCCAGTCATTTCCCCATTGCAAACCCCATGACCCAAAGGTTAAGATGGTAGGAAGTTATTGATTAATAAATATTGATAGGAGAGGACTAGCCGAACCATTCAACGACTTCCCAGAATGGTAGTAGTAAATCCAACAATATTATATTGTTGAATTTCTCCTAAAGTGTACATACAAGAAGTTATGATACTTTCTTGTTTGTAAGTCCAGATTCAGCCTTTCAGTGGTCTGCCCTGATTGGTCAGAGTTAAGTGGATTAGCCAGGCTGCTGGAAGGGCAGTGTGCTGGTCTATAAGAATGCCAGGCCAGGAGGTGGCGTCGTAAACTATGCTCTTCAAAGGCAGAGGGGAGGCCTGGGTTTCAGCTCCACTCTGACAATCTTGACCCAGAGTCAGGGCTAGGCTTAAGGAAGGTATGTGCAGATGGTAGGGGGAGAGTCCATGGAAATAAGCCATCCCAGAGGGTGTGTTTAGGCAGCTCTTACCTCCTTGCTGGAAAATCAGCCATTTTGGATTTGGAAGAATGATGCACTCTGGGACAAACTAATGCCACACTCTACAGGATGTGGTCATAACTAGGAGGAGTTGGCCTGCTCTCATTGGTCAGCAGTGACCTGGTGCTTGACCCAGAGAATTTTGAATAAGTATATGAGGGCACAGCCCTCCAGATCTACTTCTTGAAACTTACTGAAGCAAGAAGTGCCCTGCTGAAAAGATTTTGCTGTGCAAGGAACCCTAAGGCCTGACCTCTGAAGACTGCACCAAGTGAAACTGCAGCCCTGTGGATTACCTTGCTTCCAAAGGACTCAATAGTTGAACTCCCTGCAAGCTGCAGGTTAACAGAGCTCACCTGGACAGCCCCACAAAGACTTCAAAGCCTGGAGTATCAGTGGATGTGTAAGGGTTTTGTTCAAGTGGATTGCGGAATTGAAGTTTCACACTTTCAAGGACCCTCTTGGAGATTCCAGAACCTTGGACTGCGTGTTGGATACTTTGGGACCCGCAACCAGAACTCCAGGAAGGTGTTCTAACTGGACCCCGTTTGCTGAAGAAGGCGGCCCACCGCAGAGGTGAGAAAATTCTTCAGAACAATTTATAAAGGTATGTCCTTGACAGAGAAAACAAAATGACTAAAAGGGGCACTGTTAGTTTCTAAGCACTAGAAAGTGACTAATCTTTAAAAATTCATATCTCTGGTTTCCTACAGTGGATTTTTTTCGTTTTGGTGTCATTTAAAAGATAAAAACATTACCTATTTTTATAAATTGGTGTGGGATTTTTATTTTGTGTTGTGTCTTAATTATTCACTGAAATGGTGTTTTTATATGCTTTACATACCTGTCTTTGAAGTTAAGCCTGTCTGCTCGCAGCCACGTTACCAAGGGTTGAGCATGGGAATAATTTTCTAAGACCTATGCTTAGTCCTATCATGTGTTAGTAGCCTTATTGCCAGTGGCAGACCTACATTTGCCCCTACCAATAACCCACTTTCCAACAGGGGGAGAGAGGGAGAGGGAAGGAGAGAGAGGGGGAGAGAGAGAGAGAGGGAGGGAGTGAGACAGTCAGAGTGAGGGAGAGTGAGGGCGAGAGAGGGAGAGAGAGAGAGGGGGAGAGAGAGGGAGTGAGACAGGGTGAGAAAGAGAGAGAGGGGGATGGAGGGAGGGAGACAGAGAGATAGAGGGAGGGAGACAGAGAGAGAGAGGGATAGAGGGAGGGAGACAGAGAGAGAGAGAGAAAGAGAAATGTGAGGATGCCGGGTCTGGTGGCTCAGTGGACAAATGTGTCTGCTGCAGGGACCTGCGTCCAACCTCATGGTCCCCCACTGACCCCGCCCCCACCGGTGCGGCCCTCGGACACAAACAGCACTGTAAATTTGGCCCCGAGAGAAAGTTTGTGAGTACCCATGTTGTAGACCCTTAGACAGCAATTCTACTTCTTAGTAGTCCTGCCCGCCAAAGTAATGTACACCATGATTATGATACATTGTTAAAATAATACTAAAATACACGTACAATTCATATCAAATTCCTTCAATTAAAAAGGGGTGTACACAGATTTAATCGCCATCTTTGGGGGACATTTTTAGGAAAACTCTACGAGTACAACACATAGAGAATAAAAAGCCTGCCTCCGAAAATGCAATGGGGAGACTAGCATCACATTTCAGTAACCTAAAAGCCTCTGAACATTTCCTAGTTCCAAACTTTCTGCATATCTGGATCAGCCAAAGTTTTCTTGCTTTCTTATAGCCAGTGCAAAAAAACATGTGGTAATCAGATTCTTCTGTGCCATTGCAGGCCGGGCAACCTAATATTTGTTGGCCCGCCCATTTATTCGTAAATTTAACAAGAAGGGGTGGTGATGGACAGAGTTTCTGAATTAAGCAGAATACTCTCACCCAGTCAAGAGATCAGGGCTAGATCCAACACCGTTTTTAGCTCACTGCACCATCCCAGCTCAGAACCTGGCTATATGCAAATTAGTCTGTTCCTGTCCCAGTCCATGATGGGAACAGGGTAAACCAAACTACCAAGCAAATTCTTACACTGGGAAGGAAACAAGCTTCCGGGGACCGGTTTCTGGCATTTCAGCCGTCGTCGGCCCGGCTTGCTTGAATCCTGATGGTGCGATGAGCAAGGGACCACATCTGAGTATACCCTTCCACGCTTATGGTGGACAAAATATTTAACAACAAGGGGTGGTGATGGACAGAGTTTCTGAATTAAGCAGAATACTCTCACCCAGTCAAGAGATCAGGGCTAGATCCAACACCGTTTTTTAGCTCACTGCACCATCCCAGCTCAGAACCTGGCTATATGCAAATTACTCTGTTCCTGTCCCAGTGCATGATGGGAACAGGGCAAACCAAACTACCAAGCCAATTCTTACACTGGGAAGGAAACAAGCTTCAGGGGACCGGTTTCTGGCATTTCAGCCGTCGTCGGCCCGGCTTGCTTGAATGCTGATGGTGCAATGAGCAAGGGACTCACATATGAGTATATCCTTCCACGCTTATGGTGGACAAAATATTTAACAACAAGGGGTGGTGATGGACAGAGTTTCTGAATTAAGCAGAATACTCTCACCCAGTCAAGAGATCAGGGCTAGATCCAACACCGTTTTTTAGCTCACTGCACCATCAGGATTCAAGCAAGCCGGGCCGACGACGGCTGAAATGCCAGAAACCGGTCCCCGGAAGCTTGTCTCCTTTCTGGTGAAGAATTGGCTTGGTAGTTTAGTCTGCCTTGTTCCCATGATGCACTGGGCCAGGGACAGACTGATTTGCATATAGCCGGGTTCTGAGCTGGGATGGTGCAGTGAGCTAAATAACGGTGATGGATCAAGCCCTGATCTTTGGACTGGGTAAGAGTGGTCTGCTTAATTCAGACACTCTGTTCATCACCACCCCCTTTTCTGAATCGTTTTTGACCACTATAGGTGTGGCAGGGTATACTCAGACATGAGTTCCTTGCTCACTGCACCATCAGGATTCAAGCAAGCCGGGCCGACGACGGCTGAAATGCCAGAAACCGGTCCCCGGAAGCTTGTCTCCTTTCTGGTGAAGAATTGGCTTGGTAGTTAAGTCTGCCCTGTTCCCATGATGCACTGGGCCAGGGACAGACTGATTTGCATATAGCCGGGTTCTGAGCTGGGATGGTGCAGTGAGCTAAATAACGGTGATGGATCAAGCCCTGATCTTTGGACTGGGTAAGAGTGGTCTGCTTAATTCAGACACTCTGTTCATCACCACCCCCTTTTCTGAATCATTTTTGGCCACTATAGGTGTGGCAGGGTATACTCAGACATGAGTCCCTTGCTCACTGCACCATCAGGATTCAAGCAAGCCGGGCCGACGACGGCTGAAATGCCAGAAACCGGCCCCGGAAGCTTGTCTCCTTTCTGGTGAAGAACTGTCTTGGTAGTTTAGTCTGCCCTGTTCCCATGATGCACTGGGCCAGGGACAGACTGATTTGCATATAGCCGGGTTCTGAGCTGGGATGGTGCAGTGAGCTAAATAATGGTGATGGATCAAGCCCTGATCTTTGGACTGGGTAAGAGTGGTCTGCTTAATTCGGGCACTCTGTTCATCACCACCCCCTTTTCCAAATTGTTTTTGGCCACTATAGGTGTGGCAGGGAATACTCAGACATGAGTCCCTTGCTCACTGCACCATCAGGATTCAAGCAAGCCGGGCCGACGACGGCTGAAATGCCAGAAACCGGTTTCCTGGAAGCTTGTCTCCTTTCTGGTGAAGAATTGGCTTGGTAGTTTAGTCTGCCCTGTTCCCATGATGCACTGGGCCAGGGACAGACTGATTTGCATATAGCCGGGTTCTGAGCTGGGATGGTGCAGTGAGCTAAATAACGGTGATGGATCAAGCCCTGATCTTTGGACTGGGTAAGAGTGGTCTGCTTAATTCAGACACTCTGTTCATCACCACCCCCTTTTCTGAATCGTTTTTGGCCACTATAGGTGTGGCAGGGTATACTCAGACATGAGTCCCTTGCTCACTGCACCATCAGGATTCAAGCAAGCCGGGCCGACGACGGCTGAAATGCCAGAAACCGGTCCCCGGAAGCTTGTCTCCTTTCTGGTGAAGAATTGGCTTGGTAGTTTAGTCTGCTCTGTTCCCATGATGCACTGGGCCAGGGACAGACTGATTTGCATATAGCCGGGTTCTGAGCTGGGATGGTGCAGTGAGCTAAATAACGGTGATGGATCAAGCCCTGATCTTTGGACTGGATAAGAGTGGTCTGCTTAATTCAGACACTCTGTTCATCACCACCCCCTTTTCTGAATCATTTTTGGCCACTATAGGTGTGGCAGGGTATACTCAGACATGAGTCCCTTGCTCACTGCACCATCAGGATTCAAGCAAGCCGGGCCGACGACGGCTGAAATGCCAGAAACCGGTCCCCGGAAGCTTGTCTCCTTTCTGGTGAAGAATTGGCTTGGTAGTTTAGTCTGCCCTGTTCCCATGATGCACTGGGCCAGGGACAGACTGATTTGCATATAGCCGGGATCTGAGTTGGGATGGTGCAGTGAGCTAAATAACGGTGATGGATCAAGCCCTGATCTTTGGACTGGGTAAGAGTGGTCTGCTTAATTCAGACACTCTGTTTATCACCACCCCCTTTTCTGAATCATTTATTCGTAAAAGCACGCAGTGGCAATACCCTGTGCCTAAATTGTAAATAGAGCTTCCTTGTGGCAGCCGGCTTGATGTCATTAAGTGCCGGATCTAGTATGTACTGCTCTTTCATTTCCATGAAGGCTACAGTAAGGTTTCCTATTGTGTGGTTCCCCTGTAGTGGGGCCAGTTTATACTCCCAGTAGCAAACCTTTAACTCTTTCCTTGACACTGTGGTCGTTTCTGAATTTTCCCAAAGATTACTGTGACCCATGAGCGTGAGGGTGTTTCTGACATAGGGAAGCCATGGTAGTCTCCCCACCCCAGGTAGATTCATCACCTCTCTTAGTTCTTCTTTGTACTCAAACAATTCTGGAATAACCCACAAGCATCTCCAGAATAAGAGGGGTCTCAGAGAAACTTCTTCGTCAATTGACCTGACCCCCAGATCTAATCTTAACGGTATAAGTGGGTTACTACGGGGGAGACCAAATAATTGTCTAACAAAGGAGTTTGCACTTGTTTTAGGCTATCAGTTCGACTGTGGCCCCACATTTCTGCTCCAAATAGAGCAGCACCTCTTGCTTGTACCTTGTAAATTTCTAATACTGGGCCCACCGGTTTATAGCTAGAGTTTCAGAACACCTGTTGTTTGCGCTAACTTCAGGCTGGATTTTTTAATTTGTACCCCCAGTCCATTTTTTCGGTGATTGTAATGCTGATAGAATCAAAGACCGATAACATCTCTAGGGGTCTGCCGTCTAAACATGGGTTTGGTCGGGTACTTTTGGCGGAGTTAAATACCATACATTTTGTTTTTTGCAGGTTAATCTCAAGCCCCCTTTCCTTACAGAAGGCCTCAAATTTATTTAGGACCCTCTGTATACCCATTGGAGATTTTGATAATAGCAAAGTATCGTCGGCAAACATCATGGCCAGGATGTTACGTGCTGCCAGCCTGGGTGCAACTAAATTCTTCTCAGTATTTAAAACAACAACTAACCCGTTTATAAAAAGACAAAAAAGTGTTTGGGCAAGGACGCAACCCTGGTGTACTCCTCTACCTACAGGGATGGGTGTGGTGAGTTCCCGTGTTTGCCAAATCTTATTTGCGCGTAGTTTCCTTCATTTAGCCGCCTCATGATCTGACACAAATATAACGGGACCCCCATCTGTAGCAGGACTGCCCACAACTTATCTCTTGGGACCAGATCGAATGCAGATTTCAGATCTACAAAAATTAGATAGAGGCTGCCAACCTCTATACACCCGGTCTTCCAGTGTAATAATTGTAGCCTGAAGATCTGGTCCAATGTGGACTTTTTTTCTCAGAACCCTGCTTGGAAAGGGATAAGAACTTTATATGTTCCTCCATCCAACTCTGCAGGCGGTATAGCAACACATGTGCAAAGATTTTTGTCTAATGTCAATAAGGCTGATGGGCCTATAATTTGTGGGTGAATCGGGGATCCCTTTTTATAACTATTATTATTTTAGCCCCGGCCCAACTAGTAGGAATTGCCATGCCTTGCATGACAGCATTAAATAAAATTCAAAAATATGGAGCCCAAATAGTAGGCTCACTACGGAACAAATTCCCGGGAATCTTGCCTAACCTGGAGATTCCCAGGTGCCTTACCGGGTGCAATTTGACTTAAAGCACCGGTTACCTCTGTGAGAGTTATCATCAGGTATCATCCGCCGCTCTAGGGGTGATCATAGGTACATTGGAGAAATCGGTCTGTGGGGAGTGACATGCATTGTCCACAGGGCACAAGTCCTATAAAAAGAAGTGGGGGGACTGACAATATGTAAATGACCTTATGACGTCACATGCTCAACGTTTCCCGGTGTCTGAAAATTACACCGGGACACGTTCAGCTTATTTCTGTGGGGCCCAGCTTCTTGGCAGGGGGGATGGCATCCACCCTGTGAAAAGAGTGGGGGGGGCGCCAACCATCCACGTGTACCCCCGACTCGAGCCCTGGTTGTCCACTAAAATGACCTCCAGCTTTGCTCTCGAGTAAAGAGACTCAAAATGGACCTTCCACACATTTGCCCCTAAGTTTGGCTCTACTGCTGGCTTTCCTTCAGAGCTACCCGTGATAATCACATTCCAAAATGTCGTCATGTCACGGGTGCCAAAGGAGCTTCTAAGAGTTTCCCACTTGTCACTTTCCCACCCTTTTTCTTGCCCCATCAAAATTAGTTTGATAGGCCGCTCTATTGGTTTTAATCAAAGGTTTATCATTAGCCTTAATGGCAGAAAACAAAGCTATTTTAGCCTTTCAACATCTTTCCTTATACCAAGGATGGCAGGGTGTCCTATTATTTCTAACTTTTTTGATTGGGAAGAAGAAATCAACCATAGTGGCCGATAACCTAGTGTGAATTAGGGCGACCTTCAATAAAAACAATTTGGGTGCTGTCAGCTGAGACAGATTGAATAGAATCCATGAGAATCGGAATAACAGTTTGGTGCAGGGCGCCTAACTTTTCTTGGGGTTGACATAGTCCCGCCCATTCGACTCTCTTCCTACAATTGGTGAGAGTCAATCTGCCATCAGCTGGTGTAGCCAAGTCTGTGATACTCCCAGGGATTAATGTGAGCAGGTCTAAATCTAGGGCATTATGGTAACTATCGTGACGTGGCTCGATAAGTCTAAAAGGCAATATATGCCCAAATACGAAGGGAGGAAAGAGGAAGGTACAATAAGGGAACATTCAGAAACATACATACATATATGAGATAACCATTAAGGATTCCAATCGGGCAAGGAATTTGAGAAACGAAAGAGGCTACAATTTACAATTAACAGACACTGTAAAAAGAGTTTGGAAAGCAGCAGTCTATACTAAATTGGCAGCCCGAGCAGCAAAAACATTTGGTAGGTATGTTAGCAGCTGAGGGTTTGTGTAGATGTTAAACCAGTGACGGAGATTTGGAGTACATTCAATATTTCTCTGGAACATTTCAGAGTAGGCTACGGTCTAGCTGAATTTTGCACATTTTAAATAATGTTGGGATTTGTCTGTGTGGCTTGCACCCGGTGGGACATTTGGGCCAACCTGTTTTGCAACTGAACAGTCTATCTCCCATTACAAATTCTACATACTCCTCTTTTGTCCCCTACCCCCTCCACCTCCACCTCGTGCTACTAACTTGCACTGTCTACAGGGCAGACCAACGCTGCAGTTATGTTGCTGACCTGGAATAATATTGTTTAGAAAAAATCGAATTAAAGGTTGATGACACAGCGCCGATGAATGGTTATGGGGTATTAAAGCCTGTACTGAAGGGGTTAAATGCGTGCATGGAGCTGCATGCATTGCGAGGCAGCAGCCGTTGTAATGCACTCTGTCCCCGCGCCCTTCTCTCTTTTTATTATTATTAGCTTGGATTTTTACTGAGTATCACCAGATGCAGTCCACGAGAACAAACAACACATAAAAGGCAATCAAACCCAGGAGCATAAAGACAAGACTACAGTAATAATATACATCCGTGGTTCAAAGGCCCTAGTGTCTGAATGTGCGTTTAGACGCACAGCTGATGCCTCCAATCACTGCGCAGAGACGAGGCACTTGTCAACATCCCTGCTTAAGTACGTACCAGTCGCTTACATTACGCGGAAACCGCAGGCTGCTTAGGCAAACACGTAAAATAAATGCAAAGCAAGCACTCTGCGTTCTGCCTGCTACCTTTTAATGGGGCCCGATAAATCCCCGCGGGAGTCGGTGCCGAGTTAGTTTTACACTTCTAAATATTAATTCCAGCCGAAGAGCAGCTCTGCGGTTTCGCTACTCACCTCTCGGAGACAGTGCCAATCCGAGACAGCAGCTCTTTCATCTTCGGGCCCTCCTTGGCCGTGGCGGCGCGCGGAGGCCGGGGCCTGTCGACGCCCCGGCTCAGGCGGCAGCCCATCAATCTGCCTCTCGCGGACAGCAGCAGCAGCTCCGCGTCCCCTGCACGGCGAACAAACCACAAAGGAGAGAGGGCTTTTAACGCTAATGATGCACTGGAGCAGCCTCCAATTAATGGCAATCTGCCACGGCGCTGTGCCTACGGTTACTTTTTCATAGGTTAAAAAAGACAGACAAACGGTTAACATCCATGACGCTCTGTCTGAAGTAAACGCGGCCTGTGAGTGACCTAGCGGATGTTGAAAGGGCAGCACGTGCAAATAACTTCAGCAAAAACACAGGCGCTAAAACAGAATAGCTTCTCTATTAAATGACATCGCAAGTGGCCCAAAACTGTTTTCTTAAACTATTAATACTTTTTAACTGTCAATGGACGTGTAACCGGGTTAAAGTTGCCACTCGACCAGTACTAATATAGCAACCCCATACATGTTTTCAGAATATTAACACCAACAGCAATATAGCATAATAGTATTTATCCCGTTCAAGTTACACATATCTCTGGGATAACGCTACATTTTCATCCGGTCCATGAGTACTATTGCCATTCACCAGATAGCTGTCAAATTTATTTAGGCACTCTCACTCTGGGGCACTACCCTTTCAGCCTCCACACATCAAACAAGATGGATGCACCACACATGGCACTGATTGACTGCCCTGTTTTTGGACTACTACATACCCTCAAGTCTAAAGTCTAATTTCCTGCTGGAATTTGTTTACGTGGGTGACTGTTGTTTTAAACTGAAGTAACCTTTTATAATGTCTATATGTATTCTAACCTATTCAACACTGCTTTTGTAAGTTGTTTGCATGTAGAAGTATCTGTTCTATGTCCAGCGTTCAGGCACTCTTTTAAGACTTTTGTTGTCCTATATAGAATGACAAAATAAATAAATAAATAAATACATATCTTGGTTTGTCGCATCCAATGCCAGGGTAACAAACACTTGGAGATATCCTTAACTCTCCAGGTTTTCCCGTTGTCCCAGTAGGGTCAACCACGTGGACATTTCTTTTGGGGTGCCAACTGTTTCTTGAAGCTGTCCTAACGCCATTGTCCAAAAAACACAGCGTTATAGATTATGGCTGAGTGTTCTAGAGTAATTAACTGTGTGGAATTTTAAACTGCACTAATCTAAAATTTTCTATTACAGACACTTATCTTGGACACATCAAAGTGTCTTGCCAGTCACTTTCTCCATGACTCCAATACCTCTGTTCTTTTTATTTGTCAATTTTACAAGAGCATACATGGCATTGTTTGTCAATGCTCTATATATCAATTCGACTGCATTGTTCCCCATTGTCTCTGTCAGTACCCGATTATTAAGAGACAAGTTATGTAGATATATCCTCTCCCTTCTAGACAGCAATGCCCACTGCATTACACAATTGAAAATATTTACAACATTAGCTATGTGTTCCTCGCTCAGTTGAGCTAAAGTCAGCATAGCTTTCCACCCAATATAGGTCTTATTCTAGATATACAACCTACACCACCCGAGGTTTAAATACAGGTTGCATTTTTACGTCTTTCATGAAATTCTCAACCCACTATGGGGATTCCATCGTTATTTCCCCCTTCCATCCAATATCACTAGCTGCTTTTTCCCATACCTTCATTAATACCTCAGTCAGAGAAGAGAATCGTGTTGATGTGTCCCTGCCATGCAGGTAATGCACACACCCTTTCAAACCCATTCTGCATCTGCCCATCCTAAACTAAGGGCCATCCTGTGTAATAAACACCCATCCGCTTATTACTGCTAAGCAGCCTGCCGAATAGTAGTGATGTATATTAGGCAGTAACATTCCTCTGTTGTAAACCACATTCCGTAAGTCCCACCTGACCATACAAAACCTTGTAATATTGTTTGCTATGTAAAAGAAGGCCTCTCAGGCCCAGAAAAAGACAGTATATAGAATATATACAGAAATCTAGGTAACGCAATGATTTTATATGGCATTGCCATTCCCCAGCGTGCTGTCTCAACTTTAAAATGTTCAAGCAGCAGCTTCAATTTATGATCGTAGAACCTTTGCAAGTCCCTTGTAACTTACACAGCCCACTAAGTGAAGCCATAATTTTCTCTACGAAATGGGGATGCTGTGCTTATCAACGGTGGCCAATCACCTACTGGGATTATGTTGATTTACCTCAATACAAAATTCAGACAATAGGCCATAACTTGTGACCAATTTTTAACACTCCCTCTATGATGTCATCTGAATTTTCAAATATCAGCTGAATATATTTAAACCCCATCTTCCCAATCGGTACTCCCTCCAAACTCCGGATCAGTACAGCTTTACAAATTCAGTAATGTCCCAAAACTGCTGACAGCAAGTAAAGGGACATTCTGGCAGCTAAAGGCACCACCTTAGCTCAGTTTCGCCATGGACAAACATTTATGAAGGGGTTTAGATGTGGATAGCTGCTTTAAGCAGAATGCAGTGTTAGAGACTGAGATTAGCCAACATGAGACAATCAAAAGAGGACTAGAGAGGAGCAGGCTAGTAATGCCACTTCCACACTGTACACTTCTAGGTCCTATGCAATCGCAGTATGAATGCACTACAATCACAGTGGATGACGGAAGGTTGTTCTCATAAAGCCCACCTTGGAGTCCGAATATCAGCTCGACGATTTCTACATAAAACGTTTATTCAGACGCTGTTATCAAACTGTAAAGAACTATGTTGAGAAATTCTAGTTCCTACACCCTCAAATAAAACAGCTGTGTATTAGCTGCCCCCGTTAGTCATGGATGTGATACTGCAGCCCCAGCTTGAAAACCTATATAATGTAATTTAATGCAAGAGTGAGGAGCACATCAAGTGACTGCTCCAGAACCTTGTTCGCTTTTGCCCTGCGCCTCTTGCCACTGGTGAGATCTCCAGAGACCCTTTTTTTTGTTTGAATATGTTTATTGCATTTTTGTCATTTTTATAGCATTACACATATGTGAAAAAAAGGAGAATTAACTATACCGTAGGACAGAATATTTGTCACAGATCGCTTCAGCTATTCATACACATAAGGGAGCTCATTCGTAAGGATCAAAATAAAAGTAAAATAGGTAGAACAGCATGTCAGTATCATCGGTTACAATTACGCCAAAGAGAGAATATTGATAATCAGTGGCAGTTCACAATATAAAAGGAAAAATAAGAATAAATCAGTAGCTGTTTCCCAGTATCACATCAGAGATTTGTTCAGTTCGGAGCATGGGTTATGCTATGGCAGCAGATCAAGGCATAACGGGCACATCAGCAACGCAATATATATCCAAAGCTTTGTTTCTAAACTAACAAATTTAAAGAACAATCTGAAGAATTCGGGAACAAAAGACTGGGCGGTGGCTAACAGTAAATGCGTGTGTACGTGTGGTGTGCATGGGGCAGGTGGTGAGCAGGCATGTATGGTGCGATGTCGATAGTAAGGATCTAACCGTACCTCCAGCCAGGCACGCAGCAGGAGGGGGGGGGGGGGGGGGGGGGGGTGGAGGAGGGGAGATGGGGGGGAAAAGAAAGGGAGGGGGGAGATGGGGGGGAAAAGAAAGGAAGGGGGGAGAACTCAGTCGAGAGTATGCAGAGAGCGGCACGGGCGTCTAAACAATGCCACTCCGCAGGCACGCCTGGTGGTAAGTCGTCAAAGTGCTTTCCCAGTCCAGCGCTATGGGATACATTCGGAGCCCCGCTGTCTCTTCTCTATGTAGCGCTACACTTTCCGTCCTTGCGCAGTTGCCAAATGAGGTACGCCAGTGAATCGCCTGACGGGGTGCACTATTCTTCCAGCGCTTGGTAATGAGACGTTTCGCAGTTATCAGCCACAGGTCCCAGAACCTCGCATGGACTTTCGTTTGTTTCGTCCTTCTAAACAGGCCGAATAGGCAAGCTTCCCATGTATGCGGCAAGCTGCCTCCTGTTGCTGCTGCCAAAGTCCCCGACACTGCAATCCAGTAGGTGTGCAGTGAAGGGCATGTCCAGAGTACATGTAGGAGCTGTACGTCAACTAGTCCGCATCTGGGGCATGCCGATGTATCAAGTCCAAAGTATCGATTGAGCTTATCCGGGGATAGATACGCATGGTGCACAATATAATATTGTATAATCTTAAAACGTGCATTGCGCTGTATATTCTGTGTCCCAGCTAGTATCTGCGCCCATTCCCTGTCAGTCCAGTCCTGGCCCCTATCCACTGTTCATTTGTCTCGCAGCCGCTGTGACGAGAACTGTGTGTGTGTGTGTAGTGCTTGGGCGAGCCAGTGTACTATGTGAGAGCCGTTCCCCATCACATGCAGATACTGGATAAGTAAATGTGTTGGTGGCTCCTCTGTTAGAGCTCCCCAGGCTCGTGTCAATGTATGCAGGAGCGTCGCATGGGTCAGGAACTGTCCGACCGGTAGCCCTGTGTTGTCCGCCAGGGCTGCAAAAGAAAGCAACTCGCCATCGGCAAACAAGTCTCCCAGACTCTCCAAATCAACGGCCGCCCAGTAGCGCAATGCTGGTTCAGTAAGTGGGCCTCCCTCCCAAGGTGTACCCAGCAGCAGTAGATTGGGAGCATATGGTTTGGTAGCATTTGTAAGTTTCAGGCTCCTTACGTAGCACTTTCTCGCCACCGCGAGGTGTATCTGATCATGGCAGCGGATCTTAGTTAAGGGGTGAAACAGCGCGTGTACCTGTGCGACCGTCATGACTACGTTGTCCGAGGTAGTATCCCCTAAGTTCTTCTCACTCAACCAGTAAGTGGCCCACTGCAGCTGCGCTGCCAGGTATAAAGCTCGTGGTTAGGGACAGACAATCCTCCACTCTCCGTTGCGGCATAAAGAGTCCTCAACGCAACTCTGTGACGCCCCGTGTTCCAGATCAATCGTCTGGTTAGAGTTTCCAGCTCGCGGAAAATGCGAGTTGGAACATAGACCGGTAAATTTGCATAAAAGTACAGTAACCTAGGCAGGGCAACCATTTTTGCAAGCGTAATACAACTGGGGACATTCAGCGGAAGGGAGTTCCAGAAGGACACCTGAGCTGTAAGTGACGAAATCGTTCTCGTGAGGTTACCTTCCAACAGATCAGCTGGTTCACGATAAACCTGGATCCCCAGATATCGAAAAATTGCTGGATACGAGAGGAGTTGTTTACCCATTACTTCAATATCGCACTCCGGGGTGTCCGCAGCGAAAGAATATACATCTTATTTCGCCCAATTAACGCGAAGTCCCGACACGTCCCCAAAATTGCTAAATATGGCAGTGAGCGTGAATGGAAAGCAGGTCAGGTCTTTATTGTAAATCAATAGATCGTCTGCATACAGTGATACTGAGATCTCCAGAGACCCATACTGGAGGTAAAGGATGCAGTTGTGAGTTTGATGGATCTGGGAATTGGAGATGATGACCGAGTTTTGGAGGATAAGACTGTTCAGAGAATCGTGGACAGAGATACTAGTCAGTATGGTGCAAGTGGGGCCAGGATGGGAGGAGCCAAAAGGTATAGAAAACTCCAAATATGAGATGGTGCATATAGGTAAAGAGACAATGGAAGCTAGGGAATTATGTACAGATGGACAGGGAAATCATGCATGGTGAAGGGAGCCCTGGGTTCCCAGAATGAATGGTAGGAAAGATTAATTGAAAATGCAGATAAACACAGCAACTAACTTACAGAAACAGCTAGATGGTGTGGGAGAGAGCACCAAATCCTTGGACGTTTTAAAATCATCAGGGTAGATCGAGTAATGGGGAGGGAGGGGGGGGGGCGGCCGTTGGTTTTAAAGACCCATGGTCTTTTCAAATTGACTCCTCCGATGAGTTAGGTGATGGCGAAGTCCTTCACTTCTCTCTCACCCTCTCATCGCATTTTACATTGGGAAGCACGCTGGTATACCATCCCCCGGGTCCCGCTGGACCTTTCTTTAAAGCGCTGTTCGATGGCATTGTGCCCCGCGCCTTGAGGTTTTCCAGATTCCTTCTCTTGGGCAACTTTAACATCCATACGGAGGTCGGCGAGTCATCAGACTCCAAAAATGTGTTGGAATCGCTTGACCTGGCCCAATTAACTCAATGGGTCACGATGCCCACACACTCGGGGGGTCATACCGTGGATGTGGTGTGTTCCAATTTTTCTTTATCGGTATTTGACCCTGAAATTCTTACTTGGTCGGATCATAGGCTGATCAGGTTTTCCTGGTCCTTAGAAAAAATCCCCTCCAAATATAAGTTTACTACCTGTCCCAAGAAGATCAACTTGTCTGCCCTCTCCAATGCCCTTTGTATGGGTTGTCCTATGTTAGGCCAGGAATTGACCACTGCTGTGCAGACATTTAACACCTGGATCTTCTCGGGGGTGGAGTCCTCCTCCAAAGGGAGTACTAGATCTAAAATGCGCTCCACCCCCTCTAAGCCCTGGTTTTCCACGGCCTTAAGAGAGCTTAAACTAGGTTGTAAAAGATTGGAAAAACGCTGGCGGCTTGCCTACTGCCCTGCCGCTAAGGTGTTACTGCGATCTGCTCAGAGGGAGTACTATGCTAGCATCAGGATGGCTAAGAGCGAATATTTCGCGGGTAGGATCTCTAAGGCCAATAATAACAGTAGGGCCACTTTTAGGTTTCGCCTGGCGAACAGCTGCGCAAGCAGTGTTTCGCGCAGGCGAAAACGTTTGTTTACCAGTATGGACAAAAGTCCAGCCTCTCTGTTCCATTGGCTAGCTCCATAAATGGAGGCTAGCCATTGGAAGAGAGAGGCGTCCGTCATTCTGCGTGGCGACTAGTGGGCGTTCCTGAGATTTTTTCTCATCCAGCCCCTTTTCCTACGTCATGCGGCGGTGGGCGGTGTTTTTTGTTTTTTCTCAAGCCATGTTTTAGTCATTTGGAAGGTGTCTGTTGCACGGATGAGCTGCGCTATTTCTGTTGCCTGAGGTCTCCGTGTTATGTCGTGCTTGGCTCGTGGCTGTCGTCTCCGTCTTCCGTCTTTGCCCGGTATGTATGCTCTGGTTTTCTGTGCGTGGCTGTCGTCTTTGTGCCTGTGGTCTCCGTGTTATGTTATGCGCGTCTTTGCCCGGTATGTATGCTCCGGTTTTCGTGCGTGGCTGTCGTCTTTGTGCCTGTGGTCTCCGTGTTATGTTGTGCGTGGCTGATTTCAGGAGCTGCTCGGCTCCGCTGGCCTCCCCCGCTTCTCTCTGCCCTCCTCCGTCACACTCTGCCGCTCCCCCGGGGCCCCACCCCTCCCCTCCCTCCCTCCCTCTCCAGCGGCCATGCTGCCTCTGCTTGTTTTATCCTACTGCAGCGGCGGGAGGAGAAGAAAGCGGTGTCGGTATGTGAGCCACACATGCGAAGAGCCCGGGATGTTACATTTGAGTTTTCCTTCTTTTTCCTGCTTCTGGCTGGAAGGAAGGGCGGTGGATCTAATAATGCACTTGAAACTCTTTACATATACACTTTACAACTTGATGTAACTGACGTCCGTGTTCCTTCCCGTGAACCTGGGTTGCCAGACTGGCTGCCTTTTACGAATCGAGATTGGCACTTTATGTAAATGTAATTACATTTATCTGTGACATAAGATTTTATATTGTATGTGTACTTTTATGGTTTGCAATACAACCGAAATAAAGTTTGTTTGACTTGAATCGAGATTGCTGTGCTAATGGAAGTGGTGGTCGCCTTCCCTCTCACCCCGTGGCAAAGAGGCGCCTCTATTTTGTCCCCTCCCCTGAATGGAAAACGTTTCCAGCTGCAGAGTCAGCAGATAACGCAAGTATTTTCCAAGGAGGAACAACATATGCTGAGACGTTTCTGGCCGGACGACAGCGCACCCTCCTGGTAGCAGAGGAGCCAGGTGGGGGCGGGGGAGACGAGTATGCGAGAAATGTTTGGGAATCTGAGCCAGCCGACGGCGGGACGGTGGATGGGGCCAGGAGTGCGCTTTCCCACAGTGACTGGCACTACGCAGGCTTCTGGACACTTCTCCCCCGTCCACTGTTTAGATGGGATCTACTGCCGCACCTTATATGCGGCTAAGACCTCACAGTTGTTGGAGAATAGGAGACTTGTTTTGTTGTGTCCAGGTGTGAATGTTTAGTTTTGTAAACCTCATGGTTCCTATCCTGCTGTGAAGTTCATTTTGTTCGGTCTGCTGATCAGGCAAGCCTTGGGGGGCTTGCCCTGGATCACACTTGTAGTCAAGTATAGATTACAACATAGCGCAAAGCTTGCTCGTGGGCCGGTGCTTCCACTCCGAGGAGTGGCAGCCTGCCGGCTGCGCTCACACCACCATTACTAGAGGCTCCTGATAGTGGGAGCAGCACCAGGTGCTAGTGATGCGTGAACACCTACTGTCCTGTAGGCCACTGCTGCGGACTAACTCGCCCCCCAGTATCCCTGGCACGCATTGATGAGGGCACCTAATGTGTCCACAGGATAGCCCACTGCGGGGGGGGCTTCGGATATTTCTGCGATCCCCCCTTAGAATCAACCCTAGCTGGCTTAGTAAATCAACCTTCTGCGTGCGATGAAACGAGGGTTATAATCGGCCCAAAAAAGTCAGCAAAATTGCCATGTCACGTTGTTTAAAGTACGCTCCAAAGACTGAAATGAAATGGCAGACTGAAACCGATTTACAAATTATTCTAATAAATGTAAATTAAGGAATGTTTCGAATGGTGTCCGCCTCCTACAATTACCAAGGTGCGTGCGCAGCTTTCAACTCCGCCACAGCCAAGAAAATGCAGCAAAACATCGAGCTTATTGGAAAGTGACGTCGGTCAAACCTGTTTTTGTGAATAGGTTGGAAAAAAAATCGGCTGTCATTGGCAACAAGTCTTTCTGCAGTATCAAAGTGCTGTAATGAGGACGGCGCTTTTCCCCCCTGAGTGAGTGAGCGGCTCTGGGTGGGTGTGAGCGGCTCTGGGTGTATGTGTGCAGAGCAGAGAGTGCAGAGTAGAGAGTGCAGAGTAGAGAGTGCAGAGTAGGGAGTGCAGAGTGACTGCAGAGTGCTAGGGAGTGCAGAGTGACTGCAGAGTGCTAGGGAGTGCAGAGTGACTGCAGAGTGCTAGGGAGTGCAGAGTGACTAGGGAGTGCAGAGTGACTAGGGAGTGCAGAGTGACTAGGGAGTGCTAGGGAGTGCAGAGTGCTAGGGTGTGCAGAGTGACTAGGGAGTGCAGAGTGACTAGGGAGTGCAGACTGACTAGGGAGAGCTAGGGAGTGCAGACTGACTAGGGAGAGCTAGGGAGTGCAGAGTGACTAGGGAGTGCTGGGACTGCAGAGTGACTGCAGAGTGCTAGGGTGTGCTAGGGAGTGCTAGGGAGTGCAGAGTGACTAGGGAGAGCTAGGGAGTACAGTGACTAGGGAGTGCTAGGGACTGCAGAGTGACTACAGAGTGACTGCAGAGTGCTAGGGTGTGCTAGGGAGTGCTAGGGAGTGCAGAGTGACTGCAGAGTGACTGCAGAGTGCTAGGGAGTGCTAGGGAGTGCAGAGTGACTGCAGAGTGCTAGGGAGTGCTAGGGAGTGCAGAGTGACTGCAAAGTGCTAGGGAGTGCTAGGGAGTGCTAGGTAGTGCTAGGGAGTGCGGAGTGCAGAGTGCTAGGGAGTGCAGAGTGACTGCAGAGTCCTAGGGAGTGCAGAGTGACTAGGGAGTGCTATGGAGTGCTAGGGACTGCAGAGTGACTGCAGAGATTAAGCTAATGGCAATGTAAATGACAATGCCATTTATTTATCTGTTTTCAAAACCAACACATAAATACAAATTTTGTCATTTACAATGCCTATAGCTCTAACTTTTCCAAAGGCGAAACCATTGCATTGTAAATGCTTGTTGCTATTGTCAACAGCTTTCTTGCCCCCTGCGCTGAGCAACCAGTAGTGCCATCTTCTGCGCGCTGGTGTGAGGACTTGTCGTCCTTCTTTGAAAACAAAATAGCAGGGATTCAGGCTAGATTGCGGACCACCTGTCTCAGTCAGAGCCTCTCAGCTCCTGTTCATTCCTCTCTTCCTTCTTCTAAGGCCTACACCTTTGAGGTATTTGTTCCACCTTCTGGAGCTGACATCTTAGCAGTTTTAAAATCCTTGAAATCAGGATCACCTACTGACCCCTGCCCGTGCGTGTTCTCGGCGGGGTGGCCGAGGTGGTTTGTTATGAGGTTACCGAAATTGTCAGCCTTTCCTTTAGGTCGGCGACAGTTCCAGAATGCTGGAAGCAGGCCAAACTCCTGCCACTGTTGAAGAAAGCAGGTTTGGATCCGGAAGTTCCAGTCAACTACCGGCCAATTTCCTTATTGCCAGTGTTGGCCAAGGTTTGTGAAAAGATTGCTTTCCGCCAATTGAATACTTTTGTGGAAACATCTAATGCCCTTCACCCGGCTCAGTCCGGATTCCGTGCTGCTCACAGCACTAAATCGGCATTGGTGGAAATTTCAGAGGCCATTAGGGACTGTTTGTACGAAGGCGGCAGAGCGGCTCTAATATTATTGGACCTCTCTGCCGCGTTCGACACGGTTCGCCATCAGCTTCTTCTTTCTCGTCTATCAGCCATTGGCGTCACTGGTCTGGCTCTAGAGTGGCTGACTTCTTTTCTTTCTCTCCGGACTCAGCAGGTCTGGCTGCCCCCTTTTGCGTCATCGGCTAAGCTTCTTGCCACCGGGGTGCCCCAAGAGTCAACTTTAAGTCCGTTATTGTTTAACATATATGTGACTCCCCTGATTGTCTTGGCTGAACAGCTGGGCGCCAAAATAATAGCTTATGCCGATGACACACAGCTGTTGTTCACCTGGCCTGCTATGAATTTGGATGTTACCTCTGCCCAGACATGTCTCTCCTCAGTTTTTACTTGGTTGGCTTCTGCATAGTTAAAGTGCAATGAAAAAAAAACCGAAATCTTACTGTATGGGCAGTTTCCTTCACATTTTATAGAATCCCTGTGGCCCGTGGATTCTCCCTTCCCTAGCTCCGTGGGTAACCCGGCAAAAAATCTCGGGGTGTGGTTTGGGGAAGACTTAAAATTTGAGGCCCACATAAAAAAAACGAATAGTTTCTTACCTGTCAGTGTAGTTTTGCAGCTTGAAGATCTTTCTGGATTTACTATGCTGTACATATTCCGCTATCTGGTGGTTGGGTCCGGAATCGTAGTCTTTTTTCCCTTTTTTTTTCCGTAGCCCAGGTGGGCGTCGACGTCCCACCATTTGGTGTACCTTCGGTGACGTCGGCATGCTTCCGGCGGAAGCTCCCACCCTTGGGCGCCATCTTCTGATTCTTTTTTCTCTTTTGTGTCCTTGTAGTGAATCCATGGCTATGTTTGTTAAACCTTTCTCCAACGTAATTCTTTTCACGTATCTTGTAAGCTTCAACTTGCTTTCTATTCCATGTGTTTCCACCTCCTTCTCCAGCCTCATCTTTCTGGCGGAGGCGGGTGGGTTCGCTAGTGAATCCAGAAAGATCTTCAAGCTGCAAAACTACACCGACAGGTAAGAAACTATTCTTTTTGCAGCGTGAATCTTTCTGGATTCATTATGCTGTGCATAGATTTTGTAGCTGTTTCATTACTTTTGTGGCAGCTGGATGGAAAATGAGCGTTGGTTGTTGAATATATGTTGAAGCACTCTTTGTCCTACTTGTGCCTCCTTGTTCATCTGTACATCCACGCAATAGTGCTTAGTGAACGTGTGCACTGAAGCCCATGTTGCCGCCAGGCATATGTCCTGAATTAGTGTGTTGGCCAGAAAGGCAATTGTTGCACCTTTCTTCCTGGTCGAGTGGGCCTGTGCCCCTCCTGTTAGCTCCTGCCCGCTTGCTTGTGGCAGAATTGTATCGTTTGTGCGATCCATCGAGCTATGGTGTTCTTAGTCACTGGTCTACCCAGGTAACTGTTTGCGAAGGATACGAAGAACTGTTTTGTCTTCCTGTGTTCCTTCGTCCTTTCAATGTAGTGCATCACTGCCCTTCTTGCGTCTAGAGTGTAGAGCGCCCTCTCAGCGCTTATCGTGGGGTTCTGGAAGAAGCTAGGAATTTGAATACTCTGATTTATGTGGAACCTTGACACCACCTTTGGCATGAAGTGCGGGTCTGTTCTCATTACGACCCTGTCACTGTGTATCTGGATGTAGGGTTCCTGCAGTGTTAGTGCCTGTAGTTCGCTCACCCTGCGTAGCGAGGTGATTGCTACCAGAAAGGCCGCTTTCATTGTCAGCATTTGCAGTGATGCCTTGTGGATGGGTTCGAAAGGTGCTTTCATGAGCTCTGTCAGTACCACATTTAGGTTCCAAGCTGGCGGCGGCATTCTTTTTGGTGGCGCTATTCTCTTAGCCCCTTCCAGGAATCTTTTTACTACTTGAGATGCAAAGAAGCTTCTCCCTGTTTCTCCTCTTGTGTATGCCAAAATCGCTGCCAGGTGTACCCTCAGCGAGGATGAGCTTAGCTTAGCTTTTATTAGGTGCGTGAGGTATCCTAGCACCGTGGATTCCCTGGTCAGCTTTCTATGGAGTTTTTTCTTGCAGCACCATTGAGTGAATCTTTACCATTTTTCCCCATAGCACTTGCGTGTGCGGGGCCTTCTTGCCTCCCGCAGCACCCGCAGGGTGCTCTCCGGTAGGTTTAGATGTGCGAACTCTAAGTCCTCAGGAGCCAAGCTGAGAGGCTGAGGCTCTCCGGTTCTGGGTGTAGAACTTCTCCTTTTTCCATGGAGAGTAGGTCCTTTCTTTTTGAGAAGTTGTGGGGTGGACCCTGCGCCATCTCCATTATCTGTGAGTACCAGGTCTGCCTGGCCCATTGTGGTGCCACCAGGATGAACGTCATGTTGCTCGTCATGCATTTTTTGAGAACCCTGGGGGATCAGTGGTATCGGGGGTAAAGCGTAGGCAAATGTTTTTGACCAGCTTATCCATAGGGCATTCCCCTGGGATAGTGCCTCTGGTGGTCTGGGTGCAAAGTACTGGCATTTTGCATTCTGGTGTGTTGCAAACAGGTCTATTGTCGGAGTGCCCCACCTTTTGAATAGTCTTTCTGTTTCCTGTATGTTGAGTTCCCACTCGTGGGATGCTGAAGTCTGCCTGCTGAGCCAATCTGCTTCTACATTGTCCTTCCCTGGCAGGTGTATAGCTAGCAGGTCTATTTTGAGTGGTATTGCCCATCTCCAGATTTCCTGTGCCAAGCTTGACAGAGGGAATGATTGAGTTCCCCCCTGCTTGTTGACGTAAAACATCGTTGTGGTGTTGTCTGTTTGTTTCAGCACCTTTTGGCTGTACAGTTGTTTCTGCAAGGCCTTGAGGGCAAGCAACACTGTTTTCAGCTCCAGGTAATTGATGTGTCTGACCGCATCCGCTGGGCTCCACAGACCCCTCACTCTGAGCCTGTTCATGTGTGCGCCCCATCTCTTCTGGGATGCGTCTGTGGTGATGGTCACTGTTGGGTCCGGTGGCGTTAGAGGCTTCCCTATTGTTATCCTCTCTTTGGTCCACACTTAATTTCTTCCTGCACCTTGTGCGTTACAACCACTAGATCCTCCCAACTTCCTTTAGCTTGTGACCATTGCTGTTGCAGCCACTCTTGGAGTGGTCTCATTTGTAGGCGTACATTGGGGACCAGGTGTATGCATGACGCCATCATTCCCAAGATCTTGCTCACTGTCCTCACTGTCAGAGCTCGCCCCTTCTGGTAGTGACATTTCTCCCTCAGTAGGCTGAGTGTCCACTTTTCGCTAGGTAACACCCTGCATTGGACGGTGTTGATTTGAGCTCCCAGGAAGATCTTCACTTGCACCGGTTCCATCGAGCATTTTCCCCAGTGTATGGAGAATCCCAGGCTTGTTAGCGTTCTTGTGACCTGCTCTGCATGAACCTTGCATGTCCTGTAAGAGCTTGCCTTTATGAGCCAGTCGTCGAGGTAGGGGTACACGTGTATCCCCTGTCTTTGCAGATGTGCGGCCACTGCTGCGAGGCATTTGGTGAATACCCTTGGTGCGGACTTTAGACCGAATGCCAGGGTTATGAATTGGTAGTGATCCTTGTTTACTGTGAATCTTAGCATGTGCTTGTGCTGCCTGTTCATGTGGATGTGCAGGTACGCATCTTTGAGGTCTACGGTGGACAAGAAGTCCCCGGCCTTTATCTGTGGGATGACCTCTTGTAGGGACGTCATTTTGAATTTTTGAGTCTTTACATACTTGTTTAGGAACCGTAGATCCAGGATGGGTCTTAGGCTTTCGTCCACTTTTGGCACCAGGAAGTAGTTCGAGTACACTCCCCTGTTCCGTTCTTTGAATGGGACCGGTTTGATTGCCTCTTTGAGGAGGAGTTCCTGAGCTTCCTCTTGGAGCAATTGCAGCTCTCTTCCCGAGGGCTCTTTTTTCTTTGGCTTTCTGTTTGGCGGTCTCTTTTCCAACTCTATGCAGTATCCGAACTATATGATGTTAAGTATCCACTTGTCTGTGGTTATTTTTCTCCACTCCTCGAGAAAAAATTTCAGCTTGCCTCCTACTGGTGTTACATGTTCTTTTGTGTCTTGTCCGTGTAGCCCTCTCCTCTTTGTTTTCCTGTGCTCCTCCCCCGGAGGGTTTGAGTGGGTGAGCACCTTTTTCCATGTGAAGTCACTTAGAGGGGGGTTGTTCACCGCCTCTCCTTCTCTGGCCCCGTCCGTTTCCTCTCCCGCGAAAGGACTGGCCCCTGTTCTGATAGTTCCAGTTTTGCTTCTGCTGGCCCTGGTGACCTTGGTTGTCACTCTGTTGACCCTGGTGGAACGCCTGGTGAGATTGTCCTTGCTGGTTTCCACCCCTTCCGTTCGGCCTCCGCGTAGGAGTGCCTCTTCTCATCCCCCTGAATTGCAGGGCCCCCATGGACCTTGCCGTCTCGTTGTCTTTCTTCAGTTGGGTGAGTTTCTCATCAACTGGGGCTCCGAACAGTGTTTCTCCATTGAAAGGGGTGTTCAGGATGTTGTTTTGAACGTCCGTCTTGAAGCCTGAGATCCCGAGCCAGGCTTGCCTTCTCTCTGTGATTCCTATAGCCATCAGCCTGCTGGATGTTTCTGCCCCGTCCAAGGCTGTCTTCAAGCACGAGTTTGTGATTCTTTTCCCCTCTTCCACGAGGTGAGTGGCTCTCTGCTGGTGTTCCTCTGGGAGGTGCTTGAGCAATTGGTTCATCTGGTCCCAATGCTGGTACTGGTGCCTGTTGAGAAGGGCGTTGGAGTTTGCCATGCTCCAATAAATTGCTGTCTTTATCTCAATTTTTCTGCCTGTTAGGTCCATCCTCCTGCTTTCCTTGTCAGGTGGTGGCCCAGATGTTGTTGGGAAGTTGGCCCTTCTTCTGGCCGTTGCGGCTATAATGGAGTCTGCTGAAACTGTCCCCTGGATGTAAGGGGGGTCCTGGGAGGAGAACTTGTACTTTTTCTCCGTCCTTGGCGTGACTGACCTGCAGGTAGCTGGTTCTCTGAACGCCTCTTTGCCCTGTGCCATAATACTCTTCAGCATGGGCAGGAAGTGGCTTTTTGTCTGTGCGGGGAGCAAGGTTTCCAGCAGGAAATCTGCCTTAGCCTTCTCCTCTTCCAATTTGACTCCATAAGCTGCTGCAGCCTTCTTGACAACCTCATAGTAGGTCCCAATTTCATCTGGCGGCGAAGGCCTCGAGGGGTATGTCTCCACAGCCTCCTCCGGGTTTTCGGCCTCAATGTCCTGCCAATCCTGGTCCTGAGCCGTCGAGGATCCCGAGTCGCAGCTCGAAAGCGGGTCCCCATAATCACCCTCTGTGTAATAGAGGTCCTCCTCTTCTCCCTGCTCCGAGGGCTCCGGAGTTTTCGGCGGCTCTTCGGCGTCGAACTCCTCGTGTTCTTCTATCTCTTCGAGGACCGTCGTGGGCTTCTAGGTGATCCTGAAGCTTTTCATTTTGTCTTCGAAATCCTTCTTCCTCTGGATGATGTTTTCCATCTCGGCCTCGAGCCTTCTTTTCTTTCTCTCCATCTGTGCGGCCTGCTCGGCGTCGAGCGTTTCGGCCGCCCTCTATGACGGCCCCGTCGACGTCGAAGCGTTTCTCAGCTCCTTCTCCTTTGTCGAGGATCCCTTTTTGGGAGCTTGCTTTGAAGACCTTTGCTTTTCGCTGGTCTTTGCCGTCTGGGAGTCCTTCTCGAAGGATCCGCTGGGCTGCTTTTCGGGGACCGCAGCTTCGGTCGTCGAAGATTTCGACGCCGGTGCTCCCTTCGAGGTTCTAGACTCTGATTTTCGAGAGTCAGCCTCAGGTTTTCGAGGCCCTGTCGAGGGTTTCGGGGTCGTAGACTCTCCTACCTTGTCTGACGATTTCATATCGGTCTCTGCGACGTGGAGACATCTGGACCTTTGGCGATGTTGTCCTCGTCGTCGGTGGAGAGGCCCAGGTCGTACAGCGACGGGGCCTTGCCCTTGCCCTGCATCGTGTGGTGAGCTATCCTCTGTTTTTCCCGAATCCTCAGCGTCTTCGGCGTGAAGACTGAGCAGGCGTTGAAGTCCTTGCTCCCGTGGCCGATAGGCAGACAGAGGTTGCAGACCGGATGCTGGTCTCTCTGCGCGTACTTGTGGTGGCAATTACGGGAGAATTTAAATGGTGTGCTGTCCATTACTGCACTCAGGGGGCCCCTGTGTGCGCATTCTCCGTCGGACATCAAAGATCTCGAGGTTCCTCTCCTTGTTCGTCGTCCCGGCTCTGATGATCTTCTCGAGTTTTTTTCCTAAAGAAATTTGCTTATTTTTCTCCTTTTCTCCTCCAAAACTTCTGGAGCTTCACACGACGATCCAGACCCAACGGCGTAAAAAAGAATCTGAAGATGGCGCCCAAGGGTGGGAGCTTCCGCCGGAAGCAGGCCGGCGTCACCGAAGGTACACCAAATGGTGGGACATCGACGCCCACCTGGGCTACAAAAAAAAAAGAGAAAAAAGACTACAATTCCGGACCCAACCATCAGATAGCGGAATATGCACAGCATAGTGAATCCAGAAAGATTCACGCTGCAAAACTTACCTGCGGGTGCTTTGGCACCCTTGTGGCTCTTCGGAATTATTTTTCTCTTCTACCTAGAACGGTGAGAGAAACAGTGGCGAGAGCGCTTATTCTCTCTCACCTTGACTACGCCAATGCCCTGTTTAGTGGCTCCACGGCATATCTGACTAACCGTCTTCAGATAATCCAAAATGCGACTGCCAGACTCCTTTTTAACATCTCAAGGAGGACTACTGTTCGTCTCCATTTGCGTAGTCTGCACTGGCTTCCGGTGTCTCAACGGATTATCTTTAAGACCCTCACTTTCGCCCACAGCGCCATTCATGATCAGGGCCCTCTCTATCTGAGAGAACCTTCTCTTTCTATCTTCCCAATCGTCCCCTGCGCTCTGCCACCCAATACCGGTTGGCGGTTCCACGGTTCAAAAGCTCTAGCTTTGGTGGACAATCCATTGCTGTTAAAGCAGCTGTGGCCTGGAACTGCTGCATCGCCCCTACGCGCCGGGATACTCCAGTAGTAATTGAGCCCGCTATAAAATCCTATATAACATGACATATATAACATAACAAATGACGCATGCTTGGACATGAGGCATGGTAATGGTAGAGGAGGCAACCTCAAGCAGCCCTCACTCAAACGTATTCTGAGACAGGACAACTCACTCCTTTAGAGGATTTCTTTAGGGAAAATATAGGATTAGATCTTTTCGGCAGATCAACAGTTCACTGCCTGCGGTTGATAAGTAGAAGAGTCATATTGTAGCTCGGAAGAAAAAGTACCATGCCCACAACCAAAGGTTTGCCACAGAGCTACAGAGAGATAGAGTCACGGAATTGGCAGGGGTGACTGGAATGGCTTTGCAGCTGTAGCAGGAAATGGAAGGTGTAGGAGGAGGAAGTGAGTTGTTGGCTATATACGACTGGATGGTGATGGGAGTGGAACTGGATGTTGTTGGGTGCCTCATCTCGATGGAGTAGGTCGTGTGATGGAACTTTTGACTATAACTTGATGAAATGTGGGAGAGGATGGAGGAACAATCAATCTTTGGAGCAGTAGTGATATGTGCAGTGTATTAGTGGCACAGAGAGGAAAAAAGAGCCAAAGAGTGGCATACAGTGGCAAAGAGGGGAATAGAGTGGCAGTGTAGAGTGGCAAAGAGTGGAGTAGAGTGGCGAAGAGTAGAGTGGCAAAGTGGAGTAGGGTGGCAAGGAGTAGAGTGACAAAGAGTAGAGTGACAAAGAGTAAAGTGGCAAAGAGTAACGTGCCAAAGAATAGAGTGACAAAGAGTAGATTGGCCAAGAGTAGAGTGACAAACAGTAGAGTGACAAAGAGTAGAGTGACAAAGATTAGAGTGGCCAAGGGTAGAGTGGCCACGAGTGGTGTGGCCAAGAGTAGAGTGGCAAATAGTGGAGTGGCAAAGAGTGGAGTGGCAAAAAGTGGAGAGGCAAAGAGTGGAGTGGCAAAGAGTGGAGTGGCAAAGAGCTGAGTAGAGTGGCGAGGAGCATAGTATCGTGAAGTATTATAGACTGGAGTAGAATAGAGTGGAGGGTGTAGCGTGGTGGAGCGTAACGTGGAATAAAGTGTTATAGAGTTGTGTCCTGGAGTGGCATAGAGTATAGGGGAGTCGTAGAGGGAGTAAAGTCGTAGAGTGAAGTGGCGTAGAGTGGAGTAGAGTCATATAGTGGAGTGGAGTGGTGTAGAGTGGCCTAGAGTGGAGTGGCGTATAGTGGCATAGAGTTGAGTAGAATGCCATACAGTGTAGTGTAATAGAGTGGTGCAGAGTAACGTACAGTATCATAAAATGGAGGGACATAGAGTTCAGGGGCGTAGAGTGGAGTAAAGTGTCAGAGTGGATTGGCTTAAAGTGGCATGTAGTGCTGTAGAGTGTTATCGAGTGGAGTGGCTTAGAGTGAAGTGGCCTATAATGGAGTAGAGAGGCCTAGAGTGAAGTGGCACAGAGTGAAGTGGAGTGTGATGTAGAACAGTATTGTGCTGTAGATTTAAGTGGAGTGGAGTGGCCTGGAGTGAAGTGGCGTAGAGTGGAGTGTGATGAACTGGAGTGTCATAGAGTGGTGTGTCGTAGAGTAGTGTGGTGTAGAGTGGAGTGGCGTAGTGTGAAGAATGTATGGTGTGGTAGTGCCAGGAATGAGATAGTCATAATCAAATCTAAGGTGTTAAAGGACGTTCAGAAGACGTAAGTATCTAAAAACAGGATATATCCAGAATGGATACATCATCATCCAGGACTAAAAGTTCTTTAAAGCAGTTTCCTGAAAATCATCCGAAAACTTACAAGAGAGAGATCCAGCATTGCGTTCGTCATTCGGAGGAGCAGTGAATCAATTCTCTAGTTGTTTCATGCCTTAGCACGAGCCAGCCCTAGACGGCAAAACGCATGCGTGAAGGCAGAGTTGCGCACTTCAACCGTCACCTGAGAGAAAACTAGTGATGCCTCGGCTTCGCTCCTGACAAAAAGCGAGCTTTTGACAAAGATGTGTTCCCGTCCGTGATATTTCCTGTTTTTGTGTGTGCCCTTAGCGGGTAATTCCTCCTTTTGTCAGAGTGCTTCGAGAGAGGTATTTGCAGTTTTTTTCTTGTCAAGAAGTCGTGAGGAAAAATACATGTTCATTGAGTAAGTGGATGCCTTCAGATATCAGTGTAACTATGAAAATTCTAAAACGAAAGACATTATTGAAAACAGAACTACCTGAGGATTTCAGTTACAATAGAGAGACTCATTCAGAGACTTCTTTCGTGTCATTTTATCCAGGAAGAGAGAGAGAACTATAAAGCCATATAGAGTCTCAAGAACTTGGAGAAAAAGTCCAGTACTATTTATACAAGTTGGAATATTGTACATGACGTGAGGAGTATTCTTCTTCAATAACATCTAACAATTCGGAGAGAAGCTAGTCCATAGAGGGAACAAGGCAGAGAACAACTAGTCATTGTTAGAATATTTAATGAGTGAAAGCATTTGTTAAGTTTTATTTCTGTATTTGTGCTTATCAGTCATATGTTTGATTGTAGATGCTTCACAACTCCACCTCCCCAGAAAACACATGCAAAAAGGGTGTAACAGTGACGAAGAATAAGAAGACACTGAGAGAAGCACTATCATCCTCTGAGGCAGTCTCTGTTTATCCCCATCCCGTTTCCCCCCTGCAGGCGCATGACGGGAGTTGAGTTCACAGCTCTGTACTTGTAACTGTGGAGGTGCATTGGGAGCAATCATCTATTCCTGTGAAAATCGTTGGCACATGGTGAGTCTGACAGGTAGCGCACTGCCATTACAGAAAACACATTTTCAATTGAGATGGCCATTACATTTGCGCATACAGTTTTACTGATAAAACGATACAGGGCACAAACGATAATATGTAGAAATGGCATCACCTATTGTACGGATTTATTTTGTTCATGTTAAAATATTTATTTCCACCACACTTCCAAATTTCAAAATATGTCTTTGATTTGTACTTTCCCAATGCTGATATATTCTGAAATATATGCGAAGTACATTTAAAGGCTTCTCAATTCTGCTGTGTGCTAGAAAAAACCTTTTCTTTCCCAGTACAGGCAAGATTGTCACATAAATCCTCTAACTTTGAAGTCAGAGAAAGAAAAGTAAACACCAAGCTCCTTGGGAAGACAGAGCCTGACATCTGACCTATGTCTTTGAAGCATATCAAATGTGACAAGATAAGAACAACATTTAAAGGCCTGTTTACAGTAAGCGAGGACTCATTGAAGAATACAAGGAGTGATGGTTAACAACCTTTGTTCCTCAGGAGAGACGAAGACATGCTGGATAGCCTAAAACAAATAAAGCTAGAAAATATGAGTTACAAATCACAAAATCAATGGTAAGTAATGGGCGGAATGCATTCCCAGGGAAGCTGCCAAAGACTAAGACAAATGCCTAAAACTCAATAAAGACAAGACAGAATTGCTCATCTTCGGGAACACCAAATCTCCATAGAACGTTGCCTGGTGGCCCCCTGAACTAGGACCCTCACCCACTTCGAATGAACATACACGCAACCATGGCATCATCCTGGACAGTAAGCCCACCATGAAAAGACAGATCAATACAGTTTGTCTTCCCGCTTCCTCACCTTTTTCCTGCTCGACAAGATCTTGATGTGGGTCCTCATAGACACCAGGTGGCCCGACACACAAGAGCCCTGCTCACCAGCCACCTGGACTACTGCAGCACACTCTAAGTAGGAATCACCCGCCCCTCCTCAAGAGACTGCAAACAATACAGACCTCAGCAGCCAGACTCATCCTAGACCTCCCTAAATGGACCCACGTCACCCCCCACTTCAAGAAGCTCCACTGTTGATCCACACTTTCAAAGCCCTCAATAACCAGGGACCAGTTTACATCAACCACCAGCTGAGCTTCCACCTTCCCTCCAGACACCTGCACTCCGCCTCACTCTACCTCGCCAACACCCCTGCATTCGCCACAGCCACAATGGAGTACGCCCTTTCTCCTAACTCACTGCAATGTCGTGAAACAACCTTCCACTTCACCTATGGATCTCATCCTCTCCGCTGATATTCAGAAAAAGACTCAAGACCTGGCTATTCAACGGAGTCCTCCTGCAGAAGCACTCTCAGCACCTGGATACCTTCACGGGTGATTTGCTGCGTTATACAAATACAGATTGATTGACTGAATGATTGTCTAGAATTTAAGGTTTTGCATTCCCCATATGAGGAACAGGGCAATCCCTTTATCACATGTCAAGCGAACCAGAATAGAGGTGAAGCGGGCAGCACAAAGGAACATTCAGTCGCGTGAAAGGGCAATGTTAAGAATGCACACAGAGAACCACCATCCTGTTACGTGCCAAACGCAGGAAGATCTGATGCTTTGGAACATTCTCCATCTAAATATTATGGTCTGTATAGCCCTGTTTAAAAAGAAGGTTCTCCCTAGACTGCTCTATGTTTTGCAAAACTATCCTACCTGTATCCGACGTGAATGGTTTGATACAATGCAGGCCATGGGACACAAGTTTATCTGGGCCGGTAAGGTTTCCATGTGGGCCTGCGGTAAACGTACTTAACGACAAATGACAGAGGATGGGTGTTAGATCTGGGGGTCTCTAGTTGGCAGAGGTAAGTACCTTAGACCAAGTAGGGACCCTTGCCTCTAGTCAGGGTGAAGGTATACACACAGTAGATAACCCCTGTTCACCCCCTAGGTAGCTTGGCTCGAGCAGACAGGCTTATCCCCGAGGCAATGTGTATAATAAATGCACTTAACACAAACAATGACCCCCAATCCACCACAAACTGAGACCACACAGGTAAGTATATATATAAAAATATAACTTTATCTAGTTGCAGCAGTAAAAATAAACAATACACAATGGTTGCTTCTTTGGTAAAAGGTTGCACTTAATCTTGATGGTTGCACTTGTATTAGGAAGTTCTTCTTGTAAAAGAATAGTCTCAAGTCTCTTTAAATCAGTGTTAAAAATAATATCACCGATCTATGCTCAAATCAGCTCTTTAAATGATTAGCCAACGCAATGCCAGCGTGTTAATAGTTCAAGAATCAGCCCTTCGAATTAATAAGCCCAAGCCCTGCGAGCGCGTCTCACCGATGACTATTCCGGCACCACCGTGCCGAGCAGAGCAGACTTTCACTAAGGCCCGGCCGGTCCCGGCAGCCCTCCGCCCGCTCTCAGCACTTCAGGGAGCGGCGGGGAGCTAGCTCGGCGCCCTGAGCGGGGACAAACAGGCCAGGGGCTGGAATCACTCTTGTTGCTCCCTCGGCGAGGTCGGGTCACTCTTCCTCGGCTTCGGCAATCAGCATACGGCTCCCGGCGGCTTCCCAAAAGGTCCCGATGACGTGGACCAATCCTGTTGCGGCCTTCGCGGTGAGCCTCCTCACTCACCTGGGAGTCCGCCAATAGCAGTGTCACAGCTTCTGTTGCAAGGCAGCGAATCGGAGCGTGGCTCTCGGGGGCAGGCCTATGGCAAAGGCCAATCAGAGCGCAGCTCCTCATGTTGATCGACCAATCAGGTCGCGGCCCCTTCGTTTCTTTCTCCGCGGCTCTTGGAACAGCTACTGGTCAATTTCAGGCCCCCGGGCCGCGGCGGTGAATTGCGGGCAGATGAGTTAATGCGCCCAGGGTCAGCAGGGCGATCTGGGTATCGCGAATCCTGACAGAGGATTGCTTCGTCCTGGGGATGCCTACGGGCTCACGACCACTAGCTCACACGTGCCGACGAGCGCGTCGATACCACGGCACAGCAGCTGGTTGGCAGGCGATTCTCAGCGTAGGGTTTTCAAGCAGAACAGAGAGCAGCCAGCGCTCCACACGGGCAGAGGTTTGAAGCTCTATGAAAACAGCCCACAATCTCTGCAGCACACAGCAGAGCTTTGTAGTTCTTGGCAACCTTTCTTTCCCTGAGTTGCCAAACAGGAGGCCAGCTCCTCTCAGGCCCTTGGAGATTCAGTTTTGAAGACACAGCACACAGCAAAGTCTGCAAAGTCCCTCTTCTTTTCAGCTTCAGTTGGACAGCAGAACAGGTCAGCCCTTCGAGCACACAGCAAGGCAATCTTCCTTCAGTTCTCCAGCGGTCCTTCTTCCAGCAGAGGTTCCTCTTGATTGTAGAATCTAATTTTCTGTTGTCAGGGGTCCTTCTCTTATACCCCAAAAAGTCTTTGAAGTCTTTGTGCAAGTGGGCCCGGAGCCCGGTCTAAACCAGTTCTGGGTGTTGCTGGAGCCCTTGGGCTTCCTGGCTTCCTTCTTTCTTTCAGTGTGAGGGGCAGAGGTAACAGTCGCCCAGCGGGAGGTGGAGCCAGCATTGTGGTCAGGCAGGCACAGCCCTGTTCACTCCCAGGTGCTATCTCCTCCCACTTCCCTAGATGAAGATGCAGTCTTTCAACCATGGGCTGACACAGACAACCTCATGTGGGCTCTGCAGCCCCAGTCACCCTCAAACCAGACAGTCAATCCACAAGCAGGCCCAGGCACACAGAAAGGTTAGACAAGAGAACAGCCACTTTCTAAAAGTACTATTCCCAAACACAGAATTTAAAAACAACCTATCCTAAAAGATGTGTTATTAAATTCTGAGTTCAGGGATATCAATCACTTATGTCCCATCTTGTTCCTATGGGAAGATAGGCTGGTATCATTGGGACCAGCCTCCCCCATGTTAGTCTATGGAGCAAGATAACCTTGCAGCAGTGAGCACACAAAATGGCTGCTGCTCACTACCAGAGCATGTTACCTGCACTAGTACATGCTCTACCTTACCCATACACTGCACCCTTGAGCCTTACATAGGGGTGACTGATGTGCACAGACAGGGAAGGGTTAGGCCCAGCCAGTGGGGACACTGGCCAGGCGGACATGGCAGTCCACTGACTGCACACAGGCACTGCGGTGGCAGGCCTGAGACACCATTTTAGGGCTACTTATGTGGGTGGCGCAATCAGCGCTGCAGGTCCACTAGTAGCATCTGTCATCACCAGCCCTGGCACACACAGTGCAATTTACTAGGGACTTCATGGTGATACAAATATGCCAATCAGGTATACCCAATCAATATGACAATTTACATAGGGAGCACTTACACTGGCCGGGTCTGGTGGCTCAGTGGACTAATGCGTCCACTGCAGGGGCCTGTGTTCGACCTCATGGTCACAGGTTCAAATCCCGGCGGGTCCACTCAGCCTTTCATCCATCTGAGGTCGATAAAATGAGTACCATTGAGTTGGGTAACAATAAACATCTGTTATTCAGCGCCAAGAAACCGCTGGGTGAACGTGCGCTTTACAAATACACATGTTATGTTATGTTATGTTATGTTACACTCTGGCACTGATCAGCAGTGGCAGAGTGTCCAAAGCATCTATACCAGCAAAAACGAAATCCAGCACAGCATCAAAAATACAGGAGGCAGAGGCAAAAAGATGGGGAAAACCACGCCAAGGGTGTCAGGTCTAACAATGGGAATGGCTGACATGTGGCTTTATTACTAGGCAGTGCACCTTTGTCCTATTAATGGCTGGCTGCGTGGAGGGTGGGACGATCCAGCCTACAGAGGCAAAAAGGCTCTGATAGTCTTAGACAAGGTAATTGGCCTCCTGTATAGAAATCCTATCCCCTCCCCTCTCCCCGAGATAATACAAGCTGCTATTTGTGCATAGAGAGACACGTTTTGCTGGACTGGGTGCACTCATAAACTTACACTAGAAACTCTGCTGTGGGAGGGTAGGTAGTTGGAGCAAGTTTCATCTTTGAGGGGCTTCCGAGGCTGGGACTCTATAGAAATCTCAAGAGTGTGAGATGCTTGGGAGACGGATCATATGAAATCCTTTCAAGACCTTAGATCTGAGTTTCAGATGCCAGCCTCCCAGTCCTTTCGTTACCTTCAACTTCGCCATGCCATCTCCCCTTACCAAGCTGAACTGGATGATGTCACTGAGTGTAGCGTCCTACAATCAAAGATACTTATGGGACATCTGGGGGGGGGGTGGGATATCTTAAATATATAAATCCCTGGTTATCCACCTCCCTATAATGCTGGATGATCAGAAGGTTAAATGGGAGAGCTGGACAAAGCTGATTGGAGAGATGCACGCTCCATGTCTCCTCGGATCCTGGCGATATCCTCTATACTCAGTCGCAAACAATAGCGATATCTCCACCAATCCTATTTATCAACACATCACTTATGAAAGGCCAGCATTCGCAGCTCTTCCGCTCGCCCTAGGTGTCACTAACTAAGGTGTGATTCTTTCCATTGGTTTGGTAATGCTCGGTGATTCACGCCTATTGGTCTACTATTCTCAGTACCCACTCTGTGATGGTGGGGGTTTCCAGCTAGTTGAATCCACGCAATGTACTGTTGTGCATCATGGAGGATGTTGGAGGGCCCAGGGGAAATAGATCTTTCATTTTAATCTTGGCACACTCATAGCAATACGCGATATAGCTTGCAACTGGACATCCCTCACAGCCCCTGCTGTTAGAGCCTGGACATGAGGCATGGAATGCGTGGCAAATTGGAAGATGCAACATATGAAGGGAGGGGATGAACTCTGAAGAACATTAAAATATGGAGTAAATGGTGGGAATATTATGGTCTGGTTGGTTAATATAATGCATTGGTGCCATATGGCTTATCCCGGGGTTGGTAGGGCATTGCGGCTATGGGGATATGATTTCACACTGGATTATTGTGTATCTGTTTGTAAACTGAGCAGAATCATTCTGCATGATAACTTGCTTTTGAAAACAATAAAATCTTTCTATAAAAAAAATACAGAATGCACATAGAGACGAGAAATGACCGCGTTGTTTTACTAGTGCCCCTGATGACAAAGAGTTCAAGACCCCACTCTTTGAAATAAATACGACGAATTTCCACCATGTTGAAAGGCATGTTAGTTCCACTCCCACAAGGTCAAACTCATTCCTGCCTCCTTAATTTCCTAACACTGCATGACTGATTATGCTATCTTAATGCAACATTTGCTGGTTTCATTGTGTTCTGAAAAGTTTAAGCCATCCGCTCAAAAATATGCACCTCTAAATTTCACTCATCTGACATTAATTTTAGTTAGCCCGCATAACAAATCAGTGGCAATGTTAAGCACCCAACAACCACCACAGCAGTGCTGTGTCACGCCACACTCGTGGAACATCTGGATCTGCAAGAACCTATTTTCAACCAAAGACAATACCAGTACAACAATTCTGTAAACTGCTATTTAAATAGAAATGAAGGCATATTACAATGAAGTACAACAGCTGTCAGGTTTACTACTTGGTTCTGCTTCATTTTCGCTGATCGCCAACATACAAAATGATACCGTGTCCTCTGGAGTTTGCCAATGAAGAATTATTCAGGATTTGTAGATACGCTTAATGTATACTAGTCATTTATACTGGAATGCGTACTGGATTTCCTATCGAGCTAAATGTAATTGTTACGCCTACATCTGTGTTACCCTACACCACATACACTTGAAACTATATCTTTAAAAGATTTAAAGTCAAAATAACAATAATTCACAACAAAAAGGTAGAAAATGCAGGGGAAATCAAGTATTATAGTGCCCTTGAATACTTATGTCACTCTCAGAGGTGCTTTTTTCTTTGTTTTGAACCTGCTTACTTGAAATATTTTGTTATTCTTATTGTATGCAATGCTGTCTGTTTTAAGTGTTGCATGCTCTCCTGTAGACTAACTTCACTGTGAGTGATGGCAATCGGCTCGTTCACAAACAGAAAATCCATGCACAATAGTTCCCTTGAGTACAAGAGACTTTGATAGCAAAGTTTGCTTTATGAAGCCAACAAATATTTTTGCTTCTAGCCATTTTTTTATTTAGGCACGCATTAGTCAAAATCTTCTGTTTTTCTAAAATCATATTTATAAATAAACATACTTATAGTCACTTTCAGCTAGCACTGTTCATCCATTAGTCTGTTATTGCATCATTAAATTTTTTTCCACCGACTACAGGACATGGTATGGCACACTTGGTAAGCCTACTTTAGACATTGGCTAACTTCATTCTGAGTGATGGCATTCTGTCCTTTGATATGGAGCACAACCACACACAAGGTAGTTAGTGCCAGGGGCTTTATATCTGATATGACTGGGAGTCTGGGGCAGGTCTATCCCAGCCCTTTCCTGTGCAGAAAACAGCAGTGTTCCAGGGGATGAGGTTCAGAGGATACTGCTGCACCAGGCTCATGGTGATGGGGTTCCCAGAGCCAGTGATCGGTTTGCGGAGGGTGGGGCCCGCATCTCCCCATGCCCAACATTTATAAGGCCTTGAGGAATGGAGTACCTTGGCCAAACATTGGCTCGGGGGAGGAGCTTGCATGCCCTCTTCCTCTTTTATATTAGATACGGCCACAGGGGGTGGGATCCCCAGGGCCTCAAGTAGGCTTGTGGGAGGGATCCACACGTCCCCCTCCCCTTTAAATAAAGCATCAACCCCAGGGGGTGGGGTCCCTAGAGCCCAACAGTGGTTCAGGGAGAAGCGCTGCATGCCTCCTCCCCTTTTATATTAGATAAGGCCCTTGGGGAATGGAGTCCTCTGAGCATGAAGCAGGCTTAGAAAGCACAGCCACATGCCTGTGCCTCCGTTAAGTAAAGCACCGGCCCCAGGGATGGGTTCCCTTGGGCCTCAAGTCAAGTCAAGTCAAGTCAGAAAATTTATATAGCGTGCTACATACCCAGAGGGTCTCAAGGCGCTTGAAGAGGGGTGGGGAATTACTGGTCAAATATCCACGTTTTAAGTTCCTTTCTGAATGCTAGGTGGTTCTGAGTAAGGCGTAGGTGAGTGGGAAGTGAGTTCCAGGTTTTAGCTGCCAGGTAGGAAAAGGATCTACCTCCCATGGTGGTTTTGTTGATGCGAGGTACAGTGGCCAGGGCTTGGTTGGATGATCGTAGCTGGCGTGAGGGGGTGTAGAAGGACAGTCGTGTGTTGAGGCATTCTGGTCCGATTTCGTAGAGTGCTTTGTGTGCGTGGGTTAGGAGCCGGAAAGTGATCCTCTTATTGTCGGGGAGCCAGTGGAGGTTTTTCAGGTGATCAGAGATGTGTTCTTTGCGCGGGATGTCTAATATGAGCCTGGCTGAAGCGTTCTGGATTCGTTGGAGTTTTTTCTGGAGTTTAGCGGTAGTACCGGCGTAGAGGGTTTTTCCGTAGTCCAGTCGGCTCGTGACCAGAGCGTGGGTGACCGTTTTCCTAGTTTCGGTGGGGATCCAACGGAATGTTTTTTTGAGCATGCGAAGAATGTTGAAGCAGGATAAAGAGACGGCGTTGACTTGTCTATTCATTGAAAGTGAGGAATCCAGGATGACGCCCAGGTTCCGTGCGTGGTCCGTCGGGATGGGTGCTTTTCCAAGGGCTTCTGGCCACCAAGAGTCGTCCCAGGCAGAGGGGGAGGTGCCTAAGATAAGGACTTCTGTTTTATCTGAGTTCAGTTTCAGACGGCTGTGTTTCATCCATTCGGCTACTTCTTTCATTCCTTCGTGTAGGTTAGTTTTGGCGGTGCTAGGGTCATTGGTGAGTGAAAGGATCAGTTGAGTGTCATCCGCGTAGGAGATGATGTTGAGGTTGTGTTGGCGTGCGATGGCCGCGAGGGGGCTCATGTATACGTTGAAGAGGGTGGGACTGAGTGAGGATCCTTGGGGTACGCCGCAGATGACTTCAGTGACCTCTGAGATGAATGGCGGGAGGCGGACTCTCTGGGTTCTTCCGGTGAGGAATGAGGTGATCCATTCCAATGCTTTTCCTTGTATTCCGATGTTTTTGAGGCGCTGTAGAAGGGTGCTATGGCAGACTGTGTCGAAGGCTGCAGAGAGGTCAAGGAGGATGAGGGCGACTGTGACTGTGTCAAGCAGGGTCCGGTAGGGGGGGGCACCTGTCCTCTTTCCTAAAACAAGGCAAAGCGTCGCGCCCCCGGGCCGTGGCCCACACAATGTTTTTTAAAAAGTTAATCCACCACAAATTTGCTGTAAAATTTAAAAAAATTATGTTTTTGGCCCCATGGGTTTGAAGGTCTCTCTGGGATCTCCCACCGGGCCAAGGGGATGAATTGTGGGAGGGGGGAGGAAGGAAGGGGGGGGTGGGGGTGGGGGGGACAGTATCGCTACCCTAACCCTTTTATCTTTTTTAAGGCTGTGACGGGGCGGGACGTCTCTGTGAGGAACACTGTGAGGATCCTACCTTTTCCCGTGACTGGTGGTCAGCTGTTCCCTTGTCGCCCCTTTCTCTTTCCATCCAGCAGCCCACTTCCCCTTCTCCGGAGGAGTGGCCGCCCGCTAACGCTGACTCCGAGCACCATTGGGGATACGAGGTGGAAAAAGGACGCTGCCCCTTTAACCCTGCCTTTGGTGAAGACGAGACTCCGCCCATCCAGAGCGTCACCGAGCCAAAAGGAGGAGGATCCCGGAAGACATCGGACGGCGATTCCCCGGAGGAAGAAGGCGGCGTGGATTGGAGACGGAGTGCGGAAAGAAGCTACGGTGAAGACGACGCCTCGACTAGCCCAGCTGAGACCAGCAAGCCAGGAGGCCAACGTTCCTGCGAAGCGCCCCGCCACGTTCCCGCGGGAGGAGCGTGGCTTACAAAGGTACGGGGCAAGGTTGCGGGTTGGAGTGGCCAGCCTACTGTGTAAGCAACCCGTGTAAACCCCGTTCCCAAGACCTTTTTCCCTCCCTCACGAGCACTACCGGCACTGTAGTATCTTGATTGGATTCACTGCACTCGTGGTTTCCCTCACTCCCGGCCCTTGCATAATATGCTCCGGACGTCCCAGTGATTGCTCTCTCTCTTTTCCTTCTTTTATGGGCTCGGCGTACCCGCTGAACATCGTGTGGAGGTCGCGTTTGAAGTTACAATTCTGGCTGCAACACCTCCCTTGCATCGCCGCAACACCCTGGAACTCCCTGCTTTTCCCAAGGGCGTCAGAACGGAGCCCGACGAAGTTTGCCCGGATAAGACTCACAAGCAGGAGAAAGAAAGCATATTTGAATATAAAGTCCTCTTTGAAAGCGTTCTTTCAGACTTCTGACTCAGTTCCTTCCCCTCCTGATCCTACCCCGGTAAAAAGGCTTTCTAAAGGACATGAGTTCTAAGATGGCTGCCACCACATCGCTGTCGATATGGTGGCAATCAATCAGATCTCATCTTCAGATCTGTCAACTCCTCGGATCCTCCATGGCATGATATATACATATATTTTAAACCTTAATTTCTTAAAAACTACTGAACAGATTTGCAACAAATCACAAAAAGCATGCTTTCTGGGCCAAGATCTAGCTTTTTGCCAATCTTGGTGTAATTTAGTTGTGCAGTTTTTTATGTATCACTGTTCAAATTTCCTATGGAAAAATATAAATGAATGGGAAAAACATGTTTTTGTTGGCCCCAACTTGACGGATCATCTCAAAACTATCCAGGAGTAGCTAACGTGGATGAAACTTTTTTTGGAACGTTTTGTGAAGATTCCAAGAAAAGCACCAAGGTTATAAGTACACCATACAATGCTTTTCCTGTGGAAACGCAGACCTAACAAGAACAACCCAGTGACGCTTGCCATTGGGGTTTTCAATGCACAAACTGTAGGGATACAAAAAACAATATTTTACAGGATCCTGTAAAATATGAAAATATTTCACAGGCCTCTTCTCAAAATGGGTTTCAAAATCATGATGACAGCCCCAAAACCACTTCATAACTTTACCATTTTCCTTTGTTTAATGATATTTTATTCATGAAAGGTAAACAAAAGTTGCCCATTCTAATTTCACGTCAAGACAGGAAGCTAGCAATATGCATAACGTTTTATTGCTACTCCAAACTGCAGCACTTTACAGAAAACTTCAACGACACTTAAAATTCTAGAATTAGAACCCCTTACAGTCAATATATACCTTAGCCCAGCAGCCATCTTCCTCTTTTATTTGCTGCTCCTTGTCAGTTAGGTATCTGTTAGCACTACTTTATGTTATTCAGATAGAGTCTAAGTTTATGATCTTTAGATTATTATTTTAATAGGTGATGGTGTTTTATACATAAGTAATATGTTTTTAGATGTTTAAAACTTTAATATCGTGAGTTTGGTGTTTATTTTCCAATTTACGTGATTGTTTGTTTTACATCTATTAGCTGAGATTTGTTTAATGAACGTGAGAAAGTTTCACGGTTTAGCCTTTTTAACCCCTTTTATGCTGATGACTGCCCCCGTCCGTCATGCACTGCGGTGGGCGTGTGCTGATGACAGCTGGGGGCCGTCATGAACGGGTCCACTTAATAAAAGCGCCGCACAGGCACAGAATCGCGGCGCACCCATGGGGTCAAAAAATGTAATTAATTTCAGTCTTGCCTGGATTTCTTGCGCGCCGTTTGTTTCGGGCGTTGCTGCGGTAACAGCCTAAGATTGAAGTATTTTCTTTCAAGGGCCTGTCGCTGATGCTCACTATCCAGCATTCAGTCCTCTAAGCGCAAGCTGGGATGAGTTTTCCCTGTGCCAGTCTGTGGTCCCTGAGGAAGATGATGTTGTGCGTGGTGCACCAGTCATTACGTCATCGTGTCAGGTGACCATTTTGAGGGAATGTCGGTTGCCAAGGAGTTTGTAGTTTCACGGGCAGAGTTTTTCCTCAGAGGCGAGTGTCGGAGGTTGAATTGTTACCAAATCTGTGTTTCTTACTAATTTTTTTTACAGCGCTTTAGCTTAGTTTTCAAAGGTAGTACGTTTGTTTTACTAGGTCAAAAAATTATATATATATATATATATATATATATATATATATATATATATATATATATATATATATATATATATTATATATATATATATATATATATATATATATATCACACAAGCAAATGTCCCAAGATGAGAGGAGCGTCCGTAGCTGGTGCCGGCGGCAAGGTTTAGGACACCCTCGCAATATTACATTCAGCAATAACTTCTCAAAAAGAGAAAAACGCCGCACACTACTTCATTAGTTGAATTTCCTTGTTTATTTTCTGTAGGTTCCCCACCTACGCGTTTCGGACATGAATCTGTCCCTGATCACGGTCACAAACAACAGTCCTTCATTGCTTTTTACATTATATACCTGTAGACACCACATGGCTGTTAGGATGCATTGTGGGCTCAGTAGTTTATGGATCAATATCATTCCTCTCAATGCACAGTGATTTCCTGGATCGCCGCATTCCCGCGACACATTTTGAACTCTTTAGTGATTTGGAAGTGATTACCAATGCGCAATGTATTTGTCCCAAGGACATGTGATAATGCGAGTGATTTATCTCACTTTTTGTAGCGCAAATTATCACTATTTACAATCGTGGCGGACTGAGTGTCCAAGTTGCTATTAAAGGCTGAGTGCCTATGAGTTCTCTTGTGTCGTTCAATGTTTTGATCAACAGTGGTCACAGTGCAAAGATAATTAAAACATTACTCTTTTTATACTTTTTATGCATTGTCACATGAATTAGTTTGATATTTTAGAAACAGAGACTTGCTGATTCTCATAAGTATGCTTCTCAAAAATGATCTGGCTGTCAAAGTTATAAGTGTACATAAAGTTCCTCGTCGGCGTTGAGGCCCCACGGGCTTCTGGTTTTAAATCTTATTATTAACTTTGATTCAAGTCTTCTCAATGTATTTCTTTCCACAGAAACACTGTATTTGGTACACCACAAATTGTGACTCACATGTTATTTTGTCCTTGATCAAAAAAGTTCTTCCCCTTGGATCTGTTAGAGTTTTGATGTTTTATCCAATTTTGCACGCTTTGCATGTTGTGCATTTGCTAAAGCCCAGTTGTCTTTTTTCTAGACAACTCTGAGTTTTTATTTTCCTAAAGTGGCTGTTCACAAGTGTGTCTCGAATGGAAGGAGCTTTGCGATATGTGACCACGACTCATTTTAACCTATTCCAAGGAAAGTTATAGAATCCGGTAAATCCTAACAAAATATTGGAATGTACTAAAAAAAGACACTGAAATAGGCACTCTAATTGGTGATAAACCCTTGGTCACATATCGCAAAGCTCCTTCCAAAATACATTGGTTCTACAATATGTCCACTCAAAAAGAGAATTCTCGAACATACTAGAGCTATCCAGAACAATGACCTAACCTATGCAACAGCTAAACATCTAAAAACACATCCAGGAAAAACCTGGAAAGATATGAAATATGCTGGAATTGCAATGGTTGGCGAAAACGAAAGAGGAGGGGACCGTGTAAATAAATTGAGAAGACTTGAATCAAAGTTAATAATAAGATTTAAAACCAGAAGCCCGTGGGGCCTCAATGCCGACGAGGAACTTTATGTACACTTATAACATTGACAGCCAGATAATTTTTGAGAAGCATACTTATGAGAATCAGCAAGTCTCTGTTTCTAAAATATCAAACTAATTCATGTGACAATGCATAAAAAGTATAAAAAGAGTAATGTTTTAATTATCTTTGCACTGTGACCACTGTTGATCAAAACATTGAACGACACAAGAGAACTCATAGGCACTCAGCCTTTAATAGCAACTTGGACACTCAGTCCGCCACGATTGTAAATAGTGATAATTTGCGCTACAAAAAGTGAGATAAATCACTCACATTATCACATGTCCTTGGGACAAATACATTGCGCATTGGTAATCACTTCCAAATCACTAAAGAGTTCAAAATGTGTCGCGGGAATGCGGCGATCCAGGAAATCACTGTGCATTGAGAGGAATGATATTGATCCATAAACTACTGAGCCCACAATGCATCCTAACAGCCATGTGGTGTCTACAGGTATATAATGTAAAAAGCAATAAAGGACTGTTGTTTGTGACCGTGATCAGGGACAGATTCATGTCCGAAACGCGTAGGTGGGGAACCTACAGAAAATAAACAAAGAAATTCAACTAATGAAGTAGTGTGCGGCGTTTTTCTCTTTTTGAGAAGTTATTGCTGAATATATATATATACATATATATATATATATATATATATATATATATATATATATATATATATATATATATATATATATATATATATATATATATATATAGAAACAGAGGGGGCATTTTTTTAAATTAAATATAATTAATAACAGAAAATGAGTCAAGAAGGAGATCTACCTGAGAATAAGGGTAATGATGACTTAAAGAAAATGGTACAGGAGGAGGTAAGGTCTTCTGTGAAGGATTTTTTAGGTTACGTTATAAAAAGAAAAAGGAGAGCTTCAGATCTCTCGGAGGAGGAATATTGGTTCTTGGAGGGAGAGGAGCAAAAAAAGACCTTAGGTTTTGGAAAGAAAAGGACAAAAAGAAAGAACAATGAGAATGAGGCAAATGCTAGTTTATTAGCATGGCAGTGAGGTCCCCATTCCAGGCCCCACGCAAAAGGAAAATGTCCTAAGTGGTACAAAAGAGGGTGTCCTTGGCGGCACACATGAGATTCAGGCAAGACCTGAAAAGGAGGATTCCTTTAATCTAGATGGGGATAGTGATGATGAGTTTGTTCTTGACAACTATAAGGAGGATGGTTGGGATATGGAGAAGGAAGAAAAAGTGAATAAGGAGAAAAGAATTGGGTGTTGACATGTTTAACCCAGACATGATCAGGCTCCCCAGAAGTGCAGACTGGTGGACTCTAACATGTTTCTGAATTTATTTAAAGTCATGGATTAAGAGGCCTTTGGGTAAAGAGGCACGGGCAGTAATGAGGGCTGAGTGTTTTCATACCGTGACTGAGAATAAGGCATGCATGCTCCAGATTTAGATCCTGATCTGATTAGTTTTCTTTTTAAGATGCATCACAATCCCAGAAAGGGTCTCAGGTGGGCACTTAAATAGTGCCAAGATAGACTGCTGGGCGTCATTTGTCCTCTTGCATGGACATTAGATATGGCTGAAGAAGCAAGGTCCAAGTCAGTTTCTGTGGCTACCGGATTGTTGAGAGGTTGGTCGCCAAGAGCCGTTTGTTTTCTGGGAAACGAAAATGCGTCTATAATGGTGAAAAAGACTATAAGGTGCTCCTCATGAGTATTAGCCCTAAACAAAGGAATTTTGCTGGAAAAGAGCCTAGTGAGGATCCTACAGCGTTTGTGTTTGGTGAAGGCTTAGTGAAAGGTGTGGAGAAATACGTTTCTACTTTCACAAGCTTGCATAAGGCACAGAAATTCCTTGAAAAGATTTTTGGGAGGTCGTGTTTTTGACAGGGCCAGAGCAAGGGGAGGTTTCTCTGGCCTCTCCTACTAAACGTCCCATTACCAGTCCCAAGGACGTGCGTCCAGTCGGCCACTGGTTTCTATCCTCAGAGAGGAAAAGGTATTAAGGGGCGTCAGTCCAGACTTGGAAGTCAAGGTAAGCACGAGGACGATTTCTGGATTTTTCCAAGAAAATGAAGGGGGTCTCTAAAAGAGCTTGTGAGTAATTAGAATTTTTTTAACTAGGAATCAATGGTCCTTCAAACAGTAAAAGGATATATAATAGAGTTTAGAGAGGCACCTGTTCAACAGAAGGAGCCAAGGGAGATGGTGTTTCAGGTGGATTAACAAATGCTAGTGGATTTGGAAGTTCAAGAAATGTTGAAGAAAGGAGCAATAAAGAGGATATCTAGGAAAGATGCAGGTTTTGTGAGCACAATATTTTTAGTCAGAAAAAAAGACAATGGCTGGCACCTTGTGATAAATTTGAGGACTTTGAAATAATTTTTAAATTACAGACACTTCAAGATGGATGGTATCCACCTTTTAAGAGATATTCTGGAAATAAACGTTTGGTTGGAAAAACTGGATTTAAAGGACGCCTATTTTTCCATTCCAATGGCGGAGGAGAGTCGCAGATTTCTGCAGTTCAGATGGTTGGGAAATCTGTAACATTTCACTTGCCTACCCTTTGTGTTTGCGTCGGCTCCTAGGTGTTTTACGAAGGTGTTGAGGCCAGTGTCTTTTATGAGAGAGAGAGAGGGATTCATATGATTTTTTTTTTAAACATACTTTATTGGTTTTTCTCTTTTAAACTTTGCATGGTACACCATCACGTTACACTTTAGCAGTGACTGTTGCCATTACTTTTGAACAATTGTACATATTTACTACATAGGCTTATTGCAAGGTAACTACACATAATCAGTCTACATAACACTTGTAGCAGGATACAATGCTTTTGGGATAGCCATTCCCGTTGATGGTGATTCGTTGTCTCATTAATACCAAAAGTAAACATTCCCTAACTCCCCCCTCCCAACCCACCCCTGTCTCACATGTACGGCCACATCTATCACCTTCTGCATCTTTCTGTCTACACTCTTTCCAAATCTATACTCGCAAACCATATATCTCCCTGTCTGCTGCGTAGTTAACTAGGTTCAGCTACCTTTCTGCACCAGTAGTAGTGTATGCTGCTTGGGTTCTCAATCTATCTCTGCTGATTTCATGGCTTCCAGTATTCCGAGGGATTCATATGATTATGTATCTGGACGATTTCCTTCTTATGTTTCAGGATCTGGAGGAGTTGAGAGTACAGTTGTCTGTGGCTCGTCATCTGTTGGAGTTGTGGGATTCTCAATCAATTTAGAAAAATCTGTGCTGATCCCTTGTCTCCTTGAATTTCAGGTGAACACTATTCGTTCAACCTTGAGTTTTCTAGAAAAGAAAGTGGTGAAATTCAAAGCAGAGGTGAGGCTGGTTCTAAATAAACCTTCCATTATTTTGCGGTTGCTATCAAGGGTTATAGGTTGTTTTTCTTCTTCAAACCAGGCAGTATTTCCGGGTCCTCTTCATTACAGAGGTTTACAGAGACTAAAGGTTGAAGGCCTAAGGAAGGGTTCATGGTATGGAGCCCAAGTACAGCTCACTTCGGAAGCTCAGGAGGATTTGAATTGGTGGCTAGACAATTGGAAGCATAGAATGGCCAAGGGATTTTAGGATATGCCCAGATTTAATTTTGGAGACAGATTCAAGCCTTTTTGGCTGGGGAGCTTGTTTGAATCAAAAGGAGATAGGTGGCAGATAGTCTTGGGAGGAAAGTCAAGGCCATATAAATGGAAATGAAGGCAGGTCTTTTTGCTCTAAAAACCTTTGAGGAACTGCAGTGTTTTGTTGAAAATAGGCAATGTGCCAGCTGTCCATTATATAAATCGATTCGGTGGCAGCAAGTCAAAGAATTTGACTCAGGTTGCAAAGGAGAATTCCTAGTAGCAAATGAACAAATGAGGAACACACTTGAAAGTTTTAGTGAGTGTGGGCAACTTTAATCCCGATTTAATCAACAAATATTAGGGAACGGTGCTGCCCAAAATACTTACGAGCGCTAAATATTGCACAAACTGAAAATCTACAAATGATTTAATTGGCTATAGGAGTGGACTACAAAAACAATCCACAGTCCGCTACAGAGTATGATGTTTGACAACTAAGCTCGTCTGAACAACTCCATATAATATTTGAAATCTAAAATGTTTGTCCCACAAAAAAGTGCAGTGCAGAGAGGTGGTGCAGGAATCAAGGCTACTTCATAACATGCTTTGGCTACATTTGGTTTTCCGCAAGAGAACCAAAACAAGATAGCTTTGTACCACGCTTTTTGGAAATGACAGTAGTGACATCATTTAGCACGGATAATTGCAAGCTAGATACCCCAGGGAGGCAGTATACAGACTTCAACTAAGCCAGCTAGCTGAACAGTTCCCCAGCACAGCTGAGACCTTTCATGTTTTTTGTGTCAGAGTCTGGTCTGTACTGTGACTGCAACAATCAATTGTGATAAAATATAGTGGATCTTAGCAAAGGAATGTTGATAGCCGAACCTTGAAATATATTGATGATGTATAACCCAATGTGTGAAAACCAATTTCAAAACAGATAACAATTCAATAAACAGATTTAAACAAAAAACAAAAAAATGAACACAGAGACCCTCTAGAAAGTGATCGGGAAGTGGAAGATGCATTATAGAACGTGATGAGAAATGAAAACCAGAGGCAGTTGCAGGGCACATGACTTCTACAGCTGAAAACAGGCCTAAACACAGGTCTGAACTCACAAGAGCAACCAATGCAAAAACGTCAGAGCTCATTTAACAGGCAGGAGGTGATTCTGTGGCCCAAGACGAAAGAAGGATTTCTGATCTGTGGCCCAAGACGAACGAAGGATTTATGATCTACCTTCCCCAGAAAAACACCTGAAATGGGCTTGGGAATTAATGAAGAGTGCACTATGTGAAAGGCACTGGACCTAATTTGGAGAATAGTGGTGTAGGAACTCTCTTATCTACCTGCGCTGGAGGTTGTATCTGAAGTTAGATCTCGTGTTTCGGCATGCCTTCGAGAGTGATATTCCTGACAGCCCTGAAAAAGCTGCCATAGCTAGTTTCCGCAGAAGGTGGGAGATGTGCTTTTGGAGTGCATGGGCCGAGTCTACATATGAGTGATGGTGCACGCAGTCAGTTGACAGATTGTGACTGAGAGTGACAGTATATATAGATTATGTCTGAATGCTCCAGGCCGAATTAAACAATTACTGTAGGAGATCCGGAAAAGCTATGGTGAAGGGACATGTTCACTGCTGGGTGTTGGTCTTAGTCTTCACCCAACTGCAAGGGGGCAGCGCGATCTTCCTCCTGAAGGACTACAGGATGCCATAATCTTAACATGTCCTCATCCCAACAAAAGCAGAAAAAAACAAGCTGTGGACAAGAATAATGGTACTCTGGATCGAGCCTTTAGCATTCATAATTCACAACCTCTGCAGTGTAAAAAAAAACTCTGGACGTGAACAAAGGTCACCTGAAACCCAGATCCACTGAACGCCTGCCTACTTGGTAGATGATGCATGTCTTATCACCATTGCAGGCCTAGTAAAAAAGATGGAGAGGTAGGGCCGAGGAGAGGCCTTTACATTAACTAAGTGCAAGACATAGATTCCAAAGCAAGAATCCAAGGCCTGCCTGATCAACTGGTGCAACCCACCAGGATTTAGGAGGATTAAACCCCCCTGTCCACATCAGCATGTTTCGATCCTTGTGCACCAGTTTGTTATCAACCTTAGGTGAGGTGAGAAGACCACTAAAATCCACGAGAGAGGAGATTTTGGTACATCATTTCAGAGTAGCTGAGGGTTGCTACAATAAAAAATGAGAGAATATATGTTCAACTGAATAACTGTGTGGCCCAACTATTTTGATGGCTGTACTGGTCCTTTAAATAAACACTTTTAATTAATGCCTCATGATCCAGCACATCGGTCCAAGACCAGCCCTCGGATTAGGAGTCTCTACATTAATGAGACAAACACCAGAGTGAGATACATATCCTAAATCTTTATTCATCAATGTAGTGAGACTTCCTTTAACCACATAACAAGTTGAAGGCGCTAGGATATAAAATAATGAATTTCAGAATTCAACTAGGAAAAAGAGAGCCAGGGAGAGAAATAGAAAGACACACACAGCCAGCATTCCAACTCATGATGTCTGCCTGTTTCATCTAAGGTAAGTGCCAATAACACTATGGGCCCAATTCTGATGCGGGTTGGAAAGCATTACCACCCAGGGCCTGATTCTGATGCGGTTAGGAAGGCCTCCTAATGGCATTTGCTCATTCCAAATAGGATCGGGAGCGAACCAGTGCCCAATTATGATGCAGTTAGGAACATGTGCTCCTATTGAAGTCAATGGGAGTCCAACCAAATCGTATCTGGAAGCATCCGGATGCATCATACTTGGTCGGTTGGACTCTCCCAATCCGAGTGAGACGGAAACCATTTCCAACCCGATTCGGTCGGGAAGCATTTCCAACCTGCATCAGAATCAGCCCCATAGTGTAAGGGAGGTGGGGTGCACGTAGTATGAACAAAACGCTACAGAACTGGAATTACCAATATGAATTATCTCAATCTAGTATTCAAAGATTTCAGTCAGTTACACCCCAAATACAATAATACTCCATAAGTGGTATTACTAGTTGTCCAACAACACCTAAAACTGAAGTAAATACTTCATTACAACCAAGTGTGTTTCTCTGGGTGTTGGTTGAACTACGGCACAAACACCAATACTACCCCCATACCAAAGAGTGATCTAATTCTAAACAACCTGCTAGACATTTCCAAAGATGCAGTTTTTTTGGCTTTTCCTATCCCAGGTGATTGGCTCATGCACACAAGTGAGGTGTTGTTTCTATTAGAAGCCTGGGAACACAAGGTGGAAGGACATTTGCTGTTTCCTATGAACTCCATAACTTTTCATCCTACTTAGGTCTCGCAGACCAGACCAGAGATTCGCTTTTACTCTCTTGTCCCCGAACAAGTGACTTTTTTTGTTGTTTTTATTTTGCAATCCCAGTACTTTGTTCTGGCCTATTTTGACTGTATCCCACTAGCGAAAGCGCTGTGTTCAAAAACATTATTCAAGAGGCACACTTGTTTACCTGTGCCATCTTAGTGGTGGTCATTAAACACATGCCACAGCAGGGTGTGCCCATGCCCAGGTCCCGTTGAGGCCAGTCCTCACAGACACAATGGGATTGTCATTTACAATGCCAATAGCTCTAAATTAAGCCAAGGCGAGACCTATTGCATTTCCAATGCTTGTTACACTGTGTTCTAATCCACAAGACACACCATTTGGACTCCTCTAGTTTTCAGAAATGTGTGGGTTTGGCTAGTTTTTCATGGGGGCCAGCACACCTGGCGACAAAGACGGCATACAACCTGCACCACAGAAGTATATGTTATCCAGTTATCATTTCCACTCCTCCTATGGTCGTGAATAGGGGCCTTCCCTGTCCTGTGTGACAGTCTACCCACACACGTGGATACCATTTTTATCTGGAGAGGTGCGTCAAGGCAACATGGTAGGAAATTTGTCACAAGCTACTTAATTTGTCTATATTGTTTGCTTTCAAATGTAAATCAATGGTCACAATAAACACATATTGAAAATAATGCTCACAGAATCATTTAGCATTGTGGGAAAATCAAAATACATGCTGTATAAATACACCCTATTGCCAAACTCAGATTTTAGGGGGTATTTCTAATATACAGATCCATCCTTCACATCCAATCTATATTAATTGGATTAATTATGAAGTGGTGCATAGTTACTACAAAATGAAAAATCATTTTATCTCTCGTTCAACTGATGCCTTTAGGTTTTAAATACAAATACAAATACCATATAAATCCCTGTAACCTAAAGAGTCCGTTGAACGTTACATTATTTTATTTTCATAGATTGGCCTTCAGTGTTAAAATGTACAGATATAACCTGGATGTTTCCCTTTTTGTCCCACTTACACTCACTATTTTTTATTTCAATGATTAGTTTATTTGGGAAAACCTTAAGTAATCTAAACTAAAGACCCCACCTGCTGAATTCAAAAGTGCGCACACTTTTCAGAAATGTATAGATTTTGGGCTCAGCCTTCGGTTTCATGCCGTTTCCCTCACAAATTGCAAGTAGGTAGAAACCACAAACATCTGAAAGATTGACCATCACTTAAAACCAGTGGACAAAAAATTATTTCCCCACATATTTCTGAAAGCTGGCAAGAGGATATTCTTAGCACAACAAACCTGTTAATAAACACACACTTTCTTGCATAACACTTTTTCTGAAAAAGAAAAAACAAACAGAATTTTGCTATATGTTGGATATTTTTTTCAGGGCCCTCCAGGGCAAATCACAAACCTCTTACAATCCTCAAACTGTTGGGAAATCAGAACTGAAATCTGACCTGGATATTTTTTTGTTGAAAAAGATTATGAGCCACAGCCTACCCTAAATATCCAAAAGGGATGTAGTGGAAAGCAGCTTAGCAGCAAAGTGGTTAAATAACAAATCACTGGCTGGCAAGATATAAGGTATCCATAGTAATGTCATCCATAATGTCAGTGGTAAGGGGATCTGTAATGTCACCAGGGTAGCCATCAATATCATTTTAATGACATCTGTCATATCATGTGAGAGGTCATGCACAACTGATGGGTAAGTTACAGTGTCTTATGGCGGGGTGTGAGTTATGGTTTCCATAGTTAACCATAACTGGCTAATTTCACGATATTTTCAGTTTTATTTTTCAACCAAATCTTCACGTTGTGTGTTTTAAGGGTATATTCGTTTTTATGTGCATTCATTTTCACTCTCCTGTTTCTCTCTCTCTCTTGTCACAGGCTCAAATACTATTAAAATATTCCAGTGTATCAATGATTTTGTCTGAGATGCTTGTTTAATGTGAGATTTGGATCATTCTAATCTAGTGCTTCATTCATCCATGTTGATAAATTATGTAAATGAGCTGGACAGTAATATTACTAAGTGGCAAACAATTGTTTATACTGCGTTCTATATAAACGGCAAGCATTTTTATAATTAGACATATATGCATGGTACACTGGATAGTATTGAAATTATCAACACAGGGTTCAATAGATCTGCTTTCTGAACACTAAATACTTTTTTCAGGCAACTAAAAAATTAATGTTTTAATAATTGTGCGTGAAAACCTTTCATGCCTATGTCATCTCATGGCCACCAAGTGACAAAGAGGCATAGTGAGTGTGAATGGACTTCTGAAACTTACATTAGACTTACATTAGAATCATATTACAAACTACAAATAACAAAGGAGCAAACCATTTTATAGCCCAGACTTTTTAACACTACATCAGGAGGTTGGGTTTATTTATGCCGCTCACTTCCCCTTAAGACGGTGCGCAGGTGTTTGAGGATCACTGTACCACAGGATCAAATTGTAAGTAGAATAAATAATGAGAAAAGCTAGTCTGGAGGATGCGAGTGAAAGCGATATTGTCAAAAAAGCACCATTAATCCTTGGTCTGGTGTTGGCATAACTTTCATAGCTTAAAGTAAAGAGGACCTGGGAACAAAATAAAAATTAAGGGGCAGAGTCAAAGAACAAAAATGTGAAATAACAGATGATAACAGGTGCAACAACCAACTTTAAGGTTAAAAGGGAATGCCTAGAAGTCGAGAACAGCAACATTTTCTGGGCTCTACCATCGGTGATAAGGTTTAGTAGTCAAGAGACATGACGCAGATTAGCACAGGGCAGAGCTGCAATGAAACACTAGGAAAGGACTTTCAAATGCAATGATGTATCTAGAAGAACTAAGGCTAGAACTGTACATAAAACTGTATTCCCAAGGCATAATAGGGATGTAAAAGGCAGACAATGAAGACACAGAAAAATAAGAGCATCAATGCCTTTGAAATCTGGTGTTGGGGGCGACCACTATGAATTCTCTAAACACGATCAAATAAAGCCAGAGCTTTAATTATAACCACTGAATCTCTCATATTTTGAGCACATCATGAGAAGACCCAATGTCCTGAAAAATACTGTGATGCTACGAAAAAGAGGAAGAGAACGACCAGAAGCAAGGAACCTTTAAGAAGTCTGAGAACCAAAAAAAGAAGGCCGGGCATTCTGGTGACGCTCTATCTCTGGGGTCGCTGGGCATTCAATTGCAAGCTAACAGTGGCTCTCAGGCAGAGGTTAGGTAGCTGGGACATGATAATTGCCTGTCAGCTGGTCTGACAATATGAAGCTGTCCGAATGCTAGGGCACCACTGTAAAATACCACCTTCTGAAAATGTGTTTTTACTTTTTTACCTTTTTTTTCTGTTTGCTTGGTTCATTCTTTTACTACTTCTTGTCGTCTTTCTCTCCTTTATTCTTTCAATCTTAGTGTTCCTAAAGTTCTTTAATTTTTCTTCTGCTTCCTTTAACTCTTTCTCTTTTCTCCTCTTTCTAGCTTTTACAACCACTTTCCTTTTCTCCTTTATTTGCCCTGCATTCTTTCTGCTTTTTTTCCAATTATTTGTTTCCTTCTTTGGGTTTTTTTTCTTTCTCTACTTGTCGCCTTTTTCCTATCCTGTTTCTAACTTGTTCCTTCCTCTTTCTTTCTTATCTCCCTTATCTGTTCCTTGTCCTGTTTTCTTTTTTGCTCTTCCTTCTTTTGTTCTTAAATTTTCTACTTTTTTCTTCCCCTCATTTAACTTTCACTTACATTTTTCCCCTTTCTTTTTCTCACCTACTCTTCTTATCTCTTCCATTCACTTTCTTTCTTGCTTTTTCTGTCTACTTTTATACTTTTTTGTTTCTTTGACTCCACATTCTCAGCTTTGTTTCTACTCTTGCTCCTTTTCTCCTTTATTTCTTAATTTTCTTTGTTTTCACTTCTTTCTGTTTCTTTTTCTCGCTTTCTCTTTAATGTTTTCCCTTTCTTTCATTCTATATTTCTCTTCCTCAGTCTCCTTTCTCTCCTGTCTTTTTGTCTCATTCTCTCATGTCTTTCTCGCTCTCAAATAGAAGTTTATTCATGATTTGGAACTCCTAGGAGGTCCACATAAAACAAAACAAAATACAAGGTACACACACAGTAAGTTAAAACAGGATCTCAAAGCCTGATGTACGATTTACTTCCCTTCGGTAAAGATGTATCTGGTAGAGACGATTCTAGCTGTAGATTCCTTAACGTAGAATTATCCCCAAGCGTGAGACTGGACCCAGAAATTTTTGCCACAGCATCCCTGTAGCACCGGGGGGGACGGCGCCACGCGACTCCGCCCAGGCGTCGGCTGCGTATATGACATCAGCGAGGTCACATAAGTCCCACCTCGGCGTGCCTACGTCAGTTTTCTTCGGAGAACTTTTCAGCGCCACAACGTGGAGCCATCAGACAAAACTGGGAGTTTGGGAACAGTGTGCGAAAGAGCAGAAAAAGTGGAAAAAGAATGGTGACGAGCAACACCATATGGAGCAGTGTCAACACTGCAGCAGCCAAAGGCAGGGAAAAGAAAAATAACAGAGCACAGCCCTGAGCAGCCAACCTGCCAGGATGTAGACAGCCCCCTCTGGAGACAAGAAATACATGCAAAAATGTCAAGACAACATACAGCAGGACCACAACCTTAACGAAGGGGAATTGGTGTCAAGACAAACAAGAAAGACAAATCTCCGGGGGAACCCAGCACAGAGTGTGATAAACCAACCCCCCACCCCAAGGAACAAGGGCATGGTGAGATGACCCCAACCTAGAGGGTAGCAGAGGGACCAGAACCCTTAGCAACCAAGAGGAGAGGAAGGGGAGGGAAGAAAGTGAAGGTAAGCCCCTAACCTGGACCAGAGCAGAGGGGGCACAGGAGAACTTATAAATCCATCCTCCAAAGTGTCAAAGAGGAGGAAGGAACAAGAAACAGAACAAATCATTGCATTAAAAGAGTGAAAGAATGCACTCACAGAAGATATAGCCACCCCGGGAGGCGAGTGCAGAAGACCAAGCCACAGGCCCTCGCAGAACAGGGAGGAAGGATGGTCCGTGAATGAATCTGCGGCTAGAATCGTCTCTACCAGATACACTGTAACCGAAGGTAAGTAACTCGTACATCTGATTGAGACTACTAGCCGCACATTCCTTAACGTAGAATAGACAACCTACCCCTACCCACGGGGAAGAAGGGTCTGTGAAAGGTCCCCACCGGCCTGGACATAACAGAGGGTCCCACAGGGGACCAGTCCAACGGACAAAGCGAGGAATCTCGCCCCCGCAGGCAAGGGGAACCCCCACAGCAGAACACCACTGATCCCACGGGAGCGGGGGAAGAAGAAAAGGAGAAAAGAGGAAGCCCACTCCCACTCAACAGATGAAACAAGGCAAGGCAAGGAGAGGCCGAAGCAACCCATGTCCTTAGAGAGCAACAGAACCCCCATCCTGGGCAAAGAAGAGGAAGAAGATCAACCCAGAGGCTCCAAGGAGACAAGGGAAAAAGAAGGAAGAGCAGCCCGGGGCACCCAGGAAGAACGGCAGGCAGCGCCTGAAAGAGGGAGGAACACAAGAACCCTCCCAGCCCCCAGGACAGCAAACATGAGGGCGAAGAAGGCCCGGACACATCACAGAGAGGGGTACGCACACATGAGCCAAAAGGAAGCAGAACCAGAGTCACAACGCCAGGCTGCAGACAGCAGATCAGGCCTGGAGAACAGCGCAACAACCCCGGAGAAGGACACCTCGGGTGCCACCAAGGCATTCCCATTCAGCAACAAGGAAATTGCACCTGCAAGTGCATAAGTGCCACGGAGAGCAGAGACCCCAAGGCAACCACAACTCCCCAGCACATAACGAGCTATATAACAACCATTACCCAACATAGGGTATGTTAGTCCCCAACATGGGAAACCTCTTAGGAAGAAACTTTCGCAGCAGAGGTAAACAGAAAGAGCTGCGGGGAAAAAAAAACAGCAGAAGGCTTGTCAAGCGGCTAAGAGAAAAACAGGAGGCCTAGGCTCAGGGCCAACCTGGTGTGAATAGCCTACAACAAAACACACACAGTCAAGAAGGGCCGGCCAGCAGCCAACAGAGCCACAGTCCCAATAAAGAGGACTCTCAGGCACATGAAGCACACAGATCACACAACGGGGGCGACTCACCCAAACAAAAGAACAGCTCACAAAATCCAGACCAACCCACAGGTCACTGAGGAGCAGAAGAAGGAGGAGGAGAAGGAGGAAGAGGAGGAGGAGGAGAAGGAGGAGGAGGAGGAGGAGGAGGAGGAGGAGGCCGAAGCCCCGCCAAGAACCGCTGGATGGCTGATCTGCCGGGTGGTGGAACAAAAGGGTGCCATCAAAGGGAGGATCTACCAGCCATTCCAGGACATTTTCTCAGAACACACTGTCCTGAAGCCAAGCATGGCAGCGAAGGGCAACCGAAGAATCCATGGCACAACCAAGCACCTCTGAAAGGTCAAGAGCGGAGCGAAGAATAAACGCCGCCAGCTTCCGGCCATCTAATGCATGGTGCCGCAAGTCAACTGGGTTGCTCATTCTTAGTTGGCAAGTCAACACCAGCACCCTCCTGAAAAGCTGCAGATCCATTGGAATCACAAGCAAGATGTGGCCCTAGCCAACACACATAAAGTGTTAAGGGCCCACAGAGCAAAACTGGTCTAAGCAAACATATTGCGACCCCAAGAGTCCAGCCAGCGGTCCTCCCGTGAAGGTGGAGCCAACAGCGATGGCAGGAAAGGAAAGGCGGTCCGCAAAAGGGGACCACTGGTAGAGGGAAAGACACACCGGGTCACGCGGCGCTGGAAGGTGCCGGTGCAGAGGGTGTTGGGGCACCGGATCGCCCGTGGCGGGGCGCCCCCAAGTCCCCGTCAGAGAAGAATGGAGCAAACCCTCAAAGGACAGCAGCAGCTCCCTTCCACCAGAGCCCTGGTGAAGAACCTCTAAAAGATGATCCGCAGGGAAATGGGCAGCAAGATCCCCAATGCGCAAAATTCCCACAGCCGTGGTAACAGCACGAACGAAGGCCGCACCCGCCTCCGTAGGGTCCCGCGGCAGAAAAAAGCAGCTCCTCCGTGGGCAATGGCTGCCAACTAAGGCGGTCATCCCCTAAACCAAGCGGAGAGGGGAAGGGGCAGGCCCGGAAAGGAGAAAGAGGCACCGAAGAGTTGGGGACCTGTGGTTCCTCCGGTGAAAACTGCGGCCACGGCAAGGAGCCGTCTTTTGATGACGTCGGGGAAAAAGCCACGACGCGGCGGCCCGTCTCCGGCGAGAACTACACCAGCAGGCGCCCAACCTTTGGGGAAGAGGGGGCGTCCGAGGACGAATCCACGACCTGACGCCTGTCCGCTTCTGTAGAGTCCGCAACCTGGAGAAGGGCATCGTCGTCGTCCAACACCACAGGAGACGCCTGACAGGCCTCCACATGTCACACGGCGCAGGGGACCGGGGCTGGGCTGGAGCCGAGGTGGCCAAGGGACGGCGCCAGAATGGCGCTGACTCAACCTCCGACGAGGCAGCCGCCTGCATGAAGGGACGAGAAGCACCTGGAGAGCGACAAGGAGCTCCCGCCAGCCTTAACCCATGGGGGGACGAGAGGGGTCCACCGACCCCCATGGCGGCACCAAGGCTGACTCGACCTCCAGTAAGGCAGCCGCCTGCGTGTAGGGACGAGAGGGACCCGGGGACTGACAAGGATTCCCCCGCCAGCCTTGACCCATGACGGGACGAGAGGGGTCTGCAGACCTCTGTGGCGCCGTAACGGCGTCACCTCAGCCTTAGACAGAATCGCCACCTGTCTAAAGGGCTTAGGGGGCTTGGGGATGTGACCCGAGCCCCGGCGACCTCCCGAGACACCATAGGGGCTCCCGCAGGAGTTTGCGGTGAAGCAGAGGCGCCGTGGTCCGAAGGAGGGACTCCCAAAGGGCCGCACCCCAATGGCACCACATCCTCCGAGCCAGGATCCGAACCAATCGGCGCCAGAGCCGCCGGCAATGCTGCGGAGGGCTCCGCACAGTGCAAGGGATCTGTCAACGTCCCAGGAGGTGAAGGAGGAGGAGGAGAAGCCAGGGAGGCCTGCAAAGCCGCCACATATGTCTCCATCTGGGCTCTCGACGCCCCCTCACCGGAAAACGGTGGATAGGGGGACGATACGCGGGCCGCATCACCCACTGAGAGCCCATGCCCCCAACAGACCGGAAACTAGCCCTCAGGGACAAACTGCGTCACTTACCAACAGGGGAGTGACGCTCTTGTGGCACAGGAAAGGGATGAGGACGATGACGGCCGCTTTGAAAACCTTTCTGCAGAAGCTGAGCGAGGTGACAATCCCGATCTGGACATGTGAGCCAAGAAAAGTTTCATCCGGCGTTCCCGCCCAGACTTCAGCTTTAACCGTTGGCACGCCTCGCAATCAGTGCAGCCGTGATCCTCCCCCAAGCACCACATGCAAATGAGGTGAGGGTCTGTCGCCAACATCAAGCGTCCACAAGACGAACACATCTTAAAGCCCGAAGGCATCGGCACACTATTCCCAAAACACATGCAAGAGCGAAGGAAAAGGCCTAATCAGGCTCGGAGCACGAACCGGATCCGCGTTGCACGTGGAAAAGGAAAAAAACTGACATAGGTGCTGGGGTGCCTCGCTGACGTCACGCAAGGGGACGACGCCTGGGAGGAGTCGCGTGGTGCCGTCACCCCGGCACGCAGGGATGCTGTGGCAAAAATATCCAGGTCCAGTCTCATGCCGGGGATAATTCTACGTTAAGGAATCTGAGGCTAGTAGTCTCTATCAGATACTCCCAATATCACCATCAACGGCATTCAATACAAATGCAAAAAATATTTTTAAAAGTTAAAAACATGAATACACAAGTTTTCATTTGGCAGTTTGAGCAATAAATACATGACATCAGCAGTCGCACGCCCAGAGATTCTTAAAAAGAGGTTTCTCAGCCACTTACGTAGATATAGCAGCAAGGCAGGACATATAAATGAAATAGGTTTCAAATCCTGGCTTCCACTTTAACAAACGTGAGGATGTGCTTGACGTACCTTACCATTCACATGTTAAAATATTCAGCAGAACAATATTTAGGGGAATTAGTGCCCAGAGACATCGAACCCTATGGCTTTTCTCGCTCTCCTTTGTTCTCTCTTCTTTTCTCCCTCACTCTTTCAGTGCCTTTCTCTCACCCTCCCTACTTTTATCACTCTTGATTTGTCTCTAGCACATGTTTTTCTATCCTTCTACTTTTTTCATTTGCTCTTTCTTTCTTCCTCCTCCTCTTCCACTCTCATACTTCAACTCTTTTCTTTCCTTCTCTTCTTACTATTTTTATCTTCCATACTCACCTTTTTCTTTCTCCCTCTCCTTTCTTTCTCACCCTCCTTTTTTCTTCTTCTCTGTCCTTCCTTTCCCTTTTATTTTCTCTTCCCTATTTCCTTATGTACTTCATTCCTTTTCCCTGTGTCTCTTCGCTTCAGTCTTCTCTAAGGCAGACTTAGCTTCTTAAAGAAATCCCTTTAAGAATGAATTTGCATGTCATTATTGACTGACCATATACTGTGGTCACAGAAAAGATATGTTTAGTTTTGGAGCACTATTAAGTCTGTATGTGCCTTACAAATTGCATTATTGCGAAAGGTCCTACTTAAGGGTGCAACAAGCATGTTAAAAATGAAAAATTCGGATTTGCTTGATTGTGGACATTAGCTAATGAACGTCATGACAATTTGATAGATAGATAGTGGACATCTCTTGGGTACCTGCTCTCTTAAGGGGAGAACTTTCATCCTAAGTGTTACTTCAAATGAGAACACAAGACCCAAAGGGACTCTTGTCTCTCAAAGGTTATGTTATGTTGATTTGCAGAGCACACTAATCAACAGAGAGGGTATTCAGGCACTTGAGTAGGTGTGTAGTTGTGTGGTCCCCAAGGTGCATGTATGAAGAGCCAGGTCTTCAGCTTCTTGCAGAACTCAAACATTGAGGCGGAGGCTCTGAGGTGTTGAGGGAGGTTGTTCATAACTTTGGTGTGATATAGGAAAATGAGCAATCTCCAGTTGAGCTATTGAGGATGCAGAGAGTGTTTACCCATGGAGAGTGAGGCACAGCATAGGCGTCTGTTGGGTTGGTGAAAGTGTATGCGATTGTTCAGGCATTCTGGCCTTTGTATATGTGTGTGTGAGACATTTGAATTGGCTGTGCTTCTGACTGGGGACCCAGGGAAGCTTCCTCAGGTACCGTGTGATGTGGGTGCAGTATGGGAGGTAGAGTTTGAGTCTTGTAGCTGTGTTCTGAATAGTCTGGAGTCTGTGTAGATATTGTTTGGAGATTCAGCGCTGAGTGTTGCTATAATCCATCCTGCTGGAGATGAGTGCTTGTGTGATGGCCATTCTGATGTTCTGAGGCAACCAGTTGAAGATTGTTCAAAGCACGTGTAAGATGTGAAAGCAGGAGGTGCACGCTGCTTTGACTCGAGCCTTCATGTTGAGCTTGTAGCCTATTATGATCCCTAGATTTCTTTCGTGGTCTGTTGGTCTTAGCACCGACGGCCACCAGGCAGAGTTCCATGGGAAGGTCTTGTTGCTGAAGACCAGTACTTCAGCCTTGTCGGATATGATCTTCAGGCAGTTGGTTCGCATCCATTCTGCTACCATGGTCATGCAGTTGGTGAAGTTGGTTCTGGCAGTGGTTGTCTTATCCATCAGGGAGAGGATGAGTTGGGTGTCATCGGCGTAGCAGATGACAGTGATGTCTTGTGATCAGATGATGTTGGTGAGCAATGCCATGTATATGTAGAAAAGGGTTGGGCTGAGGGAGGATCCCTGTGGGACTCGGCATATCAGTGTCTTGATCTCTGATTTGAAGGATGGCACCCTGGCCCTTTGGGTTCTTCCTGTGAGGAAGGAACAGATCCATTTCAGAGTGGATCCTTGTATGCAAACCTCTTAACGTCTTCTGATGGGGGTGTTGTGAGAGACAGTCTCGAAATGTCATGCAGAGGGCAAGCAGGATAAGGCTTACTTTTCTTATCAGTCCAGTATGATTTGAATGCCGTTGGTGGCCGCGATGAGTTCTGTTTCGTGCTGTGTTTCTTTCTGAATCCTGATTGAGTGTTGTCTAGAAGAAGGTGAAGTTCAAGGTGTATTGTGAGTTGCTTGCTGATGGCCTTCTGATCAATTTGGCTGGATAGGGGCACAGGGAGATGGGTCGGAAGTTGCTAGATTGATTCAGGTCGGCATGGGGCTTCTTGAGGAGGTTGTTGATTTCTGAAAGTTTCCATTCATATGGGAAAGTGGCGGATTTTATGAAGGTGATGACGATGTGGATCAGAATGGTGCTGATTGGTGATGTTCACAGGTTGTAGATATGGCGGGGGCATGGGTCCATTAGGGCTCCTGAATGGATGGTCCACGTGACTGCCTCTGTGTTGTTTCTGGTGAGGGTTTTCCATTCAGTCAGGTTGCCATCCTGGTTGGGGGTTGGTAGGTTAGAAAGGAGTTCTCTGGTGTTGGGTTGGTGTGCAAAGTTCCTGTAGAATGTGTAGATGGTTGTGATTATGCTGTGGAAGTAGTTGGATAGGTGGCTGCAGAGTTGTTGGGAAGCAGAGATGTTGTCGACAGTGGTTAAGGGTAAGGTGAAAACTTTAACGATCAAACAGGATTCCCTGCAGCTGTGGGAGCTTCTTCTCTGCCGTCCACTAGCACTTCTTTTCTTGATGTCTCTGATTAGCTGGTTATAAGCGTCTGAGTGCAGCCTTGTAGGTAGCTCTGTATATGGTTTAGGGCTGACTCTCCATTTCCTTTCTAGCTATTCAAAGAGTTGTTTGGTATCTCCGATGTATTCTGTGTACCAGCTGGCTTGTTTGATCTACTATGCTTGTTGGGTTTGATGGGTGCGAGGGAGTACGCACAGTTCTTGATCCAGTTGTTGAAGCGGTTATTGTCCTTCACAAGGTCATCTGTGGGGCTAGGTTGATCCATGCAGATGGCGCTAAGCCAGCCTGTAGAGCTTCTGTGATTTTGCCCCAGTTGCGGCTTGAAATACTAAACCTGGTAGGGGTGTTGACATGATGTGTGTTGATTTGCAAGTGGATGAGTGGTGGAAATGTGGTCCAGTGTGAGTTGGTTCTGAGACAAGCTGGGTGTGTCCAATGTTGCTCAAGCGTTCGAGGAGTGCTGTGGAGCAGGGGTTGTTTTGATCTTCCAGGTGAACGTTGAGGTCACGGAGGAGATTGTAGACTCTGGAGTCGATGGTAAGCAGAGCGACAAAGTCGATGATTAGGTTGTTAAAGGTGACTCGTGGTCCGGGTGGTGGGTAGGAGACGGTTCCGTTCAGGGTGACGTTTACGTAGATTTGCAGCTTGAAGTGCAGGTAATTCCAGGAATGGGGTGGCGTTCTCTGTGGATGTTGAGCAATTGATGGATTCCTTGCAAATAATAGTGAGTCATCCACTTGGCTTTTGAAGGCGGTCCTGTCGAACGATCTTGTAGCCCGCTGGGATTGCGTTGGTGATGTCTGGAGCCGATGAAGGGTTGGGCCAGGTCTCTGTGATGAAGAGGATATTGGGTGCGTCGCTGCTCAGCAGGTCCCATATTCGGTTGCGTGTTTGATGAGTTATGTGTTGAGAAGTAGCATGCGAGTGGGTGTTGATGGGCGGGTTTGATGTAATGTATGGTATGGTGTGGTGGGGTGTAGGCATTGTTGGTCCTTGTGTGGCGTGTGATAGGAGGAGGTGTTGAGGACATTGTTAGTATTTGTGTATGGGGGGTGTGAGTGGGTGGCTGCCTGAGAACCAGCAGTGGGTGCAAGTGAAAGTTCTTTCCATGGTGTGAGGCATGGCAACATTTGGGGGAATGGCATCTGGGGTCTAGCAACTTAAGGAGTGCTACGGAATATCGCTTGGTGGTGATCAGATCAGCGTTCCTGGCGCAGGACGTGGTACAGGAATGGATGGGCTCGGTTTTAGTGCACCTTCGGAGTGTCAGCTGTGGGTCCGAGTTGCAGCTGCAATTAAGTAGGTACTGGAAGGGGGAGGAGTGCAGGGTGCCGTGATATCATTTCCTGTGATTATGGGTGATGGGAAATAAAGCCCTCTTGCTTGGCTTCTTCTTTTAAAGACTGTTTTGGCAAAAAGTCAATAATATCATTTTCTGTCCAAATGGGCGATAGGAAATTCAGGGATGTCACTTCTTGTGCAAGTGGATGATGGGTTACCCAGGGAGTCACTTCCTGTGCTGAAGGGTGATGGGAAATGAGGTGATTTATAAACAAGAACAAAGGGAGAAAACTGGTCCTTAGAGACCCCACAAGAAAAGATTTGCATTGCAGCTTTAGCTCATAATTTTAGTGTATATGTATGTTTGGGTACAAAAAAATAAAACATGTCACTTGAACTGAGTAATTGTGGGGATAACTCATATATTTACTCTTCATTGTTTGATAAAATGAGTATAATTGAGTGTGGTAGTACCAATGACCATCTTGAATTCATTGTGCACTATGAAAATGCCCATTATCAATATAATTATATGCAAACACCTGCATACATATGTCACTCTGTACTACGTACATGTAATAGGCCTGATTGGCAAAGTCACAAAATGATTCCTAGTTGGTATAAATGCTTTTAATATTGCCGAATTGTACACCATGACTAAGTACAATTAGGCGGTAATAAGCACCATACAAAAGTTGGGCAATGGGCAGATCAAGTCAGCATTTGATGTGTGAATTTGGGAATGCCCACAAACAAATGAGTTTATGAGCATTCACAGGCTCCTCTCGAACTCTTTCCCAACCTAGTAATACTCAGGAATGTTCTCCTCTCAAAGACAAAAGTAAATCCACTTCTATGGTGGGAAGCACAACAAAACCCCCCATACTTAGTAAGGTCTAGGAGAAGGGGTTCTCCATGGAAAAAAAATTCCCCTTGGGGGGAAAAACAAGGACAGTTTTTCCAGGATAGGAATGGTACTGAATGCATATGATTTCCCTATGGAAAATGCTACTGTCCAAAAAAGTCTCATGACTTTCCCAGAATTCCGCATGGAAATAAATCTGTGGCCGGTGCAGCTGTTCAGGAAAGATTTGTTTTTTTCAAAAAGTAGTTCATTGCACCGGTTTGTACAAATATTTGTACAGGTGCAGGTTCACTACTTTTGCGTGTATCAGCCCAAAGTGTGTGATAATTCCCTTGCTTGTATTGAAGAATTCAATCCCTTCAGAGTGTGCAGGAGGTTCAAGTTGTGCTAATTTTCACCTTTTGCAAAAGACTTTCCTGACTGCCCATCAAGTGAGGTAATTATCAGTCACAGGGCTACACTGGAGGGAAAGTTTGTGTGAAGTCAGCAAGGCAAACTAACTGGCCATGCGTTGGACGCACCAGGTGTGTCTAGACCAGAGGTCTCAACCCTTACTCTAGCAAGAATCACGTCTGATCATTGAAAACCACCCAGGGGTACAAGCTAATATAGGGATCTATGGAATTGGACTTCAGTTTTACATTCTGGTAAGCATTTCCTTCCACAACTAATCTGGCACCTCGCAGACAATTTATGGTAACAGAAATTAGAGCTGGCACCAAATAACACAACATGTCATTTAATGACTGTCACTTTTTGTGATATCAGACATGAAAAGAAGCCAATTTACTATAACATATTGTATTGTAGTATGAGTAGTCAAGATGGACCTGTGTATCTGGTCTTCCATGTTTAACATTAATTGCTGCACATCAAGCCTAAACTGGTACTTTGAAAATAGAAGCAGATCCCCTCATGGGAGGGGATGCATGAGCAGCGCATTGGGAATTGAAATGTTCACTTGTTAAGAGGGCAGCTTCAAAAACTGAGGAGTCAGGGCAAAGTAAAGTGAAACACCTCTCCATCAATAACAAGAGAGTCTTAGCAAACCCATGGCTGCACCATGTACCCCTTTAACCCTTGGAGTGTTGCTGTTTTATTATCCTTTCCTGAAAGAACTCACACATGAACACTGCTAAACTGAATCATAAGGCCTGATGGACAGGCTGATAAGACCCGTGGATCAAGTGCCTACTGAAAACACGTTTCAAATCTACGCACAAAGAAAAGCTGCAATGATGGGAAACCTTTTATTGAAAGAAGAAGCGGCCCCACCCAAAGGGAATGCCTCTGAGATCTCGCGTTCTTTTTTAGGTTTCGCCTGCACAGCGTTTGCACTGTGCTTGAGAAATCTATTGTTTTTAATACAAGCTCAAAAGGGAATTACATCCCGCCTCCTCTCTTTACTGGCATCTTATTAGTTCCTGTGCGTGCCACTTACCTCTCCTCCTTTTCTATTGGCTGTGGCATATTTTTCTGCATTTACCAATGCTTGTTCCTTGTCTGCTTCTTCTATCAGTTTCCCACCCTGAAATACTGTTAACATCCGCTTTGGTAGAACTATATCTTCACAAAGTTTTGCCTTTTACTCTTGCAACATAGTTATCTAACAATGTATCACCTAGAGAGATTAAATGATTTGCATAGATTCACAGGATGTTGCCTGGCGCCACCGAGACTCGATCCCTAGCTCACGAGTCAGCAGCTCTGGCTGCTGGGCCACATCCTCTCCACTCCCATGTTATCTGTCAGGGAGCTCATTCCTTTTACCAGACGATGATTGATGAAAGCAGCTCTTTATTCATTAAATAGGCGAAACCGATGCATTACCAAAACCTGTTTTTAGAACTTTCTTTTTGTGTTACGCTAGACAACGTTCCTATGGGTTCGACGGAGCGCCTCAACGCTGCATACGTTTGAAGTCATGTCATCTGATAGAACCTCAACAGTACTGACTGAGCTTTTTATTCTTCAAAGGTTTATTTATTGTAGGACAATATAGTTTCTGCACATAACACTACACTCTATAAATCACACAATACACAAGGATAGACCACTGTGCCCCACCTGTACGGAGCACCTTGAGAGTAGTTTTGCAGCGTGGTAGAGAGGAAATGCACCAGAGGTCAAGCTGGAGAGCGTTCCAGTGGAGCAGAGTAAATGGAAGCCACAAAAGAAAAACACATAGGGGTTGGGAACAGTAGAACCGGGCTCCTAACAGAATACAGAGTACAGTAGGGCAAGTCACAGAAGAGAGCTTCAGACATGTCAGAGCAGCTAGGGCATCAAGAGATCTGAATGTTAATATGAGAAGCTTGTACTGAGCTCTGGCAGGAAGACAGCCAACCTGATGCTGAAAGGGAAGGTGGGCAGATAAAGAGGAAGGCTGAAGGACACACAAGTAAAGTAGATAACTATGGTAATGGCAGAGAAAGAATATGTTGGAAGACTAATACGAACCCTATTTCATCAGTTAGGTTTCCTTATGACTAAGGACTTCATGAGCAATTTAGCAGCATAGAAGAGCAAATAGGGCAGCTTTTTCTAAATGTTTAATCGTTGGTATCTCACTCTGACTGATGTAGATAAACGGGACATTGGCTCTATTTTGAGTCAAAAGAAACGTCAATGTTTCTGGTGGACAGAGAAGGAGCAGCAACGTTAGGAGGAAATGACGACAGCGGAATTGACGAGTGAGGATGGGGTGGTAAAAGGAGGGGGGAATACAGCTTCCATCTTTGTTTGATGTGTCAAGCATAAGAGGTAACAAGGCCAGCCACTGCATGCCTGCGGGAGGCACCTGAGACAAGAGTATGAAGCGGAGGCATGAAAAGAAAATAGAGAAGGAGAGAAAACACTAACAAAGGAAATCACACTGGCCAAGGATAAGACGGGGGACTGACTGGGAGATAGGGGGCAATACGGTTTCCCCAAGCCCGATGTTTGTTGGGAGACCATTGAAGTAACTCCTTACACAGGTTTCAGTTGGAAGTATGTTTATTTGTAGTGACCTGGCATGATATTACAGCTCTTCATCCCACTCTACCAATGCCTCCTTTTCTCCGCCAACTGTCAGAGATCCTTATCTTATCAAGGTTCTGAAATTACATCATAAAGGTTATTTGACATGCCCCAAGCCCTACACTGTGCAATACCAATGTATAATGCTATACAACAATATGTAATGCTATACACAACCATCTTTCAATTCCTGGACTTTTTCGCTCGAAACCATTATTATTATTATTATTTCTGGTATTTGTAAAGCGCGACACTCATCCCATGGGATATCACGGCGCTGTAAAACAAAGGAGACTGCTGAGGACTGTGCTGGGGGATTAGTTTTTGGGGAAAAGGTGAGTTTTTAGTTTTTGGCGGAACTGAAGGTAGTTTATGGTGAGTCTGAGGTCTACTGGTAACTCATTCCACCTTTTGGCTGCCAGGTATGAGAAGGCGCGTCCGCCTGTCCTTGCCTTGTGGATGCGCTTGGATTTGGCAAGAGCTGAGTGATTCGATCTTAGGTTCCTGTTGGGGACGTAGAATTCCATTTTCCCTTGGAGGATAGTGGGGCCAGTTTTATGAAGAGCTCTGTGCGCGTGGCAGAGTATTTTGAAAGTAGCCCTCTGGCGCATCGGAAGCCAGTGAAGTTTCATGAGGCATGCGGATGCTGAGTCTCGCTTGCCTTTATTACAGACCAGTTTAGCTGCCTGATTTTGTAGGACCTGTAGGCGGGAGAACAGTTGTTCGTTCATCCCTTCGAATAGGGCGTTGCCATAGTCTAGGCGGCTGACCAGTAGGGCTTGAGTGACTGTACGTCGACAGTCCAGGGGTATCCAGGGGAAGATTTTTGCCAGGAGTTTGAGTATTGCGAAGCCTTTGCCCCAGAGTGATCGTATGTGGTCCTTCATGGACAGGGTGTCGTCCATGATGATGCCTAGATTTCTGGCGTGCTGTTTTGGGGTGGGGGCTGACCCCAGTGAGGGTGGCCACCATGTGGCGTCCCATGTAAGTTTAGCTCCTCCGAACAGTAGTATCTCCGATTTACCGGCGTTTAGTTTTAAGCAGTGGTTGCGCATCCATTGGGCCATTTCAGAGAGACAGCTGTGTAGCTTTTTCTTTGTTGTCTCCGACCCTTCATCCATTGTCACCATCAGCTGTGTGTCGTCGGCATAGGAACATATGCCGATGCCCCACTTTCTTCCAATGTCAGCCAGAGATGAAACATAGACATTGAAGAGAGTGGGGCTCAGCGAGGCCCCCTGTGGGACCCCACAGCCGATGGGATAGGGTTTTGAGTAGAACTGGCCCATGTGCACGGCCTGGGTACGATTGCTAAGGAATGATCTAATCCAGTTTAAAGCTGTAGATTGCACTCCTTTACTCAGGAGGGTGTTCAGTAGGCAATCGTGTGATACCGTGTCAAACGCTGCTGACAGGTCAAGCAGTATCATTGTTTTCAAGTGTGGCAATTCCATTGCTTTCATGGAATGTCCCAGAAGACTTTTGGCCCTCAAATAAAGTCCCAGAACTGGAATCACTATGTCATAATAACATGGATGGAGGTGACAACAATCGTAGAGGGCAAGGACCATGCTGAGCAACAGAAGACAGCAACCGAACGGTCAGAAACACTAAAAGCTGCACCAAAGATGCCATGAAATGAAGGGTGTTGAGAAGGATAAATATGTCAACTACATCCCATATGCTGATTGAGTTCTGATGTGATGTAGTTGGTAATTGGAAGCGAACATTCTGCGAGCAGTGGGTAGCCCAAGGTCTGACTACAGGAGATCAGCAGATAAGTAGGCCTGGGCAAAATTTTAATTAAGTCTGCAAAATTGGCGAGATTTTTGGTAATTTAATATAACTAAATTTACATGAGATTCCACCACCTCGCAGAATATCGAGGATAAAAAGATGTACTGTTCGAGTCATTTTTTAAGTGAAGTGCATTTAAGGCAGATTTCTTCAGTCTTCCATGTCCATCTATACAGAGAAAAGGTACTCACGTATTTAAATAAAAATTAAAGCATATAAATAAACAAGAATAATAAAAGTAGAAGAGAAGACTGTACAAGAAAGAATGAAGCACAAGAGATAACCAGAAATCAAGATAACTACATAAAACATAAACAGAAATCAAGATAACTACATAAAACAAACAACTAGCTAAAATAATTACAACAGCAGAAAACAATTCAGATTCAGTAAAATTACCAACAAACATGGAATTAAAAGGAAGCTCTGAGGAAGAAACTATTTCAAGTACAGTTTTCAGGCATTCACTGCCATTTCATATGTTAGATTCCCCGACAGTTGGACCAAGACGGGAAAAAAGGGGCATGGCTATAAACAATATTTAAAAGCAACATGTAAAAATGACAGATATGAATAAACGAGATTTGTTGCTTAACTTAGTGGGAAATGAAGTGGAAGAATTGTTAATAGCATTTCGAAAAGAACAAATCCAAACGTAGCAAAGCTGCATAAATATTAAAATGAATGCTTTAACCCACAACAAAACATTGATTTTGAAAAGTATACATTTTATACATCATGTTAAGGATCCGATAAAACACAGGTTGATTCAAAAACCAAGCTTAGAATATGAGTCACACTGTGAATTTTATAAATTCAACAAGTAAGCAATATTCATATGTATTATAGAGGGTTGCCATTCAACAGCATTTAGAGAAAAAGCTAAAAGAACCACTAGAATTGTCAAATACTGTATAAGTGGCCATCAGAAGCCAGAGCGGATCTCAAGCAAGGGGCATGAAAGATGGCCATCTCAAATATTAGAACACTTCAGTAAAATGTCAGTAAAAAATAATAGTAATGTAAAAAAAAGAAATCAGGCAAAGCATGTTACAGACGTGAACTGTTATTCCCTAATGTAAGAGCATGCCTAGCAATGGGCCAAAAATGTTAAAAATACAATAACCAAAATAATTTTGCTAATGTATTTAAATCAAATGTCAGGAGATAGAGAGGAGACTTTAAATAACTTATAAGAACGACAGAACAGAAACCTGATAAGCAGTTAAATGCAAAAATTGGATAAAAAGGGTGATTCTGATTTTTTTCCAGTACAAAGTATAAATTAACAATCGAACTTGAGGGTAGAAAAACAAATCAGACATCTGGGAGAAGAACATGAAAGAAACCAATTTACTGGACTGACAGAACATAAAGAAAACAGCATCAATTGGCCTCAAAGTTGGCCACCACACTACTATATTTGTGTCAGACAGTGAGGCTGCATATAAAATAATTTGAGCAACAGAATATGAAAACATGTCTGTCAAAATTACAATGTTGCTACAAAAAACAAGATTTGGGAGTGGAGAGGGAGTGCCCTTCGTGAGCACAGGAGGTGGATACGGCCTCCTCAGAAATTCATACAAAACCATAAAGATCCACCTTCCAGGGGTTCAAAGGAATGGGTTTCCTATCATGGTAGGGTGCACACAGTGTTTGCTTAAATACCCCTCACACACCAAAAGGGCCCTTGGTGTAATGCTTCATCATAGGGGTCTTCCCGCCCGCTGCGGGACGGGACGTGCTATGACCAGCGACTACGCAGGAGTACTGAAAATGCAGTACTATGTGTGATGAAGAGGAAGTGATAGGAAGGCTCAGGGGTGGATGCGAGAAGTGAGTTATAAAAAACACCTGACCTCGTAGACATAAGAAACTTTAATAGGTCGGGGAGGTTGGTGTTGTTAAAAAGGTAGTGCTGAGTAGTCCTGCATGTTATGTGCTGGTACTCCTAATCAAGTAAACATGTTTCGAAGCATAAAATCTTCTTCAACAAGACTAGAAATGATCCCTTCTGTATTCACTATGTTGCTATCAATTTCGTGCTAGAATGGGGTGCTATATACAAAAAAGTGAAAACGGATGCAAAACGCCTTGCATTCCATACAATACCCAATCGGTGATGTTAAAGTGTAAGCCCAATCAATATTTCTGAAATGTAAGCTAGAGTAAGCAGGAGACCTTGAGCCTTTAAACGGCTGGGGAGGATGATGCCACTGTACTGCAGTGATCACCAGGCCCTCGCCTCTGCTAACGCCATCCCGCGGCTCCGTGGCACCACTCCCTTCAAAACCACCCCAGAGATACGCCATCAATGAAAAAGAGATTCTTTTGTGATGCACCCCATATACATGCAACCTATCATTTATGCCCCCTACTTTGTGGTTGGGCTATAGAGAGGTAAGTAATTAACCGCAGTCTAACTGCTTCACCACTGATATACCATTTATTGAACATGACCCACATCTAGAAATACAGCTAAACACAGCCAAATGAAAACCATGGCCTTGCTGTTAAGTCATAACGTTTAATGCCCCATCCATCCCTTCTCCCTGCCAAGAGGTCAGCTAACTATATTACAATTCTCTATAGTAACTCAATTCAGCCCAGAAATGTAGCTAAAACGTAATGTTTGTCACAGGAAGGTAGAACAACGAGGGACTGACTGAACACTTCCCAAATACACTCTCAACTTCACAAGTAAGTGCACTGCATCATACTGTACCTCCTGGAGTCCTGGGAGTGATGGTCATGGCAGCAGCACTGCAGATGTTCAAGTTCACAGGCAGCAAAGAAGGCAGTCTCTCGGTCTTCCAGTCTTCGGGTGATTTGTGCACAGCGAAGACGCTAGAAGGAGTACTGTAGTACAGGCTGCTGTCACAGCAGATGCCACTAATGATGGGTCCTCCGAGGTGATACTCCTTAAAAATGAGAACAGGTGCCCCTTCTTTCATCCCGGCAGTCACAGTCACACACTTGCCTTGATGTCCTATGGCAACGAGGCAGACAGAACTCAAGCCTGTAGAGGTGGACTCTTGGTGCTCGCCGTCACCTTCTCCAAGATGCCGCCTCAATGCCCCGATGTGAACAACTGGCTGCTCCAAGTGGTAGAGGAGAAGTTGTGGCCCCGAAGGATGGTCTTGAACTGAAGGGCAGACACTTTTCAGACTATGAACTGCCACCGTCTTCAGAGGAATGCAGCACAAACGGCCATCTGGGAAACCACAAAGAACCATGGGAGAATGCACCATGGCAGCATCTACTCCAAAAAGAAGACTGAAAAGGGGAGCTTCCACTGTGAAGAATCTACGGTGAGCGAGGTCCTCGTCAGGTGGTTTGCTTCCACAAGGAGCCAGGCAGCACAGGAAAGGAAGAAAACGCAACTCCATTTTTGTTTCATCGACTTCCGATTTGAAGGAAGCTGGAATTTCCACTTCCCCAATTGGCTGATAGTTTACAGTTTGTTGATGTCCAGGGTCGCTTTGAAATTTCTGAATTCTCCATCTGCTTGGCCACCTGGACACAGTCACCAGGATGCCGTTCACTAATGTGAACGTGCAAATGGTGGAGTCTGTCAAAATGCAGTCTTCTGAGCCCACGGTGTGAACAATGGGAGGGCAGCTTCCTCCACTTCGGTCAGGATCTGGTTCTTTAGAAGACCTTTAAATAAATAAGAAATACTCAGAATTGGAGCACAGACACCGTTCATTAAGCAAGGTAAAGGAAATGTCAAAACTATCTCCCAGATCAATGCCTCTGTTCATCTTTGTACCCTAACCTGGGTGAATTGTGGCCCAAATTCTACTATATACTTTTAATAAATCATTATTGGCTATCTAGTAGCACAAACAGTATCCACACATGAAGATTATAAACAACCTTTAGTTTACAGTGTCTTTATTAGTATGCCCTGTATTGAAAGACTGCATTAACCCCTTCGCTCAGCTCGTCATGCAGTACACTGGTCGTGTGCTCATGACGAGCTGAGCTCGTCATGAACAATGGGATCCTGCATTCGTTAGCACTCAGCGGGAAAATGCACCACATGCATGTGGTTAAAGTTGTTTTTTTACTTGCTTGTTAATGTTCACAGTATGTGTTACCTCATATATCAGGATTAAGTGTGCACCAGTGCATAGCTTAGAAAGGCCAATGTGCAGCACTAAAGGAGGCAGCATAGCTCCTTTAGCATGAGTGAACATACACGCTAGGTCATCTTGGACACATATGTAGGTTGCCATGCACAAATATGCTGATGAGAGGTACATATTGATAGGTATGCAGGTAAAGACACAAATGCACAGCCTGTTTAATCTTAAGAATTAGTTATACAATGGGTAGAATTACTGTATCAGGTGCACAGAGTGTGGCGTCTTCTGTCACAGACGTAGAGTATCAATAAAACATGTGCTCCCAATAAGTCATTGGTTGCATCCCTTATGGCACTCAAACAAAGTTCCTTCACATAAGGACTCCACAGTTCAATGAGTTTTCCAAATAGAATTTTGTTTTTATTCTTCAATTTTCATTCGTGAAATTTTTTAATCATTTCATTTTTTGGAGCACTTCATTTCAAAATGATCCAACATTCATTTCAGCTCCAATGCATTTCGGGCTTAACATAGCCCTTCCTCAGGGAGCATCACTGCAAACATAAGATTTAACCATCATAAATAACATAAAGTAACATGTCATCAAAACAAACATAATATCCCATAAACGGTGAATGGTGAAGTAACACTACATAGTGCCAAAGTGTCAAGTGTTCGTAAAAAAGTGCACGGGTGGTCGGCGCAATACGAAAATTGGTGGGCAATGACGTCGGGTTAAGAGCGTGAAGTCTCGGGTATATAAAAAATACGAAAACATGAAAAAACATATCAAGAGAATGTTCAGCCGCTATCGGAGCATAAGCTACATATGAGCGTTCCGAGAAGTCTCTTACCGAATAAGTTAATCCATTTGTTTTCAAGTTTGTAATCGGATGCTGAAAGACGCCGGGTTGGGGTTCACGTGAATAGAAAGCGGACGGTGTTCTGTATTAAGGTCTTGCGCATTACGTGGTGTCAACGGCATCAGGTGGTACGGAACAAGAAGGAAATCAACAAAAGACTATACGAATGGTAAACGCAAAAGGAAACTAACTCCGAATGAAAGAAACTAATAAGAATGATCACAACCGGATAAAGAGAAATGAAGTGATGATAAAAAAGATAAATAAAAGTTAAAGGAAACGTAACCCAAAAAATGTAGGTTATAATCAGGCAAATCAGGGATATTATATGTAGGTGAACAAAATAAATAGTAGATAAACAAACTAAATAGTGGATGGGCAAAATAAATGTACAGTCAGTTAGTGATGCAATCGACCCACAAAGTCAAACCGCTATTAAGGACAGGGAACAGGGGCCTGTGGGGCTACCACAACTTAGACAATTTGAGTGCCATAGGGGATGCAACCGATGACTTAATGGGAGCACATGTTTTATTGATACTCAACATCTGTGACGGAAGACACCACCCTCTGAGCACCTGATACAGTATTACTACCCATTGTATAACTAATTCTTAAGATTAAAAAGGCTGTGCATTTGTGTCTTTACCTGCATACTTATCATATCCAATCCGCCGCTGGACACGGATAGCACCGTGCGCAGCGCATTCCCCGGGGTCTACGCATAGCATAGCATTAAAACCTTCACTCTGTAAAAATTCAAAGAAATTTCAAGAAAAGTGGTACGCAATTTTGAACAAATGTTCCTTGGATTTAATTCTTCTAATTATAGAAGAACTATCAAGCATTCTGGACGAGCTGACTAAAGAGATCGCTGAGGTATCCACTGAACTGACGGTTATGATGTCAGAGGAGGATTGGTCAAAAACACTGGAGGAAATTAACGATCAGATTGCTAGGCACTCTCGTGAAATCAATGACCGAAAGATAAGAAAATTCAAGAGGGATACGGGAGAGGTCTACACCTGGGCGGAGGTCTACACCCAGAGAAGAAGGAACTGTCCCTACACTCAACACACAGACATGTCATCATCAGGTAGCGATATCTCAAATAGACAACAACCCGGCAGAACACATACTACACCATCAGTGCATACTACACCACACACTGAGTAAATTCAACACATTACAACTACCACCAGTACTTTTTTAGAGGAAGGCCAGCCACAAAAAGGAGACCCAGGAGGGGAAAAGGGAAAAGAAAAAGAAAAGGAACATCCCAATACCAGGAGTACCAAGGTACCGAAGAAGGATCAGAAGAAAAAAACAGTAATGAAGGACAACTAGTGATTAACATTTCTAGATATAATTTGACACTTGCGGAAAAAACTTTATTACAGAGAGGAACCTCTTTGTTCCAACCACTGATACCGATCCATTGGAACTGGAAGTAAGCCTTTTTAAACTTATGAGGAAGCTGAGATTAAGGCACATCTTTGATAATATTTTACCCAACAAAGAAGATACCGGCCCGGATCAACTAAGGGGATTGAGACCCAGCAGTACATTTCAGGCACCTGTTAGCCACAAAACGTTAGATTTGTTTGAAAAATTAGTGAACCAGGACCTTGGCAAATTGAATTGCAAATGCAAAAGTAGAAAGAACATTACACAAAAGGATATGGATACATTGAAGAAATTGGCAAATAACAAAGATATCAAATGCGTAAAGGCGGACAAGGGAGGAGCCCTAGTTATCATGAATAGATCAATGTATGAAAACAAAGTTGAGGAACATCTATCGGACATGGACACCTATATGAAGTTGGAGGGGAATCCCACATCAGGATATGCAGTAACATTAAACAATATCATAACCAAGGCTTATGAAGCAGGTACCATCAATGAACGGACAAAAAATTTCCTTACAAAATGCAATCCTAGGAGTCCGGTCCTTTATATGATTCCGAAGATTCATAAAAACGTAATAGACCCTCCTATGAGACCAATTGTCTCAACATGTGGCAGCCTACACGAACCCGTCGGCCAATTTCTTGACAAATACCTTCAACCTACAGTGAAGAACATGAGAACTTATATAAAGGACACCACCGATTTTCTACTAAAGCTTCAAACAGTAACTTTGGAATCTAATGAAAATCTAATTCTGTGTACAGCTGACATAAAATCACGATATACATCAATCCCAAATTCCTCTGGAATTGAAGCAGTGGAGCAAGCACTTGTGAACTCTGATCAAGATCCAGCCATGCAAACTTTCCTCATGGAACTTTTGATATTCACCCTGTATCAAAGTTATTTCAAGTACAAGGAAGATTGGTACCAACAGCTTGTGGGTACTTCCATGGGCAATTGCGCGGCGCCGGCGTACGCAAACATTTTCATGAAGGAATATGAAGAACAGTACATCTTTTCACAAAAGGAATGATATGACAACATTAAATTTTTTGTTCGGTATATTGATGACATTTTCATTATTTGGAAAAATTTGGCAGACTCATTAAAGATGGCACTCATTGCTCTCAATGAGAAAGAAGATCGCATTCAACTCACTTGGGAAATCTCAGCTGAGAGAGTAACATTTTTGGATGTGGAAGTCACACTTACAGATAAAGGCTTGTCAACAGACGTATATCGCAAACCCCCGGATCGTAACAATATGTTACATTATTCCAGCTTTCACCAAATGTCTCTCAAGAAACACCTTCTATTCTCCCAGATGATCAGAGTAAGAAGAATAACATCTGATTGCTTGAAAGTAGAACAAAGATTTAAAGAAATGGGCCATAGATTCCTGGAAAGAGGATATCCTGAGCAAATTGTGAACGAAGCAAAGGACCGAGCATTCAATAAAAGAAGAACCGATTTGTTGAGAAGTCAACAAAAAGCAGACAACACCAGGGTTGTAGCTGTATCCAAATTTTCTACCATGAGGACATGTTTAAAAAGATCATTAGAAAACACTGGACAGTTCTCACTTTAGAACCAGACTTTAAAGGGATCTTCACATCACCGCCACTGTTTGCTCATACTAGGGGGAAACATTTGGGTGAAATCTTGAACCAAAAAACAGCTGAAATCAAAAAAACATCAAGGTACCAGACCATGCCACAACTGTAGAATTTGCAATAACATTTTCAGTGGAACCGTCATATCACATCCCATGAAGGGCTTCAACATTAAATTGAAAGTCACGGCCACATGTGACACGTCTAATGTCATTTACGCTCTTAAATGTCCTTGTGGTAAAGTGTATGTGGGCAAGACCGAAAGAAATATAAAAACCAGAATTACAGAGCACAAATCTAACATCAGAACTCATAATATCAAATCATCAGTGGCGTTACACTTCACAGAAGCACACCATAACATAGCTCAACTCAAATTCATCATACTGGAACACATTGAAAGACTGGAGGGAAGAGACAATAACAAACTTCTACTTCAAAAAGAAAACTTTTGGATACAGAAACTGAACTCTGCCAAGCCACACGGTCTCAATGACCGGATTGAAGTTGCCTGTTATTTATGATTTAATCATGTATTGATGTATATATTGTCTAAGTTGTGGTAGCCCCACAGGCCCCTGTTCCCTGTCCTTAATAGCGGTTTGACTTTGTGGGTCGATTGCATCACTAACTGACTGTACATTTGTTTTGCCCATCCACTATTTAGTTTGTTTATCTACTATTTAGTTTGTTCACCTACATATAATATCCCTGATTTGCCTTCTTTTATAACCTACATTTTTCGGGTTACGTTTCCTTTAACTTTTATTTATCTTTTTTATCATCACTTCATTTCTCTTTATCCAGTTGTGATCATTCTTATTAGTTTCTTTCATCCGGAGTTAGTTTCCTTTTGCGTTTACCGTTCGTATAGTCTTTTGTTGATTTCCTTCTCGTTCCGTACCACGTGATGCCGTTGACACCAAGTGATGCGGAAGACCTTAATACAGAACACCGTCCGCTTTCTATTCACGCGAACGCCAACCCGGCGTTTTGCAGCATTCGATTACAAACTTGAAAACGAATGGATTAACTTATTCGGTAAGAGACTTCTCGGAACGCTCATATGTAGCTTATGCCCCGATAGCGGCTGAACATTCTCTTGATATGTTTTTTTCATGGTTTCATATTTTTTAGATACCCGAGACTTCACGCTCTTAACCCGACGTAAGTGCCCACCAATTTTCGTATTGCGCCGACCACCCGTGCACTTTTTCACGAACACTTGACACTTTGGCACTATGTAGTGTTACTTCACCATTCACCGTTTATGGGATATTATGTTTGTTTTGATGACATGTTACTTTATGTTATTTATGATGGTTAAATCTTATGTTTGCAGTGATGCTCCCTGGGGAAGGGCTATGTTAAGCCCAAAATGCATTGGAGCTGATATGAATGTTGGATCATTTTGAAATGAAGTGCTCGAAAAAATGAAATGATTAAAAACTGTCACGAATGAAAATTGAAGAATAAAAACAAAATTCTATTTTGAAAACTCATTGAACTGTGGAGTCCTTATGTGAAGGAACTTTGTTTGAGTGTCATAGGGGATGCAAACGATGACTTATTGGGAGCACGTGTTTTATTGTTTTAGAGGTACATATTGCCCATTGGTTGGCTCGTGTTCATACAGTAGTTGTGTACATGTCAGGGGTATTTGGTGATGTGGGGTTGGGAAGGATTAAGACACGTGTATAGTTGACAGCTGGAGAGAGATGGTAATGTGAGACTTCTGGAGACAGCAACACTGCAGCGTTCATATTTTAAAGATTTTAGAAATGAAAAGTCCTTAAGATCCCTTTTATTCCATGAGGTTTGATGGCAGAAAATGAGAAAAATTAGGGGCTTTAAAAATATGGCAAAACAATCATTAGCAACATCGAGATGTCGTTTTATGTAAGAAAGTGAAAATAGGCAGCAGTTGTAGAAGCGTTAAAATTTCCTACCAAGCATTGTAGCAAAGTGATCACCCTTAAGGGGAATACTACCATAAATTATAGCTGACTCCACCATAAAAACTGCTATTAAAGCAATTACTGACAAGGAGCACTACCCAGTATTTTATAAATGCCCAAGTCTCAACCAGAATAGGAAAGTAAGTGTAATTAAACACTACATCTATGCATGAAAACCTCAAAATCCAAAACAAGTCATGCGACATTTTCTAAAATACGAATTATAAATATTTGTTGTTAATGGCGAGAGCAGTTGGCCTAAGGCTAGGGCGGTCGACCTCGAACCTGGGGAACTTGGTTCAAGTCTTCGCAATGACGCTGAACATCCTGTGATTCTGGGCAAATCACTTAATCTCCTCGTGCCTGACAAAAATGAATGTGTCCTCATGTAACGCAACTGGTGCTATGTAAAGCGTTCTGATACCCGATTCGGGTCAAGTTTGCGCTATATAAAACTCTGTAAAAGAAAAATGTTTGTTACGTAAGCTACGTGCTGTTTCTCTCGATGCAACATGTTGCCCAAATGCAAAGGAAGGAGAGGGAAACTCGTCAAACGAAAATCTGGAAACGGATAGAAAGATAAATCTAAGACTTGTGATTTTCACGAGAAAACAGGTTCTATCAAAAGGAGGATTAGGCACGATGAAAAGAGCTGCTAAACGATCAACACATATCAATTATAGATTAGGATATTTTCGAAAACAGAATCTGCATGTTTTGAAAGTTAGATGAAATGGTAGATCTGCTAAAAAGCATCGCCCCCAGCACAGGTCCCCAGTCATAAACGAACTGTGAATGAGAGGCAAAGGTTATTCTCCACAGTAACGCCTGAATTCTTAGTTCTGCAGCCTCCATCAGTCACACATTAGGGATGTCCAGTCCTGGAGCAGGAGCCCTAGAAATAGTACAAAGCTTAGAAGCGAAGCTAGAAACCCAGGAGTGGCCAGCTGGGCCCGCTTACAGGCTGTGTCCCCTTACAGGCTGTGTCCCCTTACAGGCTGTGTCCCCTTCGCTTACCTTCAGCCCCTATCACCTTCGTCCCCTTTTCTCTGTCTGCAAGGTGGGGCTATTCATGGAGAGCAAGAGGTCGAGAAAATGGAAAACGTATCAAAGAAAGGGGTAGAAGAATAAAAATACAGTAGTTATGTGGGATAATCCTTTTACCCCTCACGCAGAACTACGACTTGCCTTTACTCCGCAGTTACTACCCCGATGGCAACGTTACCATGCATTCCTTTACCACACAAGTCATTACAACGACTTGCTTTAGGGGGTGCGTTGTTGGACTGGTGTTCGATTTCAAGTCTAACACCTTCCTTACTGATACACTGACTGGAGTTGGAATAGTAATTTATACTATTTCAAAGTCCAGCGACCCCCTAAGGCAAGTCCAGGTAACTACTTGCTTGGTACCGTAGCTGTCGGGGTAGTGACAGCAGAGTAAAGGCATGGGTGGGAAATGCGTGTGGGGTTCCGTCATACATCCTAGATAAGTATGAGAGCAACATATACATTTTTCCTATCTTTGGCTCTAAACTACTTCCTATAGGAATATTCAAAAGCATGAATTGAAGTAGGAGGCAGAAAACATGAGTTAGGATTAGCTGAAAATGTTCAAAAGGGAAAAACAGTTTCCATTTGGCTCCGAAGCTTCTGTACAAGGCAAGATATTCACAGGCATGAAGGGTTGCTCAAGTAGTGATTGCACTGTTGGAACATGCCACTGAAGCAGGATACCAGCAGCCTTTGCCCTCGGTACCAGTCAAAGGAAGTGTGAAGAAACAGCTTCCTAAAATGTGAGAAACAATTCAGCAAACTATGGCTGTCATGATTGCTCCCTAACTGACAGCAGCACCCATCTAGGAAGCAAACAACTTGAAAGGCAGACAAAACAGTTGAGACCCTTCTAATAAAAAATGGAGAGCTCTCCCAACTGTAAAAAATGTTCCTTGTGCATCAAAGGGAAGGTTACAAAAGGCAAATAAACGTCTTGATTCAAGTAAAACTGAGACACCTGTTTGCACTGTCATACTGTCTAATACATACATATAGGCACATTATCTGCCAAACCATTCAGTGGTGCTAAACATTTGACAGGCAATTCCTCAGAAAACTCATCTCACCCTTCCACGTACAATAGTTTTTAAAAACAGTCTTTTTAGGAATCTCCTTTTAAAAAGAATTGCCCAACTCTGGTGGTTAATTTCTTTCGAAAGTGCCCTCGATTACATGGCAGAAACCCCTTCCTCATAAACGAATGCTCGGCGGGTCGCCATGACACTTTGGTCCGGTATACACCTGTTAAACCGCATTTTTTACTCCGCACTACCATTACAACGCGACTTTTACAACGCATACCATTACAACGCATTGCGCTGGGGGGCGCTCTAGGATAGGGAATAAGTATAATTTACTATCCAACACCTTCCCTAGGGTCCACGGGGACTGGAGTTAGAATAGTAAATTATACTTACCACTATCCAGCACCTCAAAGCGCTATGCGTTGTAATGGTATGCGTTGTAATGGTCGCGTTGTAATGGTAGGTAGTTGTAATGGTATGCGTTGTAACGTCATACATCCCTTTGGTCCACTCGCCATTCTTCTTTGTTTCTCAAAAACACTTTCTCTCTGCATTTTGTGGTCATTATTGGTTTCCCCTGCCTTGAATGGAGGACCTGAGTTGGCAAAATCAGCACTACGAGGCCTTCCCTAAATTAGTCGGGCCTCCCAATCGACTAGAGGTAGCGGTCCGATATGGAATAGACTACAGTCAGTGTTTGCATGGCAGCTCCACCCCCACACAGCAAATGGTCCCCCTTCTCTAAATGGGTGCGGGCTACAGTTTTGCAGAAGGAAGTTTTCGCTCAACCAAAACTCCAAAGGAGGTCTGAAGCATTTTAGAATTTTGTAGAGCATAGTGAGCCAGTCTAACTTCAAAACAAACTAGTCTTTGAACCACCAGCCCAGTTAAATGTTCATCCCATGTGTATACAGTTTACGCTCTTCGTACTGGGGTACCTTACCTACAGTTACAAACAGAACACCTAACTGTGCCTGGTGGAGGAATGCAGCAAGCCTGGTCTGCTGGGACTCTAACCATATTGTCAACTACAATAGATGCTTTAAGTGTGATTTTTTCATTTCAGCAATTTAATAACAGCATGTGGAATTGAACTGCCTGATACTGAGAAAAAAGGTCAAAACGATCAGTGGTTCAAGTGTGGTTTAATCAGTCTTTAGAAAACCTGATCAACCACAGCGTGGTGTAAAAAAGTATTGGCGATTAAACAACCCCTGGCCGTTGCGTATGTGACTGGGGCAGTGAAGGCAAAATCAGAAGGTGCCACAAGAGCCAACTGGCATTGGAGGAGAGATTAATGGCAATACTAATGCACTGGGCATTGGTGTACAAGGCTGAGGAACGGCATCAGTGGTATCTGGACCTGGCACAGCCGTAGCGGGTAGACTTAAAGTCACATTGGCGGTAAAGAAAGCTCTTTGAAGCACCATCATTCGTAGGAGCGCTTCATCACACCCTGCACATACCGCTCAATGAGGCTTCCATCTCATTGATGCGCGCTCCCTACAGGCGAGTTAATTTAGGGAGATTTTTTAAAACTCCAGTATAGATCTTTTGATCCTTCTGCACTCTAACCGACTTTGGCCTCAGAAGAACTGGTCAAACATAAGTCTTCTTTTATTGGTACAGGTATCAGATTATAGCAACAAAAAAAGATGACGGACGGAATGCTGAACATTGTCAAACATTCACCCCCAGTCACAGATCTGAGTTAAATCCATCGTTGTTCGCTCACCACGCCACCCCAGTTTGGACCCATCCGTGTTCAGGACTCTTGTTTCCGGCACAGGGAGGACCTGGCTGGACAGTTCGGGCTGGACTGCTCCCACTGGGCGCAGGGTCAAGACTGATTTGCACATGGCTTGGTCCAAACTGGAATGCCATGGTAAGCAAAAAAAAAAAAATGAATTTAGGCCCAGATCTCCGTACTGGGGATGAATTTTGACAATGCACAGCAATCCGTCCATCAACTTTTTGTGTTGTTACAGTTATCAAATGTATATTACCTTGAGATCTCAAATTACTCTGTGATAAATAAATGAAACAGTGCCTCCAAGCACCGTTTCAGTTAGCGATTGAACTACAGATGGTGATTTGTTATGCTTTGCTGCCACCTAAAGGGTGACAGGTTAACAGCAATCCCACAATTGTCTTTTTCAAAAAATCAGAGTAGAAAATAATGTTGGACTTGTCTCGCCTTCCGATGCAGCTCGTGGGATATATGCGGAGCGGAATATATAACCACAAAAAACTAACTACAATTCTTGGGACAGTGTTGTCAGTAGCATGTACGCAAGTGAGCGAGAAACAGAAGGCCTGAAAAGGTCTTACTGGCATTCAATAGTAGTAGCACGTGTGTAGTGTGAAATGTAATGCCCTAGAATCAGTTAGCATTCTAGTGCTAACTCTGTATCTACACTGTACACCCACCCACCACTGATGTCACAGGTCATGTGACACAGTACCAATAAAAGAGGCCGAGCGCACGTGCTCTGGGCCAGTTGCACCATGCATCCAGTGTGTCCTGCGTCAGCATGATTGCGAGCATGAGGGCCTAGGGCCCACAAGACTCTACAATGGCTACGAGGGCGGACGCTAGCCACGCGTGCCGCAGCTAAAAGAAAACTTTGTGGGAAAGGGGAAGGGAGCTGCCTACATCGAAGGCACACCCCCTTAGAAAGGCGCCGGCCGCCGAGTGGCCCGTGGGGCGTGTCGAGCCCCGGGCCTGGAGGAGAACGAGAAGGTGACCGGGAGCTCACCCCGCACCTCTGCAGCTTGCCATAGCCCGCCCTGCCGAGGCGGTGCCCCGAGGAAGACGAAGAAGCCATCGCGGTGCCCACCCGCGGAAGAACAGGCCCGTCGGCCGAAGGTGAGCCCGGACTGTAAAGCACCCAAAAGCGGAGCCCACCCGCCATAGACTATGAGCGCTGACTCGCCAGATAAATCTTATTAATTAAGCAAGGCTCGCGGAGCCCACCCGCGGCCTGCCTGCAGCGTCCCCCGCCGCGCGTGTGAAGTGCGGCGGCGGGGTGGAAGACTTTAGCGTAGAGCGCCCGCAGCGTGAGGGGAGCTGCCGGGCGCCGAATGATCTTCAGCGGAGCCCACCCGCAGTTCATTTAATAAAGCGGAGCTCGCCCGCAATTAACTGCAGCTTAAACGGAGCCCACCCGTCAAGCGCTAACTTCTTCCCCCGCCGCGTGTGTTGTGAAAGCGGCGGGGGTGGAGAAACGTCGAACCAGCACCCGGCCTCAGCCGGTAACATCGCACGTACAATCCCAGCCAAACATAAACTCACCGCAAAAGGCAGTAGTCCAGCGATGACCGCCTGCCTCGCTCACCGCTGCTCCGTGTGTGTGAAAGCGGAGACCAGCGCTGACACCCCTCCCCCGCCGCGCAGCGTGTAACAAGTGAAGCTGCGGCGGGGTGTGAAAGGACAAAGACAGCATGCAGCCCGGCCTCAACTAAGCCCCAGAGTCCGGTCAAAGTCTATTTGCATAATTAGTTAAAAGCGCCAGAGGAAACGTAAAGAACTCAGCAGGACTCAGCAAGCATGCAACAGGAGGCAGCCCCTCTCACACATTTGTCTACTGCCCCCAGCACACCAGTAGAGACACAGAGGTGCCTGCAGCCAAAGGGCATCAGAGGAAAAGCCCATAGTGACAAAGACACAAAGCACTCACCACAAGCTCATCGTCCCTTTTCCCTCTCCTTTAAAGACACTCGTGCACAGGGCAAAGGAACAGCCAGAGAACCGAGTGAGAGGTCACACGAAGCAGTGAACCCAAAAGCCTGCAATGTTGGGGGAAAGCCGAGGTTTAGAAAGGCAAGCCGGAGCCCCGATCCACTGAAATAGAGCACTGCCATCTAGTGGCCAAAGCACACAACTGCGCCCCTAAGGTAAAGGAACTCCAGCAGCACTAGAGCACAGAGGAGACTGCCAAACACTGCACCCAGCAGCACGAAGGAGCTACCCCATGGCAGCAACCTACATGCCATAGAGCGACACGAGCCAACAGGCAACCGGGTGCCAGGAGGAAAATAAGGCAGCACAGAGCAAGCTGCTGCAGCCCAGACCGACTCATAAGGTAAACTGACCACTGCAGCCCTGTAGTATAGCCCCAAGCGCACCAAATGAAAGCAGACGCCCAACAGAGGAGAACAAGCTGGGGAGCGCTCAAAAGGACGAAGCAAAGTGCAAACCAGTACTACCTGACACGCCAGTGGCGCCGCACCACCACAAGACTTCAGAACACAGAGAGTGGTACTGCGCCGCGCCACGCCAGACTGGAACAGGAACGCCACACAGCGACAAGGAAGCCCGACCAAAGACGCTGCACAGCGACACACCATCGCCACCAGGACAGCACAGCATAACACTGCACAAGACGGCGCAAGGAGTGAAGGAACTCCGCACCAGGTGACTGCGAAACAACGCCAGGATAAACTGACCAAGCGCAAGAACACTGGTACACCGGAACGCCACCAAATCATCACACAGCCCGAGGAGATAAAAGAGTGATGACCCCGAGAACGCGCCAGGGACCCCAGAAGCACGTCAGGAGTGCAGCAACTCCACGCAGGACATTCTAGAGGAAAAGTAACCAGCTCCCTCCAGGCAAGGAAAGGAGAAAGCGAACAAGCTCACCGTACTAACAGAACAAGACCACAGCACAACTGAGAACACAACCATGCATGAAGGTAAATGCACAGCAACACTGACTACAGTAGTACCGAGACACTCCCCAGATGCAAAAGGCGACAGCGCAGGAGCGCGCCAGAAACGCAAAGAGCACCTCCGCCAACAGGAGTGCAAGAACTCCTCAGAAGACACTCGAAAGCACGCCGCAAGTGCGCCCAGAGAAAATCCACAAGAATCGCAACCAACACCAAACAGAAGAAGCAAGACCAGAAGAACGTCAACGGAGTGGTGACGCAACCCTCCAGAAGCATCTACGCCACGCCAGAAGAGAAGACAGCGATGCCTGGTGGCCAAAGGCCGTCGCTGCAGCAGAATGGCGAATGTAAGAACACCCCACACGAACCAACGATGGTTCTAGAACCCAGCACCAGGAAGTGCGAAAGCGCATGACGCAAATGCGCAACAGTGCGGCCAGCACTAGCCCAAAGCAGCAAGTCACAAGGGAACACCCGAAGAGCGCACCCAGTTGCGCACCAAAGCAATTGAACTGAGATGAAAAGAAAATGGTTGTGCAGACAACTCGCAGAACTGAAGATTCAACACAGGAGCAACCTGACCACTCAGCCTGGTCACAAAGCAAGAGGTCGACCAGCCAGATGGTCGCACCGAGCAGCCTACCTGTCAGCGATTGGCAGAAGGGACCAGCACAAGGTCCAAGAAGCTCAGCACCACGAATCCTACCTGCCGGACATGGGCAGAATGGACCAGCACGAGGTCCAAGAAGCTCAGCACCACAAAGTCTACCTGCCGGACATCGGCAGAAGGGACCAGCACGAGGTCCAAGAAGCTCAGCAGCACGAGGTCCAAGAAGTTCAGCACCACGAAACCTACCTGCCAGACCTCGGCAGAAGGGACCAGCACGAGGTCCAAGAAGTTCGGACAAGGCGCGGTCCGAGGACCTGGACCCACGAACTTCAACCACACAAATTAACGAAAGCGATAGGAAGAAGAGGTGAAGGTCGTGACGCCAACCCTGGAAGAGAGTGACAAGAAGACAGTGTCCTAGGACTAGGACAAGACCAGGAAGACACATGCAGAGTGCGCGCGCTGCATGGGGAAGCCTGGCCAGAGAAGATGAAGAAAAGGGGACCAGGGTACGTCGCGAAGAGAAGAGAAGAAGAAAGATCGGAGTGGCATGCCGCCACCCAAGAAAGGAAGAAAAGAAGAAAGGAGAAGGAACGGAGTGGCCATCGCCACTACGAAGAAAAGGAGGAAGAAGTAATCAGAGTGGCACGACTGTCAGGTTAAGAAGAAGGAAGAAAGAACAGAGTGGCCGCCGCCACTAAGAAAAGAAGAAAGAAGCCACCCCTGGCAACCGGCAGCGCAGAACAAGACAACCACCTACGAGCCATCCATCCACATGGCGATCGCAGAAGAGAGCAAGGTAGACTGTTGGCGACACCTACCTCTGGGGTTTGAGCGGAAGATTGGATGGCGAGACTACTCGGGACTCCGGAAGTGGAGGACCTGACCTACCTCACACCAGCCCGTGGCAAACCAATATCAGAAGCCTCGAGGGACTCTGGTGGCAGCAAGCCCCGCACGAGAGACAGACCTACTGAAGCACGTCTGCAGGACCCAAAAGGATGCAAGCCTCGCGAGCAATGAAGAGAGTCGACAACTCAACCTTCAGGTGGAACTAGGACACAACCGTGAGACTCGTGGAGCACCCTGCTCACGGCCCGAAGGCTATGGTAGAGCAACGCGACCAAAAACACCAGTTCAGTGGAAACCTGGCAAAGAGGTCCTCCCGGACATCTTGTGGCAGAAGAAAACCGGCGAGAGGGGCATCCTAGTGAGAGGAATGTTCGCACCTACTCTATTCACCTGCTAAGAAACACACTGAAGCCTGCCTGGAAACATCACGCAACCAGCTTGGAGAAAAGAAGCCGGAAGACAAACAACAACCATGTCATCCATCTCTCTCTAACTATTCGTCACCAAGAGAGCAAAGCAAAATGCAGGGCTGAAAACAGCGGACAGACAGCACAGACAAAGAATGAACCCGCCGAACAACTGCGAGCCGTGCCACCAAGAACTGCTAATTCAAAACGCAACAACTATACTGCCTGCGGCTTGCAAGCCGCCAAAGAGACTCATTTTGAAAGCGCAAGTCCAATGTTATTTTCTGTGTTTTCTTTCCCACACAGGTTTTTGGACTTTTTCTGTTTGGGTTAATTTTTAACCAATTTGGGGAGGGATGTAATGCCCTAGAATCAGTTAGCATTCTAGTGCTAACTCTGTATCTACACTGTACACCCACCCACCACTGATGTCACAGGTCATGTGACACAGTACCAATAAAAGAGGCCGAGCGCACGTGCTCTGGGCCAGTTGCACCATGCATCCAGTGTGTCCTGCGTCAGCATGATTGCGAGCATGAGGGCCTAGGGCCCACAAGACTCTACATGAAACACAGTGGAGATTCAAACCTTAAAATCTACCAGATGCCCAGATTTTCGTTTTTAGGTCTGAGCTTCAATGCACCGCAAAGATTTCTGGCAACTCAAAACACGGATGCAGGCATTGTCATGAAAAACTAAGTACCGTTGCCATGCACTGGCGATCAGAAACGTTAGGCTGGCATTGCAGGGGGAATAAATCACTATGGTCCGCTCGCTCAGACGCCGGCGGAAACACCTCTCAGGGCTGACCAATTACAAAAGGAACGCCACGTCGTCGCCTTATGTTAGCAAATGTAGTGACCAGCTGGTCACTGTTCTAGTGCTTGTGGTGCCAGCCACTCTCCGAGGGCTGGCTTACACTCCACACCACACTCATCTAACACCAGCGTCACAGGACATGTGACCCTGCTAATAAAAGGGGCCGGGCACACGTGCCCGTGGCCAGTTCCAGTAAAAAGATTCCAGTGTCTGTGTCGTTTTCTATGTGCATGGGGGCCTAGGGCCCCACAACATTACTTTGGCAACGAGCGGGTGGACTCGCGTGAGTAGCCGCCTTTATGGTTGTAGAGGGGAAGACAGTAGCCCGTGCCGAGGGAAGTGCCTGGTTGCCTGGTTTGTGGTGAGCCTGTGGGGTGAAGGTGATCTGGAGCCCACCCCGCACTGGAGGGAGATGCGGTACGTGACAGCATCTGACACAGAGACGCAACTAGAGCCAAATTTCGGGGGGGCTAAGAAAAAAATTCGGGGGGGGGGGCTGAACCTTTAATCAATAGGCAGAGTGGAGCTGCAGGGGTTCTTAGAAGGGGTGAAACAACTGCAAGGCCTGATTAACATTCAAATGGTCTTTTAAAGACCTGTGAAACGCTCGGGTGCGGCTCTGTGTGTGCCCGGGATCTGTCTCATCCCGGGCTGCCACACACGACGGGAAGGGCTGAAGCCCGGTGAGTCCAGTGAAGGGGCCTATGTGGCGAGTGAGGGAGCCAACAGAATTGCCCCTACTAACGGCCTGCGAAGGCCACAACTGGAGCACGAGTGGTGCCGGACAGCTGAGGTGCCTGCCCGCTGCCGTATCCTGTTGTCAGAGAAGCAGGAGGGCCCGGTCAGCCATTGGGCATAAGGTGAGCCCCATCGAGGGCAGCATGAGAATGCGTGGACGGCAGAAAGAGAGTGTGGGCTGGTCTGGGCAAGCGTGATGGCCTCAGCGCCCGCAGTGTGAGTGAAGCTGCCGAGGCTCAGAAAAGCGGACAAGGAGTGCCCACCTACCCGAGTAGTAGGAAGCGGTGTGGGAAAAGAGGGGCCACCACTCCATGGGAGTGCAAAACAGCACGTGCGTCAGAGCACTGAATAGGCCCCGTGAAGACATTTGTTTGCGGCCCGGTGAATAGCGTGATCTGCAAGGTGAGCCTGCTGCCGTCGGGGGTGTGCTAAGCAGGGGAGGAGGTGCAGAGCAGGACGAGGCAGCGTCAGCACAGTGTAAGGCCCTGTGCGGTCCGTGATTAATGGAGACTGCTGCCTAAGTGCCGGACTAATTAAAAAAAAAATGCTGCTCCTCTTGAGGCAGCCAAGCGCGACATGACACGTCCCAGAGAAGGAAGAAATACGGCTTACCTTCATGGTGTGAAGGCAGAGAACCAGGACTGCAGTGAAGGGGATGCCAGCTCCCACATGTGCAGATGGGGAGGAGTGGAGTCAGTAGCCTAAGGGGACTGTGCAGCGGGCGACCTCAGCCTGAAGTGAAGAGGTGGTTGCTAGAGGATCGTGGGCAGTCCCCAGTAAGGAGCAACATGGGATGCATCGGCTGCACCTGCGTTTCCTTGCAGCTTGCAGAAGCAAAGAAACTGCAGCCATGGAGAAGAGTGCAAGAAGTGGTGGCAGATCCACTTACAGGTAGCGAGAGGCATGAAAAACAAGCATTTACAATGCAATGGTCTCAGCATTATTAAAGGTAGAGCTATTGGCATTGCTCATGACATTTTGTTTCATTTTTAAAAAAATATATAAATAAATGGTATTGCCATTTACAATGGCAATAGGTGAGCATTAGAGAGTAGTAGAGAGTATTCACAGAGCCACACACACACACAGAGCTCCACACACACACATACATACAGAGAGCCACACACAGAGAGCCACCCACCCACACACAGAGCCACCCACACACACAGAGAGCCACCCACACACACAGAGACACCCACACACACACAGCCACCCACACACAGAGAGCCACCCACACACAGCCACCCACACACACAGCCACCCACCCAGTCACCCACCCACACAGCCGCCCACCCACACAGCCACCCACCCACACACAGAGCCACCCACCCACACACAGAGCCACCCACCCACACACAGAGCCACCCACCCACACACAGAGCCACCCACCCACACACAGAGCCACCTACCCACACACAGAGCCACTCACACACACAGAGCCACCCACACACACACACAGAGCCACCCACACACACAGTCTCACACACACACTTAAACACCTCTACCTAACACAAAGCCTTTCCACTTAGCATACATTTACACGGACAATGCACAGCCACAAACTGTCTCATCCTGCAGTAGATCAATGATACATGCCGCATATGGAGCACCTTTCCATTCAACATGCAGGCAGGCACAATGCAACTGGGGAATTTCAAGTGCAGCAAAGCATTGTACTGTACAGTACTAACGTATCGTGCATGTTGAGTACTAAAACATACCCATTCCAGCCATCATCTGGCTACTGTATGCACCACCAGTGCCCCCTGCTGTAGAATTCAGGAACACTGTCACCAATGAATAACGTGCACTGCACTAGAGACGACCCCATAGTCCCAAGTGTACACTATTCCGCACAAGCTTTCTCGTGTCAGGTTAGCCCTGCCCCCCACATACACACATACCCGTCTTGCAGGCACCAACAGCAGCATGTCAGTGATGTGTGTGCAGAGCGCCAGAAGCAGTAAGAAAACCCTAGTGACAGGAGTGCACTGCATAAGAGACAACCTCCGTTACCAGTTCACAGCACCAGCACATCAGTGACAGGAGAGCACTGCAATAAAAGCAGCACCCAGCTTACAGGCGTGCACGGGACACTGCACTAGAAACAATTCCCCCTCCCCCAGTGTCAGTCGTGATCTGCACCAGAGGCAAGCCTCGAGCACGGGCATGCACAGCACGATAAAAGAAGGGCACCCCACCCTGTTCTGCGAGCTAGGTTTTTTTAAATGAGTTGCAGGAGTACATGCATGTTCCCTTCAACATAAAATACTGAGAAAAAAATAGTAGTAAGAAGACGATAGGCACCACTTGCACTGACCCGCTCATAGGAAGCACAAATACCATGGCAATTCAAAGGAGGGAAGCGTAATAGCCGTAGTTCTTTAATTAACCTGCACAACATGACAAGCTCAAACACCACCCCATATAATGATGGCAAAGAGATGTCGAATTTAAACAGTCTACCCTGAAGGCAATGTAGACAGTACAAATCGTCAACACCAATTATTTTAAACCTGAGATTTGTGCGTCAGCCAGGAGCCCATCACGGTACTGGTCTAGATTCCGCTGCCACGCAGAACCGAACACGGTTTCTCAGGCAGATCACTTCCCGGCGGACTGGTAAATTAACCCACAAGGAGGCTGGTCAAGGAAACGGACCACTGCAGAGCACTCTGTGCAGCGGGTGGAGATTTCCGCAGGAGCCCGACATAGATCAAGGACGAGTTCATATTCGGATGATTGGAAAATCTGAAACAGGACCCACCCGGCTGCCTCTGACAAGTCCTACGGCAGTATCACGCCTACCTGCAGCAGCACAATCTTCCCAGATTCAGGGTTGGCGTGAAGAAGTGAAGTCCAATTATCGGACGGAAGGGAGCACTTACACTTTCCGAGCTTGAAGTCACTTTACCCAGCCCAACATTAGCACAGTTTACGTTCCCCAGTTTTCAGGTCACAATATAACTGTCACAGGAACAAGCACTTGTTTATCACAATCACTCCGGTCTGGAACTCGTTGCAAATGTCCCAAGTTAACCCAGTAGATCATCCCTCCTCATAACAATAATTTGCAAAAAGTTGCATCCCTGTGACATGGAGTCATAGGATAATCCTGCTTAATTTATACTCCATAATGTGGGACCATCATAAACTACCACTTTTCAGCAGTGAAGCAACACAACAGTCAAACTAGATAAGCTACAAACATCATTCATACGTTACCATTCATGCCATTAACTAAAGTACCAGGAAAGGATTTTGGTTTTGCGCAGCTGGGCGACCTTGCGTCCTGATCACAAACCGGCTACTGCTAAAAGCCACTCCGGACCACCAACCCACAGCGCTGCAGCTGTATCCAATGAACCGCCGCACAGATGAAGCAAGCTCACCCTCTCCATCATAAATCACAGGTAACAGGCCTCCGTTTGGAAAGAACTTGGGGACTTCTGCCGCCCGATCAGTTTCTGCACAGCGAGTCCTCCCTCCTAACTTTGAGACGGCTTCTCCTTCGTCACTTGCATTTCAAGGCTGCAAAGATCCATGCAGTGAGATGCACCGTTTTCCCCTCATTTGAAGAAGTGAGGTCGCTTTGCAGTTATGCAGAGTGGTTGACTCGCCGGCTTCTGAGGACAGGGAGAGGACTAACTCATGAGAAAAGAAAGGTGAAAGGTGTCTGGGAGTAGAAACAGTGGTCTTCCCTGCCGTGCCCGCTTTTGTGCCGAGGTGTTCCTGCAGACCTGTGAAGGGCCGAGCCCCATGCGGACACTCTGCGACCGGACCTCGGCCAGCTTTGCTCGGTGGCATCGCTGTCCGCCCTCCCCATGGCCGGCGTGCGGGTGTTGCTGCCGATAGCCGTGCTGCTGGGGGCTGCTGCCGGACGCCGGCTCATCTGCTGGTAATCGCTGCTGCAGTCCATCACACTGCAATGGCGGCGCTGCAGTGCTAGTGCTTCTCGCCGTGCATGCTCTCAGGAGGGAGGGCACACTCGATCCGCAGAGGTAAGGGCAGAAGGGAACTTGGAAGGGGGATCGCGGGGGACAGGCGTGAGCCAGGGGCGCGGAAATATGACCCCGAACTGCACCGGAGCCCGGACTGACTGGGGAGGGAAGGAAAGCAGGGATGCGGACTCCTCAACAGGGGAACCAAAATGGCAGCCGCAAAGCTCTGAACATTTTCGGATTCGGGGCCGTGTTTTGGCGTTCTGAGTGACGGGTGACGTCACAGTCAAAGGAACGCAAAAAAACATGCCCCCGAATCCGAAAGAGACGGAGCTTTATTGGAGTGACGCCTGTCTCCTCCAATGGCTGGCCTCCGTTTAGGAAGCCAACCAATGGAGGAGAGAGGTGTGTTCAAACCCCCATACTCCAAATCATTAAATCTCCTCCCGGAGACTGCGCAAGCGCAGCCTTCGGTCCTCGACCTTAAAAAGAAAAATAATGCTTGTAAGGGGCAGTGGAAGGGAAAAGCGCAGCAGTACAGGGACAGCTGCTACGGCATAAAGTTGATGGGGGAAAGTGCAACTGCCTAAACTGAAGTGGCAGACCCCCTGCCCCCCCCCCCCCCCAAGACTCCTATCTTGTTATGTGTGCAGGAAGGACTACATCCTCAGTCATCGAGTGAGCGCTGATGGGAACCTTAAGCAGAAAGGTTGCCAGGGCTGGTGAGGAGATCTGCAGTGACAACTAGTGGCCATGGGTGGTCACTGTAGCAGTAAGGACACAGGTGGTGACTGCACCCGGACGACAAGTGGTGTACAAAGGACGACTGAAGAAAGTGCGCTGTAGGTGCGTCCAGTGAGAAAAGGACGGCACCGCAAGAGGATGAACTGGATGCGTAAGGCACCAGAAGCAGGAGTACCTTCAAGTGACGGACGAAGGGAGTACAGTTGGAAGCACGCCGAAGACCTGATCAGAGAAGATAATTGTCTGGGCTGGAGCCCGAGGGTGAGAGCCCAGCGAGGAAGAGGGTCCAGGTTGTCACAGGGAGTGACAGACCATGCAAAGCCTACCTGAGTTGAGGCTGAAGAGTGCCACAACGGCGTATCCAAGTGCATACTCAAGAGAAGAGACCAGCAAGAGGTCGAAGAGGAGACCTGCAAGAGGTCAAAGAGGAGTCCCGTGGTCAGAGAAGTTGGCCTGCGAGAGGTTGGATAAGATGAGCTGCGAGATGTCAGAGAAGATTTATCGAAAGACGAAGGTAGGAGACCTAGGAGAGGTTGTGAAATAAAGAAGGTCTCAATATAAGGTCTGGTTACTGGAAGAGGAGAAAGCATCATCCTAGGGGTAGGACATGGCCAAGGAGACCCGTGTAAAGTGCATGTCATATAGAGGGACCTGGTCAGAAAAAAAGAGGAGTAAGACCAGATGGGACCAGACCGCGTCATGAAGTGAAAGAAGAGAAAAAGGAAGAAGTGTGGTACAAGGCTACTGTGAAATGACTCCAAAGAAAGAGGAAGAGTGTGTGATAGATATCTGGCACACTGCAAGGCACAGAAGAGGACTGAGTGCAAGAACATCTTTAGAGTGTTGGACATCGGGAGTAAAGCGCAATATGTATGTAATATCCACAGGTAAGTGAAGAACCTTTGGCATCATGAGAGACTGGCTGCTGAGAAGTCTTCGCTTACACCAAGCAAACCTGGTGCCTGCAGATGAGATCAAGCTGGACCATTGGTACCATCCACCTTTGGGGTCACACAGGAGACTAGATTGTGGTCCAGCTCGGACAACCTGAGTGATCTCGGACATGGGGTCTAGAAGAGGATCGGACCACTCCACACCTGACGGTGGCGATCCTGGGCCAAGGGCCTCAGGGATTACCTGTGAGAGCGGGATCCCAATACGAGAGATGAGTCTACAGCAGCTCCCCCACAGGTCCCAGAAAGCATGAAGATCTCTTGCCGTAATCTGCTTCTTCCAAAGACCATCTGTCAATGCCAGTGCACCAGAGCCTGAATGGCAGGAGTAATCCGATCCGAAAACAACTAGCCAGGTGGAGCAAGGAACTTGAAGGTGGGACTCAAATTACTTCCTCCACGAGCCTAGAGTATGGTGTTGGAGTGACATGGCGAAGTACACCCGAACCAGTGGAAGCCTGGTGAAGAGGACCTAAGGGGCATCCCATGAGAGGAGACTATCAGTATGAGAGGGGCATCCTGGTGAGAGAAGGAGATCATTTATTACTTCACCATCTTGCAGCTGGAAGCACTGCTGCATTCGCGGAAGACTCTGCAACAATAAACAGGATGTCATCCGTCGTAGGAGGCTTGATGTTCAAGGAGCCAGGACATCTTTGTGAAAACGTAACTTCTACCATATTCACTATCGCTCCACATGCACCGTCTCAGGAGACTGCGCATATAGACTTTGCTTGTAAATGTCCACGCATTGCGTCCTGGGAGGACCGAATCCACAGTACACCGCTGAACTGTGCCAAGTAGAAATGGTGATCCTAGCTGCACTTGTACCATCGTCCTGTTCTGAAAGCAGCCGAATAGACTCTGTGGAGTTTTCTGTTGTTGTTTAATTCTCTCATACACAATGAACTTGTTGTTCCAGTTTTAATAAAGTTTGGGAGGGATGTAGTGACCGGCTTGTCACTGTTCTACAGTCTGTAGTGCCAACCATTCCAGGGGGCTGGCTTACACTCCACCCCACACCCATCCAACACCGGCATCACAGGACATGTGACCCTGCTAATAAAAGGGGCCGGGCACACGTGCCCCTGGCCAGTTCCAGTAACTAGATTCCAGTGTCTGTCGTTCTTATATGTGCATGGGGGCCTACGGCCCCACAGCATTACAGCAACGTATCATTCGCTTCTGACTAATTAGCTCAGCTAGATGTTTTTGCACCCACTCCATTTATCTCTCCCTTTTCCATCTAGTCCACAGCGGAGAAGGCAACTCTGACAGGGGCAGAACCCCCTGCGCCTGCTGATGTGGGTCTTCTTCATGTCGTCCAATAGCTGTCCTCTGCTTAGAATTGTCAAATCGTTACCTAGTAGCAGTATGCCTGGCCTGCAGTGATGGCCTTGCAGTCTCTCTATGACTTTTGCTAGGTGCCCCCTTTTCATGCCCGGAATGTCCATCCACGTCACCTTTGTGTTATGCACTTGCAGCCACACCCTGCCTTTTGTCACCCATTTTTCTGACCTTGTTATGAACGAACATTTCACAAAGCAAACTATCATGTTGCCCAGGTCACCTGCTGAAAAGAATGGGAGTTAATTGTTTTTTTACTTAAATGAGTACATTTGTAGAACACTACCTGCCACCCATGAGGGTAACCAGGCGCGGGCAAGGTCCAGTTGACCAGCCAAATAGCCAGCTTTTCAGGGAGTTTCAGAACTCTGGAAAAAATGATGAGGCCCATAGTTGAAAGGGCAGCTCGTTCCATGTCTTCACTGGTAGGCAGGAGAAGGAGTGACCTCTGTATCTGCTATGTCGGATGCATCGGGTGAGGGTTAGAGAAAGGGGCGCAAAGCGAGGGTGTCTGGCGGTCTGATGGAAGTTCAGGCGGTGGTTCAAGGAGGTGGATCCACAGCTGCGTAGTGCCTTATATGTATTGGTCAGGAGCTTGACTTGGCATCTTTTCTGTACAGGGATTGGAGTTCTAAGAGGTAGGGAGTGATGTGGGGTTCGTCTAGGGAGATCCAGGATGAGTCTGGCTGCGGCATTCTGTATGGGCTGAGGTTGTTGGAGGTGAGCTGTGATCCCTGTATAGAGAGCGTTGCTATAGTCCAGTCGGTGGGAGATGAGGGATGCTTGCTGGCACCTTTCTGTTCCAGTTTGTATGTAGGACTTGTTTGCCCTTGATTCCCATCTACCCATTTGTTTGATGCGTGTTTCATCCAAACCCAGTGCAGTTGCGGTTGTTGCAGCATCTATTCTGAAGGACTGGGGGGGGAATCATGCTTGCCCCAAAGTTATGCGCATTACCCCCAATGAATATGAATCTGCTAAGGAATGACTCGTCCACATGCACCAGGAGCAGCAAAATCCCTCTGCCACTTTCGCATGTAATCCCTTGTTAGGCATACTAAGCAGCACTAAGGGGCGGCCAGACAACTACGTCTGACCATTCTGCTTTTACCTGCTTGGTAAGTCTTTGATTTCCTCAACTTAAATGCCAAGGAATCCTCCCACAGCTGCATACCTTCCAGCATTATTTAGTAATCCCCTGCTACAGTTTTTTGACAACGAGACCACCATTAACACCCATATTGCCCCACGGAATGTGATAGCCAAAGCAGCTGTGAATAGTGCTGTCTCGTAAGCGTTGCTGCATACCACAGCGAAGGCCCTTAACAACGCTGAAAATCGTTCAAAGTCATTTTGGCAGCTTGTTGTCCTCTGTTTGTGTCCCTATGTGTCCCCAGTATTTCATTGCAGCAGTAATGTAGAAACCTTTTGTGGGGCCCATGCCATGGCTAATTTTGCAATGGTGGGCTACGGCTGCCAGTTGTGCTTTTGCCCATGATCTGCTGTTCACCCCTTTGAATGACCGACCGATGAAGCGCTCCAATGCTGATTGAACCGTATTCATGTCCATTAGCTACCCGATCTAAACACTTCCTTGAATGCCTCCAAGCTTTTGCCTGTATTTGATGCCACAGAGTTGTCTACCGGCCAGTCCAAATCTACTTTATCAAACTCCACGCTGCTCTGCTTCTTGGTACCAGCTCCTTCAATTTCTTCCATTTGAAAGGAGAGGGCATTCACTCGGGCATTAGACAATCCTTGAATGTGCCTTCCTCGTGATTCAACTTTGGACTTTAATTGGGCCCACATCAGGTTTCTCATGAGACACATGACCCAAAGGCAATTAGCGGACCCACCGTTTAACAGCTGCACTACTGACTGTTGACTGACTTGAGCATCCGTTTATCATCTTTTTTAGTTTCTCTATTCATATGTAACCGGTTGCCACTATTGAGAAACGTTCCAGCATGGTGATGCTCTTAGTGAGCACCTGTGCCCTACAACTTGTCAGCCATGCCTGTGCGCACTACGCCTTGCCTAGGGCCATCAGAAACCTTTGCTAGCCGCCAAGTCTGTGAACATTTCTAGTTGTTGTGATGTAACTCACAGCAATCTCCAAACTAACATTCCATTGAACTTTCCCAGAAACGATGTCCAATCTTGCATGTCTTGTTGCACCCCTTTACCCAGCCTCACTAGCCGCTTTGCAAATATCAAACTTACTAGGATGACCCATGCCATTAAGTTTAGCTCAAGCAAAAAAGTACAGAGCCTCAGTAAGGACCTATATTTCTTTTAACATTGAATAAATCTAACAAGTTTGTATGAAAGATGCCAAAGAGAGAAACTTTAAAGTATTATTCAAACATATAAATTTATTAATCTTTTTTCATTTTTTTTGAAGAATTTTTGAGACACATTTGTACAACTATACAAATCATTTTGTTGTCAAAGGAAAATTAATCAATTTTACATACATATTTTCATAAAAAGCAGAACATTAAGAGTGCCCTCTAGTAACAACTAATCTTAACAATCAAACACACATACTCACATACCAGTCATACTATTACCTATTTTAAAAGGAGCATATCTATCATCATGAACACAAAAGACTAAATTTTAAAAGACATAGGACTAACACAATTGGCAACTCTAAGGTGTACTTAGTTGAATACACATGGGAACCAAGATGGTATAGTTCTACTACTTGTGATGGAATTAACCAGTTCGTATCCAAGACAATAGATGTTGGGCCGACATACGTTTCGGTGAGAGCCACCTTCCTCAGGGCCAAGGACAACGTATATAACAAATTAACAAAATAATCTTAAAAGATTGAGGGCATAATGCAATTTTCTGAAAAATAGAAAGTACACAAAAGCATGTAAATGTCAATGTTCCTATTACTTCTTTGTATAACATTCTAACTCATTGGCATCAAATAAATACATATCTACGCTTTAATAATAACAAATAAATGCTCATAGCTAACAAAGCCTCCTTATGTCGAGTTAAGATTGGATAGACCAGAAAATTGAGAGTCCAACAGTGAGAAGGAAAATAACAGAACATAGCATTTCCCATTGTATCTGATGCACCCAAAAAGTGCTACGATTAATTGCATGCAGTGCTTATAAGATATTTTTAAGTGCTGTTTTATGGTATTGACATAGGGGTTAAAAGGATTTACCTATGATGTGATCTGTGTGGACACTGAATGTGTTGTGGGACAAACGCTGGTCAGTCTTTATTAAGGCAAGAGCTGGAAAAACAAAAGGACTTCTGTAGGTGCCTGATAGCATAAAGGCTAGCGTTTAGAAATGGCATATGGGTCGCGCTATATTACCTCTGGTTTCGGCGCAGAATCTCTAAGTTATGGAGCCATGTATTTTCATGAGACGGGAAGCTTCTGTGAATCGAGGGTTTTTTCTGTATAGATAACAGTAAATGACCTATTAAGTATCTAGCTATTAGCCGCACAACAGATGGCTATGACCATGTAGAAGGTTTATATAAAATACCTGGTCGTTTGTAATTATAGATGTTTAAGACTCGGGTAACATGGTTCAGTGCGCCTCTAATTATATACTAGAAAAAACATGACAGAGATATTTTACTCTATTTTGTTGCACTTAACGTTGGAAAAACCACACAGTCTCTACTTTTAAAATTGACACAGCATTATGAAAAGTGCCTTGATATACATGTCTAGTCAAAAGCTCAAATTCTTTGTAATGCTTATTTGTTAGTTGAGGGCAAGTCCTGTAAGAAGCCTTTTTATGCTGTAGTTAGATTTAGGGTTTGGCACCACTTACAGTGCAGTTTTAGACTTTGCAGCGGCAGCGCGTTTGTTGATATTGCTACCTATTGGTATTTTATTCCACCAAGCGTTGAGAGAACTGCTCAGTCTCTACTTTAAAATTGATACGGCATTCTGAAGAGTGCCATGATATGCATTTCTAGTCATAGGCTCATGTTAATTATGATGCTTATTTGCAGCGGCAGCGGCAGCGCGTTTGATGAAATGGCGGCCTATTGGTATTCTAAAGCACTCGGCAGTATTATGTGACTTTGTCGTCTTACCTTGTATTTAGAGGTCTACCGCCGCAGCCGGGGGTTCCATGATTTTTAGCCCAATGTAGGGAGTTACGCGGACATTCGTCACAGAGCCTCAAAAGTAATAATAAGGGTTGCGATAAGACAGGAGGCTAGATGTAATTACAAAGATGCCAGAAGTAAATGGTGGCATAGGACTGAATTACGCGTTATGCTTGTTACGGCATAGATTGCATATTGTTTGCAAACGTTCCGTATGATGTAATAGCCAAGGTGCAGATGAGCGCGAAAACGGGGCATGCCTTCAGAAGGTCTCTTACCTCTTCCGTGATAAGCTGTTGCCGCGACCGGGGGTTCTTGGGACTAGTCCCAGCGAGAAAGGTTTCTGAACTTGGGGAACAATTTAAGTACAGCGTGAAAATTACAGCCAGGTGTGGGTGCATGGGCAGAGAAATAGAATTCTCGCTCTGCGTTTGTTTGGAGAGAGTGTAAACATAGTTGACAGACTAGGGCTGGCATGCCCACACTGTGGCGGCCATATTGGAGCTGGTGTTAGTTACATGGTCTTAAAGGGAGATATAACGAGAATTAAGATACATTAAGGGATGTCATTAAGTTCTAATTTACAAGATTAGTTATGAGAAGGCTCAAAGAGTCATGGATTTGTGAAAGTTTGCAGTGTGGTGTGTCATACAGTTGGTCCTTCACACAAACATGATAGGGGATGCGTGTATGTGTGACCAGATAGTCAGATTGAATTTACAGAAGGAGAGGTATTGTCAAAGTGTAACTATCCAGGAGATTTCCTCGTTGTGCCCAAAGCGGACTGTATCCAAAAGATGGATCCAGAAAGTTTCACGTTTTTTGCGAAAGATTGTTGGATCTTTTCCAGGGGGTGTGTGATCTTGTGCCAGAATTTGCCACCCAGATCTTTTTCTTTATGGCCATATTGGACAAAGTGGGATACCATTGGGGCATTGGTTTTTTGCGTTCTAATTGCGGACTTATGTTCCGAGAGTCTAATGCGGAATTCTCTAGATGTTTCACCTATATACCCTATTTCACACGGGCATATGATAAGGTATATGACATTTTTGGTTCTGCAATTAGTCATTTCTTTTAGGTTTCCTTGCTTATGACCATAAGTCCATGTCTCGCCGGGAATTATCTGGTCACATGCGTGACAATTGCCGCATCTGTGATTGCCAATTGGTAGTGGATTTCCATCGATGGTTTTCTGTTTATTTCTTTCTTTACCTTTCCACCTGCTGTGTACCAGTTTGTCTCGGAGATTTTGATTTCTTCTGAATGCTAGGATAGGTTTGCTCAGTTTATCTTCCTGGTCATTGGTGTTCAATATCTTCCAGTTGTTATGGATCACCTTCCTTATCTTATTATTAATGGTGGAATGATTCAGAACACACACAAGTTTTTGTTCCTGGGATTTCGGAGTTGAGTTTAACAGGACATCTCTGTTATAATATTTTGCTCTTTTCATAGAGTTACGTATGAGACGCTTAGGATATCCTCTTGCCAGTAGCCGTTCCGTTAATTGGTTGGCATGTGTCATGAAATCCTTCATAGACGTGCAGTTTCTTTTTATTCGTAAGAATTCCCCAAACGGGATAGAGTCCTTTTGGCAGTTAGGATGGTAGCTGCCATGTTCCAAGATGGTATTTTTGGCTGTAGGTTTGCGATATAGGTCGACTGTCAGTTCTCCGTTTGTATGTCGTATCCATATATCTAAAAATTCCACTTTGTCTGGGGAAAAGTTGTGAGTGAATTTCAGATTTTTATCTGCCAAGTTGAGCCATTCTATGAATTCTTTTAAAAGATCTTCCGTCCCTGACCAGATAAAGAACACATCGTCTATAAATCTGTGCCATCTAGAGATGTTCTCAAAGAAGGGCGCGATTTCATTGTAGATATTCTTGCGCTCAAATTCTCCCATATATATATTAGCTATGCTGGGGGCACAAGAGGCCCCCATGCTAACTCCTTTGACTTGATGGTATACCTCATTACCGAATTCAAAAAAGTTGTTTTGTAGAACCATTCTCAAACATTCTAGAATAAAGGTGTCGGGTCTAGATCCTTGTGTTCTTGCTAGAAGTGCTGCCACAGATTCCATTGCTTTGTCTTGAGGAATATTTGTGTATAGGGATTCTATATCACGTCACAAGCAATTGGGTGGCATTATTGAATGGAGAATGTTCAAGGACTTTGATCATGTGCCCAGTGTCCTTGATGTAGGAGGCATATGTGGTGGTGAGGGGGCACAGGAAGGAGTCTAAATATTTTGAGAGGGGTTCCGTGCTAGAGTTTATAGAGGCTACTATCGGTCTCAAGGGTGGATCCAATGTGTTCTTATGTGTTTTTGGAACACCGTAGATTGCAGGTACCACTGGGTAGGTGTTAATGAGGTAGTCCATTTCTTTCTGGCAGATATGCCCTTCTACGAAAGCATTGGATACTATAGTTTTTATCTCCTCTGCTAGATTGGTGAGAGATCGTCTATTTGCTCTTCTGTAATGTTCCTCCACTCCTAACATCTGATTGATTTTGTCTGCGTAATGGTTTGTATTCATGATCACAATCCCTCCTGCTTTGTCACAAGGTTTTATTATGATGTCTTGGTTGTCTTGTAACATCTTCAAAGCTGATCTTTCCTCTTTTTCCAGGTTTGTTTGAGGCATTGGGATATATTTCAAAATTCTTTCCAGTTCATTAAGAACACTTTTCTCAAATATTGCGACTTCTGGTCAAAGCATGTCCAAAGTGGGGGTGAAAGTGGATGGGGGACGACAGCCTGATAGGTTTTCCTCTTCATCTCTTACATCCATATTGTCAAAATACTTTTTTAATCTGATCTTCCTGAAAAAGGAGAAGATGTCTTGGTGGATTTGAAATCTGTTCGCTCCAGTGCTAGGGACATATGATAGACCTTTACTCAGTACTTTTACTTCTTCCGATGATAAAATATGCGAAGAAAGATTAAATATTGGTATAGATGTATTGTTCTGTTTTTTTATTGTTTCCAATATTGTTGTCGTCTCGTTTGGACATATGGCTGAGGATGTGGAGGGTTCGGTTGTTGATATTGGATCGGTTGTTGGTATTGATTTTGATTCGCTGTTGGATAGCGAGGTCTGCCTCGTCCCCTGCCCCTCGATAAAAAAAGGATGTCGTGGGCCTCGATTTGGTCTTCCTGAGAAATGGCCTCTTTGATTGTGATTAGGGAAGCCATAGTCATAATCTTCTTCTGTCATTATTCCTTCTTGTTCTGAGTCTGAGGAGTTGGTGTTGGAAAAAGTTTGGAATCTAACTCTTTTGTTAAATCTGGGGTTGTGATAGGTCTGATCATAAGATCTACTTCCTTCAGCTGGGTCCTCTTGTTGCTGGGTGTAAAAATCCTGTTTAAGATAAGGATACATTTTTTCTTGTGCAAACCAGCGGACATCTTTTCTTAATTTGTCCATTTTCTTTTTTGTTAAATAAGTATCAAACTCTTCTATTTCTTCATTTATTTCCTGAAGGGTTTTCTTTGCATCTTCTAAGGATGGATTTGCTTTTAGTTTCTCTTCTAACTCGTGAATTTCCTTCTGTAATGCCACTAGCATATCTTTCACTGTATTTATAATAAGGAGCATCCAATCGCGTGAGCAGCGATTCGCTATGAGGGACCAACGCTCTAAAAAACTGCGAACTTCTACAAATAGAGCCGGCATGTTTCTGACTCTAAGTCCTAAGGGAATTGCTCCTGCTTTTAAGTACTCCCCCATAAAGAAGGCATGTGATTCCATTCTTTTGGCTTTCTTTTTTAAGTTAACAAGTTTTAACCAATCTGTGTTGGTACTATGTGTACTAATAGTTCTGGTCTTGTTACCACCTGTAATTTGGTCCATCATAGTGAGGAAATCTTCATCGGAGAAACCGAATGTTTTTAAGTTATCCATGATTAATTTTTTGAAGATGAGAGAAATATGCTGCCAAGGATGTAATTAAACTGAGAGTAGTGAATGCTAACGGAAGGTATATGGTGTAAAAGAAAGGAGAGGTTTAGTCCTCAGCAAGGAGATATATGCTACGAGCAATTAAGTGAACAAAAAAGGGGGGAAGAGAAGCTCTACAGTAAAAACTGTTGAGAAATAATGTGAGAAAGAGTTCTCCCGGGTAATTTTAGGTCCAGAGGGGGGAGAAACAAACCAAGCAAAAAAGTACAGAGCCTCAGTAAGGACCTATATTTCTTTTAACATTGAATAAATCTAACAAGTTTGTATGAAAGATGCCAAAGAGAGAAACTTTAAAGTATTATTCAAACATATAAATTTATTAATCTTTTTTCATTTTTTTTGAAGAATTTTTGAGACACATTTGTACAACTATACAAATCATTTTGTTGTCAAAGGAAAATTAATCAATTTTACATACATATTTTCATAAAAAGCAGAACATTAAGAGTGCCCTCTAGTAACAACTAATCTTAACAATCAAACACACATACTCACATACCAGTCATACTATTACCTATTTTAAAAGGAGCATATCTATCATCATGAACACAAAAGACTAAATTTTACAAGACATAGGACTAACACAATTGGCAACTCTAAGGTGTACTCTCGGAACATAAGTCCGCAATTAGAACGCAAAAAACCAATGCCCCAATGGTATCCCACTTTGTCCAATATGGCCATAAAGAAAAAGATCTGCGATGGCAGATTCTGGAACATGTTCACACACCCCCTGGAAAAGATCCAACAATCTTTCGCAAAAAACGTGAAACTTTCTGGATCCATCTTTTGGATACGGTCCGCTTTGGGCACAACGAGGAAATCTCCTGGATAGTTACACTTTGACAATACCTCTGCTTCTGTAAATTCAATCTGACTATCTGGTCACACATACACGCATCCCCTATCATGTTTGTGTGAAGGACCAACTGTATGACACACCACACTGCAAACTTTCACAAATCCATGACTCTTTGAGCCTTCTCATAACTAATCTTGTAAATTAGAACTTAATGACATCCCTTAATGTATCTTAATTCTCGTTATATCTCCCTTTAAGACCATGTAACTAACACCAGCTCCAATATGGCCGCCACAGTGTGGGCATCCCAGCCCTAGTCTGTCAACTATGTTTACACTCTCTCCAAACAAACGCAGAGCGAGAATTCTATTTCTCTGCCCATGCACCCACACCTGGCTGTAATTTTCACGCTGTACTTAAATTGTTCCCCAAGTTCAGAAACCTTTCTCGCTGGGACTAGTCCCAAGAACCCCCGGTCGCGGCAAAAGCTTATCACGGAAGAGGTAAGAGACCTTCTGAAGGCATGCCCCGTTTTCGCGCTCATCTGCACCTTGGCTATTACATCATACGGAACGTTTGCAAACAATATGCAATCTATGCCGTAACAAGCATAACGCGTAATTCAGTCCTATGCCACCATTTACTTCTGGCATCTTTGTAATTACATCTAGCCTCCTGTCTTATCGCAACCCTTATTATTACTTTTAAGGCTCTGTGACGAATGTCCGCGTAACTCCCTACATTGGGCTAAAAATCATGGAACCCCCGGCTGCGGCGGTAGACCTCTAAATACAAGGTAAGACGACAAAGTCACATAATACTGCCGAGTGCTTTAGAATACCAATAGGCCGCCATTTCATCAAACGCGCTGCCGCTGCCGCTGCAAATAAGCATCATAAATAACATGAGCCTATGACTAGAAATGCATATCATGGCACTCTTCAAAATGCCGTATCAATTTTAAAGTAGAGACTGAGCAGTTCTCTCAACGCTTGGTGGAATAAAATACCTATAGGTAGCAATATCAACAAACGCGCTGCTGCTGCAAAGTCTAAAACTGCACTGTAAGTGGTGCCAAACCCTAAATCTAACTACAGCATAAAAAGGCTTCATACAGGACTTGCCCTCAACTAACAAATAAGCATTACAAAGAATTTGAGCTTTTGACTAGACATGTATATCAAGGCACTTTTCATAATGCTGTGTCAATTTTAAAAGTAGAGACTGTGTTGTTTTTCCAACGTTAAGTGCAACAAAATAGAGTAAAATATCTCTGTCATATTTTTTCTAGTATATAATTAGAGGCGCACTGAACCATGTTACCCGAGTCTTAAACATCTATAATTACAAACGACCAGGTATTTTATATAAACCTTCTACATGGTCATAGCCATCTGTTGTGCGGCTAATAGCTAGATACTTAATAGGTCATTTACTGTTATCTATACAGAAAAAACCCTCGATTCACAGAAGCTTCCCGTCTCATGAAAATACATGGCTCCATAACTTAGAGATTCTGCGCCGAAACCAGAGGTAATATAGCGCGACCCATATGCCATTTCTAAACGCTAGCCTTTATGCTATCAGGCAACTACAGAAGTCCTTTTGTTTTTCCAGCTCTTGCCTTAATAAAGACTGACCAGCATTTGTCCCACAATACATTCAGTGTCCACACAGATCACATCATAGGTAAATCCTTTTAACCCCTATGTCAATACCATAAAACAGCACTTAAAAATATCTTATAAGCACTGCATGCAATTAATCGTAGCACTTTTTGGGTGCATCAGATACAATGGGAATTGCTATGTTCTGTTCTTTTCCTTCTCACTGTTGGACTCTCAATTTTCTGGTCTATCCAATCTTAACTCGACATAAGGAGGCTTTGTTAGCTATGAGCATTTATTTTTTATTATTAAAGCATAGATATGTATTTATTTGATGCCAATGAGTTAGAATGTTATACAAAGAAGTAATAGGAACATTGACATTTACATGCTTTTGTGTACTTTCTATTTTTCAGAAAATTGCATTATGCCCTCAATCTTTTAAGATTATTTTGTTAATTTGTTATATACGTTGTCCTTGGCCCTGAGGAAGGTGGCTCTCACCGAAACGTACGTCGGCCCAACATCTATTGTCTTGGATACGAACTGGTTAATTCCATCACAACTAGTAGAACTATACCATCTTGGTTCCCATGTGTATTCAACTAAGTACACCTTAGAGTTGCCAATTGTGTTAGTCCTATGTCTTGTAAAATTTTGTCTTTTGTGTTCATGATGATAGATATGCTCCTTTTAAAATAGGTAATAGTATGACTGGTATGTGAGTACGTGTGTTTGATTGTTAAGATTAGTTGTTACTAGAGGGCACTCTTAATGTTCTGCTTTTTATGAAAATATGTATGTAAAATTGATTAATTTTCCTTTGACAACAAAATGATTTGTATAGTTGTACAAATGTGACTCAAAAATTCTTCGAAAAAATGAAAAAAGATTAATAAATTTATATGTTTGAATAATACTTTAAAGTTTCTCTCTTTGGCATCTTTCATACAAACTTGTTAGATTTATTCAATGTTAAAAGAAATATAGGTCCTTACTGAGGCTCTGTACTTTTTTGCTTGGTTTGTTTCTCCCCCCTCTGGACCTAAAATTACCCGGGAGAACTCTTTCTCACATTATTAAGTTTAGCTCACCCAGGACCTCCTGAATATCTGCCAGGGTTGTGTTTTCCTCCGCCTCCCCCAACCACCTTCAGATTGGTTCATGGGGCCTTTATCTTTTTTTCTGGTAAACAGCATAACCTAGCTTTCAAGTGTATCTTGATGCCCAAGAAAACCAACCTAGTTGAGGAGCCTTTAGTCTCCCCCCTCAGAAATGGTACCACCCGTCTGTATGTTAGTTATCTTTCTGAACGCCTTGAGGATGCGGTTGCACTGCTCCTTTCCCGCCAGTTCCACCAGTAAGAAACCATCTAGGTAGTGTAGCACTTCGCCTTCCGAATGCTCTTTCCTGAGGGTACAATCTAAGTGCTGAACATCTCAAAATAGGCGCAAGCTATGGAGTAGCCCATTCGGAGGCATTTGTTACAGTAGTAGCTGCCCTGAAATTTGAAGGCTAATATGTGAAGGTTGTCTGGGTGGATGGGTAGGAGCCTAAACACCGATACATCTTCACCATTAGAGTTCCTTTGCCCACTGTCCTCACCAGTTCGACAGCCTCATCGTATGAGCTGCAAAAGACTGTGCATTCTTCCTGACTTAATTAGTTGTTCACTGAGTCACCTTCTATGTATAACAAATAGTGAGTGAGCATGTATTGACCTGGCTCCTTTTTAGGTACCACTACCAGTAGGGATAATAAGAGATTTGGGAGGGGGGAACTTCTATCCTGCTCTTGCTCAATTCCTTAGCAATCTTTTGCATGACCACTTCTTGATGTTCAGTGACTGATCTGAGATTCCTAAATTCACTGCTCCTCTCTGGACCCGCGTATGGGATTCTGAACCCCTCCTCAAAACCTGCCACAGCCTTTGGCTTGTGGTGATTTCTACCTGATGTCCGAGCCTGGTCTTGTATATTGGTGTCTGTGCTAGGAAAAATCTCAATGCCTTGCTTGGGGGTGCCTTTAAGTCGTTGACCGTTGTGTCCTGTGCTGATGTGTTTCTCTTTACTTCCTGTTTTTTCCTTTTTATCCCCACTGCCTTTATCTCTTTTATAATCTATGGTGGAGTGCCCCCATCCGCATGCACTGCATGTGTGTCTGAATTTTCAAGACATGCCCCAAGGGCAGACGCCTTTCTTGTATTTCCAATGAATGACGTTGGGGTCCTTAGTGTAGCTCTGCCCCTTTTGTCTTCACAGGGTTTTTTGTTGTTGTAAGGCCGAAACCTCCCCTGTTTGTATTGCACCCAAAAGGGCTGCTCTGTCTTCGTCACCCCTCGCCGTAACCATTTTGCACATGTAGCCTGAGACATTCTTGTGATCCTACTCTAGTGTGAGTCACTTCTGCATCTTCATTCTGAAAACATGTCATATTGCAACTGTTAGAACTGGCTATTTCTGGTAGGCTAAGGCTGACGCCAAATCCAGGCAGAAACCACCATTCTAGTCAGGACAAGGGAGTCACACGCCAAGATAACCCCTGCTCACCCCCTGGTAGTTTGGCACGAGCAGTAAGGCTAAACTCGGAGGCAATGTGTAAAGCATTTGCGCCAGCACACAACAGCAACAACATACTAGGCACACCACAAAAGGAACTCCACACAAGGTTATTATAAAATAACTTTTGTATTGTAAAAACACATCAGATAGTATCACACAAAATACATGGTGCCAACTGGCACGGCCAATATTCACAAGGGATTATTTACAAGACAGGGCCACATGGGCCACTGTCATAATCAACACTTTTTAGTAATAGAAATACTGTCAGAAATTAGAATAAAAGGATATAAAATCACTGTAGCACAAAGTAACAGATAGAAATCACAACCAGTATCTACTGGTAACAGGTGAGTACCACCTACGCAACCCTAAACACCTTAGGAGAATGTCACGCAGGGAACCAGGACCTTACTAGGACCACCTGTACTAAAAAGAACAACCACCTAAGTATCACACAGCATTTAGGGGTATAAGCACAACACATTACACATGATGCATGAAAACACATTCAGCGGTGTAGTTAAGGGAAACACATGATGCATAAACCTACACATTCAGCGGTGTTCAGAACAGAGCACACGATGCAATAAAATACATTCAGAGGTGCAGCGCAAGAAGACACATGATGCCTAAAACATTCAGAGGTGCAGGGAAAAGGCAGACACATGATGCCTAAAAACATTCAGAGGTGCCAGAACAATACAATAGCGCAAAAATCACATGAGCCACCACATGTGGCAGTCCCTAGGCCAACTGGCCTTGTTGGGGCAAAGAGGCCCTGTGTCCAAATGTCAGGGCGCGCTGCCATGCAGCGCCAGTCCAAGCACAAGCCTAAACGTAGCAGGTGCCCACTACTTGCTGGGCACCTGTGAAATCCTAAGACCTAAACGGTGCAGCTGCCCACTAATTGCTGGGCAGCTGGGAATACAATAAACCTATGGCATGGGCTCTCACCAGCCCTTGAGCAGTACTGCGCCAAAAGGTAGGAGCCACACAGGCTCTTGCACACATATGCCCCCATGAACCTCCCTGGTTCATCTGCGCCTGTATTATCAGGAAGTTCGTGTATCAAAGATTGTCTCCAGTCTCTTAAATCAGTACCTCAAAATGCTGATACCAATTTATCTCTTATTTGCCTCCAAAAACGAGTGGTTGCATTAATGCCACTGTACTGGGTTATCCAACAATCGGCCTTGTAGAAGTAATGAGCCCCCAAGCGCTGCCAGCGCGCCTCACCAGTGGTCTTCTGGGACTCCTTTGTGACGATCAGCGTGGCCTCGCACCCCAAGGACTTCAGGCGCACCGCGCCGCACAGAGCACACTCGCTCCCAGCCCGGGCCGGTCCCGGCAGCCCTCCGCCCGCCCTCGGATCCTCGAGGAGCGGCGGGGAGGTGCTCCGAGCAGGGACAGGCAGGCCGGGGGCTGGGGGGCACTCACGGCGTTCCCTCGGCGAGGTCGGGTCGAACAGCTGACTCCCGGCTTTGTCACAGTACACGGCTTTCGCGGAGATCCCAGTCACGTGGGCCAATACGGTCGCGGCACGCAGGCAAGCCTCCACACATGCCCGGGAGTCAGCCAATGATAGCGCGGCTCCCGGGACAGGCCTGCGATGACGTTCTTGGCAACACCCAATCGCCGTATAGCAACAGTGATGACGCTACGCCGCACGGGCCAATCCCGTCGCGGCATTTGTGAGGGGCTCGGCTCCTTCCAACGATGGGAGCGCGGCGGCTTCGATCTTCGGCCCCGCAGCTCCGATCAGGTCGGCAGATGGGAAAGAGGTTTTCTGGCCCCGGGCAGCGGCGGTGAACAGGCGGCAGATGATTTTCGAGGGCGCAGGTCACGAATAGACCGCCCCTCGGCCTCACAACCACTTTGGAGCAGATTTCACGAGGGGAGGCACCACAGACCTCCGACCCTCGCTGGGAATGTGCCGATGAGCACACCGATCCCTCACTCACGCTCCGCAATCGAGCACCACACGCTCCAGGTCAAAACAGCACGATCTTGCAGCAATTCTTGGGCTTCTTTAGGAACCTTTTAACCCTGGGTTCCAGGAACAGGAGGCCAGCTCTCCTCAGGCCCTTGGAGATTCAGTGAAGACACAGCACACAGCAAAGTCTTGGTAGTTCAAGCAGGTAGGGGACACAGCACACAGCAAAGTCCCTTTCTCCTCCTCAGCTTTCAGTTGAAACAGCAGGACAGGTCAGCCCTTAAAGCACACAGCAAGGCAATCTTCCTTCAGTTCTCCTTGCAGCAGAGGTTCCTCTTGATTGTAGAATCTCATCTTCTGTTGTCAGGGGTCCTTCTCTTATACCCCAAAAAGTCTTTGAAGTCCTTTGAAGTCTTTGTGCAAGTCGGCCCTGAGCCCAATCCAAACCAGTTCTGGGTGTTGCTGGGGCTCTGGGGGTTTCCTGGCTTCCTTCTCTCTCGCAGTATCAGGGACAGAGGTGACAGTCGTCCAGCGAGGGGTGGAGCCAGCATTGTGGTCAGGCAGGCACAGCCCTTCACTATCAGGTGCTATCTCCTCCCACTTCCCTGGCAGCAGATGCTGCCTTTCATCCACGGGCTGACTCAGACAACCTCCTGGGGGCTCTGCAGCCCCTGTCACCCTCAAACCAGACAGTCAATCCACAGAAGGCCCAGGCACTCTGGGCCAGGCTCACCAGCCAATCACACGCCAGACACAAATTACACAAATATGCCAACTTCTAAAAGTGGCACTTCTAGACTAGACACATTCATGCCGCATATATCATTACGCAGCATTCACTCCCACGAGTTCGTACATATCAAACTCGCCCCTGCACTCCCCACACTTCAGGAACTACCATGGGCATACATATTCCCCATTCATTCCTATCACTTTACACTGTACCACAGTGAAAAAGTGCGCAGAGGCCTAAAATCACAACCACCAGGTTCCAGAAACAGGCTAGGAAAAAGCAAAAAGTCTCGGGGTGAACCTGCCAAAAGGGCCGGGTCCAACAGCAACTATGACTCTTCCCCATACATGTTTTGGGCCTCGGGTATTTTGTACTCGTACAGCCATAGGTCCATTGCACAAAGCGGGAACTTTTCCACTATGATGAAAGCCATCAGCAAAAGGTATCCAGTTAGTTCTCAATTTCCCTTTTCTTTCTAAAGTGCTAACTCTCTCCAACGACACCTCTAGGGGTGAGAAAATGTTGTTGATTAACTCTGTTTTCCAAATCCTCTTTTTTTATTGATGTGGGAAGTAGCTTGCTAGCCCTGTGAAATTGAACATCATAGATGGCTGTCCTGGAGATGCTCTCATGAACTGCACCTCTGTTTTTGTTAACCGGGAGCTGAACCCCATAAGCTCCTCCAATCATATATTGGGGTCCCTGTTGCACCAGGCTGGCTGTTACTGCAGCCGACCTAGATGCACTCTCTTTGAGGGGCCAGCTTGGCTCGAGTTCATGTTAATCAGTGGTTGCCTCTTTTCTATGGCATAAGAGCAAATTCCTGGCAGAGTTTGTGGGAGGAAGGTCCTGAGGTGTGCTTGTAGAGTTTGTATCATTTGGTGGCATGGTGCTCATTTTGGCCCACCCATTCACTACTGAAGGGTGCCTGCTGTTTTCTATGGTCCCTATGCCACCCGAAATGCATTTATACTATCCAGCACCCCTAGCTTTGCACCAGTAATGCCTGCCCACTTACCAGTGCTCCTCAATCCCGGACAATGCACTCCAATAGAGTTAATGCATTAATTCACAATTGCACTTACATGCTCACCTCTTCATTGTAGTGCTACTGAGCTGGTTCCTGCCATCGCCGTTGTGGCTGCAAACACCAAGGGATGAGTTGCTTGCTCTTGGTGACTCAGTCTTGCTTTGCTTCTTCCTGTGGCCTGCGTTGCTTTCTTCTTTGGCTGCTGTTTTCATTCTCCTGGCACTTCCACCTTGAGGCTTTGCTCGTTTCCCTGGTCCTTTCTTTCTGCAGCTCCACTCTTGTGAGTCTCTCCTTCGTTCCGGGAACCTTGCAATCACTGGGTCCCTCCCCAACCATCTTATGCAAGAAGTTGTACATCGCATTTTCGCACTGGCTTCCCTAGCAAACTGCAGAAAGCGCTTCATCTCTTCCAGCCTGTTCTTCCTCCCTGGCAATTCCTGGCCCCGTAGCTCCATGTCTCTCCTTCCTTGTTCTTTCTCTCTTGTCTACTTATGCTTCTTGTTCAGCATGAAGTCCTCATTAAGAGCTGGTTCCTCCTTGGTCGTCTCGGGGGGCTTGCCTCTGCTCAGTTCACTTGTTGCTTTTGCTGGATGAAGCACTGCCACAGATGTGTGTACCTGACAGCTCGCTCGTATGGGCTCCTGCTCTGTTAACGCTCCCTCTTGCGTGGTCTGCAGGCAGACTGCCCTGTCTTCTCAGTGTCAAACATTAATCCACAATGGGATAAACCTGTGTCTTCAGAACCTGGGTATAGTTCAGTATATAAAAACAATTTGTTCTGTCGGAGCGAAAACATAAACTTCTATATGTACAATCACTTTTGTTGCTGTACAAAAAGTATATACATTTCTCTTTAAATATCTTTCATTAAGTAAACCACCCCAATGTCTGCCATTTTGGTAGACGGACCATCATTTACCTACAAGCGTGCAGGCTCACATGGCATGCAGCGTCTTCTCTATCTAGAAGGAATCACAGAGCAGGCCGAGAATCACCGGCCGTCTCCAGAATTATTTGGTCATCTGATTCAGTAGGTGAGTTATTGTGACGAAACTACACTTTTTAGTGAGTTATCCACGATCCATCTGCATGTCTTATGAGTTTTGACCAATATTTCATATTTTATAGAAGTCATTCTCCACGAGATTTACTCTTGGAAACAAGCGCAACAGCTGTTCCATTTTGGCCCACGAGGCACAGCAATTACATGAACATGAAGCCGAGGTTTTGTGATCAGCTCCAGGACTTTAGGGCCTGATTCTTTCATAGATGGGAGGTGAGTCCCTTGAGTTTATATTGGAACACTGATTCTACACGTCATTAAACACAGCCATTGACACATGCTTGGCTTCAATAAAAGTTACTCTCTACGGAGGGCTGCCTTCAAATGAGTGCCATAATAATACATTCATGACCCAGGAGACTTGAGGGCGACAGTCATTTGTTTCCTGTATTACTCAAGGTAAGTCAAATATGAACCAATATGTCTTAAAGGTTTAAAAATTGGTATATTTACACATGAGGTTTAATACTGAGAATATATTTTGTCATACAGGCTGAGGTTTTATCTAGTCCTGATGAAGACCAGTACTGATGTTTGTAGTACTCACGTATTACAAGGGTCAAAACGTCTACAATTTACATATTCAGCCTGTATAATATACAAAGTCTGGTGGACAGAGGAAGATATATCATTTTCTAAACAAGTACAAATGGGTCCTATGAAATTGTTTGTCTGAGACAGACATTCTTTAAATCATTTGGATATAATTCTTTGAAACTATGCGAATTGAATCACTTTCCTCACCCCATGCACTGCACAGCAGTTCATTTCACTTTTGCACCAAGAAGCAGTCTTTATGTTTGTTTCATGTGATCCTGATATGAAATAATTGAATACATCAAAGAAATGTGAAACAAGCCCCATGTATGCTTGGTCATTTAATATTAATATTTTTAATGAATGAAAGATATTTAAAGAGAAATCTATATCTTTTTGTACAACAACAAAAGTGATTGTATATATAGAAGTTTATGTTTTCGCTATCACAGAACCAATTGTCAGGGGCCGCCTTAGGCATGTGCAAGCTGTGCACCTGCACAGGGCCACCCAACCCCAGGGGCCACCACACCAATATAGATCCTTAATATAATAATCCTCTGAGGATGGATACATATTTGCGTGGCGGCCCTTGGCAGGGATTTGGCGGCCTCCGCCTCTGTTCCGCTTCCAAACACCCTGATTCCCCCCCCCTCTTCACTGGCCTCCGGGCTCCGCCCTTCCAGGACCCCCTTTTCTGGGGCTCCTAACCTATGCTCCCTGCCCAGGGCCGCCATAAGCCTAGAGCCGCCCCTGCAATTGTTTTTATATACTGTCTTCCCAGTGGTCATGGGTTGCAGACTTCTCCCTGAGTCCTCACGCTCAAGGCTGGTCTTACAGTCCAGTGTAGGTTGTGATGTATGTTTAGCTGCAGCTGCCTCTCTCTTGCTTCTTCTCTGTCTCACACCCCACTTGCTGGCCAACCAGGGTACGGACGGGTCTCCTGGTCACTGCGTGCTCCGCCTTCTCCATGTTTGCAGAACGCCTGCCAATCAGAGCTGTGGCCATTGGGTGTTGCAAACACAGGTTCCAACACTGTTGACTGCAGTGTCTTGATGCCTGCTGGGGATGGGGGTCCGTATCAGTTTCGTGCTGTATTCAACCACTGCCACCTCTTCCTCAGAAGGCGATTTCCACTTCCCCATCGGTGTTCCACTCTTAAACACAGCTCCGCACAGGGCCTTCCGATGAAGCAGCAGCTTCACAGAGCGTCTTGTCCATGTCGTCCTTCCAGGTAGCTCTGAAAGTCAGCAGGGCATCCTACCAGGTACCATGTAGTTTTACAGCGGTCGCTACATTAACCTGTCATCTTTGTGCACCCCCGTTGCCCAGCCATAGGCCATTTCAAATGTAGCACATGCCCAGCCATCTGCAGTAGTTTCGCTATTCTGCTTTCACACTATTTGCCCCCACAGGTAATCTTTAACATACTTTTGCCTTTGCTTTGCACTTTCCCTGGCTGGAGAGGGCAACCACCATGGGGCCCGCCATTGCCTGAGGGTTTGCTCTGATCCGGACCACTCACTGCATGCGTTCCATTCAACCCTGGTGACGACGGACACAATGTTGAGGCAGCATAGCTGGAGTAGGGCTAAAGTGGGGTTGTAGCGTTCTAATCTAGGGCCCTGATCGATACTGTGACCTTATGCCCCTATACGCTATAAATCCATTTATTCCCTATATTGGCATAACCGATCAAATACAATATTCAGAAACTCGTCTCTGGCCTCACACGAACAGAGCCACATTTCAGAATCGCTTCCTCTGCCACTTCCTTTGCAGCCAATTAGTGCAATGACATAGCAGAAGTTACTATCTAAGATTCCTAGATTAACACTCTGAGTTCTTCAACAAGATAAAAACTCAGCAACCTGGGAAAGCCCCGCTTGCTATGTTTTGATTAGTAATAGAACTCTAATGAGCACTGATAGACGATCACTTCCTAGTGACATCTTTATTGACGTCTTATGTCCAAAAACTTACGTCAAACAAGGCACCTTTCAGGTATAAATATTACCAACGTTGCCTTAAGCAAACGCTGCTGTTAAGCTGATGATACCATCGCTGCTATCACTACTGCTATCGCTGCTAACGAGCGAACGATGGTGTGGTGAACTTAGGACCTGAACAGACGTCCCCCTGCAAGAGCCCAGCAGATGCAAGCTGCCAGCGGACGCTGCCCCTCCTCCTCCTCGACGCGATGAGAGAGACGCTGTCTTTTCTCCTGCAGAGAAATCCAGCTCCGGCGTTTCCAGCCTACCCTTGCGTGACTAGGATATCGAACCCCTGAAGGAGATACCAGACCTCAATCATTCTATTCCAGAGATATGGTGTTGACTAAACCCTTAGAGAGAATTCTTGAAGCAAACCTTGGCAAAACCAACTTAACTTAAAGCTACTTACTTACTCCCCTCCCAAGTATTAGGCTTAGGTCAGGTACACTGGGGTAGGCGTAGTTAGAAGCACCAGTTGAGCATTTTAGCCTAATGTATATATGAATGTATATATGTTTTATTCATTTTAAACCATTGGATGGCTAAGAAACCATATCAATGCTTTTACAGTATTATTTCATAATACTCCTTTTACTGTACGTACTTTTTATAATAACAAGTCTTGCAATTGTGGCAATTCATTTCTCTTGTACGAGGAGAAAGACTGTTCAATAAATGTTACCCTTTATTGAAAACGCCCGTCTCTCTATTCTCTACATATTGTGACAGTAAACTGCACAACCACTGACTGAGTAAAATAACTGTCTATTGTTCACACGACTCTAGAGATTGACTCTTATCTGAGGAGCAAAGTTGTCATGTTGCACGGTTGTTGGAAAACTGAATCCCTTCTTGTCTGTACCAGGGAAGCTGATCACTTCCTATTCAGAGAAGAAAGTTTCCAGTGACCTCTGAGCTAGTTGGTAACAAACCCAATTAAGTTTAGCATAGTCTGTGGAGACCTGGAAGATCCGCACTTCTACGTCGATACTACTGTTTATGTTATTCCAATGCGCAGGGCCTATTGGGAAAATAGGAACTACACTACATGGTGCCCAACGTTTGGTAAGGCGATAAACTAACGCAAGACGTTAGAGTAACTCAGTCGTGCATATTTCACACAGACCCCTTTTCTCCCGTAAATACTCCAATAGACGTCTGGAGTGGGTGAAAGGTTAAAATCCGCCCGAACTCAGTAGGAAGAGATTCCTATGTAAAGCTCTGGTTTATTCAACGTTGAAGGATACAGTGTTCCATAATATTGTGCACCTAATCTTTGTCTCCTTGGAGACCTGCTCTGCAAAAACCTTCCTGACAATAAAATATCAGACAGTGAAGAAGAAAGGGAAGCAGCTAGATTGGCAACCCTACTAATAGAGGAAGACACGAGTCTCCTACAGACTGAACCGGATGCAATAATCATCCCGGTACATTTAAGAAAATCTATACCTTTAAAACTTATAGAAAACGGACTGACACCACAAGGTGGTACAGTAATTTTCGTGATAGAGGCACACGAATATCGGCAGACAGAGGTATTCTATTCATGGATAAACTTTCCAGCGGCAAACGCTAGAACAAAAGAGTTTCACTATTACAAAATAGAGAAACCACCGGATGAGTATGCTCCTTTCGAGGAGACGGAAATCCCACTAAAATACCAAGAACATTTACTTTGGTTTAAAGGCGCCCTAAAACACAATGATCATATTACCAGGCTCGGTCCACTAGGTAGACCAGGAGCAACGTGGCCGGTTCTAGCCAGCTACACACCACATCCGGACATTGCAAAAATGTCAAAAGAAGAGCTGTTAGTACAGCTAAAAACACTTATAAAAATACATAGGCAATTAGTCCAATATGTAATGCGGACTGCAACAGTCCAACCAGCTGTTAATGTACCACAGCTGACCCCTCATCAGGGGAACACTAATAAAATCACACCACAGAACATACAGTCATGTCTTGGTAAAACACCCATAAAACGGGAACAAATTCCTTTCTGGTTAGCGCAAAAAATCACTCAAATAGAGGCAGTATTTCCGGATACTACCCCTATCGAGAGAAACAGAATCTTGACCATCTGCCTTCCTATGGGAATCGCACCACACGTGGAGGACTGTGACACTTGGGGTACAGTCTTTGCTTCCATCTACACAAAAACACATGGTGTTCCGTCTATGGCGGTAATACCAGATGTACTAAGACAGATTCAAAATGAATACGGTCCAGAACCTGCTTTAACTCTTGGTATGAAATTACTGAAAGACTTCAAGCAGGTCTTGGCTATATTATTAGCCAATATAAAGGGAGAAGCAGCATCTGTGGCGATCCGCCAGAAGTTGAGGGAAACAGATATAACAGATCAACCAATTGAGCTTGCCAGAATCATAGAGAAATGCTATGAAGAATTAGGTAGAGACAGCTTTGGTGGAAAACCGTTAAAACCCCAACTGCTCGAAAATCCTGAAAAATTATTTATTAAAATAATTCAAACACTCCTAAGAAGAGCTGGGATGGAAATAAACAATCCACTCCCAAGGAAAAAGTTTTCCAGTCCAGAGGAAGGTCTCCTCGACGGAGGGAAAGAACTCCGACTCGAGAACACCAGTCTCCCCAGAATGAGACCTCTGAGAAAAGATATAACCTTAGAAATAGGGATAATTTGAAAAAACCTGATAGATATCGAAGTATTGATACACGTCCCTCTCGATCTTTTTCGCAGAAATCGGAAAGAAGAGGACGGTCAGATCCAGGAGAGCACACCAAGTCCAAAGGCAAGGAACCTGCTCAGAGTAAAAAATCTCAATTTCCGAAAAAGAAGGTAGCCAGTATTAGAGTAATCAACCATGCCGAGAATACTGAGGACACAGTTGAAAAACGGGGAGTGGGCACAGACAATGTTAGACAGTGCAGCAGAAATCAGTATAGCCCGCAAGATCTTGATGAGTCATCTGGAGACAGTGGACACGAATGAATACATTTAGGTTGAAACTGCCGACACCAGACTTAGCGAGCCCCATAAGATATACGAAATAACATTGCGTATAGAGGGTGATAAGACTAGGAAAATAAGGGGTCTATTTTGGGACAAACTCTCAAAAGGCTATGATATTCTGTTAGCTGAAAAAGATTGACCCCCAGAGTTTGTCAGGGAGTGCCCTCGTGGCGAAGAAATGATTATGCCTGCCTTCTCGAATCACATTCCGATTCACAAAAAATATACTTATGCAAGGAAATGGGCAGTAGCCCAGGCACCGGCATTATATAAAAATCATGTAGGATGGGATGAGGACTCACCTCCTCACAAAATCCAGTTAAAAAGTTAACCAACTGCCCAAAGGCAGTATCCCATTAAGCAAGAAGCTAAAAAACAAGTCAGGGAGATCTTAGATCAACTTGAATACCAGGGGGTGATTAAAACATGCACCTCTCAAATGAACAATCCTTTGTTTCCTGTCTCCAAGCCAGACAATTCATATCGTCTAGTTTTGGACTACAGACACCTTAATGCATGTTGCAAAACATTTGCAGTACAAAATTCGCATAGTGCTGCACTAATGAACAACATAGTTAGGAAAAAATATAAAACAACATTAGACATATCTAATGGTTTCTTTTGTCAAAACATTGCACCAGAAAGCAGGTATTTGACCGCTTTCTCCGTAATGGGGTCTCAGAAAAATTTCCGTAGGCTCCCACAGGGGTCCAAGAACAGCCCAGGACTATTCTCAGCTAGAGTAACAGAGTTACTACAAATATATGATGATGAGGCATTATCTTACGTAGATGATATCTATCTCACAGACGACGACTTGGATACTCACTTGAAAAGAGTGACCACCATTATACTTGGGTTCGCAGCAGAGGGTTACAAATTCAACTTTAAAAAGTCTCGAATTGCCCATCTGACAGTATTATTTTTAGGATATGAATTATCAAGTGAAGGAAAAAGCCTACCGGACAACTTCTTAGAGAAGTGCGCTGTACTCCAAGCTCCAAAAACGTTGAAGAATTTACAATCGATTCTAGGTTTTCTGAATTTCGGAAGAACTTGCATTCTAAATTACGCAGAGAGGGTTAAACCTCTCTATGAACTAATTAAACCTGATTTTAAACAAATCAATTGGACTCAAAAACACACAGAAATTTTGAGATCACTGCAAACAGACATGTTAGCAAAAACAAAATTAGATACACGTGACAACACACGCAATCTTGTAATCCGAGTCATCCCAGGAAGATGCGGATTCACGTACCTGACCTCTAATGAGGGAGAAAAGGTACCAATTTCAATTAAATTTCACTTGTACACACAAGTAGAAAAAACATTCAGTCCCACAGAAAATACTGTGAAAGCAGTGCAAATTGCATTAGCAAATGAACGAGAATTAGCACATGGTAAAAGGATTAATATCCCGACAACGGAATCCGCCTTCGAGGCGCTATTCAGCCCAGTAAACCTGCCTACAGTGTCACTGGATCCGAAATGGATACAGTATGTAGATTCTCTAGGAGCGGAAGATGTGAAATACTATTTCGCCCCACAATTCGAAGAACTGAATGATTTAGAATATGAAGAAGAATATCCTCTGCCAATCGAACTTCTGCCTCTCCCACAGTACGCCTGTATAATCTATACAGATAGATTTGTACAGCATTTCAACATAGAGAGCAGCCTGTGCGATTGTTAAAGGTCGTTGGCTGTGCGGTAAATTCAGACCGAAAATAACAAAAACTGAATCAGTAAGAAACTGTTCAGCTCAGAGAGCTGAAATCAGATCTTTAAAGATGGCGCTCGAAAATGCAGAACGTGAATTCCCGACACTTATCGTGTGCGATTCTCATTTTTGCGTGTACTCTTATAATAATAAATTGCAGAACTGGATTGAAAACGATTACAAAGATGACACAGGTGCCGCAATAAAGCATAAATTGCTCTGGAAACAGTTAGCTCTTTTTCAGAAAAAACTACAAAAGACTCACGTGGTACACGCACAGAGTCTTCAACGTGATGGCGTTCACGTTGCAGGGAATTCATTGGCTAACACAGCCACAGCGGAAGCAACTAAACCGGCTTCTGTAGCCACAAAAAGCGTGCAGAAAAATACATAGACGGGGAAACCATGCTGGCAGTAAAAACGACCGTAAAAGGTGACTGTGCAGCACTACCCGTGAACTATCCACTCAATTATGCATACGTAATCGATGCAAACTCCGTTCCTTTTGCTCGAATCCCTGGAGTGGGGGATAGGGTAATTCCAAACATGAACAGGAGAATATTTTTAATAGCAGACGCACACATGGGTTTGGGTCCTAGGCACAGAATGATCAAGGAATCCCTGACTGAATTACAATCGGTATCCTGGTGGCCAGGAATGAGTGTGCAACACTAAATATATGCAAATAACTGTGAAAACTGCAACAGGGATCGCAGTAGTGAACTATGCTACCGGCTACCAATCAGAAACAGCATAACGCTGTCTACATCCCATCCTGCGTCCTATTAATAGTTAAGGCTTAACACACTTAAATAATGTGGCCTCCAGCGCTCGGCTGACGCCAGAACGGTTATAAAAGATCTGCGAGTCTTTATCGGCACATACGCAATTGCCATGTTCCATTCTGACCAGGGTCCTGCTTTTAGCTCTCAAGCTTATAAGGAGGCCATGGCCAGCATGGGAGTTGGGTTGCGGTATTCTTGTCCGTCACACCCCGAAGGGAATAGTGTGGTAGAAAGAAAAAACCGGGACATAAAGCGATCTATAACAGCGAAGGTATTAGGTTTAGGCGCTGGGTGGGTCAAACATTTAATAAGTGTCCAAATCAGTCTTAATAATTTGCCAAGAAATTCTCTAAAAGGTTTCAGCCCATACGAACTATTGTTCGGAACTAGAATGAGAGTTCAGGACCTAGATAGTCAAGTATCAGTGGTACAAGATAAGAAAACAGACTTTGACATCAAAGATCGTTTGGCTGTTTTACAGGACTTGAATGAAACAAGAAAATCCTTAAGCAACATAAAGTTAAAGCAACAGCCAGCTACCACTGACGAGGCACCACAAGCAACAGCCCCAGCAAGGCCTGTCTGGATTCCAAAGATTGGGGATCTAGTCAGAGAAAAAATAGCGGTGAAGAAGGAATTTGGGCCTTCTTACAGAAAAGCAGTACCTGTCTTGGCAGTCACCGGAACAAGATCAGTAGTACTACCGCCCCTTGCTGGTAAAAAGGAGAACAGAGTTGTATCAATCGACCTGGTAAAACCACAAGCATGTGGCCTATAATCAACAGTAGGCCCAGTGGACTCCCAAGAAACAACAGAATACCCAAACTTGCAACAATCCAAGAGGTTGAAACTGAAAGACTAATCACATTCGATCAGCCTGCAGTGCACAGAGAGGGACTATGCAATAATGCCATGGAACTCGTGCCTCTTGAGACACAGATTGAAACAGTTCTTCAAGAAACACCAGTCTACAATAATGTGGCATCAGAAAGTGCTACCGAAAGACAAATTGAAAGAACAATCCCAACAAATGACAGAACTGCCTCTGGTTATTTCATTGACTTCGACAACTTTTCCGAGGATCAAAGCAACCCCGAAGTGATGCCAGAAACAAAAAAGACTTTTAAAGAAAAAGCAACGGAACTCTTTCATCAACTGAAGGAAATCTACCTTATTTCCCCTTGGTTAGAGTTCTGGTTCGGTCTAGGTGTATTTTTCCTCCTGCTTTGGCTCATCATGGTACTTTGTTTGGGAAAATTCATTGAGGGAAAATATAGTTCAATGGACACAGCAAGTCAGAACATCAACTTAGTCCTCAAACCACACAGATCATCCCACGTGAAGAAAAGAGAACTGTCAACAGTAAATGTCACAGCCATTCCAATACCCGGTGGGTTAGTATGGGAGAAAACTGACTATGAGATCTATGGTCCGGTCGAGATCCTGAAGTATCCTCATCAACTGAAGGTTTCCTTAAGTGACTTTGTAAAACCTAGTACATTCTCTGATGATTGGGACTTTAACAGTATTAATGACATGATGTCTGATTTAGTAATGTCAGCTAGATTCACAGAACATGATTATTTACAAGGTTCGTCTAGTTATGAACAGTTGTTCTGTTTTACACATTATGGCGATCATTATTTGCATAAATCTGCACAGCCTAGAAATGTTTTTAAGTATAATCAATGGGAACATTGTGCTACACCTCCTAAAAGCAGTTCTAAAACATTCTTTGAGAAATTCAAGTACTTCTCAGGGTTTAACACCAGTGATGCAGAAACCTTTTATTACAAACTGTTAGATAAAACAGGAATGAAAACAATGCTGACAAACACTAAATTGATATATTCATAAGCATTTTATGAAAAAATAATGACATTTGGTTTTGATTATTGGAAAAATAACATTGAAACAAAAACCATTTGGGGTACGAAAGATTGGCAGGTACAAGGCCTAGAAGCATTATTCAGAACCTGCATGATACCAGAACAAATGATGTTTTTAAATGACACAATTCATCAAACATCCTGTCTTGGCTTAGCTAAGATCAAAGACCTAAACAAACCGTCTATTCCAAAACCAATACCTGAAAATGCAACAACAGATATTGAGTTAGACGTAACTAAAATTTTACATTTTAACAGAACACATCCTGATTGGAAAAAGTGGTTAATCTGGCCTACTGACACAAACAACTGTCAAGATAGATTCCTGAATAAAACACAGGGGTTAACAATGACCAGACAAGACCCTAGATACTCCCAGAGACAACATCCAGGGATAGTAACAACATACAGTGTAGGGAAACTCTGCCTCGAATGGCTAGGATCATCCACACTGGCTGAAATTAAGCAACACTTGTCTTTACTTAAAGATGGTGCTGATTTGCGCGATTTTATTATGAGACCACCCAAACAGCGTCAAAAACGTTTCATAGCGGCCAGCATCTATGCTGCCTACAACGAGGCTTGGAAAGTCACACAAATTGAAACAGCAGAAAAAATACGAGAAATTGATCGTATTAATTTGGAAAAATCACTTTCTGTAGTGGACAATGGGTTAATGACTCTGTCCTCCAGAATATATTCGTTGGACAATATTGTTTCCTCTGCCTTTGATATAATAGACAGAGACTTGCTAATGTTATAGCATGGCCAGTCGCAATTACGTTCTATTGTACAATTAGGCTGGACGCTGCAAAATCTTCGTTCAGGCTATGTGCCTTGGCGTTTAATCAACACAACGTCATTGTTTTCCATTTTTTAACCTTACTGATAAACAAATCAGTTTGGCACAGAAAGGAGCAGACTATACAATCCTGAGCATCGAAAAACTTGAGAGATTACCATTGACAATGTCGGAGAGTCCTGTCATTGAATGGATAATACACAGAATTATCACAATTCCGATAACAACTTTCCGATTTAAAAAGTGCCTTGAATACATACCTACTGGCCAGTATGAACGATTAGGTAAAGGTTATGTTAAGTCAGCATGGAAATTACCATACACACATTCATGCTATAGTGACAGCGACAAAAATGTAGCTCTTAGTGGTGAAAACTGTAAACGTTCACTAAGTGGTATACTTTTGTGCCAGGGTATTAATTTACACGGAACCTGTGAAGGTAATTCTAACAACCTTTCATGCCACCAGCTTGTCACACCTGCAACGCAGATAGAGCCTTTCTTTATGCAACTCGCAAATGGGAGTTACATTCTAAGAACGGATCACAGATGTTGTGGCCTTTTGCCAGGGAAAGCGTATCTCGTAAGCGTAACTTCCATGGTCAAATGCTGTATGCAAGCATTGTTCCCGAGCGGGCCTAGAGACATAGAGACTCCCATCTAGCCTCGTCTGCATTTCTCTTCTATACAAATTGATACTTTAAGCAAAATGAAGTCTGTGCTTTTGCAGACAACAGTGCCCATCACGTCATCAAAAGAGACGTATGATCTCCTAGTTGCAAGGACAGCTACGGAGGTTCATCACCTTTTATCAACAAATTGCCCCGTGCATTTCGTAGAAATGTTGAGCCAACTCCTTAACATGTCTAGTGCCACACGCATCCCAGGCATATTTAAGACGATTTTTACAGGACTGCTAACACCATTTCAAGCAATTCTGGGAATCGTTCCAAATTTTGTCCACTCTGTTTTTGGCGGCATACCCCTATTTTTGGGACTTGTAGCAGGGATTTTATTTTTGACCCTCCTGCTCCGATATGGCAAGCCACAGCTCAGACATGACTCCTATGGGAATGGAAGAAACAATCCTAGCAATCCGCTACCGGGACAGAATAACTAGAGTCCTTGGATTGGCCAGGCTGAGAGATCTAAACATGACCTGGTTCCTTTCTTTCAGACCGATATGGCAAAACTGCATCTTACCTGTACTTCGATGTATGCTATGCGGAGATGAGTGCGTGTTGGACACCTGTCTTGCACTTCCATCAGCAGTACCAATGGATATCGATACTTTGCTAAGTCCGATAACGGCTCACGCATTGTGTTGTCCCCAGCGGCTACCAATCCTGATGACGGCATTCGTTGAGACTCCTGTACTACGACTAGGTGGTAACAGTGGAGCGAGTGACAAAAGCAACATCACCCAGGTACGACCTTCTGTGAGCATTGCTGATCCAGCCTTTGATGACAGCAATCATTCTCACACCTGCCAAGTTACAGCACTATCGAATTTGGTCGAACTGTCACCTGATTTTGTAGACCAATTCTTTGAGAGCCTGTCTGATATGATGTTCTCACCCGAACAGAAACAATAACTTTAGAGAAGCATTCCGACACACAGCGTTCCCATGAACTCTGAATTCGGCCTTCAGTTTTGAACAACAAAAACTGCTAAAAGCGTTGGAACTCTATTTCCCCGTTCAGCAAGAATTCTTTTGAATTGAACACTTTTTAATATTCACCTTTTTTGGAACGAAAAATTCTTTGCATAAAGTAGACCTATTCATAGAGAACAGAAGCTTTTACTTCTATATTTTTACATACATCTAGAGACATAATAACTTTACACCAGCCTCTAGCACATTTTACTGCAATGCATTTATATGTGATGAAATTATCTCGCCCTTCTTTTCTGTATTCAGAGATATTTCATGTGTAATTCTTTTTGCAAAATCGTTCATTGATTTCATATGCAATAATTTTTGAATGATTTCTATGCCTCAAAAACGTACAGTACCTATATTTTCACGTATTACAAATACGCCTATTTCAAATGCATATATGTATTTTGGGGTGGGCAATGTTACACATGCATCTTATTGCTCTAGTTTTAGTAATTTGATGGACATGAATTCGTGGAGTGGGTGTAGCGTTCTAATCTAGGACCCTGATCGATACTGTGACCTTATGCCCCTATACGGCTGTAAATCCATTTATTCCCTATATTGGCATAACCGATCAAATACAATATTCAGAAACTCGTCTCTGGCCTCACACGAACAGAGCCACATTTCAGAATCGCTTCCTCTGCCACTTCCTTTGCAGCCAATTAGTGCAATGACATAGCAGAAGTTACTATCTAAGATTCCTAGATTAACACTCCGAGTTCTTCAACAAGATAAAAACTCAGCAACCTGGGAAAGCCCTGCTTGCTATGTTTTGATTAGTAATAGAACTCTAATGAGCACTGATAGACGATCACTTCCTAGTGACATCTTTATTGACGTCTTATGTCCAAAAACTTACGTCAAACAAGGCACCTTTCAGGTATAAATATTACCAACGTTGCCTTAAGCAAACGCTGCTGTTATGCTGATGATACCATCGCTGCTATCACTACTGCTATCGCTGATAACGAGCGAACGATGGTGTGGTAAACTTAGGAGCTGAACAGCCGTCCCCCTGCAAGAGCCCAGCAGATGCAAGCTGCCAGCGAACGCTGCCCCTCCTCCTCCTCGACGCGCTGAGAGAGACGCTGTCTTTTCTCCTGCAGAGAAATCCAGCTCCGGCGTTTCCAGCCTACCCTTGCGGGTGACTGGGATATCGAACCCCTGAAGGAGATACCAGACCTCCATCATTCTATTCCAGAGGTATAGTGTTGACTAAACCCTTAGAGAGAATTCTTGAAGCAAACCTTGGCAAAACCAACTTAACTTAAAGCTACTTACTTACTCCCCTCCCAAGTATTAGGCTTAGGTCAGGTACACTGGGGTAGGCGTAGTCAGAAGCACCAGTTGAGCATTTTAGCCTAATGTATATATGAATGTATATATGTTTTATTCATTTTAAACCATTGGATGGCTAAGAAACCATATCAATGCTTTTACAGTATTATTTCGTAATACTCATCTTACTGTACGTACTTTTTATAATAACAAGTCTTGCAATTGTGGCAATTCATTTCTCTTGTACGAGAAGAAAGACTGTTCAATAAATGTTACCCTTTATTGAAAATGCCCGTCTCTCTATTCTCTACATATTGTGAAAGTAAACTGCACAACCACTGACTGAGTAAAATAACTGTCTATTGTTCACACAACTCTAGAGATTGACTCTTATCTGAGGAGCAAAGTTGTCATGTTGCACGGTTGTTGGAAAACTGAATCCCTTCTTGTCTGTACCAGGGAAGCTGATCACTTCCTATTCAGAGAAGAAAGTTTCCAGTGACCTCTGAGCTAGTTGGTAACAAACCCAATTAAGTTTAGCATAGTCAGTGGAGACCTGGAAGATCCGCACTTCTACGTCGATACTACTGTTTATGTTATTCCAATGCGCAGGGCCTATTGGGAAAATAGGAACTACACAACAGGGTTAGGGGTGTCACAGTTTGTAGTTACAAGATTACTCCCTTGGCTTTCATTTGGCATATTTCCTTCTGTGTTTGACCGCCCCAACACCTTCAATCACTTCAAGTGAACCGACACACCTGAAAACTGTAATCAGTAGAAGGAAAATCTAAGGTCAGAAACGTGATGATTTATAGACAGGAGTCACCTGGCAAAGATAGGAAAAAAAGATGGAATCTTCAGATGAGAGTTCAGACAAGAAACCTCGGATGTTGGAGAGAAGCCTTGGCTGAGAGAAGAGATCTGTGATGGAGAGGCACCTAACATCAAGCTCTAGAGTCAGGAGTTTCTTGGACTGGTGGTTGCCTAGCGCTCAAAAGAAAGTGAGTTGCTTGTGATGATAGGCAAAGATTTGTTTATTAGTTAACATATTTCTCGTATCAAAGTGACTGCATATAAATATTTAAAAGGTTTTTTCCATCTGGCATTTCTTTTCTTTTAAAAGCTGTTCATCAAAATTATGACAAAAAAGACAAAAAACATTGTGTGTGGCCTGCGATTCCCCAGTAGACAATGGTATTGTGGATGTTGAACGCTGGTGTAGATTGTTGGCAGCTTGGGATAGTAATATGTTGTTCCGGAATATGGAGATGGTGCGCTGGCGGGTGGGGATGGAGGTGGGGTAGTTGGTTGTTTGCAGGATTTTATTTTATTTGTATTGCCTTTCATATTCTCCTGTCCTTAACTATGTAAAATGGTCAAAATCAAAAATTTGTATCTTGCATGCGGCAGGTGTCTCTGGGATTCCGAGGTCTGCATCATATGTGCTATTTTGACAAATAAAATCTGTTTAAAAAAAATAAAAAAAAAGAAATGGGGAAATAAAGGTCAAGGTGAGGGGAGGAGGCTGTCAACAAAGGGATACCCTTCTCCTAAAGAGTGAAAATAGGCAGAGTATAGCCTGAAGCAATGGATGGGATATGCAGTAAAGAGAGGTAATGAAGGTAGAGTATATTTTGAGGGGAGTGATACAGGAGGAGATTGAAATGAATGGGCAGAGAAGACGGTGAGGCAAGAACTTGTAAAGTGTAAATTGGCAAAGAGGGGCTTTCATTAAAGGGGGGAGCACAGGAGTATGTGGGGCGGGGTAAAGAAAGCATGGGAATGAAGAGTAGCTAGTTTATGTGAGAGAGGCACGGGATGAATTGAAGAGAGTAATTTGGACCAGCCTGAAATACCGCAGAGTCTCCGACTTCTGGGGGTTGCTATTCACTTAGGTGGCCCCAGCTAGGCTTTGCAGAAGTGACCCTTCTAGGCCACGGTGTGCGTTGGCTATGCCCCCAAGCTGAGGGCCCCTGCTCCCTACTTGTAGGCCGGAGAGCATGAGAAAAGAGTCTACAACTCCCTATTACAACCATACCTTGGCCATTCAGGCTTGGTTACTGTGTGGGGATCACGGGGGCCCAAACGAACCTTTAAACTGTCCTTCTGTAGGAGTGATCTCATCAGGTGGAAATCTATTCCACCCACCATCAAAATGAACATCCACTGAGAGATCTTCAAAAGCAAAATTAAAAGACTACTATTCCAACAATTCCTCTGTATTTGACAGCTATTCCCTTACTGACTAAACACAAGAAGGTGGACCCAGACTGAGTTCGGGACGCTCTGGATGAGAGGCAGCTTCAGGACAATGCTGGTTACATAAACTCCTGATCTGTGTCATTGTTTGTATCATTTGCTGTTAAATTACTTCTTGGTCCTGTCTCCTTACAATCTTACAATAGGCGTGGCCTTTTTTGGTACATAAGAGCTTTTTAACAATTCCTGCAGGTTATGCACACACGACATAAAACAACAAATAAATAATTGCCCACTATTAATATCAAACGGTATGTAGGTGCTCTGCCTGCGACAACTCCTTGCAAGCTGAGTAGCTGATCGAGGTCGACTAATGAGAAAATTAAATACCTTTAACCCGCATAAGGAAAGTGCAAAAACCGTTTCTCATGGTGTTGTATGGAAAAACAACACAATCTCTCTGGATGAATTACAAGAGGAAGAAATAATCTCTTCTACAGCAGATGACCATCAGACTGCTTGTACACCAGCCAGTGTGCACATTGATAGTCTTGTGAGGGATAGATGCATTAGAGCTGGACTCTCATTTGGACCAGACTTCAGACACCTAACCCACCCGCCCACTTCCCTCCTGTTTCCCTCATTCTCAGAGAACAACCACTGCTTTGCCCAGACTCTAGGATCATGATCAGATATTACTATTCTCCTACCCCCTTCTCCTTTATGTATTCCTAAGAGGAAGTCTCATAGACTCTGAATAGAGAGGCAGTGGAATAAGTGTGTGCCGTGGTATGTATGCAAGTCAACCATCTCTCTGAAACCGAGGATGGATAAGTCTTTGTCGATACCTGGGTTGTTGAGAGATGGGCAATCAATTGTAAATGCTGGTTCTTAGTTCTGAGTCTTCATCAACATTTCGACTCGCACAGACGTCTCTCAAGAATAGCAGAAACCAGAGGCAGGTCTTCTAAAATCTAAATTTTTACAGACAGGGGACTAATTTACAGTTTGAGGGATAGGTTACTCCATCACAAATGTGTCAGCTATCAGGACCACTTTATTACAAGGGCATTATAACCTTCTGCACTGGTAATAAGGCAGACAGGATATCTTTCACATTTGGGATGTGGCAACTATCCCCCAAATTCCACATCAGGCCCGGAGTCTTTTAAGGGATTTCAGGTCTTAAGCAGTTCAGCCTTTTCTCCAAGTCCAGAGGAAGTCAGGAGTTACTATGCAGTTAGTAACTGTCAATCACTACTGGGGTCTCAGGTCCTTGTGTACTTTTGCACTGCTCAAATGTGAATGCCAGAGGCTAGCATATGGGAGTCAAGTCTCAATACAGAAGGTGTTTATGGGGCATAAAGGGAGGGGGTTTTATTGATGAATACCTAGTTAACCAGACAATCATTAACGGTCTCCCTGTTGGCAATGTTCAATTATGTTATGTTATATTATTAAAATTTGTAGAGCGCACGTATACCCGTAGGTGTCTTCCCGCTTTGGACGGGCGAGGAAGTCTGCACTGTCGGCTAGTCCCGATATAGCCAGGTTTTCAAACCTTTCCGAAAACCGATGAGAGAGGAAGAATTTCTGAGCTCAAGAGGGAGTGTGTTCCAAGGTTTGGAGGTAAAAAAATGGAAACCCTGCCCACCCCATTGCACGGTACGGGTTATTGGGACCTGGAGTCGTTTAGAGCCCGTGGACCAAAGATTCCTGGTGGGTTCATACTAGGAGAACAGGTTTTGAAAAAAGATCGGCCCTTTGTTGTTGAGGGCCTTATAGGCTATGGACAGAGCCTTGAATTTAATCCGTTGCTCCACCGGAAGCCAGTGCAACTTGCGAATTTCAGCGGTGACTGAAGTGAGTTCTGGGGCTATTGAGAAGCAGTCTGGCGGACGAGTTTTGCACACTTGAGCGATGCCTAGTAATCCGTTGCAATAGTCCAGTTTGGACTGGATCAAAGCTGTAACAACAGTTTTCCTGGCATCTACTGGAATGTATGGGAGAATTTTTCTGATCTTTTTAATAAGAAAGTCGCTTGCTGAGACAATAGCATTTGTGTGAAGAATTAAAGTGAGTTTAGGAACGAGCCACACCTCTAGGTTCTTAACTTTTTCCGCCGGTCTAGGGGGTTCACCCATCTCCACTGGCCACTAGAGGTTACCCCAGCATGGTTGGACATTGCCAAAAGTTAAAATCTCTGTTTTAGAGGAGTTTAACTTGAGGCAGTGGGTGTTCATCCAGCAATTGACCGTCCGCATGCAAATTTGAAATTGTGTGGCGGGAGATGATTCTTTTTTATGTAATGTTATGGCAATCTGAGAGTCGTCAGCATATGACGTGAGGCAGAACCCAAAGTTCTGAATTATTGGGGCCAGCTCTGAGACATACACGTTAAAAATTGACGGGCTCAGGGACGAGCCCTGAGGCACTCCACAAGGGAGGGTGTATGTATCCGAGTGGTGGGCCTCCAGCTCAACCATAAGTCTTCTATCTTTGAGGAAAGAGGATAGCAGAGCCAAAGCTGTGCCCATAATCCCTATTCTCTCGAGCCGCTCATGCAAGAGAGAATGGTCAACCGTATCAAATGCGGCTGACAGATCGAGGAGTATAAGCATGGCTGTGCCGCCCCCGATCCATCGCCATCCTGATCTCTTCTGTAGCTTTAATCAGTGCTGTCTCAGTGCTGTGCTCCCGACGAAAGCCGAACTGAGATGGATCCAGCAGGTTATTATCATTGATGAATTGAGTCAATTGGGAGTTCATAATTTTATCAATTATTTTGGCTGGTAAAGGAAGCCTGGCAATAGGGAGGTAGTTATTAGGGTCAGTGGACTCCAGTGAGGGTTTCTTGAGCAATGGGAAGATTGAGGTATCTTTCCAGATTGAAGGAAAGCAGCCAGTCTTAAACATGGAGTTGAAAATATCCGTGAGGCCTGGGCTAACCACATCGCCGGTTTCTTTAAGAATTATCGGTGGGCAGGGATCGAAGGGGGATCCGGATTTGGAATCTTGGATGTATCTGGCTACGGTCTCAACAGAGACGGGAGAAAAGGCAAGCAGAATGTTGGTAATATGCTCACTACAAGAGGAATCTGTCGATGGTAGGGGGTAGAGTTCTGAAAGTTATTGAAAATGTTCAACACTTTAGATTTAAAGGCTGTTGCAATATTATCGCAAAGCTCTTGGTCGCATTTAATTGCTGGGCCTTTTATCGAACTGAGTATGTTCACCACTCGAAAGAGTTCCTTAGAAGAGTTTTTTGCTTCCTTGATTTGTCTGGTATAGAAATCCTTTATGTTAGCTATTAGATAATCTTTGTAATGCGATAGTGCTGTTTTGTAAGCAGATTTCAGGATGGGGCAATACTTTGAGTGCCAGCTTCTTTCTAATTGCCGGCAGCACTGTTTTTCCTTTCCAAAGATCTTCAGAAAACCAGGGAGCTGTGTGGTTTTGTCTATTTCCTGAAATTTTCTTTATAGGAACGGTGGTGTTAAATGCGTCGTTAAGCCATTTAGAGTATTCTGAGGCTGAATCTTCGGGGGACCCTAGGAATGAGGGACAGGACTTTTCTAGCAGGGAGCAAAGGGATTGCTTGTCCATGAGATCCCATTTTCTTTTGGTAGTAGTGGCGGTCTTTGGTACCTTGGACGCTCCCAGGGGGGTAAGAGGAAATGCGAATTTGATCAATGCGTGGTCAGACCACGTTAGAGCCAGCGTTTCCATAGGCGCGAGGTTATTAATAGAAGAAAAGAAACCATCTAAGGTATGGCTAGCCTCATGAGTGGAGGTCTGAATTTTTTGGGAGAGACCTACTGCTTCCAGGGTCTCTAGTAGTGCTTCTGTCTCCCTGTTGGCTTTATCCTCGAGATAGAAATTAAAATCTCCGAGGATGGTGAATTCATCATTTTGTAGACTGGATTCTAAGAGGCTGTCGATGTTGGAGATAAAATGGCTCCTGAATCCGGGAGGCCGATATAGAAGGTTACCTTTGAAGGTTTGTTTAGTGTTTAGTTCAATGATGAAGAGTAAGGACTCATAAAGAGATGTAGAAGTTGGGTAAAACCTGATCAACTTATCAACTTGGAAAAGGTGGTCGTCAGTGACAAATGGCCACAAAGTTGTGTGTGCACTTTGGTGCGGCTTGGATCAGTGGTTGTCGTGATACCAGTGAAAGGCAGACTCTATAGAGAAGTTCAGTCTGGTCGATGTTTTTATGCTTTTATCTCCTGAAACATCGCATCCAAGTGTGTCTCTATTTGAAGGGACTTATTGATGGAGAACACAGGGCCACTGTTAATTGATACCTCACCAAACAATTTGATTCCTGTAAAAGCACCAGATTTTATTTATGGCTTTTCACATCTTAGCATAAGATGAATGGCATATGTCTCAGTTTTACTAAATCTGTTTGACCCTGGTCACCAAAAGATTTCCTTGCTATTTTTCAGGTCGAGCCTAGAGTCAGCGCGCACGCACTGCTCTGCAAGACTTGCTGTGGTGGAGTAGGGAATAGACGCCCAGCCCACTCTCTGCCCATATTTGCCATTGACTTATGTCATGTCCTCCCTAAATGCTGGCATCTGATTCATAAATAGGCTTTTTAGTCCCTCCTTAGTGCAGCCTCATCTTAATTTTGAACCTCCCATGGCGACTGGCCCTTTTATTTCGGTTGTTACACGGTACCTGTTATATAGTCTTTAAGCACGATTTTCTTTATTGTGTTTCTCTTTCTGCAGGCACGACATGCTTAACTTACATTCAGCCTGTTGTGCCTTCTTTACCCCTGCCCTCCCTCCTGTTATCCGAGTGAACTAATACGTTGCTCAAAATTTCAGTTATGTCGTACGGTATTGAAATATAAGGCACGGATAGAATACTGTTTACCTTCAAATATTGTTTGAGCACTACGCCATTTGATTGCGATTCAAGTGTTTTAGAGCTACATTAATATTTTAAATCATGATGTATTTAAATAGGAATATTACAGATGTTTGATGAGTGATTTAAAATGGGGGGTGCCTCTGGCCGCAAGCTGTAGTTTTTCTTCGGCGTCTTTTGTTCTCTAGCTCTGGCGACGTCAGTTAGTGCCATCACATGTCTCAGTGATTAGCGGAGTAGGATTTGAAAAATACGGCGTGCCTTGTCTCCGGCAGGGAGCAAGTTGAGAGCACCAGAGCCTGGAAGAGTATACCAGCGCATAGTGAGTGTAGATGTACCAGATAGTCACCGTTAAATCAGAACAGAGCACGATGATGAAGCCAGCGTAAGTGAAGACAATGCTCTTCTGTGATCGCTCTCCTTAGGGCATGTATGTGCACCACATGTGCACCCATGCTTATTTCAGGGGTGCAACAGGGTGTTCTTTGGACACCCTTGCACCCTTGAAATTATTCTCAATTTGCGATTTGCAAATTGCGAATCACAAATTGAGAATCATTTCACATTAATTCCTATGGACCTCCTGGCCCATAGAAATGAATGGGAAATTATTCCTTAATTGCGATTAGCAATTTGCTAATCGCAATTAAGGAATTTTAAGAAATCGCTAAAAAATAGCGAATTTCAACATACATACCATTTTGCAATTCTCAAATAGCGATTCCTTAAAAATCGCTATTTGAGAATCGCAAAAGTGTATCTTGATACATCTGGCCTTTCAAATTGGTGGTAATTTACGAATTTCTTGAAAAATGACAATTTTTGCATTTTTCAAAGTGCCGTGTGATGCACATACATGCCCTCGGGGCATGTATGTGCACCACATGTGCACCCATGCTTATTTCAGGGGTGCAACAGGGTGTCCTTTGGACACCCTTGCACCCTTGAAATTATTCTCAATTTGCGATTAGCAAATTGCGAATCGCAAATTGAGAATAATTTCACATTCATTCCTATGGGCCTCCTGGCCCATAGAAATGAATGGGAAATTATTCCTTAATTGCGATTAGCAATTTGCTAATCGCAATTAAGGAATTTTAAGAAATCGCAAAAAAATAGCGAATTTCTACATACATACCATTTTGCAATTCTCAAATAGCGATTCCTTAAAAATCGCTATTTGAGAATCGCAAAAGTGTATCTTGATACATCTGGCCCTTAGTGTCTCCTATGGAGGAGTAGTATACTACACACTCAGCAGAGAGTGAGACAGAGCCAATCACATTATATATGGTTTGTTGCTATGCATTATAAGTTGCAGATGTCGGATGCCTGCTCATTTGTTGACTGACCTCTCCCACTTTCTAAATTGAACCTCGCTATTTAAGTCTTTTATTGTAATTGTTAAAGATTTTATTATTCCTTTTTATGTGCTGTTTCCCCTCTTGTTTCTGGGAAATGTCGGCTGAGGCTGTTTGGAATTCAAAATTAGGTATTAAAGTTTCTGCATGGTTTAAATGAGGCCATATCACTGCCTTTGTGTGCTATAGTGGCTGTGATGACTGGGGCACAGACGTGTTCAGGGTGTGTATCAAGATTCTGCAGCTATTTCAGAGCATGCACTGGCTGAAATACACAAACTGCTAGAAGAAATGAAATGCCTGCACAGGGAACCTTGTTTTCGTTCCTTATGCAAGAGGTATTTCAAGCCTGTCGTGGTACTACAAGATGCATGCTTACATCAGGCACAGGGTGGCCAGTAAAGCATTCTTTCAAGCTACACTCCTACAGAGGGAAGAATTAGGAAGCTGAAAAGCGCTGAAGAAGCCAAGTGTTTTACACCAAGTACCCTGCATATGCTAGGAGAACCCCTATCTGGGTGAGATGAGGAGCACCCCTATCTGGGTGAGATGAGGAGCACCCTTCCAAAGCACCAAAAACTGATCGACCCGTGGGGCACATATGTTTACATTGAGGATAAACGGGATGGAGAACAGACTCCAATGATCTCTATCGATCCAAAAGTCTTCTTAAGGGAACTTCCAATTAAACTTCCTCTAGGCTGGCATATACCCGTTATATTTTACGGTGATTTAGATTTAAGTTGGCAACTTAATTTAAGGTACGGATCATAATGCGGAATCCCAGGGACACCTAAAGGGACTCCCATCTATCACAGAATGTTCTCTTCCCTCCTCCTCCCCATAATATGAACTATAGTCAAGGCTAGACATGTACTTCAAATCAGTGCATTTGGTTGGGAAGACTTCTAACATTGAATACTTGAGAATGTGTCGCTCTGATCACTGTCCATTACAGGTTACCCTCACATGGGGTAGATTACTGACCTATCTCCCATCTTGGAGATTGTAACCCTCAGTCCTACAAGATACTGTCTTTAAAACCAAGATATGTAAAACCACTGCCCACGGTTATGAAGAGGAGACTGTTGTGGCCTTTACAGTACTATTGAGAGGAATGCTTATTAAGACAATACAGAAGCACATAAAGAGAAGATACTGAAAGCCCCCGGATAAAACAATTGAGCTGGATCACTCTCTTTCAGACACCACACAATTTTGCAGACAGCATTGTGGCACATTGTTAGAAAGGGAGACATATCTCGACTATCTGGAATATTCTGCCAAACTGCATGCAGAGGGGGATAAATCTACACTCCCACTTTGTTATTTATGGATTGTTTGCTATACCTATGCCACACATCGCTGACAGAATAGAACTGCAGAGCTCAGAGAAATGCTGAAGGCTCCTATCACCCTAGACAAGCTCTCAAGAACAATTAGCTCATGCCTAGCGGCACGATATTGGGCCCATATGTCATTCTTGCTCAGTTCTATTCAGCATGAGTGTCACAAGTGGCGTTCCGTTTATTACAACTATATTACACCAAAATTACTCCTTGGTGGGAAATGGGATCCTCCTAAGGCAACATGTGCAAAGTAAGGTTTCTAACCATTTCCATGCACCGGATGGCCGCTGGCTGTCCGACATCACGGTGGGCGTGTGCGGAGGACGGGCGACGGCCGGTCAAACTGCGCACCCGTCATTTTTTTCCGCGACGAAACGGTTAATTTCGTGGGAGATATTTATAAAAACAATTTGTTATTCTCTATGGTGAAGCGGACTGAGAGGTTGGTCTACAACAGTGGTTCTTAACCTGTGGTCTGAGGACCCCTGGAGGCCTGTGAGGCCAACTCAGGTGGTCCACAACTATTTTACAAAATTAAATATTAAACCATGTAGAAAGAAAAACAATGGTAAAACATTTAGAGGTGAGCAGGCGTTGTACAAAGTTGCACCCCCGCCACCCCTGTGCAGGCAACTCCAGTACATCGTGCGCTAGATAATCATGTCCCACAGCGGAATAAGTGAGTGCAAGAAACAAGTTATAAACTAGGGATGGGGGCAGGAGGTCTCAAAATTGCACAGTAAAGAGCGGTGGCAATGGCACGAGTAGACTGTTTTGACGCATGGAGAGCGCTACATCTGCCTGGACTGGAGTTCCCATACCACTAAGAGCTATATAGCATATACAGTAGGGTGGACAGGATCCTTGAGGTACTGGAACTGGGCAAGCAGGTGGCTGCAGTGGAACACCTGGGCGGTTTTTGTCAGACCATGTTCCGGTATTTCTGGCATACGTGTGGCGCCAGGATGCCACGCATATCCCCTCATGGCGTCTAAACCCAGAAGCACCGCGAGACGGTGCAGTTTAGAAAGATATACCGGGTGTCCTAGATAGTTTCTTTGAAGGCAATTGGGGGTCCACTGTCACTAGGGATAATGAAAGGGACACCTTTAAGGTTGTCCTACAATGGAAGTGCCTATCTAGGGTGTATGGAATCAAACATCAGCTGCTAAGGGCTTAGGAAGATACACTGACGCACCTTCAGGGGGGGGAGGGGGGACAGAAGGATCCCTAGTTGCAGGGTAAGATAGTGGAGGCTAAGTGGACAGTGAGGAAGACACTGGATAGGTTACACAAATTCACGCTGAATGATTAAAGGTAATTACTGCATAGAGAGGGGGACAGACCTGGCTGCCTTCTGGTATGGCTCTTTCATAGAAAAAGGCTGATCAATTTGATCATGTCTCTAAGGACTGAAGATGAGAGGCTAGTATTGTCACAAGTTGTGATTAAAAGGGAACTCCAAAAATAGTTGGTGAGGCTTACCAGAGACAAGATGACTGTGCCGTCATTGAGGCGAAGGAGTTCCTGACAGGCATGGACTTGCTGGAGGTTTTGCAAAGAGATGCCCTTGACCTGGCAATGACTAGGAAGGAGATACAGGAGTTTATATGGGACATGCCGAGAAACAAAGCTCCGGGTCCTGATGGGTTCCCAACATAATTCTACGTTAGTTATGCAGTTGTGTTAGCTGAGGAGCTGCTAGAAGTCTACAATGAAGCAGGGGTTATCACCATGAGGGAGGCCCTTATAGTTATGCTTCCTAAACCAGATCAGGACACTGGAAAGATAGGCTCATACTGCCTGCTCTCCATCATTAATGTGGATGTGAAAATCCTTTCTAAAATCCTGGCTAACAGACTGTAGGGTGTAGTCGGGCTGTTGGTGCATGAAGATCAATGCAGGTTCATGCTGCATATGTTTAGAAGGTTGTCGGGTCCAAGGGTGCTTATGGCCAAATCCCTAATATTTCCCATCACCAGGCGTACCAGAAGTATTGCAGATCTCCTCCCGTCCTGGGTTTGAGGTGAGAGTTAGATAGTTTCCGGCATCTGGGTATGCAGGTGACACATAAGATTGAGAAACAGTAGGAGTATAACATGGCTAGAGTCCTGGCGGGCCTAGAAGCCTCAGTGGCCTTTTGGAACAAATTACAATTGTCGGTTGCCATAGGGTAGCGGTAGCCAAGATAGTGTTCCTGCCCGGATAGCCTCTACGTTAGTTGTCTTCAACGAGTCGATCATTATCTATTGGTAGCTCACAGACACCTTCAGAGTAGCTTATAGCCTTGAGTTCATTATAAATAAGCAAAGAGTCACATTTTCCTTTTAAAGTTCAAGGAAGGCTGTGTTTATTTCACAGTATTTTGTCAGGATGCATATAGCTGGGCCTAATAATGAACAGTGTTGGAGTCATATTTATGGCCCATGGCACAGAGATGAAGAACTGAAGCACTGAAGTATTTAAGTCTTAAGTTTGCAGCTCAATATAGGGTGAAAAAATGATGCTTTTAAATGGGAGAAAATTAAAATGAAGAGTTATCTTAATGATTAAGTTAACTCTTTATTTAAATGTTATCCCATTTCAAAGTTTCCCATTTACAAATAGCAGGACTCTTACTCACAGAGGCCAGTAGACACTGTGCCATAAAAATAACTGACAAATAGTCTTTTTTTTTAAATGGGAGAAATTTAAAGTGAAGAAAAATATTTCTATGAAACACTGAGTGAAAGTTTCTCTTAACTTACAATTAACTTAGTAATTCATGAAGCATGTTTCTTCACTTTAAAATCCTCCCAGTTAATGACTGTGTTTTCCGTTATAAATATGACACCTTATCTACAGGTCACTGGGTGCAAGATGCCTACTGTTTGTAGATGCCACACTTTGAAATGGGAGAAAATGTAAATGATGAGTTTTATGGAATCCATATAAACAAAGTGAACTCTTCAGTATAATTTTCTCCCATTTCAAAGTGTTGCATTTACACACCAAAACAATCTTGCTCCCAGTGGCAGGAGACAAGGTGCATTATAAATATAACTGTAAAATAAAGCCATTTTTATAAGTGGGAGAAATTTAAAGTGCAGAAAAACGTTCCATATAGCAACATTTTTGCAGAACATTTTTCTGCACTTTATATTTCTCTCACAAAAAAAGGGTTGTAAGTTTGAGTTATACAGGTAACAGTGTCACATATGGTGAAATGTATGTCCTCTGCCACAAGTACATACACACAAGCTCTCATTCACCCATACACATATATCCTATTCATACACACTCATGTTTATACATCCCAAAAGACCACATCCTCACTGACACACATGGCAGCACTGTTATTATGCCCCTAGTCAAAGTATTTTATTCAAACCGTAGTATCTGGCTCTATGGACATTAGGCTTAAAGTCAATGAAGCTGGGGTGTGGGGAAGTCTGGTTACACTGCACAAGTGGCTTGACCTTCCACTTACAATGATTTTGACTGACCAGAATCTCACTACAGAAAAGTTTGGAGACCCCAACCCTATGTCCTGCAGAACACACAGTGTTATATAGGCTGCTTGACTTTTAAAAGACTGGACAGTCTCTTGATTGCACTCATCTGGGCTGTAAAGAGTAGCAGAGTGGGACTCAGGGTACTCAAGCTGGACATGGAGGAGGGAGGGTAAGGCTTACCGGACATGAAATTGTACTATATACCGGCACAGCTACAGCACGCTACTCAGTGGTGTATGGATGGTCCCAATGGGGGAGAAGTGGTTATTGGCTGGCACAAGGGGTGCAGATAATTCTCCTACCAGTCTTATGGAGGGGGTCCATTTAGATAAGTGCTACCCATATGTAGTTCAGACAAGCAGCGCAGACATGGGAACTACCAATTAGGTCTGTACTGCACATGCCCCCATCAATACAAAAGTGCTGCTTAGGAGGTTGAAGCCCTTCTTGCATATCAAATGTGTTATGTCACTGTCAGCTTGGATAGATGGGGGGATGCGTGATATTTGGGTACCTGTTCCCTGGGCATAGGTGCATTACGTTCACGGAAGCACAAGAGGCATTTTTGGGTGGGCCTTGATCAGTTTTTACAATTTGCTAAAATTACCCAGATGGCCCTTGAAATTTGGACTGGCTTTCCACATGCCCTCTATCGTCACACACACTAGTGGTGCTGCTGGACATGGGTCCCCCCTTCTCCCCCCGCCCGAGGATTGTCTCTCGCTTATATGGAGCGTTGCAGCTGGATAGGCCAGAAACCTCAATGGTGGCCAGGCAGGGTTGGGACAGTGACCTCGGGAACATTTGACGGATGGGGAATCGGCGAAGGCATGCGCAATGTAATGCACGTTTTAAACTACCACAATTCTATCTTCTACATCACGCCGACATATCGCCTAAGAGATACACAGAACTAAGGTCAGCCACCTGCCCTAAGTGTGCAGTGCTGAAGGCGTACTTCCTAAAAGTGCCTTAGGGGGGGCACGGAGTTGGCGCCATACTGGGATAAGACCGCAAGCGACTCTGGCAGGTGACTGATCTACATATAGATAACATGGTCAGTTACTGTCACTACACCTCATACCCAGCCCTAGTTGGAGAAATGTTCATTATAAATTCGCTCTGCTGGGTCTTGTATTGTTATAGATAATTGGGTTGGACCCATGTAGTCAGTGGGACCTGGGTAAATAGTCGATATATATATAGAGGGGTCCCAGACCAAGCACAAAATCAATTATTGAATATCACAATATTTAGTTGAATTGATCCAAAACAAATGAGGGTGCTCAGTGTTTTTTATTTTCACTGCACCGTTATAACCATTCAATGATCATTGAATGGTTATAACGGTGCAGTGAAAATAAAAAACACTGAGCACCCTCATTTGTTTTGGATCAATTCAACTAAATATTGTGATATTCAATAATTGATTTTGTGCTTGGTCTGGGACCTCTATATATATATGTCGGGGTCTTGTATTGGCCACTAGAAGAATTGTTGTTAGATGGATGTTTCCCAGGGGGCCCATGTACGACCAGTGGAGTAGGGATGTGGGGAAGTGGGCTCTGGATGAGGAACGTCGGATGCTGGAGGTCAGAAAGGATGAGCAAGATGGAGGACTATTTTGAGTAGGCGGGAATACTGTACAAACTGCTGGCTTCATCTGGGAGAGGAGCTCAGCTAAGGACTCAGATGCCGGTACTCCTGCATAGTGGGACTGCATTCATTCTTTCAATGATTGGCTGCTGTTGGGGTCAGAGAGTGTTGGAAAACCACAAGGAGGGAAGTGTGGGAAAGAGAGGCGATTGTGTATGTATGAGAAATGGGTATTTGTTCTGTATTATATATTGACCTGCCCGCGGTTGTGTATTGCTGTTCTGCATTGAAAATTGAAAATAAAGATTTTTTTTTAAAGAGAATATGATAGCTAAAGTTACATTGAAATCACAAACACAATTCAAAAAAACAAAGATCAACATTACCGGAAAAAACAAGGAGAGACATTCCAAGCAGATGAGATTAATTGCCCTTTTTTACTCTGAGGGACATCATTACATATAAAAAGTAATTTGTAAACATTGGCCCCACATACCTGATAAACCAATATTATCAGATGCTTTTTCAAAAACACCACAATTGAAATCAAAAGGATGTAAAACCCCAAGTACATACTTTGTTCTTCGGAATGTATAGATTAAAGAAAAACAACCAAGTGAATAAAAAAGGATGACATACGTATAAACTGCAATAGCCAGTACATCAACTATTTCATGATATGTCTGTGCAAAGGATCTTATATTTGTAAAAAGATACTACTACTAAAAATACACATACAGGAACGCTTCCGTACTATCAAGAAATTGGTTCTTTCAAAACCCTTCTCTGAGCACTTCAAGCAATAATATGAATATAAAAGTCTTCTCTTTTAATGGCATTGACCACATACAGAAAAAATACATTTAATAGTGGCCATCAATTGATCTTGCAGGGAAAAGAAAGTGAATGGATCCTATACTTCAGAAGAGTCTAACATGGCGTTAAAAGAGAGGCTGAACTGACACTACGTAAAAAGCTATATTACTATCACCTACAGGTCAAAATGTAACACATTATGCGACATACACTGGAAAAGCCAAGCAGTCTGGCACAGGCTACCAACCTTTTGACTTTGTCAGTGCTTGTTTTATTTTGCCACGGTTTTACATGAAACATTGTTGTAGGGGCTGCCGGGCCTTATTTAAAAAAAAAAAAAAAGAAAATTGGGAAAGAACCAAAATATTTTTTTGGTCTCAGAAAGTGCACATTCTATAGTAGTCCATTGCAATGAAAGGAATTACTTTTGGGTGCTGATGTACTCCTTAAGAAAGAGAAGAATGCTGTCACTCCCTGCCAAAGGCTGAAGTGGGCTGACCATTTGCCCCATGCTGCATGCTTAATGGCCAGAAGAAAATGTGAGTGGCACAACAGGCTACTAGATTAAACGGGCTGGCTGAAAAGCCCCATGTAAGTAAGGGTGTCATATTGATACTTTTACTAAAATCAAAGGGTCTTGAGTAATGCCAGACCTAGAAAGAAGATTATATATAACAGTTTACAATTAATGAAACATGACATAGAGTAAATATAAAATCCGACACATCACCAGATAAGGGATTCGATTAGAACCACTGTATGTGACCGTAGGACACATCGCTTTTTGGCTAGAACAGTCTACTTCCCCCAACATTGGGTGCTATAAATATACCCAAGGCTCATTGTATATGAAACCGAACAATGCATTAGTTCACCCAATTTGGCCACTAATAGAAGGACAACACAGGGCCTGTAGCATACCGCAGAACATAATCAAACCATAAAGTGACGCTGCATGCACAGACAGAGACTATACTACCTCTTCGCTGTATGTATTACAATTCGGATGTTACAATACTGGAAATTAGTCTAAAAATATTATGTTGCCCTCAAGTTGATTGTTTTAAAAATGTACTTTTGAATCCATCCACCTCTGTGTTCAGAATGAAGTGAAGGAGGGATGGGGGTTATCGACAAAGCAGATGGCTTGACGGCTCTAGGATCTATGCGCTCAAACATATAGAAGGGGCATTATTTGCTACCTCCATGGAATATATTACCTTTGATTAATGCCCTTACTATATACACAATTGTGGATCACTCCTCTTACCAAGCTATGTTCAATTTTTCAATACATGTATACATACAAAATCTGTGTCCTTAAGGCGATGTCGCTCACATTTTACAGAAAGGCAACATTCCAGAGATGAATCTCTGGAACTGTACCAACTTTCCCCTCAAATAAGAGCAAGGGTGAGCAGACTTCTGTATGATAGGGATAGATCTTTAAGTAGTCGACATGTGGACCTGTGGTCCACTATCTCATCTTAAATTGTTGAAGGAAGTTAGTGTCGACATGCTTTCGGCTCCAGTCTGTAGACTATAAGTTTGCCTACTTGGGTATTCGCATAACATTCACCTTACACATAGATTTTCTCATCATGTTTTCTAGACAATACCCGTTACAGGTTGCCCTAAATATACTGAAAATATTTAATTGATTTGCATTACAGTGGAAAGTTGCGCTCCTGACTCGAGGTGAAATTAACTAATGATACTTATTATTGCAATAAACATTTTCATAGTATGAAATACAAACGGCACTGTCAGTGTGCCTACACTAAACGTAGTTACTATCACTGCTTGTTTCTGTTATTAGTTAAGAAGGATAAAATATAGGTATGTTTGTGCCGATATTCATATATTTGACCTAAAAGTTACCTAAGGATCACATTGGTGGGTGCCTAGCCCATGGAGCTATTTTATGTGACATACATTCTCACGGCTCTTGTTTCAACCCCTTGTATCACAGACATATTTCTCACCTTTCTCGTAACTCCGTGGATACACAGTAGATTCCTTTTCCAGCACACAAAACATATAGGAGTCCTTGCTGCGAAACCAGCTCTATGTTCCAAATCTTACCAGGAAATTGATAGATAGCCTAGTAAGAAAAATAATCATGATTATTCACCAGAGGTGAAAATCTGGCATCCCAGCTTATGAATGTTAGGGTGGAGTAGTTAGTTAAGGTTACCTACATAGCTTTGCGAAAAATGTGACTATTAGTTTCACTTTTAAACTATGCACAGTCATCCAAAGTTATACAAACAAAATATGCATACTTCATCTGAACATATATTGTGAAACAAATAGACATATAATGTGTTCTTCAAGACAGAAATAGAAATTCAATACGACAAAAGCTTATGTAAACTTAATTGAACATGCATTTTTACAATGACATGCTTTAAAGTTCCTTAACACTCTATGTCCCCTACCTCAGTTTTTGACATTTGAGTAAAGGGCTACAAGGTTTGAGTTTGGACCTTTGCAACCCCACACAGCGTGGATGGATGTCAGAATGTGTGTACCACTGAAGGGCTGAAAAGGTGACTCGCACTGAGCGTTTGCCACAAGGGTGACTGGCATAACCAGCAGAGACTGAGGCGGTACTAGAGTGGGAGGACTCGAGTGGGCAGTGCCTCATTTCTCAAGCGGGAGGTGGCTGAGGAAAGCTGCAAGGGCCCACGCTACAAGAGGTGGAACAGAGATAAGACCCTGCTCTACTGGCAGAACCAAGGGCGGCTATGCACGATTCATTGCCATGTATATTTAAGTAGACATTAGTAAGCAGCTGTGAGCTGCGGGACAGGCTGCATAACAGGTGATTTGTCCTTGATATAATAAGTGGCAACAAGATTTCAGCAAAACAGGAAAGTGGACCCATGGATACTGAATAAGCAGAGAAAAGCAGGCGACAACTGTCTCCGGGGGACATAATGACTCTTCGAAGGAGTCTTTCCCACCACCCCACCCACATATTACCCATTTGATGATGGCATGGCAGGGGGCTGCCCGGGATTAGTGCTATGAGTGCACTGGGGGATAGGTGTGGAGATCAGGCCCATAAGTTATTGAACTGTGTCAGATGGGAGGTGACAAAAGTGGTGGGATAAACATTCACCAGAATGGGGTCGCACACTGCTAATACACCAGCGGGATCGCCCCTAAGGACCATGGTAATTGTAGTACTGTTCTCTGCGATGCATCTTCTTTCGAATTCTCGCGTATCTTCAAATCTTCGTCAACCCTGTACACGTGTTTCGGGGTATTTACCCCTCATCAGCAGGGATTAGGCTATCTTCTTATCTTCTGGGGTTGCTGTGTGCTGCCAAATATTACCAGGTATAGTACCACACAAAGGCGCGCAGGTGTGGGGTCCCGAGCTCGTCAGCCCAAACTCCAAGGAGCATAAACATTCACCAGAATGGGGTCGCACACTGCTAATACACCAGCGGGATCGCCCCTAAGGACCATGGTAATTGTAGTATCGTTCTCTGCGATGCATCTTCTTTCGAATTCTCGCGTATCTTCAAATCTTCGCCATCCCTGTACACGTGTTTCGGGGTATTTACCCCTCATCAGCAGGGATTAGGCTATCTTCTTATCTTCTGGGGTTGCTGTGTGCTGCCAAATATTACCAGGTATAGTACCACACAAAGGCGCGCAGGTGCGGGGTCCCGAGCTCGTCAGCCCAAACTCCAAGGAGCATAAACATTCACCAGAATGGGGTCGCACACTGCTAATACACCAGCGGGATCGCCCCTAAGGACCATGGTAATTGTAGTACCGTTCTCTGCGATGCATCTTCTTACGAATTCTCACGTATCTTCAGATCTTCGCCATCCTTGTACACGTGTTTCGGGGTATTTACCCCTCATCAGCAGGGATTAGGCTATCTTCTTATCTTCTCAGATTGCTGTGTGCTGCCAAATATTACCAGGTATAGTACCACACAAAGGCGCGCAGGTGCGGGGTCCCGAGCTCGTCAGCCCAAACTCCAAGGAGCATAAACATTCACCAGAATGGGGTCGCACACTGCTAATACACCAGCGGGATCGCCCCTAAGGACCATGGTAATTGTAGTACCGTTCTCTGCGATGCATCTTCTTTCGAATTCTCGAAGCGAGGATAGCAGAAGATCGAAAGATGATGCATCGCGAACACGTTACTACATTGACCAGAGTCTTTAGGGGCGACACCGCCGGTGTGTGAGTAGTGTGCAACCCCACCCCCATTTGTAACTTTAAGCTCCCTTGAGCCGCGGGCTGACGAGCCTGGGATCCCGCACCTACGCGCCAGAGTGGTACTATACCTGGCAGATATTGGCAGCCATCGGCAACCCCAGAACACGGCCTATCCCTGCTGACGAGGGGTGATACCCCGAAACAGGTGTCCAGGGATGGCAAAGACAGCGAGGATAGCAGAAGATCGAAAGATGATGCATCGCGAACACGTTACTACATTGACCAGAGGCCTTAGGGGCGACACCGCCGGTGTGTGAGTAGTGTGCGACCCCACCCCCATTTGTAACTATAAGTGGTGGGATGTTGGCCTGATAAAGTATGGCTGACTCATAATTATTGAGGGGCCGACCAACCTGCTTCCCAGTGGTGTCAGAATCGATTTGCACAGGCCATTGATTGGCAATACGACTTGAATAAAAATGGGCAGAAACGGGGGTGCAGAACAACTGACTGGGTGACCTGGAGGAGCAAAGTCGTCAGGGGCTGCCGACACACAGTCAGACAATGGTGAGAACATTGGTACCACCATGGACCCAGCCAGAGTATACAAGTTGATGCAATATTGGAGGCAATAGCGGCATCCTGTGAAGCCATGGAAAGCATGATTGATACACTGGCAACAGATTTCTGCCTCCTGAGGGCAGACAAACAAAAGCTGTCTGGAAAGGGAACAGAGGTAGGTTCAGTGCTGCCAAGTACACACCCAGCAGTGCAACAGATGCAAGAAAAAATAACGGCATTTCAGACCAGAATGAGTACACTGGAAAACAGCGCAGAGGACTCCGAAGACCAATCCCAGAGGAACAATGTCAGAATTGTGGGAATATTTGAAAATGTAGAAGGCCTTATTATGTAGCTGTTCTTGGACGACTGGCTCCTGCGAGTGGTGACCCCAAAGGCCTTCCAAAGTTCTTTTCATCTTAAAGTACTGGCAACTAACTCCCCAACCCCTCCCCACCTCCAAAAGAAGTAGAGTACCTCTACACCTGATAGTTGCATGTCGACTAACTACAGGAACCACATCCTCCAATTAGAAAGACATAATGGCCCATCTGTAGTGGAAGACAGCAGGGTGACTCCATTTCCTGATTTTACATTGGTTTTACAACAACAGTGAGTTGCATTTTCAGCAGTCAAATGAAACCATAGGACACCAAGTTTGAAAATATATGCTACGTTTGCCTGCAAAACTCAGGAGTTTAGAGAATAATAGAAAATACTATTTCTTAGACCCAGGGAAAGCTATGTCAAAGACAGAAAAGAAAGGGTAAGCTAAAGTTGATCTTGGATGAACCGATGTTTGGCAAGTTATAACGAGGAAACGGAGACATTTCACTGCCAGCCAGAAGTCAATCCAAGGTTGAGTAATTTAAAACGTATTGAACTGTCTCAATTGAGAGACCTGTAATGCCAAGGCTCTACCAAAACATCTAAGGAAGAGGGCACCAATACAGGCACAAAGTCTGAACAAATAAAAACAGAAGTTGATATGGAGGAGACCCTGAAGGTCATGCACAGGAAGGTGGGCAAATTGATTAGAGTGGAAATGCATGGGGTGAATTCATATGGGGGGACGGGAGGTAACGCATGTACAGGTAAATGATAATGTTCACGGCTGAAGCTCTGCAATCAATACCTAATAGTATAAGTGATAGGACAAAATTGAACAGCACATACAGATTGGTACCACGAGTCCCAGATGAGCCATGAAGGGCAAGCAGGAGTTTCTTGAAAATAGGCACAGAGCTAGTATCCCGATGCGTTCAGGAACCCATGAGTGGCCCCCCTGAACGGCTTAGTATTGCCTGGTTTGTTTACTTGAACAATGGTAGTTTCTTAAAAAAAGTTCTACTTACAAAAATGTTGGAAAAGTTTGTTAATATTAAGCTTTCCAACTATTTGAAGGTGAGCAATCTGCTTCACCGTACTCAATAGGGCTTTTGCCCGTAGCACATAATTGAAACCGCCCTTCTTGAGGTGATGGACTAATTAAATTTGCTTTGCATGAAGGTAAAGTGCAGCCTTAATTTTGCTCGATCTGTCTGCAGCCTTTGATACTGTGTCTCATTCTATTCTACTGCATTGGATGGCTGAAATGGGAATTGCTGGTTCGGCTTGGTGCTATGTTAAATAATATTTAGAAGGAAGAGAAAAAGACATTTAGCTTGCATCCCTGTGGCGGGATTGACGAAAACACAAAAGCTTTGCGTTGTTGTAACACCGGCTTTATTGACTTTAACAATCGCCTTCGCCGCGTCACACTTCTATAGTAGGGTTGTGGTGGTTCGGTGTCTCGACGCGCTGGAGAACTCCTCTCCTTCCTCTGGTCCACGCCTGGTTTTCCTCCCTCCCGTGGACTTCTGGGAGATGTAATCGCTCTCGCATCCGTCTTGAGCGCCGGTCTCGGGTTACATGGAAAATAAGAATAAACGTGCTTAGTAAAGTGCTCTGATTCACTTGAGGAAATATAAATTTTTGGTCATGTTATGTTCCCTAGCGCGTACCCCACCGACTCCATGTATCAGCTTAAAGTGCATGTAACTTCCCTCCCGTGCCAGCTATGAAGACGCAAATACATTTGCGTCCAACGTTAACTTGTCCTCTTTCAGATCCACCCTGAATGGATTATATAGTCCGTTCTTAAGTATGCTATGCCACCGTCTTTTTGTAGTACACTTTACATGTTTTCCTGCTCTGGCAGAGTAGGCCCTGAATCCCTGCCATCGAGCCTCTTTTGGCTCCTGACTCTGACAGCCTCTGCCCAGGCTACCTCTGTACCCGTGAACTCTGACTTACTTCCAGCGCGGCCCCTCGCGCTCAGCTCAGCCTGCTTTCTGCCAAGACTGACTATAACCTTCGAGTTATCTGTTCCGCTCCTCGAGAATGCATTCCTGCCTACTAGCTCCAGTAAACATCCTCTCCAGCTGCAGAGCCAAAGGGCCGACCTGTCTCAGTGCAAGTAATTCATAGCTCTGTTACCATGCTCCCATGGAAGGCCCCGTGCCCCCACGCTTCTCATGCAGACACTTAGGCGCTTATACACGCATCCACAGTTAGCATAGAATAGCTTCTGCCCTAGAGACCTTTCCGCCCAGATAGTATGGTTCCTAAACATCAGATATCAGATACGATAAAAGTACAAGTTGATCTGACATGCCAGACTTCTGTCTCTTTCCGTCAGTGTAAATGTCAAGTCCCCTGCACCCCTTCCAATTACACGTCATGCAGCTGCGCGCGCATCCAAGCTTCCGATTTCTGCTGACATTGCAACAATTCTGTTAGCACCACCCCTTGGTGCCACCCACTTGCGTCACCTATCAGTGACGTTTCTAGCACACACCTCCAGTTCACGCCTAGTTCACGCCTCTTGATTACGTACTAGTACCACGTGCATACTGTTATCTTGTCTTCTCTTAGCTGTTACGCCTACTACACTACTTCCTATGGTATAAATCAAGTATATAAGCTATGTAATGTCAATAAAGTTTGCTCTATCCTTTCTGACACCCCTGTGGTGGTCAGAACATGATATCCTGGTCACGACCATTCCTTTATGAGGAATAAAACCCTTAGAAACTCTAACACCACGGACTCTGTCTTTTTTCATTCCGATTGAGTTGTTATTGATTAAGTACTTACCTGCATAGAAATTAAGAGAGTAAATTAATTATTTACGTCATTTTGGCGCCCGAATAGGGACCCCTCCCCCACCTCACGCGCCGGTTGGCGCATTGCAAGCTCTGTCCCCTGCCGTCAGTTAGACGGAACCTACGCGTACCGGCAGGATTTCCTGCATCTCCCTCTGACCCAAGGAGGTGACGAAGACTGCGATCAGTGCCCAGACGAGGCGGTGAGGAGTGCGGAGGATCCCGACCAGAGCCTAGCCGAAAGAAGCAAGGTCCGAGGTGTCAAGAGGCCCACCAGGTTTTCCGAAGTTTTCCGAAGTTTTCCGAAGTACCGAGTCGAGTCCAGTCGAGTTTTCCGAGGCCTTCTGTTTCCGTGCTTCCCGGTGAGTACCATTGCTGGGTCGTATCTAGACGGGTTTGGGTACACAAGTCCGGTCTGCACTGTTTTTAGGCAGTGTATCTGTACTGTTGAGCAGTATATCTAGTATTCCGAATTTCTGCACTGTTACACCAGTGTATCTGTACTGTTGAGCAGTACATCCAGTATAGGGGGGTAGTCATCTATGTCTTAAATGTCTTCTTATGTGATTAATGTCGTGGTATGAATGTGACCGTTTAATGTGCATTTTTGTGTTTCTCGTATAAACTAGCTGTCAGCAGTATTAAGGAATAAGGATTGAGCATTCAGTAATAAGTAAGCAAAATGCCGTTTTTCAACAAGTTAAAGCAGATAGGAACTAGGAAAGGGATACTGGAGGAAGAAATTCCTATTCCCCCTAGGGACACTCCAGGTAACTTTATGTACCACAAACATGGCATAGACGCCATATTATATCTAGATTTATGGGCCGATTACACCAAGCACCTAGACGAAAGACACAGATGGCCTGTTACCGGAACATGGGATGCCGAGTGCATCATGAAGGTAGAAGAAGCATTATGGAAAAAGAAAGCTAGACAATCCCAGAAAGACGCCATAGAATTCTGGCGTAAGGAATCACATAAGCGTGCTGAGAAAGCACTCCGTAGAGAGGACAGACTTAAAGAATCAGAAAAAGCCCAAGAAAATGAATTAGTTATTGAAGGAATCCGAGTAAAAACAGAACAAATAGACCGTGCCCGAAACAATCTTGTAAACGGAATGTATCTCGCGGCCGAAGGTACACCCGAGGCCCTATCAGAAATACCGAAAAACTTACCGCCACCATTAGTTCCAACTAAAGTAATGCATAAAACTACTAAAGACATATTCCTAAATTCTTATCTAGAGGATGTAGCACCAGCTTACACCAATTTGCCTGTTCGTGCCCTGCCCACTGACAGGGACGGGGGTGGCACTACGCCCCCAGATCATGTTCCGCCAGTACCGCGACAGACCTCCCCTGTTCCGCCAACTCCGCCACTTCCCGCACCCAAGATTGACCTACCGAAACAAGTCCTACCTGATCCTACTAAACGACAAATTCAAGTTCAGATCCAGACTCCGCAGGGAGATAATGCCCAAGCATCCGCTTCAGGAGGTGCGACTGCGGGTCTTCGGACCCCGCCATTAACACGCAGATTCAATTTCAGGGACACGCAGAGTCTCCCTACGTTCCAGTCACCCCGCCTTGACGCATTAAAGGAAAACATGTCAGTTTGCAGATATGATCCAGTACCCGGAAGAAACGATCTAATGATATTGGCATCACTACGGTTAAGATCTGCCACTGATATCTTGCTATGCTATGTAGGAATGAAGGAGCGTCTCGATAGAATATATGAGTTTGTTCAGACAGGGAAAGACCCTGACAGTATCAAGGATGCCATGGATAAACAGAAAGTTGACATTCAAGCACAGATATTACGATTTTTCATAAATTGTCTAATAAGAGAACGAGACAGGCCTGAGACAGATCAAAGTGAATTAGATGCACTAACAAAGTGGGGTCAAAATATAGCCGAAGGAAAACATGCAGGGGGGCTTGCATAGCCAGTATGTACCAGAAAATTAGAAGGGCAGTGATAACAGCACACCAGAAAGGGAATGAAAAAGCTTCCTCCGAGGAGGAAGAAGAATTTGCAGAACCAGGAAGGTCTACAGATACTATAGCGTATGTAGGTAAGGGAAACTACCCTAGGAAAGGCATCCGTCTAGAACACAAGAGAGTTTTTCTCTCTGCTTTAACAAACCCGAATTCTTCTGAACATCAGTTCCAGGAAAACGGATAAAAGGCTTCGAGACCGAATAGGGTACCATGTACTCAATTCTATGGATGAACAGGAACTAGCCCGGTCAGCCGTGTTATGGGCCGAAAACCCAGACATATATAATGATGATACGTTAGCGCAGACATTCTTGAACCTTTCCCCAGACGAGCAGAAATTAGCAGGCGTATACATGATTCAGCACCTCCTCATCAAGTTCAGAAACCACCATTCCGATCCAGGTCCCTTACACGAAACATTAGAAGCACTACTCATGGATAGATGGAGAGGTTTCAGTACCAAGTTAATACAAATAATTCTAGAACAGCGGCATAAATACAACACCTTCATAAGCTCTGAATATGTTCCCGCCCCGCCTTCAGAAAGAAAAATGTACCACATGCAATGCGGTAGTGGCATTGAAAGTCAGAACCCCTTACGAGAAGTACACCCAGTTATGGGTGAGGATCACGCCTTGAAACGTGTGTATGTTCACACACCACTGACTAAGTTAGAACTGTTAGAAATGAAGAAACTAGTTCCGTGCCATGATAAAGACCCAGCAGGTTTTCACAGAGAGCTTAAAGACATGTTGTTAATGGGGGATTACACGTATGATGATATTATGAAAATGTTAAAAGTACTGTTGCCCACGGGCATTTACGAGAAATTAAAGGAAAAAGATTGGGAGGTGGGGGACACAAAGATAGCATGGGCAGAAATAGAAGACGAAGAAAGCAAACGAATCCCAGGAGTAGGCCTTGGGGACAAGACTAAAGCATTACCCGGATTAATAGTACAGGTTTTGCCAAGATTATTGACAACTAGAAAGGAAGATTGGGACGCCATCTCGTCCTGTAAACAGAAACATGATGAAGATACTAGTGACTTCTATTCAAGATTCGAGAAATGTTTCATTATAAATAGTGGCCTACAACCAAGCAGCGAGTCATATCCACACCTTTTCGTATCAAAATTAGTAGAGAATTCCCTACCATTAGTTAAAAATAGAGTGTACAAAGTTGAAAGTACTTGGCAGGCAAATACGCCATCCCAGATGTTACAAATGTTACAATATCATCAGAACAGAATTAGAGAAGAACAAGATCAGGAACAGAAACGTATGAAAGACACGAAAATGAAAATGTTAGTAGCTCAGACGGTCCCAGCCGACGGTCAAAGAAAAGGTGGGGCCCAGACAAATCACACTACAGCTCCCGTTAAAGGGACATGTAATTATTGTAAACAGCCAGGTCATTACGTACATGAATGCCCAGTCCTGAAACATAACATAGCAACAGGCAAAACTAAAGAAAGACCGCATCCGCCTAGACAAGACCAGGTCCAGCAACAGACTTCACAAAATGTACAGCCGATACAGAATACACAGCCTATGCATGCTCCATCCCACACAGCGCAGACAGTAGCAGTACCACAGCCACAGCCCATTGCCGCGACTCAGCAAGTTTCACAACAGATGTACCAATATGCCCAATCTGCATATCCAGATTACCCCCGATATACATGAAACAGCCTAGAGAGGGAAGGTGGTTTGCCTCTTATTGAAATTCCTGTAGATCAAGAAGGTCCTTATGTACACAGTCACGTATTGGGAAAAGACAGAAAGTTTTTAATTGACACAGGGGCAAGCCGCACTACAATCAGCCATAATGAAGTCCCAGGGGCACCCCTCTCAGGCTCACAGAATGTTTCCCTTGGTTTTTCAGGACAGCCTATTGTAAATGAAGTATCAGAACCAGTACCATTGGCTGTGGGTCCATTATCCCGAGTTACAGACTTGTTACTTACGAAATCATGCCCAGAAAATCTGTTAGGAATTAAAACACTGAAGGCTCTAGGAGCTATAATCTGCTGTTCCCCGGAGGGAGTCAGACTCATTCTACGGGATTTCAAGGGTCATTATGTTTTACGAGATTTTGATGTCAGATTGAAAAATGTACCAGATCACCTATGGGCAAAAGGCCCAGCTGACGTAGGTTGTATGCATATCACTCCATATCGTGTTACACTCAAGACAGGAGTTGTTCTACCCAGAATCAGACAATACAAGTTACCACCCGATGCTGTAGTGGCTTTACTGAAAATCATTGAAGAGCTTATTGCCCAGGGAGTGGTCGTAGAGACCGACTCCAATATCTGTAATTCACCCATCATTCCAATTCTTAAACGTACCGACCCCAATGCACCGCCAGTATATCGGCTGGTGATTGATCTTCGAGAGCTGAACAAATGCATTGTACCGCAGTACCCTGTGGTCCCCGATATCTCTTCCCTATTGACTGCTATTGATTCAGAAGCAACGTTCTTTACTGTAATTGACCTCAAGAACGCTTTCTTCAGTGTACCTATTGATCCGGAGAGCCAATATCTCTTCGGATTCAGTTTAAATGGACGAAGTTTCAAATTTTCCCGCGCACCTCAAGGATTCACAGAAAGCCCCAGCATCTATAGTCAAGCACTGAAAAGACAACTAGATTGTATTCAAATGCCAGTTAACACCGCTTTACTGCAATACGTCGATGATCTACTGATCACCGCACGAAGTGAGCCCGAATGTGAACAAGCATCATTGACAGTTTTACATTTCCTGGCCGACAAGGGACACAAGGTGTCTCCTTCGAAGCTGCAATTCTGTGTTCAGCAAGTTGTATACTTGGGTCACTTGCTGTCCAAAGTAGGGAGACAGCTCACTCCCGATCGCATTCAGTTAATTGTAAATATGCCACGACCCCAGACACAGAAGGAAGTGCGGGCCTTCATAGGCCTCACCTCGTACTGCAGACAATGGATTCCTCAATATGCATTTCTAGCTAAACCACTCATCCAGTTAACGACGCAGGAGGCAGCAACTTCGCCTGCCCTCCCTTGGACTCAGGAACATACACAAGCCTTTGAGGAATTAAAGAAAGCATTATGCCAAGCACCAGTTTTAGCGACACCATGTTACAATAAACCGTTTACACTTTTTGTTACAGAACGTGATGGTACAGCATTGTCTGTCCTCACTCAAGACCAAGCAGGTTCATATAAGCCTTGTGCTTATTTTTCAAGTACATTGGACTCAGTAGCCCAGGCACTCCCTGCGTGCTTAAAGTCAGTAGCAGCAACAGCGCTAGCAATCAGACAGAGCGACTCAATTGTTTTAGGTCATCAGTTAACAGTACAAGTTCCACATTCTGTAGAGGTTCTTTTAAACAGAACCCAGACTCAACACTTGACTATAGCACGACTGACAGGTTACGAATTGACACTATTCCAGCCACACATAGAAATCAGACGCTGCAGTATCTTGAACCCAGCAACACTGTTACCTACAATTATGACAGATCCAGCTCCGCATGATTGCATAGAGATCATTAATGCAGTAACAAAGCCCCGACGAGACTTAACAGATGTTCCATTGACAAATCCAGACCTGACACTTTATGTGGATGGTTCATGTATGAGAACAAGTACAGGAGAATTAGTGGCCGCGTATGCAGTGACCACTGAAACTGAAGTTAAAGAAACACATCGTATTGATACACTGTCTGCTCAAGCGGCAGAGCTCATCGCTCTGACCCGAGCCTGTATTTTAGCCAAGAACAGAAATGTCAACATATACACTGATTCCCGTTATGCGTTCGGAGTTGTACACGACTTCGGCATGCTATGGCAAGAACGAGGTTTTCTGACCTCTCATGGTGCCAAGATTCAACATGGTCCCCTCATTCAAGCATTGTTAGAAGCAATACATCTGCCTTCAGCCATATCCGTCATGAAGTGTAAAGCACATACTAAAGTCACAGATTCTGTTTCCCAGGGTAACGACCTGGCAGACCAGACAGCAAAACATACAGCACTGACTCACATTCAGACAACTGATACAACAAAGACAACCGAACAGACAAACTGTATGACAGTCAGGGATCCCACACTAGATGTTATCGACATTCAGACACATGCTACTCCAGAAGAAATAAAGAAATGGATTGAACTAGGAGGGATCCAGACAGATCAAGGTTGGATGACGAAGGGAAAATCTACATGGTTTCTCCCTGACTCTATGGTTCAAGTCATGATAAATACAGCACATAGTCCTGCACATCTAGGAGAGAAAGCGATGTTAGACAGTTTACAAAATCTCTGGAACAATAAACACTTACGAGCAGCCGCAAAACAGAAAGTGCGTACTTGCATGATCTGTTGTCAGTTCAATCCAGGAAAAAGCGTCCCTGTAGAGCAAGGTGGATTTCATCCTCCCGATCACCCTTTTGAAGTCCTCCAGATGGATTATATCCAGATGGACCGTTGTCGAGGATTTAAATATGTTCTCGTAGTTGTCTGTGCTCTGTCCCGCTGGACCGAAGCATACCCAGTCCCAGATTACACTGCCCCGACCACTGCCAAGCAGCTGGTTCGTGAATTCTTCCCACGATACGGCTTGCCTCGTGTCGTGTACTCAGATAACGGTCAGCCATTCTCATCTGCATTAATGAAAGAAGTTTCTTTATTATTGGGATACCAGTGGAAGTTCCATTGTGTCCGGCATCCCGAAGCCGCAGGCCTTGTAGAAAGGCATAACCAGACACTAAAGATCCGCCTTGCCAAAATATGTCAGGAAAAAGGGGTCGACTGGATAGTCGCCCTGCCAGTGGCACTATTCTACATGAGAATGGTCGCCCATTCGAGATCAGGGCTATCCCCGTACGAGGTGGTCTTTGGCAGACCACCGAATATGTGGGGGACGCCCATTCCGAAAAAGATTACTGATGTTGATTGTAATATGTTGACAGATTACCTTGCCTCCTTGATGTCTGCACTCCAATCATGTCGTTCACAGGTTGCCGCAGCCTTCCCTGACAACACTGATGTAAAGCCACACGACGTCCGTCCTGGCGACATTGTGCTAGTTCGCAACTTCGACAGAAAGAGTCCGCTGGAGCCCCGCTGGAAGTCCCCGAAGACCGTTCTTCTCACCACAAGGACGGCCGTGAAAATCGAAGGGAGAAAGGGGTGGGTTCACACGAGTCATGTGAAAAAATTCTTTGGACTGAAACCTGATCGAGACTCGTCCACCCCCACCAAAGACTGTGTCGAGCCAAAAGACTTTACAGAATCTGAACGAGAAAAAACTCCTCAAGAAAATTATCGCATGAAACTCCGATCTAGCAAGTCAGACAGTTTAATTGTTTAAGTCCTCCCCTAGGTGAATCGGTTAAATAGTTTCTGACATGTATCCCCTAGATCGAGATAGAGAGAGAGAGAGAGAAGCCAAGAAACGTACATATTGTAAATCACTTCGTAGTCACTGTATAGTGACCCTATTAATCATGTTTATTCTAAGTATTCTAATTATTGTTGCTAGCATCCTATTGCCTATCTATTACCCTATTTTCAAGCGTGAACAATCTGCCTACAATGTTTCTGCTGAACACACTTTTAGTGAGTTACCTCCACATGAGCTTTCCTACAGACTTGCGCTGCGCAACAATACATTCATTAGTATGCTACATCATTCTCATCAAACTAACAATGCTACAAATTGCTGGATATGTGGCCGACTCCCTCCCTACCAGAATTACAAGGGAGCTCTGCCCCTCTTTCCGTACCCATTCACTCACAATGGCTCCTGCGGAGCATGGTTTAAAATAATTAACTCCTTAGATCCTGATATTGCTGTTTTCGATGGGGGCTGGGTTTGGGGAAACCTGAACTTGGTCCTGCTCGACGTCTGTTACCCAGATAAGGAGGGACTCCCCACTAGAATAGGAACTGATCTAGAAAATGAAGTGTATGGATTAGGTAATTATACAATTAGCCTTATGATTCTTACTGTTGAATCCGAAGACACGCCAGTTCTACCCATTATGTCAGTATTGCCAGTTACTGGTGAATTATGTATCAAGAAGAAAGGTTCAGTACACTTAGGTCATAGTAAATGCACTACTGTGGTCGAATTCAGTGATCATGGAAAATCGTCCTTTAAAGCTATTAGTCATTCTTACTTTGTTTGTGGTCATATCGCATACATACGTCTACCTCCAGATTGGGATGGTACCTGTTACATTGCATTCCTTCTGCCACCTGTTTTCCTAGCTCCCCCTGATTACCATAGAAATACCAATCTAGTAAAGAATAGACCCAGAAGAGATATTCCACTTGTCGACTACACAGAAACGGCATGGGAACAGTACACCGATTTTAATAAAGGATTCTTTTTCTTTTTAGGACCTGTTCAGAATAGTAAATTAATACGCAGATTAACTAGAACACTTGAAGCAGTAGTGAATGAAACTGTCTCCGCCTTAGGTAACTTAACAGAAGAGCAGTCCGCCATGCGGGTTGTTGTCCTTCAGAATCGTCTTGTTATTGACGTCATCTTGGCAGATAGAGGTGGAGCCTGTAAGGTCATCGGGTCAAGTTGCTGTGTTTTCATACCACAAAACGCACCATCTGTATATCAAGCTATCACCCGTCTCCATAAAATTGCAAATCAGATACATCAGAATCCAGGCACCTGGACTTGGTCCGGTTGGTTCTGGACAACGTTAACAGCTTGGGGATGGAAGATCCTATCCTTCCTAGGCATTGGCCTAGTCCTAGTATTCAGTTGCTGCCTGTGCCTGCAGTGTGGGCCAGCGATTTGTGGACTGTGTGCCACGTCTTGTATTGAACATTCCAGTTTTCTCTCAAAACGTAAACAAAAGAAAGAAGAACAAATGATGTTACAAGAACAAACTGATCGATTCATGAGGATCGATATTTCATGAAGGGTCCGTAGGGAACAAGGAGGGAATGAGGAAATATAAATTTTTGGTCATGTTATGTTCCCTAGCGCGTACCCCACCGACTCCATGTATCAGCTTAAAGTGCATGTAACTTCCCTCCCGTGCCAGCTATGAAGACGCAAATACATTTGCGTCCAACGTTAACTTGTCCTCTTTCAGATCCACCCTGAATGGATTATATAGTCCGTTCTTAAGTATGCTATGCCACCGTCTTTTTGTAGTACACTTTACATGTTTTCCTGCTCTGGCAGAGTAGGCCCTGAATCCCTGCCATCGAGCCTCTTTTGGCTCCTGACTCTGACAGCCTCTGCCCAGGCTACCTCTGTACCCGTGAACTCTGACTTACTTCCAGCGCGGCCCCTCGCGCTCAGCTCAGCCTGCTTTCTGCCAAGACTGACTATAACCTTCGAGTTATCTGTTCCGCTCCTCGAGAATGCATTCCTGCCTACTAGCTCCAGTAAACATCCTCTCCAGCTGCAGAGCCAAAGGGCCGACCTGTCTCAGTGCAAGTAATTCATAGCTCTGTTACCATGCTCCCATGGAAGGCCCCGTGCCCCCACGCTTCTCATGCAGACACTTAGGCGCTTATACACGCATCCACAGTTAGCATAGAATAGCTTCTGCCCTAGAGACCTTTCCGCCCAGATAGTATGGTTCCTAAACATCAGATATCAGATACGATAAAAGTACAAGTTGATCTGACATGCCAGACTTCTGTCTCTTTCCGTCAGTGTAAATGTCAAGTCCCCTGCACCCCTTCCAATTACACGTCATGCAGCTGCGCGCGCATCCAAGCTTCCGATTTCTGCTGACATTGCAACAATTCTGTTAGCACCACCCCTTGGTGCCACCCACTTGCGTCACCTATCAGTGACGTTTCTAGCACACACCTCCAGTTCACGCCTAGTTCACGCCTCTTGATTACGTACTAGTACCACGTGCATACTGTTATCTTGTCTTCTCTTAGCTGTTACGCCTACTACACTACTTCCTATGGTATAAATCAAGTATATAAGCTATGTAATGTCAATAAAGTTTGCTCTATCCTTTCTGACACCCCTGTGGTGGTCAGAACATGATATCCTGGTCACGACCATTCCTTTATGAGGAATAAAACCCTTAGAAACTCTAACACCACGGACTCTGTCTTTTTTCATTCCGATTGAGTTGTTATTGATTAAGTACTTACCTGCATAGAAATTAAGAGAGTAAATTAATTATTTACGTCACACTGAGCGTGATAGGGGAAACGGAGTGAGGACAGTCACGCGTGCATTAGGAATCTACGTCGTGCTGGTGGTGGTTTGAGGGGATGGGGAATAGTGCAGGGATGTCGCCGTCGGGTGCTCTATGGAGGTTTAAAACCTCTTCTACCCGCCCTGCCCACGATACGATCCCGTACCTGGCTGAGCCACACTTCCCTTGAAGTGCGGCAGGGCGAAGCGCCTTGTCGTTGGCCTCCTGGCTCTCCAGTCGCTGGCCTTGTCTCTTCGGCTGGTTCCCCTTCCGTCTCTCGCTGTTCGCCGTCTGTTCCTCCTCTGCTCTGAACGCCTCTGTCTCCGCTCCGCACGTCCTCGTCTCCTCCGGGTGATGAACACACTCTAAGCTCGGGAGAGCCGGCATTTACTTCCGTAGTCCCAGCTGACCAGGGGGCGTGTTCAGGCTCGAACTCCGTCCAGTTAAAGAAACAGTGCCCTTCCTCATCGCGTGGGCTGGTCGAAGCACAAGGAGTCCCTCCTTTCCAGACCTCAGGCTGCTGCATTGGAGAAAAAGAGGGGAACAGACATTGAGGGGGTGTCGGAGAAGGGGGAACCCCCTCCGCCCCTGGTCACAATCCCATTCCTACTTAAGCAAGAAGTTAGGTTTTTAGGGTGCCACAGGGCTCTTCTTTGAGCTCCACTGTGTTTAACATTTATATGGCTGCCTTAGCTTAACTTTTTGAATTGCATGGTCTTGTGACCATTTCATAGGACAATGATACTAAGCTGCTCCTCAACTCTGAACTTTTTGCCACAGATAAGGCTTCATCTTTTGTTGTATTTCTGAAGGATGACTTGTGTTAGGTGCTTTAGAGTCACCTTCAATACAATGCTGATAAAACGGAAATCTTGTTGTTTGGGAAGGTTAGGGATCTTTGGAGAAATAACAGTGGCTCGAGGGTCTTCCCCCTTTCTCTCTTCCTATGCCTGTTGCTTAAAATTCAGAAGTTATGATAGACAACAAGTTTTCCTTGCATTCTCAGATCTTCTCAGTGGCTTGTACCAGCTTTGGCTTGCTCTTGTCAACAGGGAATATTTTTGATATTATACCTCCAGTGGTGTGCAAAGTGGTAGTCCATGCATTGATAACATTCAGGTTCGACTATTCGAATAGTCTATATCTTGGCCTGCCAGAGAGCATGATTAGGAAACACCAGGTAATGCAAAATGCTACCACTCGCTTTATTTTGAGTATACCCAGGAGGGAATCAGTTTCAGGTCATCTTCGGGTTTACACCGGTTCCCTCTTAAGAAAAGAATTTTGATTAAAGCACTTACTTTTATCCATTAAGCATTTTCAGAAGCACAGTCCTTTGTATGTGATATCCAGAACAGTACATAACAATACTTTTAGAACCCATCGCTCGGCTGCGGGGCTGCTCATAGAAGTACCAAAATTCCGTCAGGTCAGGACCAGCGAGCATTCTTTCCCAGTACTCGCAAATAAAGTATGGAATCAGCTTCCACTACCACTCCATGCCACTTCACAAGAATCGCTGCTCTTAATACTCACGTCTCTCTTAGTTCACAGGCTGGTTTGCGAGCTGCCTGTATAGGTTAGTGATGGGACATTCTCAGAGTTCATTGATTAGTGTTAGTGCTTAGAATATTGGTGATTGGATAGGGTGCGTTCACCCTTCAGTAGTACTATAAAATGTAATCTCCAACAAAAGTAGATAATCAATATAGGATCATGTACTGGAATATACAGGGAATGGGGAACCCAGTTAAACAGTATAAAGTGCACAATTACCTCCAGAGACAAGGTGCTGACATAGACTGCCTGCAGTAAACACACGTACGAAAAGGGTAAGGAGCGAGCTTAGGAAAAAGCTGAGGGGTCAGCTGCACTGCACAACCTATTCTTTATATGGGAACGGAATGTTCATATCGGTAAGACCGGATACTTCCTTCGTACTGCAGAAGATGAAAAAGGTCCATGATCGTAGATTTGTATATACCTGATGGGAATTAGGTGCGCTAGAGGCCTAGAATATCCATGTGGAGTCTGCAGGATGCAGATCTGCAAGAGAGGGCGTACAGCAACATGTTAAGGTCACACATAGTGGAGGGGCGCCAGAGAGCCGGCAAGCAAAATGGCTCTTAAAGTTGGAGGCAGCCATCAGACATAATTCAACCTTTAGCACTGGAAATATACCTGGCAAAAAAGTAGGTGAATGCATTGTTGCTCCCTCTCACCAACTGCTAATGCCTCTATTAACCAACAAAGAGTAGTCTGCCATCCAGGTAACGAGGCCTCTGAGGAGGGAAGTAAGATGACTAACTTCGGTTCTCTTGTGATAAAAGCCAGCTGATTGACTGAGTGGGGGTCACGCTTATGAGAATAGATATCGGGCAGCCGAGCGCCCGCAGTACCACTCAAATCCGCTCCCTACGATTGTGCACCTCTCAAGATCTCCTGCGGCTCAAATTACATATCAAGGCAAGATCTCAGGCTCCAGCCCAAGTCTGCTACAGGCCAGTACGTGCATAAACTGAGGTGACGCTGTTCTTACAACACCACAATATAGGTGCAGCCAGCCCTCAGTAACATTTGCTGTTCCGCCCGCCTTTGCTTGAGACTCCTGAAGCCCACTGTAGGGGCAAATTACACCCCCTCTGCTCTCCCACTATTTTGACGGACCCCGAGGGAGCTGGACCTCCCTGCACTGTACTTTTGGGTGCGTGAAATTAACATTCCTACTTGGTGGTGGCTTGAGCATTCCTCACTGGGCAGTACAATATGCTGTCCTGCATCCCCTTGTGGTTTAAACAGACCCTGTGGTAGCTTGGTCGATCTACCACTTTGAGGAATAGAGTTGCAACTACTTTGGGGTGGAGGGGACATGCAATCCCCCGACTCTGCAAGGGTTTGTTCTCCCCTGATGGCTGTGGTAAGCCCTCATGGGGCCTGAATCTGCTTGTGCTTACTCTCTGGAAACTAAAAAGCTGCTTGGGTGCAAGGCGGGACCCTATTATGTATAATTGGGGCCTTTCTTTTTGGCTGCACTTGCATTCTGGTACCCTGTCTTAAGTGTCTGTGCCAGCTGGATATTACTGCCACCTTCAAAACACTAAAACATAGTCACAGGTGATACGTTCCTTGACCAATTCTTTGCTGCTACCCGACTACTGCAGTGAGTGAAGAGAACCCAGTGACCAGTGTTCGTTCTGCCGTAGTCACCAATGACCCAAAATGCCCATTTGCCCATTTATAAATTTCAGACAAGGAAGCATCCTGCAACATGGGTCTGCTACCTAGCCCTCACAGTGTTATCTCCAGCCCCTACCCAACCTCCTAGATTAAGTGAATGCTCCCTGTGAAGATGGTGAAACTGGATGACCAACAACTGCATCTGCAGTTCAAGGTCCGTCGAGGGATGAGGATGGCAGCTCAGTCAACTTAGTGCTGGAATCTGACAGTGGTGATGATATAAGAACTCTTCTCAAGGCCATGCAGGAAAGCCTGGTCTAAAGCAACAAGATGGTCACCCTCAACACATGATGGACACCCTCAATGGCAGAATAGACTCCATCTCCCAGAATTCGAGAGGCAAAACAACAGGCTGGTATAGGTAGAACAGTGAATCTCTACTGCTGAGCACAATCAAGCGGCTAAAGGGGAGACGCTTCTAAACATGGAGAAGGTACTTCAGGTCATTGCAGTGAGCATACTTGCATCTACTAGCACTGGCTGCCCCAGTCTTTGTCTCAGAAGCCTTCTCGTGCCTGTTGGTGGTGGAAAGGACTCTCAAATTTCTAAGAGCAGGATCACCTTTAGGGGCATTTACATGGCTCCTAGTCCTGTGACTCCCTAACTTTTGGAACAAAGACGTGGCCTTCAGACTGGCCCAGAAGAAGTGCAACATAGGGGTTGTGTGCTATGCCATCTCTTTACTTCCAAACTTTACTATCACTGTCTAGAGGTCAGAAGAAAGTTATTATATTCAAAACAGCAGTTGTTTAAAGCAAACATCCAATACATGATGTGGTATCCAGCTTGCCTAAAAGTCTCCCACCATGGTAAGCAACACATCTTCCAATCACCACAGCATATTACTGAGTTTGTGAAAAAGCTGCCTCATGAAAACCAACTAAGGCAACGACCTTCCTTAGCCGAACATTCTACCTTTGCATCACCATGACTCAGACTAGCGATCTATTAATTATGCCCTGTGTACTCAAAATACTAACAGCAGCACGCCACAGACCGCTAAAGACTTGCTTCTCTCTTATTGCATACAACAACTTAATTTGATGCGCTGACCTGTAGACATGAAGGGAACACATCTATGCATGAACTTGCTGCTACTCCGGCAGTCTGGTATGCTCGTTGGGTGACCATCCTGAGTGAAAAAAGGCACTAAACTGAAAGTAATTGGCTTCCACCTGGACAAGCATGGTAGACATGTCATCCTATGGGGCAGACTTGGTGCTATACACATCACCACTGTGAATTGTTATGTCACATATTTGATGGCCCTGGATTTTAAGATACTTTATGGGGTAAGGTTTTCTCCACAGAGCCTCACTTTCTGATTTGGGGTGGATATTTCAACTGCACACTCCAGGAACAGTTGGAGAGAGCCCAAACAGTAGTAGGGGGAAATCTGTTGCAGCCAAATCAGCTGTGTGCTATAATGAGAGAACATCAACTCCTGGATATTTGGAGGCATAATAATCAGTGAACTTAGAATGGCACTTTCTATTCTGCCATGCACAACATGCGGTTGAGGCTAGATTACTGGTCCGTCATAGAGGATAGTAGGCCCTGGGTTGCTGAGGAGAGGCACTTGGCCCGTACACTTTCTGACCATTCACCTGTGCTCCTTTGCCTGGTGGTTCTAGGAGTAGTCCTTCTTGGGAATCGCAGGCGTCTGATTCTTTATTAAATAGGGTATTTTATGAAGAGTTGAGGGCCGAAATTTCAGAACACTTTTAACTCAATCTTGGCTCTGTGGGCCATATAAACACTGTATGGGAGGCTTTCAAGGCTATAGTCAAAGGTAAATGTATTGCTAAACAGAACAGCATTTTGAAATTCTTCCAACCATATATGTCAAGGCCCAATCAGTCTGGTTTCCTTCCTGGTCAGTCGACGACTGAAAATTTACAAGCCCTCTTTGCACCCCTACAGGACTTGAAACCAGACCTGAATGCTGCAGCCGTCTTACTGGGTGCATCAAAGGTGTTCGACTCCTGAGAGTGGGAGAGTCTTGTTGCCATACTATACAGGATGGGCTTACCTACTACATTTACAGAAACAATTAAACTGCTTTGTTCATCTGCCGTGGTCAGGGTGTTTCTTCACTGGCCGGCAGGGCTGTCCTCTCTCACCCATTCTGTTTGTGTTAATATTCGAGCCTCCAGTCAAAGCTCCGGCAGCTCTACTCAGATCATGCATTAAGATACGCTAGTCAAAATGTTCTAATATCTATGTATCTTAGGAGCCCCAGCAAATGCCTTACCATCATGAGGTAATATATACATCATGGGGCTATTTCGGGTGTGACTGATAATTGGAACAAATCTCAAATATTCTCTCATACTAACAACATAGTAAAATGTATGCAGGACTTCCCCATGGAGTTGTGTGATGGATGCATAGAATGCCAGGGCATCTGGATCTGTTGTGACATAGATAATGCTAAGTGGGATAGTTATGATGTGGTAGTTCATAAGAGCACTGAGCCGGTCACGTACTTGTCATCTCTGCCGTTGTCACTAGCTGGCAGGATAGCACTAATGAAGATGGCAATCCTCCCCAAACTACATTATGTATTTGGGAATCTACCCTTACCGCTCACCATTTTATTTTTCTGAATGCTCAGAACCTCATTACTCAGATTGGCGCGGGCTGGCAAGCACCCCAGCAGAAAGTGGGATACATTAACTTTGTCTTTCCATAGCTGCGGGTTTGAGAAACCTGATCTGGAGCTATAATACCTGTGCGTTCATGCACAATTCGCTCACTTTTGTTTTCTGACATCTCCATGTATTGCAAACCTTGCAATCATTTGAAAATAATTGACACATCGCCTTCCCACCATACCGGGTCTTTAGCCACTACTACATAAATATTTAGAGCCTGGGACAGGCTGAATAGAAAGGCGGGTCTCGATATACGCCCCTATCCTTTCAGCCACTGGTACCTGTGACAGATGAAGTTAATGCAATTTCCCAATTGCCCAAGAGTGGCCTGTTGCACTGGGAAAGTCAATATAAAAAATGGTTTCTCCGTCATTACAGTCTTAGACTTTAAGAGAGACTATCCTTATACCCCTCTTATGCCCCTGCGATATATTTTATTATTATTGACCATGGGGTATAAGCATGGTGGCTATTTTGACCTTTCCCTCAGAACCCAGCTCCTTCCAAACACTGGAGAAGCTTCTAGCTGCTACCAGTTGTAAACATCTGATCTCTAATTTATATCTCTCCGATCAGGAGGAAAGGCCCACAGCATCCGAGGATACCTGGATTGGGAGGTGGAGGAGTTGTGAAAGTTTTGTTGTACCCAAAGTAGCATGATTTCCACGAGTAGTAGGCTGAATATTATCCGCTATACATTTCTTCAAAGGGCTTATCATACCACTATGGTTCTTAGGAAATTTACCCTTAGAGAGGACTCAAACTGTGTTAGATGTGGCACACCAGAGGTACACTTTCTGCACTTGGTATGGTCATGCAGCGGTGTACAGACATTTTTTCCAATTTAACTGCCATGGATGACTGTGAGATGCCCCTGGACCCCTGGATTGCACTGCACTCCTGGGCTGGTGAAGGACATTCCCACTACTCATAAGAATTGTTTTACCATAGCTGGCTAAAAGAAGAGTGGCTTGTTGGGGTAGGGAATGGTTCCTGAAGGTTAACCAATGACTTGATTCACTTGTGTACCGTAATAAACAGTTGGAAATCTATGCCAAACTAATGCCACCTTCATCTAGACCTAGAAACATTTGGGGCCTACTAAAAACGTATTCACTGACCTGAGTCCTATCCTGTAACAAACCTGTCTGCTTTCTGCAAAATGGATTCATATAGCACTGCTAATCACCCAATAGGGTATCCAAGCGTTTGCAGGTTGTAGGGGCTCATTCGAACAGGCTGGTTTTGAGTGCATTTCCTCTACGAATCAACATCTCATCCCTCCTCCGAGAGCCTCACTGGCTGCCCACTCACAAACATAGCTAATTCAAACTCCTCACACACACCCACAAAGCCCTACACAACATGGGACCCGCATAGCTCAATGGCCGCTTACACATTCACAACCCATCAAGACACTTATGCATTGCGCTCACTCGCACACACCCCTGCATTCAAAAAGGCAAAACAGGAGGACGCTCATTCTCTTACATAACACCCAAAACATGGAATGACCTCCCACAAAACATCAGAGCCTCCTGGGGGGCGTGGCTAGCCAGCCAACATGGCGGACGCATCTCAGTGAAGCTCCGCTGCATACCCCTAATTATCCTGAACACCTACCTTGCGGAGACGCTTAAACGGCCGGATTTGTGAGAGGCCGGTGGGGAGGCGCTGCGGGGTGCTGCCGGAGCGAGTCGGGCCCCTTCCTCGAAGCTGCGGCGAGGTCCGCGGCCGCTGAAGTGGGCTTGGTGCTGAGAGCGCAGGGAGAGATGGATGCCTAGGTTTCTGAGGGGCTTGCTGGACTAGATCGCTGCGACATCGGGGCCTCTGTTGCTGGGAGCCGCCCAAGAGCCAGGGTCACCGTCTGCTGCCGAGGGGGCACTGGCGTGACGGAGCGGGCGCAACTCTGTTGGCTGGTGCGGAGCGGGGTGGCTGAGTGCCGGGGATATCCTGAAGACAGACGTCGGTGGCTGGTCGTTGGGCTGTAACCCGTGCTTGAATCGGACCTCCTTTTTGGGTCACAACTGGTGCCACTGGACTAGTACGGCGTTCTTCCACCAAATACTTTGACAGGGGCCTGGCGCTGGGTGACTGCTAACCGGCGTGGATGCCTTCGGCGCAGCAGCTGGTGATGGACAAGCTTTGGGATAAGACCCTGCAGAAGCAGCTGGCCACAGACGACATGGGCCCCTCGCGCAGATCGCAGGGGGACGGCCTGGGCCCGGAGCCAGCTTTGGCGGCCAAAATGGACACTGTGTTGGTGGCAGTGGAAAGGATCGACAAGGTCACGTCGGACTTCACTCTGCTCCACGCCGATCACTGCAAACTGGTGAAATCCGTTGCAGAGCACTGTCAGTCACTTCAGGAACTGCAGCCCATGGTGCAGAACCATGCTTCGGTGCTTCAGGACATCATAGACAGGGTCCATGTACTGGAAGACCACATGGAGGACGCGGAAAGGCGCTCTCGGCGCAACAACGTCCGAGTGGTCGGGCTGCCGGAAGGTGAGGAAGGGAAAGACCCAGAGAGATATACAGAGAACTGGCTGAGGAACCTCCCGACCCCGGAGGCGTTGTCGCCGCACTTTGTCATATAAAGGGCACACAGGGTGCCGGCACAAAAGCCCCAGCTGGAGCCCCGCCTCACCTGTTCCTCTTTAAGCTGCTCAACTTTAGGGACCGGGACGTGGTGCTGCGCGAAACAAGGATGATTCAGAAAAGGAGGTGGTGATGAACAGAGTGTCTGAATTAAGCAGACCACTCTTACCCAGTCCAAAGATCAGGGCTTGATCCATCACCATTTTTTAGCTCACTGCACCATCCCAGCTCAGAACTTGGCTATATGCAAATTAGTCTGACCCTGGCCCAGTGCATCATGGGAACAGGGCAGACCAAACTACCAAGCCAATTCTTATACTGGGAAGGAAACAAGCTACCGGGACCGGTTTCTGGCATTTCAGCCGTCTTCGGCCCGGCTTGCTTGAATCCTGATGGTGCAATGAGCTAGGGACTCACATCTGAGTATACCCTTCCACGCTTATGGTGGACAAAAATGATTCAGAAAAGGGGGTGGTGATGAACAGAGTGTCTGAATTAAGCAGACCACTCTTACCCAGTCCAAAGATCAGGGCTTGATCCATCACCGTTTTTTAGCTCACTGCACCATCCCAGCTCAGACCTTGGCTATATGCAAATTAGTCTGACCCTGGCCCAGTGCATCATGGGAACAGGGCAGACCAAACTACCAAGCCAATTCTTATACTGGGAAGGAAACAAGCTACCAGGGACCGGTTTCTGGCATTTCAGCCGTCTTCGGCCCGGCTTGCTTGAATCCTGATGGTGCAATGAGCTAGGGACTCACATCTGAGTATACCCTTCCACGCTTATGGTGGACAAAAATGATTCAGAAAAGGGGGTGGTGATGAACAGAGTGTCTGAATTAAGCAGACCACTCTTACCCAGTCCAAAGATCAGGGCTTGATCCATCACCGTTTTTTAGCTCACTGCACCATCCCAGCTCAGAACTTGGCTATATGCAAATTAGTCTGACCCTGGCCCAGTGCATCATGGGAACAGGGCAGACCAAACTACCAAGCCAATTCTTATACTGGGAAGGAAACAAGCTACCGGGGACCGGTTTCTGGCATTTCAGCCGTCTTCGGCCCGGCTTGCTTGAATCCTGATGGTGCAATGAGCTAGGGACTCACATCTGAGTATACCCTTCCACGCTTATGGTGGGCAAAAATGATTCAGAAAAGGGGGTGGTGATGAACAGAGTGTCTGAATTAAGCAGACCACTCTTACCCAGTCCAAAGATCAGGGCTTGATCCATCACCGTTTTTTAGCTCACTGCACCATCCCAGCTCAGAACTTGGCTATATGCAAATTAGTCTGACCCTGGCCCAGTGCATCATGGGAACAGGGCAGACCAAACTACCAAGCCAATTCTTATACTGGGAAGGAAACAAGCTACCGGGGACCGGTTTCTGGCATTTCAGCCGTCTTCGGCCCGGCTTGCTTGAATCCTGATGGTGCAATGAGCTAGGGACTCACATCTGAGTATACCCTTCCACGCTTATGGTGGACAAAAACGATTCAGAAAAGGGGGTGGTGATGAACATAGTGTCTGAATTAAGCAGACCACTCTTACCCCGTCCAAAGATCAGGGCTTGATCCATCACCGTTTTTTAGCTCACTGCACCATCCCAGCTCAGAACTTGGCTATATGCAAATTAGTCTGACCCTGGCCCAGTGCATCATGGGAACAGGGCAGACCAAACTACCAAGCCAATTCTTATACTGGGAAGGAAACAAGCTACCGGGGACCGGTTTCTGGCATTTCAGCCGTCTTCGGCCCGGCTTGCTTGAATCCTGATGGTGCAATGAGCTAGGGACTCACATCTGAGTATACCCTTCCACGCTTATGGTGGGCAAAAATGATTCAGAAAAGGGGGTGGTGATGAACAGAGTGTCTGAATTAAGCAGACCACTCTTACCCAGTCCAAAGATCAGGGCTTGATCCATCACCGTTTTTTAGCTCACTGCACCATCCCAGCTCAGAACTTGGCTATATGCAAATTAGTCTGACCCTGGCCCAGTGCATCATGGGAACAGGGCAGACCAAACTACCAAGCCAATTCTTATACTGGGAAGGAAACAAGCTACCGGGGACCGGTTTCTGGCATTTCAGCCGTCTTCGGCCCGGCTTGCTTGAATCCTGATGGTGCAATGAGCTAGGGACTCACATCTGAGTATACCCTTCCACGCTTATGGTGGACAAAAATGATTCAGAAAAGGGGGTGGTGATGAACAGAGTGTCTGAATTAAGCAGACCACTCTTACCCAGTCCAAAGATCAGGGCTTGATCCATCACCGTTTTTTAGCTCACTGCACCATCCCAGCTCAGAACTTGGCTATATGCAAATTAGTCTGACCCTGGCCCAGTGCATCATGGGAACAGGGCAGACCAAACTACCAAGCCAATTCTTATACTGGGAAGGAAACAAGGTACCGGGGACCGGTTTCTGGCATTTCAGCCGTCTTCGGCCCGACTTGCTTGAATCCTGATGGTGCAATGAGCTAGGGACTCACATCTGAGTATATCCTTCCACGCTTAGGGTGGACAAAAATGATTCAGAAATGGGGGTGGTGAGTAACAGAGTGTCTGAATTAAGCAGACCACTCTTACCCAGTCCAAAGATCAGGGCTTGATCCATCACCGTTTTTTAGCTCACTGCACCATCCCAGCTCAGAACTTGGCTATATGCAAATTAGTCTGACCCTGGCCCAGTGCATCATGGGAACAGGGCAGACCAAACTACCAAGCCAATTCTTATACTGGGAAGGAAACAGGCTACCGGGGACCGGTTTCTGGCATTTCAGCCGTCTTCGGCCCGGCTTGCTTGAATCCTGATGGTGCAATGAGCTAGGGACTCACATCTGAGTATACGCTTCCACGCTTATGGTGGACAAAAATGATTCAGAAAAGGGGGTGGTGATGAACAGAGTGTCTGAATTAAGCAGACCACTCTTACCCAGTCCATAGATCAGGGCTTGATCCATCACCGTTTTTTAGCTCACTGCACCATCCCAGCTCAGAACTTGGCTATATGCAAATTAGTCTGACCCTGGCCCAGTGCATCATGGGAACAGGGCAGACCAAACTACCAAGCCAATTCTTATACTGGGAAGGAAACAAGCTACCGGGGACCGGTTTCTGGCATTTCAGCCGTCTTCGGCCCGGCTTGCTTGAATCCTGATGGTGCAATGAGCTAGGGACTCACATCTGAGTATACGCTTCCACGCTTATGGTGGACAAAAATGATTCAGAAAAGGGGGTGGTGATGAACAGAGTGTCTGAATTAAGCAGACCACTCTTACCCAGTCCAAAGATCAGGGCTTGATCCATCACCGTTTTTTAGCTCACTGCACCATCCCAGCTCAGAACTTGGCTATATGCAAATTAGTCTGACCCTGGCCCAGTGCATGATGGGAACAGGGCAGACCAAACGACCAAGCCAATTCTTATACTGGGAAGGAAACAAGCTACCGGGGACCGGTTTCTGGCATTTCAGCCGTCTTCGCCCCGGCTTGCTTGAATCCTGATGGTGCAATGAGCTAGGGACTCACATCTGAGTATACCCTTCCACGCTTATGGTGGACAAAAATGATTCAGGAAAGGGGGTGGTGATGAACAGAGTGTCTGAATTAAGCAGACCACTCTTACCCAGTCCAAAGATCAGGGCTTGATCCATCACCGTTTTTTAGCTCACTGCACCATCCCAGCTCAGAACTTGGCTATATGCAATTTAGTCTGACCCTGGCCCAGTGCATCATGGGAACAGGGCAGACCAAACTACCAAGCCAATTCTTATACTGGGAAGGAAACAAGCTACCGGGGACCGGTTTCTGGCATTTCAGCCGTCTTCGGCCCGGCTTGCTTGAATCCTGATGGTGCAATGAGCTTGGGACTCACATCTGAGTATTCCCTTCCACGCTTATGGTGGACAAAAATGATTCAGAAAAGGGGGTGGTGATGAACAGAGTGTCTGAATTAAGCAGACCACTCTTACCCAGTCCAAAGATCAGGGCTTGATCCATCACCGTTTTTTAGCTCACTGCACCATCCCAGCTCAGAACTTGGCTATATGCAAATTAGTCTGACCCTGGCCCAGTGCATCATGGGAACAGGGCAGACCAAACTACCAAGCCAATTCTTATACTGGGAAGGAAACAAGCTACCGAGGACCGGTTTCTGGCATTTCAGCCGTCTTCGCCCCGGCTTGCTTGAATCCTGATGGTGCAATGAGCTAGGGACTCACATCTGAGTATACCCTTCCACGCTTATGGTGGACAAAAATGATTCAGAAAAGGGGGTGGTGATGAACAGAGTGTCTGAATTAAGCAGACCACTCTTACCCAGTCCAAAGATCAGGGCTTGATCCATCACCGTTTTTTAGCTCACTGCACCATCCCAGCTCAGAACTTGGCTATATGCAAATTAGTCTGACCCTGGCCCAGTGCATCATGGGAACAGGGCAGACCAAACTACCAAGCCAATTCTTATACTGGGAAGGAAACAAGCTACCGAGGACCGGTTTCTGGCATTTCAGCCGTCTTCGCCCCGGCTTGCTTGAATCCTGATGGTGCAATGAGCTAGGGACTCACATCTGAGTATACCCTTCCACGCTTATGGTGGACAAAAATGATTCAGAAATGGGGGTGGTGAGTAACAGAGTGTCTGAATTAAGCAGACCACTCTTACCCAGTCCAAAGATCAGGGCTTGATCCATCACGTTTTTTAGCTCACTGCACCATCCCAGCTCAGAACTTGGCTATATGCAAATTAGTCTGACCCTGGCCCAGTGCATCATGGGAACAGGGCAGACCAAACTACCAAGCCAATTCTTATACTGGGAAGGAAACAAGCTACCGGGGACCGGTTTCTGGCATTTCAGCCGTCTTCGGCCCGGCTTGCTTGAATCCTGATGGTGCAATGAGCTAGGGACTCACATCTGAGTATACGCTTCCACGCTTATGGTGGACAAAAATGATTCAGAAAAGGGGGTGGTGATGAACAGAGTGTCTGAATTAAGCAGACCACTCTTACCCAGTCCAAAGATCAGGGCTTGATCCATCACCGTTTTTTAGCTCACTGCACCATCCCAGCTCAGAACTTGGCTATATGCCAATTAGTCTGACCCTGGCCCAGTGCATCATGGGAACAGGGCAGACCAAACTACCAAGCCAATTCTTATACTGGGAAGGAAACAAGCTACCGGGGACCGGTTTCTGTCATTTCAGCCGTCTTCGGCCCGGCTTGCTTGAATCCTGATGGTGCAATGAGCTAGGGACTCACATCTGAGTATACCCTTCCACGCTTATGGTGGACAAAAATGATTCAGAAAAGGGGGTGGTGATGAACAGAGTGTCTGAATTAAGCAGACCACTCTTACCCAGTCCAAAGATCAGGGCTTGATCCATCACCGTTTTTTAGCTCACTGCACCATCCCAGCTCAGAACTTGGCTATATGCCAATTAGTCTGACCCTGGCCCAGTGCATCATGGGAACAGGGCAGACCAAACTACCAAGCCAATTCTTATACTGGGAAGGAAACAAGCTACCGGGGACCGGTTTCTGGCATTTCAGCCGTCTTCGGCCCGGCTTGCTTGAATCCTGATGGTGCAATGAGCTAGGGACTCACATCTGAGTATACCCTTCCACGCTTATGGTGGACAAAAATGATTCAGAAAAGGGGGTGGTGATGAACAGAGTGTCTGAATTAAGCAGACCACTCTTACCCAGTCCAAAGATCAGGGCTTGATCCATCACCGTTTTTTAGCTCACTGCACCATCCCAGCTCAAAACTTGGCTATATGCAAATTAGTCTGACCCTGGCCCAGTGCATCATGGGAACAGGGCAGACCAAACTACCAAGCCAATTCTTATACTGGGAAGGAAACAAGCTACCGGGGACCGGTTTCTGGCATTTCAGCCGTCTTCGGCCCGGCTTGCTTGAATCCTGATGGTGCAATGAGCTAGGGACTCACATCTGAGTATACCCTTCCACGCTTATGGTGGACAAAAATGATTCAGAAAAGGGGGTGGTGATAAACAGAGTGTCTGAATTAAGCAGACCACTCTTACCCAGTCCAAAGATCAGGGCTTGATCCATCACCGTTTTTTAGCTCACTGCACCATCCCAGCTCAGAACTTGGCTATATGCAAATTAGTCTGACCCTGGCCCAGTGCATCATGGGAACAGGGCAGACCAAACTACCAAGCCAATTCTTATACTGGGAAGGAAACAAGCTACCGGGGACCGGTTTCTGGCATTTCAGCCGTCTTCGGCCCGGCTTGCTTGAATCCTGATGGTGCAATGAGCTAGGGACTCACATCTGAGTATACGATTCCACGCTTATGGTGGACAAAAATGATTCAGAAAATGGGGTGGTGATGAACAGAGTGTCTGAATTAAGCAGACCACTCTTACCCAGTCCAAAGATCAGGGCTTGATCCATCACCGTTTTTTAGCTCACTGCACCATCCCAGCTCAGAACTTGGCTATATGCAAATTAGTCTGACCCTGGCCCAGTGCATGATGGGAACAGGGCAGACCAAACGACCAAGCCAATTCTTATACTGGGAAGGAAACAAGCTACCGGGGACCGGTTTCTGGCATTTCAGCCGTCTTCGGCCCGGCTTGCTTGAATCCTGATGGTGCAATGAGCTTGGGACTCACATCTGAGTATTCCCTTCCACGCTTATGGTGGACAAAAATGATTCAGAAAAGGGGGTGGTGATGAACAGAGTGTCTGAATTAAGCAGACCACTCTTACCCAGTCCAAAGATCAGGGCTTGATCCATCACCGTTTTTTAGCTCACTGCACCATCCCAGCTCAGAACTTGGCTATATGCAAATTAGTCTGACCCTGGCCCAGTGCATCATGGGAACAGGGCAGACCAAACTACCAAGCCAATTCTTATACTGGGAAGGAAACAAGCTACCGAGGACCGGTTTCTGGCATTTCAGCCGTCTTCGCCCCGGCTTGCTTGAATCCTGATGGTGCAATGAGCTAGGGACTCACATCTGAGTATACCCTTCCACGCTTATGGTGGACAAAAATGATTCAGAAAAGGGGGTGGTGATGAACAGAGTGTCTGAATTAAGCGGACCACTCTTACCCAGTCCAAAGATCAGGGCTTGATCCATCACCGTTTTTTAGCTCACTGCACCATCCCAGCTCAGAACTTGGCTATATGCAAATTAGTCTGACCCTGGCCTAGTGCATCATGGGAACAGGGCAGACCAAACTACCAAGCCAATTCTTATACTGGGAAGGAAACAAGCTACGGGGGACCGGTTTCTGGCATTTCAGCCGTCTTCGGCCCGGCTTGCTTGAATCCTGATGGTGCAATGAGCTAGGGACTCACATCTGAGTATACCCTTCCACGCTTATGGTGGACAAAAATGATTCAGAAAAGGGGGTGGTGATGAACAGAGTGTCTGAATTAAGCAGACCACTCTTACCCAGTCCAAAGATCAGGGCTTGATCCATCACCGTTTTTTAGCTCACTGCACCATCCCAGCTCAGAACTTGGCTATATGCAAATTAGTCTGACCCTGGCCCAGTGCATCATGGGAACAGGGCAGACCAAACTACCAAGCCAATTCTTATACTGGGAAGGAAACAAGCTACCGGGGACCGGTTTCTGGCATTTCAGCCGTCTTCGGCCCGACTTGCTTGAATCCTGATGGTGCAATGAGCTAGGGACTCACATCTGAGTATACCCTTCCACGCTTAGGGTGGACAAAAATGATTCAGAAATGGGGGTGGTGAGTAACAGAGTGTCTGAATTAAGCAGACCACTCTTACCCAGTCCAAAGATCAGGGCTTGATCCATCACGTTTTTTAGCTCACTGCACCATCCCAGCTCAGAACTTGGCTATATGCAAATTAGTCTGACCCTGGCCCAGTGCATCATGGGAACAGGGCAGACCAAACTACCAAGCCAATTCTTATACTGGGAAGGAAACAAGCTACCGGGGACCGGTTTCTGGCATTTCAGCCGTCTTCGGCCCGGCTTGCTTGAATCCTGATGGTGCAATGAGCTAGGGACTCACATCTGAGTATACGCTTCCACGCTTATGGTGGACAAAAATGATTCAGAAAAGGGGGTGGTGATGAACAGAGTGTCTGAATTAAGCAGACCACTCTTACCCAGTCCAAAGATCAGGGCTTGATCCATCACCGTTTTTTAGCTCACTGCACCATCCCAGCTCAGAACTTGGCTATATGCAAATTAGTCTGACCCTGGCCCAGTGCATGATGGGAACAGGGCAGACCAAACTACCAAGCCAATTCTTATACTGGGAAGGAAACAAGCTACCGGGGACCGGTTTCTGGCATTTCAGCCGTCTTCAGCCCGGCTTGCTTGAATCCTGATGGTGCAATGAGCTAGGGACTCACATCTGAGTATACCCTTCCACGCTTATGGTGGACAAAAATGATTCAGAAAAGGGGGTGGTGATGAACAGAGTGTCTGAATTAAGCAGACCACTCTTACCCAGTCCAAAGATCAGGGCTTGATCCATCACCGTTTTTTAGCTCACTGCACCATCCCAGCTCAGAACTTGGCTATATGCAATTTAGTCTGACCCTGGCCCAGTGCATCATGGGAACAGGGCAGACCAAACTACCAAGCCAATTCTTATACTGGGAAGGAAACAAGCTACCGGGGACCGGTTTCTGGCATTTCAGCCGTCTTCGGCCCGGCTTGCTTGAATCCTGATGGTGCAATGAGCTAGGGACTCACATCTGAGTATACCCTTCCACGCTTATGGTGGACAAAAATGATTCAGAAATGGGGGTGGTGAGTAACAGAGTGTCTGAATTAAGCAGACCACTCTTACCCAGTCCAAAGATCAGGGCTTGATCCATCACGTTTTTTAGCTCACTGCACCATCCCAGCTCAGAACTTGGCTATATGCAAATTAGTCTGACCCTGGCCCAGTGCATCATGGGAACAGGGCAGACCAAACTACCAAGCCAATTCTTATACTGGGAAGGAAACAAGCTACCGGGGACCGGTTTCTGGCATTTCAGCCGTCTTCGGCCCGGCTTGCTTGAATCCTGATGGTGCAATGAGCTAGGGACTCACATCTGAGTATACGCTTCCACGCTTATGGTGGACAAAAATGATTCAGAAAAGGGGGTGGTGATGAACAGAGTGTCTGAATTAAGCAGACCACTCTTACCCAGTCCAAAGATCAGGGCTTGATCCATCACCGTTTTTTAGCTCACTGCACCATCCCAGCTCAGAACTTGGCTATATGCAAATTAGTCTGACCCTGGCCCAGTGCATGATGGGAACAGGGCAGACCAAACTACCAAGCCAATTCTTATACTGGGAAGGAAACAAGCTACCGGGGACCGGTTTCTGGCATTTCAGCCGTCTTCAGCCCGGCTTGCTTGAATCCTGATGGTGCAATGAGCTAGGGACTCACATCTGAGTATACCCTTCCACGCTTATGGTGGACAAAAATGATTCAGAAAAGGGGGTGGTGATGAACAGAGTGTCTGAATTAAGCAGACCACTCTTACCCAGTCCAAAGATCAGGGCTTGATCCATCACCGTTTTTTAGCTCACTGCACCATCCCAGCTCAGAACTTGGCTATATGCAATTTAGTCTGACCCTGGCCCAGTGCATCATGGGAACAGGGCAGACCAAACTACCAAGCCAATTCTTATACTGGGAAGGAAACAAGCTACCGGGGACCGGTTTCTGGCATTTCAGCCGTCTTCGGCCCGGCTTGCTTGAATCCTGATGGTGCAATGAGCTAGGGACTCACATCTGGGTATACCCTTCCACGCTTATGGTGGACAAAAATGATTCAGAAAAGGGGGTGGTGATGAACAGAGTGTCTGAATTAAGCAGACCACTCTTACCCAGTCCAAAGATCAGGGCTTGATCCATCACCGTTTTTTAGCTCACTGCACCATCCCAGCTCAGAACTTGGCTATATGCAAATTAGTCTGACCCTGGCCCAGTGCATCATGGGAACAGGGCAGACCAAACTACCAAGCCAATTCTTATACTGGGAAGGAAACAAGCTACCGGGGACCGGTTTCTGGCATTTCAGCCGTCTTCGGCCCGGCTTGCTTGAATCCTGATGGTGCAATGAGCTAGGGACTCACATCTGAGTATACCCTTCCACGCTTATGGTGGACAAAAATGATTCAGAAAAGGGGGTGGTGATGAACAGAGTGTCTGAATTAAGCAGACCACTCTTACCCAGTCCAAAGATCAGGGCTTGATCCATCACCGTTTTTTAGCTCACTGCACCATCCCAGCTCAGAACTTGGCTATATGCAAATTAGTCTGACCCTGGCCCAGTGCATCATGGGAACAGGGCAGACCAAACGACCAAGCCAATTCTTATACTGGGAAGGAAACAAGCTACCGGGGACCGGTTTCTGGCATTTCAGCCGTCTTCGGCCCGGCTTGCTTGAATCCTGATGGTGCAATGAGCTAGGGACTCACATCTGAGTATACCCTTCCACGCTTATGGTGGACAAAAATGATTCAGAAAAGGGGGTGGTGATGAACAGAGTGTCTGAATTAAGCAGACCACTCTTACCCAGTCCAAAGATCAGGGCTTGATCCATCACCGTTTTTTAGCTCACTGCACCATCCCAGCTCAGAACTTGGCTATATGCAAATTAGTCTGACCCTGGCCCAGTGCATCATGGGAACAGGGCAGACCAAACTACCAAGCCAATTCTTATACTGGGAAGGAAACAAGCTACCGGGGACCGGTTTCTGGCATTTCAGCCGTCTTCGGCCCGGCTTGCTTGAATCCTGATGGTGCAATGAGCTAGGGACTCACATCTGAGTATACCCTTCCACGCTTATGGTGGACAAAAATGATTCAGAAAAGGGGGTGGTGATGAACAGAGTGTCTGAATTAAGCAGACCACTCTTACCCAGTCCAAAGATCAGGGCTTGATCCATCACCGTTTTTTAGCTCACTGCACCATCCCAGCTCATAACTTGGCTATATGCAAATTAGTCTGACCCTGGCCCAGTGCATCATGGGAACAGGGCAGACCAAACTACCAAGCCAATTCTTATACTGGGAAGGAAACAAGCTACCGGGGACCGGTTTCTGGCATTTCAGCCGTCTTCGGCCCGGCTTGCTTGAATCCTGATGGTGCAATGAGCTAGGGACTCACATCTGAGTATACCCTTCCACGCTTATGGTGGACAAAAATGATTCAGAAAAGGGGGTGGTGATGAACAGAGTGTCTGAATTAAGCAGACCACTCTTACCCAGTACAAAGATCAGGACTTGATCCATCACCGTTTTTTAGCTCACTGCACCATCACAGCTCAGAACTTGGCTATATGCAAATTAGTCTGACCCTGGCCCAGTGCATCATGGGAACAGGGCAGACCAAACTACCAAGCCAATTCTTATACTGGTAAGGAAACAAGCTACCGGGGACCGGTTTCTGGCATTTCAGCCGTCTTCGGCCCGGCTTGCTTGAATCCTGATGGTGCAATGAGCTAGGGACTCACATCTGAGTATACCCTTCCACGCTTATGGTGGACAAAAATGATTCAGAAAAGGGGGTGGTGATGAACAGAGTGTCTGAATTAAGCAGACCACTCTTACCCAGTCCAAAGATCAGGGCTTGATCCATCACCGTTTTTTAGCTCACTGCACCATCCCAGCTCAGAACTTGGCTATATGCAAATTAGTCTGACCCTGGCCCAGTGCATCATGGGAACAGGGCAGACCAAACTACCAAGCCAATTCTTATACTGGGAAGGAAACAAGCTACCGGGGACCGGTTTCTGGCATTTCAGCCGTCTTCGGCCCGGCTTGCTTGAATCCTGATGGTGCAATGAGCTAGGGACTCACATCTGAGTATACCCTTCCACGCTTATGGTGGACAAAAATGATTCAGAAAAGGGGGTGGTGATGAACAGAGTGTCTGAATTAAGCAGACCACTCTTACCCAGTACAAAGATCAGGACTTGATCCATCACCGTTTTTTAGCTCACTGCACCATCACAGCTCAGAACTTGGCTATATGCAAATTAGTCTGACCCTGGCCCAGTGCATCATGGGAACAGGGCAGACCAAACTACCCAGCCAATTCTTATACTGGGAAGGAAACAAGCTACCGGGGACCGGTTTCTGGCATTTCAGCCGTCTTCGGCCCGGCTTGCTTGAATCCTGATGGTGCAATGAGCTAGGGACTCACATCTGAGTATACCCTTCCACGCTTATGGTGGACAAAAATGATTCAGAAAAGGGGGTGGTGATGAACAGAGTGTCTGAATTGAGCAGACCACTCTTACCCAGTCCAAAGATCAGGGCTTGATCCATCACCGTTTTTTAGCTCACTGCACCATCCCAGCTCAGAACTTGGCTATATGCAAATTAGTCTGACCCTGTCCCAGTGCATCATGGGAACAGGGCAGACCAAACTACCAAGCCAATTCTTATACTGGGAAGGAAACAAGCTACCGGGGACCGGTTTCTGGCATTTCAGCCGTCTTCGGCCCGGCTTGCTTGAATCCTGATGGTGCAATGAGCTAGGGACTCACATCTGAGTATACCCTTCCACGCTTATGGTGGACAAAAATGATTCAGAAAAGGGGGTGGTGATGAACAGAGTGTCTGAATTAAGCAGACCACTCTTACCCAGTCCAAAGATCAGGGCTTGATCCATCACCGTTTTTTAGCTCACTGCACCATCCCAGCTCAGAACTTGGCTATATGCAAATTAGTCTGACCCTGGCCCAGTGCATCATGGGAACAGGGCAGACCAAACTACCAAGCCAATTCTTATACTGGGAAGGAAACAAGCTACCGGGGACCGGTTTCTGGCATTTCAGCCGTCTTCGGCCCGGCTTGCTTGAATCCTGATGGTGCAATGAGCTAGGGACTCACATCTGAGTATACCCTTCCACGCTTATGGTGGACAAAAATGATTCAGAAAAGGGGGTGGTGATGAACAGAGTGTCTGAATTAAGCAGACCACTCTTACCCAGTCCAAAGATCAGGGCTTGATCCATCACCGTTTTTTAGCTCACTGCACCATCCCAGCTCAGAACTTGGCTATATGCAAATTAGTCTGACCCTGGCCCAGTGCATCATGGGAACAGAGCAGACCAAACTACCAAGCCAATTCTTATACTGGGAAGGAAACAAGCTACCGGGGACCGGTTTCTGGCATTTCAGCCGTCTTCGGCCCAACTTGCTTGAATCCTGATGGTGCAATGAGCTAGGGACTCACATCTGAGTATACCCTTCCATGCTTATGGTGGACAAAAATGATTCAGAAATGGGGGTGGTGATGAACAGAGTGTCTGAATTAAGCAGACCACTCTTACCCAGTCCAAAGATCAGGGCTTGATCCATCACCGTTTTTTAGCTCACTGCACCATCCCAGCTCAGAACTTGGCTATATGCAAATTAGTCTGACCCTGGCACAGTGCATCATGGGAACAGGGCAGACCAAACTACCAAGCCAATTCTTATACTGGGAAGGAAACAAGCTACCGGGGACCGGTTTCTGGCATTTCAGCCGTCTTCGGCCCGGCTTGCTTGAATCCTGATGGTGCAATGAGCTAGGGACTCACATCTGAGTATACCCTTCCACGCTTATGGTGGACAAAAATGATTCAGAAAAGGGGGTGGTGATGAACAGAGTGTCTGAATTAAGAAGACCACTCTTACCCAGTCCAAAGATCAGGGCTTGATCCATCACCGTTTTTTAGCTCACTGCACCATCCCAGCTCAGAACTTGGCTATATGCCAATTAGTCTGACCCTGGCCCAGTGCATCATGGGAACAGGGCAGACCAAACTACCAAGCCAATTCTTATACTGGGAAGGAAACAAGCTACCGGGGACCGGTTTCTGGCATTTCAGCCGTCTTCGGCCCGGCTTGCTTGAATCCTGATGGTGCAATGAGCTAGGGACTCACATCTGAGTATACCCTTCCACGCTTATGGTGGACAAAAATGATTCAGAAAAGGGGGTGGTGATGAACAGAGTGTCTGAATTAAGCGGACCACTCTTACCCAGTCCAAAGATCAGGGCTTGATCCATCACCGTTTTTTAGCTCACTGCACCATCCCAGCTCAGACCTTGGCTATATGCCAATTAGTCTGACCCTGGCCCAGTGCATCATGGGAACAGGGCAGACCAAACTACCAAGCCAATTCTTATACTGGGAAGGAAACAAGCTACCGGGGACCGGTTTCTGGCATTTCAGCCGTCTTCGGCCCGGCTTGCTTGAATCCAGATGGTGCAATGAGCTAGGGACTCACATCAGAGTATACCCTTCCACGCTTATGGTGGACAAAAATGATTCAGAAAAGGGGGTGGTGATGAACAGAGTGTCTGAATTAAGCAGACCACTCTTACCCAGTCCAAAGATCAGGGCTTGATCCATCACCGTTTTTTAGCTCACTGCACCATCCCAGCTCAGAACTTGGCTATATGCAAATTAGTCTGACCCTGGCCCAGTGCATCATGGGAACAGGGCAGACCAAACTACCAAGCCAATTCTTATACTGGGAAGGAAACAAGCTACCGGGGACCGGTTTCTGGCATTTCAGCCGTCTTCGGCCCGGCTTGCTTGAATCCTGATGGTGCAATGAGCTAGGGACTCACATCTGAGTATACCCTTCCACGCTTATGGTGGACAAAAATGATTCAGAAAAGGGGGTGGTGATGAACAGAGTGTCTGAATTAAGCAGACCACTCTTACCCAGTCCAAAGATCAGGGCTTGATCCATCACCGTTTTTTAGCTCACTGCACCATCCCAGCTCAGAACTTGGCTATATGCAAATTAGTCTGACCCTGGCCCAGTGCATCATGGGAACAGGGCAGACCAAACTACCAAGCCAATTCTTATACTGGGAAGGAAACAAGCTACTGGGGACCGGTTTCTGGCATTTCAGCCGTCTTCGGCCCGGCTTGCTTGAATCCTGATGGTGCAATGAGCTAGGGACTCACATCTGAGTATACCCTTCCACGCTTATGGTGGACAAAAATGATTCAGAAAAGGGGGTGGTGATGAACAGAGTGTCTGAATTAAGCGGACCACTCTTACCCAGTCCAAAGATCAGGGCTTGATCCATCACCGTTTTTTAGCTCACTGCACCATCCCAGCTCAGAACTTGGCTATATGCAATTTAGTCTGACCCTGGCCCAGTGCATCATGGGAACAGGGCAGACCAAACTACCAAGCCAATTCTTATACTGGGAAGGAAACAAGCTACCGGGGACCGGTTTCTGGCATTTCAGCCGTCTTCGGCCCGGCTTGCTTGAATCCTGATGGTGCAATGAGCTTGGGACTCACATCTGAGTATACCCTTCCACGCTTATGGTGGACAAAAATGATTCAGAAAAGGGGGTGGTGATGAACAGAGTGTCTGAATTAAGCAGACCACTCTTACCCAGTCCAAAGATCAGGGCTTGATCCATCACCGTTTTTTAGCTCACTGCACCATCCCAGCTCAGAACTTGGCTATATGCAAATTAGTCTGACCCTGGCCCAGTGCATCATGGGAACAGGGCAGACCAAACTACCAAGCCAATTCTTATACTGGGAAGGAAACAAGCTACCGGGGACCGGTTTCTGGCATTTCAGCCGTCTTCGGCCCGGCTTGCTTGAATCCTGATGGTGCAATGAGCTAGGGACTCACATCTGAGTATACCCTTCCACGCTTATGGTGGACAAAAATGATTCAGAAAAGGGGGTGGTGATGAACAGAGTGTCTGAATTAAGTGGACCACTCTTACCCAGTCCAAAGATCAGGGCTTGATCCATCACCGTTTTTTAGCTCACTGCACCATCCCAGCTCAGAACTTGGCTATATGCAAATTAGTCTGACCCTGGCCTAGTGCATCATGGGAACAGGGCAGACCAAACTACCAAGCCAATTCTTATACTGGGAAGGAAACAAGCTACCGGGGACCGGTTTCTGGCATTTCAGCCGTCTTCGGCCCGGCTTGCTTGAATCCTGATGGTGCAATGAGCTAGGGACTCACATCTGAGTATACCCTTCCACGCTTATGGTGGACAAAAATGATTCAGAAAAGGGGGTGGTGATGAACAGAGTGTCTGAATTAAGCAGACCACTCTTACCCAGTCCAAAGATCAGGGCTTGATCCATCACCGTTTTTTAGCTCACTGCACCATCCCAGCTCAGAACTTGGCTATATGCAAATTAGTCTGACCCTGGCCCAGTGCATCATGGGAACAGGGCAGACCAAACTACCAAGCCAATTCTTATACTGGGAAGGAAACAAGCTACCGGGGACCGGTTTCTGGCATTTCAGCCGTCTTCGGCCCGACTTGCTTGAATCCTGATGGTGCAATGAGCTAGGGACTCACATTTGAGTATACCCTTCCACGCTTATGGTGGACAAAAATGATTCAGAAATGGGGGTGGTGATGAACAGAGGGTCTGAATTAAGCAGACCACTCTTACCCAGTCCAAAGATCAGGGCTTGATCCATCACCGTTTTTTAGCTCACTGCACCATCCCAGCTCAGAACTTGGCTATATGCAAATTAGTCTGACCCTGGCCCAGTGCATCATGGGAACAGGGCAGACCAAACTACCAAGCCAATTCTTATACTGGGAAGGAAACAAGCTACCGGGGACCGGTTTCTGGCATTTCAGCCGTCTTCGGCCCGGCTTGCTTGAATCCTGATGGTGCAATGAGCTAGGGACTCACATCTGAGTATACCCTTCCACGCTTATGGTGGACAAAAATGATTCAGAAAAGGGGGTGGTGATGAACAGAGTGTCTGAATTAAGCAGACCACTCTTACCCAGTCCAAAGATCAGGGCTTGATCCATCACCGTTTTTTAGCTCACTGCACCATCCCAGCTCAGAACTTGGCTATATGCCAATTAGTCTGACCCTGGCCCAGTGCATCATGGGAACAGGGCAGACCAAACTACCAAGCCAATTCTTATACTGGGAAGGAAACAAGCTACCGGGGACCGGTTTCTGGCATTTCAGCCGTCTTCGGCCCGGCTTGCTTGAATCCTGATGGTGCAATGAGCTAGGGACTCACATCTGAGTATACCCTTCCACGCTTATGGTGGACAAAAATGATTCAGAAAAGGGGGTGGTGATGAACAGAGTGTCTGAATTAAGCAGACCACTCTTACCCAGTCCAAAGATCAGGGCTTGATCCATCACCGTTTTTTAGCTCACTGCACCATCCCAGCTCAGAACTTGGCTATATGCCAATTAGTCTGACCCTGGCCCAGTGCATCATGGGAACAGGGCAGACCAAACTACCAAGCCAATTCTTATACTGGGAAGGAAACAAGCTACCGGGGACCGGTTTCTGGCATTTCAGCCGTCTTCGGCCCGGCTTGCTTGAATCCTGATGGTGCAATGAGCTAGGGACTCACATCTGAGTATACCCTTCCACGCTTATGGTGGACAAAAATGATTCAGAAAAGGGGGTGGTGATGAACAGAGTGTCTGAATTAAGCAGACCACTCTTACCCAGTCCAAAGATCAGGGCTTGATCCATCACCGTTTTTTAGCTCACTGCACCATCCCAGCTCAGACCTTGGCTATATGCCAATTAGTCTGACCCTGGCCCAGTGCATCATGGGAACAGGGCAGACCAAACTACCAAGTCAATTCTTATACTGGGAAGGAAACAAGCTACCGGGGACCGGTTTCTGGCATTTCAGCCGTCTTCGGCCCGGCTTGCTTGAATCCTGATGGTGCAATGAGCTAGGGACTCACATCTGAGTATACCCTTCCACGCTTATGGTGGACAAAAATGATTCAGAAAAGGGGGTGGTGATGAACAGAGTGTCTGAATTAAGCAGACCACTCTTACCCAGTCCAAAGATCAGGGCTTGATCCATCACCGTTTTTTAGCTCACTGCACCATCCCAGCTCAGAACTTGGCTATATGCAAATTAGTCTGACCCTGGCCCAGTGCATCATGGGAACAGGGCAGACCAAACTACCAAGCCAATTCTTATACTGGGAAGGAAACAAGCTACCGGGGACCGGTTTCTGGCATTTCAGCCGTCTTCGGCCCGGCTTGCTTGAATCCTGATGGTGCAATGAGCTAGGGACTCACATCTGAGTATACCCTTCCACGCTTATGGTGGACAAAAATGATTCAGAAAAGGGGGTGGTGATGAACAGAGTGTCTGAATTAAGCAGACCACTCTTACCCAGTCCAAAGATCAGGGCTTGATCCATCACCGTTTTTTAGCTCACTGCACCATCCCAGCTCAGAACTTGGCTATATGCAAATTAGTCTGACCCTGTCCCAGTGCATCATGGGAACAGGGCAGACCAAACTACCAAGCCAATTCTTATACTGGGAAGGAAACAAGCTACCGGGGACCGGTTTCTGGCATTTCAGCCGTCTTCGGCCCGGCTTGCTTGAATCCTGATGGTGCAATGAGCTAGGGACTCACATCTGAGTATACCCTTCCACGCTTATGGTGGACAAAAATGATTCAGAAAAGGGGGTGGTGATGAACAGAGTGTCTGAATTAAGCAGACCACTCTTACCCAGTCCAAAGATCAGGGCTTGATCCATCACCGTTTTTTAGCTCACTGCACCATCCCAGCTCAGAACTTGGCTATATGCAAATTAGTCTGACCCTGGCCCAGTGCATCATGGGAACAGGGCAGACCAAACTACCAAGCCAATTCTTATACTGGGAAGGAAACAAGCTACCGGGGACCGGTTTCTGGCATTTCAGCCGTCTTCGGCCCGGCTTGCTTGAATCCTGATGGTGCAATGAGCTAGGGACTCACATCTGAGTATACCCTTCCACGCTTATGGTGGACAAAAATGATTCAGAAAAGGGGGTGGTGATGAACAGAGTGTCTGAATTAAGCAGACCACTCTTACCCAGTCCAAAGATCAGGGCTTGATCCATCACCGTTTTTTAGCTCACTGCACCATCCCAGCTCAGAACTTGGCTATATGCAAATTAGTCTGACCCTGGCCCAGTGCATCATGGGAACAGGGCAGACCAAACTACCAAGCCAATTCTTATACTGGGAAGGAAACAAGCTACCGGGGACCGGTTTCTGGCATTTCAGCCGTCTTCGGCCCGGCTTGCTTGAATCCTGATGGTGCAATGAGCTAGGGACTCACATCTGAGTATACCCTTCCACGCTTATGGTGGACAAAAATGATTCAGAAAAGGGGGTGGTGATGAACAGAGTGTCTGAATTAAGCAGACCACTCTTACCCAGTCCAAAGATCAGGGCTTGATCCATCACCGTTTTTTAGCTCACTGCACCATCCCAGCTCAGAACTTGGCTATATGCAAATTAGTCTGACCCTGTCCCAGTGCATCATGGGAACAGGGCAGACCAAACTACCAAGCCAATTCTTATACTGGGAAGGAAACAAGCTACCGGGGACCGGTTTCTGGCATTTCAGCCGTCTTCGGCCCGGCTTGCTTGAATCCTGATGGTGCAATGAGCTAGGGACTCACATCTGAGTATACCCTTCCACGCTTATGGTGGACAAAAATGATTCAGAAAAGGGGGTGGTGATGAACAGAGTGTCTGAATTAAGCAGACCACTCTTACCCAGTCCAAAGATCAGGGCTTGATCCATCACCGTTTTTTAGCTCACTGCACCATCCCAGCTCAGAACTTGGCTATATGCAAATTAGTCTGACCCTGGCCCAGTGCATCATGGGAACAGGGCAGACCAAACTACCAAGCCAATTCTTATACTGGGAAGGAAACAAGCTACGGGGGACCGGTTTCTGGCATTTCAGCCGTCTTCGGCCCGGCTTGCCTGAATCCTGATGGTGCGATGAGCTAGGGACTCACATCTGAGTATACCCTTCCACGCTTATGGTGGACAAAAATGATTCAGAAAAGGGGGTGGTGATGAACAGAGTGTCTGAATTAAGCAGACCACTCTTACCCAGTCCAAAGATCAGGGCTTGATCCATCACCGTTTTTTAGCTCACTGCACCATCCCAGCTCAGAACTTGGCTATATGCAAATTAGTCTGACCCTGGCCCAGTGCATCATGGGAACAGGGCAGACCAAACTACCAAGCCAATTCTTATACTGGGAAGGAAACAAGCTACTGGGGACCGGTTTTTGGCATTTCAGCCGTCTTCGGCCCGGCTTGCTTGAATCCTGATGGTGCAATGAGCTAGGGACTCACATCTGAGTATACCCTTCCACGCTTATGGTGGACAAAAATGATTCAGAAAAGTGGGTGGTGATGAACAGAGTGTCTGAATTAAGCGGACCACTCTTACCCAGTCCAAAGATCAGGGCTTGATCCATCACCGTTTTTTAGCTCACTGCACCATCCCAGCTCAGAACTTGGCTATATGCAAATTAGTCTGACCCTGGCCTAGTGCATCATGGGAACAGGGCAGACCAAACTACCAAGCCAATTCTTATACTGGGAAGGAAACAAGCTACCGGGGACCGGTTTCTGGCATTTCAGCCGTCTTCTGCCCGACTTGCTTGAATCCTGATGGTGCAATGAGCTAGGGACTCACATCTGAGTATACCCTTCCACGCTTATGGTGGACAAAAATGATTCAGAAATGGGGGTGGTGATGAACAGAGTGTCTGAATTAAGCAGACCACTCTTACCCAGTCCAAAGATCAGGGCTTGATCCATCACCGTTTTTTAGCTCACTGCACCATCCCAGCTCAGAACTTGGCTATATGCAAATTAGTCTGACCCTGGCACAGTGCATCATGGGAACAGGGCAGACCAAACTACCAAGCCAATTCTTATACTGGGAAGGAAACAAGCTACCGGGGACCGGTTTCTGGCATTTCAGCCGTCTTCGGCCCGGCTTGCTTGAATCCTGATGGTGCAATGAGCTAGGGACTCACATCTGAGTATACCCTTCCACGCTTATGGTGGACAAAAATGATTCAGAAAAGGGGGTGGTGATGAACAGAGTGTCTGAATTAAGCAGACCACTCTTACCCAGTCCAAAGATCAGGGCTTGATCCATCACCGTTTTTTAGCTCACTGCACCATCCCAGCTCAGAACTTGGCTATATGCAAATTAGTCTGACCCTCGCACAGTGCATCATGGGAACAGGGCAGACCAAACTACCAAGCCAATTCTTATACTGGGAAGGAAACAAGCTACCGGGGACCGGTTTCTGGCATTTCAGCCGTCTTCGGCCCGGCTTGCTTGAATCCTGATGGTGCAATGAGCTAGGGACTCACATCTGAGTATACCCTTCCACGCTTATGGTGGACAAAAATGATTCAGAAAAGGGGGTGGTGATGAACAGAGTGTCTGAATTAAGCAGACCACTCTTACCCAGTCCAAAGATCAGGGCTTGATCCATTACCGTTTTTTAGCTCACTGCACCATCCCAGCTCAGAACTTGGCTATATGCAAATTAGTCTGACCCTGGCCCGGTGCATCATGGGAACAGGGCAGACCAAACTACCAAGCCAATTCTTATACTGGGAAGGAAACAAGCTACCGGGGACCGGTTTCTGGCATTTCAGCCGTCTTCGGCCCGGCTTGCTTGAATCCTGATGGTGCAATGAGCTAGGGACTCACATCTGAGTATACCCTTCCACGCCTATGGTGGACAAAAATGATTCAGAAAAGGGGGTGGTGATGAACAGAGTGTCTGAATTAAGCAGACCACTCTTACCCAGTCCAAAGATCAGGGCTTGATCCATCACTGTTTTTTAGCTCACTGCACCATCCCAGCTCAGAACTTGGCTATATGCAAATTAGTCTGACCCTGGCCCAGTGCATCATGGGAACAGGGCAGACCAAACTACCAAGCCAATTCTTATACTGGGAAGGAAACAAGCTACCGGGGACCGGTTTCTGGCATTTCAGCCGTCTTCGGCCCGGCTTGCTTGAATCCTGATGGTGCAATGAGCTAGGGACTCACATCTGAGTATACCCTTCCACGCTTATGGTGGACAAAAATGATTCAGAAAAGGGGGTGGTGATGAACAGAGTGTCTGAATTAAGCAGACCACTCTTACCCAGTCCAAAGATCAGGGCTTGATCCATCACCGTTTTTTAGCTCACTGCACCATCCCAGCTCAGAACTTGGCTATATGCAAATTAGTCTGACCCTGGCCCAGTGCATCATGGGAACAGGGCAGACCAAACTACCAAGCCAATTCTTATACTGGGAAGGAAACAAGCTACCGGGGACCGGTTTCTGGCATTTCAGCCGTCTTCGGCCCGGCTTGCTTGAATCCTGATGGTGCAATGAGCTAGGGACTCACATCTGAGTATACCCTTCCACGCTTATGGTGGACAAAAATGATTCAGAAAAGGGGGTGGTGATGAACAGAGTCTCTGAATTAAGCAGACCACTCTTACCCAGTCCAAAGATCAGGGCTTGATCCATCACCGTTTTTTAGCTCACTGCACCATCCCAGCTCAGAACTTGGCTATATGCAAATTAGTCTGACCCTGGCCCAGTGCATCATGGGAACAGGGCAGACCAAACTACCAAGCCAATTCTTATACTGGGAAGGAAACAAGCTACCGGGGACCGGTTTCTGGCATTTCAGCCGTCTTCGGCCCGGCTTGCTTGAATCCTGATGGTGCAATGAGCTAGGGACTCACATCTGAGTATACCCTTCCACGCTTATGGTGGACAAAAATGATTCAGAAAAGGGGATGGTGATGAACAGAGTGTCTGAATTAAGCAGACCACTCTTACCCAGTCCAAAGATCAGGGCTTGATCCATCACCGTTTTTTAGCTCATTGCACCATCCCAGCTCAGAACTTGGCTATATGCAAATTAGTCTGACCCTGGTCCAGTGCATCATGGGAACAGGGCAGACCAAACTACCAAGCCAATTCTTATACTGGGAAGGAAACAAGCTACCGGGGACCGGTTCCTGGCATTTCAGCCGTCTTCGGCCCGGCTTGCTTGAATCCTGATGGTGCAATGAGCTAGGGACTCACATCTGAGTATACCCTTCCACGCTTATGGTGGACAAAAATGATTCAGAAAAGGGGGTGGTGATGAACAGAGTGTCTGAATTAAGCAGACCACTCCTACCCAGTCCAAAGATCAGGGCTTGATCCATCACCGTTTTTTAGCTCACTGCACCATCCCAGCTCAGAACTTGGCTATATGCAAATTAGTCTGACCCTGGCCCAGGGCATCATGGGAACAGGGCAGACCAAACTACCAAGCCAATTCTTATACTGGGAAGGAAACAAGCTACCGGGGACCGGTTTCTGGCATTTCAGCCGTCTTCGGCCCGGCTTGCTTGAACCCTGATGGTGCAATGAGCTAGGGACTCACATCTGAGTATACCCTTCCACGCTTATGGTGGACAAAAATGATTCAGAAAAGGGGGTGGTGATGAACAGAGTGTCTGAATTAAGCAGACCACTCTTACCCAGTCCAAAGATCAGGGCTTGATCCATCACCGTTTTTTAGCTCACTGCACCATCCCAGCTCAGAACGTGGCTATATGCAATTTAGTCTGACCCTGGCCCAGTGCATCATGGGAACAGGGCAGATCAAACTACCAAGCCAATTCTTATACTGGGAAGGAAACAAGCTACCGGGGACCGGTTTCTGGCATTTCAGCCGTCTTCGGCCCGGCTTGCTTGAATCCTGATGGAGCAATGAGCTAGGGACTCACATCTGAGTATACCCTTCCACGCTTATGGTGGACAAAAATGATTCAGAAAAGGGGATGGTGATGAACAGAGTGTCTGAATTAAGCGGACCACTCTTACCCAGTCCAAAGATCAGGGCTTGATCCATCACCGTTTTTTAGCTCACTGCACCATCCCAGCTCAGAACTTGGCTATATGCAAATTAGTCTGACCCTGGCCTAGTGCATCATGGGAACAGGGCAGACCAAACTACCAAGCCAATTCTTATACTGGGAAGGAAACAAGCTACCGGGGACCGGTTTCTGGCATTTCAGCCGTCTTCGGCCCGGCTTGCTTGAATCCTGATGGTGCAATGAGCTAGGGACTCACATCTGAGTATACCCTTCCACGCTTATGGTGGACAAAAATGATTCAGAAAAGGGGGTGGTGATGAACAGAGTGTCTGAATTAAGCAGACCACTCTTACCCAGTCCAAAGATCAGGGCTTGATCCATCACCGTTTTTTAGCTCACTGCACCATCCCAGCTCAGAACTTGGCTATATGCAAATTAGTCTGACCCTGGCCCAGTGCATCATGGGAACAGGGCAGACCAAACTACCAAGCCAATTCTTATACTGGGAAGGAAACAAGCTACCGGGGACCGGTTTCTGGCATTTCAGCCGTCTTCTGCCCAACTTGCTTGAATCCTGATGGTGCAATGAGCTAGGGACTCACATCTGAGTATACCCTTCCACGCTTATGGTGGACAAAAATGATTCAGAAATGGGGGTGGTGATGAACAGAGTGTCTGAATTAAGCAGACCACTCTTACCCAGTCCAAAGATCAGGGCTTGATCCATCACCGTTTTTTAGCTCACTGCACCATCCCAGCTCAGAACTTGGCTATATGCAAATTAGTCTGACCCTGGCACAGTGCATCATGGGAACAGGGCAGACCAAACTACCAAGCCAATTCTTATACTGGGAAGGAAACAAGCTACCGGGGACCGGTTTCTGGCATTTCAGCCGTCTTCGGCCCGGCTTGCTTGAATCCTGATGGTGCAATGAGCTAGGGACTCACATCTGAGTATACCCTTCCACGCCTATGGTGGACAAAAATGATTCAGAAAAGGGGGTGGTGATGAACAGAGTGTCTGAATTAAGCAGACCACTCTTACCCAGTCCAAAGATCAGGGCTTGATCCATCACTGTTTTTTAGCTCACTGCACCATCCCAGCTCAGAACTTGGCTATATGCAAATTAGTCTGACCCTGGCCCAGTGCATCATGGGAACAGGGCAGACCAAACTACCAAGCCAATTCTTATACTGGGAAGGAAACAAGCTACCGGGGACCGGTTTCTGGCATTTCAGCCGTCTTCGGCCCGGCTTGCTTGAATCCTGATGGTGCAATGAGCTAGGGACTCACATCTGAGTATACCCTTCCACGCTTATGGTGGACAAAAATGATTCAGAAAAGGGGGTGGTGATGAACAGAGTGTCTGAATTAAGCAGACCACTCTTACCCAGTCCAAAGATCAGGGCTTGATCCATCACCGTTTTTTTGCTCACTGCACCATCCCAGCTCAGAACTTGGCTATATGCAAATTAGTCTGACCCTGGCCCAGTTCATCATGGGAACAGGGCAGACCAAACTACCAAGCCAATTCTTATACTAGGAAGGAAACAAGGTACCGGGGACCGGTTTCTGGCATTTCAGCCGTCTTCTGCCCGGCTTGCTTGAATCCTGATGGTGCAATGAGCTAGGGACTCACCTCTGAGTATACCCTTCCACGCTTATGGTGGACAAAAATGATTCAGAAAAGGGGGTGGTGATGAACAGAGTGTCTGAATTGAGCAGACCACTCTTACCCAGTCCAAAGATCAGGGCTTGATCCATCACCGTTTTTTAGCTCACTGCACCATCCCAGCTCAGAACTTGGCTATATGCAAATTAGTCTGACCCTGGCCCAGGGCATCATGGGAACAGGGCAGACCAAACTACCAAGCCAATTCTTATACTGGGAAGGAAACAAGCTACCGGGGACCGGTTTCTGGCATTTCAGCCGTCTTCGGCCCGGCTTGCTTGAACCCTGATGGTGCAATGAGCTAGGGACTCACATCTGAGTATACCCTTCCACGCTTATGGTGGACAAAAATGATTCAGAAAAGGGGGTGGTGATGAACAGAGTGTCTGAATTAAGCAGACCACTCTTACCCAGTCCAAAGATCAGGGCTTGATCCATCACCGTTTTTTAGCTCACTGCACCATCCCAGCTCAGAACGTGGCTATATGCAATTTAGTCTGACCCTGGCCCAGTGCATCATGGGAACAGGGCAGATCAAACTACCAAGCCAATTCTTATACTGGGAAGGAAACAAGCTACCGGGGACCGGTTTCTGGCATTTCAGCCGTCTTCGGCCCGGCTTGCTTGAATCCTGATGGTGCAATGAGCTAGGGACTCACATCTGAGTATACCCTTCCACGCTTATGGTGGACAAAAATGATTCAGAAAAGGGGGTGGTGATGAACAGAGTGTCTGAATTAAGCAGACCACTCTTACCCAGTCCAAAGATCAGGGCTTGATCCATCACCGTTTTTTAGCTCACTGCACCATCCCAGCTCAGAACTTGGCTATATGCAATTTAGTCTGATCCTGGCCCAGTGCATCATGGGAACAGGGCAGACCAAACTACCAAGCCAATTCTTATACTGGGAAGGAAACAAGCTACCGGGGACCGGTTTCTGGCATTTCAGCCGTCTTCGGCCCGGCTTGCTTGAATCCTGATGGTGCAATGAGCTAGGGACTCACATCTGAGTATTCCCTTCCACGCTTATGGTGGACAAAAATGATTCAGAAAAGGGGGTGGTGATGAACAGAGTGTCTGAATTAAGCAGACCACTCTTACCCAGTCCAAAGATCAGGGCTTGATCCACCACCGTTTTTTAGCTCACTGCACCATCCCAGCTCAGAACTTGGCTATATGCAAATTAGTCTGACCCTCGCCCAGTGCATCATGGGAACAGGGCAGACCAAACTACCAAGCCAATTCTTATACTGGGAAGGAAACAAGCTACCGGGGACCGGTTTCTGGCATTTCAGCCGTCTTCGGCCCGGCTAGCTTGATTCCTGATGGTGCAATGAGCTAGGGACTCACATCTGAGTATTCCCTTCCACGCTTATGGTGGACAAAAATGATTCAGAAAAGGGGGTGGTGATGAACAGAGTGTCTGAATTAAGCAGACCACTCTTACCCAGTCCAAAGATCAGGGCTTGATCCATCACCGTTTTTTAGCTCACTGCACCATCCCAGCTCAGAACCTGGCTATATGCAAATTAGTCTGACCCTGGCCCAGTGCATCATGGGAACAGGGCAGACCAAACTACCAAGCCAATTCCTATACTGGGAAGGAAACAAGCTACCGGGGACCGGTTTCTGGCATTTCAGCCGTCTTCGGCCCGGCTTGCTTGAATCCTGATGGTGCAATGAGCTAGGGACTCACATCTGAGGATATCCTTCCACGCTTATGGTGGACAAAAATGATTCAGAAAAGGGGGTGGTGATGAACAGAGTGTCTGAATTAAGCAGACCACTCTTACCCAGTCCAAAGATCAGGGCTTGATCTATCACCGTTTTTTAGCTCACTGCACCATCCCAGCTCAGAACTTGGCTATATGCAAATTAGTCTGACCCTGGCCCAGTGCATCATGGGAACAGGGCAGACCAAACTACCAAGCCAATTCTTATACTGGGAAGGAAACAAGCTACCGGGGACCGGTTTCTGGCATTTCAGCCGTCTTCGGCCCGGCTTGCTTGAATCCTGATGGTGCAATGAGCTAGGGACTCACATCTGAGCGTACCCTTCCACGCTTATGGTGGACAAAAATGATTCAGAAAAGGGGGTGGTGATGAACAGAGTGTCTGAATTAAGCAGACCACTCTTACCCAGTCCAAAGATCAGGGCTTGATCCATCACCGTTTTTTAGCTCACTGCACCATCCCAGCTCAGAACTTGGCTATATGCAATTTAGTCTGATCCTGGCCCAGTGCATCATGGGAACAGGGCAGACCAAACTACCAAGCCAATTCTTATACTGGGAAGGAAACAAGCTACCGGGGACCGGTTTCTGGCATTTCAGCCGTCTTCGGCCCGGCTTGCTTGAATCCTGATGGTGCAATGAGCTAGGGACTCACATCTGAGTATTCCCTTCCACGCTTATGGTGGACAAAAATGATTCAGAAAAGGGGGTGGTGATGAACAGAGTGTCTGAATTAAGCAGACCACTCTTACCCAGTCCAAAGATCAGGGCTTGATCCATCACCGTTTTTTAGCTCACTGCACCATCCCAGCTCAGAACTTGGCTATATGCAAATTAGTCTGACCCTGGCCCAGTGCATCATGGGAACAGGGCAGACAAACTACCAAGCCAATTCTTATACTGGGCAGGAAACAAGCTACCGGGGACCGGTTTCTGGCATTTCAGCCGTCTTCGGCCCGGCTTGCTTGAATCCTGATGGTGCAATGAGCTAGGGACTCACATCTGAGTATACCCTTCCACGCTTATGGTGGACAAAAATGATTCAGAAAAGGGGGTGGTGATGAACAGAGTGTCTGAATTAAGCAGACCACTCTTACCCAGTCCAAAGATCAGGGCTTGATCCACTGCACCATCAGGATTCAAGCAAGCCGGGCCGAAGAAGGCTGAAATGCCAGAAACCGGTCCCCGGTAGCTTGTCTCCTTTCTGGTGAAGAATTGGCTTGGTAGTTTAGTCTGCCCTGTTCCCATGATGCACTGGGCCAGGGACAGACTGATTTGCATATAGCCAGGTTCTGAGCTGGGATGGTGCAGTGAGATAAATAACGGTGATGGATCAAGCCCTGATCTTTGGACTGGGTAAGAGTGGTCTGCTTAATTCAGACACTCTGTTCATCACCACCCCAATTTCTGAAGCGCGAAACAAGGAAGCTGGATAACCTGACTGTAGGGAACATCCGGGTGATGTTCTTCCCTGATTATACGGCAGCGGTGCAACGAAGGAGGAGCACCTACATGGCGGTGAAAAAGCAACTAAGAGACTTGGGACTGCCATACTCTCTAATGTTTCCCTCCTGCCTCCGAGTGCTTACCAAGGAGGGAGCCCGTTTCTTTGACGCGCCATCCGACGTCTACGACTGGCTGGAGGAGACAGGGCAGTGGAAAGGCGCGCGACCCACAGGCGCGGAGGAAGGAGACTGGCAGGTATAGAGAGCGGGAAGACGTAGGAGACGGGGCACTCGCCGTGGCCGGGTCCCTGGCCTTGCAGAGCCCAGCCTGGAGAAAATGCGGATGGAACGGCAGGAGGCGCTTGATGCGGTTGCTGAACCTGGGAGCAGAACAGGGTGCGTCCCGTAAGGCCTCCCAGACGCGTAGCGAGCCAGACACGAGTGCCCGTCGTCTCCCTCGACGGTTCTCTCTGAAGATGCGGCCATGCCAGTGGTGACGCCGCAAACAGCGGACTTCCTCATGTGATGAACCTCATGGCGGACATGCAGGGACCCTCCTCTTGAGAATCCCGTTGACTGTAATGTATTTCCCATGCTCTTCTTATGTGCGCTATAACGCTGTATTTGCTTTCTCTGCGCGCATGTGTGTTGCTGCGGCCAGCTGCGAGATGAGCACCTTGTAGACGCTGCAGTGGCGCAGGGGTTGGTGGATACTGGGTGCTTGCATTGCTGGCGGGCTCCTCTGTATGCGCCCCGCTCTGGCCGGATCTGGCCACAGACACTAGGAACTTGAAGTGTCTCCTGCGCTTTGTGTGATACGAGACAGGGGTATAGGATATCGTGATTGTCGGCAACGCCTGCACCCCATCAGCTACCGCCCTGAGTTAGGCCTCCGCTGTGTGGCGGATCTTGCTGTGGTTTGGACGTACACCCTGTTGGGGACTCGCCCTTCACGTTATGCTGTTTATTGTTTCTACGTTTTCGTTGCGGCACGCTGACTCTCCTCCCCCGCTGGCACTTATCGGCCCCCCTGCCTGCGACCCTTCCCCGCCCTGCCCGCGCACGACATGGCTTGATACATGACACACACTAACATACTACCTGGAACATTCACGGTATGCACACCCCCTCGCGCCGCTACTCTGTGTTTTCTTACCTGCAACGTCACAGGGTGGGGATTGCACTCCTTCAGGAGACGCACATGACACTGACTGAGTTAGAGAAACTGCGCAGGCGCAGGAGGGGGCAGTTACTCGGCACCACCTTCTCTGCCCACGCACGTGGCACGCTGATCTGGGTGAGGGCGGGTGTCCCTTTCATTTGCACCGAAACATTGGTAGATCCTGAGGGCAGGTACACCTTAACGCGGGGGCGACGGAATGGTCAGGATATTCTGCTGGGATCCCTTTATGCCCCAAACACGGACTAGTCTTCCTACCTAGAAAACCTGACCCGCATCCTTCCCCCATATGCTGGTCTCCCTTGGCTGCTTGGCGGGGATTTTAACATGAGTCTGGACGTACACTTAAGACAGGTCCTTCCTCCCCTCTCCGGGCCACGACGGTTGCATCCACCGCACACGCGTTCAGGGATTGGCTTGCACATTGGGGGATACATGACCTCTGGCGTGTGCAGCACCCCGCTGATCGGATATACTCCTACTACTCCCCCGTCCATGATCTGCATGTCCGCCTAGACCGAATTATAGGCACCCAATCGCTGCTCCTGCTACTTGCAAAAACAGAATACTTAGGGAGAACGCACTCAGACCACAACCCCTTATGGTTTCAGATTAGCTGTGAGGCAGAACGCCCGCCTGTCCTCACATGGCGGTTGCAGCCTGCTGCACTAGAGGACCCGGAGTTCAGATCCTCGCTGGGCACGGCCATTCTAACATACTTTGAGACCAACGAAGGGACGGCGAGCAGAGTCTTGGTGGAGTGGGAGGCGCACAAGGCAGCCATTCGGGGACACTGCATGGGGGCCACATGGAACATCCATAAAACGCTATCGACCTCCCTGACACGCCTAGAATCGGAGCTGCTTCAATATGAGAGGGAAGGAGAAGTGGTGGGCGAGCACTCGCGCGCTTTGTGAGACCTGCACGCACGGCATGTGATGTTTATGGAGCAACTGGGCTGCCATAACTATGCAGCGCACACAGCCAGGACGCACGCCAAGCCAGATAGGGCTGGTCGGCTGCTCGCCTGGCTGGTGCAGGGAGACGGGCGTGGTACCCCCATAGGGGCTCTGCACACGGCGGACGGGGGACTGGTGTACACGCAGCGGGAAATCCACCATGCTCTAACCGACCATTATCGGCGGCTATACCGGGCACACGCGTTCAGGGATTGGCTTGCACATTGGGGGGTACATGACCTCTGGCGTGTGCAGCACCCCGCTGATCGGATATACTCCTACTACTCCCCCGTCCATGATCTGCATGTCCGCCTAGACCGAATTATAGGCACCCAATCGCTGCTCCTGCTACTTGCAAAAACAGAATACTTAGGGAGAACGCACTCAGACCACAACCCCTTATGGTTTCAGATTAGCTGTGAGGCAGAACGCCCGCCTGTCCTCACATGGCGGTTGCAGCCTGCTGCACTAGAGGACCCGGAGTTCAGATCCTCGCTGGGCACGGCCATTCTAACATACTTTGAGACCAACGAAGGGACGGCGAGCAGAGTCTTGGTGGAGTGGGAGGCGCACAAGGCAGCCATTCGGGGACACTGCATGGGGGCCACATGGAACATCCATAAAACGCTATCGACCTCCCTGACACGCCTAGAATCGGAGCTGCTTCAATATGAGAGGGAAGGAGAAGTGGTGGGCGAGCACTCGCGCGCTTTGTGAGACCTGCACGCACGGCATGTGATGTTTATGGAGCAACTGGGCTGCCATAACTATGCAGCGCACACAGCCAGGACGCACGCCAAGCCAGATAGGGCTGGTCGGCTGCTCGCCTGGCTGATGCAGGGAGACGGGCGTGGTACCCCCATAGGGGCTCTGCACACGGCGGACGGGGGACTGGTGTACACGCAGCGGGAAATCCACCATGCTCTAACCGACCATTATCGGCGGCGATACCGGGCCCGCGGCACCGGCCCTCAGCGCGCATTAGGCGAGTTCCTAGATGCTGTCCCCTTGCCGGTGGCGTCGGAAGAACATAGGGGCGAGCTGGAGGCCCCCCTCACACTGGAGGAGGTGGTATATGCGATCCGGGCTATGGCTGCCGGGAAAATACCCGGGACGGATGGTCTGCCTGCTGAATACTACAAGGCAAACGGGGATATTTTGATGCCCCTGCTTCTCCAGCTGTACAATACTGCTATCAGTGATGGCTTGTTTCCCCCGTCATTACGGGAGGCGTTCCTGGTTTCTTTGCCTAAATCCGACAGGGACCCCACGGACTTGGGCTCGTATAGGCCGCTGGCAATGCTCAATGCGGATTACATGGTCTTCGCCTAAATTCTGGCAGAGCGGCTGGTGGCGGTGGTACCCAATTTGGTGCATTCAAAACAAAACGGGTTTGTGCCGGCGAGATCCACATCCCTAAATCTCAGGAGGTTCTTCAGGGTGGCGACAGAGGCGACCAAGGAGTGGCCCCGAGCAGGGTGCCTACTGATAGACCTGGAGAAGGCCTTTGATTGCCTGGAGTGGGGGTACCTGGCTGAAGTGCTGTCTCGCTATGACCTCGGTGCCGGTTTCCTACAGATGGTTCAGCTCCTCTACACTAACCCTACGGTCCGGGTGCGGCTAGGCCAATACATATCTGATACAGTAGCTGTGGGTCGAGGCACTCAGCAGGGAGGCCCCCTGTCCCCATTGTTGTTCGTGTTGGCTGTGGAGCCCCTAGCGGCGGCACTGAGACAGGATCTGGGAAAGGGAATCCCCCTGGGAGATGCGACCCATCAGGTCCCGCTCTATGCTGACGACTTACTGGTGTTTTTTAAAGATGTGACACGCATACCTGAGGGTCTGGCCTCTTTGCTGGAACGGTTTGCTGTTATCTCAGGCCTCAGGGTCAATGCGGGCAAGTCGTCCCTTTATGCGTTTAGTGCCAAAACAGGGGATCCTGGGTACTGCATGGGCGGCACGAGGGTCCGATGGCAGGCCGACACTTTCAAATATCTGGGGATCCAGATCTTTTGGCAGCCGGCGGATCTTTTTGACGGTAATTTAGGAAGGGCGACGGCGGCCCTCAGAGCTCAGGTTCGCTTCTGGTCCTCCCTTCCACTAACCACAACGGGCAGGGTGGCTCTGGCCAAAATGGTCATGCTCCCCCGACTCCTGTACCACTTTGCCAATTTGCCCCTCTATGTCCCGGCCTCCTTCTTTTCGTCGCTTAACGTGACACAGAGGGTCTTCATCTGGGGCACGTCCCGGCACCGCCTGGTGCTGGCAAAGTTGTTCCTGCCGACCGATGGGGGGGTGGGGGTGGGCTAGCTGCTCCCTGCTTTGAGCATTACTATCTGGCCGCGCAACTCCAATGGATTGCCCGCTAGCTGGCGGATAAAGGCAGAGACAACACAGCCACGGTTGAGCCGCCGTACTCCCAGGAGCGTGTCACCCAGCTTTTTCACCCCCTGGCGGCCCCTGCAAGGCCCACTCCGCTGTTGCTGGCGGTGGCGTATAAATGCTACCGCGGAGCCCTCTTCCTTACTCGACGGGTGCACCCGTACGCGCCAGCGCTACCCTGGAGGGTTTTCGGGGCGGCGAAGGGGTCCTCACGCGCCCTATGTTGGCACACTGGGGAGAAGCCGGGCTCCCTCCTGGGGGGTTCCTGCTGCACCGCTCCATAGTGGCGAAAATGACCGCCCGGTGGGGAGACGTGGGACTGGAGCCTGAGCAGCACTTGACCATGCAGTACCTGCATGTCATGGGGAGGGGCAAACACCTGATTCGCTGGTTTGCCGGGTCGTTACGGACACACACAGGGGTTAGCCTAGTTCCGCTCAGGGGCAAATGGGAGAGATTTGGGTCGCCAACTCTCTGATAAGGAGTGGGAGAGGCTCCTCAGAAACCCGGCGCGCATCCCCAGAAATCTACGCTTCCGTCAGATACAACTGTGTGTAGTTCATAGGGCCCACCTCATGACTGCGCTCATTAACAGATACTTCCGCCGTGCAGACGCGTTATGCCCCAGGTGTGGGGAGCTAGATGCAGAAATTCTTCATCTTCTATGGCACTGCCCCAGGTTAAGCTCCTACTGGAACGCGATAGGCGAGTTGATCCGCAGATGCACTGGGCGCACTATACCCTTTGACTGACCAGAATACATCTTACACCTATTCAAGAGGCTGCCCAAAGACAGGGCGTCTTCCCGCTTTTTGGACCTGAGGATGGTGGTGGCCACGCGCCTCCTTACGAGGCGTTGGAAGGCGAGCGACCCCCCGAGTGTACAAGCGTGGACCTCCTCCTTGCAGGCATGGGCTCGAGCGGAATGGACGGCCATACGAAGGGAGGAGACGGTGGGGCTCAGTAAAGAACCAATGGCGGAGCGTTGGGAGTGCATGTTGAAGACCTTACAGTCGCCTGGTGTGGCTGGTAACGCGGGCGCCATAGGGAGCTAAAAGGCGCCCTCAGAGATTGTGGTGCACCGTGGGCACTTTTCCAGGTCTAGTGGGCGGATACTGATGTTTTTATCCTTTGGGGTCTTGCTGATCTGAGGTGTAGGGCCGAGTGTGTGTGTGTGCGCTAGGGGGGGGGGGGGGAGTCGGCGGGGGTAGGGGAGGGAGGGTAGAGAATTGTCATGTGACAGGGTTTTTGATTATGCCGCCATTGTTTTCTTCTCTTTTTCCTGTTCCTTGCTTACCCACTGTTGTTGTAGTGGAGTCATGTTTATGCACAAGTAGGGTGATAGGTGGATCCACCCCAAACATTGCTATTGCCAACAAGCTTAGTGCGCGGATAGCCATGGACCTGAACTGGGGCGGCTGCCCTGGTACTATACGCCTGTGCCAGTAATGGGTGATTATCCTTTCACCTACCACGCTCATGCCATAGACTTTTCTGTCTATATGCTATGATGTTTCTGGCTGTGTATCTAACATGCCCAATTACTGAGATGACACTGTTGAAATATCCAATGTGCTGTGAACCTTTGTTTGAAATGCCAATAAACAGATTTAACAAAAAAAAAAACATCAGAGCCTCCTCCTCCTCGCTACTTGAGTTTCGCAAGGTGCGGAAGACCTGGCTCTTCGGGGATAATTTGCAGCTTAAGCTCCCTTAGCAAGATCTAATTGCTGGTTATAGAAAGAGGTTTGAGGGTGTCAGATTCCGAGCTGTACTATGTTACGGTTCAACTGCAGTGGCTGGCCCGGGGAGCCACATATGCTACAAATGGAAAACGAATATATTTAGGTGATGAATACGAAATTCTGCTGCCGCACTAGAACAAAAGTTTCATATGCCCCCGAACAACAATTGTTTCCCAACTTGGCAAGTTGGCCAAATGAACTGATGCAAAGACTTTGGAGAGAGGTGGAGTAACTTGCTTGGGAAAACTTGTTAACGGATGCGAAGTCCTGCAAACATTTGACTCTGACTCAGAGATTCCAGCTTCCGGCTGGTCAGGTTCGAACCTATATGTGACGGTCTGGCTGCTACAGAAGACTTGGGGACTGCACCCAGCCAGAGGCGTCAGAGACACAAGGAGTATAATCTGCATATAAACAACGGGCAATTGTATAACAGTTGTGACTCACCACTGTCAACACTCAGAGAACCTAAGGCTCATTACTTGGGGATGGAATTACTGGATAATGAATGGAAGTGTGTCACAGGCTATCCATAGTCGATATCGAGAAACGTGAAATTCCAGCTGAGAGAATATCACATACTGCATCGTTCGGATGTGACAGCTGGTGGGTTACAAGAATGTTGCCGGATGCAGTGGCTAGGTGTCCCCAATGTGCCGGTGAGAATATTGATCTTGTATACATGATTTGGCCATGCCCAACGCTATCACCTTATTGTCCAAGTGCACTAAGACACATGAACAAAATAAGGGCTGGAAATAAAAGGGGGGACCCAGGTTCTGCTTATTAGGAATAATGAAAAGGTCAAGAAAACACAAGGAAGCGGCCGACTTTACTCACCAGGCTGGATACTGGTGAAACGACAGGTTGCCATGTTATGGAAAAGTAATAGCTCCACCCCCATTACACACATGGAGAGTTAAGCTTGTAAGGTGGACTGACAAAAAAGGCAACAACCCTGACAGTTGAGCACGACAAGTGGGTCGATCTCACTTGTCACAGAATGAAACACGTTTGTCTCCAATATAGAGTGTGTTACACTAAGGATTATGTTACACCACCATGACACAGCGGTGTGCTGTAGAATCGAGAAGGGGCATCAGAGTGAAGGATACAACGAATGTGACTGTGGCTGTGACCTCTGTTTATGTAATGGACAGAACTGCAGGAATGCCCTGTAGTAGCAAGTCCCACAGCCCTGAATGAGTACAGGAATCACTATCCCAATCTTTACAAAGCTAAAAAACAAGTGAGGGACAATTTCAGCACTTGACACATGCTATGAAAGTCCTAGGCCCGTTTTGATATCTACTATTTTGTAATGACTACGACCCCAATTTATAAATTTTGGGATTCTTAATTGCATATGTGAATATCATGTGTAAACATATGCGCACACAACAGTGCCTAATGGATATGCTACATGATATGTGTTGTTAAAAGCTAAAGATAATTAATTAAAGACAAACTACCTATTAGGATAACACGTGTAACTTTTTTGTACTGAAGATTTATTTGGAAAAGCAGTATACTGCTATATAACCAGACTCCTCGAGTTGCAGCGATATACAGCCACCTTTTATAGCTTTTCCCAAAACAATCTAAAATCTACAAGCAGGGAAGTCAATTCACCAAACTAGTGTAAGCAAAATTCACACCTCTGTGGTCCCCAACAGTGCTGGAATAAAAAGGCAACAAATTGGATATCCGCTCCAGCAGCTATTATTCAGCAGATGGAGGATCCGTCTGGCCCCCGTGAAATATGCTGAATTTGTCCCTGTTTAATTTGCCAACACCGGGACACAATTCTGTAACACCCACAACGCGAAGGAGGGGAAGGGGCTTTTTATTTTCTCTCCCAGCTTGGGCCATAAACAAACAAAACAATGGGCGAATTTAAAGAGAAGAGCCACCAGTCCTCCTTTTGTTCTATTATCATCCTGGCTGGGAGCTGTCTGCAGCCTAACACCCAAATGCCAATGCAAAGGGGAAACAAAGGTGCACAGCTTGCTATCACTTCACAAGTACTTAAGAGAAACCTAAGAGATTTGGAGGCAGAATTTTGACTTCTTTGCAGCTTCTATACGCAAGAGATATGCATGGCCTGTAAAAATGTCACACGTATCAGTGTGTATGAGTATTTACACGAATAACAATTTAAAAGGCCCTTTCTAATTTTATGTTTTACTATTATAGCACTACTCACCACACTGTAAGGAGTCACGACGCTTTACATCACATGCACACATATACATTGACAATAAATCATACAACTGTCTAGCATAAAACAATGTACAGGATGTTACAGAAGATAAAGAGGGTTTCTAGGTATAGGAATCACACATTGTCTTGGACTTTATACTAAGATTGCATGGCCAAGAGAAACGCAGTCAGGATTTAAAACATAATGCAGTGCTTGGTGTTGTCCTTTATTACTACCCAAAGAAGCCCATTTAGCAGCCTTATAATAACAGCTTGAGAAAAATTAATAAGGTTTTTCACCAATGCCTTGCAGTTTGCATGCCGGTTCATAGCTCACTGCGTATATTAGAAGGATTGCAATTTATGAACCGCAAGTCATAAAAGGATGTGTGTCAAAAGCGGTAACCAACTTACTGATCTACATACAATATAATCTTTCATCTGCATGTTGCACAATGTGCTTTGTTGAAGACACATTAACCCTCTATACTACTTAAGGAGTCAAAACTGTGACTAAACACAACACAGATATCGCCAGCAAGTCCTTTAATCACCAGATTATCCTACCATTATTGTGATTCCCTGAGATTTACTGGGCACAAAAACTCTATGCAGCAGGTGCTTTAACCCCAGAAGATATTTAAAATGCAGCCTTTGCAACCAATTAAGGGCGAAAAGTTTAACTGTCACATTTCTCCTTTGCACCAATTTCTTTGTGTCATAATCTTTATTAAATGTATAAAAAAAGTATAAATGTACAAGTTGACTTTCAGAATGCATTTCATGACTCAGCCTTTTTTTGTTGCCCACCTTGTCCCCCAATTTATGGCTTCCCAGGGTAAAGTGTTTCCAATTCCAGCACAGGTCCCCAAAGATATCACGTACTCGACTCCTTCCACACCCACACTTAGCCCTTGAACATCTTTTCATTTACCGCTGAGGCACTTTTACCTGAGTGTCAAGCAAATGACTCACAACTGACTCTGTAGGTTAGCTATTAAGTTCAACGTATTAACTCATTGTGCCATAAATTCCTTTATTTTCTGCTTACCTTCAAACCTTTTTCTTCTTTGTTGTACACATATGCAAACTCACTACCATTACACAGGAAGATCGTTGACTGCTGGCACAGTATGCGACTGTTACCTACAGTTAGACCCTTTCTTGGGCAGCGAAATTCAGCCAAGTAGGAGACCTTCTGGCAAGACTCTGCCATGTTCAGAACAGCACCATATGTTCTCAGACAACAGCTCCACCTGCCTGCAATGAATAGGAAATAGAATAGCTTATTTGTAACCCAGGTCTCGGCATTTACTTTTCACATATTATGCAATACAACCAGTATGAAGGCAATAAACAGAAGTTAATGTTTATAGCTTCCACAAAGCACGCATTTTACTATCACACATTGTGTAATACAATCGAAGTGAATGCATCAAAGACATCTTGATATTTCTCGTTTTCTGCTTTTTAGCACACTAGTTTTCATTTTTTGCACAGTGACTACGCAGAGATGGCGCTGTATAAGAATGTACTTAGATTGTTCGTCTATATAAAGGAAGGACATGTTTATTCATTTGATATCTGTTTGAGGATTACCTATGGTGATTGAATCATCTCAACAAGATCACATATGTTTTACTCTTTTGGGAAAAAACGGAAACAACACAAAATAACTCATTAAAAACTTCTACTAGTGCAGTAAATCACTATTTTGATTAGAATGGCTCTGGTACTTCCGTAAACAGAATTCAAAGGACATTCTCTTGAGAAACCCAGTTACATTATATCTTGTAGTGACCCACATCCTGTTCCAAAGGACAAAATAAAATGTTTTGCCAACCATTTTATCTCCTGCCATTTATTTCTTCGGAGGTTTTTCCATGTCTAACATTTCTTTGTGGAAAAATATTTGTCCTCATTTGTTTAAAGTTCCCTTGTTTTCATTTTCTCGAATTTCGACATAAGCCTTTTTGTAAATTATTTACGAACAATTTACGGTACTCACCATAACTGTAACTTTTATCTTTGTTCAATATTATATTTCACTTCAGTATTTCAAATCAATGTAAATGCATTTAATGGTTTGTCCTAAACCTGACTCAAACACGTCTTACATTTAAATCGATTTCATTATTGTTCATTTGTTATTCATTTAAGGTAATTTTTTTTTCCTTTTTTAAATTATTTTTGATTTGAATCATTTCTAACTAATGATGTCGTATTAATTTATATGTACATTAACTGTTCCTATTATTTCATTTTTAAGGTAATACATTTATTTATGTATATAATTAATTAATTTCTTAATGAAATAAATCAATTAAATGAACAACCTTTCTATATCAGAGAGGGATGAGGACCCATGGCAGGGATGATTTTTACTGAAGCACCTTTTTTTTTTCTTTTTAAAGAGTTTTATATAGCGCGAACTAGACCCGAGAAATCGGGTATCAGAGCGCTTTACATGAGCGCCAGTTTCTTTACAGACGGACACATTCATTTTTGTTAGGCACGGGAAGATTACATGATTTGCCCAGAATCACAGGATGTTGAGCGTCGTTGCCGAGACTCGAACAGGGTTACCCAGCTTCGAGGTCGACAGCGCTAACCGCAAGGCTACATCCTCTCCCCTGCAAGTATTTTCTTTGACTATCAGATGCTTTCACCACAGTTCATCATGATACTCTACTACAAGAAGCCAGCATAGAGGGGACTCCTCTCGACTGGATCATTGGTCTTGATTGGACTGGAAATGTCATCCATACTCCTCCTTTCTCATCTAAACCCTACATCATAAAAGCAGGGGTCCCTCAAGGCTCCATCATCTCACCTATGCTTTTCAACATCTACATTAAGACATTACCAGCAATGATCAATGAATTTCGGCTCACATGCTGAAATACAACGTAGAGGACACACAAATAGTTATTAAAACTAGAAAGTCCCAAAGACTTTGGAACTTTAAAATCTTTATTTGCCTCTGAGCCGTTAAACATTGGATGGCATGGAGCCATTTCAAATTGAATGTGTCTTAAACTAAAATACATGTGGCGATTGGAAAAATCATGACCCACTCTGTGCCTGGACTGATGATCTGGGATCACCTCTTAAAGTATTCAAGGAAGTAAGAAACCTTTGAATTGCCATGAACTCCAACTTATCAATAAATGTCCAAGTGGATAAGTTAGCAAGATCAAGCTCCATTACCATGAAAACTCACCGATGTATCCTCCCCATCTAGGATTTCCAGACAAGGTCCAAGCCACTATCACTCCTGTACTGTCTAAACTTGATTATGCCAATGGCCTCTAGCACGGATCACCTCTATCAACGATGAAGACTACTATAAATTCAGAAGTCTGCTGCCAAACTACTCCTACATGTAAAGCCACAAGCCCACATCTCCCCTGGCTTGAGGGCACTACATTGGTTACTGGTTGCCAGAGATCCACCTTCAAGCTGCTTTGTATCACCCGCAAAACAATAAATGGAACAGGACCACTTTTCTTCAGGAAAAAAATCACCAACTATATACAACAAAGGAACCTCTGCTCCAGATTAGCACCCTGCCTCAAAACACCAGCATACAAGAAAAAAAAGTGAGCGGTACATCATTCTCTGTTCAAGCAGACAAACTATGGAATTAATTAACCCCAATCATAAGATCTACAGATAAATATCGTATCTTCGGAAGACTACTCTGGCTCTTTTATATATGACCACCATACTCACAAAACAAATATACAGTATATGCTTGTGTATGTACAGTATATGATTGTGTATGTAAACATGTATTATTGGATTTTCTGTATGTATTTAGATATGTACATTGCTTTGCACAAATATATATATAAAATATATGGATGTTCCTATGGGTCTGCTTAACAAATGTATTCATTGATGGTATATATATATCTGTGTGTGTGTATGTATGTATGTATGTATGTATATATATATATATATATATATACATACATATATATTACCTACTGGCGGTCGCCAGTAGGTAGTTATAGTTAGGATTGTTTTCCATAGGAAATCCGCAACAGTCTATTGGGAATAACTTTGGCGCCGGTTAAAGGAATCTGCCTGTAATTTTCCTTAAATTTGCCTCGCTGTGCTCCGCTCCTTCCCTGAAAGTTTGGGGGGGATTCGTCAAGCGGGGGTCGAGATAAAAGGGGGGTCCCGAAAAGTGTTTTCCCCATGTTAATTTCCATAGGGCGGTTGGACTCACTTTTAGTCCGAACAGCTGAATGGATTTCCACAAAACTTGGCAAAATTGTAGGGACTGGTAGCCCGATGTGCCTTTGCTATGTCTCAAGATATGTGCTCCAGTGGATTTTGAGTAATTTAGGTTCAAAAAAATATATATATTTGGGCGGAGCCTATCCACACAGCTATCTGATTGGCTGTCAGCACTTTATCCAAGAAGTGTTGGCAGCCATCTTGGGACCAATATATATGATAGCACCTCATTAAAAAGCATTGTAGTTAATTGATGGTTTTAGGACTTTAGTTACATTATAATTCATTTGTTGATGGTACCATACTCGTTTTAGGAATTGTGGTGTGTTCTAAGGTGATTTTACCATGTGAAAAAGCCTTCTGCTGTGATATCATGAATCATGTTTGAAAGAAAACTAATATCTCATGATTTTCCCACAGTGGTTTGGAAGGGGATCTATAAGCTAAACTGAAAGCATATTTTCTGTAAATTCACATTATCTTTCTCAGTCATGCGAGAATGAAGTCTGACATTCTCAGTAAAACATGTACATCCAACAAGGACAGAGACTGTCAGTTGATTCCTTTGTGTTGTACTATAGCCTCCTAGAGTGTTCTAAAGAACAACTAGAACGCTGACAGTCCTACTTATAGCAAAGGTATAGCACACCTGAAGCCATTGTGTTGGGAATAAAGTGGTAACTCTTAAAACATTTAATTTAAAAAGGAACAAAATGAGGGGGTATATTATGCCATAGAAAGTATTATTAGTGCTGCAGAAAGAAAAATTAGGGCACATTTTGAGTGACTTCTCAAATCCTCTTCTATTTCATTAAAAATACTGACATGCAGTCTCCCAAGATGGCCACCACAGAGACAAAAGAGCCCAAATGTAGCCTAAATATCACCCAGATGTAGCCCAAGTATAGCCCAATGACAGAATGTCCCAGAGTGTTCTAAAAAACAACTAGAGCGCTAACAGTCTTACTTATGACAAAAGTATGGCACACCAGAAGCCATCTTGATTGGAATGAAGTGGTAAGTCTGAAAACATTTAATTTAAAAAGGAACAAAATGAGGGGGTTCATTTTGCCATAGAAAGTATGATTAGTGCTTCAGAAAGAAAAATTAGGGATCATTGAGTGACTTCTCAAATCCTCATCTATTTCATTAAAAAAATTCTGACATGCAGACTGAAACATGCACATTGAATACCAGCAGCAGACTTCTCTGGTGAGCAGTAGCTTTACTACAGTGATCTAATGAGCAACTAGAGTGCTAACATTCAGAATTTATGGCAAATGTGTGACACATCTGAATGCCATCTTGATGGAACCAAAGTAAACAAGCATTGAAAATGCAATAGATCTCACCCTCGTTTAAGTTAAAGCCATTCTGTTTGTAATGAGGTGGCTTTTTAGCTTTGCTTTTATTAGTGTTTTTTAAACTTTCATGTAAATAACATGCATCTGTATGCATATATGTATATGTATGCATGCATTTATATTTGTATTTATATAGATATACAGATTATATATGTTTATATATTATATATATATATATATACACATACACATACATATATATAAATGCATATGCATATATATGCATATATATGTGTATATGTGTGCGTGTAGAGAGAGGTAGAGAGGTAGAGGTGTAGAGAGGTAGCGGTAGAGAGGTAGAGAGGTAGCGGTAGAGAGGTAGAGACTAGTAGAGAGAGAAGTAGAAAGAGGTAGCAAGGTAGAGAGTAGAGAGTGAGTAGTAGAGAGTAGTAGAGAGTAGTAGAGAGCAGTAGAGAGAGTAGCAGAGAGTGAGTAGTAGAGAGTAGTAAAGAGTGAGTAGTAGAGAGTAGTAGAGAGTGAGTAGTAGAGAGTAGTAGAGAGTGAGTAGTAGAGAGTAGTAGAGAGTGAGTAGCAGAGAGAGAATAGTAGAGAATAGTAGAGAGTAGTAGAGAGTGAGTAGTAGAGTGAGTAGTAGAGACTAGTAGAGAGAGAGTAGTAGAGAGTGAGTAGTAGAGAGTAGTAGAGTGATTAGTAGAGTGAGTAGTAGAGAGTGAGTAGTAGAGAGAGAGTAGTAGAGAGCAAGTAGTAGAGAGTGAGAAGTAGAGAGTGAGTAGTAGAGAGTAGTAGAGAGTAGTAGAGTGAGTAGTACAGAGTGAGTAGTAGAGAGAGAGTAGTAGAATGAGTAGTAGAGAGTAGTAGATAGTGAGTAGTAGGGAGTGAGTAGTAGAGAGAGAGTAGTAGAGAGTAGTAGAGAATGAGTAGTAGAGCGTGAGTATTTGAGAGTAGTGGAGTAGGAGAGAGTAAGTAGTACAGAGTAGTGGAGAATATTCCAAAGTTTGGCACAGCACCACTTGCACAATAAGTCCAATCAAATCATATCACTTAGAGTCCTTATTGAAGCGCTGAATCTTGGTGTATATTCAAATGCTTTTATTTTCCTTAAGTTTATGTACCATAGCCAGCCGAAATGTTTCGTTCTGTACAACAGAACTTCTTCAGGGCGTTCTTATTTCCTTCAAGTTATGTCGGTATCCTGTTGTCATATAACTAGATGTTTCTTCCAAATGTTAGACGAGACGAAAGTACATTCTTATTCAAAGTGACTAGGTATCAATTTTACCCACACAATTCGGGCAGACTTGAGTAATTTATAGTATCCTCAAAGTCAGTCTTTCAAAAATTTTAAAGTATAGGACATGATAATCCAAATCCAAATGTTTCTCAAGAAAAGTCATTTTCAATCGTTCGGAATATCGGTGTTTGGGCAGATATGACCCAGGGACCCCCAGTATGCAAGGGGAATTAGTCCCCCCTCTGCAAACGCGCCAGTGGCCTGCGTTGCAGAGAGGTGTAAAAAGGGGCATAGCCTCATTACACCTCTGTGCAATGCAGCCCCCTGGCGCATACTGGAGGTTCCAGGTGGGCTAGTTGGCCCCCAGGGACCCATAGTATGCAAGGGGAATTAGTTCCCCCTCTTCAAACATGCACGGGGGCTGCGTTGCAGAGAGGTGTAAAAAAGGGTGTGGCTTCATTACACCTCTCTGCAATGCAGCCCCCTGGCGCATACTGGAGGCTCCTGGTGGGCTAGTTGGGGCCCCAGGGACCCCCAGTATGCAAGGGGAATTAGTTCTCCCTCTGCAAATGCGGCAGGGGGCTGCGTTGCAGAGAGGTGTAACAAGAGGCATAGCCTCATTACACCTCTGCAATGCAGTCCCCTGGCGCATACTGGAGATTCCTGGTGGGCTTTCAGGTCTTATATAGTAAGGAATTAGCATTTAAAAAACCTTGCAAATTCACTGAAAAAACCATAGTTTCAGGCCTTATATAGTTAGGAATTAGCATTTAAAAAACCTTTGAAATTCACTGAAAAAACCATAGGTTTCAGGCCTTATATAGTTAGGAATTAGCATTTTAAAAACCTTTACAATTCACTAAAAAAACTATACGTTTTAAGGGTGTTATAGTTAGCTGGACATTTCACTCATACAAAACCATTGGAATTGCTCCTATATAGTTAGTTGTACTAACTATATTTCGCGCTTTTATCGTATGCGCTCGGTTGCTTCCGAGTGCGCTTACGCCGTGCGTATCATGCGGACGCGGTTACGCGATACATCACAAAGTTTTCGTTGGCGGCAATAGCGCAAACAGGACGCTCACCGGGGCGCGCCGCAAGACTGCGCTTTCCGGTGCGCACACTGGTACACGCACCAGGAGCGCACCAGGGCAAAAAAATTAAGAATATACATAAAAAAATAGTATTACATAAATATACAATATAGGATTCATTATAAAAAATACTATATTTGATAGCAATAGAAATTTGCTATTACAAAACCTATGAAATTCACAGAAAAAAACCATAGGTTTCACACCAGTTATAGTTAGGAATTAGCATTTAAAAAACCTATTAAATTCACTGAAAAAACCATAGGTTTGACACCAGTTATAGTTAGCTGGAAATTTTACTGACATAAAACCATTGAAATTCCCACGTTATAGTTAGTTGGACTCACTATAACTTGCGCGCCTGCAATGCACTGCTGATGACGTCACATATTACATCACTGATGACATGGTCAGTGACATCACTCATGGCATCACTGATGACACCATCCTTGAGACAGAGTGACAGACCTCCTTTCAGTGTAATGTAACCCTTGAAACACATATTCAAAAATAGAAACTAAAATGTTCAAAAAAATAGAGATACCCATACCAGTTACAACAACCAATTCAGTAATACCACCATCTATATACACATCCACTCATTCACCAACAGGTCTATATAGTCACTCATACATATATTCACTCATCATATGTAGTGAAACACCTATACATCCTGTTACACACCGACAGTCATCCAAAAGTTACTCACACACATAATCACACATGCAAATAAACTATTGAACATCCATTTATTTGCATATATAGCTATACACACACTACCACCTTACTTCTAAGGAAACTTACACATACTTACTCTCTTAAACAATCACTTATAGAAACACATACTTATTTAAACAAGAACTCTTTCAATCTCTGACTCTCACATGTACTCACTTATATACACCAATACTCACATATACTAGATTAAAACATATGAAGTTACTGATATAGACACTAGTAAGACAGTCATTCACTTACTAACATATACATATACACACTCATTCACCTATACAGTCCGGCACATATGCTGTCTTCAAAACACATACAAACAGTGAGTCAGTCATTGATGCATCTGTGTGCTAAGTAACACCCCCACCAAATCATACAGACATTTATACTGATACTAAAAAAAACATCTAATAACCCATAGAAACACACATGTAGCTACTCACCAACCCATGCACCCACTTATACACAAAGTGAAACACTGATACAAACTTTTAAATATTGAAACAATACTCGCTAATATATGTATTCACTATGATACACTTAATAAGCCAGTTAACCAATCATTTTTTTTTTTAAAACATCCATTAAGACACTTATTTAAACATTTATTCTTCCATGGACCTTTACATATACATATATAAAACATGTTTATTTTTCAGAAAGGCACACATTCATTGGATGGTGTCATCAGTGATGTCATGAGTGATGTCACTGACCATGTCATGAGTGATGTAATATGTGATGTCATCAGCAGTGCATTACACGCGCAAGTTATAGTGAGTCCAACTAACTATAACGTGGGAATTTCAATGGTTTTATGTCAGTAAAATTTCCAGCTAACCATAACTGGTGTCAAACCTATGGTTTTTTCAGTGAATATATATATATATATATATATTTTTTTTTTTTTTTTTTTTTTTTTTAGGTCTCGCCTGTCGATGCGCATGCACATCGAGCAAGCGAGAGTATTGGGACTTATCCACTCTTTCCCCAACTTGCAAGGAATCGTGGCGATTCCTTGCAGTGCCCGTGACTTTTAAGCTCAATGCGCATGCGCATTGAGCTTAAAAGCGCGTGCACATGGCCCCAGCCGCCTGCCTTGCCTACTCTCCCGCCCCCTCACTTCCTGATTGCACGGCCGCTAGGCCGTGCCTCCCCTACTCCTCCTCCTACTCTCCTCCCCTCCCGTCTGTTCCCGCACTCCTCCTACACCCCCGCTCCGCCCCCTCCCCTGCCTAGTCGCGTCGCATTTCTCCTCCCCCCAGCCGCCTGCCTTGTTTATATTTGTATTTAGTCATTTGCATCCTCAGTTTCTTGAAGAGTAACAACTTGCTAGTATGTAAAAAAACAAAAAAACGCTGCATACAATATTACAAGCGAAAACATAAGTATTATTTTTGACCCAGGATCTGTGACTGCGTTATCTTGCTGACGGGACTGCAAAACATGCAGTCTCTTGCGTCACTTCTTAGCCTCCATATGTCCAGGTCTTCTTGAGGAATATCGTCCTATAAGCACACCAACTGCGAAACGTACTAAACATTAGGTTCGACAGTCCCACTTGTGAACAAGTGCTTCGAAAACCAGTCAAAGGAGCAGCTCGTCCCCACCAGTGCAAAGACTGGTAACCGGCGCAGGTCCACCCAAATGCACACAATATTGCCAGTCAGGGCTCCGAGTGCCACTGCCTTACCCACTACAAATTAACATGGAAGCCAAGCCGTTCCAAACGAACGCATACAAAAGCAGTATTTTCTTTCTGCCGCTCGCCAGTCAGACTGCAGGAGTACAAACCAGCCCCCTCCACCAAAGGCCACCCGAGAGGTATACATCTCATTAAGCGCCCGCAATCACTTTGGCGGCAACACTTTGATGACCTCAGTGAGCCTCTTGGTGTAAACATCCAGCCCTTCCATGAGCCCTCACAGAGTCCAGGTCTGCCCGCAAATGCCTTTGAAATGTCTCTCAAGGACAGACAACTGCCTACTGGGGTGAGCTAACCCTTTCAATGCCTCTTTGATAAACACCTTTACCTCATCCTGCAGGGGCTCCTCGAGACCCCCTGACATTTCCGCCACTCTTTTAAAGGCAGCTACACAGACTGTTTTGCTTCTGTGTCTGCCTGCTCACTTCCTCTCCTCTTTCCCACATTGCTTTCAACCCCAAATTAAACACAGCAAATTAAGCTTTCAACATCGCCATGCAGACCCAGCCCACAAACATGGTTTATTCTGATCTTTTTTTAATCACACACGTAGGCCCCCGCTCCGCCCCCTCCCCTGCCCGCCGTGTCGCATTTCTCCTCCCCCATCCCCTTATCTGCCTTCCCTCCGTCTGTTCCCTCTCCCCGCTCCGCCCCCTCCCCTGCCCGCCGTGTCGCATTTCTCCTCCCCCTTCCCCTTCTCTCTCTTCTCTGACATGCAGTGTGCGGCCCTAACTGAAGTAGTGTAAACCCCGGCGCACAATAGCCAACACCCTCACTCACCCTCAACCCCTCACCCTCACTCACCCTCAACCCCTCACCCTCACTCACCCTCAACCCCTCACCCTCACTCACCCTCACTCACCCTCACCCTCACTCTCACTCACCCTCAACCCTTCACCCTCACTCACCCACCCTCACCCTCACTCACCCTCACTCACCCTCACTCACCCTCACTCACCCTCAGCCCCTCACCCTCACTCACCCTCAACCCCTCACCCTCAACCCCTCACTCACCCTCACTCACCCTCAACCCCTCCCTCACTCTCACTCTCACTCACCCTCACTCACCCTCAACCCCTCAGCCTCACCCTCACTCTCACTCACCCTCACTCACCCTCAACCCTCACTCACCCTCAACCCCTCAGCCTCACCCTCACTCACCCTCACTCACCCTCACCCTCACTCACCCTCAACCCTCACCCACCCTCAACCCCTCACCCTCACTCACCCTCAACCCCTCACCCTCACCCCCTCACCCTCACTCACCCTCAACCCCTCACCCTCAACCCCTCACCCTCACTCACCCTCAACCCCTCACCCTCACTCACCCTCAACCCCTCACCCTCACTCACCCCCTCACCCTCCCTCACCCTCACCCTCACTCACCCTCACCCTCAACCCCTCACCCTCACTCACCCAACACCTCACCCTCACTCACCCTCAACCCCTCACCCTCACTCACCCTCAACCCCTCACCCCCTCACCCTCAACCCCTCACCCTCAACCCCTCACCCCCTCACCCTCACTCACTCACTCTCACTCACTCACCCTCACTCACCCTCACCCTCACCCACCCTCACCCACCCTCACTCACCCTCACTCACCCTCACTCACCCTCAACCCCTCACCCTCACTCACCCTCAACCCCTCACTCACCCTCACCCTCACTCACCCTCACCCTCACTCAGCGCAACCACAGCATCTTCACTAAATATATTTAATAAACGTTAAGCTATTGGCAATATAAAATAAAATCCATTTTATTTACGTATTAATTATTAATTGTTTTTTAAAGCCATTGATTTTTTTTATATCAATACATATAAGTCACATATAAGTCCCGTTAATACAAAACATGTTGCTTTACAAATGCTAGAGGTGTCACATTTACAAAAATTATAACTATTGGCTTTGTAAATAAGAAAGCTAATAATTTAGCTATTTAGAAAAAACAACACATAAATAAAAAACAAAAAAATAAATAACACCTATAGCTCAAACTTTCCTACTGCGAGACCTATTGCATTTCCAATGCTTGTTTTTTTTTTATTATGCTTAATGTGTATATGGGTCACTGCACAGTTTACATATAAGTTATTTAATTATATGTGTATGGGTCTCTTGTTTTCTTAACAATCACAATGTAAATATGTTCATAACAACAGCTTCACTATTGAAATGTTGGGGAAAATACTAAATAAATATAAACAATTTTAAAAAACAAAAACGAAATTACAATTACTTAATATAAATAAATAAGAATTTCTTTACCTAAAGCAACACTTGGAAGTCTGAGTTTCTCAATATTTATCCATGCATGTACATACGGGACTCATAATACATGTTTTTAACTCTTTAACATGTTCCATATACATGTATATCTTTTATGGAGTTATGCATCTATATATTTATTTATTTACTCCCACAGTAGAAAACAAAATCACCACCTCTCTCCAATACACTACCCTCTCATCCTATACCTCTTTCAATATATAGCCTCTTAGTCCACTCTCTGACTCATCCCAAATCTCATTTTACTACTCTTCCCCACTTTATTCTATTCAATCCAACTAACAGATTCACAAGACTACCGCTCCACTTACCTTGTATATCCCTATACTAATCCACAACAAATCCTTTGGGTTCCAGAGAAGCATTATATAAATGCAATTAAAAAGTTACTAGTCAATTATTATACGAATTGAGCCATACCAAATTTCCAATTTTATATAAAATTTACACCTTTTACCAATAAAATCTGATAAAACCCAATTAATGGAAAATCATGGAAGAAGAGTTAAAATCCCTTCCAAATAGCGCTGCTAATGTCTGCAGTTACGTTGATACGTCAGGAAGCCAGAGCACTGCAAGTGTGGGAAGCTAATGGTTTAAGTTTATCTAGTTTGCTACATTTTATTGCTCCATTCCCAGAAGGAACTGCACTGATGGGAACGGCTTACCGGCTTGATTGTGGCACTTTAAATCGCCATCCCAATGTAATGTCACTATCAGGACATGTAAAACACAATCATATGTCCTACCTTTCACATACACTGTACCTTGCCTATGGGGGTGCCCTAAGCCTACCTGAGGGGTGTCTTACATGCAAAGAAATAAGGGAACGGTAGTGCCAGGCAAGTGGGTGAACTTGCCAGGTCGACAGGGCCCATTAAAACTGTGAGCGCAGACATTGCACTAGCAGGTCTGAGACACCATTGAAAGGCTACTGGTATGGGTAGCACAATCAGTGGTGCAGGCCCACTAGTAGAATGTGATTTACAGGCCCTGTGCACACACAGTGCACTTTACTAGGAACTTACCAGTAAATCAAATATGCCAATCATGGAGAACCAATCATAATATCACTTTACACAGAGAGCATATACACTTTAGCTCTGATCAACAGTGGTAAAGGGCCCACTGTCCTATTGCCAACAAAAACAAGGTCAGAAAAATAGGAGGCAAAAGGTAAAAAGTTTGGGGATAAACCTACAAAAACGGAACGGTTTAACACCATCCCAATGTAAGATGCTGCATGGCAACTAGACACTCAATGACATTCAAAGATCGTTCCCAGGCATACACTAGTTCCTGCACCAGGTGTTCTTTTTGTATTTGTTACTCTAACATTTCTCTGATCACCATTAATCTTACACCTCAAGATTACTTTCTGTACCTTGCTGATGGGCTCTTCATAGAAGGCAATTCCAGGGATTATCATTGCCGCTTGAAGAGCAGCTATGGAAGTCATTACCTCCTACTCCCTGGAGTTCACAGAATACCTAGGGGATCTTACAGAGTATGTTGGGCATAGGCTGTAAAGTTCCTGGCATCTTAAGTAAAACAATTTAATTCAGTTTCCTTGTCAACTATGGTGAGATGGTACACAGGGGTGTGGAATTTAATAAAAATATCTACTTGTCCGTGGGACAGATTGCTTCATAAATCTACTTCTCCTGTAACAAAATCCACTTGTCCCTTTGGTGCCATGTACTGCAGCAGCAGATTATGGCAGCAATCTCATTATATAAGAGCTCTGTTAATAGCCTCTACGACTATGCCAGCGCTCATATCATAGTAGGGTTTTAATACTAACAATTCATGTAATTTGCCACCTTTCCGCAGATCTACATAATGCAGGCTGGAGGTAGCGAGAAGCAATATTTTCCCATGGTTGGAATGCCCTATTGAGTCTGTGCAAACATACTAGCAATGTTTTTTGGGGGGGTTTTTTATCAGCTCGTCTCAAATATTTTAGCATACAGAGAAAGGCTGGAAATGTACTCCTGACAAGGGCAGAAGTAAAACTTCTTCAAGTGTTGGGGGGAAAAGTGGCTGGAGGGAAAGTGAACTTGTTATTGCTCAACAGATTTTCGCTTGAGCAAATCTACACTTGCTTGGGCTAAAATACAGTCCACAAGTATTTTCTAGGAGTTCGATTTCCTGACATACTCCTATAAATTCTTTATTGAAAACAATAAATCTGCACTAATGCATGGACATATACCAATACTGCATTTTTGTGACTTTCTTTGAGAATTGGGCCTATGTTTATGTTTAGGTCTGATGTTAACCAAGACCTTTTGTTTTTATTAAAATATTTCTCTTTATATCAACTGGCTGGCTTCACTGTCAATGACTGCATTCTGCTCTTTCACAAGGAGCATATCGGCACACAAAGTAGTTTGGCTCAGTGCCAGGACCTAATGGGGCAATGTGTGGTTTAGGAGTCCAAAAATATTTTAGATTTTGCCAATTTTTTTTATAATGATAAGGGCCCAGCTGTTCCCACAACAATAACGTTGTACAAAAACCATCAATGTCCTACCTGTTGGATTTGCCAGTGCTTGTTTGTTGTCATGTTTCCTATAATATTACCTTAACTGCAGATAATGCCCTTGCCTGATCCATAATGTGGTACTGTAATCTGGCACTCGAAGGGTTTGTGCTGCAAGTGGTCGGGCATACTTGTTCCGAGGACAAAAAAACATGAAAACTTTTTGTCTTTGACCTAAAACAATAGGTCCTGGTTGTGTTCTTCTACTATAGGGAATATGGACAATAAGGCATCCAGAGCCTGTGGGATGAGGAAGTTTACTGGACATTCTGAAATGGGAACACTAGTCAAAGTCCACACTTATAAGAATCTGTTTTACCTAAAATTGATAGACCATGCAACGGTGCATGTGATTAGGATGCTTTTAAAATTCTTAATATGCACTTGAGAGCTGGTAATAAAATGACATTTTTCCTAGCCTGTGTGAGCAGAAACCTATGAAATTTCATAAACACAGAGGCATGTATTATACTTTTTAGAAAAAACTTCATTATGTATGGAATGAGAAAAGAAATGTATAACGTGCACAGATAACGTGGACAGATAAGGTATATGATATTTTCCTGTGGTACAAAGTTCATTCTAATAAAATACATTTGTTTTTACGTGTTTTAAACAGTATGCATGATACTCTTTTCTTTCGTTTCTATAGAAGTTCAGCTACCTTCGAGACGCTGATGGAAATCACCAATATGAAAGAACCTATAGTTTGTATGGAAAATCCTCGACTTCATGATTTTATGATTGCCAAAAGTGAAGAAAGCTTGTCTGAGGATAGTTTGTACCAGAAAGATATCAAGGCAATCGTTTTAGTAAAGGGGTCTTTATTTTCTTGAGCACAAAGATATATAACCTAAAAGATTTGATAAACATTATGCTGCTGTATGATCTGCTTTTATTACATCTCTGGAGCAATCATAAATAGCTGTATATACAATCAGGGCCAATGGAATTCTGCGATTCTGCTGCTGCATTTTCAGCATAATCATGGATTTGGCATACAATCCATCTTATGCTGCTTAATCTGCATATTTCACAAAATAAATTGGTTTCTAGCTCAAGCAGATCAAAAGTTACATAATAAGAATCACCATTTGTGGTTCTACGCATTGGCAGATCTTTTCCAAAGATTAATGGATTACCTTTCAGTTGCCGATTACGGTTATCATGTAATAAATTGGAACAAATGAGGTGCTAGCTGTTAGAATGCCAAATAATAGACCAGTGCTTCACAGTGTGCTACATTGTGCCGCATATTTTTCCTTGTCTTGGCTGATAATTTTGTCAGCCTTGCAGCATAACATTGTCCTCCTCTACTGAATAATTCCAGCATATAATACAGGCAACAGAAAACAACTAGCTCAGAAGAACACATGCCTGTGGTCTGCTGGTACTTCAGGCCTCCATTCTATTCATCAGACATAGCTATCCTCTACATGAAATGTGTCAATGTAATCCAAGCTGATGAGACCATGAGGCTCTACCAACATGCTTATCCATTGACAACATCAACCACCTGAAATATTTGAACTCCACATTCAAGCTTAGATGTCGAAGGACAACCTGAAATAAAATCCCATGCAAATAACATTCTTCTTCAAGGGGAAAAACAAGAAGCATAAATGTTACAATGATTGCCGGTTATGAATATGGACAGATTCACACCCCATCATAAATAGACACCAAACAAGTTGGCTACTACATTGACGGCAAACTCAGATACAAAGCCTGCATATCTAAGATGGCAGTAGTAACTCTAGTTCATACTTCCCTTCAGAATCTATTTATTTATTTAGTTTTGTAAAGTGCTATACATTGCCTAAGTCACTCCAGAATGTTGGAGGAAAACTAAAGCAAAACGGTATGAATAAGAAAAGTTGAGCTGCAATGGAGTCTAGCCGCATGCTTTGGAAGGTTGCGATTCCAAATAATTCCCTTGCTGAAGTTGAGCACTAAACTGAACAGCAGTTTGAAAAGTTACGTTTTTTCCTGGCTGAAGGTAGTGAAAACCCACACTGATTAGAGGACTAAGGGTATTAGATAGTTTCAGGGTCTCTGCCCTGGCAGATCTTCCTTCGTGCTTTAGTTTCTGAGGCTTTCTTGGATCTGATGAATTGAGGAGGTCGTACTTGTGGATGTTACACAGTGCCATCCTGGATTGTGGAGGTAGCTAAACCCTTGCTCCACTACGCTTTGACAGACAAAACTGAGATTTCGCAACACATGTAGTCTTCACATTGTCAGGCTAGAGACCAAGAAGTGCAAGGTCAAGAACACCAGAAGAACAGCCTTCTCCTGCTATGCATTAGAGGATCTGAAAGAAGCATCCCAGCACAAATAGGACTAGCAATATCGCTGCTTCAATTCAAGAAGGAAATACAAATCCACCTCGTCAACAAATAGCTCACCCACAACAACTAACACTTCCTACATTCCTATTACCGAACATTGAAGACCAGCCACTTCACTTGTGCTCCAAAGGAGAAATGTAATCCCTCATATCATGTGTAATACTCATTTACTTTATAGCCTGGGCTGTGATCTGCAAGTAGCATACATTTATATCTGCATTAGTAAAGTCTAGTTTTTAGATATACATATACTAGAAAATCACTGAGAGACTGGAATGAAATGGTGTTCCAGGTGCAAGCATGTTTAGATCAATACAGTCTCCAAAGGTCAACTTGGCCTTTACCCTTGAGGACATTGTACACAGTGCTGAGAAGTTTGAATTCCATATTTTACTTATCCACAGGTCTATTGAATTCTTTTCAGGTGTATTTTGAGTGCTCTTAAAATTTTCATGTTGAAGAAATCAAACCTGTTCATTGTTTTTACAATTCAATTTTTGTTTTGAGTGAGTTTATTGTTGAAGGCTGTTGGGACAGGAATGTCCCCTGCATAGTTTTGTGTGTGTGCTCCCTGCCCTCAATTACCCAACAGCAAGTCTTTCCAGTATGTTGACATTTTTGTGGCCCCACACAGTGGAAATGATGAATATGCATGGTGATTTAGGCCTAGTAAATGAACTGAAGACCAGGAGTAGAACTATTTGGTCTGGAGAGGTGCATCAAGCATACCTTTCTTAGACAGAGGACTAATGTCATCCTGCCATCTGACATAGGTTGGGCAGTGCAGGCAGGGTTGGGCAGTGCAGGCAGGGTATTTTTAATCAAATATTATTAAAAAGCATTTTCCATATTCTCTGCACTAACCAGTGGCCTACCAGCCTTGTCCCTTAAGTTCTGCGCAAGTTATATAGCGGAGTCCTTTTGCTATTTTCCATGTGCTTGACTAGTACATGAATAGATGGAAGGTAGTGTGAGCTCGTCATGTGTGTAGCCTGTATCAGTATTAGTCACAGAGATAATTTTTGGATCGTCATTAATTGAAAGCTGTACAAGATGAAGGTTGACAGTAGCCTGTCAGACTAGCATTGTGTATTTCTAGCATAATGAGGCTTTTGTGAAGCAACAAACTTTGAAGCATGGGAGGCTAAAAAAGGGTTCCCCGTAGAAATGCGGAAGTAACCATTTGGTGAGGTTCTAACTTTTGTATCTTCCTGGAGTGCTCTCATTACTCTGGAAGGAGGGTCTCAGGAGGAGGACATGAGCAACCCAAGACTCTAAGAGAGAACTTACCAAACCAGCCAGTTTTTTACGATTAAGGAGCCGCCAAGACAACAAGGAACAAGCATCTTCCCTAGTGTACAAATTGAGAGACAGGAATTATCCCTAAAAGACCATACAGAAAGCGTTGAAGAAGGCAAAGAGAAACAACAGGGAACCACTCTTAGAAAACAAAATAAAAGAGAATAATGACGATAGATTAAGTTGTGCAACTACATACAATGTTGCTTCCAAGCACACCAAGAAAAAAAAACAACCATAAAGACTAGCAATTACTTAATACTGATCACCTTAATTTTGAGAAACCCATGTTCTCTCACAAAAGAGGGCAGAGCTTAAGATACATTTTGGTTAATACAAGAGCTCGCAGGGTTGAACCCAAACCAACAACCTTGACTAATATGTGGGATCTCCCTAGTATGGTTGGTCATATTCCTTGTGGCAACTGAAGTGTATGTTCCCTCACAGTGCCAACCAAGACATTGAATTTGGGCCTAGTGAAACCTTGGATACTGCAAAGACATACCAATTGTAACTCAGTATAGGTTATATATATGATAACCTGTCCCTGTGGACTGAGATACAGTGGAATGACCTGCAGAAAAATAAGAACATATTTCTGTGAGCTGCTGCATCAATTTACGATGCAAGCAGAACACAAATCAAATGTCACATTGGGTGATCTTAGAAAGAAGGTGGTCAACCGGACGAGTAATGCTGAACATGTCATATGAGAAAGACCAACGGTGAGTGTACAGGCTAGCCACAGATAAAGGCTGGATTTAATGACGACATCCCTTGGGCCCACTTTTACAAATGACAAGTGACCCCACCAATTTAGATAGATGGGATTCACTCCTGTGTTCAGTAACCATATGGGCATGACCATAAATGGCAAGTCGCTATTTACCCTATCACTCCTCTCCTTTTTTTAGGGCTCGGCCTACGTCACCACTTCGTCAGAAGTGGGGCGGAGCTCCGAGCCGTCTTGTTACAGGGCTCAGAATAGTGAAGTAAAAATTCCTCACTGCGCGAGATTTTTCCGTAGTTTATTTTGGCATCTGCATGCTAATTGGTTCTCGCAGTGCTGTGTTTCTAGTAGCCTTCACGCAATAGGCCATATGGATTTCAGTTTGTGCACTTCCTGCATATTCTGTGCGGTTACGCGCAGGGGAGTGCAATAAATTGTCAATTACGAGCTGTCAGGGTGGCGCGGTAATTGAACCAAGATGTTTGGGGCGCGTTCACCAGTCTGCAGTGAGTTTGGTGGGCGCGCGTTCGTCTGCATCCTTTCATGTTTAAATGTTGGCCTTTGAAGAGCTGGCTTGGTCGTGCGCCGAAAATGAGACACACAGTCTTCATTACCCCACAAAGTATGTAAGTGCATTTGTATTGGAGACAGTAACATCCAGGTACGAAACGGAATTCTTTTCACTGGCTTACGAGCAGGCCCACATTTTGCCACATTCTCCTCATCTCATCAAAGGGGCTCATGTCTTGTTCAGCAACAAAACCAAACCCCCGAGAGCAGGAATGTGTTTCTGCATGGAGGGTCCGAGCAGCGGGTTGCAACAGTTGTGCTTGTGTGTCTAACCTTGGGCCTCATGACAAGTAGGTTGATTTTAGGTGCAGGGATACACAGGCACTGCTCACACACACACACACACACACTGTTGACACACACGGACACTGCTCACACACACAGGCACTTCTCACACACACAGGCACTTCTCACACACAGGCACTTCTCAAACACACAGGCACTTCTCACACACACAGGCACTTCTCACACACCGGCACTACGCACACACACAGGCGCACTGATCACACACAGGCACTGTCCGCACACAGGCACTGTCCGCACACAGGCACTGTCCGCACACAGGCACTGTTCGCACACAGGCACTGTTCGCACACAGGCACTGTTCACACACAGGCACTGTTCACGCACACAGACACTGCTCACAAACACATACACTGCTCACACACACAGGCACTTTTCACACACACAGGCACTTCTCACACACACAGGCACTGTTCACACACAGACACTGCTCGCACACACAGACACTGCTCACACACACAGGCACTTCTCACACACAGGCACTTCTCACACACAGGCACTGTTCACACACACAGACACTGTTCACATACATAGACACTGTTCACACACACAGGCACTGTTCACACACACAGGCACTGTTCACACACACACAGGCACTACATACACACACAGGCTGCTCACACACACCGGCACTGCGCCTACGTCACTTACGAACAGTCCCACATTTTGCCGCATTCTCCTCATCTAATCAAAGGGGCTCATGTCTTGTTCAGCAACAAAACCAAACCTCCGAGAGCAGGAATGTGTTTCAGCATGGAGGGTCCGAGCAGCCGTGTTGCAACAGTTTGCTTGTGTGTCTAACCTTGGGCCTCATGACAAGTAGGTTGATTTTAGGTGCAGGGATACACAGGCACTGCTCACACACACAGACACTGTTGACACCCACGGACACTGCTCACACACACAGGCACTTCTCTCACACACAGGCACTTCTCACACACACAGGCACTTCTCACACACACAGGCACTTCTCACACACACAGGCACTTCTCACACACACAGGCACTGTTCACACACAGACACTGCTCGCACACAGACACTGCTCTCACACACAGACACTGTTCACACACACAGACACCGGCACTGCGCGCACACATAGGCACTGTTCACACACACAGGCAGTACATACACACACAGGCTGCTCACACACACCAGCACTGCGCCCACACATAGGCACTGTTCACACACACAGGCACTACATACACACACCGGCACTGCGCACACACACAGGCGCACTGATCGCACACAGGCACTGTTCACACACAGGCACTGTCCACACACAGGCACTGTCCACACACAGGCACTGTTCACACACAGGCACTGTTCACACACACAGACACTGCTCACAAACACATACACTGCTCACAAACACAGGCACTTTTCACACACACAGGCAATTCTCACACACACAGGCACTGTTCACACACAGGCACTGTTCACACACAGGCACTGTTCACACACACAGGCACTACATACACACACAGGCGTCTCACAGACACCGGCACTGCGCGCACACATAGGCACTGTTCACACACACAAGCACTACATACACACACCGGCACTGCGCGCACACATAGGCACTGGTCACAGTGACTGCAGTGTGTGAGTGTGCAGGGTGAACAGTGTGTAGTAAGTGCAGAGTGAGTGCGAGAGTTACTGTGAGTGCAGAGTGAGTGCGAGAGTGACAGTGAGTGCAGAGTGAGTGTGAGAGTGACAGTGAGTGCGAGAGGATAGTGAGTGCAGAGTGAGTACGAGAGTGACAGTGAGTGCAGTGTGAGTGCGAGAGTGACAGTGAGTGCAGAGTGAATGCAAGAGTGACAGTGAGAGTGCAGAGTGACAGTGAGTGCAGAGTGCGAGAACGACAGTGAGTGGAGAGTGAGTGCAAGAGTGACAGTGAGTACAGAGTGAGTGCAAGAGTGACAGTGAGTGCAGAGTGAGTGCGAGAGTGACAGTGAGTGCAGACTGAGTGCGAGAGTGACAGTGAGTGCAGAGTGAGTGCTAGAGTGACAGTGAGTGCAGAGTGAGTGCGAGAGTGACAGTGAGTGCAGAGTGAGTGTGAGAGTGACAGTGAGTGCAGAGTGAGTGCAAGAGTGACAGTGAGTGCAGAGTGAGTGCGAGAGTGACAGTGAGTGCAGAGTGACAGTGAGTGCAGAGTGAGTGCGAGAGTGACAGTGAGTGCAGAGTGACAGTGAGTGCAGAGTGACAGTGAGTGCAGAGTGAGTGCAGAGTGACAGTGAGTGCAGACTGACTGCAGAGTGAGTGTGACTGCTGAGTAACAGTGACTGCAGAGTGACAGTGACTGCAGGGTGTGAGTGTGCAGGGTACACAGTGTGAGTGTGCAGGGTAAACAGTGTGAGTGTGCAGGGTGAACAGTGTGTAAGTGTGCAGGGCTACAGTGTGGGAGTGTGCAGGATGAACAGTGTGTGAATCTGCAGGGTGAACAGTGTGAGTGTGCAGGGTGAGCAGTGTGTGAATGTGAGGGGGCAGTGTGTGAGTGTGCAGGAAACGAACACTCAAACTAAGTCCACCACACACATACATAACACCACATACATAACACCACACACATAAGACCACACACACCATACACACACCACACACACACACACACTGTAGAGTGCTGTGTGCGGTAGAGTGCTGTGTGCTGTAGAGTGCTGTGTGCTGTAGAGTGCAGCGTGCAGTTGAGTGCAGAGTGCAGTTGAGTGCAGAGTGCTGTTGAGTGCAGAGTGATGTGTGCTGTTGAGTGCAGAGTGCCGTTGAGTGCAGAGTGATGTTGAGTGCAGAGTGCTGTTGAGTGCAGAGTGCTGTTGAGTGCAGAGTGCTGTGTGCTTTTGAGTGCAGTGTGCTGTAGAGTGCTGTGTGCTATAGAGTGCAGTGTGCTGTGTGCCTTTGAGTCCAGAGTGCTGTGTGCCTTTGAGTGCAGAGTGCTTTGTGTTGTCGAGTACAGAGTGCAGTGTGCTGTTGAGTGCTGTGTGCTGTTGAGTGCTGTGTGCTGTTGAGTGCTGTGTGCTGTTGAGTGCTGTGTGCTGTTGAGTGCTGTGTGCTGTTGAGTGCTGTGTGCTGTTGAGTGAGTGCTGTGTGCTGTTGAGTGCTGTGAGCTGTTGAGTGCTGTTGAGTGCAGAGTGCTGTTGAGTGCAGAGTGCTGTAGAGTGTTGTGTGTTGTCGAGTGCAGAGTGCAGTGTGCTGTTGAGTGCTGTGTGCTGTTGAGTGCTGTGTGCTGTTGAGTGCTGTGTGCTGTTGAGTGCTGTGTGCTGTTGAGTGCTGTGTGCTGTTGAGTGCTGTGTGCTGTGTAGTGCTGTGTGCTGTTGAGTGCTGTGTGCTGTTGAGTGCTGTGAGCTGTTGAGTGCTGTGTGCTGTTGAGTGCAGAGTGCTGTTGAGTGCAGAGTGCTGTTGAGTGCAGAGTGCTGTTGAGTGCAGAGTGCTGTAGAGTGTTGTGTGCTGTTGAGTGCAGTGTGCTGTGTGCTGTTGAGTGCAGAGTGCTGTGTGCTGTTGAGTACAGAGTGCAGTGTGCTGTTGAGTGCAGAGTGCTGTTGAGTGCAGAGTGCTGATGAGTGCAGAGTGCTGATGAGTGCAGAGTGCTGATGAGTGCAGAGTGCTGTTGAGTGCAGAGTTTTGTGTGCTTTTGAGTGCTGTGTGCTTTAGAGTGCTGTGTGCTTTTGAGTGCAGTTGCGTGCAGTTGAGTGCAGTGACAGTGAATGCAGAGTGACTGCAGAGACAGTGTGTAAGGGTGCACATTGTGTGAGTGTGCGGAATGAGTGTGCAGGATAAACAGTGTGTGACTATGCAGGGTGACATTGGGAGTGTGCGGGTGAGCAGTGTGTGAATGTGTAGGGGCAGTGTGTGAGTGTGCAGAAAACACCACATACACCACACACACATACACCATACACACACCACACACACATACCACACACACAAACCACACACACCTCACTCTCTCAACACCACACACTCGTCACCACTCACCACAACACACCACCACACCCCCACCCCCACCCCCACATACTCACCCCCAGACCCACCACAACACACTCACCACCACACACACACACCCACAGACTCACCCCCACAGACTCACCACCACACACTCACCACTACACACAAAACAACACACCCCCAGCCGTCAATGAATGCTTTCACCAGGCACAAACACCAACAACCATCAATGTACGCTTTCACTAAAAACAAACACGACCATGCATCAGTGCTGCTAAACACCCACGCACACAACAAACAATGTCAGTGCAACTTTCACCAAACACACACACACACCAACAGCTGACAGTGCACCAGTCACTCTTTCAATTGGCACAGTCATCCACAGCTGTCAGTGCACCCTTTCACCAACCACACGCACTACCATCCATCTGTGTACGCTTGACAGCCACACTCAGTAACAGCTCTTACTGCACGCTACCACCAGTCATACACAGCTCAAGCCACCACTACACGCTTCCACCAAACACACACAACAACAGCCATCACTGCACAATTCCTACAGGCACACACATCCACCACCCATCAATGCACACACCAATTGATAACGCATCCACCAATTAATATTGTACCTGTCGCACTATGCTGCACTTTACCTTTTAAACATAATGCGTTAAAGTGTAGCATGCCACCTTTGATAACATTCCAATCCAACACACATATCTCCAACACACACCACATGCTTCCACTCCAAAACACATGCCTAAAACACATTGCCATTTACAATGCCATTATCTCTAACTCAAACAAACCCGAGCCCTAATGCATTCCTAATGCTTGTTTTATCAGTGGCACCCAATGGGACATGATTCACATGGCATCAATACAGTTCATACTAGCAATGCATTTGAATTATTACATGAACCAGTGTGGTCAGCTGAGTTAACAATGGGAAATGGGCAGTGCTTTAAATGGACCGGTACTCACCGGTATTGAGTACTGGCACTTCAACATTTTCTCCTCTTGAGTACCGGCACTTTTTCTAGAACGAAGAGAGCTCGTCACCAGGACGCAGCGCAAGCTGCTTTGTAAGTCATCAGAGCAGGGGTGTGTCTGCAGAGTCATTTGCTTATCCATAGATCTTTCACAGTGGGGCTGAAAGGGGGGCTGTAACATCTAATGGGTGGCGATGGGAGGCACTGTTCAGGACATAACAAGAGAACCTACGGTCTTCTGTTAGCTATCTATTTTGAAACGGGCCTGAAGTATGTTTCTGAGGCCAAAAGGTTTATTCTCCTGTTAACGAAAACTTCTCCTCCAATTTAAAAAGTATTTTCGTCATCGGTGACTGTTTTATTGAAAATGCATTAGGCGGGACAGTTGTTTATGAACTCTGCTGCACTTCTGGATTGAAAGCCAGCAAGACTAGATTTGCATGCTTGCTTGTTATACTGTTTGGCGGGGCGGGGGGAGTGGAGATTTGCTGGTTTAAATAAGGTTTGTGACTTTATCTTTGGAGAGGGGGAAAACTGTTAAGACATTAGATGCGATACAGCTTTTAGCATTCGAGAATTCTGACGAAATGACCATTTGAGTGTACACTTCCATGGATGGAACATTTTGATTAGTAGTAAATTCAATAAAGATACGATTTTAGACTGGACACATTTTGCTAGTTTGTTACACAAAGATTGTCCAAGACTGCTGGCAGTGTTATTGTTACAGGTAGATACGATTTTTACGGTTTTTAATAACTCCTTAGCAGAGTGTTTAGCAGTATTAATTTCGTCTGTGAAGTATCTAGATTTTTCTGTAATGATTAAGGCTTTGTAGTCCTTAATGAGTGATTTGTATTTTTTTTTCTTCAGGACAGCATTCTTTCCTCCATTTTTGTTCCATTGTTTGTTACCCCTTCCATTGCATTTTGCGATTGCTAGATTATTTTTCACAATAAAATAGTTGTGTATTATCTTATGCTTTTACTGTCGCCACGCATCTGAATTGCTTTCTTGCATGTTTAAATAGGAAGGGATCAGACCTTAAGTCCAATCAATAATGTGGAGATTGGCACCTGGTTCCCAAGTAAAGACGTTATCAGCTCTGGCCCCTCAAGTTTGCGAATGTTCCAGGAGAGACTTGTGTACTAGACAGATGGCTTAGTGGGCAGTAGACCATCGGTTCGATTTAAGGTAGGCTGAAGCAGCATGTCATTCTTAGGCGGTTGATAAAATGAATGCGTTTTAGTTAGATTATTGAAAAATCTGTTATGCAATGGCCTCATTAGTATTCAGACCTTGAGGTTTGATACGTAAACTGTCCTCATTTCTTTGAAAAACTTCACATTACAAATTTTATTTCAAACCGTTTGCAAGCAAGAGTGGTTCCGTTTAAAAAGTACTACTTTTATGTATGGATTACAAAATCGGAGTAAATGGGAAATATTTGCTGAGTTGAACTTTGTGGATGCTGTATTCAGAAAGGAAGGTTTACTGAAAGTCATAGTAAGTGACAGTGGAGGCAATTTAAAGCTGAAACCTTCTAACAGTACATGAGCAGGAGTGGGTAAATCTGCCTACCACCCTGAAGGAAATTGGAGTGTGCAACGGTTTAACAGCGAAGATAAAGGGGTTATTGAGTTGGCAAAAAAACAAATAAACTTAATTGGGAGAATTAAGTAAGACAAGCATTGGCAAAGCCAATAGGTCTTGTAATGGGACAGTTAAAAAGAAGCTTAATGAAGCGGGCAGAAGAAAAAGCCAAGGAACAGCAGTGTAAGGGGATAGAAGAAACAGGATGGGGAGATGTGGAGGGGAGAAGAAACAAGATGGAGGAAGGTGGGGGGAAATTAAAGGTTAAAAAGTGCTGTGACGTGGCCAGCATTCACGGTGTCATATCGTAAAAGAAATGACAGCTGAATCATAGCTTGAGCAGCAGATGAACACTTTTTTAATATTTATTTAATCGACAATTGCAAAATGCAAGAATGCATTGGACATTTATTATAGTGAGTATATAAAGGCACAGAATATCAATTATTAGCTGAATTAACACAAGTGAGATAATGGTGTGCATTTTTATTACACATAGTGCAGCTAGATGAGCCCAGTAGATACTTTATTCTTTCTGATATCACATCTGCAGCGTGTTTACTTCTTCCACCACTCCTTTCAACCACATAAAAAACGGAATGTTGAAAGGCTGAACCACCAACAGCAATATCGCTATTGTCTGTGTGTCCGCATTTCTAATCCAGTGGCAGAGAGAGAGAGAGAAAATATGCTGCTCACTAAAGTTATACAAGCTATGTCTCTTCGAAAGCTACTCTGGTTTCCAGGTTTGACAGAAACACTCACTACTGGCGTGAATGAAAAGACTGCCTGATGAATTTCTGCTTTTCGCAGTTGCACCTTCACCAATCATGAGAACCAGAAAGCATAAGTAAGTGAGCTTGGGGCATCATAGGTGACAATGAAGTGGATAACTCTGGAGGTTAGTGCACTTGCTTGAAAGATCTGTGTACATTCTAATCAAATGTTTAACTCACCATGATATTGCGTAGGGAATCAATGTGTCTGCTGGAAAGCACAGCAGGCAACATGTAAATCACAGATTAGCTGTTTTATGTAGGTAGCTTAGTTGATTACTGTTTTTGTTGCATAGAGCCTTGTGCTACCTGCAGGTCAAAAGTTAACATCCCTGTATTATAGCTTAGCGAATTATGAACCTGCAGCAAGGGCCTGACTTCGAACAAGACAGCAAATTTATTTATTTATTTATAAAGTTTTATATAGCGTGAACAAGATCCCGAAGGATATCAGAGCGCTTTACAAACGGATGGAAGGAAGGACAAATGTAAGAATAATAACAATAGTAATCGCATATTTAGAACTTGCTGTTGTTTCCTCAATACTTTCTTATTTTAAAGTTGCTAAAAAAAGAAAAGTTTCTTTGGATAGTAATAAACACTTATTAGTAAGTGCCATATATATATAATTATTTGTGAGATAACTAATGGACACATACATCCCACATTCAAACAATGCATGCAGATTTCGTGCACTGCTCCTTTTGGTGAGTACCTGCACTTATTTGTTTCCATTTAAAGCACTGGAAATGGGTATAGGAAACATTATAGAGTAGTTTACAACGATAATGATATAGCACTCAGCCACCGATGCTGAGTATTGTGTATTTTCTGACATCATTTGAAAATGGACTCTTTGTTAGACACACAGCCAGAGAAATGTATATACACATACAGGTTATCAAAGAAACACCCCAAAACAACCCAAAGAGAAACATAAGGGTGCTTGGTAGGATTATACATCATGTTGATGCAGTCACACGACACAGAAGCACCCGGTAGTTAGTTGAAAAGGCACCTTTTCCTTCTACCTGGTTCCCATTCAAGGGCTGGAGAAGGTACCTAGGTGCCCTTGAGATCATTTGATGAGGTGAGCAGAGACAAGCATGTGGTGATTCCCTTTACAGAACTTGCTGTTTCTTACTAGATGCACTCATCAGATCTTGTCTAGCTATTTCTCTGATTATTCAACAGTGTGTGATTACAAGCGATGCTCCTTCCTGCACTTTATGGGTCATGGGAGTTATACCGATCTCGTAAGTGTACTATATTTGTTTCTATTTATACCTGGGGCGAGTGTGAGTATAATACAGGTCTACCTGACTAAAAAGTATTAAAAAACACCAGTATTGATCTCTTGAAATGTGCACCAACATAGTCACTGTCACTAAGGAGGCTAACAAACTACGTGGATGATTTGGAAGTAATGAGGGGAGTGGGCTGGGTGTATACAATGTCCTCTGGACATGCATGATTGCCTGGTTCGGACACTGGAATGGATGCACACATTGCAAAACTGAAAAAGTACACAGCAAAAATAAAAGACAAATATGAGAACCATATATACATTGCTCGTTTGCATAATTTGTCCTTTTTTTCTACATACAGAATACTGAGGAGTCCTCCAGGATTGGTGTGTATGAATGTTTTGTTTGAATGAGACTGGGCGAAATGTGCTCTGTGGAATAGATTACAATTTTACATTTCAAGATCCCCACCCATTACACCAGTGCTACCTTGAGGGTCTAGGTAAGAAGCATTCCCTTGTATCGGGAAGAACTTTGATGAAGCATGCCAATATAATTACCAGTAGGTGAGAGTTACTTTACATAAAGGTCCATGGTGGACTTAGGGTGTTCTCACTGCCTGAATTAGTGAGCTGACTCTCCCTTGATTTCTCCCTGACATTGGGAAGCGGAATCAACACTTGTGCATAGCTTCTCAACGCCCTCATATTGATTAAGGTTGGGACAAAGGCCACTGTTGTAGGACTGAATGGACCATTCAGGGTAGGGCCTACTTTTTACTCTTCCATAGGTGCTTCTCCCAAAACGCTGATAGCTGCGAGGCGGGCGAGCTTAACTTCTTTGTGCTAGTGTTATGGGTGCATTAGAAGATCTACTTTTCAGCACCCTGCTGCTACACCAGCAGCACCTGAAAACACTGTCTGTCTGCTCTGAAAAGCCCGGACACTCAAAGTAAAGGAACCACCTTGAACTGGTTCTAGAACATAACATGGGTAATCAAGAAAACATATTTGGAAAAGTAGAAGGTGGGGACTAGCTCATACAAAAACGGTTCCAGAATTTTTAATTGACCAGAGTAGGTGGCACTCAGCAGAGTCTGGATAACTTCTGAGATCCAGGGCTGGTTTCACTGACAGCCAGTCTCCCTGAGGAGACATCTGAAGAAGCCTGTAACTATTTGCTGGAGGAGAGCTAAGGGTTTGCATGGGAAAGGAGTCAGCCTATTCTGCCGAGAAAGGGGTGCGAAGAGTATTTCTGCAGAAGGAAATTCGCCCAGAGGAGAAGCCAACCTACAGTAGCCTGGCAGAGGTGCTGCGCAAAAAGAGACCACTGAATTTGTGTACGCCGTCTAAACCAACACCTACATGTTCTGCCCAGAGTTGAAGAAATGCCTCAAAACCATACTGCATGTACCCAGTTACCGCACAAGTCTTAAGTTCTCTCTGGTCTTCTCTTAGTGGAAATTAGCAGAGTGGTGCCGGGCATGGAATCACAAGCCGATGTTTCAAGACTAGGCCTTGGAATCCTAGAGCCGGGTTGCGCTGAGAAGAAACAAATTACCACAGTTTTGCTGTAAACCCAAGACTTACTGTTCACCTGCGGCTCGCGGCAACAAGAAGAATCAATAATCCCCAACTGCTGTGAACTCTGCCACCTGTGCTGATAACCCTCAAAATTGTGGGAAAAGAGAATGAGAGCATCGTCGCCTGGCACTAGCTCTAGTTCCCCCTACGTACTCCAGTGTAGTTGAAAACAGGCATGTGAGAGGTCTCTTTATCTTCATTTGGTTGGTGGATTTTTGTTTAGGCCTGAAGTACAGATTTCAACTGCTTCCACTGTCCAGTGCAACCAGTAGGGTGACAACCTCCCTCCACATCATCATGGATATGGTTTCCAATCCTAAACATTTCATTCACCAATCATTGTTTTTAGGTTTGGAGAACTTTATAAATTAGCTACTTGTTCAAGAAACAGAATGCCTCAAACCTACTTGCCTGGTTTTAAAAATCCGTAGTGTAACAAATTATACCAGCTTTCCCATAACAGAACTCAGTTAATATCCTCCCTGACTATGCCGGGTCTCAAGTTAGGTCAAGGTTTGGAATCCGTCAAGGCTCTGTTTATGTCAGATTTCAGATTATACTGAACCTGGAATAAACCAAGATTCCATCTATGTCACATATTTGAATATTCACAGATTCAGTTTATGAAGCAGAGTTTATGATCACTGTTCTAACTATATCATTGCTCTCTTTCCTGCTCACTTTCTTAAGTTAGTTTCTAAAGAATCGCCTTGTGAAATTGTGCTTTTGCAAATTTACTTTTAAGCATATTCTCAATTTTCACAAAATGTTACTGTAAATAAACCAGGACTAAATGTATAGTCCAGTGCATAAATTGCCAACTGAGATCAAGGAGCTCAGTCACAGTCTGACCTTCTCCACTTGATCACATTGTGTAAATCTTGGGCAAATCCCTTAATCTCATTTTGCCTCAGTAATTTTGTTTGTCATAATAGTGATCATATATCAAGCTCTAGATTTGTGTATCTTATCCTGTGGTCCAAGTATTCCTGGGGGTCCGCCAGGCCTAAATAGGTGGTTCGTGGCTGATTTACTAAATTAAATAGTAATAAAATGAATCAATTAAAATGAATATTTACAAATAAGGAAGCAACACTGTAAATAGCGATTCTCCTAATTAAATGCTACAATAATCTGGATTTCATTAATGATACGGAGGCTTACATTAATTTACTCCTTGGAGAAACTGTATTTAAAGCTGTTCTCTAAATTTGCACAGCAGTTTAGCAATCTCAGTATCAGCTTGGTCTGTTTTTTTCAAATTGAAAATATTCTTTGAGTAAATTTATTCTAAAATAAACATCAATCTTGCCTTAATTGTTCTGCATGTATTTGCATATTACCATAAGGCATTCTGGGAAGAGTACAAGTATCCACAAATTGTTACATTTTTGAAAAAAATCTAGAGATGTTTGCATTGGAATCACTGTCAGTTATGCTAGCTCAGCTTACAACTCACTTTATTTCCTTGGACGTACAAACCTCGAGTGAAGGCTTTGCATTAATTAACTAGCTATACAGTTTTGAACATCTTCTAGCTGTGGATGCATAGCTTGTGATAAGACAAGCAATCCTCTATCACACTCCACACTGTAAATTGGCAGGCAGAGTTTGATCTGCAGGGGTTTGAGTCTACTCGTGCAGTGGGTAAAATAAACATGAAAACTTGTTGTCCTTAATCTCAAACAATACATACTGGGAGATGGGCGGATTCCACGACCGGGGCATGATGCTCTATTTAACGTCACTTGAAGAAAACAAAGACAACAACACACAGAATGTCTTAAGGTATCAAATCATAGCCTAAGTTTGGAAACAGGGCCCATGATAACATGGAGTGAGGGTCGAGGTGGCAGACCAAGTCAGAGCCAGAAGCTCCGACCAACATCTGGAGTCTTCAACCTGAAATGCATGTAAATGTTTAAGCAAATACATCGCACACAAACCCTGGGGGAGCGACCCTTGACTCCACCAGGTAGGTTGCTCCCCCTCCGCACAGGGCACAGCACCGCCTGTGTCTCCCTGCCCCAGCTGGCGCTGCTGAGGAAGTTCGAGGCCCTCCACCACCCGCAGGTTACCACCTCAGCCTCATCACTGGTGGCCAGTGGTAGGCCGTAGGTAGGTTTGTTCATCCTCCGCTTTATTGCTTTTATTGTATTGCCTGTATTTTCATTGTTGTGCCTGTGACTGCTGTTGTCTCTTTCCCGCTGCCTGTACGTGGTCCGTGCCCCTTTTTCTTCCCTCTGTTCCCCTCACTGTCCCCGTGCTCTCTCTGCCCGGTCTTTCCTTCTGTACCCCTCGCTGCCCCCGTGTCTCTGCCCGGTTTTCCCTTCTGTTCCCCTCGCTGCCCCTTGCCTCTCTGCCTATTCTGCCTTCTGTTCTTAGCTGCCCCTGTATTTCTGTGTTCTGTATTTTGATTCTGTGCTACTCGTTTTTCCGGTAATTCTGTGCCCTTTTGCCTTCTGTGCCACTCGTTTTTCCCTCGTTTTTGTGTCACTTTTGCCTTCTGTTCCACTCGTTTTTTGTGCCTGTCTGCCTTCTGTGCCACTCGTTTTTTCCCTTGTATTTGTGCCCCTTTTGCCTTCTGTTCCACTCGTTTTTTGTGCCCTTCTTCCCTCTGTTCCACTCTTTTTTGTGCCCTTCTACCCTCTGTGCCACTCCTTTTCCCCTCGGTTCTGTGCCCCTTTTGCCTTCTGTTCCACTCGTTTTTTGTGCCCTTTTGCCTTCTGTGCCACTCGTTTTTCCCTCGATTTTGTGCCCCTTTTTCCTTCTGTTACCTTCGTTGTCCCTCACCGAGCGTCCCCTGCGGCCCCGCCCCCCTGACGGCCCACTGCCCACCTGCTGTCCCCGCCTCCCAACTCTCAGCTGCTCCCTCCCACATCCCCATATATGCCGGCCGCTGGCGCGCCGGAGGCAAGCCCGTCTGCGCCTGTCCGTGCCTGGACCGTGCCCAGCGGCAGAACCCCTGGCCTCCGCACCCACCAGGACGACCGCCGCCACTACAACGCCAGCACTCTGCACGCTCTCAACTCCGGACGGAGCCACACCTGCTTCAAGGCCTTCCTGGAACGCACACACGGCCCCTTCACCTGCCGGAACTGCAGCTACACCAGCCTAAGAGCCGACGAAACACCCGCCAAGAAAGACCCCTACCACCTCCGATGCACACTACTGAACACCCGCTCTGCACGCAAGGATGCCATTGAGTTCTGGGACCTGCTCGAGACAACATCCCAGGACCTCACCTTCCTGACAGAGACCTGATCTAACGATTCCTCCGAACCCGACATCACCATAGCCATAGCCATCCCCGAGCGTTCCAAGATCATCCGCAGAGACCGCACCAACGGAGTCGGTGAAAAATCGCAATCGTCCACAAGAACAGCAATAGGGTCTCGACTAGCACGGATGACGCGCTCAACACCGCCGAACACATGCATTTCCAGATCCACACAGACCCTAACTCCACCCTCTGATGCACCCTCGTCTACCGACCCCCTGGACCACGCCCTCAGTTCAGTGACTTCATCGCCGACTTGATCAGCACGCACTCCCTAACCTCCACCGACTACATCCTCCTCGGATACCTGACCTTTCACCTTGAAAACAACGACAACAACTCCACAACCCTGATCGATAACCTTGCCAAACTCTGACTGAAGCAACTCGTCACAACGCCCACCCACTCCGCCGGCCACACGCTCGACCCCATCTTCTCCTCAAGCCCGCACGTCTCCGTCAGCCACACCACCGAACTCCTCTGGACCGACCACCTCAGCATCCACTTCATCTTCCAGAAGCCCACCACACACCACTGCACCCAACAGATCCCCCGCCGCTGCTGGAGCAATATCACCGAAGACCAACTACATGCAAACCTCGCTCTCAGCCCACCCACAGAACCCTCCAACACAGACGACTGTGCCCACAGCCTCAGACGCCGGATCAAGTACTGCGCCAACACACCATCGACCACGACCCCCTGCTAGCCTGGGCCAGCGTGAGCATCGATGACACCATCAAGACCATGCGCACAATCCACTCAGGCTCTCCGTTAGACCCATTCCTGCACCTCGTCTTCAACAAAGCAAGCAGCTCCATCACACTCCACCTGCTCAACGTCATCAATTTCTCCCTCGAGACCGCAACCTTCCCAGAGATCTGGAAACACACTGAGATCAACGCCCTACTCAAAAATCCCAAGGCAGACGCAACAGATCTCAAGAACTTCTGGCCGATCTCCCTGCTCCCAGCCAAGGTCATGGAGAAAACCGTCAACCGACAGCTAACCCAATACCTCGAAGAAAACAGAATCCTGGACCATTCCCAGTCAGGGTTCCACAGCAACCACAGTACCGAGAATGCCCTCATCGCCGCCACCAATGACATCAGGACCCTGCTGGACAACGGCAAGATACCAGCACTCATCCTCCTAGACCTCCCTGCCGCCTTCGACACCGTCTGCCACCGCACGCCTCCACGCCGCAGGAATCCGAGACAAGGCTCTGGATTGGACCACCTCCTTCCTCTCTGGCAGAACCCAGAGCGTCCGCTTCCCCCCATTCCGTTCCAAAGCCTCTGAGATCATCTGCGGCGTACCCCAGGGATCCTCCCTCAGCCCGACGCTGTTCAACATTTACATGGCCCCGCTCGCACGCGTAGCCCGACAGCACGACCTCAACATAATCTCCTACGCTGACGACACCCAGCTGATCCTCTCCCTCACCAAGGACCCCATCACCGCCAAAGCCAACCTCCACGAAGGAATGAAGGCCGTCGCCGACTGGATGAAGACCAGCCGTCTGAAGCTGAACTCGGACAAGACTGAGGTCCTCATCCTCAGCTCCAACCCTTCAGCTTGGGACGACTCCTGGTGGCCGATGGCACTGGGGGCAGCCCCAACACCCACCGACCACGCACGCAACCTGGGAATTATCCACGACTCAACGCTCTCAATGACCAAGCAAGTCAATGCTGTCTGCTCCTCCTGCTTCAAAACCCTCCGCGTGCTCCGCAAGATCGGCAGATGGATCCCGACAGATACAAGAAAGACAGTCACCCAGGCCCTCGTCAGCAGCAGACTCGACTACGGAAACGCCCTCTACGCCGGAGCCCCAACCAAGCTCATCAAACGACTACAACGCATATAAAAAAAAGCCTCGGCACAACTGATCCTCGACGTACCACGCCATGGCCACATCACCCCCCACCTGAGAAACCTGTACTGGCTCCCCGTCAACAAGAGGATATCCTTCAAGCTTCTCACCCACGCACACAAGGCACTCCACAAGACTGGCCCAGCCTACCAGCTCTCCTTCTACACCCCCAACCGCCAGCTACGCTCCTCCGACCTCTCACTCGCCACCCTCCCGCGCATCCGAACAACCACAACCGGTGGGAGATCCTTCTCCCACCTCGCCGCCAAGACATGGAACACCCTCCCACTGAGCCTACGATAGACCCAAGATCTGCTGACCTTCCGGAGGTTACTCAAGACCTGGCTGTTCGATCAGTAGCGCCACACCACCCCCCGCCCCCAGCACCTTGCGACCCTCGCGGGTATGTAGTGCGCTTTACAAATGATTGATTGATTGATGGGGGATGGGGGATGGGGCCCCCGAGACGTTGCTATGGCTCTAAATCTTTTAACTGGCAGCACAGGAAACTGACCTGTGGTTCATTGACACAGTAATCTGCTTGCATCCTCAGCTTTTAGCCAGCACCTGTGAATTTCCCTCCGCAGATCATTTTAAAATATCTTGGGATATCATTGGTAAAATAACTCAGCTTTCAATTAAGATTGAAGCTTCAGAATCCCTGTGGCCTTGGAGACCCCCAAAAGGTATAACAAATGATGTGACCGTCTAATCAGGCCATGAGATCTGTTCAGCTTCATCCAGTATTTGGTGTCTTCTGGAGATGGGACTTGTTCTTTTTAAAGTATAGACACTAAGAACCGATGCCAAAGCATTGGAGAAAGGCAGGTAGAGAAATATACTACAAATGCAGGACCAGTAGGAGTCTACAATCCAGAGACAATCCCACTACTATTTAGACCCCAAAAATTCTACTACAGCTATTCTGAGCACACTTCTGTAGATAGTGCAAGCCTGGTTTCCAGTTCCTCTACAACTTACTACGGATTCTCAAGGCCACTTTTCCAAGGCACAACTTTGTTGCAAGATGTGGCTCTAAGAACTGGTGGGTTGGAGGATTTGTGGGCTTGTTTGTTAATCGCACGCTTTTCACAACATGTCACCATCTTGATTTAGGAGTCTAGGGCCCTAGTTATGAATAAAAGTCACAAGGAAATGTGGAGTTCTAAGCCTTCTCAATTTCATGCCGGAATTGGCTCACTCTGCTAGATCCCAATAATGCACTAAATGCCAACAGGTGTTGAGGATTTGTCAGTGAGCCCCAATTGGCAAGCATTTTCTGGTCTGTCACCTGCCACTGGGGGTGCTTACAGCATGTAACTCAGGTTCTACGATACTCATCAAGGTGATGTTACCAAGCCTTTTCACATTTTCCTGGACTTTTTTTTTAAACAACAATGAGCTATCAGTGCCTTATGCACGATATAGTGTTAGTGTCCCTTATTTCATAAAAAGCATTTAACATATCAGAATCCGGGATATGTTGACATTCTTAGCTCATCGAAGAGTTTCTTTCATTATTTCCAAACGGACAAAAAACACTAGGGGCAAGTAAGATGTAGCCTATCAGAAATAGTCAATATTTGTATTCAAATCAAGATAATGCTACGACATGCTTTGGTGTGTTGGTGTTTAGGACTCATGCAACATGAGACATGACTACTAATGCTTTCAGGCCAGGATAGGTTTGAAATACAATTCGAAGGCTGTGGACTAGTCAGTGGTTAGTTTTTAAGGAGTTTTACTTCAAATTGACAAAACAGGTGGCCTTATCAAAGCTTGCCAAGATTTAAACATATTATAAGACTCCTGACTAACCTGTTTGGCCAGGAGGGGAACGGCTTGTGTGTCCACTCCTGCAGCGGGCGCCGTGAGGGAAACGGCAGCTCGCCAGTAACAGCGGCGAGCACCCGGGAAACAAAGACCACAACTCCCATCTGCCCCGCCACCCAGGTCGCGTCTGTGACGCCAGCACTGCGCCCGGAGGCGCCAGATAAGCGCGGAACGCCTCTCGCCACGCGAGTCGCGCGCGGGAGCGACCGGGGGAAGCCCGGGACAAGGGCGGGGCCGTCTGTGGCCGTCTGGGGACAATGGAGGACGGGACGGGCCACCCCTCTTGGCTGTAACTGTGAGTACCAGTCCACACCCGTAGGGCTGATAACTGTTTTCCAAGCATCTAGCAAGGATTGTGTGGTACTTGCATTTTTGATCCCTTGTGTGCTGCTTTGTAACTGCTTTGCAGCTTTGACCCGCCACCAACCAGGTCTATTCAAACCACCCTAACGGACAACTATCTGCTGAAAGTTGTCAGCAGAATTAATAGCGATAGAAGAAAATCGCTAGGGAAAGGCAATTTACCTGACCTCCCATCGAACCTATCACTAGACCCCACCAATGAGGGTAGTAACAACACTAATGTGGCAGCCGAGATTGATAACATCAGTATTAATGTTGGAACTATTGCTGCAGAGGCTCCAGATGATCCTACTGCAGTGGAAGACCTACCAGACTTATCTGAGATTCCCGATGGCACCCCGCAACAATCCACTAGGGCCACACGTTTCATGAGAGCATGTAGGAAACCTGCCCTTAAACGGGGAAGCCATTCGGCCAGGAAAAAAAAGGACCCCACTCCCAAAGAGAACATTGGTGATAAAGGGACTCCTACTAAGGACAATTGTGTTACCATTAATATTAACCAATTTGACCTGTTAGTGAGTTGCATCGATGACAAATTGAAGTTGGTGGTGGTGCCTTTATTAGTTAAAATTGATGCATTGTCGGCTGAAGTATTGAGATTGGGGGCGGTGGTGGATCAGCATGTAGCCAAATTGGATAAACCCGTACTACCTAATAGAGTTGCTACATGTCCTCAACCTGCACCTAAGCTAGATAAGGGAAGGCCTCGCCACATGAATACTGCCTCCCCTGGCCCAAATGTAGGAAGACAACCACCACAGGCGACACCTGTTTTGACTTGTCCGAAACCACTACCAGCCCGCAATACGGGTCGACCTGTGCAGGTACCGGTGGTTACACCAGCAGCCACAGGGCCTGCAGGTGCAAATTCCAGTGCAAGTACATTACCAGCACCCAATAGGGTCAGGGCCATGCAGTCGCCAGTTGTGCCAGCTGTTGTAGCTGGTTCCGATGGGCTGTCTGTGGGTATAAATAACCGCCCAGTAGACCTCCCCCCAGAGTGTGTACCCTATGTTGTGGTTCTAACCAATGTCCCGTCTCTAATCCAGGTTCCACCTCCTCAGGAGTCCGGAGATTCTTTAAAAAATAAAACGGTCTCATGGTTAAATCGTCACTGTGGTTATCCAGTTAACTACTCTGACCAAATTATATCTATCGGAAGGGTTAACTGGATCGGTAACACCAGGAAGACCTGTGGGGGTGACTGTGTGATTATTAATTTTAAACACCCCCAACATGTTGCGACGGTCTTACTTAGAGCAGCTGCTTTAACTCAGTCTGAGACTGATGTAGCCGCACGACCTCTGGGCTACTTTTATAATCATCTCAATAGGTTACCTGTAGAGATGGGGCTTTCACCTCCAACTTTATATCTAATGGTAACAGACCTTTGCTACCCACTTTCAACCCTGGACTTACTGGTGGCAGATCCACCCTGCCCACGCCTTTGTTGAATCCTGTTCCTAGTGGTAATAGATTTGTAACACACACTCCTAATTTTGCACCCAACTGCGATAACATTTTCTCGCCTGTTAATGGGATGGTCTATCAAGTCCCGGTTCAGAACAGGTACCAGTCCTTGAGCTTCTTGGACCAAAATGATTGACATCAGACGGGGCCTTGGACTGGGAGGGATGTTATCCTGAGTACCAACAAGAATAACTTAAGTGAGGTGAGAGAGGACCTACCTTCTGCCATTACGGGCAATTCAGAAAGTGGGACAGTAGTTAACTGTGCAAATGAGATTGTTGAGGATTCAGTGAATGCTTCAGGGAATGCCACAGGTAACTGCATAGGCGGGCCGGCGTCTGATCAAAGTAACAGGGGTAATTGTACCAATAACACTCTTGGTACCGCCAATAATTGTCATTCTGTGGGGATTTCTATGGCAAGCTGGAATATTGCCGGATGGGCATCTAAGGCATTCAAATTGGAATGGGAGGATATTGTAAGGTCCTATGATATTTTATGCCTGCAAGAGACGTGGTGTGTTGATAAACCTAGCCTTCAAGGGTATACATGCTACAGTTTAGATGCCTCTGAATCTAGCCATGGCAGGGCAAAGGGAGGTCTCCTTATCCTTATCTCAGTAGATGTAAAGCTGACTATCATTAAGCATTTGTTAGTCGAACCACACTCACAAATCCTGTGGGTACGTTTACTGGATGGCACTGGCGTGCTTTTAATTAATTTTTATAATAACATTTTTACTAATTCCCGGCACAAAGTGATAGATGAGCTATCCAGTGCCCTAATGAAGCTGGTAAGCGAAGCAACATGCACTTTTATTTTTGTTTGGGTGGGGGATTTTAATTTACAAGTGTGTAGTTTATCCTCCTCCAGGGTTTGTGGGATCCTAACTAACAACGGGGAGAATATGTCCCACTTTCTACATAATGCATATGGAGAGGCAATCAATAGCTGTATGGGTTCGTATGACCTAGAGCTGTTGAGCACTGTACAGGAGGGAAGTGAGTGTACAATTCCCACCTTTACTGGAAGGAATGTGAGCTCCACTATTGATCATATTATTGTCTCATCCACTTTGGTACCCCATTGCATAACTAAAGTGAGGGATACATCCTCCTTGAGCGACCATAACTGTGTTAGCTTGCAAATAACTACATGGATGATTAGAACTGAACCGCCCACTAGAGTATTGGCAAATATAGAGCCACATAGGCCTAATGGGGTTAGGCTGAGATGGAAAGGTGAAAATTCGGCCACAGTGGAACCTTTAATCATAAATAAATGCATGATGGACATTGACATTATCTTATCTCTAGGATGCCCATCTGCTCAGGTTAGGACTCATTTTCTTAATATCAATACTGTCATTAATAATATCTTTACGGGGAAAAAAGTAGGCTGTGGAGGGAAAGGGATTGGATGGTTTGACCATGCCTGTACGTCCCTGCTCTCACAACTCAAACAAGCTTTGGCCATTACCCCAAGGGACAAGGACAGAGTCAAACTTTTAAGATTTGATTATAAACAGGCGCTATCTAAAAGAAAGAGGAAATTACAGCAGGAAGCCTGGGAGCATCTTACTCAGGCAGCAGAAACTGCAGATAGTCGCCTGTTTTGGTCCACTGTTAACTCGCCTTTCCTCCAAGATGACAAAATCCCGCATCTATCATCTAACGTGGGCAGCGAGGACTGGGTGAACCATTTCTCCGCGATTTTCCAAGATAATACTATGACGCCCAACGAAAATAGGACTTGGCCTGTAGTGCCTTTAGATATTTCGTTGGGAGAGGTGGAGAATGGTATTAAAAATAGTAAGGGGCAGGAGGAGCCAAGCTCGACATCGTGATGGCCGCACGGTAGCTCGGCTCCGCAGGCCTCCCTGCCCAAACTCATCTATCCTGCCGCCCATCCTGCCCAAAAACGATAACATTTTACAGATGAAGGTCTGCTGACACTTACCACCCGCCCTGGTGGATCCGGCGTTCGGTGGTTCCGCAGCAGCGTCCTCTCGGGAAGTACGACCTCCGTGGGGTGGAGTCCGGGGCCTTGCCTTCAGCGAGTGGCCGGCTCGACGTTGCCGGTGGCGGCCACGGGTGGAGGATGGAGGCCGGCCGGATGATGCCGTTGTGCGAAAATGCCAGAGGCAACTGAACGCGCCTGGGACTACCGTCCGGTGTTCCAAAGGTGAGGTGCGGCAAGTTGTGTGTGGGGGACGCCGTGTTGGTGGCTCCCCCCTTTGTTGCCTTGCCCGGCCATTCCGAAACCCATCGCTCGGTGACGGAGAGTTGCTCCAGCGGAGTGGTGGCGCCGGCGGGTCCCTCCTCTTTTGGTGGTTCTCATTTCTGCATTGAGGGTGCTGTTTTGGTGCTTGAGGGGGATCCCGCGGGGGCCCTGCCTGTGAGCCCACCCCAGGAGTTGGCTCCGAAGGGACGGCGCTGAACGCTCAAAATGGCGGCTGATGCCTTATGCCGTGGAGCGCCCCGAAATGTCGATGCTGTACCTCTGCACTGTCCTGGGGCCTGCACTGGAGGGCACGAACCCACGATTGGCGACGTCCTAGGAGCGCTGCAGCTTTGGCGGGTGACCTTGGCCAGAGACTCCTGTTTGCAAGACGCTGTGGTGCCCGCCATTACTCCCGGGCCGTCCCTCAGGGATGCGGATGTGCCCGAGATGGTTGCTGTTTGTTTCCCGTATTTTGGTGGGGGAAGCGATATCTTGGTTCGCATGCGGGAAGATTTGCTGGTGATTTTTGACACTGGTGTACATGACTGCCGTGAACAACTTTTGCACTACCATCGGCAGATGAGATCTCATGGGTTGCTTCCATTGGCTGTTCAGCGGCTGTTCCACTGCCTTTTCTCACCGCTTTGTTTTATGCCCGCTACTTTGAAATACATTGTGGCGACAGCTAAGAAAGGATTGGGGTGAGCCTGGTTCTTAATCCGGAGGACTGCTTCTCGGAGCACGGAGTTCGGGACTGCCTCAAATTGTGATAATTTGTCGAATCCTTAATACGTATGGCTATTGAAAACTTGCTAGTGTCGTTTTGGGCTGCACTAATTGTTTGTATGCGCGGGGTGGGGGCCGTGCGCCCTGTTACATGGTATCCTCCCCCCTGGTTTTCTCTTCTTCCCCTTTTTATCTGTCTTCCTTCCTTTTCCCTATATTGTCTCATTCTATATTTCGGGTTCATGTTTAGGGCGACACGCACGCTGCCGGGAGGGGTAGGCCATAGCCTTCTGCAGGGGTGCAGGGTGGTGCGGGTGGAAGGGGGTCTATTAGATAGTTATTTGTTTCTATGGCTCTTTTGTGTCCTTTTCTTGGGTCTCCATGTCTGTGTGTGATTCCCGCGGGGTGAGTGACTGGGGGGGTGGAGGATTGGGTATTCCTACATAATAAGGTACTTTCGGGTTCTGCTTATCCTGACCTAACCACCCCGCCCCTAAGAATGTTTGCTGTTTGGATTGTTGATCGCTAGTATCGCCGTGGGCGGGTACAGTAACTTCGAGTCCCCCTATTCCTTTTTTCTAGTTTTATTTGATTTCTTTTATTTCCTGGGTTGGGTTGTATAGTGATTGCAATTTTATCCGTCTCTCTGATGGTTTTTACTGTGATGAGAGTGATGTTCTGTTTGTCCTTGGGCACATGTGGTTACGGGTGGACACTACTAAAGATTAATTGCAAGGGCATCTATGGCCTGCACGCTTTGGACCTTTCTGATGACAGATTTATGGACTCCCTATTATAATGTTGTTGGTTTTGTTCCCCGCCAAGTGCGCCAGGACGCCTATTATACAACCAATCCTTTAATCTCTTAATATAAAAATTAACCTTCTCTGATCCTGTGCCGAGTGGTTCCATTTAGTTAGCATTGCGGACTCGCAGCATTGTGTAGTATTGCGTAACCACCCCGTACTTTTTACTGATGTTGGTGATTTCCAGTTTGTTCTGTGGCCGGCCTCTGGGTTGTAGGCCCGTATTTGTATGCAACCATCTACACAATAAAGGTTTTTTTAAAAAAAATAGTAAGGGGGGTAAGGCCCAGGGGCCAGATGGAGTCCTGATAGATGTTTACAGGGCTCAACCGCAGCTTTGGGGACCAATACTTACCTTGGTACTCAACCACCATGATCCCACCAACATGGGACGACTCCATTATAGTCCCAATCTATAAAAAAAGGGGGACAAAGCTCTGGCAAGTAACTACGGGCCCATCAGCCTGCTCGACTCGTCTGTAAAAATTATGAGCAGAGTCCTGCTTTTCAGATTAGAGGAGTGGGCTGATGAGAATGGAATTCTTGCTAATTCACAATACGGATTCAGGAAGGGAAGAGGGACCCTAGATCAGTGCCTGAATTTAGAGTTGCTGATAGGCAAGTATACCAGAGCCAAACCCGGTAACATCCATCTTTGCTTTGCTGATCTTAGCAGTGCTTTTGATTTAGTTAATCACTCACTTCTTTGGTCAGTTTTGCTTGACATGAGTGCCCCGAAAGAAATTATCTTTTTTCTCGCCAGACTATACAGCAAGCTGCAAACATGTGTTCGGTATGGTGTTAGCGGGGAATGTACTAGTAACTTTAATGTGAAACGGGGAATTAGGCAGGGCTGTGTCCTGGCGCCCCTTTTATTTACCCTTTTTGTTAATGGGGTTGAAGCCGCCTTGAAAACCATCAAGGCTGATGCTCCACAGGTTGCAGGGGATAGCGTCCCAGTTCTGCTATATGCAGACGACGCGGTGCTCCTGTCACGGACACCCGTTGGTCTGCAGCGTCTGATGGACAAGTTCACTGAATTTATTGGGAGCAGGAGACTGTTGATCAACAAGAACAAAACTCACACGATGACTTGAGGGACTAAAGCGGGCAGAAATCACTCCTTTTTTATAGAAGAGGTTAAAGTGCAGAATGTGAATAGTTTTTGCTACCTGGGGGTAACTTTTACTAGTGATGGTAGGTGGGGGCATGAATTAACGAATGTTCGAGCTCAAATGAGCAAAAGCTCCTATGGCATTTTTTAATTTGCGTCAAAGTTGGGGGATAGGCGAATCAAGGATATGCTGGAAATCTACGAGGCACGTAGTGTATCCATTGCCCTTTATGGGGCGGGGCTTTGGGGTTACTGCAAAACTGATTGTCTACAGATAGAAGAAAACAACTTTCTTAAGAAATTACTGTGCCTCCCTAAATCTGCCCCAACAGAGTTGATCCATAAAGAGGCTGGGGTTTTTCACCTAACTGAGCTCGCCTTACTTAGGCCTTTATTGCTTTACCGAGCAGTTTGGCTTAAGGAAGAGACCGAGTTCAATCAACTTATAATTAGGGACTGCCTTGGATTAGACAACTGTATGTAGATACCGTGGCTTAAATATGTTGTAGATTGTTATAAAAGTATCTTTGATATTAATCTGTTGTTAGAAAACTGTCCCCCTAGAGGTCTTGCGAAACAGGATCTTAAAAACACCTTTATGTCACACAAAGCTCATAAACGTTCAGTAATAACCAACTCCCTCGCTACTGTTAAAACTTACAATAAATATATTACTGTTGAGGGATTTCAGCGCTATCTGAACGTAGTAACCAGGCCAACGCATAGATTTGTATTGACCAGATTAAGAGTTGGCATTGCCCATGTATTAGTGGCCTTCACACATCCTAAAAAGCCCCCTGTGGGACCGTGTCCCTGTGACGGACATTCCAAGCAAAGCACAATGCACTTTATGCTCATCTCCTCCCTATTTCAGAACGTTAGGATCTCCTTTTTAAAACCAATATTTCTTAAGTATGGAGTTTTAAATGTGGAGGATGCTATGTATTTGTTGTATAATTTGGACCACCCCGATGTATGTTTTTATACTGCCAGTTTTATATGTAAATCTATGGCTTTTAGAAAAAGTATGAGTTTTTAATCATGTTTGCACTTTTTTAATTTTGTTGCCTGTTTGCTGTGCTCTTATGGTCATTTTTATTATGAACCGAAAAAAGCTTCATGAACTGAACTGACTCCAGACTTTACATATAGGAACAAATAGCTATACTTAGGTAAACAAGTCTAATTCTATTGAAGACACAGAAGCATGTATTATCCCTCCCAAAGTAATCAGTAAAGTATATGAGTGATGGCGCCATCAGTATTTTATTGGGTTATGTTGTAATGGTTTCTGTACTGATGATATGCCCCCAAGCTATTTATTTAGGGGCTATGTGAAAATGAGTAGGCCATGATGAAAAACGTTACCTCCAACTGAAGAAAAGTAAAAATTACAATTTGTTTAAAAATGAAAACTAAGCTAACGTTTATAACATTTTATTGCTAAAATCATACTGCGACAGTAGTATCAAATGTTCAAGGGTCAAAATTATGGCCGAGGAAGGAGTTATGGAAAGGAAAAGGTAGTGTTAGAAGTTAGGTCAGAGTCAGCATTAGGGAGTTACCAAGTATTTTCATTATTATGAATTGTTTACTAAGGGGTCTATCTTTACCGATAAGCTGGATGTGCGTTTGTTTTCAAACAACCTGCAGATGCCTTCCTCCAAGGACAACCTTGCCCACGGACCACAGATTACACTGGAATGAGCTGCCTGAACTCTTGCACCAGATGTCTTAGACCTCCTCCCTGGCAGTCATCAATATTTTGTTCAAATTCATCAAAATAAATTCTTGAAATAGTTCCTGAATGTACATAACATCACATAAAATAAAATTATGTTTTTGGAGCTGGGTCACCTACTGATGACTTTTTGATGGCTCCTTAATTCTAGTGCGTATAATTTTAGTTAAATCTTCCTGTACATTTTACCAGGTTACAGAAATCTGCTAAAGACAAAATCTTGTTTTCTTTGACTGAACAATGTATATGCTTGTCTATATGTTACATATGAGCAAAGAAAAACGTGACAAGCCTAACTAAGGGTCCGATTAAATTGCTGGAGGGTGGTCAGAGTAAATTACACTATCACCCTGGTGGAGGGATCGCCTGCCAGATTTATAAATGACCTACAAGCTGGCGGTCCTTTATAAAGCATTGCCAGGAACTGCCGTCTTAGCGCTTCCTGTCAATGTATTTCGCTGTTTGGTGAAGGGCTTCGTCTACATGATGGCGCTGTACACCACACAGTTATCTTTTTTTATTTTCAAAAAGAAAATCCCAAAATTGGATTTTCTTTTTGCAAATCAAAAAATAAAATTCTCCCCTCGCCATGAGAGCCCTGTCTCATGGGGAGGGAAGCATTTAGCAGTTTTCACTGCCCCCTACCACAGGGTTTACTGGTGGTGACGAGCAGTGAAAACGGACCTCTAATTCCGTCTGCCTCCGACAGCTCTTACTGTGGAATACAGGGTAGTCAGAATGGTCTAATCATGGCAGAGACGGAGTAGTGTCTGCCGTGATTCAACCTATGGTCCGTTTGCCTCTAACTCATTCGGGCAGACCATTATCTTGGCACCACGAGACGACATACGAAATTGGAGCACCCGACTACAGGTGCTCAGTGGTTATTACCACGAACACCGGGTTCTACTACGGACCGGTGGCCTCGTCATCTGCAATTTATGCCCGTACCGGAGCTCGACATTATAGAAAAGAGCAAGAGACTGTCTTTGCGAATACTAGATTTCCTGCGTATGTCCGCACTATCCTGAATAATCTTTATACCTAGTCCCTTTATACTCGGAATATTGCTGGATTTAGCATGGGAACATCTACTGGGCTTACCTACTTGTATCCAGTTTGAACACCGTCTTTGAATGTACGAAGGTTACATGCCTCTGAAGACCCAGAATTAGCTGCTGTTCGATCCACAACGTTGGTCAGAATAGATTCCAATCCCAAAATTGAATCAAACCGCCCTGACGAAGTTCCACATGGTTAATGGAACGAAACGCGTTGGCTGTGCCTGTATTTGAAAAAACTGTTAAATAAAGAAGAAGATAAACAATACACTACCGTTCCTTTGGACTCTAATTGTGTGCACCTTCCACTTCATGTTTTTGTATCATTATCTTGGCAGTAAGCATACTTTTTATAAAAATGTCTTTATTTTATTTTTATTAGTGAAAGGAAACGTATAGAGCAAATGATTGGAGAGTACACAGTACATATGACTATCTTAGCTCAGCATGCATTACATTTTCATACACGAGTTTTCTGATATAGAGATCCTGGTGCCATATTTCACTATGACGCATTTAGCATACATTACTGTGGCCACATTACATAGAGTACCCAGATATTGTGCAGTCTGTTTGATTTGGTCTCTCGGCCTACTTTGTTCCTGCAGAGGTGGATACCGGGGGGACATCTGGTTCTATTGCCAGTGAGTGTGTTCCCAGGGAAATAGTTTGATTTATGTCAATACAGTAGTGCGTCTTGAGTGTCTGCTCCCTCTGGTTCGCCTCTCTCTTTCCCTAAAAGGTATGCACGATAAGTTCCCCAGATGTTTCTGAGCTGATTCCGTAGCAGTAAGCATACTTCATCGCAGTTGCAATGGAGTATGCTTTCCGCCAAAATACGAAATGGACCCTAAATTCCCTATCAGTGTGTTCAAGGTCATCATCTTACCAAGGCTAATAATTGTGTCCAAGACATCTCTGTTACTGTCGCTTAACCCCAAAAAATCTTTACTTAAAGAATTAGTGTTGCTGAAGTTAAAGTGCAACAGGATCTCTCCCTCCTCGCCAGATTAGGTTTAAAATCCTTTAACCACGGTATCTAAGAGTGCAACAGGAGAGGGGGTCATGATAGAAATAGAAATAGATGCACTTATGTGATTTCTCTGTGGGTGGTTTCCACATCCTTCTATTTTTTATTTTTTATGTAATAAATGGTGTAAGAGCTCATGAATAGTTCTTCTTTAACAAATTATGTTAGGGAATAGATTCTTACGTTTTTAACGCATCCATTTGCAATAAGCAGTGAAGTTTTAGGCTTTTTAATTAATCAAAAATTACCCAGTTTGATGTCATCTAGTGACACAATACACTCCAGGGAGAGGCGAAGGAAGGATCTTTTAAACTGGTCCAGGCATGCGTCTCAAAACAAATGCTGCTAACCAAAATATGTGCATATTCATTCTCTCAACCTTTCTAAAGGGGGTTATCAGAAGGAGACCCAGGCCCTGGGGGTATCCTTTATAGAAATATGGAGTTCTCACACACCAAAGTGTCATGCTATATCATCTGGCCTGCTCGTCGCCGGGTGGGAGCTGCAATGCCCAATGGGTACCCACAAGGAGGCTCTTTATAGGAGATCTTTTTTCTATGTGAGATCACGAATGTGTGCCTAATCCTATAGTGAAAGCTAGTGGTGTGTAATGTGGAGAAATAGTATGAATCAAAATAGACTCCAACACTTTGGACACTTCTAATCCGATTCTGGGAAGGTAGGTCCGATTAAAACCAAAGTGCAAACTAAATAAAATATGTGTCAGAAGTTTGCTATATCAAGGGAAGGTCGACCAATGGGATGGTAATGGCTACTGTGTTTGCAGTTATCACTGGGGTTAATATTGCCTTTGGCGATCTGGTTGCGCTGATGAGAGTGCCTTGTGGTACTTTGTTTATGATCTTGATGAAATGCTGTGGATCCCTTCAGGGACAAACAGTAGCATGAAACATGTTGACCTTCCCTTGATATAAAAAAACTTTTGACACATCATGTCCAATTTAGTTTGCACTTTTTTTTACAGACAGCACAATTTCCACAAAATTTGCACAGACTGCAGTTTTACTGATAACACAATCTTGCGCATAAATTATAATGCATAGAAATCAGATTTCAGTGAAAATCATTTGTACAAGTAAAGCGTCTTGATTCGTTTCGATCCTATGAAAATCTTTGTTTTCATGAAACATTCAGAATTACCTAAAAACCACTAAACTTTTACTTTTCTAATTGCTGAATGGCTACAGTTTATTGCATGTATTTACATTTTGTTGTGTGTTGCAAAATACTGACCCCCTTGGGAAAAGCTGGCCTAGAGTGTTAGTGCTATTAATTCTTCTGCACGGAGTGCCCTTCACAAACCTGACGTGATGCTCCAGATACTATATTTGGTTAAAAAATATCTATATATATTCTCCCTCTCACACTCTCTCTCTCTCCCTCTCTCTCACTCAGTCAGTCATGTTTCAGTCATTAAAACTTTATTTGAGTTATTACAACCATAAAAGTATACACTATACATATATAAAACTTTATAAAAACACGAATTAAAATTTATAAAATTGCGATTCAGTCTTTTCCCGGAGGATAACCCCGACAACATTATTTCTAACAGTATCCTCCTGAGATGTTAAAAACACATGAGAAAACATATCGGACTAGGCCTTCCAAGCACAATACATACATTAAAGTACAGTCTCGATAACATACGCCTATAACTCTGTATTCTGGAGGAACCCCCTGACTCGAATCATGCTGGCCTAGAGTGTTAGTGCTATTAATTCTTCTGCACGGAGTGCCCTTCACAAACCTGGCGTGATGCTCCAGATACTATATTTGGTTAAAAAATATCTATATGTATTCTCCCTCTCACACTCTCTCCCTCTCTCTCACTCACACTAACACTCTGTCTCACTCTCCGTTTGCTTGAAACACCTTTTTTTCACAGTTTCTCAAACATGCATCCAAAAAAACAGAAGAAAATTGTCTAAGACCCAACATGGGAGAATTTTGGAGAATATCAAGTTGACGATTCCAGTGACTAACGTCAGCTGTGAGCAGCTCAACCACGTATTTCATTTTCCATTCCACTCCAGTACTTAAAATGTGATGCTATCACCATAAACAGAAAACTAAATCTAACTGCTACTACAGGTAGTGCAGTGCATACACATATACCGGCCTATGGTGTGAAGGATACTTGACTATTGCAATATTCTCTATGCCTGTACCAGAAAGAAAGATTGCTAAATTACAAACATTCCAAACCAAACATCCAGACTTTGTGTCTGTCAGAACCCCTTTCAGAGGGCCAGGGGCAAGCAGGGGTTACTGGGCCCAACCGCGGAGGGCCTCCTACTGCTGATATCCTGGGGTCCGACCTACAAGGGATCTTGAGCAACTGGACCACGTACCCCTTCAGCACTTGACTCACACAAATAGCATATTTATAGCGAAGTATTTGTATTTTACTGCTAACAACACCAAGTGAAATACAACATTTACAAACTAATCAGTCCCCCTGAGGTCAGGGTTCTAGTGTTTCGTAGAAAGTTCCCTGTGTCCCAAGCTCTGCTCACTATAGCAATTGTGTTTATTCCCCATTCACTTTAGTCAACATCCAGAGTAGGCCCACTACTAGTACAAAACTCAAAATCCACTCCGACTATATATCAAAGTCAAAAGTGTTCCAACGCTGCAGCGCTATCTAGCAAGCAAGTTCCCCCTAGGGCCAACTGGCCCGAATTCATTCTTATCCGCACCTACAGGATCGGAGCTGTCAGAGTATTGGAGCGGCAGCAGCTGACTCAGGTGAGTTCACTGCATGCAACAATCCCAGAGTTCCTCCTTCATGGTAGCTCACCCACAGTAACCAGAGGTCCCTCGCGGCTGCACGTGGCAGGCTAAATCTTTGGCTCGTCCCACAAGGGGAGTGTGTAGGAAGGAGAGATGGTGCAATGCTGATCCCTCATCCCGGTGTAAGTGCCTTTCTCCTTTAGTGACTCTCTAGGCCAGATCATACATCTTGCTAGATCCAGTGACCCCCTCTTGCATATGGGGTCACCGTATCTTTACAGTACACCGGTACCGACCCGATCGGCCAGGCAGATGCCAACAGGGCGGCCCAACATGGTATGCAGGGTCACTGACTTCACCACGCATAGGCTACGGCCCACTCCACATGGCAATCCATCCACAGCAGCAGCTCCTGGCATAATGGGTTGCCATTCCCTCACTGCATAAGTGCTGCAGCCCAAACTGTACAGCGATGATTACAGTTACTTTGCAGCTCACCCTCCTGGCATACAGTTGCAACCTTCTCAGAGCACATGTGCTCCGGCAGATCAGCACTATCCAGGGCTCACTACATGGTGACCCTCCTCTGGCATACAGGAGTCACCAACATTGTCTTACATATGGGCAATGAGCAGATCGGTGCAGCAGCCTTTTCCACCTCACTCAGGGAGTCCACTAGTCAGAATTTCCCCCTGGACCTCCCTCCCTCTGCCACACTCCTCTCCCCCACAGGGCACACTTGCCTTGGCAAGCAGGCAGGCGCTGGTGCTCCAGGGCAGGAGGTCTTGGATTCCTTGGATACCCTCACCCAGCAGGGAGACTAGCAGGCCTTGGACCCTAGCCCCAGTCACAGACAGAAATCTCGCATAGCTTCTCCTCCTCACACAGCCCGGCTGGCTGCTTGACAGGGAAACTCCAAACACAGAAAGAGCACACAATTGTGGCTTAGTTGGCCTAGTGCTCAGTTCTGCATGTGGTATTGGAAAGATAGAATGTGAGGGGTTGGAATGTGTAGCGGTTTTCTGACCGGGGCTGAGGCAGGAGTTAGACGTGTCTTACTGCTATCCCAAATAAAGCTAATAATTAGATCCAAATCGTGTTGCCTATTTTATTATGTGACGAGTGGACTTACCTGCGCTGTAACCACAAAATTGGTTGGAACCTTCTCTGTATCCATGCAATGCTCTTCGCAAGGGTGTGCCTCTTTGCTGGGCTGCAGTGGTGCTTGTTCTACCACTGAGGCTTGAAACTGCTGACTCGGGTTTCTTGGAGTACATTTGTGTCATGGGGATATGCTAAAAATCTGACATGGATCTAGCCAGCAAAGACTTTGGAGAACCTTGGAGTAGAGAGTTGCAGACTGTAGTGGCGTAGAGTGCAGTGGAATTGAGTGCAGTGGTGCTGAATTCAGCGTCATACAATGCAGCATAGTAGAATACAGTGGCGTACATTAGAGTAGTGCATAGTAGGGTTGGAATGTCGTGGAGCAGAGTGCAGTAGCTTAGAGTAAAGTGGCGAAGAGCAGTGTGGAGTAGAGTTGAGTAATGCAGAGGACAGTGGCGTAGAGTCGAGTGGGTGCCGTAGAGTACAGTGGCATAGGGTGAAGTAATGCAGAGTGGAGTAGTACAAAGTAGAGTGGAGGAAAGTGCAGTGTTGCAGAGTAGAGTGTCAGTGCAGTGACGTAGAGAGCAGTGACCCAGAGTAGAGTGCAGTGGTTAAGAGCAGAGTGGTGTCAAGTGCAGTAGCATAGAGTAGGGTGGCACAGAGTGACGTAGAGTGCTGTGGCGTCGAGTAGACTGCTTCAGAATTTAGTGAAGGTCCATAGATTGGAGTAATGCAAGGTAGAGTGCAGTTGCGGACAGCAGCATAGAGTGTAATGGCATAGTGTAAACTGGTATAGAGTTTAGTGGTACAGAGTAGATTAGAGTGGCTGGTGTGCAGTGGATTGGCATAGAGTGCAGGGGCATAGAGTTGAATGTTACAGAGTAAGGTGCATTGGTGTACATTGTATGGGCATAGAGTGCGCTATTGCCGAGTGGCGTAGACTGGAGTTGTGCAGAGGAGATTGGTGTGACCTAGAGTAGAGTGGTGCATGGTACAGTAGAGAGGCATAGAGTGAATGGTGCAGAGTGCAGTGGCGTGATGTAAATTGGAGTGGTGCAGAATAGAGTGGAGGGGTGCAGATTAGAGTGGCATATGAACTGTGTGGTAGGTAGGACACAACCGTTACAGACAACACATTTTCAATTGAAATGACCATTATATTGAAATCCAGTATTTGTAAAGCGCAAACAATTACCCGAGGGTGTCAAGGCGCTGGGGGGAAGATTAAGCAAGATATTGCCCAGAGTTACATGGGGCTGGGCTTACCTGCAGTCGGCGCAGGGGATCGAACCGTGAGCCCTAGTGGTCCGGAGTCAGGCGCCCTGGCTGCTGTGCCACACCCAGGGCTCGAGTCGGGGTACCTCGCGGGTGGACGGCATCCCCCCACTTATTTTACCGGGAGATCCATAACTGGAGCAAATGGAGCCACACATTCACTCATTGGCCTCTCTGGGGTGAGATCGGAGCTCATTCAGAACGCTGCTCACGCGCTGGCTTCTCTGATGCAAATGCATCTAAGGGGTGAGCGAGGGGAGGCAATAAGTCTGATTGTGCAAGCCACCTTTCGTGATGTCACTTCCTGTTGTGACGTCAGCGCCCCCCACTTCTTTTTTTAGGAATTGTGCCCTGGCCACACCTCTTCCTATTTGCACAGACATACTGTTTCACTAATAAAAGCATACAGTGCACAGATGAAAATGTGTAGCAATTGCATCATCTAGTGTAATTATTTGTTTTGATCATATTAAAGTATGTGTTCCCAACAAACTTCAGAAATAACAAAAACGTGCCTTAGTCGTGTTCCTAATTGTAATATATTCTGAAATACTTACACAGTTCATTTAAATGTTGTCCTGTGCTGGAAAAACCCTCTTTCCTGCCCCCATTATCTAGCAAGATTGTCACAGAAATCCTCTCATTTTGAAGTCAGATAAAGAAAAGTAAACAAGCACCCTCAGATGACAGACCCTAACATTTGCCCAAGGTCTTTGAATGAACTGGAAATGCAAAGAGAATAAAAGATTTACAGGCCGGTTTACAGAAAGGGGGCGCTCAGAACAATACTGTTAATAAGGTTTAATCAAAGGAAGGTCCGAGCTCAAGCTGGACAACCTAAAATAAACCGAGCCAGCAAATGGAAAGCAAGAAAGCGTGAGTTACAAACCACAAAGCCAATGGCAAGCAACGGGAAGAATACATTTCTAGGTCAACTTTCTGAATGTCCTCAAGATGTCTTTAGCAAGTAACTTGTGACCTAAAAAGGTAGAGCTATCTAAGAGGTGTGCTAAGCCTACCATTAGGAATAACGCACTCAGTTCGTCGCCAGCTGAGGGTAGTTCAATTGTATTCAAGATTTCTTCCAGGATCTAAGACATTACCTAAGAGAAGCGGTCAAGAATGTCCGGTCCAAAAAGGTTGTTGTATATTTTGTGTTGTGTTAAAGGTGGGGGGGGGGGGGTGAAAGTGTGGCAAGTTGTAGGAGCCAATGGAAGGATAGAATGCGGGGGCTGGAGTGGCTAGTGCTAGGAAAGCAAACGGAACGCTTCGGGCACAGACGCTTCTCCCGCAAACCACCGCCCCTGCTTGAAAATACCACCAGCCTGGGGTTTCTTATGATATCTTACAAATGTCTCTGTATCACAGGTGCAGTTACGTCACGCTGTACTATTAACCACATATTGCATGGATTCTGGAACTTTCACTTTCTTGTCACGAACATCAGGAAGGGCTAGCAAACACGGGCATGCACAATATTGCTGCCTACAAAATCTAGATCCATCTGAACACGTCACTGTACGTCCTGGGCAACTAGCATGCGTTACATTACAGCATTTTATCAACAACAACGAAGAGAAGTTTGTTAGCTAAAAGTGAACTCCCCAAAAGTGTATCTTCCCATCTTCATTCCCCAGGAAACCTGCACAACTTAAGAATTACTTGCAACCTTTCTTCGTTTAACACGCACTCCTGCGGAGTTGAAAATAGTTAAAATTACCTGCACAATTGGCGCCTTTACTTTGCTCAGAGGACAGCGGAAGCCGTGATTGGTTGCAGCACGTCTACGCCCACTGGTTACAAGTAAATGAGGGCCTGTCTGGACCTGGGGAAGTGGTGGGAGGAGTCTTCGCAACTGAGCCAAGGCCAGGGGGAGGGATTTCCGGGTTACAAGCAGAACTTTCAGTTTCACTTTTTCGCTCCGACGTAGTAGCAAGCCCTGAGGTTCCTGCAAATGTTCGTAAATATTATTAGAAAGGAAGGTCTACTCCTGTACTGGAGTGCAGACTGGGAGAGAAAAGAAGCATTGGCAAAGCAAGTAGATCTCGCATTTGGGACATATTAGATTTTCCAATAGCGTTTAGCCATGCTGTGCAGTGTGCAACGTACCCAGTGCTGTGTAGCATGGCGTAATAAAACAAGCATTTGCAATGCAATAGGTCTCGCACTTGCGAGACTTTAAGCTAATGGCGTTGTAAATGACAATGCCTTTTATTTATGTGTTTAATTATCAAACCAGATAAATAAAAGACATTGTCGTTTACTTTAATGCATTCATGATCCAGTTGACGGGCAAATAAGAGAAAGAAAAGACCACACACACTAACATATACTCCATGATATTCAACAAATTTCAAGGTTCCTTCTGAATATTCTAAAATATTTGTCTTTCCATGTGTGCTGATCCAAAGTATATCATGGGGCAACAATGCACATTAACTCTTTTTTTCCTTAAATTTGGGCTTTGTTTCGTCAGATGTCTTTCTTCATTTCTGTGTTTCCAGGCTGAAGTTGGAGTAAAAATAGATTCCATTGTAGATAATTTATCTTTGCTGTTGAGCTAGTGTCAGGAGCTTCACTTTACCCCTATAACGTTGCATTTGAATTAATCATTATCATTCTTGGCAGAACCACAGGTGGTTGCATTATGCATTAGTATTCTTTTTGCCTTGTCACCTTGTAAAGTCCCTAGGGCATCTTGGCTGGGGAACAGCTGAAGCAGGAAAGTCTTTCGGAAGGCCTTCATAGAATCCTTTACTTTGAAGATACAGCCCGCCTGAGTAATCAAGCTCTGGCATAACACTGCTCAGATCTCTGCCCGTGGCCACCTAGGTCAAGGGCCGTATAGCACTCACAGTCACATTGTCTCAACGGCCTGCATGTGTCCCAAGTCGCTGCTTGCTAAGTGCTGCAGTGCAGATGTAAGGATAGCAGTTTTCATAGGGGTTTCGTGCCATAGCCATCTTCCGTCGGAGGAGGGGGTCTCCCGGCATGGCTTATTTCAGATTTTCGCAGGGCTTACAAATGGCTTTTGACAGAGCTCCGGCTCCAGATGTCCGATTAAGCTCAAATCCTGCACCCCCCCTCCCGCCCCCCACACAGAAACAATTTATGAACACTAATTTCTTATGGGGGTTGCAATGGGAAAAGTCAATTTCTTGACCCTCCTTACACTCTAATACCCTGTTATGGATTTGCACCAAAATTGCCATCCCGTACCCAAAACGCATGCGCACTCTTTTATGGAAAATGTTATGCAATTTTGTTGAGCGACGCCAAAGTTATTAGGTAAATAATATAACGCCTTTTTAATGGGAACTACATGTGACCAAATCATAACTATAAAGTCATTATCCCCCCCCTCCCTCCACCGGCCCGCACCCCTCACCCCTCACCCTATGGCCTCTCCATATTAGACATACGTATCAATCCACCCAGACCAACCAAGCAAGTTTATAGGGGGTTAGGGGGAGGGTGTTGTATATCTATTACTTTTAGTTGATTTATTTTATTTATTTTATTTTTATTTTTGGAGTTTATTATAGCGCTGGCTGGACCCGAGGGTATCAGAGCGCTTCACAACATTTACAATAATGTGCAGGTAGGCAATACAGGTAGTTGGTAGAACAAGTTTCACAACATATACAATAATGTGCAGATAGGCGATTCATGTAGTTGGTAGAACAAGGGGATTCTGGCTAGGAGATGAACAAACAATCAAGGGAGAGGGTAAACAAGGGGATGCTGGCTAGGAGATGACCAAACAATCAAGGGAGGGGTAAAAGGGGGATGTGGGTGTAGGTTAAACAAGGAGAGCATCCGAGCGGATTCATTGTTCAATCCGGGCGGCAGACCCAGAGAAAAAAAATAAAAAAAGAGAAAAATAGAATAAACGGAAGTAGAGATTTCGTGTTCCGAGTTAGTGTCATCAGTCTCCCGGTTAGAGGTAAGGGGAGCACCGGCTGAGGAACTTCCTTGTCTCTTATCGGATTAGTCTTGAGCGGTCGAGGAAGAGGGTTTTGAGTAACTTCTTGAATTTTGGAAACGAGGGTGTCATTCTTATGTGGGGGGGTATGGTGTTCCAGATTTTGGGGGCGTTTCCAGCAAATGATTTGGCTGCTGTTTTTTGCTTACAAGTTTTCAGTGGGATGAGTAGCAGAGTGTTGGAGCTCCTGAGGTTTCTGGCCTGGCTGGCTCTTTTGAGTTTGTTGGCCAAGTATTCAGGTTTACCTGTCTGCAGGGCTTTGTGTGTGAGGCAGGCTGTTCTGAAGCTGGCTCGCAACTCGATTGGGAGACATTTAAGCTCTCTGAGCGCGGGAGAGATGTGGTCAAATTTCCTGGTACCAGTGACCATCCTAGCATCCTAACACCAATATAATACCGGTTCCTGTTGTCGCAAACATGTAACATTTACAAGGCATGATTACTGGATTGCGGTTCTTAATAGTTTCAAAAGGACAGGTTCAGTATAATGATTGGAATGTAGTCATTATTTATCAAAAGATACAGCAAACTAATTGTCCCGGGGGCATCCAGTCCGGGACATTGGAAAACAATGACTGTATTGATGGGACTACGCCGGTCTTACCTCTCCCCTCATAGCAACCCGAAACCTGGAACACGGCAGGAGCAACCCTCTTCCGACAGCCAGAGGAATCAGGACCGTGTTACTTTAACTGGGCTGAGTTTGCGGAAGACCCCGCCCCCTGGGACGACACGGTGGGTGAGGCTGAAAAACCAGGAAGAACGGAGGAGGAGGGAGACCCGACGCGAGCGAGAGTATGAGAGAGGGAAGAAGCTGTGGAACGAGCCGAAGAAGGTTGGACTGAGGACCCCAGAAGAGATGGGACCCTGCAACAGACGGCAGAGCCAGGAGGCCAATGTTTCCACTCTTCGCCCAGCCACTCGTCAGGGGACGCGTGGCTCACCCAGGTACGGGCGCGAGTCTCGGGGTGGGCAGGGAGGAAGGGATTCAAACTCCTGTAATTCTCACTCCCGCAACTCCCCTCACCACCCCTTTCCCTGAGCACTTCTCGGCACGCGACAGCTGTTATCAGTTGCTCGTATTTCACCTGCTTGAAATCGTTTGTGCACCGTGTGCTCCCTCACTCCCCTTCCCTCTTAGCAATAGCGCAAAACCCCAAACTGAATCCAAGTCCTTGTTTCTTTTATTTTTTTATTGCTTTCCGGACCGGCAGCTGACTCGGGAGGAACCCTGGAGTGGAGGAAGAAGGGAATATCCTCTCTAAAAGGACAGGCGACCACAGACAAAGACCCCGAAGCTGCATTACCCTATTATAGACAAAGCCCCAGAAGAAAAAAACTGTTGAAGCCAATAAAGGCGACTTTAAAACCAATATCTGTGAGTTCATCAGTCCCGCTTACACTAATGTACATGGAAGTGGCTCCTAAAAATGTATAAAATATGATTACAGTTGTACCATACACATGATTGTGAATAACATGTAAGAAATGTATGCCAATGCTTATGGTCCTGACTGTCAATCTTAGGACAATGCATGTCATCCTCGCTTATTTGCCTTTGAAATTCAACAAAATATGTGTTAAAAAAATAAAGTCATCATCAAAACTGTAAAATAAAGTATATATATGTGTGTGTGTGTGTGTGTGTGTGTAAATGTATATACACATACACATATATTTACATATATATATATATAGAGATATGTGCAAACATATATATATAATATGATATGCATTACCAGTGTAGAGTGTCGCCTCTAAATAAATAGTATATGACACTGTACATCTTCATATATGGTATATGATATGCTGTTTTTCATATGTAGTAAGAACCTTTAGCAACACGTTAAGTAAGAACTTTAAGGAACGTTTTCGCAGTGAGAAACTTATATGAAAATGTCCTTAGTACTATTAGCTGGATCGTTTTTCTTTGAACAGTCTTTGTAATATGCAATCTGTTTAGCAGTTAACAGTCTTGTCTCACATCAGTAAAATGATATTTGACCTTTGCACTGTACGAATAAAGTTATGAATGTATGTTTATTAATATACTTGCTCTAAATAACGTCCGATTGGAACACCACCCACTGTTCTTTTCTTTTGATAATGCTTTCTGGTGTTACTGTGCTGCCGCTCAATAGGTGTTTTGGGCATTGTTGTCAGAGCATGATATGGTGTGTGCATCGATAACCTTAAGTGGTGTATTTTAGTCATTTTAGGCATTTGAGCCTGAACGATAACTAAGTTATTAACTGGGATTTATTTCAGTTAATTTTATTGTTTTGAAACATAATTTACTTAAGTCTCACCTCTTTTCAGTCACATGTATTGGCATTTGGGTGTTGGGAAAACCAGGCACCTGCACAGAACCCTGCTGCAGGTGCCCAAACCCCCACTACAGGGTTGGGTTCAAGATCCTCTTAAAGACTTCACATGACCTGCAATTTGAAATAAAAAGGCTGACAAGTATGCATTAGCCACTGACAAGACACCTTCAGCCATCCGTAGTTTGGTAATATCTACCCCACATTCCTGAAATGAACACAATGGCATATAATCTTAGAGTCATATTTACATCCAGAGTGTGGTCAAACCATCTCTAAGTGGGTCACCAATCTCATTAAAGTGAATAGAAATCCAACTTGAGTAGCTATCCCCAAACTATAAACTCAGGTTAATCCACTTCAAATTCCTCAATCAATATATATTTTTTTGGTTTTGTTTGTATGGATAAATTTCTCAATCAATATTGCAGAACGCCCATGCAATTGTTCCGAATGGACATCAGGCCCAACGCGGGGTGCTGGAGATGTCATACAGATCAGGCAACTTTCCTGCATCTGGCCTGGGACAGCCCCCAGACACCGGCATACTGGAAAGAGATCTTTAAAAAAATAAGTGAAATACTCATGGTACTCATAGAGCCCAGGGCGCTGATGGGTCTACTGGGATACTTCAAGAATACTCCAGTGCGGATCCGCAGACTACTAGCTATGTTGCGACTATTAGCAAAATGTAGGATCTACTCGAGCTCGGCGGTGAAGGGTAGGTCGATCTGCGTGGACACAGGAGGAACGAGCTTTAACCTTGGGCTCTCCCTGATGTCTAATCCCGCCGACCCCTCATGTGGCATGTAGTCCTCAACCTTTAGGCATAGGAGTACCCACAGAGGTAAACATAAGACATACATGACACTAGCATGTTTTGACACTGCACATTTACACGGTCCTGATGAATCGCGGGTGACTATACCCATAGCGTGAAACATGTCGACCTTCATCACCTTTAGCCTCATCTAGGGTCACCTGACCTAACTTGTTGACTCATAGTGAGCCTAACCCCTCCTTTTAACTGCAGCCAGGGGACCCCCTGAATAAATTGAATTCCGGTACCCCTTGCTACATTTTAATACCCCACACATCACCACACCTAGCCCGGTCCACACACCCCCACCTCACCATAAGGCAGTTGGAAAAAGATCTCCGCCAAAGAGCCCCTCTTTGAGGTGAGCCCGTCGGGGATTGCACCGCCTCCCCGACGAGGAGCAACTGCCGATGATGAAGCATGACATCCTTCGGGGTGTGTGAGGCCATTATATCCAACAAAATGGATGCCCCAGGATGTTACTCTAACATCTGTGGTCATGCCAGCTAGACACTTCTCCCATTTCCCATAGGAACAGTACAGCGACCTCTTTTGTTTCCAAAATGTAGGATTGCCATGAAATGGGGCAGATCGTACCCTTTCCTGCTGAAAGATTGGATTGTGGATGTTACGTTTTGTCAAGAAAAACTCACTGCCATGTGGGAATTAATGCCTGTTGCATCCAGACCAAAGGACATTTGGGGTCCGTTTGTAAACTGGCTGAGAGTGACGGGCCATGATGCACCAGAACCCAGCGCAGCGTTCACGATACCTAAACTGCCTTCCTGTTGTATATGACCGGCCCTTACACTCTCGAACTGATACTGCCCAATATGATTGCTCCCCATGAAGACCTTATGTATGAGCATTGTGTTATTTATGTAACACTTATGTTAATTGATAGCCATCTTTCAGTTATAACTGTATCACTTGAAACCTAATGTGTCTTTAAAATGCTGTGAATGCCACATTGTATGCATCTTGAACTGCCAATAAAAACAAGTTAAAAAAAAGGGAATAGAACTCAAAATATGTTCAAAGTTTAAAAAGTGAGTGACCCCATTAATGTCTATGGAAGCATTTTATTTCTTAGGTGGGTGAACATCAGTAACAAGATGTTAGCATCCACCAAATGTGGGTGAGCTGGTAGATATGCTATGTGTTCAGTATGTGGACAAAGATTATGTACATTATCACTTGATGATTGATATAGAATTAGGCACAGGTGTAGCTTGTTGCGTACTTGAAGTCCAGAGGTGTACAGGACACTTTAACAATGATTGTATGATGTCATCAGTTATGTCATTTGAGATGTCACCAATGATGTAATTCAACAAATCAGTGATGTAATATGTGATGTCATAAACATTGCAAAACGAGGGCAAGTTCTAATTAATTCACTAAACTATAACAAGTGAATGTCCATTGTTTTTCAGTTTTGAAATGTTAGCTCTTATCTCTTTTCAACGCCTAACTATGATGTCACCTTACCCTTGTGTTTTTTAGTGAGTGTTTTTTTAACATAAGCTTAGATCTTATTACCATAGCGATCTAACGCCACTTTAACATCGTTTTTTTCAAGTGAATTTCTATGCTTTGTTTTTGATCATTTTCTAAGTTGAGTATACAACCAACCTGCACCCAACATCCCTAGAAGCAGCCAACACACACTGCTTTGAATGTATGGATTATCAGACAGCTTAAAGTATCGCACTTCTACGCTAGTCGAGTGCAAAGAGGTACGTTTTGGCTACAGATCACAACAAGAACCCCACGCAAGCCTTGGTAGAGCTTCTCCGTCCATCAGGCAATTTAAATCTTAAGGATCCCTCAGCTGTTCTATTTGAAAACTTCTTAGAAAACTCTTAATTTACCTTGTAAACAGCTCAGGGCCCTAGAAGAAGTTCACTGAAATTCTACTGATTAAATCCAGGAGAAACCAGCCATCCATTTATGGAGGTCTGCACAATTTTCTAGGAAAGGCACAGACTTTTAGATTAATATTCAAGATGTAGAGGTCTGTAAACAGTGCCCCCTCTAAATAAAGCGGAACAGCCTCAACTCTAAAGTTATTTTTGTGAGAATTAGACTTGTTTATTGCAGTAATCGAAAAAATCAGTGAGAAATTAAATCTGTCCTATAAGAAACTGGATTATTTTGTGGGATGGACGACTACCAGCTTCAAGGAATAATCACAACTCTGATCAGGGTGAAATCATCAAAGTTAATAAATTAACCTGAACTCAAACCCTGACAGCTATGACATAGAGCAAACATAAAGCAGAGAGGCTTTACTTAGAGCAATATGTAAAAACAATAATAAAGCAAAATGTAAAGCAATAAAAATCTTACATTGAATTAGAATATTAGAGTAAAATTTAATAATCACAATGATTGAAAACCAAGACGGCTGAATGGACGCAATCCATGAGTGCTCAGCTGCAAGTCAAGGGCCCTAAGTTGTGGTTCAGAGTTGATTTCATCCCAGGCGGGTCTTCATCAGGACAGGTGGAGTGGACAGCCTGGGAAAGGGTGATTACTTTGGCGATCTCTCGGCACTTTCGAGGACAAGGTGTCAGCCGACACCCTTCTGTGGGATTTCTGTGTTGATATTCTTTTACTGGGGTAATCTTTTATTAGATGAGTACCAATATCTTCACCAGCCGGAGAAGGAATTAGAAAAGTGCCGCATTAGCGATCACTTGGGAGCAGGAGAGAAGACGTCCGATTCAGTCCTCTGGTGGCGATGAGTGGCACTGAGTTCGCCGACAGATCGTCAAAGTAATCACTCTCTCCCAGGCTGTCCACTCCACCTGTTCAGATGAAGACCCGCCTCGGATGCAATCAAATCTGCACCACAACTTAGGGTCGAAACGTCGACGTTTTTCATATCAATCCGTCCATGACAAGTTACAACATATAAAGAAAAAGAATGCATTTAGTTGTGACTAATGAACCTCAAATGGACTGATGATAATTTATGTTTTCGTATTTTAAATGTTATTTGTTTTGATCCTTGTATAATCCACACACCACTTGTCACTACCAGTCACTGAAACCTTTTCACCCTATATGTGATTCCGTATAACTTTTGTTTCTGACAGCCCTTCTCTATACTTTATTGATACGTATAAATAAGGAAATCTTTCAAATACTAAGAAAGGTGGTGTGTCTTTACAATTTGTTCATTGAATGTTCCCCTGCAAATATATGTAAAGACTGACGATTTATTTAGATTAACTAAGAAATTGCCTTATCCCCGACAGAACCACTACTCTTGTTTCACTTTAGGACCCAGGTTCTGAGGGTTAATGGGATACCTCATTATAACTATTGGTTGCAAGAGAGAGCAGGGCCAGTCTATCAGGGCTCCTCTCAGGTTACAGACAGCATGTCCAGCCTTCTTCTGATCTTCCACAAGGCCAGAAAATTTTCTGAAGCGAGTTTCTGGACATGCCACATCTATTGTTGGTACAAGCTAGTAGGTTGGGGTGACATCATACTTCTCCCTAACCAATGAGGTAACAGTTCCCACACCCTGCCTTACCTACTTTTGCAGTAGATTCTGAATGCATTACTACAAACACGGCCAAAATGGAATGTTTCAGGAGAAATCCAAGATGACAAAAGTCTTCAACCACACTTATCTTGGGCTCTGAGGCTTGGGGTGTGTGTGGGAGTGGACTATGGCAATCTTAGTGTCCTCCTACATCTTACACTAAAATCCAGTTTGGGACAGGCACTGTACCCACAAGAAACACAGATACTCAAGTCTGCTTGAACAAAAACAAGGTTCTTCTGCAGCCAGACAGAGGATTCATACAAATTGTTGTGGCATCCTGTTCTCTCCCTTTCATGTATGCCCCAAGTGTTACATGTGGGTAAACCTACTTGTCAAGCAGGATTTGACTCTGTAGTGCCAAATATGATTCTCTCTGCATATTCTGTGGAGTTCTGAGGAAACATCCCTGCCATATGGGTCAGCCTATTCTTTGTTCTGGGAGAAATGTCACACATTTTTCATCCCTATTCATGGCTGAATTCACGTTGAGAGCTGGCAAAGCTGTATGCTAATTAGCCTTCAGACAGTTCAAGCAGGTAAAGTGTATGTTCTTAAAAGTTACTTTTCCTTAATATTTATTACAAATATGGCTTAACATTGAATTGGCTTTTTAATAACTTATAAAATAGTGGTTTAATTATTTTCATCTATCAGGTCCTATTCCCAAAATACAGTGTTAGTATTTTAATCTGTACTCTGGCTTTCTACATAGGACAGCTAATAAGAAATACATGCAAAGAGGGAATGGACTTTGAGTCAGTCCCCATCTGCCATTGGATTCTTTGTGTTTTTCTTGGTTTGTCACTGCTTTGATGGGCTGTAGATTATAGGCATAGCATTTCTTGGACAGTTACTCTGTCTTATTTGCATTTCCCTTTTGGTGATAGGTCTCAATTAGTCCTTTTGTTAGAATAGAACCTGTTTGCCCTCTATGGTGTATTCACTGTGCTGACACACTGTAAGGATCCGGTAGCAGTTTCCGCAGGAGTGCCAGGAGCCGACGAGAAACCCAACCCTTCCCCCCTATACCTCTTGTGTCTATCAAACACTAGAACACAAGGGTGATATGGAGGAAAAGGAGTGAACAAAACAAGGAAAGTTGGGGGAGACAAAATACTGGACTCTTCGGACAGTTCTCTCTCCAAGTGGAAGATGATGCTAAAAGGAATGGTAGGTTAATACAACAACAGTCAACTCACAAGCCTATAATGTAGATACATAGACCACCTTTACCTGGTAGCACAATGGTGTGACAGTGAAATCAACTAAGGATATCCTCTGGAAATATAAGTGTGATCTTGGAGTGCTTTGGTATCCAGTACGGCCTAGTGTGGGGGTATGAGATGTTAATTCTGGGTATATCACAGATAGGCGTATAAGGTGAGGGTTTTATCGTTATCTTACCCTGCCAAAACCACAGCCACGCTAAGGTGTATTGTGTAGTACAAGGACTGGGTCACAGAAGTAGCTGGATGGAAGTCAATGATTGCAAACATTAACATAAAATAATCCTGACAAGAACACAATGTAAATGTAGTGCGCTACAAGCGCTTTACCGGTTCTTCGTGTCCCTGTACTGTGACGAATGCCAGCATCCGGGAAGTCCAGTGAACGAAACAATAAGGGAAATAAATGGAAGGAGAAGGAAATTCGCCAGGCGGACCACAAATCCCACAATGCCTCGAAAACCACCCGCATCAATGCCACAGCAATTACCGGCCGTTCGACGGGACCGTAACCCGGCCGAATAACGGGTCAGCTAGAAGCACGGCGCAGAATGTATCTTTAAGGCACGGAGGTAAGACAGCTGGCACTGAGCGAGGGGAGGTAGGGAAATTAGCATCCACCAAATAAGATATATGGCTATACGGGGCTAAATGAGAGCTCTTCAATAGTACCGCTGAGAACCACCAGAGGAATGGTGACTCGGTACGCGGAATCATGAGAGTGAAGAGCCCCGGATGAAATCAGGGAATGAGAGCGGCTTCAGGATAGGGAGAGCCGCTATGGCAATCAGGTAAGAGGAGCGGGTTCAGAAACCAGAAAGCCACGACTGGATCAAGGAAAGGAGCGGCACTTGTAAACTGAATGCCGCAACACGGATCAAGGAAAGATTCCGATAACAAACATCGCTACAAAGAAGACCGTGGAAACGGGGCAAAGGCCAATTGGAAGTGACTTGCTGGATGAGCGAGAAACTAGATCGCAAAGCGCTGAGAGCCGGGGAGAGCGAGCTTAAGTTCCGTCTCGAACCACTCGCACATTAGCATTACAGCGAGGCCATCTTGGATTGGTCTCGTCAGTTTGGCGTTCTGTTCCTCAGATGATTGGCAGGCGTGACACACACCAACATGTTATTTGGTGGCTTAAGATTTGTTGTGTCATAAGTGTTAGTCACTAATACTTGTGCTACTTTACTATTATGATAATGTGTTCACAAAGTAGAGATATGTGTGCACATGTGCTTCCTTATAGATGCAATCAAAATACTGACCCTTTGTTAAAATTATATGCTGAGCAGTACTTTGCTGTGCATACCTTTTAAGTTCATAATACACTAAAACTGACTGCCTAAAATTAAATGAAACAAAGGAATTGTGGGTCTAGCGACCCCTCTCTTTCAGATTGAGAGTCCAAGTGATGTGGTTATTCATGTCTTTTCACTTCCCCTCCCCACTACCCTGGCATACATTACTATACATTGAGTGGCATCATTCTTCATCCCATCATTTTTAACAGAAGAATATCCCCCAAGCAGCTCCCAATCAACCAACTGGGCAGTAACTGTCACTGGAATCTTTCCTGGTGAAAAAGAGGGCCCCAAGGATGAAGCATGCCAAGGGATAGGTGGGTGAGGGTCTTTGTTCTGAAATAGTGGGATCTCCAGACTGCCAATTCATTTGTTTGATTTCCTCCTAGACAGTCCGTTTTAGTGTGGTATGTACTTTAATTAGGAGGTAGTACTGGCCGGTCCTACTAAGTCCTCCTGACCCCGAAGTGTGTGATGATTCCTTTGAAGTTCACCACTTACAGCACCAACTCCATCTTCCGACTGCTTTTCATTTTTTTTTAAACACATTTTTATTGATTTTCCATACACCCAAAAAGGGGGTTCAGGTAGCATACCCCAGACAGTTAGCAAAGTCACAGTTTCAATCAGGTTATTTGAGGAACAGTTGAGGCGCCATAGGATGTCCATGCCAACTATTTGGGCACATCATACAATCAACACAATAAGTATTTTCAACCATTGTAAATTCCCTTCCCCCACTATCCCTACACCCTACCTCCCTCACCACCCCCCAGGCGTGTCAGTTAGGTGCGGGCTGCTAGAGGACAGTAGAACTGTTATCTCAGTGGGGTGACGTATTTGAATGGGAGGCAGCTGCAGCTGAATGTTATCTGGTTTGCTTGTCTAGCACCATTGCTGAACGTGAGGCTACAGATCGTGGCGGTCTTAGAGCTACCTATGTGTTAGACCATGGCCACCACAGGGTCACCTATAGATGCATCATCCGCATCCTCTTCGGGGGGATTTGAGTGCTAAAACAAGCGCTTCCATTTCTCTTGCCCTGTCCAGGGCTTTTTCACGCCCTGTTCGTTTCGCTATTTGTAACCTAATCACTCCTTCACACTCGCCCCATTTTAGGAATTCTGCTTTCCACTTTGTTATGCTGGGGCCCTGTTTCACCTTCCAATGTGTGGTGATCACCATAGCTGGTTGCGAGAGTGCTCTTTTCAACATCTCAGTGAATCCCCATTTCACCTTCACGGGACTACTGATTTATAGGCCTCCTGGTCCTGACGCCGCGTTTCGTCAAAACCTCCCAGAGGTGATTTCCTCCTTAGCTTTAAAAACTGCCAATTTTACGATTATTGGCGACCTCAACATGCATATGGATGTCCCACTTTCTAACTCGGTCCATAGCTTGTTAGCTGATCTCGAAGCGTTCCAACTGATCCAAATGGTACAATCACCAACTCACACAGGCGGCCATTTACTAGACCCTGTTTTGACGAATCTTGCTACGAATATTTCTGTGTCCCATCCCAGACCTATGGCATGGACTGACCACCATTTGATTGAGTTTCGTATCATAACTACCTTTTCTCCTCCTAAAAACAACCCCCCAGCCAGTTTCAGACGCCCCTGGAGAAACTTAAATTTAGAGCATTTCCATCAGCTACTGATGAAATTTCATCCTCTACCTCCTATTGAAGTTTCTCGCGGCTATGACAGCTTCTATGAGTGGCTAAATCACTCATTAGATTTGCTTATTCCGGCTAAGTGGAGTAAGACTAGATCTAGTCCTTCCAGCCCCTGGTATGATGAATCCCTTAAAAAACTTAAAGTCTCCTGTAAAAAAGCTGAACGCGCGTGGCGCAAAACTTATGATACTGACCTCAAGGCAGCCTATAGGGCTTGCACTAGAGTGTATCACCGGGCCATATGCGCGGCTAGGGCTGCTTTTTACTCTCAGGAGATAAAGAACAGTACAAACCCTACTAAGGTCATCTTTAGGGTGTGTAAGGACCTCACTAGCAAAAGGATTGATACTGCTGCTATCCAACCTTCCATGACACACTGTGAGGATTTAGCCTCGTTTTTTGTCGAAAAGGTGGAGGCTATCTATAGGTCATTCTCTCAACTCCCCATCGCGGAGGAAAGCTCTACGTCATTGGTTCATAAACCACTATTGATCATTCCCAGTCCGACCTTAGATGAGTTTCTAGCCTTGACGACAAAAGTTAAATCTGGCTCCCCGGACGACCCCATGAGACCCATTCAATTCAGGGAATCTGCTGAATGCTGCTATCCTGTTTTGCATGACCTTATTAATTTGTCCTTCAGTACGGGCAGTGTTCCTAGGGCGTGGAAACAGGCAACGGTTATTCCAATCCTTAAAAAACCCGCCCTTGATCCTACCAAGCCTGAACACTATCGACCAATCTCCCTTCTCCCCTGGCCAGCCAAACTAGCAGAAGCACATGCTAACGCTATCCTATCATCTCACCTGCAGGAAGCGAATATATTGGATAATTCCCAAAATGGGTTTCGTGCAGGTCATAGCACCGAAACTGCCCTTCTGGCTGTGGTGGAGCACATCAGGAACCTGCTGGACCTGGGTCAGACGGCGGCACTGATCCTCTTGGATCTTAGTGCCGCCTTTGATACGGTGTCTCACCAGATTCTTTTACATCGCCTGATGCAGGCAGGAGTTGGAGAGGTGGCACTCGAGTGGTTTCGTTCCTTTCTTAAGGATCGAGCCTTCAAGGTCTCCACACCCCCTTTTGTTTCTGCATCTCGCCCCATACTTCAGGGTGTTCCCCAAGGGTCGGCCCTTAGCCCCACCTTGTTTAACTTATATGTTCAGCCATTAGCGGAGGTAGCCCATAGTTTTGGTCTCTCCTTGGTGTCATACGCCGATGACACGCAGCTGGCGGTGGCACTTAATGGCGACTCCAACATGGATGCCCCCACTTTCCAGTCAGCTTTAAAAGCTGTGGCAGGCTGGATGGCGAACAATCGGCTCCAACTGAATGCCTCTAAGACCGAGGTCATTATTTTTGGTAGGGAAAGTGGATTATGGGGAGATCAGTGGTGGCCTTCTGATCTTGGCCCCGTTCCTTCTCCCGTGACTGAGGTTAGAAATCTCGGGGTGTGGTTCGACAACAAGCTCTCTTTCATCTCCCACACAAAACGTGTGGCTGGCACCTGTTTTGGTACTCTGCAGTGTCTTCGACCAATTTTTAAGTTCTTCGATGCGTAGACCAGACAGATTATTGTCCAAGCTCTGGTTCTTACCAGGCTGGACTATGCCAGCTCCCTGTTTCTGGGCCTTAACCAGGCCGAGCTATCTCGCCTTCAGAGAGTCCAGAACGCGGCAGCTAGGATGCTTGTTGGCCTCCCGAAGTTTGTCTCGGCTCGTCGGACTATCCAAGATCTCCATTGGTTGCCGGTGGGGCAGAGAATCAAGTTTAAAGCTCTTTGCTTAACTTTCAAAATTCTCAAATCAGCCTCCCCTCCCATTCTTGCACAGACTATTCAGCACTATGTCCCGGCCAGAGCTCTTCGCTCCGCCGGATCCAACCTTGTCATTGTGCCACGTTTTAAAAAATCTAGGATGGGCGGACGTTCTTTCTCAGTGTTGGCAGCAGCCCTTTGGAACTCTCTGCCAGCCCCTCTTCGCTCCATTCCTGACTTGCTCCCTTTCAGGAAGGCACTTAAAACTTTTCTTTTTTCCACAATTTAGGCCCACTTCTTTTACCTTCTCTGATGTGTTGTGTTATCAACCCTCCAAAGCGCCGGGACGCCACTTTGCTGTGGCATCCGCGCGCTATATAAAAATTAAAAAACATAACATAACATAACATAACATAACATAACATAACATGTCATTCTTTACCAGGAGCAAACCTACAGTGAGCCAGGGTTGGTTCTAGCTTCCTGTCAGTGAGGTCTGACAGTATTGTCGTTATATCCTCCCAATAACTGTCGAGGAATCTGCGCTTTCTGCATTACATCTCGGCGATGCCGCTGTTTGGGCCGAGTAATATTTGTGGAGTTTTGCCGGGGTAAAGTATGCTCTATGTAAAATTTGGATGTGCACTAACTGAAACCTTGCATTCCTAGTGCTCTTCTAGGCTCTCTCCACTAGCTCTGCCCACGCCTTATCCAGGATGGCCTCCCCTATATCAGCTTCACATTTGAGCTTCAGGGCAGACAGGGGAGTAGGGATTCTAGCTTCATGCATCTATAGAGGCATGTCACTGCTTTAAAAGTACCTGCTGCCATCATCACCACGTATTGGTAGCCCAGGTAAGTTGGTGGTTCTGTAAGTCCCCCACCACAGTGCTTCCTGATAGCTGCGGTGAGGGCTGTGTACTGTAGGAAATCATCCGGGGCTCCCTCCTCATAGAGGTTCCCCATGGTATTCAGACCTCATTCCGCTCAGGTCTCCAATCTCTGCCAGTTGGCACTGCCCTGCAGATTATCAATGGTATTTCCGGTGCATAGGGGAACTTAATAGAGGCTCTCCGCAAATATCTGTTCCCGCATTTTTGTGCCGTGTTAAGTTCCAGAATGAGGGTTGTGGTGTTGACCGGGAGCCATAGAATAATGCGGGACAACAACAATAGGGGCCACAAGTCCTCACTGCGCTCTTCCTCCCCCCTAGAGGCACTCACCACCCATTGTGTGAGCCATTGAAATTGTGCTGTCAAGTAATAAGTCTCATGGTCTGGGACTCCTAGGCCTCCCCCCGCTCTTGGTCGCATGAGTGTGCTTAGCGCCACTCAGCGTCTGCCCATGCCCCATAGGAAGGCTGTGAGCATTGATCAGAGCTGCTTGAAGTACTTTGCTGGGATCCAAATCGATAAGGTCCCAAAGTAATATAAGAGCCTCTGGAGGGTTACCATTTTAAGTAGGGCTACACGGCTACACGGCTACTGACAACGGCAAGGAACCTCAGAATTAGAAGTTTGCTTTTGCCCCTCCGATGGCCTTTCCAATATTACCCTCAAGAATGGCCTCCTGTTTGGGTGCCCAGGTAGGGTAGGCATCTGTATTCCAAGGCCACACCCTCATTGTGCTGTGGACCTATTCTATCCCCACGCACCGGAAAAAGGCAAGATTTCGACCAGTTCACTTTTAATCCTGCTACTCTGCCGAGAGCGTGGAGCAGGATTTCGCCCCCAAGAGTCCTGCTCTCGAGTCAGCGAGAAAAAGCGAAAAGTTGTCAGCATATAATGCAATATGATGGACCTGTCCATTTACATCGAGCCCTCAGTATGCCTGCCCCCAATCTGGCCTGTGCTGCTAACATCGCCAGAGCAAACAACAGTGGGGAGAGTGGGCACCCAGGCCGGCTACCGCGCCCCACTCCACAAGCATCTGAGATTATCCCCGAGGTTTAATCTGGCAGTGGAGCCAGCGTATAAGAGAGCCGTCCAGCTCACAAAGCCAGATCTGAGTCCCATTTTCCACATCACATGGAATAGGAAAGCCCACTCCAGACTGTCAAGGGCTTTTTCTATGTCCACTGCAAATATCGTAGCAACATCTACGCGGTAAGTATCCGCTTCTAGGATTCGCATGAGCCTCCGGATATTGAGCGCTGTATTTCTAGTGGGGATGAACCTGGATTGGTCGTTGTGTACCAGGCTGGTCAAGTGAGGGAGCAATCGGGAGGCTAAAATTTTACTTAGCATTTTATAGTCGAGATTGAGCATGGATAAGGGGCGATACGCAGCCTTATCCCATGCCTGTTTGGCCGGCTTTTGCAAAGGAATGATGATCGCTTCTCTAGTGGAGGCAGGTAGGTTGCTAAGTCTATTGGCGTCATTATATAATTGCACGAGTTTGGGAGCCAGGAGGTCGATATATGTGAGGTAAAATTTGGGAACCCATCAGTGCCTGGGGTTTTATTGCGGGCCATACTTTTGATAGCTCAATGTACCTCCCTTATTTCGATCTCTCGCCCCAACAAGATTGCTGTATCCTCATCTAGAGCAGGTAGATCGACCCCTCCCCACATGAATTCCTGCAGTTCCTCATCTGCTTGGGACATCTGACTCCAATAGAGCTCAGTATAATATGCTAAAAATAGGTAGTTTATCCCCTGTTGGTCATATCTAGCTACCCCATTCTGGTCTCTAATCTCTAGTATAACTGACCCACGTCTGGCCAGGTTTGCCAACCAAGCCAGAAGGGCTCCCGATTTATCTCTCTCCAAGTGTGCCTGAGTTATGTAATTTTTGTAATCGAAGCAGTACAGGCACTCTACCTGTGTGGCTACTGCCTCTCTAGCCTCTATTAACTCCTGTTGCTTGCCCGGGTTTTCGGGTCTGTCTTTTTCCAGGGTGCGCAAGTGCTCGTCATCCCTCTTTATATCCCGGAGGATAAACTTCCGAAGCCCAACCAACTCAGATATGCACCTCCCCCTGTTAGACGGGGACCGGGAGGGTCGGCCGAGGACAAGGGGAGAGGCCTCCGGTGAGGGCCGTCTCCAGCGATCGTACAGACAAGTAACTTCCCCCCCACAGATGGACACCACACAAGGATAAGGTTAACGCTCTTTATAGGCAGTTCTTGAGGTAAGGTAGTACGGTACAATGAGATCAGGACACGAGGATCCTCTCAATTCTAGTCTCTGGAAGGGGAAAGGGGTAGCGGGACAGTCTTGTTACCAATCTGGTATTTGAGATGAGATGATGGTAGCTCACAATCCTCGAGCTCGGCGTTCGGGAAGGTCGGGCCGCGGCAGCGCCAGCAGGTCCCGAGGTGGTCGTAGGTAGCAGCGGGCCGCGGTAGCGCCAGCAGGTCCCGAGGTGGTCGTAGGTAGCAACGGGCCGCGGCAGCGCCAGCAGGTCCCGACGAGGATGAAGGTTGCAGAAGGCCGCGGCAGCGCCAGCAGGCAGGACGACAGTTCACAAGGCAGGGCTGGGGCAGCGCCAGCAGTCCGTCAAGGATGAGTTCTTCACGGTGTCTCTCGACTCCAGGATACAACTGCCTTCCTGCTCTGGAGCTGCCTCAGTTATAGGTCTGGCGCCCTTTGATGTCCGGACCCTCGCACTTGGAGTTCGGGAGGTCCGGGATGAGGGAGTCCAGACACCCAGCAGGGGGGTGGAGCCAGCGCCCGGGGAGGCTGGGGGCGATCGGCACCGGGCGGGGGAGAGCCATCGACACTTCTTTCTCCCATTGACCTGCCAAGTGGTCCGTTCACCTCCTGGGTGGATGGTGGTGCCGGGATGTCGGGGCCTGGCCAGGCCCAGGGTTGGGGTCGAGCTGAGGCCACGCGGCCTCGTGGTGCAGTGTCCAAGATGGCGGCGGGGCCGGGCAATGGTGCTGACGGTGGCCCGGGCCAGTGATGCAGAGATATCCGGGAGCAGGCGTCCCGTAGGGGACGGGTTGCGGGTTGCTTCTGTGGGTAGCACCTGGAGAGCCGGTGTCCGGGCCCTGTCATGCGGGGAGGGAGCGAGCCCTTCACGGGGCCTGTCCAACACCCCCTAAGAACTGATTTACAGGCGTCCCACTCCATGAGTGAGGATGTGGCTGTACCCCCATTGTCTTGGAAGTAGTTAGTGATGGCTGACCCTATAGCAGTGCGGAACGCTTGGTCGTCTAAGGCCTCTGGGCACAAGCACCAGGTGGGGATTTTTGGGTGCGCGTGTGATCATTATAATGGCACCAGAACAGGGTTATGGTCGGAGAGTGTCCTAGTGAGGTATTCGCTGCAACCAATCCCCTCATGGACATCAGGTGAGCACAGAATGGCATCCAGTCTAACATGTAATTAGTTGAGGGCCAAGAAGATGGAGCAATCTCGGTTCCTGGGGTGTTGCTCCCTCCAGGTGTCGATTAAACCCCATTTCTGTTGCCAATTACGGCATGATTCTGCCAGTTTGTGTGCAGCTGCATTAAGGAGTGGGGGTGAGAGCGGTCAAGGGTTACGTCAGAGGTGCAATTGAGGTCACCCCCCAGTAATATCGACCACATGAGGACGATTGCCAACCTTCCTGATAGTAGGGAGAAGAAGGCCAGTTGGTCTGGGTTGGGCACATATATACTACCCAGTGTGAGGTCCCTACCATCCAGTCTCCCAGTCACCACCACATATCTACCCTCTGGGTCAATCAATTGTGTTGTGCATTGGAATGGAACACTTGCCCTTATCCATATCAATACTTCTCTCGCAAAATCGGAGTATGTAGTATAATAAGCCTGATCCCTCCAGCGGCGTTGCAACTCCTTCCCTTTCTTTGCCAGCACACGGGTTTCTTGGAGGAATGTGCTCTGAATGCCTCTGCGAATGAAATAGGAGTGTATCTTATGTCGCCTGATCATAGAGTGCATCCCTCTCACATTCCACAAGACAAACCTAATGGGGGTCCCATTGTTGTAGCCTATGTTTGTGACCCTTATAAAACGTTTCCGCTGTGACACGCCTGGATCCCCTTAAAAAAAAACAACTATAGAAATAACCCCAACTCCCCCTTCCCAGGACAGGTATCCAATAAAGAATCCCGTCCAAACCGTATTAGAACAAACCATCGTCCAGTGATAGTGATAGTGGAAGAGTTGGTCACCTGCCAAGAACCTTGCCAATTTCCCCAAGTTCAACTGGATGTTACTCAGAATTCAAAGTGGGGAAGCCACAATTTCAATGATACTGCACCAGTGTCATAGGGATGGTAGGCCCCGGGAAATCTCCATGGTTGATGTCACAACATGGCCTTCACATGAGAACATCAGCCGTTTGGGGCGTAACCTGTGGCATGTCCCTTCCTAGGCTGTCATTGTCGTTGCGATCCTTCTGACTGCTTTTCATAACACTCTTCTTTGTGCATACAGCTTAGCTTTGATAACACAGTCTGTTTAGGTAAAGGAGCCTATTCCAAGTTTCCATATCCCCAGATGTTTCTTCAGAATAAGGTTTTTTCTAGGACTGCTGGGGGCAACACACAAAATCACACATTCTATTACCAATTCTCTTTACGAATGTTTGTACACAATTGCTGCTGGAGTTTACATTTATTGTACTCTTGGTATTTCATTATATATTAGGATTTCATAAAAAGATTTATAAAACTAAGCAGCTCCCAGGAGAGAGCAAAGACTTGCACTCTGCAAATGTCGGATTCAAAGAGTCAAGATGTAGCAAAGTGGAAGCATTAAGCCATTTATTCAGTTATTATTAAAGTTTGTGGAGTAAGGGAGCCTTCTCCTTTCTTTTAGGAGCATTTTTAAAGACAGAAAAAGCCTGAAACTGCAGATCTGAAAGAGGGACAGATAGTGGGAAATTGAATAAAAAATTGATGAGATGGAAGATAGTGTATGCATTGATTCTTAGACCAGGTGCCGTTCAAAGTTTTATCTGTGTAGATTGAATGAACTTATATTGAATTGGACTCCAATCAATGGAATCAAAAATCACTTTCATTACCTGCAGCTTCAGATGTTTAGGATCATTCTCAAATAATTACGATCATGTTCATGGATCATCCACACATGTTAAATCCTGATTGATTGGTATTATTTATTTAAAAAGAACATTTGATTGTTTGTTTTTTGTACAAAACTAGAAATAATCCGCAACCATTGCAAGTCCCTGCAGGGAATCCTCATCAGACAGCCATATAAATCCTTATGCACTGCTGTCCCCCGCTAAATCCCCTTAATCACAATCCCCGCCCAGCCCATAATACTTTCCCCATACTGTAGCATGGGGCACCCTTGTGATGTGTAAATAGGTTACTCCTGCATCGCACAGTGATCGATGCCCTCCCTCCATTCTTATAGGAGAATTAATGGTCTGTCCGGTGGCCTCATCTCTGTTGAGGTTTGAACAGCGGTCTCCTACCTCTCCGAAGTCTGGATTAACTGGTGTCTCCAAGTGGCCCTGACGTCCTATGCAGGATTGTTTCCCATTCCTAGGACCTCGCCGGCCAATGCCCATTGCCACCTGGTCCTGTGTGGTCCAGCCATGGTAGCGGTTGGGGCACCTGGAAGTGCCTCTGCTTTGCTAGCCAGTCCCAGGCCATCTCCGTGCTGTCAAAAAAGTGTGATTTGCCTTTGTGAACTATTCTGAGCCTTGCCTGGAATAGGAGCATATATTCGAGTCCTATAGCTTTAAGTTTTTGTTTTACCTGATTGTACGGTTTTCCTTGGGTTTGAACTTGATTAGTGTAGTCCGGGAATATCATCATACGACTGGCTTGGTACATGAGTTGCCCTCTCCCCCGCGCTCCTTGCAGGATAGTATCCCTATTACGGTAAATAAGGATTTTGGAAATCATAGGGCAGGGTGGGGCCCCTGGAGGGGGTCTCTGGGCCAGTGACCTGTGTTCGCTTTCAACAATAAAGCAGACTGACAAGAGGTCGCTATCAATTCATGATTTCATCAACCGCTCCAGACATAACTTTGGTGTCGACCCTTCCTCACCCTTCGAAACCCCAACGAAGCAAAGGCTACTTCTGTGGGCCCTGTTTTCAGGGTCCTCAGCCTGGTCATTGAGAGTTTTTGAAGATATTGTCAGGCGGGTCACCTCCGTTTAAAGATCCCGAGCCACGTCCTCCAACTCAGAGATGCACCCTCCGCCTCAGAAATTCGATCTGTGGTATTACGTAGTGCTCACAGAAGGGCAATCTCCACTCGAACTCCCCAAATCTTACACTTGAAGGCAGTGCCTGACTCTTGAATCACCTGTAGGATCATGGATGTGGAGAATAGTATTTCTGCTCTTGCTTGGGCTTATCATACAACAGAAAAGTCTGCTACTGATGAGGTTCCTGTTTACATGATGAGAGGTAGGAAACCCGTTTCATAACTCTGTCCTTCGTGGATGCGTGTTGTGATTAAAGGAAAAGATGCAGGGCCTAGCGGTCTTCACCCGGATTGCATTGTGATCTCGAGGATTGTTTCTGGTGATTGGGTCAAAATCAAGTCTGGTAGAGGAAAAAAAGGGTTTAGTAGTTTCTGTGGTCCTTTTCAGGTGAAGAAGGTTTACAGATGGCATGTGGTGTTATGCAATGGTAAACGGTGGAACTTGAGCAGAGTGGCCAAGTATGGTATTCAAGAGTGTTTTGGAGGGGGTGATAATGGTGAGGGTTTCAGCGACTTTATGCTCGTGAAAGATGGAATGAGAACTCTCAGGACACCCACTAGGTTGATGTCCCCAACAGGCCTAAGAATGCACTACAACACATCCCCTTCCATTAATATACAAGAAAGACTTCTCGTAAACCATGTGAAACATAACCAGGGCAAAATACAGGATAATGGGTAGAATATAGTGCAACAAATTTAATATAAAATTAAAGGTGAAAATACCAAGAGGCCCAAGCATAGATTACAACACCAATGTTGCCTTGACTTTCATTGCATTCCAAACCCAGGAATCCCCATTTGCATTTACTGTACCAAATCTTTGTACAACATTCTGGGGTAATATAATCACTTGCTATTGAATTTATGCCAGGTGAAAAATCAGCACCTACAAAGGAGAATTGTTTTAGATAAAAGATGGTAATATAACGTTATTGGTAAGTACAAAAATAGGCAACAAATTAGACTAGTGAATTTTCATAGGTCTAATACGAGCATGTTCTATAAAAAGAGCAGAAGTCTCAAGTCATTATAAAAGAAAGCCCTTGAAACTTTAACAAATCATTAATCATAGAGAAAAACTGGCAGACATAAAAATTCTCCGTTTGTAGTTTACACTGTTTTGTGTACAAATCACAAATGTAAGTATGGGTGTGAGTTGTGCTGATTATAGGTTACACAAAACTTATTTCTAACATGGTAGATTTGGATCAAGGAATGAGAGACGTGAAGACATAGCAGCTTGTGGTAAATTGGGTGATTTCTCCATATCAAAGTATGCCTCTTTTAAATGCCGTTGCGCTGGAGAAGAGTTAGTTTCATGTTAGCCTGTATCTGGCTGGTGTTGATGTTGTAAGCCTTTATTGTGTACTTGCTGCTCTCATTAGCCTGTACTTTAACCTTACAGATGTCAACAGCATGCATTTTGTAATTGAGAATGTCAGTGGCCTATGATTTTCTTATATTTGTCACTAGCCTATAATCTACACTTGTTGTCATCTATGTGTATTTGCAAATTTTGTGCAACCAATGTCATGCATTTTGTGGTTGGTGATGCCATCAGACTACATTTTGCACTTCCTCGTGTCATCAGAAATGTTCTTTGCACAAAGTGACGTGCCTGTATTTTTCACTTGCTGATTTCATCAGTTTTGCCAGTTTAGGTTTCATCAGTGTGTCTTGCAAACAAACTAACTCTAGCAGCCCTATTAGGCTATTGCAATTAGCAGAACATATTTTGCACTTTTTAGTATCCTTATCTTACATTTTGCCCTCACCATTGTCATCATTCAGTATTTTATCCTTGAAGTTGACAAAATCTTCCCTTTTGACTTGCTTTAGTAATCAGCTTGTAATATGTCGTTGATAACGCTGATCTCTCATCAGCCTGTATTTTCCAAGTTATTTTTCTTGGTGTTACCAGCCTGTATTTTATACTAGCCAACTTCACTTCATGTGTTTTTGTTTTGTGCATGTTACTGCCAGCAAACTTTGGAGCTAAATTAGAGTTTGTAGGTAGTTAACAATCATTTGAATTCTGAAGACAGTGCTATAGCCAGAGTTAGATCCACCAGTGGAATTACCCAGTTGATTCCCACGTTAAAGAAAATTCCGCCAGCAGAGAAGTTTTAAAGAATGGGAAAAGTGAGCAATTCCCATAGGGCTCCACCTTCGAAAGCGTCCCAGGGGAAAAATAACATTCTCTCTATCTATTTCTGTATCTCACTCTCTCTCCTCACTGCCTGTCTGTACCGCTGAGCCTGTTTCTCTTTGCCCAGTGCCACCTTAAGAAATTGTGGGGGCCTTTTAAAGTCACATTGCAACTGCGTTTGTGTGAACTGTGTTTTTGAAAGTTTGTTTGGCATCATGTGGGCTTATCAGAAAATAGATAATAAAATGTAAACTTGTTGTGGACATGGACCCCCAAAATATGCCTTACCAGGCCCCCCCAAAATATGCCTTACCAGGGGCCCCACAATTCTTTACAACGACACTGTCCATCAGTTGATTCTCGTCTGGATTTAGACATTTATCCAGAAGACTTTCAGTTTTCAGCAAACTTTAAAGCATGTCCAGTATTTGCAACTCTAGATGCCACCTTGGGTAAACCTATGCAAACAGAGAAATGCTTTATAGGGTAACTAGAAAAATGCTTTTTTTCACTTTCTGTGGTACCACACCTATAGTAGGACGATGGAATGTCTCCATCACGGAATGGGCCTTTAAGCACGTCACTGCTTAAGTTCTTGGTATGAGAAAGTCCAAAAAATCGAGCAGTGACTGTACTTCCCTTCCTGATGTGCCGGAAACAGAATCGTTTTCATTCAACCTACCTACAGTGAGACACACAGCACCGGGTCAGGTGTTTTTAATTAAGGAATCCACATAATCCAGTGAGTACTGTTCTGCATAGCTGACCATACACTATCTTGTGCATGCAGTTCTTAAATTATGACGTTAATGTAATAGCTGTATAATCATCGCCTAATGTGTGTATTTTGGGGGCATATGGTGAAGGGGCACAACGCTTATAAATTAAATTATTCTTGCCCCATTTGATCACTCAACAGTATAAATAAATGTGAGAGACTGGTTGTTGGTACATGTATTTGATATGTGCTACTGATTTCTAGGTTATGCATCTGAATATATACCTCATGTGGATAGATTGTAGGGCCAAAATGATCCATCTGCCCTTTGCACAGTCCCTCAGCCTTCTGTGTGGCATTTGTATCCTTCCACAGCAACAGTGCAGAGGGAAGAATAGAGACCCAGCCCTTGCGTCTATAGATATATACAAATATTCCACCTTGGTGCCAAGCTCTGCCTTGAAATGGGAAATGGTGGAGTGGGCCCTATGGTGATTCTGCAGCCTGACTTTCAGTATTTTTTTTGCTCTTGCGGACAAGGACCCTCCTCTTTGTGGGGGACACAGGCTGCGACGATTCTCTTTCAACGTGGGGCTGAACTGCTGTTCCAGATGGTCGTTGATGTCGCCCGGCCTTCATCGAATCCACAAAAGCCTCTACACCATCGAACTTTGTTGTCAGCTCTCCCAGCCGCTCCTTTAGATGGTTGAACTCTCTATATAGGTCATCCAGGGCTTCAGACAGAGACTTGATTCTGAAATGAGCCAAATGAAAAAAACTTAGAATCTAATACTTGTACCCCAGTCATGTAGGAAAACCATTCATCTGATTATGTTTAGCTTAACAACTGCATTTGCTACTGATGGGTTTACTGCAATAAAACTCACTGACATAATTTTAGAACTGACATGCTAGGTACAATGAATTTTTATATGTTGTTAAGTTATTTAGGAGTGAGTGAGAGAAACAATCTTAACCTTCTGTGCAATGATGCAAACCTGAATGTGGTAATAAATATGAAGCATGGCACGCTACTATTACCAAGAGATGGCGCTTGAAATAAGACAGTTAATAAGCACAGGGATATGTTTAGGACACAAACATGCACCGTTTGGCATTGTAATTCACCATCAGAAGCTCATATCTTTTTAATTCAATGTTCCCTGGGGAGCTTAAAACTTGCATTGATTACAAGGAATCAAATGTCATAATGGTCAAGAAACATTCCCTCCTTCCTTCAGCTCGGTCCTCAGGCATCATTTATGGATCACAGTTGTGTTCAAGACTCGTGATAATTAAATGCCTTTGCAAATGTAGGATAAGGAGAGCAATTGTAATTAACAAGTTAACTCTGTGTGGACAATTTGTGTACACTGCTTTTCATTCTGGTCATCATTTGACAGAGAAGTGTTGTAAATAACATAAACTTTATATCTGTCATTGTAGGTTGGCTTCCTCGGGTAGTTCATGTGGGTGACATTTTGGAGTTATCAGATACACAGAAAGAATATCATTCCACATGAAAGAAGTCTTTATCTTGACATTACTTTTAAACAGTAGAGGGATTGTTCTTTTGATAACCTGTGTTGCTTTCCATGGGGATCGCTGTTTAAGCAGAAGGGGGTGGTCAGCTCTATGGTCCTGTCAGTTTTAAAATGACCAATACCCACCACGGTAAAGTGAATTGAACAGACAGTCTGTAGAGGATGTATTTGCTATCCTTCTGAACCCTGATCTCGGTCATAGGGAAAGGAATTACGTTCAAGCGATTAGTGGCGCAAGAACAAACCGCCACAACTCTTAAAGGGACAATTACTATTCTTACACCTGTATTTTAAATCGCTTTCTTTTGCACAGATGGATGTTACGGATCCCACTGTTGGTTCCATAATGTATCAAACAGATCCAGTCACACAGGAATTGGCACCTCATTGCATTGCTCCTTATAAGTTCGACTCACTTCCCAAAGTTTGCACCATCCATAATCATATTCTGTTGGTAAATAGATAACCCTTTGCTATATACAATTATTATTTCAATGAGGCCTCAGATCTGGTAACTGTTTATCCAACTGTTGACAAACAAGTTTTTGAAAACAAGGAAATTAATTTTCTTAGGCATACATGTTGATTATTTGTCTTCTTCCTTTAATTTCATGATTCACCAAGGAAACGCCTCGCAGAGAAAGAGAGCAAAAGAAAGAGAAAGGGTGAGCATGAAAGAGAGTGATGTTTGTGTGTGGGTGAGGGGGGTTTGAAGAGGGCTGGTCAGTGGTGCATCGACATTGTGTCTCTTAAGCAAGGGTCTCCCACTTCCGTGACACCCACATTTTAGCCATTATGAAGAGGTCAAATCTGCCTCCATGCTGTTCCATCAGAAATCGTGGAATGACAGCAAATATTCTGTGCTGTTTCTTCCACATATCACAAGCTCAAGCTCAATAAGTAATCAGGCAGAGGTGCTTTTGGGCCAAAAGTACATGGTCCTCATGGGGGAGGGGGGGCAAACTAGGCAGAAAAGGGTGACATCTTGGGCCGCTGAAGCTTTTTTGATGCTATCCTGTGCTAGGGAACTGCTAGGTCTGAGCTTAAGTTCTCTGTGGAGAACCCCTGACACCTGCATCATCACAGAAGTCCCAACACCTCGTCAAACAAAAGGGATCATACACTTTAAGTCCCTCCTCAGCTTTTAGCCCACAGATACATGAATTGATTGGTGTGGGCTGGGTGAGGAAGTATTAAGAGAGTCTCTGTAGGCACTGGAGGTGGTTATCAGTTGCCTCTGTTTTCCAAGGCTATGCATGTCATGTCCCATTATCCATCCTAACAGTGCCTCATGAGTTCAATCTATCCATCAGGCTCCAGTTCCTTTTATCAACATCCCTGCTTCAAATTTCTATCACATGCTCCACTATTTCCCTCTCCGGATGTTCTTTGCTCTCCCACGCCATCTTAATGCCTCCTCCTTCCCTACCAGCTAACTAGATGGATAAAGGTAACTACCCGCAAGGCACCAAGGCTCCTCTGGTGAAGATAATTAATTTTATATTAATTCTATTTATTTGTAGACTGAAATTATAACCGAAGGCACAACAGCGCTAGGGGAAAACAGGACTAACAAAGCAAATGGGTCTTCAGTTGTTTACAGGACGCAGTATGGGATAGGGTTACAACTTCAAATTCAGATTGTTCCAGAAAGAGGGAGCTAGAACTAAAGGATCTAAGGCACGAGCAAAAGTAACAGAGCTTGATCAGAAGGATCTACCATGGCACGTGTATCATCAGAGATGAGATGTGCTTTGAGCAGGTATTGTAGAAGGCTCTATGCATCAGGCAAAGTGCTTTGAAATGGATTCTTTGTTAAACTGGCAACCAAAGAAACATGCGCTGTGCTTCAAAGACATGATCAAATTTGTGTAGTCCAGTGGCAAGCTGTACAGCTGTGAAAGCGTTTTTAAAGTCTACATTTTTGTGCAACAAATAATAATGAGTCTTAATTAATTTAATGTCAGATCCAATATGCAAATGAGGAATTTGTATGACTACACTTGAAGAAAGTTTAATATGAGATTTAGAAGTGTGTTTATTAACATGAATTAGTTATGTCACATTTAGATGGAAACTCCACTTTGGATAAAATGGATGCTGCTTCTGCCTTTTCACTCCTGTGTTCAACCCCCCTCCCATCAGCTTTCCCTGTTCATCTTCTTTTCTCACATGCTCTGCAAGAGCGGAGACTGCTGAAGTAATGTTTTTCTTACTGTTATGAATACACAGCTTATTAATTAAACGTTTAATGTTTTAGATATGTTGTCTCACTAAGGTCTTTCCACTGTAGTTTTGTGGGATAAACAAGCCATATTCATTTGTGTAAACCGGTATTATTAAAATGTTTCAGATTTTGTTCAAACATTTCTGGATGGTAGTGGCACGGAAGAAGTTGGGTGCTTTTTTCGAATGGATAGTGCTAAAGTATAAAGATGTTGATGTTATTACTTCTAATTTGCTAAATAGTGATACATGCGATCATGCTAAAATGAATCTGGAGTATTCGATAATTTTTCATGCAAGAATTGTGTATAAGAACTCCTGATTCAGGGAGTGAGCCAGATTTTTCCTGCAGACTTTCCTGTTCTAGTTGGGATGCTGTCCGACCCTTATCTGGTTGCGAGAGGAACTGGAGAGGTGGTACTAAGAGGTTCACAGGTTGATAAACATATTTAAGTGCTGTGGACTGATTTGAATTCATTATTTGAGATTGTAGTCCCTATTGATTTATGGGGAGAATGTAAGGCAGTGGGTGCCTGGCCAACTGACGAAATAGCTAGGGTTGTGCCTAATAATACCCTTTCTGAGAAAGTAGCTAATAAATATCAACAGGTAATTAAGCAATTGAAGAATACAGGGCCTGAAAAGGATATTAATTGGGTACAATTTTTGAGAAGCTCACTGGAACCGAAAGAGTCAATATATGTCTTTTATGAAAAGCTCAAGCAGATTTTCAAGAAACACATCTAAATTGAAGATCTAGAAAAGATGGTGTCAGTGGTTTCGTTTCTGGTTTTGTTATAGGTGTGCGACCAGAGCTTAGTAATTATATACAGCAGAGTAATTTGTGCTGGCAGACAAGTATAGATGAGATTCAGAAGCTTGCAGAGTATAGTAGTGGTTACTTTGATGCAATGCAGAAAAAAGATCAAAGAAAAGTTGATGACTGCTCAGACAAACAAATTTGAGAGAGAATCCTGGAACCAAATGGGTTCAAATATAATTTTGTTTAGTCTGGAATAAATGGAATGAACCAAATTCAGGGTGCAGCAATGGGAAATGGTGTGATGTGAATACAATTTGTTGGAAGAGGAATGATAAATGTAAATGTTGAAATGATGAAAAGAAATGCTACTTGTTACATCTGTGGGGAAATCGGGCACTGAAAATGTGAGTGTCACCAGAACGCAAAAAGAATTCAGGGTGATGTTTTTCAAATGCAGATAAATATGATGGCCCCAACTGTCCCAAATCTTAAACAGGGTGTAAGAAACAGAAATCCTTTCTAATGTTGATGCCTTTAGCACGAGTGATGCAGTAAAATATTAGAAATAGTATACCATATAGTGCAGGGTACCAACAAGAATCTATTGAATCTGAATGATGATTCATGAGATACACATTCACAATAATGATGTCTGAGGGGAGAGGAGGATAGTTTAGAGGTAGCCCAAAGTGGCCAATATGTTGATGAAGAAGCCAATGCCATCCTGTTTCATTCTTGAATGATACAGGGGCTACCCGTTCCACAGTTGTTCTGTGGAAGTCCCAAACCTACCCCTCTTGGGAAGAGAAGTCCACGTTTTAGGGATTAGTTATAATCAAATTGTTAATCAGATTAAAGCAGATGTCTCAGTTAAAATTGGTCAAATGGAAAATAAACCGTGTTCATTTTGTGTGATTCAAGTCCTGCGTATCTAATGGGCAGAGACTTGTGCAAAATTAATTTTGTGATGTATTGCACACTTTATGGTGTCATGATTGAAACCCAAGATAAAGATTCAGTGTTTAAACTAAAATCACAAGAATCTAGGGTTCAATTATTCCTGGCTTTAACAAGGGAAGACCTGCCTCAGAATTTAAGACATACTGTCACAGGTGAGGGATGGAATTTCTCTAGAAAAGAGATTGGATTAATAAAGAGTGCCATGCTTGTTAAAATAAACGTGAGACAAGATGCAATTTTCCCAAGAACTAAACAGTGTAGACTTTCAAAAGAAGCAAAGGTAGGAATAAAGCAGGTGACTGAAAAAATGATTGAGCAGGAAATCCTCCCGGAGGTACTTGCTACTCCTTGAAACCCTCCTGTGATGGGGATAAAGAAACTTAGTGGAAAATGGAGAATTGTTTGGGATTTGCAAAAGATAAACAGCATTGTCATCACATGTTGTCCTGCGGCACCGAATCCAGCAGTTGGATTTTGTTTCAAATTCCATCAGATGCAGAATGATATACAGTCATCGACTTATGCCAAACATTTTTCTTTAACCCTTTGCTTGAAGAGAGTCAATTATCTTTGCATTTTAATTATAGAATAAAGTTCTTATGTGGTGTAAGCTTCCACATGGGTATAAGGAAAGCCCTTCAATCTTTAGTCAAATACTGATGAAGAATTTGAAAATTTGAGGCTACTTTCTAACTCAGTCCTAGTGCACAATATAGATAATTTCTTAGTTGCATTCAAAAATAAAAGAGGACTGCAAGGTTGATACAATTGCCCTGTTAAATCGTCTAGCTGACAGTGGACACACGGTCTCCCCAACAACAAATGCAGTACAGTAAAAGAGAAATAATCTATCTTGGACACCATTTTGAACAGGGTGTGAGGAAAGTCTCACAAGAATACGTTTCTGCAATTTTTAAAATAAGCCCACCAGCCACCAAGAGAAAGATTCTGATGTTTCTCAGCATTTTTCGCTACTGTTTGTCAGTAGATTCTAAACAATATCCCGTACCATTTGACAAAGAATGCTCTGAAGCAATTAAAGAATTGAGAGAATCTGTGTTGTGTACCAGCACTCGGAATGCCAGACTATAATTTAACTATTTTCCTGTTTTGTCATGAGAGGTGGATGTGTTTTATTAATCCTGGCACAGAATCATAAGGGTTAATGCACCCAGCTGCATATCTATCAGCCATATTAGATCCTATAGCTGTAAGACTTCCAGGATGTTTGAAATCAGTTGCAGCTGTCTGTGTTGCCATTGAATAAAGTGAAGGAATAGTGATGGGTCATACTTTAATCATATATGCCCCTCATGCAGTTTGGTGACACGAGCATGAACATCTAGCAAATTACAAATGGTATGCTGACTCATAATGAGCAAGTCATCCTTGCAAAAGAGAATATTTTTTTTAAAAAGGTGCAATTTACTGGCCCCAACAACACTACTTATTTCAGACAGAAGCTGTGTAGACAGGGAAGATAATGAAATAATAAGTCTGATGATGAACTACAACATAATTGTAGTTACTAAGTGATGTACCAAACAAAGATCAGAAATCAAAGAAACTCCTTTAGAAATGTCTGAGATACCAATGTGGAACATTGGGAGCTGCCTGTGCAAAATCTTTCATTTCTGAGACCCTGTAAGCATCCTTTAGGCTGAATTTAACCTCATCACAGGTGACATAATTTGCAGCATTAACAAGAGCTTGCTCCTTATCACAAAATTCGAAAGCGATATTCTACACAGACAGCAAGTATGGTTTTGGAGTTGATCATGAGCAGTCAGATATGGTCATGGAGGTGCTTTGTGACATCTTCGAGAGCTCCCATAAAAAATAGTGCTTACATACTGAATTTAATGAAAGCAATGCAACAGCCAAAGGAAATTGTGGTGGTCAAATGTGTCACCCATTAGGCTAGCAAGCAGCTAGTTCACCTGGCAACAATTATGCAGACCGGAAGTCAAAGTACTGTGCATTACAAGATGATACAGTGGTGCAGGAAAATTAAAAAGATAAGTCAACAATAAGTACCAAACAAAAATTCTGAAAATTTAAATAGTTTCTTTATGAGTTTAATTCAGCTCCTTTGAGTGAGTTGAGAGACTTGCAGGAGGAAGCCACAGATGATGAGAAAAAGAAATGGGAGAGATTGGGTTACAAGAAAAATTATCAAGACCTTTATGTTAATTCCGAGAACAAATACAGCTTCCCAGACGTAATACTGTATCCAATAGGAAAATAACAGCAAAAACTAAAATCCACGCAGGCAATGATAGCATGATGAGTATAATTAGGAAATAGTGGGAAAATACAAGATTCAGAAATATAGCTGAGGACATAAAGTATGTGTTTGGTGTGTCAGAGAAAAAATCAAGGGAAAAGGGCCTTAACGGTGATGAACCACAATGGTAAATCAGAAAGCCCATTTCACGACTTCGAGCAGATTTTTTAGAGATGCCACCATACAATGGCTATAAGTACATCTTGGTCATTGTCTACTTATTCTCGAATTGAAAAACATGAAAAGCCTAATACCCACTTTCAAAGCTGGGATAAGAGTGAAGAACTGTAGCCATGTAAGAAACAAAAGCATGAGTGGCAGCAAGAAAAAAGTATTCTCTGATCCCAACAATAAGAAGTTGCAGTTGAAAATGTAAGTCACTTAAACCCCCAGAGGAAGAAAGCAGTTTGCAGTAAATTGTACTTACAAAGCTGATCAAAGTTCAAGTGCAAGTTCAAGCTCTTCAGAGACTAAAGAAGCTCGTACAAAGACTGTTGGTGACACAAGTAACGTTGAAGAAGCTATTCCAAGGAAAATAACTTGTAAGAGGATGTTTTGTGAACCAGAGAAGTTTGAAAGAAAGACCATTAGATTCTGATACTCGTGGAAATGAATCACCTGTTGCCAAAAGATCAACAAAGAGAAGAGTTCCAAGTCCTTCACCTAAATGGGTATTTCTACCTACAGTGTCAGAAGAAGAAGAGCCAAAGTAAAACAATTCCAATCCAGTGAATCATTGTCAGAAGAAGAACCACTTTGAAATAGCGAAACAAGACTGTTGAGAAAGAATTAGATTAAGAAACAGTTGTAGAACGAGAAAAGAATTAAACACAGAACTGAAATTAACTTTTGAGAACAGAAACAAAGAAGATTATTTAGAATTTTTGTTTTGATTGTTTTACAGAAAAAAGAAGAAATACATTATTGTTTAAAGAAAAATGTTGTTACCATTGGATTTTTGAAGTATCAAAATCATATTTTGCCTCAACTAGAAGATGCAGAATAGCAAATGCTGTAACATTTTAGGGTTAGTGATTATCATAACAATATGATACGTCTTAGTGGGACTATTGTTGTGCTTATTGGCTCCGGTGGGATAAGCTTCTGTGAATGTCACATTAACCACTGTTAGGAATTAATTGAAACATATTAGACTAGAACATACAGGGAATTTAGTTAGTAGGTTTCATGGTAACAGCTACACTAAAATTATCAATGAATGTATAAATATTATGAAGATCAAGGGATACACTTTCCTTCCTACGTCTGCTAGTGAGGGCTCAGCATGTTTACAGCTTCCGATCTCATTTGCTCTATCACGCAATATACATGTTGATATAGTTAATAATGATGTATTTCTTTTTCCTATCTAACAGATTTCATTGTGTCTTTCGAAGATTTACCTAGAACAGAAGAAAACATAGCTATTAAATATGAAACATTCTTATGGGTAATGGTACAAAATAAGCATGAAAGTAAAATTACTAAGCAGGGTTATGTATGCGCTTTCAACAGTAAAGACCATCATTTTATTAGAGAATATAATGAGATGGGAGTAAAGACTGTGAGAATTTGGGAAGAAGAAAAGGTTATAATGGAGCAGATTAAAGAAGAGGAAGAATTTAATTTGTTGATTTTGCATCATAAATTGACGACAGAGCATGAAAGAAAGAGTAAATTATGCATAGTACGGCGTAGTCCTTTGAAAGGAGGTGAGGTTGAGTATGATAAAGTGAGTGTGAAAGAATTTATGAAGAAAGTGAAAAATATTTGTTAATTAGAGAGCCAATACTGAGAGGAATAAATTATGTTTGTGGGAAAACTGCTCATTTGAATTTGGCACATAACTGGTTGGGATCTTTTTATTTGCTTTTAGTGTTCCCTAGAGTTCATCATATAAGTGAAATGGATAGTGAAATTGGTATGAGAAGAGTGAAACTCAGTTTCGGACAAGTAGTTTTAGATCTATTACGTGCTATAGTTTCTTCTGTAGGCATGGCAATTTATGATGTAAAAATCAGAAATCTCCTTTTTGTACATACGCTTTCAGTAGATACAGAAGGATCATTGAAGCAGGTAAATGCAAAGATGCTGACTATTAGGGCTATGGTTATGCAGAATTATTAGCATTTTTATTTATTTATTTATTAATTTTCTTGCAGAATTTGCAAGGTATAAAAAAGCCAAGAGGTGTTGTCCATAGATACCAGTTAATAGTAAAGTTATTCATTCCTATATCACTAATATTACTAGCATGTCGCATAAAATTCAATCTTTCAAAGAGCATGTCTTATGGCAAATTATAGATTCCTGGTTTAGTGGAATAAGAAAATGTTTTAGCAAACTTGGCCAAAGGTTAGATAGACTGGAAAAGAACACGCTACGACTAATCCGAACACTTGTAAAATTTATAATGGTCTGTGCAATTGTCCTGTTCCTTTTCCTAAAATGTTCTTAGTGTCAGTTAAAAAAAGAAGAAAAGAAAAGCAGTAGTTTAAAGAGGAAAAGGCCAGAGGAGTATGAGATGGATAACATCAAGGACTGTGTCTACAACCTACTGCAAATGACAGACGAGAATTCCAGAAAGAAGTAGAAAGGGATACTGACTGAATAAATTTCCGACTAATAAAGTTATTAATAGGTTTTTAGTGATTGTATAGAATAATCGGAGAAAGGAAACTTTGAAAGCGTTTTTAAATGAGTATTAATGATTTTTAGGTAGAATCCAATACACAAATGATGCTCTGAGCCAGGGACAGACTGATTTGCATATAGCCAGGTTCTGAGCTGGGATGGTGCAGTGAGATAAATAACGGTGATGGATCAAGCCCTGATCTTTGGACTGGGTAAGAGTGGTCTGCTTAATTCAGACACTCTGTTCATCACCACCCCCTTTTCTGAATCGTTTTTGGCCACTATAGGTGTGGCAGGGTATACTCAGACATGAGTCCCTTTCTCACTGCACCATCAGGATTCAAGCAAGCCGGGCCGAAGACGGCTGAAATGCCAGAAACCGGTCCCCGGTAGCTTGTCTCCTTTCTGGTGAAGAATTGGCTTGGTAGTTTAGTCTGCCCTGTTCCCATGATGCACTGGGCCAGGGACAGACTGATTTGCATATAGCCAGGTTCTGAGCTGGGATGGTGCAGTGAGATAAATAACGGTGATGGACCAGGCCCTGATCTTTGGACTGGGTAAGAGTGGTCTGCTTAATTCAGACACTCTGTTCATCACCACCCCCTTTTCTGAATCGTTTTTGGCCACTATAGGTGTGGCAGGGTATACTCAGACATGAGTCCCTTTCTCACTGCACCATCAGGATTCAAGCAAGCCGGGCCGAAGACGGCTGAAATGCCAGAAACTGGTCCCCGGTAGCTTGTCTCCTTTCTGGTGAAGAATTGGCTTGGTAGTTTAGTCTGCCCTGTTCCCATGATGCACTGGGCCAGGGACAGACTGATTTGCTGAGCTGGGATGGTGCAGTGAGATAAATAACGGTGATGGATCAAGCCCTGATCTTTGGACTGGGTAAGAGTGGTCTGCTTAATTCAGACACTCTGTTCATCACCACCCCCTTTTCTGAATCGTTTTTGGCCACTATAGGTGTGGCAGGGTATACTAAGAAATGAGTCCCTTTCTCACTGCACCATCAGGATTCAAGCAAGCCGGGCCGAAGACGGCTGAAATGCCAGAAACCGGTCCCCGGTAGCTTGTCTCCTTTCTGGTGAAGAATTGGCTTGGTAGTTTAGTCTGCCCTGTTCCCATGATGCACTGGGCCAGGGACAGACTGATTTGCATATAGCCAGGTTCTGAGCTGGGATGGTGCAGTGAGATAAATAACGGTGATGGATCAAGCCCTGATCTTTGAACTGGGTAAGAGTGGTCTGCTTAATTCAGACACTCTGTTCATCACCACCCCCTTTTCTGAATCCTTTTTGGCCACTATAGGTGTGGCAGGGTATACTCAGATATGAGTCCCTTTCTCACTGCACCATCAGGATTCAAGCAAGCCGGGTCGAAGACGGCTGAAATGCCAGAAACCGGTCCCCGGTAGCTTGTCTCCTTTCTGGTGAAGAATTGGCTTGGTAGTTTAGTCTGCCCTGTTCCCATGATGCACTGGGCCAGGGACAGACTGATTTGCATATAGCAAGGTTCTGAGCTGGGATGGTGCAGTGAGATAAATAACGGTGATGGATCAAGCCCTGATCTTTGGACTGGGTAAGAGTGGTCTGCTTAATTCAGACACTCTGTTCATCACCACCCCCTTTTCTGAAACATCGATCATACCAGACACAGTTTAACTGTTTGCGAGACTATCAGGGCTAGGTATCAATTGGGGGAAATCATGCATATTCTCCTTTGCTGCTGACAGAGCGGCCCCCCTTCTGGTTGTTGATGGCGCATCAGTGACTTGACAGCTGGTCATGTTTTGCTACTTGGGAATAAGGATATATCATACAGATCGGGATATCTTAGATGGCAATCCAACCAGAGCAGTCACGCCTCTGAAGTCACAAATAAAATTCTGGAAAACACTCAGTCTCTCGGTTGCAGGCAGGGTGGCGCTCATAAAGATGCTGATGCTCCCTCGCCTGTTTTTCTATTTTACTGACCTCCCACTCTACCTACCAGCGTCCTTTTTTTTTTGCTCCTCGGAATGTACACTGAGAGATCTCATATGGTGCAACACACAATGCAAGGTGGCCCTCGCAAAGCTATATTTGCCCCAGTCACAGGGAGGGCTAACTCTAACGAACATGGAACACTATTATCTGGCAACCCAGATACAATGGGTGGCAGGCTGGGTGGCGGAACTACACCTAGCCGACACAGCGGGTTGTGGTCCCCCATGCACGGTAGATAGACTTTTGTATAATTTCCATCCATGCACTGGGCCACACAAATCACTCTCCTTATTGGTACAGGTAGCTCAGAAGTGTTTCCGTCAAGCTTTATACCTCACTAGACACATCACGCCTTATGCACCAGCCATCCCGTTGCTGGGTATGCTAAGGGATGGAGGCACGGTCAGAATGGCAGAGCTCACATCTTGGCATGAGGCAGAGATCTGCACGCTGGGAGACCTTTATACAGATGGTGCTATATGGTCATTTGCTGATTTGACTGGTGAAGAGTGAGTTCCTCCTGGACTCTTCTTAAACCATGCTTCTTGGATAAACACACTGGGCACCACCGAGGCAACATCTCACAGGAACAACAAACACATTTGTTGATGCAATAGATACATGCGATTGGCACGGGCCACACCTTATTAAATGGTTTGCGGAATCGATTTGTGAATACTTTGTAACTGATTTGGGACCCCTGCGGAACGATGGGAGTTAGACTTGGCCCACCAGTACACACCTAAAGAATGGAGCATGATGCTAGAGAGCCCCAGACAGATTCCAAGAAATGCCAGATTTCACCTGAATCAATTTTATAGAGTCCACAGAGCATACCTATCCCCAGACAAAATTAACAAGTATTTTAACAGAGCAGATGCATGCTGTCCACTTTTTAAACTGATAGATGCTGGACTATTGTATATGCTATGGTCATGCCCTAAGCTACACAACTATTGGAGAGGAGTGATACTCCTTTTGTCCACAAGCACTGACAGGGCACTCCCAAATATGTGGGAAGCCTGCGTCACAGGGATATTTGCCAGTGGAAGATTCCACAGACACCCCAGCGCCGACTGACTTGAATCACACAAGTGATTCCTTGGGATCTCACCTCCCGCCGACTGACTTGAATCACACAAGTGATTTCTTGGGATCTCACCTCCCTCCTCACCTCACTTCTGATCTCACCTCCCGCGAAAATCTCTACCACACAAACCTGGCTTAAGCACCTAACTGCACTCAATGTCCAACCGACCATCGTGGATTCAGCAAAATCCTTAGGCATAACACTTGACGCTAATCTCAACATGCAGCAGCATATCAGCAAGGCAACTAAGGGAGCGAACTTCCAAATAAATACCTTGAGGAAACTTAAACCCTTCCTGCCAGCCAAGGACTTCCAGACCGCAGTACAAGCACTAGTCATCCCTCGCATAGACTACGGCAGCATCGCCCTCTGCGGTCTCCCCCTAACTACAACTGCACCCCTAAGAGCTTCGCTAAACGCGGCAGCGAGACTCATCACTGGATCTAAAAAACACTCACATATCTCCCCTGACTTTAAATCCCTGAACTGGCTGCCTTTTGAAGCCAAAATACATCTGAAAATTGCCTGCATGACGCACAAGGCTATACACCTGAAATCACCCGGCTACCTCACTCAGAAGTTGACAATTTCCGGCGGGTCCAGAACCACCAGAAGTACAAACAATCTTCTGCTGAAGCCTCGAAGATTCCGGATGGAAAAAACTTACAAACGATCCTTCTCAGGAATGGCACCTAGGATCTGGAACTCACTCCCTCCTGAAAAAAGGCGCATCTCATCCACTCTCCTTTTTAAGAAAGAAGTTAAAGCTATCCTCATGGCTAAATTTACTTGAACTACTACTCTTGATCTTTTAAGACTTTGAGTCGAGCTATATTATTTGTTTGATCCTTTTGCACATGTGTTTTACTTGTATTATTGTCCTAACCGATTGTTCATGCTCCCTCTTATTTGTACAATTGCATTGACCTACCTCACCTTACCTTACCCCCGTCGAGCTATATTATTTGTTTGATCCCTTGCACATGTGTTTTACTTGTATTATTGACCTAACCTATTGTTCATGCTCCCTCTTATTTGTACTACTGCATTGACCTACCTTACCTTCCTAACTCTGCTTCCTCGTGTACCCACCCTACCACTCATTTATGCCTGTGTAAAGCGCTCTGTTTTCTGCAAAGATCTTGTTCGCGCTATATAAAACTTTCAAAATAAATAAATACAGTGTGGTCTGGAGTGGTCCGGAGTGCGCATTAAATGTTAACCACAATAGACTTGAGTGCAGGACCATGTAAAGAGCCCTAACCAATTTAACCTGCAAAAGGGTCACTGTGGTCGCGGCCACACACCTCCTTCCCCCGCCTAGGCCCATCCCAGTTCCTCCCCACACTATTTGTTGTTATGAGTTTTGGGATTATATATAGTTCAAGTTCAAGTTCATGGATTTATATAGCGCACTACTCACCCAGAGGGTCTCAAGGCGCTTGGGGAGGGGGGATCAATTTTTGTCGAATAGCCAGGTTTTGAGTTCTTTTCTGAAGGAGATGTGGTTCTGTGTAAGGTGGAGGTGAGTGGGGAGTGAGTTCCAGGTCTTGGCCGCCAAGTAGGAGAAGGATCTACCTCCCATGGTGGATCTTCAGATACGCGGGACTGCGGCGAGGGCTTGATTGGAGGATCTTAGTTGGCGGGTGGGTGTGTAGAAGGACAGTCGAGTGTTGAGGCATTCGGGTCCTAGTTTGTAGAGGGCCTTGTGTGCGTGGGTGAGGAGACGGAACGTTATTCTCTTGTTGACGGGAAGCCAGTGGAGGTCTTTCAGGTGTCCGGTAATGTGATCTTGGCGAGGGATGTCCAAAATGAGTCACGCTGATGCGTTTTGGATGCGTTGGAGTTTTTTCTGTAATTTGGCTGTGATTCCGGCGTATAGAGTGTTTCCGTAGTCCAGCCGACTCGTGACTAGTGCGTGGGTGACAGTCTTTCTTGTCTCGGGGGGGATCCAACGGAAGATTTTTTTGAGCATACGAAGTACGTTGAAGCAGGAGGATGAGACTGCGTTGACTTGTCTGGACATCGAGAGTGAGGAGTCTAGGATGAAGCCAAGATTACGTGCGTGGTCTGTGGGTGTGGGTGCTGTGCCCAGAGCCGAAGGCCACCATGAGTCCTCCCATGCAGAGGGGGAGGATCCTAGGATGAGCACCTCCGTTTTGTCTGAGTTAAGTTTTAGGCGGCTGTGTTTCATCCATTCGGCTACTTCTTTCATGCCTTCGTGAAGGTTCGTTTTGGCGGTGCTAGGGTCTTTGGTGAGGGAAAGGATTAACTGGGTGTCGTCAGCGTAGGAGATGATGTTAAGGTTGTGTTGGCGCGCGATGGATGCGAGTGGGCTCATGTAAACGTTGAAGAGGGTGGGACTGAGTGATGATCCTTGTGGTACGCCGCAGATGACTTCGGTGGCCTCTGATTTGAATGGTGGAAGTCGGACTCTTTGAGTTCTCCCAGCGAGGAACGAGATGATCCAGTTCAAGGCTTTTCCTTGTATGCCGATGTTGCTGAGGCGTTATATAAGGGTGCTGTGACAGACTGTGTCGAAAGCGGCGGAGAGGTCGAGAAGAATGAGGGCCACTGTTTCTCCGTTGTCCAGTAGTGTTCGGATGTCGTCTGTCGCTGCAATGAGGGCGGTTTCGGTGCTGTGTTTGGCTCGAAATCCTGACTGAGAGGGATCAAGGGAGTTGTTGGATTATTATTATTATTATTATTATTATTATTATTATTATTATTATAAACCATTTTATAGCGCGCTCTGCTACTGGGGAGTATCCTGGCGCGGGGGAAATAAAAGAGGCAGAAAGCAGACCCTCACAGAAGTAGATGAACTCTTAGATAGCACTGTTAAACAAATATGTTTTCAGGAGTTTTTTAAATGCGGCTACAGTGGGTGTGGAGCGCAGGTGAAGAGGGAGAGCATTCCAGGCGCGAGCCACAACCACCGCAATCGACTGACCACCAAGTCTGGCACGCTTGAAACGGGGAAGGGACAGTTGAAACATGGTGGAGGATCTCAGAGTCCGTGCGGGAACGTAGCTGATGAATCTTTTTCTCAGGTACTGGGGGCCTTGATCATGAATAGCACGAAACGCCAGAACCAGTGCCTTAAACCGGATGCGCTGTGCAACCGGGAGCCAATGAAGTGTACGCAACTCCGCACGAACACTCTTCCATCTAGGAATGTTAAATAAAAGGCGGACTGTCGCGTTCTGGATGATTTGCAGGCGCTTGACCAGGTAAGAAGGAATTCCACTGAACAATGCATTAGCATAGTCCAGCCTGGACAGTATAAGCGCTCGCGCAACAGACTCCTTTGCTTCTCTAGGAAGCAAGGGAAAGAATTTGCGAAGCATTTTTAGGGTCGCAAAACAGGTGCCAGTCAGTTTTTTAATGTGATGTTTAAATCTTAAGTCCTCGTCAAACCAGATGCCCAGGTTTTTGGCGGGTCTCCCCATCTCTTTCGGGCCTGGGATGTCAGTGGGCCAAAGAGTGCTCATAAACGAGGAGGGAAAGGAGCCATAAAATAGAACCTCAGATTTGTCCTCGTTGCATTTCAACTGGGCCTTCGTCAACCAGCGGAATACCGAGGACAAACACAAATGAACTGTAGAGGTATCCAGGTTATCATCAGGCCAGGTGAACAGCAGTTGGGTATCGTCTGCATACCCAATGATCTTGGCCCCGAACTGTTCAGCTAGATAGACCAAAGGTGTAATATAGGCATTGAACAGAAGGGGGCTGAGAGTAGAACCCTGTGGGACACCTGTAAGCAGAGGTTCAGGCTCAGAGGCTTAGGGAGGCAGCCAGACCTGCTGGGTCCTGTCCGACAGGAAGGAGGACAGCCAGTCTAACACCACCCCTCCAATACCTATATCCACTAACCGGCTAAGGAGGAGCTCATGAGGGACGGTGTCGAACGCGGCAGAGAGGTCCAAAAGAATTAGGACCGCTCTGCCGCCCCCGTCTAAACAGTCCCGGATGGCCTCGCTCATCTCCAAGAGGGCTGTCTCGGTGCTGTAAGCAGCCCTGAAGCCCGATTGGGCCGGATGGAGGGCATTGGAAGTTTCAACAAACCTCTCTAGTTGCCGAAAAGCCACCTTCTCGCAGATTTTAGTGAGTGCTGGTAAAAGGGAAAGGCGGCGAGCTGGCTGTTGACGGCTTTCTCAATGACTTTGGCAGGGAATGGGAGGAGGGATATGGGGCGATAGTTTTTAAGTTCAGAGGGGTCTGCTGTGGGTTTCTTCAGGAGGGCGCTGACTTCGGCGTGTTTCCAGCTTTCTGGGAAGGTAGCAGAGTTGAATGAGCAGTTGATGACATCGCGGAGATGGGGTGCAATGATGGAGTCTGCTTTGTTGAAGATGTGGAGGGGGCAGGGGTCGGTTGGCGATCCAGAGTGGATTGAGTTCATTAGGCGGATGGTGTCTTCAGTGGTGATTGGGTTCCAGGCGCTGAGGTTGTTGGATGGCGGTGACGGTTCTGATGGGGGTGGGGAGGATTGTGTGTGGGGAATGTTCTCGAAGCTGTTGTGAATGTCGACAATTTTGTTGTAGAAGAAGGAGGATAACGAGTCGCAGAGGTCTTGGGAGGGAGTAATGTCATTTGAGGCTGCGGTGGGGTTGGTGAATTCTTTGACGATGTTGAAAAGTTCCTTGCTGTTATGGGTGTTGTTGTCGAGTCGATTCTTAAATGCTGATTTCTTGGTGGATCGAATCAGTTGGTGGTGTTTGCGGGTGGCTGCCTTGAAGGTGGTCATGTTTTCGGTGGTTGGGATTTTTCTCCATGTTTTCTCTAGGGTGCGGCATAGCTTCTTGGATTTCTTAAGGTCATCATTGAACCAGGGAGCCTTTTTGTTACCTGATTTGATCTGGTGGTTTTTCAGGGGTGCTAGTTCTTCAGCGCTGTGAGTGATCCATTGCTTGAGTTTGGTGGCAGCTTGGTTTGGATCCAATGAGAGGGTGGGAGGGTTTTGGTTGAGTGATGTGAGGAGTTGGTCGGTGGTGATTTTGTTCCAGTTTCTTTGAGGAATAGGTTGTTGGTGGTTGTGGGTCGTGGTCTTTTGGTAGCTGAAGTGAACACAACTGTGGTCCGTCCAATGGAGAGCTGTGGTGTGATCGAAGGAAATGTGTTTGCAGGAGGTGAAGATAGGGTCAAGCGTATGTCCGGCTACATGGGTGGGGGAGTCAACCAGTTGTTTGAGTCCGAGATTGGCCAGGTTGTCCAGAAGGGTGGTGGTGTTGCTGTAGTTTTTGTTTTCCAGGTGGAAGTTGAGGTCTCCTAGTAGAATGTAGTTCTCGGAGGCAAGGGCATGTGAGCTTATGAAGTCAGTGATGTCATCGCTGAATTGTTTACGGGTTCCTGGAGGTCTGTAGATGAGGGTGCCTCTAATTGTGGTCCTGGGGTCGGTGTGGATCTGGAAGTGGAGGGGTTCGGCAGTTGCAAGGATATCGTCGGAGCTGGTTGTGATTTTGATGGTGTTCTTATGGACGATGGCAATGCCTCCTCCTGTTTGATTGGTGCGGTCTTTTCGGATGATCTTGTAAGCGTCCGGGATGGCTATGGCGATGTCGGGTGCTGATAATGCGTTCATCCAGGTTTCTGTAAGGAAGGCGATGTCCGGTGACGCAGTGTCGAGTAGGTCCCAGAGTTCAGTGGCGTGTCTGTGGATCGAGCGGGTGTTCAGCAGGATGCACTTCAGGTCGTTAGAGTCGGAGCTGTGATTGGAGGAAGTGGATTTGGTGTGGGTTTTGATGCAGGCGTACTTGCAGGAGTGGCAGGCGAATGGACTGTGGGTACGTCCTGGGACAGCCTCGTAGCATTGGGGTGTGCGTCTGGGGTTAAGGGCTAGGAGGGTGGCGGCGGCCTACGATATGCGGGAGGGGTACGATTTGCGGGGGCCAGGGGGTCTGGCGCTGGGCGCGGTCCAGGCGCGGACGGGCGTAGACGGGCTTACCTTTGGCGCACCTTCGGCGCGCATGGGGCGCGACCACTGTTTGATAGCTGTTTGATCAATAATATAGGTGATTCAGCATAGTTGCAAAGAGTCACTAGCAGCGCCCATATCAAACATGCGCACATGCAGGTGGGCACCTCTTGTATGTATATAAATTGATCTGTTACCGTTATATGCTATCATGATGTGCGAGCTCTGTTTGTAGCAAGACTTAATGCTGAATGGACATAAATGGGCACATATATGTTATCTGCCAACATACAAGTGTATCGCCAGAGATAATATGTTTTTGAATGTAACTGATGCTTTTGTATGTAACATGTAAGCTTGCAATATGCATAATCAATCTTAAAAACCTCATAAAACAGATCAAACAAAAAAATGAATTAGATATGCCACATTTAGGTGAAAACTCAATTTTGGATAAAAAGGATGCTGCTTCTGTCATGCTCTTCTGTGTTTAGCCCTCCCCACATCATGTTCCCATGTGGATCTTCTCTTCTCAAAGGCTCTGTTTGAGCGAATACAGTTGATGTTATGTTTTTCTCACTCTTATAAATATAAGACTTATTCATTAAACTTATAGGGGCAGATTTACAAGCCCTTTGCGCAACTTTTGGATCACTTTTCCCATGTTAAAAGTGACGCAAAAGTGGTGCAAGGGGCTTGCAAATCTGCCCCATAGTGCTCCCGATATGTTGACACACTCACAGTCTTTCTGCTGTAGTTCCGTTGGATAAACGAGTCCTATTCATTTATGTGACCTGATATTAATAAAATGTTCCATCTTTTGTTCGAACATCTCCAATTACAGTGACATGGAAGATGTTGGTGGCCTTCTTAGATTGGAATAGTGCTAAAGTATAAAGATGCTGACGTTGTTCCTTATGATTTGCTAAAGGGTTGATACATGCAATAATGCTATGCTGAATCTGCAGTTTTTGCTGTGTAAAAACTGTGTGTAATACCCCTTGTGATTGGGGATGAGTCAGATTTTTGTTGCTGACTTTCCTGTTCTATTGGGTACGATGCCTGACCGTTTTCTGGTTTTGCTGCTTACTTGAGACTTAGAATAATTTTTGAGTTTTGACTACTCTGTAATAACTTTGAGATCGAGCCTTCGTGGTATTCATTCTGTACTGCTAGATTTTTGTAATAAAATCCTTTAACTTTTCCTTCTGATCTAAAAATCAATTCTTGAATAGCCCAGTTACTTATTTCATGGCAAGGCACAGAGGCCAATATTATGCACTCATACACAACAGCAACAAAGAACACCGCCTTAGAATCAGAACACTATACATTCCAGAACATTCTTGAACATGCATAAATATTCAGCCATCTTCCTTCCTTGTTGCTGCTCATACACACAGATAAGTACTTCCATTGAGTTACTGTATGTATGACAGGGAATCTTGAGTGAATTACAGAGTGTAAGTTTTTGCTTGATTATTAAGGATTTGCTTGTTGGTGGATATATATTACTATTTTATTAAGATTTACATTTTTGGGTATGTTTAAGGAATCAAGTGTGTATGAATGGTGATTTTATACAACTGAATTAAATTGTTTTCGAGGTAAAGTAGCAATTGACTTACATTTTAACAAGGTCAGCGTGAGACAGAGATAAGTCGTGTGACAGTTGAGAGAGCTCTGGGGTTGGTGCGCGTATCGCTTGAGACTCCGTTCTTTTGCTTTGAAGCGGTGTTCACGGCAAACGCGGCGTGAGTCAATTGTGGGCAATAGAGAGGCAGGGACGTAGCAGAATGCTGCGCGCCTCGTGAAGAAGTTATCTTTTGACTGTTTGGAGTTGCCATACACACGCAATTAATGTGCATGCCATGTCCATTTTGAAGTTTTGGGAAGTAGTAATAAGAGAATAAGGAGAAAAGGAAGGCAATGCTTTAGGAATTAATAAGGATTTGGAATGTGAAATAACTGGCAGGTGAGGAGAAACTTGTGTCAATGCTTAGAGATACTAAAACATTTTTGAGAAGCTGGAAATAAAATTTTGGGCAGAATGACTAAATCTGTAGAGTATCTGGAGATGGACAAAAAAATGAGGAGTTATGTGAATAAGACCTTTGGGGATTTATTAAGAGAAGCTTATAGATAAGGGAGGAAGATCAGAGGATGTGATGGAGAATGATAGCTATTGGTCAGGTGAGGAGATGGATTCAAGGGAAGGAATTTTGGTGTGGTATGTCAAGAGAGAGCACAAAAAAGCGCAATGTGGTGCAAAAAGCTAAAAATATAAATGGTACTACGCAAATAAAGGATACCGCAATATTGGCAAATAAAATGGGTCACAAATAGGTGGCTTGTGACAGGTGTTCTAATTGTGGAGATGTGGACCAAAGTTGTTCATCAGATTTGTATGATATGGATGAGGAATATATTAAGCCTAAGAGATGTAAGGTTGTATAGGTGGAAGACGTATTTAAGAAAAGATAGTTTTTAGATCCCTTAGGAGAAGAAATGTGTGATCGGCTTTTAATACAGCATCCACTATCACCACAATGGACCCTGTGAAAAATGTGGCAAGGTATATTGAGTACAGAATAAGGCGAGAAATGCCTATGGATACGGAAAGGTCTAAGATCAGAGTGTCCATACATACGTTCAAGTTTAAAGTGGTTTATACTCCTGAGTTAGCTTCAAAGATGTTGATGTTTTTAAAAAGTAGGTCTATCTATTATCCAAGGAAAGGACTGGATAAAGGACTCAAAGGATGTCACAATAGGCTTTTGGACGTGTTGGTCCCATTGACTAGTGTGTTTGATATATGTGAGAAGGCTTATTTGAATAATACCAGTGTTAATGTTGTGGAAATGTGTCAGTGGATTCAGATGGCAGTTTGTCTATAGGGAAACACGAATGTAGCCCTTTGTGTTGAATGACGGAAAAGTATTTTTTTTTTTTAAATATTTTTATTAAGATGTTTTGCAATTATATACAAGGCACGACAATATTAAAAAAAGAGAAAGAAAAAATAAATGCAGGACATTAAGGAAGAACAGCCAATAAACCATCAACAGGCGAGATAAAGAAAGCAGCATACAGTTAAAACAAAGGAGTAAGATAACTTGAACCACAGTGTTATTCCAAATTATATAACCTAAATGTAATCAAACAGAGTTATCCTTTCCTAATCTTTCCGCACAGTCAAATAAATATCTCCCATTATAACCAACATAACCATTTATATCTCATATATGAACCTCATTTAGCCGAGTTACAGACAGGCCTCAATTTTATACTGTTAAATCATCTTTCCACCGTGTTATAGGATCCCATATTATCTTGCCTAGCTTCCTTCCCCTTTTTCCCTTCCTTGCATAAATCTCTTTCTCCACATTGTATGTTGTTAATAACTTAGCCAGCCATTTGTGAAAAGTAGGTGGTGTGGGGTCAATCCATGCAGAGGCTATACATAATCTCATAACAGATATTGCAACAAATACAAATTCCCTCCCACGAAAAGGTCGTACATCCTCAACATTGACTCCTAGTAGAATGGTTCCAGGGGTTAACACAATATCAGTTCCTAAAATTTTGTTTATGAAACATTCAATGTCTTTTTTTAGTAGGTCTAGATGAGGACATGTAGCAAATACGTGTTGTAAATCAGCATCCAAGCTTCCACACCTATAGCACTTAATACCCACTGTACCTCCCCATTGTGCTATTTTAGCAGGTGTAAAATATAAATGATATAGTGTTTTATAATGTTGCGCCTGCAATGATGCTGAACATAACAAGGAATAACCCTTTTCTAAAGAGATACCAAAACTTTCGAAGCTAATATTAAGATTGTCCTTCCATTTTTCGCTCCATTTTTGGTGGTCGTCTTGTTTTGCTTTTATCAGTTCAGCATATAGTCTTTTGATTGTGCAATCTTGCCCCCCTTGAATTATCTCCATAATTGCGTTACGCCTGAATCCCAGAGCGCCTCCTTTTTTGTTTAGAAGAAAACTCCTAATTTGTAAATATTTAAAGAATTGCCTAGTTTCTAGGTTAAATCTAGCTTGTAAATCTGTGAATTGAAGAATCCCCTGGTCCCCCTTTACATCCCCTATAGTTCTAATTCCCCTGATTTCCCACTCTGCAAATATAGGTCCCGAGAAGATATCTTGTGGGAGGTTTAGATTATGTGAAAGTCTCGTATATGAATTATATTTCCCCAGACCAATTTTTTTAGCGAAGCTTTTCCAGATTTCATATGCTGCTATAATCGTCTTAAACTTTGTCCTCTTATAATAGCTGGCCTCTGTGAATTTCAGCAAAACATCCTTTGCTTCCAAACCCAAGGTTAATCCATAGATTGCTAGTGATCCAAATTTGCTCCACACTTCTGAATCTTCCCCTCCCAGCATCCCAATCATATTCTGTAGAGCCGCCGCCCAATAATAAGATTTTAAGTCTGGAACTCCCCAGCCTCCCCTTTCTCTCGGCAGTGTCAAGAATCTAAGGGCTCTTCTCGTTTTCCCCTTTGCCCAAATGAATCTATTTATTATACACTCCAGTTTTTTAAATATTTTACCATCAAATAATAAAGGTATTGCTCTAAATAAATATAAAAATTTTGGGAGTATCAGCATTTTTACTATATTCGACCGTCCCACTATTGACAAATGCAACTTATCCCACCTATCCAGGTCTTTCTCTACTTTCTTAATCAAAGGATTGATATTCTTTTCTACTAAGATATCCAAGTCTGACATTATGATAACCCCTAAGTACGTGCCTTCCTGCACCACTCGATTGTCTATACACGGGGTAAATGAGTTTTTTATTATCTGTGTTTTAGATGTATTTAATTTATACCCCGATATCTTTCCAAATTTCATCGCCTCAAGTTCAAGGTGTTCTATAGTTTCAGAGGGATTTGGAGAGATTACAGCAATGTCATCTGCGTAAGCTAAAATTTTACACTGCCCAATGAGTGTTGTTAACGGAGCAATCATCTCGGATGCCTCTATTCTGCGTATTAATGGGTCCATATATATGGCAAACAATAACGGTGAGCAAGGGCACCCTTGTCTAGTCCCTCTTTTTATTTGGAATTGGCCCGTGTTTCCACCATTCACTCGTAAAGTTGCTACCGGTTTTAGATAAAGAGTTTGTAGAGCTTTAATAAAACCTTGTTTAATACCTGTTCTTGCTAAAGCATACCAAAGATAGCCCCAGGAGACCCGATCAAATGCTTTTTCTGCATCAAGTAACATCACTGCAATCGGGTCTCCTGTGACTGACGTTACATCGAGTAACGATATAACTTTTCGTATGTGGTGGGTAGTTCCTCTCCCTGGTATAAAACCGTGTTGGCAGCTAGTGACAATTTTATCAATGACTCTTGCAAGTCTTGACGCCAATGCTTTAGAAAAGACTTTTACGTCCGCATTGAGTAAAGTTATAGGCCTGTACGATCCTGGATCTTCTGGGTTTTTCCCTTTCTTTAATATTACTACCACCTCAGCGCCCCCCCATGACTTAGGTGGTGATTTGCCCAGCTGTGCCAGTTGCATCACCTTCATTATTTCTTCTATCAAACAGTCCCAAAATACTTTATAAAATTCTATAGGGATTTGATCAGGACCTGCTGCTTTACCAGAGGGCAGATTCCATATTGCCTCCTTGATTTCTTCTATCTGCAGAGCTCCCTCTAACCCATCTGCTTCCTCTTCCTTGATTAAGTCTATAGGAATCTCTTGGAGGTACTCCTTCATTTCTTCCTTATCTATTTGAGAATCACGACCATCTAGTTCATCGTCATACAACTTCTCGTAAAATGTCCTAAAAACTTCTCTTATTTTGTTCGACTCTGAGTGAACCGTGCCAGATGTATCCCTAATTTCTCTAACTATACCTACGGCTTCTTGTTGCCTTGTCCGAGTAGCCAAAATTCTGCCTACTGACTCGCTTAACTCATAACACTTCTCTCTTTTAATATTATAGATTTTCGCTGCTTTACTAGCGATTTCGCCCTCTGCCTCACCTTTAGCTTTCACTAGCTCTAACCAAGCCTTTTCCAAATCCCTCCCCGACAAAACACTATTTTCTAAGTTTTCCTCTGCCTTCAGAACCTTCTGAGCTAGTTCTGAATTCCTCAGCTGGGTTTGTTTCTTTTTATAAGGATTGTAACTCTTTGTTTCCCCTCGTATTCCAGCTTTAAAGGTGTCCCAGACCACTCCCATTTCTGCTGTATCTCTATTAAAAGTAAAAAAATCAATAATCCATTTATTCATGTGTTCTATATACTTTTCGTCTTTCAATAACTCTCTTTCGAAGGTCCAGTTTGTATATTGTCTAGTGTTTGTTTTTGTTGCTATAGTGAGTACTAAAGGGTTGTGATCACTAAGGATCCGTGGCAGCCTTTCGATCTTTGAATTTGAGATAGTAGTACTTGAGATAAAGAAATAATCTAATCTTGCACATGTTCGATGCGGAGCAGAGTAATATGTAAAGCCTTTATTATCCATTCTCTTTTTCCCCCACACATCTGAGAGAGCATTGTTTAAAACCAGACTATGTAGTGCCTGGTTTACTTTTTTTTTCCTGCCTTTATACTTTCCAAAGGACCCCAGCCCTAATCCATCTGCTCCATTAATATTGAAATCACCTCCCAATATAATTTTTGGTGCCCATGTTGCTAACTCAACATCTAAAAATCGGAAGATATCAGGGTCATCCTCTGTTGAGCCATAGACAGTTGCAAACGTTATCCACTCTCCATCGATGAAGCACTCAACCATGGCCCATCTTCCCCATTTGTCCTGAGCTTTCTTCCTGGTTAAAATATTATTATTCCTAGCTAAAATAGCTACCCCTCTTTTTTTAACCCCTTGACTTGAGTGCACTAGCAAGTGAAATCCTAGCTGAGTCAGGACATGTGCTTGTGTTGTCATAATATGAGTTTCCTGTATAAATACAAAATCCAGATTCATTTATTTCAAGGCTAGCGCTATTTTTGCTCTTTTATGGGGATCATTTAGCCCACATACATTCCATGTTACAGCCCTAACACCCATCGTACACATTCTCACATCTCTTTTCCCTCCTACACTTTCTTCTGTACACTATCCATTTAGTTATCCAGCATATTATCATCACTACATTAGCGTTGTTTCTTATATTGCCTCCTTTACATTTTCGCCACCCCACCTGTTCCCCTTGACTAGAAGATGTCCTTTTTGAACTCCATCTCTCTATTGTGTGCCGTGCCGTGCCCTGTTCCCCCGTGCATCCCACCCCACACCCCCTTCTCTTTCCCCTCCCGCCCCCCCCTTTCCCTTACTGGCAAATAGGTCAATCCTGACCTATATGTGACAGCCGCACCCCCCCAGGGGAGTTTCCCCCAGCCACTCCCCCTTGGTACATCGTTTTGAAAATTTAAACCAGATTATTCAAAGAAAAGAAAAAGGCTCAGTTATCTCTTTGTAATAGAAGCTACTTGTTTTAAACTCTCTATACGATCAGATTGTATATTTCGATCCCTGTGTGTTCTCTCTTCTCGAAGAAAAGTCAAATATTCTTGCGCAACGATTTCAGAAAAGAAGATTCTGAACTGTCCATTAAAGCCTACTTTGAGGCGGGAAGGGAACAGCAAGTAGGCTTCGCAACCTAAATTCTGAAATGGTACTATGAGTTGCCGCATACGCCATCTTCTTTCCACTGTTGTATGGCAGAAGTCTGGGCGGGCAAAAAAGGTTATGTCTTTATAAGTACGTTTCTTCATGGGTTTAGCTTTCATTATCACTTCCTCTCTTAACAGATAGTTTCCCCCATAAACAAGAATTGCCCTTGCTCTTACGCCCGCACTACCCTTTTTCTGTACAAGGGGAAAACGGTGCGCTCGTTGTACTTCTTTGTCCCAGTCCCATGCGTCCATCTCTGGAAACGCGCCTTTCAACAAATCTACGACAAAGGCTCTCATATCTCCTCCTTCCTTGCCTTCCTCCACTCCAAGTAGTCTTATATTATTTCTCCTCTGACGATTTTCGAAGTCTTCCAACTTCCAAAGTATGTCAGATTCTGTTTTCCCCTGCATCTGCCTAAACTCTTGGATCTTTACCATCTCATCCTCTATTTTGCCCGTCCTCTGTTCTACCTCCGTCAATCTACCTGTTGCCTCAGCATACATTTCCTGTACTTTGTGGAGAGATCGCTGTATTTTCTTGTTGGCACGCTTGGCTCTTTGGCTTTCCAGCCGGGCTTCTCCTTGTATCTGTTGCATTGTGGAGAGTAAAAGATCAAATTTATCCTTGTACGGGTCTATATCTGACTTATCCCAACCCGGCATTTTAGATATGTCCTTTTGCGGCATGGTTCCTCTCTTGCTATTTCTTACTCGGGATCTTCCCCTAGTCTTATGAGTTTTGTTTTTAATTTTGGGTTTCAGATTCCTTTCTTTTACCGCCCTACTCTGCGCCTTCTCTAGACGTAGGGAGCCAGTCTCAGACTCTTGGGATTCACTCAGTGAAGAATTCCCCGGCTCTACAGAAGAAGTGAATGGTGATTCCGTTTCCTCTTCCTCTTCCTCTTCCTCCGCCTCCTCCTCCTCCTCCTCCTCCTCCAACAACTCATTGTAATCACTATCATCGCTATACAGTGACTTTTTAGTAGAGGACAAAGGTTTAGTTTCACCCTTGCCCTTACCCTTATCCTTAGGGATTGCTCCTTGGTTTGATACTGGTGCTTTCTTAACTCCAGTTGCTGCTGCAGTTAATATTGTAGCTTGTGATTTAACTATATTGCCACTGTTCAGCCCTTCTTCTATGCTAATGGCAGTCTCAACAGCTGCACACTCATCACCGCTTTTTGCAGCTTCAGGCTCATTTACAGACTCCTTTACACTTTTACATGAACAATCCACCAAAGCTCCTGATCGCATAGATATTTCCGCCTCCTTTGTGGAATCTTGTTGCATGCTCCGGTATTCGGCATATCCTGTGTTTAAAGTTAGCATTTCCCCCTGTGGAGTACTCGCTCCCAGCACCACATTCGTCTCCACAGCCATTACTTGGGGCAACACGTCTGTCTCATGCATGCCTTTGCCTTTATTCATACATATTGCTTCTTGTGAATCCGTATCCGTATTTTTCACATTGCCTCCACTGCCTCTATCATCCAGTGTGCTGGCATCCACATTGCACATTTCTAGTTCCAGCCCGATGCCAGCACTATGTTCGCTATGTTCCACTTCTCCCCCAGTACCTCTCAATATGCCAGCGCCACCGGCTCCTCCTCCTTCTCTAAGAGGCTTCGAATCCACCTCCTTCATCTCCTTCACCTCCATGCCTTTGGCTCAGCCTTTGGCTCCGCCCCCGCTGGACACTCCACCTACTAAAGGATCTCGAGGCATACAATCTGTAACCTCAGACAAAGTCGGATGCAGAGCCGTCGCTCCCGCGTCTGTTCCCACTGCGGCCACCGCTCCAAACTCTTCACTTGTTTCGCTATCTATGGCTCTTGCAGTTTCCACCACCGCTGCAGCTGATCGCCCTGCAGGCTCCGTTGCTAGCACCGCCGCTCCGTTTTTCAAGAGTAACTGGATCTGTGGGCCAGGCACTGCGGCAGATACACTTCCCGCAGCCCTCTGCAGCAAGCCTGTTTCCGATCCTGTCTCAGCGCCCAACGCTGCAGTAGACGCTGAAGCTGGCTCCATTTCGGCTCTCCGCAAACCTCTCACTGCCGCCGATGACGAAGAAGGTGATAATCCTCGTGCCTGAAATGACTCGAAAATCAGAGGCTGGCGCAGGATCGCTTCTGTGGCCAGGTCCAGTGCAGGTATTTCCTTACGTCGTTCTTCTCTCTTCTTCTGGCTTGCCAACAAACGCTCCTCTTCGCGTTTTTTTGCCGCTTCTCTTCGAGTCTGTGCCCTTTGCTGTGCCTTGGTTCTCAGCTTCACTGCAGGAGTATCGGGCTCACTAGATGTATCCAATCCTTCTTGCCTCTGGGTGCTCTTAATAATTCTTAGCACTTTAGGGGCCATGACACGCTTGAAAGCCCCCCAGATCTCTTGGCACGATGTAATCCTCTTCTTAACCTTAGACAGTGCCTTAGACACTGCAGTCTGCCAGGCGCTTCTCGATACTCTCAGCTCTAGCTTCCTGCTATGCAATGTCAGTGGCTCTATCTCCACTGCCACAAACGACCAAGCAGATGTAATCTCCAAAATATATGGGCCCTCCAGCATCTCATAGACCAATGTAGCAAAAAGACTGCAACTGCAAATCAATTCTGAGCCATACCAGCATGTAGTAGACACTAGACAGCAGTAAGTGCAGGAGAGTGGCTTGGGTGCTGCTACCCCCTACGGACTGTCGGCTGCCATCTTGCCACGGAAAAGTATTTTAATTAAAATGTATCCTAAGTTGTCTGATCTGGCCAGCAAGAAATTTGGATCAAATTGTAATGGAATGCTGTTTGGAGAAGAGTTTGTTAGAGATATGTCTAGCTATGCAGGCACATTTAATACAACCCAAAAAGTAAAAAAATATATAAGGAAGGTTTTTGGAAGGGCCATGAAAATGCGGTGTCGATTCCTCAGTTGTGGACAAGGAATTACTTGTATGTCTTTCACACATGGATATAGACCCTTCAGCTATCAATCAGAAATGCAGAATGTTTATCTGCAAAAACAGAGGTCAAGGACTAGAGGAACGAGAGGCGAGAGAAGGTCTAGAGGAGGAACAGGTTTGTTTAAAGCAAGACCATTTGTGTATCCAAATAAAGCCGAGTGGTAGATTAGCTGAATTTCTGACACTTTGATAGGAAATCACAACAGGCCCGTGGGTATTAGAGACAGTCAAAGGTTATCATATAGACCTAATAAATTCTCCAGTTCAAAACAGGAGGCCAAGGCTTATTAGTATTTCAAAGGATCAAGAGAAGTTGGTAATGCAGGAAGTGGAAGCACTTCTAGAAAAAGGTGTAATAGAAAGAGCAGTGACAGGTGTAGAGAAATGTGTCAGCAATATTTTTTGGGTGGAGAAGGAGGACAAGAGCATGAGGCCCATCATAAATCTAAAGGAGTTAGCCAGTAGAGATGCCAGTTCAAGATGTTGACCCACACACACAAAGCCCTGCACAACGCAGGACCAGCCTACATCAACAAATGCATGACCTTCCACCAACCAACTAGACACCTACGATCCTCCTCCTTCTTCCTTGCAGACCCCCTCCATCCCCCAACCCCCTCCCCGGATCTGCCAAGGCAACAGCGGAGGATGCTCCTTCTCACAACTGGCGGCCAAAGATTGGACTGACCTTTCCCTGCACCAAAAAACCGTCTCATTGCTCCAGCAATTCAGGAAAGGACTCAAGGCCTTTCTGTTTGAATGAACAGATCTTCACGAAGCAGTTAACAACTTCAGCGCCTTCAGATCCTCATGGGTGATTTGCTGAGCTTTACAAATTCTTGATTGATTGATTGTCTGTGTTACAATCCTTTCAAAATGAAAGGCAGCCATATGTTAAGAGATCTGTTGAGAAGAGGGGATTGATTAATCAGACTAGACTCAAAGGATGCTTACTTGACCATCCTAGTGTGTCTTGAACACAGATTTCCTTCAGTTTCAATGGCAGGGAGTACTGTGGAGGTTCAAGAGCCTTCTGTTTGGACTGACTTCAGCACCTTGGTGTTTAACAATGGTAATGAGACCAGTGATGACTTGGTTAAGATCAAGAGGTGTACATCTGATATTATACTGGACGATATCTTGTTTATGGCTGAGACGAAGGAATTAGCTGAAGAACACATGGATTTGGCAGTTCGAATTTTAGAGGATTTGGATTTTGTAATAAACAAAGAGAAGTCAAATTTGAGTCCAGTTCAGGAATCAGTATTTATAGGTAGGTTGGATACAGACCTTAGAGAGAGTATTGAGATTGCCAATGGAGAAAGTGAGGAAGATTTGCAGGGAGTGGAAGAGGGTAAATGTGCAGAATTGATCTCACTGCACCAGTTGGCAAGGTTGTTGGGGTTGGTTGTTGTTGGCATTAATTCACATGATTACAGAGATGAAAGGCATATCATGTGCATAAGGGGCTGAAGAACTCTCAGTGGCTGTGACTGAGTCGAGAGGCATTACAAGAAATCAATTGGTGGTTGCTCAATTTGGAGGCCTGGAATGGCAGGGCAATTTGAGGGGAAATTCCATAACTGGTGATCAAGTCGGATGTGAGTTTGCAAGGCTGCGGAGCGAAATGTGGATCAGTGTTGATGGGAGCTTGTTGGATGGCAGAAGAGAGTGGAATGCATATCAATTACCTGGAGTTCTTAGCGGGATCATTTGCAGTAAAGAGTTTTGTGAGGGACCAAGTTCGATGCTGTGTGTTGCTGGAGATTGACAATGTTTCAAGAGTCAGAAACGTCAACAAGTTAGAGGGACCTCGTTCAAGAGCAATGTTATGTTATGTTATATTAATTTATTATGCGCACAGATACTCCAGCCAAGGAGCGTCCCGGCGCAGAGACAAGGAGAAACATAACACAACAGGGAAATGAAGGTGTAAAAAGAGGCAGCTAAAACAAGAATGTTTTTATAGCCCTCCGGAAGGTCAGGAGGTCCTCCAGCAAACGAATTTCAACAGGGAGGGAGTTCCAAGCTGATGCGGCTTTTACGCTGAAAGAACGACCCCCCATACGGCTGAGTCTGAATCTGGGGACTACAGCGAGGGCCAGGCCCTGGGAACGGAGGCAGAGTTAGCAAAATACTTCAGGAATTACTGTCTGGGTCACAATATTATGGTGCAGACTCAATATTTTCCAGGACTGAGCAATGTGGCAGCAGATTAGAATTTAAGACATTTGAAGGATTCAAGCAATTGGGGGTTTGACAAGGTGGTGTTCATGAGTTTGAACAGGAAATGGTGTCCTTTAACGGTGGATTTTTTGCAAACAGGATGAATGCTCAAATAAAGCCTGATCTGAGTGCCCAGCCAGTGGATGCGTTTCTACAAATTTGAGAAGGGGAGGGGCTTTATGCTTTACCACCATTTGCAATGATTCAGAGGGTGCTAATGAAGGCTTGGAGATAAGGAGTGGAGGTGTTATTGATAAACCCATTTTGGCAGTCTTAGGTTTGATTTCCGGACATAATGAGCCTTGTTAATTAACCCTGCGGGAGAAGGTCATGAGTTGGTGAAAACTGGTCAGTTGTCTTTAATGAGATAGATGATTTCATGAGAGTCTGGCAGGTGTCTTGATTATTGTCAGAGGCTTCGGAACTGATCAAGGAGTCTTTGCTACCAGGAATGATGAAGGGATATAGGAGGGCAAGGAGATGATGGACTACTTGGTGTGCTAGAAGGGGTGCGAATCCTGTATCAGCATCTGGATTTCAGGTGGTTAATTATTTGACAGCAGTGTTTAAGAAAGGCTTGTATTATAGTACAATCAATGTAAGTAGATCAGCAATATCAGCAGGTATGTTTTAGTAGAAGGTGTGCCAATAGGGCAACACGTATTGGTTAAAAAATTGATTAAAAGTATTTGTGTAGAAGAACCACCTATAGCAAAGTATTTTTCTTAATGTTATGTGACTATTGTGCTTAAAGAGATTGTGAATAGCGGAAGGAATGAAGCACTTTCCTTAAAATAGTTATCCTGGAAAGTAGCAATGTTGCTTTCTTTGGTTTCTTTTAGGAGGGTGTTGGCGATATGGGTTTTGGGGGTTTCTTCTAAAAATTATCAGCCAGAGAGAGTGTGGTTTACTATTGGGAAGTGAACTAAGACTATGTCAAGGACAATTTTTGTTATTCAAGAATGGAGGACCATGATGATCTTTGTGTGGTGAGGTGTTTAAAGGAATACAAGGAAAGAACAGCAGGATTATGAATAGAAGGAGAGACTCAGTTAATAGTATCTTTTAGGTCAAATTCAACCTTAGCAAGATGGGTGAAAGAGTTAATGAAGAAAGCTGGAGTGGATATGTAAATGTAAATGTAAATGTGCTTCGATTTATATAGCGCGCTTTAACCCAGGGGCCTCAAGGCGCTTGCTTAGGGAACCCGTCCTGGTATTCCCCTGTGAGATACCCCGGCCGGGTATCCACAAGGTGAAAGCCAGGCATCCCGCCGCGAGGGGCCGTAGTGGAGATTAAGCAAGCTATTGCCCAGAGTCGCAGAGTGTGACCCCGTGAGTCGAGTAGGCACCAGAGCGAGAATTGTCGACTCCGTGGAATTTTTGAGCCCGAGACCCGCCGAGGCGGGGAATAGAACCCTGGTCCACGGCCGATCTCAGCTTCTGGGTCTGCCGCCTCTAACCACTGAGCCACGCTTCTCCACACATATGAGTCAATTTGGGGCACACTCCACTAGGGTGAGGCTAATGAAACCAGCGGATTGGGTGAGTGATTCAACAATTAAGAAATTGTATTTTAAACCACTAGAAAAAATTGTGAACATTTTTATTGTAAACAAAGAGAGCCCATCCATCTCTTGGGACTTCCTTTCCACTTCAGGTATTTTGGAAAACAGAAAGTTTTCTTCAGATACACTCACCCACCAGAGTTTCCTCTTGGTGGCATGCTTCATCACTAGGCTCCTTCCCGTTCAGCTGTAGAACGGGGCATGCTGTGACCTACTAGTTACGTGAGACCAGTTTTTGTGTTGTCTATAATAGATGGAGAGAAAATAGGAGTGGGTGGTTTCATGGAAGATTAAAACTACCTGGCTATTAGGAAAAATATTTTCTTCGTATCTCTATCAAGTATGGTTAAAAAGTGGGGAAAGTTGAAACTCTATGGACTTATGCTCCTGAGTTTCAAAGATCTACATGCTTCAAGCCCTAACCCTCTGCTATTTACCAGGACAATCCACAGAGCCACGGGCGGGCGATTTCCTAAGTGAGGGAGTAGCTTTGATGTATGCATGACTAAAGTCGCTCCTTTCCCCCGTTTGGACTCATGATGCCGAATTTAAGCAATTTATATATCTTCCAGATATAAAATCATATCTGCTCTGTATGTATATGATTTTATTTTTCTAGCATGCAGTGGCATTTCAAGTAAGTGTTGACTGGAGTGGTTTCAGAGAACAGGGAGTAACAACCCTTAGTCCTGATGAATTCAACTTTTATAGACAATACCAAAAGTGCTCCCACTTAACTAGTAGTTCGCAGCAAGCTCTGTTTTCCAAAATATCTGAAGAGAAAAGGAAGTCCCAAGAGATGGATGGGCTCTCTTTGTTTACAGTATGATTAATTGGAGGACGAGTCCTTTCATCTATTTCCTCTACCTCCCCCTTCTTGCTTTTCATGGTAAATGTTATGGCAGGGATTTGAGCATGCATACTATTGACATCCCTGCCCTGCTATAAAATAAAGATTTTCCACAACTTTGGTGGGTAGAAAATCAAAGATTTTATTAAAGACACTCCCTCCTCCTGGGTTTTCCCACCCTGTTAATGTCTGTTTCAATAGGTTTATTTTCAGGACAATATTAAGAGGAAGATCAAATAGACGGAGAAAGGGTAAAAGCAGAATTGTCGTCAAAGGCTGATGAAAAGTTGGATCACTGTGGTCTTTGTGTAGTAGTTATGAACTTTGAGTAATTAGCAGCAAAAAGAAGGAAGATGGCTGCTGGTTCTGAGTATTTATGCATGTTCAACAATGTTCTGGAATGTTTGTAGTTCTAATTCTAAGACACAGTTCTTTGTTGTTGCTGTGTATGAGTGTAACAAAGTAACTATGCATAATATTAGCCTCTGTGTTTTTAATAAAATCTTGATTTTCACTCCATCGAAGTTGTGAAAAATCTGCATTTTGATACTCGCTCAGGGAGGATGCCTTTTTGCACAATGATATTCTATAGCGTATGAGTTAAATTACAGGGTTTCCACATTTTGGGGTGTCCTAAATAATGGGGTGTGGTTTTGCTCCCATACAGTCATGTTTTGGGTATGTCTCATCTGCTAACCATCTGCTAATCTGGTATTCCAGTGAGCCAGAGTAAAGGGCATTCTCATAATCCAGGTGGGACAAGATGATAGCACTGATGACAAGCGCCCAATTATATTCTGGAAGGAATGGAAGGATTTTCTTCATGGAATTCAACAGTATCCTCTAGTCCAGATTTTTTCATCAGGATGATCAAAGAAAGGTCTAGGTCAAGCCAAAAGTCTACATTTTGTACCGAAGTAGACAGAGAGGGAGTGTTATCTAATGCGAAGTGGCTAGATAGCCTCCCACCAAATTAGAGTTTTCACACGGGAGATCAACATTAATCCATTTGTAATGCTTCCCTTACCGCCCTGGCTTCTATTCCCTTTTCTCCTCCCTGCTGATCCCTCATTCCCATATCCTTTTACCAATTTCAGCACCATATGGTGCCTTAGGATGACATAAAGTGATATACACAAGCAACATGACATAGCCAGCACTTTATAGCTGTTTGAAGATTATCTAAATACAATTCATTTTAGATTTCTACTCATTTCTATGAGTTATACCACTATAATTGTAACTGTGGATTTGTCTACCAAGAGTCGCTATAGTATTAATCCATACAATTGCGTGTTGTTGTGGGTCCCCTACAATTATGATTACATAATGAAGCTCTTACTGCATTTCACATTTTTCTGGCAACCCTTGGTCAAGACATTTTTCATCTTGTGTTGGTTATTCTAACTGCTGTCTTAATTAAATTTATTTATTTATAAAGTTTTATATAGCGCGGGTAACAATGATTTAAAACATCTGAGGTGTTCTGTTACATAGCACCAATATGCATCCATGTCAAATATTCCTATGGAGACGTTTACTGTAAAGAATCTAGCCTGACAAATTCATTTACAATTAGAGGACAGTTCGGTGGCAAATGGACCGTGTAACATTTGAAGGGTTCATTGGCCAACATTGCTCTATTTGCATTGAGCTTAGATGACTTTTATACTTCTTGAGCTTGGGAACATTCCCTGCACCTTGTTTTCTGTTTGTCATTGAGTGTGACTATGCAAACCTGTAACCCCGTGTTGCTGGGCCTTTCAGATAATTATAAATGTGTATTAAGTGATTTTTCCATGTTTTTGCTTCATGTAGCCTCAGTACTTGGGCTACATGATAATTGCTCTCTTTTTCCTCCTGTTGTGGCTGATGCTCCTTTTTATGTTGATGATAACCAAATGCATTTTCATTTCCTTCCTTAACCACTTCATTGCATGCCCCCTTTGTAGTGTCTAACTGGCCTGGAAGGTCAAACACTTCCTCCACATTCTAAGCTAGAGATGTTCTCTCATGCTTCTCATTTATTCATTCAGTCATCCTCTGTTATTTTATTCCTTCTTTATTTCTCCCACCACTGCTGCACGTAATCAGAGTTTTTTATGACAAAATTAAATCTTTTACACACACATGCATTTTTTGTTATGTAAAGTTCATAAGGTCCAATCTCTTCTAACTTTCCCATCTGTCAGATTTCTTCGTCAAACCATGATTTGTCTTGTCTAATTTCCTGCCATTCATTCTATATTGGAATTCCTCAATATGATTGGCTACCCTTTTAGTGTATGTTTCATTTAGCTGTCACTATACTCTTCAGCAGGGATAAACAAGTACTTTTATATCCATGGGGTAACGCAAAATTATGGGGCTCCCCTGCAGATGGGCTCAATGGAAGGGGGCCCTGAATAGTTGGGCCCTGCCTACACTCGGTAAAGCAGAGTGGCATTCCCAAGCGTTTAACTATTTATCATTCCATGCCATTGCACGCATTCTGCAAAGTATTCAATTGCATGCCTTAGTGGGTGATGGGGGCCCCCTCCAAAACAAGAAACCCTGGGGGCCCTCCTTACAATGCAGTGTCTGCGGTGAGCCTCCGTTATGCCCCTGTTTCAAATGTGTGTACCCGAACTATCTGCTCCTCCTAGACAACCTGTGTTTGTTTGGCTTTCCTCCTCTGTTTGGCCAATCGCCACTTAAACCTTCCACCCATCTCTGCCCACCTGTTCCATACCACTCATCCTCCTTAAAGGGCATGAAAAACCCAGCTCTCTGGTTGGCAGTGGGTTGTAGCAATAGGTGGCTGCTAGCCCACCTTTCACAGGCGCCTCCTCCTCTATTCTACGTTCACATACTTACAAGAAAATGGATGCAGCCCGAGATCAATAAACACATTCATTGTAAATGTCTCCACCTTTAAACCTTACCTAGGGTGCTGCTCTTCTGTCGGTTCAAAGTACTCTTTTCCTGTTTTGACTTCACTGGCTTCCTGTACTGTATTATTTTTCCTTTCACAACCTAAATTTGTTTCTAAAAGTCTGAACTCTCTGCTGTCAGGCTTGATGACTTTTTTAAATTGTGGAACAGAATGCACTACCATCCCAAAATTGTGATATCAAATGGAAGCTAATAGCTTGCATGACTGGCTAAATGGCAGCTTCCATGACCGCGTCTATTATACTTAAGCGTCCTATCCCTCGCTCCTTTTCACTTCAAATAAATGCTTTGAAGAAGTGCGAAAACCCCCTACTCTGATCTTCAGGAATGGCATCTACACTTCCCAAAAATGGCATATGAGAGACACCGTCTTCCATCCATAGTTCTCCCACGAAGTAGTGTGCTACAAAAGTGATTAAGTGCCTTGTCGGGTTAAAAAAAGGTATATATATATATGCAATTACATTGACCAATTGGCTTGTACTCTCCACTCAAACTCCATTGATTTTCACTCATGTCCTTGTATACCTCTTCCCTCTTCAGTGTTTTAGATTTCCTCAATATGTACTCTAACATTCTGGAAATCCTTGTGATATTTGTTTATCTGCTCTGTGATGTAGCTTAAACCCGGCCTGAAATATAATTTTCTCTTTACCATATTTTCAGTCTAACCATGTCTCTGGAATCACTATGGCTATTTTAAAAATCAAAACCTTCTTATGTACCATACATTGTTCATTTTGTTCTATATTAAAAGTATTTTGGATAAACGTCAATAACTTTATTAACTGTAGCTAAACTAACGATATATATATCATATATATATATATATATATATATATATATATATATCGTATATATACATATATATATATACTGTTTATTTATACTAACTAAACATGTATACTGAGATTCGAATGTTCCTATCTGCACCTACACTAAATGCAAACCTATGCTAAAACAACAAGCATGCTAACTTAATATTGCAACCCTCATGTGTAAATATATTATGTAACTTTATTAAAAGTATAACTTTATTGCTTGTGTAACTTTACTGGGTGCTAGTTACGATACTGGAGGAAGTATACTAACAGGCAAAAACAGTAACTTTGCATTATCTGCATATCTGTTCTTTAAATGTATTGTACAGTTACAATAACTGGGAAATTGAACTGTGTAACATGTGCTATATGTATTAATTTTAAACTGTGTTGAGTTATTTATGTTTACTACTAGAGAACCTGAGAGACAGTGTGAAGTCGCCATTAAATGCCAATAACCTATTCTACTTCTGTCTGATAGTGTGGTGCCAATTTACTACACTTTGGTAGGTACCTTTACAGCATGGCCATATTGAGTAAGTAGCCTTATGTACAGTCTGTTTTAATGATGTCAAGTGTGGTCTTTGTTTGTGGTAGATGTGCAGAATTCCGGATCAGAGGTAGAATGGGATTTATGAAATCAACAGGGTGTCACAGTGGGCGGGTGGGTCCAAATGGACTGATACAAAATCAAATCACATGTCAGGTGAACAGTGTCCAAAATATCTCACCTTCCATAGTCTGGGAGCACCATATGATGATCATATAAGAGCAGATTTTTGAACTGGGTCATAATTGCGAATTTCCAGTTGTCCAGCACCATGGTCAGGTTGGCGCATCCCTTTAAGTTGACTTTTTCCGCTTTAAAAAATGAAAAGAAGCATATTAGTTACTGTACGTTTAGGTTGTTACAATGAAAGAGTTGTGTGAACAAGAGGAACACTTCACTCTTCCCAATTCAAGAATTTGTTTTACGTGCATGAACCCATTGCATGTAGAACATAGTTGTAGTCAAAAAGTGAAAGAAGTTACTCATATAAGGCACAGCATATAAAGAGGGGCAGGTTCTAGGAAAATCCGGACAGTTTATGACAGGAGCCACTAATATGCCATCAGGACAAGGCAATGTCACACCCACCATACTACACCCATCCAATGGAGACTAGAAACTGTAGTAAACTTTAATAAAGTTTGGACCAAAGCAAAACATGGTAACCGAAAAAGTATTTTTTCTTGGTGCCAACCTTTACTACATTTAACGAGATTGACCAACAATGAGACAGTGCTCCGAGATGGGTGATTTAAAGCCAGTGACACATACTTAGGTTTCTGGAAACCGCTCCAGGCTCACCCTTTCTCATGTGTTTTTCCTACTACCTGCTGGTAGGATCACTATAAAGACGTGTGTTGGTCAGCCAAAATAGAATTTTACATGCTGGCGAATTTCCATACGCTGAAAAGGGCAATGTTCAGACCTTTTTTTAGTAATTTGCCATCACCAATAGGTAGCTCCCTTATGGAGGCTAATACCCAAGCTTTTAGATAAGGCCTATTTTCTCAGGCACCCACCACGAAGGGCAGGAGGTGCATGGATCCTCATGGAGATGCAGTTTCATGTTTTTCAGGTGAGTGACTGCAGAACATAGAAAATAGCGGTATACATGGGAGTACCAATGTCAAATATATCTGTGATATTTAATATGGTTTCATCTGAACATCACTTTTAATTTTCTTTCCGTCCTTCTAGTCTCCGAGGATTGGAGCTAAGAAATATCTGTCATTCTTTAGAACAAGGCTTCAATCCACATCACACTTTTAGAACATATCAGGATTCCAGGAGGAGTGCCTGAATGTTATCTGTTGGGTAGGGGGGGGCCTGTCTGTCAATCCATTGGCATTCTACTCTGTCTTTCGAACTAGACATGTGTTGATGATGGATTCCTGGTTTTAAACAAGTTAATACAACACAGCAGTCATTCCACAAAATCTCACTCTGAGACCAAGCGAGGCAACTAAGAAGTTCGAGGAGCGCTCGCGTCCTACCGTCTGATCTGTAGTCCCACTCCGATGGCTGGCGCGTCTGTTTCACGGCGAGGCTCAGGGCCGCCCCAAGCAGCAGCAGGAGCACAGTCCTCTCCATTCGAAGGCTGTGCCTGCAAAAAGTGAACATTTTACAGAGAGTTAGCTCATGTGAGAACTCTGATCATCCATCTGGAGCGCATCTGGACGACGACATCTGGAGCAAGTACAGAACAGGTTCACATGCTCCTCAATGACGCACACACATTCATGCTTCACGGATTACCCACTTCCGCCTTGGAGTTGAGTTAAAAAAAAGATGTGCTTGAGAAATATAAGAGATCGTGTGAGAGAATCCAGACTGCTCACAAGGAACCTATTCTTTTTTTTCTTAAAGAGATATTTCTTCTAATTACTACAATATCTTATTGTGCTTGCTATTTCTACAATGTATATATTGTCGACTGCATCACAGCCAGTGAGTTGAGAGGTCACAGTGTACACCAGTGTCCTGCTGGGAACAGTGGTGTATCCTGAAAGGAGTCCCTTGGGTACATCTTTCACCTTTGTGTATTTTGGGACGCAGGAACCCTCATAAAGAAACCGCCTGTGTTTGCATGTTGTGTATATATATATATATATGGATGTGATTTAAGAGTACAAACATAGCTCTAAAGCAAGTCAGTGCTGTACAAGGAGACAGCTAAGAATTAGGGTACATCAGAGAGAAGGTGAAGGTAAGTGGAATAGAGGGAAGCTGAGCTAGTGCTTTTAGGTGCATAGCGCCATAAATAGCAGGCGATATTGTCATCCAGTTAAACGGGAGTTTTTAAATCGACGTCAGATCGATGAAAGACTGCATTGGCCTATATGGTAATGCAGCCGTTGGCCTACAACTTGTCTCAGGTCTCCTAACTATCACACACTGAACTATCCTTGCAACTCACCCACCTGCTTCTTGGGAACTATTCCACAGCCACTACCAGGTGTAGAGTAACAATCCAATGTACAAAGTAATGGTCCTCAATGGAAGTGGGAATTGCTGGCCATGTCCTTCATCCTAATTCAGGAATCTTAAAATGGGTGAGGTTAGGCTTTTGTAAAGAACAGACATGTTTGGCCAAAAGAAGGAGTCCAGAGAGAGAGAGAGAGAGAGAGAGAGAGAGAGAGAGAGAGAGAAATGTGTACCTCTTTACACCATGTGAACTCAACAATTCAATTAATAAATATTAATTTCTTGCCTTCATAGTTAATCCTCTAGCTACCTCTTTCTTGAAAAAGCTAACCGAGGTCTTTAAATGACTAGATTCTTTCCAGTACCAACGAACAACTGGTAGTTATAATGTTTCTCCTTTCTCCTTCCCCAGTGATGCATATCCTGGGAACCATGTTCTTGTGTAGTGAATGCATGAAATCATTTGTCTAAAGTCCTATACAAGGACCTGCTTTTTCACTGTTAGGGAGGCCACCTTTTCCCCACTTTAGAAGGCAAATCAATGGATTTTCTATTGAACTTTGTTGAGTTCCTTGTACTTTTGATTTGAGGACTATTATGCTAACTGATGGTCCAGATGATATAGTTCTACTTTTATATTCGCAAAGTAAAATCTTAAAATTTAGCCTGTGTCTGCCATTCTTATTAAGAAGGTTACTGCCTTATTCTGATATGTAAGATCTAACATAAGAGAGACGGGTCTGGTTGGGGAGCACCAAAGTCCGTGGAGGGACTCCTGGTTCGAGTTGTTAGTACGCATTGGGGAAGTAAAGGTGGTGGTGGGGGGGTAGAGTTGCATGCTGACACCTGCCATGCAGGGTTGTAGCTCTCATTGGTACAGCACGTTCATTCAGTAGCTTGGGAGACTAGGCATATTAGAGCCCGGCTGTTTCCCCATTATGGCAGTCTTTTCCTACCCAGCCATGGATGTTCCATTGCTCCCCTGGCTACGCCACTGCAGCACCAAGTCAGTTCTCATAGCAGTTGCAAGTTATATTCACATGCTTTTAGAGTGAGTCATATTTGATTCTCATTTGTCCTTCAAGGCCGACTTTAACAAGCTGTTGTTGGTTTGTTTTCGTTTGATTTAAAATTCTAATTAACATTTTGCCCTTTCTCAATGTTTCTCTTGCAGGAAAGACGTAGTCCAGGCCACAACAATCTTCCACATGGACTATTGCAAATCTCTGCTGCTAGGCCCTATCGCATGTCTGCTTTTAAAAGTACAGAGAATACAGAATGCTGCTGTCTGGTTAATTCTTGGTATAAAAAACAGGCTCATATTAATAAGCATCTCAGATCCATACACTGGTACGGATTCAGATGCATTGTTTGTTCAAAGCACTTTGCTTATGGCATTGATCCATTTTTCATTCAGCTATCTTAAGAGACTCATTGCCATCTCTTCAGCCAACACCAAACTGCGCTCTTCAGCAGCTTATTTCCTTACTGTGCCATGATCTCGCCATTCTAGGCCTGGGTGTAGGGCCTTTTTGGTGGTCATTGCCAAGGAATGCAACAGCCTCCATCTATATTTAAGGATGAGAGTTGAAATCAACACATTTTTAAAACTACTAAAACGTAGAATTCTTTGGGCATCTGGTTTCTCAGTAACAGAGTGCTATATAACTTTTTAAACAAAATTCAGCCAGACACCAAATCTCCATATGGTGAGAAGAACACATTAATATGAAAATAAAATATCACACCTTCAAGACTATCAATAGAACAATTTCGAAAAAGGTTTTGTTCATCATTCCATCTTACAGTTAAGGACACCAATATTTTTCAACAAGAGAAGATGAGGAATAACTGTGGGCATGTGGCACATATGGATAATAAAATGCAATTAATCAATCAAGAATTGATTGAAAGGAAACAGAGATCACGTTGAGATACAAAGTTTCAATGAGACATATATTTTGGTGCACAAATAACAAGGTGACAAGTTGACCACAGCTGTTCACACTCAATTTTACTATAATGAATATTTAGTTGGGAACGAGCTCTGCGCTGTTTGCTAAAAGGTTATTGAAAACTGGTTGCAATGATATTGCAGTAATGGGTGTATCTAAGTTCCTGAGCTGGGCATTTGTTTTGCGGGAGAAAAACGGGAGTCGTAATAGCTATATGCTGATTTTACAGGTTTCGCTATTTTTTAGAAAATGGAATTTTATGTGTTACCCTTTTCTGTACTTTAGATTGTGTAAAGTCTTGTGCGTACAATATATTTAATCCTGTCTTAATGAACTGTATTTTAAACTGTAAATATAAGTATTCATATTCTTAATTTATATCAATTTCTGATGACAGTTTTATATGGAGCATTAATGGTAATATTTTATTGTATTTTGTAATTAACTGACTGTCCTGTCGTTTAAGATGAACATCGCAATAAAGACTTTTTTTAATTGAATTGAATTGAATATTTAGTTAGGCCATTAGGTTCATGTAATCTACATGTACACTTCCAAAATTTCTTGACCCACATCTTCTAAGGTTTGATTGACTTGTTAATGGTCATATATTTGGATGGCATTCTGATCTGTTACTTTTATAAAAGATGCATCTCATGTTATTGAAATTTACACGGATTATGCAGCAATGCATTATACATCAAATTAACTAGATGGGAATTGTAATTGTGTGATAATTGTATCTGTGATAGATGGTATCGACTTAACTACCAACTTTTTCCCAAAAGGCAAAATAATATTAAAATAAAAATGTTCAACGAAGTATAAGAAACATATTTATTATTTAGCATAGAGCCTTCTCATGTGGTGATGGCCTTCTCCTCACACACACATTAAATAAAACAGAATCTAAATATTAGGGAAATATAACAGGTAAAGTCCCTTTTTATAAATACTGTGTAATTAATTGGCCTATTAACATATTCTAATAATGTGTTTTATATTCAAAAGGTTTACTCTTATGGTACGAAAAACAACATTGTGGGATTGCTAGTAAGAACCCATTTTCAAATGTTGACATTTTGGTGTGGGAAGTGTTATGAGGAAATAAAGGTAATTTTATTCAAATTTTTTCTTGTGCTTAAGATATGGGTAGATTGTTTTGAGTGATGAGGTTAGGGGGAGATTTTGGCTAAAAAGTAGGCCTTGGCAGACTTCACAGAGTTGCGTTACATAGAGCTCCGCGAAGTGCCGTAAAAATCACAAGAAGCGCTTGAGGGTGCTGCTTCTCTCTACTGCTTGAGTGGATTTTGTACTCGAGCTGCAGCTTCCTCGAAGCAAGCGGCAGGTTTCTAAATATGAGCAGTAGCGAAATGCTGCAACCGCCTGCATACAGAAATCTTATTGGAAGGTGGCCTAGCGCACAATTTCTGTTGCTCGCACTTGCCAACTTTACGAAACAAACTCTGCTCTGCGTCACTTCACAGAGTTTTGGGGAATTCCGCGCAGAGTGTGTAAAACTCCGCCGGCTTTTACAGCTAGGCATCCTCATTTGGAAGAGACTTTGCATTCAATAGACATTTACCTTTGTCATAGGAACTTCGCCTTTTTCAGAGCTGCGGGTGGCATCAGTCAGCAACAAAACTGATTGGCAGTCTTTTCCAATTTATGGTAAAGTGCATGCCTAGCTGTTATAATTCTGATTAACCGCATCGCTGCGGCGGCTTTTCCCGCTGTGTGCGGCTATTTTCAAAATACCGCGTTACATGACGAGCTCAGCTCGTCATCAGCATACGAGCGCCGTAGCTGATGACGAGCTGAGCTCGTCATCAGCAGCGAAGCGGCTAATTGGCACATGTCTACATAGCCTTCTAAATCGAATACCCTGATAGACTCTCCTTTCCACTTACACGAGTGATCCGTGATGTGGGAGACATGACTGACATATATTTTTGCAGTAGGGCATCTCATTTTTTGCCAACAACCAGCAAAATTAACTGAAAAAAGTGGCTACTTTTTCCTAGAGGAAAACTGTGGATACCCCATCTGGGGTTGCAACAGATACCACACCGGTGTACTAATTTACCAGCGACTAATCACCAAAATCACCAAAACATGAAGAATTATTAAGAAATTCGTCATGTAGGAGGACTTATGGGAACAAGACCTCAGTGAAGATATACTTTTTGGAGACACAATAAAAACTTCCAATTAACATGAGTATTTGTATTTATTGAGAAGTATCTAGTCACAAAGGTTCTCTACATAACAATACATGGTACATAATACATTTCCCAGTTGTGGATTCTACATATTGGATATGTGATGCATGATGAGTATTAGACACAAAACAGAAAGAGTCGGACAATCATTTTAATTATAGGGTAGTTCGCAAAGGCACAAATTATTTACAGTAATTACATAATCTATGGTATATATGAGAGGGAGTTACATTTTTCGATGTTGAATAAGTGTGGTTTGGATGCAAGGAGGCTTAAGGTAAAATTGGTGGGCGCCGAGAACCCTGAAAATTTGACACCCCAAATCTTTACCTCAGCAGAACGCCAGTGGACTGATGAATCGGACACAGTGTTAAACCTCAACTTCAGAAGGCAAAGTAATCTGGAGGTAAGGCACCTCCCAACACATAAAAAATGCAAATAATTAAGCAAGAGCTCACTCAATTATTGAGTTGTGAATCAGTAGAATAACTTTAAAAGATTTATTAGAAGACTCAAAAAGGATTGTGATACAGTCAGCATAAAGTCTTTGCCATGAAGGCTCTCAGCATATAGAACATTACAGAGTAGTGCAAAATATAAAATATTTTAAGACCCAAGTAGGCAGCAAAATCAATAAAGATACAGACAACATCCCTAATAGAATCGGAACATCGTTTAGCTCACTCCCAAATAATTTATATAAGAAATATCTTCTCATAGAAGTGCAGATTCATCATGGTGTGAGCACATATATAAAATTATTAGCAAATCAGAGTACAGTTTTATTAAACGCCATATTGCCCTAGCATGTAAGCACTTTCCCACAGCATGAATATCGATTCAGCCTTTTCTATGCTAATGTCATCCAGAGATGGTACAACAAACTAGATACGCGAACAACAGAAAACTATTATGAATGGATAGGCCACAGTGAGTTAGCGGAAGATCGCTGAAATGTTGCATTAATGTACTCAAGCTGGAATATTTCAGCAAGAACAACGTCAAAAGAAATAAACAAACATGACTGTGCTGCAGAAAGAACAAACAGTAAAATGTGCAGGAAAATACGTCCATTTTTTAAAAAGATGGCTAGCGGGCCCATATTGAGGCCTAGTTAACAAGAGTCAGGAAAGCACACTTCTACGAGTCATAGGATATTAATTTAAAAGGCAATAGCACAATATACGTGAATAAATATATAATTAGGAGTAAAACTACATTTTTCACGTTATTAATGATGCTCAAAAATATAAAGGCACAAATATTTAACAGACTCTAGTTTTATTGATCTACGGTAACAAATCTGTCAACGTGATCAAGGAGAATGAGAATTGAGGATAAGTGACTGTGGCGGGCAAAGGTAAGGAGATTTGATACCAACATGAGAAGGAGCAGTGAAATATACAATATCCAGACTGCATTGGTTGTAAACGGTTGGGTGGGAATAGGTAAAAAAGGAGTTGACTGAATATAGTGTGGCCTGTTTTCTTCTTAGAAAAATATATTTGAGATACTTGTTATAGATGGAGGAGGGATCTACATTCTTACATGTTATTGTGGCTCAGTTAGCAAGTGTACTCCAGGGCTGCCAATGAAGGCCAGAGGGATGGAGGTGGGGGTGGATTATTGGGAAGAAGCGGAAACATTCAGTGGTATTCATAATACCATTTTATGTTTCTGCTTCTCGCACTGCGAGAAAGCAGTGTGGCGACCCTCTTCTGCCCGCATGGAGGAGCCGCCCCTGAGTTTGGCATTGAAAAGGTCTAAACAGGTGTGAATGTGGATAGGCAGGCTATTGGTGACTTGGCTGAGGCAATGTAATGTAATGTAATGTAATGTAATGTAATGTAAAAAGGATTTGTATAGCGCTGCGTTCACCGGACGGTTTCTTGGCGCAATCTGGATTTGAGTTCAGACGTGTTCTACATTTTGAAATGTGGGTCATGGGAGATAGAACAGAGGGTATTAATATGTGTACCAAAATGTGCTAGAATGAGTGGTCAGACGGGGAGCGGTGGGTGGTGGATTTAGAATGGGAGAATGGTTTATAGACAAGAGATAGAGTGGATTATCATGGAATGAGTGGGAAGCTGGTGTGTTTTGGTAAGTGAGTGGTCAGACTGTTGTTGATTAAAAAGAGTGGGATGTAACTAGTTGTCCAGATCCAGGTTGAAGCCATAAGATCATAAGAAGAATGTATGCTGCAGCTGTTTGTAAGTTTCTGATTTAGTTTAGCTTTTTGCTTAGTTTTGTATGGCCCTGGGTCATACAAAACATACTAATCGGTCAGAATTAAAACATTATAGTAAACAGTGGAAATGTAGCAGAAATAAAAATACAAAGCATTGGCGCACGCATTCCATTTAGTGTCAATAGGCTCTACAAAGCTCTAGCATGTGCGCCTGTTTTAAAAGGGGCAGCCAGGTCTAGTCAATTTCCATGCCGGGAAGATGTAAAGAGTCACCTTCCTAAACAAAGGTTCTGTATCAGTTCGAAGGAAAAGGAGTAATGACCAACTGCCGTACTGTCTGTAAGTTACAATCTATAGCTGTTTCGGCCAGTTTACAACCACAAAAGGAAGCCGAAACTGAGTGTTGATTGTTACAGTACTCAAGCAAGGTTAGCCAAGCTTTAAGTGGTAGAAGAAGGAGGAGAAAGGAATCCTAGCTGTAAACCAAACCCTAACCCCCATCTCTTACACTAACCCTTGCACTACCTCTTTTATACAACCCATTCACCCCTTTATTTTACAGGTTACATTGCTTTTTCATTCATAAAAAAAAATTTGTAATGCTATTTTTTGTTTGGCAAATCTAAAAGTACTATTTGTTATACACTTTTCTTCTTAATTTTTTTGTAGGTGACTGATTAAATGGGTCTTCTTAGCAACATTATTGCATAGAGTACCTTTCATGCAGTTACACACCCAACTCACGTAAGATCACCACATTCCATGAGGTTACTGTAAGCATCTACAGTGGCGGCTCCTCTGCTATGGTGGAGGAGCGTCACCCCATTCAAAAAAAGGAAAACTAAAATGATAATAACTATTGTTATTATCATTTTCGTTTTCCATTGAAGGCAGTGGCTTGCGGAGTGGGGCGGGGCTGGGCACAGCAGCGGAAAGGAGTTCTCTGCACACGTTAAGTGGGTATGACTGCTTGACCGGCCCTCTTGGGCTGGCCAAACAGTCATGTGCACTTTGCATCTTCCCTGTGAGAAGTTGGCCTGGCATATGCTGTCCACTATTCTAGTGGGCACCTTTCACCAGTTCAAACGACCCTTATTGCTGGTAGATTTAAAGACAACCTATATAGAAAGCTATCCTAGTGATAGCTGCGTTGAGCAGCCTTTAGGTTAAGTCTTGGAGGAATGTAAAGCAGCTTGTTTTACCAGTCTATAATCTCATGAATGACCAAATGAAATGAGAACCCGCAACAGGTATATATATAATATATATATATTTATTCTAAACATATCCCTCTAGCCCAGAGGTCTTCAAACTTTTTGATGCCAGGACCCCCTTGTAAAACTTTTTTAGGCGTAAGGACCCCCTTCCGACAAAAGATTTTAGAAACTGGTACTCCTCATCATCAACAACTATCTACAACCATAAATGCGCCGGTTAGACCTCATCACATCCATCCATCCATTCATCATTCATCCATCATTCATCTACCCACACTTCCACACATCCATCCATCCTTCACCCATCCACCCTTTCATCCTTCCTTCCATCCATACATTCATCATCCATCCATCCTTTCATCCTTCCATCCATGCATCCATCCTTTACCTATCCACCCGTCCATCCATCCACCCATTATTCATCCACCCGCCTTTTCACACATCCATTTATCATTCATCCATGCAACCTTTTATCCATCCATACATCCATCCACCCTTTCATCCTTCCATCCATACATCCATCCTTTACCTATCCACCCGTCCATCCATCCACCCACCTTTTCACACACCCATCATTCATCCATGCAACCTTTTATCCATCCTTCATCCATCCACCCTTTTATCCATCCTTCATCCATCCACCCTTTCATCCTTCCTTCCATCCACACATCCATCATCCATCCTTTCATCCTTCCATCCATGCATCCATCCTTTACCTATCCACCCGTCCATCCATCCACCCATTATTCATCCACCCGCCTTTTCACACATCCATCCATGCAACCTTTTATCCATCCATACATCGATCCACCCTTTCATCCTTCCATCCATACATCCATCCTTTACCTATCCACCCGTCCATCCATCCACCCACCTTTTCACACATCCATCCATCATTCATCCATGCAACCTTTTATCCATCCTTCATCCATCCACCCTTTTATCCATCCTTCATCCATCCACCCTTTCATCCTTCCATCCATACATCATTCATCCATCCTTTCATTATTCCATCCATACATCCATCCACCCTTTCATCCATACATCCATCCTTCATCCATCCACCCTTTCATCCATCCATCCATCCATCCATCCATCATCCACCTTTTCACACATCCATCCATCCTTCATCCATCCATCCACCCTTTCATCTTTACATCCATCCACTCATCTTTACATCCATCCACTCATCTTTACATCCATTCACTCATCATTCATCCATCCACTCATCATTCATCCATCCACTCATCATTCATCCACCCACCTTTTCACACATCCATCCTTTCATCCTTACATCCATCCATCCTTCCTTCATCCTTCCTTGCTTCCATCCATACATCCATCTACCCTTTCATCCTTCCATCCATCCTTCATTCCATCCATACATCCATCCACCCACCCTTTCATCCTTCAATCCTTACATGCATTCATCCTTCATCCATCCACCCTTTCATCCATCCATCCACCCACCATTCATCCCCCACCTTTTCACACATCCATCCATGCAACCTTTTATCCATCCATTCATCCTCCACCCACCCACCTTTTCACACATCTATCCATATATATATATATATATATATATATATATATATATATATATATATATATATATATATATATATATATATTTATATATATATATATACATACATACATACATACATACATACATACACACATGTACACACACACACACATGTATGCATGTGAACAACCCGAATGACAGAGTGCGGGCAGCTAATGTGCGTGTTTATTTAACACTTTTTTATGCAAAAAATGCATCTTCCTGTCTAAAGCTACAAACATCATCAAATGCCAGTTTTTGAATTCCGAACACAATTGCTGAAATTTCGCATAATTGTGCAAAGGAAGTGAAGCAGACTTTGAACACCCCCAGTTATAATGCGGAGAGGCTTGCAAAAGGACCACACATGTTTCACTCACCCCTTTTGCAGGTAATGTCATGCAACAGACAATCCAAAGGATGATTGAAAGGTTTTCTCCATGTCGGTTTGTTTCAAACGAGTGTTGTCATTCTCACACAGAAATCCCAATTATCATGCGGGCGGGGGGGGGCAAAAAATCACGGACAGCGGAGTGCTGGCAGGGGGAGGGTGGTGCGAAATCCATCCAAGGACAGCAGAATGCGGGCAGGGGTGTGCGAAGATGCACAGACAACGGAGTGCGAGGGGAGGTGGGACCCAGGAGAGGTGGCAGAAAGCAGGCGAGACCAGCAGCCACCATTCCACTGGCACACTAAGATACCTAAGGTTAAACTAGCGCTATATAAAACGTTACAAATTAAAATAAACTCCACAGCGAAGTCCATTGAACTCAAAGGGCTACAGCCTCCTCCCCCAGCCCCCCCAGCTCGTGTATGTGAGCCCTGCTGAAACAGCCTCAGGGACATATACAAAGGCACACCAGAGTACTTCACAGGTCTTCAAAAGACCTTTACTAGTTAATGAGGCTTTAATGTTTTTCACACCTTGGTGTGAAAAAGGCCTCCGCCAGGAACTGCACTCTGACAGAATCGGCGACCCCCTTCCCAGGACTCCACGACCCCCCTGGGGGTCGCGCCCCACAGATTGAAGACCTCTGCTCTAGCCTCTTTATGATGCTAGAGGCAAAAGTACATTCAGTAAACTTATTTAGCACACAGTAAATTAGCACAATATACGTTGAGCCCTAGGTGTGTACCAAACCATATATTAAGAAAGTGGTATAAGAACCACGACTGACATAGATATAAGGCATAGAGCCTTTAGAACCGCTGGGGCCACCAGGAACCACCCAAGGTAGTGATACAGGGGACCCACGGGGGGACGCATGCAGTGTCTAAACACAGCCGCGAATCACCATTAACTTCTACGGGGAATGTCGCGGTTGGAAAATTACAGATTAAGGACACTTAGAAGAGGACTTGGAGCAAACCCCTTTAGAACTAGGCAGTTCTAGAGTCAACACCCATGTGAGCACCGGAGTACTCAAGTTACCTCACCCAGGGAAGCTGGGTGCATAGATGTCTTTTCGTGTCGGGTTTCGTCGTTGATTTCAATGGCGAGCTGCTGAAAAGTGCTGCAGGCGACTAAGTGGAAAGTGTCCGGGTGGATCCAAGAGTGGATCAGAGATGTGAAGAACCTGAAAGCAGAGGGGACAGAGTCTGGGTCACTTGCCAGTGACCAGGAAGGCGATGAGAAGATGCCAACCGATGTCGGGTGATTTCAGGTGAAGCTTGACTCTTCAGCCACGAGGACCAGGAGGCGTCAACGATGACCAAGAGGTGGATTTGAACTGTACCATGAAGGATGTCGAGTGCTGTGGTGTCAGATTCCGGATGGGACCCAACAAGCCTTGGCAACAGCAACCCACGCAGAAAGCAGAGATTGGCTTCGGTGCAGACCAGCAAGGTCTGAGGAACTCACCATTTGGAGGGGAGTCAGGGCACATCTGGCGCAAGCAGGAAAGTCCAAGAAACAGAATAGTTACTTTCGTGGGGACCCACCAGCTGACGGACCAGGGATCGCAAAGGGGCCTCAAGCAGAAATTAGAAGCAGGCTCACGGAACACTCGTGGAGTGTAGGCCCACAATCTTCGGTGCATATGGTGCTCGGGCTTGCACTACAAGTAGCCCAATGCAGAACTTCGGGAAAGCTCGGGTAGTGGATGCACTAGCAAATGTGCATGGTGTCCAGGAGTTCCGGTCCCACGTCACTCGTGAGGGCTGCGGGTTTCAGCTTTGCTGGGATCTCGTGTCGGCCTCTGAGAAGTCTGTGTCCTGAGTCAGAAATCCTTCAGGTTCTTGCGGGAGCCTTGGAAATGCAGACCGGCAAAATGCTTCTTTGGTGCCTGTTTGAACAGGGGAGTCACTCCTTGACCCCAAGGGAGATTCTTCCATCTTCTAGTCGATGTAGAATGTTGAAGTTTCAGGATATATGTTGCAGAGTTTCGTCCAGGTGTAATCTGAAGTCCTAAGGACAGGGTTCCCATACTTATACTAAGTAAGGGGGGTTGGACATATTCTGGGGACCCACCTATGGCAGGATCCAAGGAGGGGGGTGGCTACACCCCTTTACCTTTGTCCAGGTTCACGCCAGAGCAGGGGCTGAGTGCCCCTGCAACCAGTTTGAACTGGGATATGCAAAGGAACACCAAGTGTGCCCCCAGCACTGTCTGAAAAGGGTGAACAACCTTTACAACGAAACTTTTACAACGCACTACCATTACAACGCAGGCATTACAACGCAAACCATTACAACGCACTGCGCTGGGGGGCGCTCTAGGATAGGGAATAAGTTTAATTTTCTATCCAACACCTTCCCTAGTGTCCACGGGGACTGGAGTTGGAATAGAAAATTAAACTTTTCACTATCCAGCACCTCTAAGTGCTATGCGTTGTAAAGGTTTGCGATGTAAAAGCCGTGTTGTAAAGGCATGCGTGGTAAAAGCATGCGTTGTAACGTCATACATCCTCTGAAAAGCATTCTATGAATGCACCCACCCAGCCCCAATACACTAAAGCCTGTCGGGGAGGTGGTTACACCTCCCTGTGACAGGAAATCTATTGTCCAGGCCTCCCCTGCCAGAGTTTTGTCCAGCAGCAGGAGGGCAGACTCGTGTATGTGGCTGCAACATCCATTTTGTGATGCTGGGGCTCTTTTAAACTATTACCGGTTAGGTCAGTGTGTACATGTCTCTCCCTCTAGAAGGGTAGGATTCCAAAGTGTTTTACAACAAACACAACACGTTTCCATGCAGCCATTCCAAAGTTAGCATCAACTGCAAGGTTATAATGCACTTGAGAGTATATTTTCTGGCTGCATCACAGAACAGCTACAGAGAATTGATTCCCAAAGCTGCAGAGGGGTCCTGCTCATGCATGGGCACCCTCTCACACAAAACCAAGCACTCTGCCTTCGGGATTGATAAGGCCTGCCATAGGAGTGACTTATAGGTTTACATGTGTCAGTAATATAAGGTAGATATAGGTAACCTATATCTTAGTAAGGGGTGCATGCACCACCTTACCCAGGCTGCAGTACCAGACCTGTGGTGCCATTTTGGAAGGCTTCCCAGGGGTGGCATAATACATGATTCAGCCCCTGGTAGGCCTCTGGGGTACCTATGCCCTTAGTACCTAAGGTACCATATACTAGGGACTCACAAGGGTAACCCAGTAACCAATCTGGAGTGTACCTAATGTACATGCAATCAATTTAGAGAGGAAGCAGCTAGGCTGGGGTCCTGGTTAGCAGGGCCCCAGCCAGTCTAAAGTCGAAAAACAGTGAAACACTAGCAAAACATGGGGGTAACCATAGTGAGTAGATCCTACTCTCCTACACAACCCCCTCCCCCCCCAAACGAAGGCGCATTAAACTAACCTTGACCAGTTGAGTCTTCATGTTCTAAGTGGAAATACCTGGAGAGTCCATCTGCATTGGCATGGTTACTCCCAGGTCTGTGTTCCACTGTATAGTCCATCCCCTGTAGGGAAATGGACCACTTCAAATGTTTGGGGTTTTCACCCTTCATCTGTTTTAGCCATAAGAGGGGCTTATGGTCAGTATGAACAGTGAAGTGAGTGCCAAACAAGTATGGCCTCAGCTTCTTCAGAGCCCAAACCACAGCAAAGGCCTCCCTCTCAATAGCTGACAACGTTTCTCTCCAGGGGTCAGCCTTCTGCTAATAAAAGCTACTGACTGGTCCTGACCTTCATCATTCAATTGTGATAGCACAGCCCCTACCCCCAACTCAGATGCATCTGTTTGGACAATAAATTCTCTGGAGTAGTTAGGACTTTGCAGAATTGGTGCAGTGCACATGGCCTGCTTCAGGTCATCAAATGCCTTTTGACAGCTAACTGTTCACTGAACTTCTTGGGCATTCTTTTAGAAGGTAAGTCATTCAGGGGTGTCACAATGGAACCATATCCCTTGAAAAATCTCCTGTAGTACCCAGTCAGGCCCAAGAAAGCTCTTACCTGAGTCTGGGTAGAGGGAGCAACCCAGTCCATTATGGTCTGGATTTCGCTCTGTAATTGTTGAACCTGGCCTCCACCTACAAGGTAGCCCAGGTACACAACTTGACTCTGCCCTATCTGGCACTTAGTAGCCTTCATACTTAGGCCTGCCTTCTGCAGGGCCTCCAAAACATTTCTCAGGTGGACCAGGTTATCCTCCCAGGTGGAGCTAAAGACAGCAATATCATCTAGATATGCTACACAGTAGTCTTCCAGACCTGTTAGGACTTTGTTCACCAACCTTTGAAAAGTGGCAGGTGCATTCTTCAGACCAAGGACATTACCACAAATTGATAGTGCCCACTAGGGGCTGAAAATGCTGTCTTTGGCTTTGCATCATCAGCTAGTCTGATCTGCCAGTAGCCAGCTGTAATATCAAATGTGCTCAGAAACTTGGCTGAGGCCAAAGTATCTATAAGCTCATCTGCTCTTGGGATTGGATGGGCATCAGTCCTAGTGACTGCATTGAGACCTCTGTAGTCAACACAAAACCCCATCTCTCTCTTACTACCCTGGGTGTGAGGCTTTGGTACCAAGATTACTTGACTAGCCCAAGGGCTATCTGAGGATTCAATCACTCCCAAATCCAACATTTTCTGGACTTCTGTCCTGATACAGTCCCTGACATGATCAAGTTGCCTGTAAATCTTACTTTTAACAGGTAGACTGTCCCCAGTGTCCACTTCATGAGTGCACCAGGTGGTCTGACTTGGAGTCAGAGAGAACATACGTCTGAACTGACTGAGCACTTGTCTGCAATGAGTTTGCTGCTGGGCAGTGAGGCTAACTGCCAAGGCTACACCTTCCACTGACCAATCATCAGGGTTCTGTGAGAGCAGGTTAGGGAGAGGGTCACTCTCCTCCTCCTGTCCCTCATCAGTAGACATGAGCAAGCCCATGTCTGCCATGTCAACATATGGTTTCAGTCTGTTGACATGAGGCACCCTATGGGGGCTCCTGGGAGTTCCTAGGTCTACCAGATAGGTAACATCTTTCTTCTGTTCAACAATAGTGTGGGGTCCACTCCACTTGTCCTAGAGAGCAGCTGGGGCCACAGGCTCCAACACCCACACTTTCTGCCCTAGCTGGTAAACAGTCAGTACAGCCTTTTGGTCATGCCAGGCTTTCTGTAATTCCTGGCTAGCCTCCAGGTTTTTAGTTGCCTTTTTCATATGCTCAGCCATCCTGGAGCGGAGACCAAGTACATGGTCCACTATGTCCTGTTTAGGGGGTTTGAGAGGTAACTCCCATCCCTCCTTCACCAGACACAATGGGCCTCTTACAGGATGCCCAAACAGAAGTTCAAAAGGGCTGTAGCCAACCCCCTTCTGAGGAACCTCCCTGCATGCAAGGCAGGGTAGCAGGATGTCTGATCTCCACCTAAGATTTTCTGGAAGCCCCTTGATCATACCCTTTAAGGTTTTGTTGAATCTTTCAATTAAACCATTGCATTGTGGGTTATAGGGTGTGGTGAATGTGTAATTCACTCCACACTCCTTCCATATTGCAGTCAATTAACTGGACGTAAAGTTTGCATCTCTGTCAGATATACCTCCTTAGGAAACCCCACTCTTGAGAATACTCCCAAGAGGGCTCTTGCCACAACAGGTGCTGTAGTGGTCCCAAGTGGATTTGCCTCTGGGTACCTAGTGGCATGGCCCACCACCACTAGGATAAACCTATGCCCAGATGCTGTCTGAGGATCCATTGGTCCAACAATGTCAATCCCCACTCTCTCAAAGGGACCCCCACCACAGGTAGTATTGGGAGGGCTTTGTGGTGCCACCTGCCTTACCACTGGCTTGACAAGTGGCACAGGAGTGACAAAACTCCTTTGTGTCTTCAGACATGTGGGGCCAATAAAAGTGAGGGATAATTCTGTCCCAAGTCTTGTTTTGGTCCAGGTGTCCTACTAAGGGAATATCATGGGCTAGTGTCAGTAGGAAACCCCTGAACTTCAAAGATATAACCAACCTCCTTGCTGCACCAGGCTTGGGGTCTCTACTCTCTGAGTACAGGAGTCCATCATACCAATAAATCTTGTGGGTGCCACTAGCATTCCCAGCAGCCTCAGCAGCAGCTTACTGTCAGAGGGGTTCATGAGAAGGGCAGCTCAGCTGCTCCTGACTCAGATCTGCCCTGGAAGGGCCCCCTGTCCCCAAGAACTCAAGCTGATCAGGCTCAAGCTCCTCTGGGACAGTTCCTTCTTCAGGAGAAAAATCATGTCTCTCAAGAGACTGATCATCACTCTGAGCAGGGGGGAAGGCACTGCCTTAACCCTACTGCTCCTTTTCTTGGAAGGCACCTGGTCCATTATTCCAGAATCCAGGGCCTGTTTAGTTTTAGACATTTTGGCCTGTGACCTAGTCACAGCAAGCACATGTGCAGAGATTCCTAACATTTCTGCATGGGTCCTTAACTCCACTTCAGACCAGGCGGAAGTTTCTAAATCATTGCCAAGCAAGCATTCTACAGGGAGGTCTGCACTTACCACAACTTTCTTAAGGCCAGTTACTTACCCCTCCCCAGGAGAAACTAACAACTGCCAGGGCATGGTTGGTTCTGACATTGCTAGCATTGGTCACTTGGTAAAGTTCACCAAGTATAATTTGTCCAGGGTCCACAAGTTCTTATGTCACCATAGTGACACTTGCCCCAGTGTCCCTGTAGGCCAAAGCCTATTTTCCATTGATCAAAGGCTGATGTCTGTACTTGTCCAAAATACTGGGACTCACAGAGGAGGACATATCCATGCCTCCATCACAGATCAGGACAGCCTGAGTTGGTACTCTGACTAGGCCAGAGTCCATCTCAGTACCCAGGGTTAACCCTATTACACCGTTCTGCTGAGTACCACCACCTGGAGCTGAACTAGGGAAAACAGTTGCCTTAGGGGCAATGGTGTCTGGAGTTGATTCTTTTGACTTGTTACAGTCACTAGTCCAATGGCTATTCTGTTTACAGATTGTACGCCTTGGTTTCTTTTGGCCTTTCTTTTTGGAAGATTGGGAATCCCCACCAGTAGAAGATTTTTGGGGGGTTTGTGAAGACTTCTGGTCTTTATCCTTCTCCCCACCCTTATTAGGATCTTGCTTCTTCTGGTCACCACTTTGGTTCTGTACCTTCTGCTTCACCCTGGTTCTGACCTATATGTCTGCCTTCTTTCCCAATTCTTGGGGAGATGTCAGATCAGAGTCTACCGGGTGCTGATGCAACAGCTGATTCTGATAGTTATTAAGGATCTGCTCCCTCATGATCACGTTATACAATCCTGTATAATCACACACTTTACTGCCCAGTAACCAGCCCTCCAGAGCCTTAGTAGCACAATCTACAAAGTCAACCCAGTCCTGAGTCTGTGTCTTTTGGGTAGCTCTGAACTATATTCTATACTGCTCAGTGGTTAGGCCAAACCCATCTATTAGAGCACTCTTTAGGACTTTGTCATTATCAGCATCCTCTTCTCTTACAGTGAGGATCTTATCTCTACCTTTGTCTGCAAAGGAGAGCCACAAGGTTGCTGCCCACTGCTCCTGGGGTACCTTCTGTACTTTGCAGGCCCCCTCCAGTGCAGTTATCTATTTGTGGATGTCATCTTCACTCTTGTAGGGAGGGACAATCTTGCTCAAGTTTTTATGGTCATAAGACCTATCCCCACCACTAGGGACATTGCAGCCACCATGGGACGCTAGTCCCAACTTTTTTCTTGCTCTTTCAAGCTCTAGGGGCTCACTTTCTAAGGCTACTCTTTGTTTCCTTAGCTCTAGCTGGGCTTCTTCAAACATCAGCTCGTTCTCTCTCTTCTCCTGGGAGGTGTCCCTCCTATGAAAAGACAGAGGACCCTACTGATGTGCCAGAATGGTTAGATTCCACTGAAGGAGATCTTGGCCTTCTAGGCACACCGCCAACTCTTCCTGGGGGGACAAAGACAGGCCCACTTTGGCCTTCTTCATCTCCAGTTGGAGCTGGTTGGTCCAGGTCTAGGTTATTGTCACCTGCCTGGTCAACATCAGAGTCTGAGTCCTGTGGATTGGTACCACTGGCCTCTTCCCCTCTGTTGCTTCCACCCCACTGCCTACCCTTTTCAGGCTCTAAAGCCTTCCTCTGGTCGTCAAGCATTAACACCTCTCTGAGATGTTGGGTGGTGGCATTCTTGCCTGTCTTCAATTTCCTCATAGTACACAGAGCCCTTAATTCTAAAAAAGGGAATGTGTCATACTTGGATGTCTGTAACATACTGACATCTGGCAGGGATCAACTGATTCCTGGCTTTGAAGACATAACTAGTGAGGTGTGGTGTATGCACTACCTACTCTAGTTGTTTACCTACTACACTCTCTTGAGTTGAAGAAAGGGTGTGCTAAGCTCTTGACACACAACTCTAAGTTCAGTTGAACTTACTGTATTTAAGCTTGTATTATATATACCTCTGGTACAATTAGTGGTTTTCAAATGATCAATCACTTGACATTATCTGGTAAAACAATGGCAAGCTGGAATCCCACACGCTGCACACCAATGTGAGAAGTTGGCCTGGCATATGCTGTCCACTATTCTAGTGGGCACCTTGCACCAGTCCAAACAACCCTTAATGATTTTTTTTATTTTTTTCATTTTTAAAGACCTTTATTGCACATGTTGCATATAACACAGCACATAGCCTACAACCTCTTTGGGCCGGCTGCAATAAGCGCAAGTTGCACGTATAGTTGGTAGGATAACACAGCCGTTGTAGCCGACAACCCTGGGGTCGGCGGCATGGTAGGATAAAACATGTACACATCATACTTTGGGTAGCTCGAGGAATAGTCAGGCCTATGATTTTTATGTTTTTTTTTTTATGTGGTAATGAATCTCCGGTGTCGTGGACATGCCATCAGCAGTCCGTGAACATCTATGGTTAGTATCCATGGCAACATTAAACAGTGGGATCAGAAATATAAAAAGCACAGGTCAGTCGCATGTGATACTGCGGTATAACAAGCAGGTAGCGCAATGGTGTGCTGTATCAGGGCAAAGGGGTAGTCGCATTTAATGGCGTTAAGAGGAAGTGACCGTCATAGCCGTATCCGGCGCGTCTGGTGCCTCAACGTGTGTGCCATTCTCCAACAGTGGTAATGTTGCTATGGTGGTCAGAGATAGAAGTCGTAGCGTAGGACTATCGGTGTGTAATCGGAGAACGTGTTCCTCAGTCACACCTCTCAGGTTGTGTGTAACGTACCTCTCGTCATGTGAGTGAGGAGGAATTAGTAAGTGTCAGTGGAGATGTAGGTATCAACAGCACATGTGCATAGTACACAATGTCTAACCAGCTATGAAAAAGGTCCTGCTTTGTAAAATAGAACTAACGTATAAACTGGAACGTGAACCGTGACAGGGGGAGGTGGGAGGAGAAGGGCTATTAAGGGATAAGGCGTCTGTCTGTGTGAGAACAGGGGGGGGTTGCAGCAATAGGTAGGATCTGATAATATGAGGTCAGGGCGAGGCGAGAGAGCAGCGGGGGCACGAAGGGGGGCCACCACAAGGGTGTTTATGCAGCGTCTCTGGGGTGGGACAGTCGTGCCAGCCACACACAAGGAGCGGGACGGGGTTCCGTCACCTGGGAGATGGAAGGGTTGTGAAACAGCACGATTGAGTTAGGTGAGCAGTGAAGCACTAATGGTTCTGAGCGTAAGGGGCTACAAGTGTGGTATGATACACGTGCACGGGGCGCAATCGCTCTACAGTTATGGGAGGTTTGGCATGGGCCATATCGTAGTAGGAAAAAAGGGGGGGCAATTGGTACCAGAGTCCTTTCAGTGTCTCATGTCAGTGAGTTGGTTCGGGTGTGGGCTACCTCAGGTGATCCCTCTGTCCAAGCTCGCCTGCTGTAAGGACTTCAGTACGTCACCCCAGAGCTGGGCAATGGGGAATTTCCTAAGTCCCGCTGTTTCCTCCCGGTGCAATACTGTGCTTTCCGCACGTGCCCAGTTGGTAAAAGACGTGTACCAGTGTTGAATATGTGGGGGTGCGCTGGCCTTCCAGCGTTTAGTGAGTAGGTGTTTGGCCGTGATAAGTCCCAGGTCCCAAAACCAAACAACCCTTAATGATTGTAGGTTTAAAGACAACCTATATAGAAAGCTATCCTAGTGGTAGCTGTGGAGAGCAGCCTTCAGGCTAAGTCTTGGAGGAATGTAAAGCAGCTTGTTTTACCAGTCTATAATCTCATGAATGACCAAATGAAAGGAGACCCACACCAGGTATATTTAAAATATATATATGTATTCTAAACACATCCCTCTAGTCTCTTTATGAGGCTAGAGGCAAAAGTACATTCAGTAAACTTATTTAGCACACACTAAATTAGCATAATATACGTTGAGCCCTAGGGGTGTACCAAACCATATATTAAGAAAGTGGCATAAAAACCACAACTGACATAGATACAAGGCCTAGAGCCTTTAGAACTGCTGGGGCCACCAGGAACCACCCAAGGTAGTGACACAGGGGACCCACGGGGGACACGTGCAGTGTCTAAACACAGCCGCAAATCACCATTAACTTCTAAGGGGACAGTCGCGGTTGGAAAATTACAGATTAAGGACACTTAGAAGAGGACTTGTAGCAAACCCCTTTAGAACTAGGCAGTTCTAGAGTCAACACCTACGGGAGCACCGGAGTACTCAAGTTACCTCACCCAGGGGAGTCGGGTGCATAGGTGTCTTTTCGTGTCGGGTTTCGTTGTCGATTTCAATGGCGAGCTGCAGGCGACCAAGTGGAAAGTGTCCGGGTGGATCCAAGAGTGGATCGGAGATGTGAAGAACCTGAAAGCAGTGGGAACAGAGCCTGGGTCACTTTCCAGTGACCAGGAAGGCGATGAGAAGATGACAACCGATGTCCGGTGATTTCAGGTGAAGAAGGTGAAGCTTGACTATTCAGCCACAAGGACCAGGAAGCGTTGAAGATGACCAAGAGCTGAATTCTAGCTGTTCCAAAAAGGATGTCGAGTGCTGCAGTGTCGGATACCGGCTAGGACCCAACAAGCTTTGGCAACAGCAACCCATGCAAAAAGCAGAGATTGGTTTCGGTGCAGACCAGCATGGTCTGAGGGACTCACTCTTTGGAGGAGAGTCAGGGCACGTCTGGAGCAACCATTAAAGCCCAAGAAACAGAAGAGTTACCTTCGTAGGGACCCACCAGCCGGCGGACCAGGGATCGCGAAGGGGCCTCAAGCAGAAATGCTAGAAGCGGGCTCACGGAACACTCGTGGAGAGTAGGCCCACAATCTTCAGTGCCGATGCTGCTCGGGCTTGGACTGCAAGTAGCCCAATGCACAACTTCGGGAAAGTTCGGGAAGTGGATGCACTAGCAAATGTGTACAGTGTCCAGGAGTTCCGGTCCCACGTCACTCGTGAGGGCTGCGGGTCTCAGCTTTGCTGGGATCTCGTGTCGACCTCTGAGAAGTTCAAGTTCAAGTTCAAGTTTAAAATTTGTATAGCGTACTACTCACCCAGAGGGTCTCAAGGCGCTTGAGGGAGGGGGGGTACTTTACTTATCGAATATCCAAGATTTTAGTTGCTTTCTAAAGGAGAGGTGGTTCTGTGTAAGGCGGAGGTGGGTGGGGAGAGAATTCCAAGTTTTGGCCGCTAAGAAGGAGAAGGATCTACCCCCCATGGTTGATCTATGGATGCGCGGAATTGCGGCGAGGGCTTGATTGGACGATCGTAGTTGTCGGGTGGGGGTGTAAAAGGACAGGCGCGTGTTGAGGCATTCGGGTCCCAGGTCGTAGAGGGCTTTGTGTGCGTGGGTGAGGAGACGTAACGTTATTCTCTTGTTGACGGGGAGCCAGTGGAGGTCTTTCAGGTGACCGGAAATGTGATCTTGGCGGGGATGTCTAGTATGAGTCTGGCTGAGGCGTTTTGGATGCGTTGGAGTTTTTTCTGTAGTTTAGCTGTGGTTCCGGCGTAAAGGGTGTTTCCGTAATCCAGTCAGCTTGTGACCAGTGCGTGGGTGACCGTTTTTCTTGTTTCGGTGGGGATCCAACGGAAGATTTTTTGAGCATGCGTAGGATGTTGAAGCATGATGATGAGACGGCGTTGACCTGTCTGGTCATCGATAGGGAGGAGTCCAGGATGAAGCCCAGGTTACGTGCGTGGTCCGTTGGTATGGGTGCGGTTCCCAGGGCCGGGGGCCACCATGAGTCATCCCAAGCAGAGGGGGATGATCCTAAGATGAGGACTTCTGTTTTGTCCGAGTTCAGTTTTAAACGGCTGTTCTTCATCCACTCGGCTACATCTTTCGTTCCTTCGTGTAAGTTGGTTTTGGCGGTGTTTGGGTCTTTGGTGAGGGAGAGGATCAGCTGGGTGTCGTCTGCGTAGAAGATGATGTTGAGGTTGTGTTGGCGCCCGATGGATGCGAGGGGACTCATGTATACGTTGAAGAGGGTGGGACTGAGTGATGATCCTTGTGGTACGCCGCAGATGACTTCGGTGGCCTCTGATCTAAAAGGGGGGAGGCGGACTCCCTGGGTTCTTCCGGCGAGGAACGAGATGATCCAGTCCAATGCTTTCCCTTGTATTCCGACGTTGCTGAGGCGTTGTATGAGGGTGCTATGACAGACTGTGTCGAAGGCTGCGGAGAGGTCAAGTAGGATGAGGGCAACTGTTTCTCCGTTGCCCAGTAGTGTTCGATTGTCGTCTGTTGCTGCGATGAGGGCGGTTTCGGTGCTGTGTTTGGCTCGGAAGCCGGACTGTGAGGGGTCGAGGGATTTGTTGGATTCGAGGAAGGCGGTGAGCTGACTGTTGACGGCTTTCTCAATGGCTTTGGCAGGGAATGGGAGGAGCGAGATGGGGCGGTAGTTCTTAAGTTCAGTGGGGTCTGCTGTGGGTTTCTTCAGAAGGGCGCTGAGTTCGGCATGTTTCCAGCTTTCCGGGAAGGTAGCGGAGTTGAGGGAGCAGTGGATGACGTCTCGGAGATGGGGTGCGATGATGGAGTCTGCTTTGTTGAAGATGTGGTGGGGACATGGGTCGGTTGGCGATCCTGAGTGGATGGAGTTCATCAGGCGGATGGTGTCTTCAGTGGTGATTGGGTTCCTGGCGCAAAGGTTGTTAGAGGGGGGTTTTAGTTCGGAGGTGGGTGGAGCGGACTGGTCTCCGGACTGGTTTTCAAAGCTGTTATGTATGTCGGCAATTTTGTTGTGGAAGAATGAGGCTAGGGAGTCGCAGAGGTCTTGGGAGGGAGTGATGTCGTTGGTGCCGGGAGTGGGGTTGGTAAATTATTTGACGATGTTGAATAGTTCCTTGCTGTTGTGGGCGTTGTTGTCAAGTCGATCCTTGAATGCTGATTTCTTGGTGGATCGGATCAGTTGGTGGTATTTGCGGGTGGCGTTCTTGAAGGTGGTCAGGTTGTCAGTGGTTGGGTTTTTTCTCCAGGCTTTCTCGAGGGTGCGACAGAACTTCTTGGATTTCTTAAGGTCATCGTTGAACCAGGGGGATTTTTTGCTACCTTGCTTGATTTGATGGTTTTTCAAGGGTGCTAGTTCGTCGGCGATGTGGGTGATCCATTGTGTGAGGTTGGTGGCTGCTTGGTTTGGGTCCAATGATTTGGTAGGAGGGTTTTGGTGGAGCGATGTGAAGAGCTGGTCGGTGGTAATTTTGTTCCAGTTTCTTCGGGGAACTGGTTGTGGGAGGTTGTGGGTTGTGGTCTTTATGTAGTTTAAGTGAACGCAGCTGTGGTCCGTCCAATGGAGAGCTGTGGTGTGGTTGAAGGAGATGTGCTTGCTGGAGGTGAAGATTGGGTCGAGTGTGTGTCCGGCATAGTGGGTGGGGGTATCAACAAGTTGTTCGAGTCCGAGGTTGGCCAGGTTGGCCAGAAGGGTGGTGGTGTTGCTGTCGTTTTTCTTTTCCAGGTGGAAGTTGAGATCTCCCAGTAGAATGTAGTCCTCGGAGGGGAGCGCGTGTGGGCTGATGAAGTCGGTGATGTCTTCGCTGAATTGTGTGCGGGGTCCTGGTGGCCTGTAGATGAGGGTGCCTCGGAGTGTGGTCTTGGGGTCGGTGTGCATCTGGAAGTGAAGGTGTTCGGCGGTGGCGAGGTTGTCGTCGGAACTGGTCGTGATGCGGATGGTGTTCTTATGGACGATGGCGATGCCTCTTTGGTTACTGCGGTCCTTTCGGATGATCTTGTAGCCGTCCGGGATCGCTATGGCGATGTCGGGAGCTGATGAGGCGTTCATCCAGGTTTCTGTAAGGAAGGGGACGTCCCGCGATGTAGTGTCGAGTAGGTTCCAAAGGTCAATGGTGTGTCTGTGGACCGAACGGGTGTTGAGTAGGATGCATTTCAGATGGTTAGTGTTGGAGCTCTGTTTGGAGTTAGTGGATTTGGTGTGGGTCCTGATACTGTCGAACTTGCAGGAGCGGCAGGTGAAGGGTCCATGGATGTGTCCTGGAGCGGCTTGGTCGCAGTTTGGGATTCGGCCGGGGTTAAGTGCTGAGAGGGCGTTGTACGTTATGCAGGTGGAGTGGATTTTGCGGGGAACAGGGGGTCTGGCCCTGGGCGCGGTTCAGGCGTGGACGGGCGTAGACGGGCTTACCTTTGGCGCGCCTTCGGCGCGCGTCCGCTGCGCGCAAAAGCATCTGTCATAAGTGGATAGTGGCGGGGGGTGGGGCGAGGGAGGAGCAGCTGGGAGGCGGGAGCGGGGTGGAGGAACGGGCTGGGAGGCAAACAAACAACAAAATGGCGGCAGAAACAAAAGCGAAACCAGGCTAAGCAAACACTCAGTCAATGCGATATAGCGCTACGATATAGCGCTACGATGTGGCACAATTTAAATGCAGGCAATGTTAAAGTTCAGCGCAGCGCTACGATACCAATCTGGCACGATATGAAAGCAGGCAATGTAGCAGTCCAGCGCTACGAGATCAGGGAGCATGGGGAGCGACCACCTCTGCAGGAGTCAGGATGGTCATGGTCTTGAAGTCTAGGCAAAAGGATCCAGAGCACACAAGTCTGTATCTGTAGATTGGTTTATCTTAGAGTAGTGTTGATAGGGATAGACTGTACAAAGCGTATAGTTTTCAAAACTTTTATTCACCGACAGTGTTCCCCACCTGGGAATCACTGCAAATATCAAACAAGCCGACACGTGTTTCGTCACAACATGTGACTGTGACTCATCAGGGCTGATCTAATGACCAAGAGGCGGGGTCGGTGAACCGGTGATAATTCCAACCCGGTCCTAATCGGGTGGTTTTTATTTCTGAAAGGGTGGCATCAATCGTGTTGATCGCGTCGAAAAGGTAAGTAGGGAATTTGTTCAATTTCCCAAATTATGTGGATCGGAGGCCGTGGTGAGCCTGAGAAGTTGCGTTGGGATCGGTGGGTTGCCGAGTGCATGTCCTGAATCACAAATCCTTTGGGTTCCGGCGGGAGCCTTGGAAATGCAGATTGGTAAGATGCTTCTTTGGTGCCTGTTTGAACAGGGGAGTCACTCCTTGACCCCAAGGGAGATTCTTCCGTCTTATAGTCGATGTAAAACGAAAAAAGCACCCAATTTGGAGGCCCACACCAGCGTGTCAAATTAAATTTATTCCTCTCGCTCTTCATCATGGAAAATGGCATACTCGGAAAGGCAGCTGAGCAGGTGAGTTTAATTGATTGCATAGTCTCGCCTACAGGCGTTTACTCATTGCATTATGGTATTAATAGTCTTTAGTAGAAGCAGCCGCCTATTTCACTTTTCAGGCCATGCTGCATCAAAACCCTGCGCCTGCTTGAAGCAGTCGTAAGGATTGACACAGCATTGTAAGGATAGGGCACCCCCGAGCCTGGCTGGAGCTGCGTCGCGCTTGCGACACAACTCCAGCAATGTGCCGCCTTTACCGCAGCAGATGCGTCACACATTTAAAATGCGGCGCATCCATGGTGGCGGACCCGTGACGCACAATAACTGGCGCATCCCTGCTGCTATGCAGGGATGCGCCAGTTATTGTAAATCTGCACCCTTAAGTGGTTTGGCTTTGGTCGTTGTTTAGCCTTCGTGGTTCAGGCACTCGTGATTGTATAGGTAGTTGTTTAGTCATACAACCACTGCCAGTGATAGGAGCAACACAACTACTAACCATCACACTCCTACAAGTGTCACAATCCTGACTATTTCAGGCCCCCAAAGCTATAAGAATGACTTTGGTGGCACGTAATACTCATTTCAAATGTATATTGAATTATTTATTAATTGTTGTTGTGGTCATCTCTAAATTAGCCAGCCAGCGCCAACTTGTTGCAGGCTGTCACAAGTGCCAGTGTTAACATTCAAGTGCCAGTGCTGAGCACTGGAAACCACCGGCTCCAATTAAGCACTGGATAGAGCTTGCAGATGGCGTCCATAGTTAACAGAGGAATACAACTTATTTATCAGAATTCATAATGTAATGATGTCCTTAATCTCTCTATCCTTTTAACTCTGTCCCCAGTGGAATCCGAGTCAAGAACATACAAGCCTGAACTCACCGGGGCACACCCATTCTCAACACTGCATGTAACTTCTTTCAGGTTTTCAGGTACTGTATTGTAAGTAGTGCACAGCTGAGTAATTGGTGTTGCTGGATACGTGTACAAGTTGTCGTGAAGTCAGTATATCTGCACTAATGTACAAGGATGCCCGAACCTGTGGCCCCTGTGTGCTGATGACTTGCTCATGTTAAGTGTTGTGCACCAGTTGAGCCCTGGTATGTTTTTGATTGCCATTGTGCAGGGTTGCGTGGTGGTGGACCACTGGCCTGTTCTTGTGTGCTATGGCAGTGAGCAGGCTTGTGGGGGTCGGTGTCCCTGGTGTGTTTTTGATATTTGCCTGTGGGTAAGGTTTTAGGCATCTCTAAGCTGCACCTGTTTTGGAATTACTGCGTGTTCTGGTTCCCAACTGCATTGCCTGCGAGTTCTTTTTCACATTGATGTGTAATATTCATGTGATTCGGGATTCCAGTGGTGTTGGGTTGCAAGGACAGTTTTACCATTTTCTTTTACTGTGTGGTCTGTAATGTTTAATTATGAATCTTGGCTTTTTAGGTGTATCCTTGTACTTGCTGTATAGCTTATGGGTTATAGTTTGTTTCCTTGCTATATTTAGCACATCATTGTGAGGGGTATGCTCCTTATATATTTTTATTTTGTGTGCATTTGGGTGATGTCTTATCTCTGTACCTCTGCCTGGTGAAATGATTGACTGTGGTGTGTTTGCTTGTCCCGTGCTTGGTGGACCTCCTTTGTGCATGTGTTATGCATGCACTTGTGACATTTTGTTGGAAATGATGAGTTTGTAACTTGTTCTCTTGCCAGTTGTCCTCATGTACTTATGGTATACTGAATGTGATGACAGCTTGGAATGCTGAGTGTAAAATAGTTGAAAATTCTACTAGTTGTCAATTGGGTAACTTAAAAGTCTCACACATGACACCATGATGTGCTGAGTGCAACCTGCCACGTTATACGTGTTTACACGAGACGCCAAGATAGCTTAAGTGTAATTTACCAACTTTTGAAAATTGACCAGAGACAGCAGATAAATTAAGTGCAAATTACTACATTTCGTAGGTTTAATCTAGTCGAAGTGTTTTGTTTATTCATCATGAAATGTGGAGGGTGTAAGCTTGTGTGAGGAGTGTCTTTTGGAATCAGTTTGTATGTTTATACTTTTATCAATAAATCCCAGTTATCTCTTGTACTTTACTTGTCCAAGTGCTGCACACCTCCAGACAGACTGTTTTGTTCCCTTTACAAGGGAACTGAAGAAGCCTTGATGTGAGGCGATTTCTGCGTGGCTCCCACTAGGTCAACATCCTGTATGCCATTGTTCTTAACCATTCCGATGTTTAGATTTTTGTGTGACCTGCAGGATGTCAAACGTGGCTTCTTCATAGTCAGATGAAGGCCATGAGCTCTTGGAATGGGATGGAAACCTATCTTATAAATAGTCCTGCCACCGATGACATCCGAGCCCTGATGGACAACGGAGAAACAGCGGCCCTCATCCTCCTAGACCTCTCTGCGGCCTTCGACACTGTCTGCCACCGCACCCTAGTGCAGCGCCTCAGCAACGTCGGAATCCAGGAGAAGGCACTGGAATGGATCATCTCCTTCCTCGACGGAAGAACACAGAGAGTCCGACTACCACCGTACAAGTCAGAGGCCACCGAAGTCATCTGCGGCGTCCCTCAAGGATCCTCGCTGAGCCCCACCCTCTTCAACGTCTACATGACCCCCCTCGCGGCCATCGCACGCCAGCACAACCTCAACATCATCTCCTACGCTGACGACACCCAGCTGATCCTCTCCCTGACCAACGACCCCGCCGCCGCCAGAGCCAACCTTCACGAAGGGATGAAACACGTAGCCGAGTGGATGACGACCAGCCGCCTGAAACTGAACTCAGACAAGACGGAGGTCCTCATCCTGGGCTCCTCGCCCTCCGCCTGGGACGACTCCTGGTGGCCCCCCGCCCTGGGCACCGCACCCAAACCGACAGACCACGCACGGAACCTGGGCGTCATCCTGGACTCCTCCCTCTCCATGACCAGACAAGTCAACGCCGTCTCCTCGTCGTGCTTCAACATCCTGCGCATGTTACGGAAGATCTTCCGGTGGATCCCCACCGAGACCAGGAAGACTGTCACCCAGGCCCTCGTCACCAGCCGACTGGACTACGGCAACGCCCTCTACGCCGGAACCACTGCCAAGCTCCAGAAGAGACTCCAGCGGATTCAGAACGCCTCAGCACGACTCATCCTCGACATCCCCCGACGCAGCCACATCTCCGGACATCTGAGAGACCTGCACTGGCTCCCCGTCAACAAGAGAATCACCTTCCGTCTCCTCACCCACGCACACAAAGCCCTACACGATCAAGGCCCGAGCTACCTCAACAACCGCATCAACTTCTACGCTCCCAAACGCCATCTCCTATCAGCCAGTCACGCCCTCGCCGCCGTCCCCCGCATCCGAAGAACGACAACAGGAGGAAGGTCCTTCTCCTACCTGGCCGCCAAGACCTGGAACTCCCTCCCGACCGACCTGCGCCTGACCCAAGACCACCTCTCCTTCAGGAAGAAGCTCAAGACCTGGCTGTTCGAGCAGTAGCAGCACCCCCTCCCCCCCCCCAAGCGCCTTGAGACCCTCCGGGTAAGTAGTGCGCTCTATAAATGTCTTGATTGATTGATTGATTGATCCTTTCCATGATGGTGGTGTGTCCATTGGAGGATGTCCGAGTTTCCCAATTCAAGATGATACTGAGTATTTTCCTGTTATGTCAGTTTCTGTATGCAGCTCATATACAGGAGGCTTTATGAGAGGAACGTGTATCGCATCGCATATTACTCCCTGATTATTTGTCATGATTTTTGCCCCTTTGCTACTATTTTATGTCCCTGATTTTTGCTACTAAAAGAATAGATCAATCTCTTTCTGGATTCTACTCCTGGCATAGCCTGGTTCTTTTCTCGTTCGTTCCTCATCTCAGGAGGAGTTTGGAGTTTTGCAGACTCATTCAGTGCTACCTTAATCTTCAATCATGAATTACAAGATTATCAAAGGAGGGTTTTTTTTTAAAGGGGACACTTGACACATTTTACATATATTCTATGTAGGGTGCATTGTGGCTACTGATGGGAGTTGCCATGTCCTGAGGCAATCTATGAGGGTATTGTTGGACAGGCCACATGAAGGGCCGCTCTCCCCCGGCCCAACCCGGTCCGAGCCCGGTCACACAGGTACCACACACCACCATTGCACATCCTCCGTCCCCGCAGGGACCCCTGCCTTCGAACATATCGACCTCGTGGACCCGATCCACTGCTGGCCCGCGCGCCCATCCTGGGCGCCATCTTGGACACTCCACCACGAGGCCGCCTGGCCCCCGATCGACCTCAACCCTGGGCCTGGCCAGGCCTCAGACATCCCGGCACCACCATCCACCCAGGAGGTGAGCGGGCTACTTGGCAAGTCAATGGGAGAAAGAGGTGTCGATGGCTCTCCCCGCCAAGTGCCGCTCGCCCATCGCCTCCCCGGGCGTTGGCCCCACCCCCCTGCTGGGTGTCTGGACTCCCCCATCCCGGACCTCCCGACCTCCAAGTGCGAGGGTCCGGACATCAAAGAACACCAGCCCTATAACTGGGGCAGCTCCAGAGCAGGAAGGCAGTTGTATCTTGGAGTCGAGAGACGTAAAGAGGAACTCATCCTGGACGGACTACTGGCGCTGCCATAGCTCTGTCCTGTGCACCATCGTCCTGCCTGTTGGCGCTGCCACAGCCGTCGTAACCTTCATTCTCCATCGTCGTCGGGACCTGCTGGCGTGGCCGCGGACCGTTGTAACCGTCATCTTCTACCGGGACCTGCAGGCTCCGCCGCGGACCGTCGTCCTTCCTTCATCCATCTCGGGACCTGCTTGGCTCCTCCACGGCCCGATCATCTAGAACGCCGAGCTCGAGGATTGAGAGCTATTTTGTACTCATTGGTAACTAAGACTGTCCCGCTACCCCTTTCCTAAACCAGAGACTAGAACCGAGGGGACCCCTGAGTCCAGACCTCCTTGTATCCATCATCGTAACCTAAGAATTGCATATAAAGTCTCGCTAACCTTCAACCTTGTGTGGTGTCCGTCTGTGGGGGGGAAGTTACTTATCTGTACAGTCGTTGGAGACGGCTCTCCCTGGAGACCTCTCCCCGTAACCTCGGCCGACCCTCCCGGTCCGTCTAACATTGGTGGCCAGCGGCGCGATCCGAATCACCGCGTAAACGTACAGAGAGTAGCTCACCCCACGACGAAATCACAATGACAACTAAAGAAGGCGGATCAACCGAGAAACTCCAAATGGAGAAATTGGAGGAGTACAGCCATTGTGAACTAAAACAATTCTGCATCGAACTAGGTATCGCTACCACCGGACTAAGCACCAAGGACGATTTTAAGCATGCCCTAGAATCTTGGGCAGAGACTGGGGCTGCCGGAACCCCCGATCAAAGCACCGCAGAAAAAACCACCACGGCCCCTGAAGGGCAAAGAACGGGTCTCTCGCAAGACGAGATCCAGGAAAGAGAAAGAACCCGACTACACGAGCTGGAAATGGCCCGACTCAAAATGGACATTGAACTTAAGTTGGCCGAACAAAAAATCAACTTAGAGCACCTGCGTCTCCGAGAAGAAAGAGAGGAGAAACAAAGACAAAGGGAGCTCGAGGAAAAGAAACTGGCGTACGAACACGAACGGAACCTAGCCGAGATCAACCTGCGCAAGCAGAATAAAGAAGCAGGGGTGCCCGAGCGACCCCACACCTCAGGGACCACAGAGAAAAAGGTACACATCCCCAAGGATGTGGTCCGAGAATATTTCCGAGAGGACGACATCCAGCAATGGTTTAAGGCCTATGAAATCGCTATGACTGCACACCGGATCGATAGAAGCGACTGGGGAGCCGGTCTATGGGGGAGATTCCTCAATGAGGGCCGCGACACCCTGCTACAGCTCCCGGACCACCAGATGACCTCCTATGACCATATGAAAGCGGCACTCCTCACCCGCTATGGCCTCACACCCGAGATGTACCGTCAGAGGTTCCGAGACTGCACCCGCATCCCGGGTACAACCTGGGTGGACTATGTAACATACTTTAGCCGAGCCTTCGAGGGCTGGATCCGAGGAAGCAACGTCACGACCTACGAGCAACTATTTAACCTGATGGTATGGGAGCATCTGTCGAACAATTGCTTCATTGAACTCTGCCAACACCTCCTCGACAGCAAGTTAACGGATCCCCGGCAGCTCGCAGCCGAAGCTGACCGGTGGGAGATCACCAGAGTGGGCCGGAATGGGTCCTACGAACAGAACCGGAACAACAATAGTCAGCACCGACCCAGAGGAGGAGGAGGGGGCCAAGGGCGAGGAAGAGACAACGCCCCGGTCGCCCCCGCTACCAACACCACCCCCCCGGCCAACCGGGGCAGCACCCCAGCGCGACCGGGGTACAGAGCCAATGTCACGTGTCACCGATGTCAACGAGTCGGCCACTATGCGAACGACCCAAACTGCCCGCAGTACCAGAGCCCAAGACCCCGCCAAGTGGCCGCTGCAGCCCTAGGGGAAGAACAGATCTCCGAGGAACAGGAAGAGTACGAACAAGAGCATCAAGAGTGGGAGCCAGCCGCCATGACTCTAGCCTGCTTAGGGGGGAAAGACATGGTCCCGCGGGTCCCCCTACCCGCTAACACCCAGAAGTACAGCCAATGGGTGAGCATCAATGGACACCAGGCCGAAGCCCTTCGTGACACCGGGGCCAGTGTAACAGCCGTCCGCTGTCACCTGGTGGCCCCAGAACAGTATCTACCGAACATTCTCTGCCCTGTACGATCAGCCGATAACTCGGAGAGCCTGTGTCGGATGGCCTGCGTCCCCTTCGAATGGGGGGGGGTCTCCGGCATGTTGAAAGTGACGGTCCGAGACGATGCCCCCGTAGACTGCCTCCTGGGCAATGACCTGGAAAGCTCTCCGTGGGCCGCCGTGGAGCGAAAGGAACACCTGGGGATGTTGGGCGTCCCAGACTGGGCGTGCGTCACCACCCGTTCCATGGCCGCCCGTGCCAACCACCAGCCAGAAGAACCCGAATGGCCGGCGCCACCGCCTCCGGTCGCCCCGGCCGAAAACACCGACCGTAACATTCCCACCGACCTCGCTAACCTCGACCAGTGGCCTCAAGAAGGGGGGCCCACGCAAGAACAATTTCGCAAAGAACAGAAGACCTGTCCCTCCCTCGAGGGACTCCGCCAGCAAGCGCTCGCCCAAAGCGCAGGGGATACCCCCGGAACTCATTGGGTCTACTGGGACAATGATCTGCTGTACAGCGAGCAAAGAATCGCCGAGCTGGGGAGCAACCGAGTACTAGTGGTACCCCTCCGTTTCAGAGACTTCCTGTTAAACCTGGCCCACGATGTCCCCCTGGCAGGACATCTGGGACAAGATAAAACCTACAGTCGCCTAGTGACCCACTTCTTTTGGCCCAAAATGAGAAACGATGTACACCAGCATTGCCGATCTTGCCCCACGTGCCAAGCCAGTGGGAAGAGCGGCCGCAAACTAAAGGCTCCCCTGCAACCTTTTCCCGTGGTCACTACCCCGTTTGAGAGAGTCGGAATAGACATTGTGGGGCCCTTGGACCCACGCACAAAACAAGGCCATCGATTCATCCTGGTGCTAGTGGACCACGCCACCCGCTACCCTGAGGCTGTTCCTCTGCGAACTGTGACAGCCCCGGTGGTCGGCCGGGCCCTGATGGGGATCTTCTCCCGTGTGGGCTACCCCCGAGAAGTCGTCAGCGACAGAGGCACGAACTTTATTTCCAAATACATGAAGTCCCTCTGGCAACAGTGCGGGGTCACCTACAGATTCACAACCCCCTATCACCCTCAAGGGAACGGACTCGTTGAGCGGTTCAACCGCACGCTAAAGGGAATGATCGGAGGGTTGGAAGAGCCCCTCCGTCGCCAGTGGGATGTGCTGCTGCCGTGCCTCCTCTTCGCGTATCGAGAAGTCCCCCAGAAATCCCTGGGCTTCAGCCCATTTGAACTGCTATATGGACACCCGGTGCGAGGGCCGCTCAGTCTCGTCAAAGAAGGCTGGGAGATGCCTCCGCTAAAGAACCCACCAGATGTCTTCCGGTACCTCCTCACCCTCCGCAACCAGACCCGGCGGTTCAGAGAACTAGCGAAGGCCAACCTAGAGGCCAGTCAAGAGGACATGAAAAAATGGTATGACCAGAATGCCTCATCCATTGAATTCGAACCTGGCCAACAGGTATGGGTGATGTCCCCCACTGAGCCATGCGCCCTGCAAGACAAATGGACGGGGCCCTTCAAAGTAATAGAGCGCAAGGGTCCTGCCACTTATCTCATCGACATGGAGTCCTCCCGGAACCCTCTCCGGGTCCTCCACGCTAACAGACTAAAGCCCCACTTTGTGCGAACAGAGCTCAGCCTCCTGATGGCCACAGACACTGGGGTTGAAGAAGACTCCGAGCCTCTCCCTGACCTCCTACGGACTCAAGAGCAAGACGGCTCCGTGGATGGGGTCCGGCTCTCAGAGGCCCTCACCAGAGAACAACGCCAGGAGTGTCAAGCCCTCCTATCACAGTTCGCCAGCCTGTTCTCCCTCACCCCGGGTGTCACTTCCTGGTGTGTGCACGATGTGGATACCGGGGACAGCCCCCCTATCCGCCACCGGGCCTACCGCGTGCCAGACCGGGTACGGGCCTGCATCCAGGAAGAAATAGCCAAGATGCTCACGATCGGAGTCATCGAGCCCTCAGACAGTCCCTGGGCCAGCCCTGTCGTACTGGTCCCCAAGGCAGCGGCCCCCGGCACCACCCCAGAACTCCGGTTCTGCGTCGACTACCGGGGCTTGAATGCGGTCACCAGAACAGACGCGCATCCCATCCCCCGGGCAGATGAACTAGTCGACCGAATGGGAGCTGCCCGCTACCTCAGCATCTTCGACCTGACAGCAGGCTATTGGCAGATCGGCCTCACACCCCGGGCGCAAGAACGTTCTGCCTTCTCCACCCCCGATGGCCATTACCATTTCACGGTCATGCCCTTCGGCATGAAGAATGCCCCAGCAACATTCCAACGGCTCGTCAATCAGGTCCTGGCGGGGCTCGAAGGATTCAGCGCCGCCTACCTAGACGACATCGCTGTATACAGCCACCATTGGACCGAGCACCTCCACCACCTCCGAGCAGTGCTGCAAGCCCTTCAGCGAGCTGGCCTCACGATCAAGGCCAGCAAGTGTCAAATTGGGCAAGGGTCTGTAACCTACCTCGGACACCAGGTGGGAAGCGGCCTAGTGGCCCCGCTACAGCTGAAAATTGCCGCCATCCAGGCCTGGCAGCCCCCCATCACCCAAACCGAGGTACGAGCCTTCCTGGGCCTCACGGGCTACTACCGAAGGTTCGTAAAAGACTATGGTACCATAGTGGGGCCCCTCACAGAACTCACGTCAAAGAACCAGCCCAAGAAAGTCACCTGGACCCCAGAGTGTCAAACTGCATTCGAACAATTAAAGGCCGCCATGTGTTCCGCCCCTGTGCTCCAGGCCCCAGACTACAGCCGGGAGTTCGTCGTCCAGACGGACGCCTCCGACCAGGGCATTGGGGCAGTCCTGTCTCAAGTGAACACCGAAGGCCTTGATCAACCGGTGGCCTTCATCAGCCGGAGACTCCTACCACGGGAGCAACGCTGGAGCACCATAGAGAGGGAAGCCTTCGCTGTGGTATGGGCCCTCAAGAAGCTCCGGCCCTACCTTTTCGGCACCCACTTTCGGGTGCAGACCGACCACCGACCCCTGCAATGGCTGATGCATATGCGGGGGGAGAACCCAAAGTTGCTACGCTGGTCCATCTCCTTGCAAGGTATGGACTTCACAGTCGAACACCGGCCTGGGCCAGATCACGCCAACGCGGATGGCCTGTCCCGGTTTTTCCGCCTCGACGAGGAGAGTCCCCAAGAGGATGGGTAACTCTCCCCGCCTTCAGCTGGGGGGGACGCATGTTGGACAGGCCACATGAAGGGCCGCTCTCCCCCGGCCCAACCCGGTCCGAGCCCGGTCACACAGGTACCACACACCACCATTGCACATCCTCCGTCCCCGCAGGGACCCCTGCCTTCGAACATATCGACCTCGTGGACCCGATCCACTGCTGGCCCGCGCGCCCATCCTGGGCGCCATCTTGGACACTCCACCACGAGGCCGCCTGGCCCCCGATCGACCTCAACCCTGGGCCTGGCCAGGCCTCAGACATCCCGGCACCACCATCCACCCAGGAGGTGAGCGGGCTACTTGGCAAGTCAATGGGAGAAAGAGGTGTCGATGGCTCTCCCCGCCAAGTGCCGCTCGCCCATCGCCTCCCCGGGCGTTGGCCCCACCCCCCTGCTGGGTGTCTGGACTCCCCCATCCCGGACCTCCCGACCTCCAAGTGCGAGGGTCCGGACATCAAAGAACACCAGCCCTATAACTGGGGCAGCTCCAGAGCAGGAAGGCAGTTGTATCTTGGAGTCGAGAGACGTAAAGAGGAACTCATCCTGGACGGACTACTGGCGCTGCCATAGCTCTGTCCTGTGCACCATCGTCCTGCCTGTTGGCGCTGCCACAGCCGTCGTAACCTTCATTCTCCATCGTCGTCGGGACCTGCTGGCGTGGCCGCGGACCGTTGTAACCGTCATCTTCTACCGGGACCTGCAGGCTCCGCCGCGGACCGTCGTCCTTCCTTCATCCATCTCGGGACCTGCTTGGCTCCTCCACGGCCCGATCATCTAGAACGCCGAGCTCGAGGATTGAGAGCTATTTTGTACTCATTGGTAACTAAGACTGTCCCGCTACCCCTTTCCTAAACCAGAGACTAGAACCGAGGGGACCCCTGAGTCCAGACCTCCTTGTATCCATCATCGTAACCTAAGAATTGCATATAAAGTCTCGCTAACCTTCAACCTTGTGTGGTGTCCGTCTGTGGGGGGGAAGTTACTTATCTGTACAGTCGTTGGAGACGGCTCTCCCTGGAGACCTCTCCCCGTAACCTCGGCCGACCCTCCCGGTCCGTCTAACAGGTATGCAACAGACCTTTTCTGTGCCAAGTCCTTGAAAGCACCTTACGTTCCTTCAACACCCTGGCACACTCATACAATTCATTTTATCAGTGAATTCCCATGTTCTGAACGTGTGTTCTTCCTGGAGGGTTTCCTGCCCTGATGGCTGCCTGTTACCCAGGGGAAGATCCTGCTGTTCTTCTTGTTACCATACCCTATTATTATTATGATTACGTTTTCTTAAGCACGCATATGAGGGTCTCAAGGAGCTTTAGTGGGTTCCAAAGGGTAATAGTTAACGGAGGGTGAGAAAGGAAGAAAAAAAGACACAACCATTTAAACAAACTAGATTTTAAGCTTTTTTCTGAATGGTTTGTGGTCTGTAATAGTTCGAAGTTGCATTGGTAGCTCATTCCAGAAGAGAGGTGCTAAGTGGGAAAAGGATTTGCCCCCATTTCTGGCAGCACGGAGCCTAAGAGGGGTAAGTTAAATTTTTGTTCCTGACCTAGGATTCCTTTTCAGTATATGCCAATTAAGTTTCTTGGCCAGGTAACTCGGCCCATTTCCATACACAGTCTTATGTACCAGGCAGATGATTTTGAAACGAACACGTTTCCTGATGGGAAGTAATGCAAAGCTTTTAAACTGGGAGCAGATGGAGCCCGCTAGTGAAGATTCAACTCCAGTCTGGTAGCTGTGTTCTGCAACACCTGGAGTCTGGTATATAGCTCTTCGTTAATAGAAGTCATCAGTGCATTTCCATAGTCTAGCCGTCTGATTATCAAACCCTGAACAAGCGATTTCCTTGATTTCAGAGGAATCCAGGAAGATTTTAGGTAGGGTTCACACAATGCCATAGCATGTGCACAAAACATGATTTACTTGGTCCTTCGTGGACAATTTGTGGCCTATTTTTACTCCAAGGTTACGTACCATGGGCAGTGTCCAAGGCTCGCAAGCCACCAGTCATTTGACCAGAGTTCATGTGCTTTTCCAAATAATATTATCTCAGTTTTACTAGATATGAAACTCTTTATTACTACATGGCTTGGAGCTGCATGGTTGCATATGCAGCAGCACCTTGCTCCGGCCAGTGCCTTGTGTGGCGGGGCTGAAGCCAATACCAGTATCTCCCCACCAGTTGTACATCTAGCTTCTGAGTGCTCATTATTGATTTTTGCAGCACCATCTTCCATGGCTGCTGCTTCGCATCCTGAAAGCATGTTGGGAGAAGGGGCAGCTGCATGGCTGTGGGAGTGTGGGGTAGAAATTCCCAGGGTTCAACTTGGCATATTCTGTTAAAGGCATTGGCAGCTGAGCCATAGATCTCCACCAAAAACTCATGGACTTTAATTAATGGTCACCAGAGGTGGCAGTAGCTATCCCTGGCTTGTCATCTGGTATCCAGGTACAGTAGTCCCAGGTGTTTTTCAAACAAGACTGTATGCAGTGAGAAATTCATAGTGAGCAGAAAGAGGCAACATTGGCAAAATTATCCTTTTCTTTCTCACGTTAAAACCAGATATCAGCCAAACATTATTCTTCATGTTGTGCCGAGCTGTGTTCTATTTTAGTATGCCAGAGTGAATGTGGAAATACGTTCTTCTCTGTAAACCTCGGAAATCTTAACACTTCTTTGCAACAAAATATCTTATATTTATTTATTTTGCTTTCTGTAACTTTTTATTGATTGTTGCTGTCAAGCTTACCTTCCAATTAGGTGCTTAGAAAGTTGGAAACATGATTTCCTAACACATGTGCAACCGATTACTATATATGACCAGCAGGTTGTACATGATTTTAGGAATCTTTTTTTTACTTATGTTGCTGCAGTGACATTATAGTTTTCTGGCATATAATAATCATTCTACTGCTCATGGGCATGGCCCATGCCCATAAGCAGTAGCTTAATTTGTACTGATTGGTAAAGTAAAGCTTTTTTTCTAAGTTAAGTGCTGCCCTACCACAAGAGCACTCAATTCTGATACAGTCATTGATAGGCTTATCTTAGTTAAAGATAGTGCTATTTTACATTGCATTTTACCTCTACTTCTGAAGCATGGTTTTACCAGACGCACAGGGATATAGTGAAGAGGGTCACATGATGTGAAATAGACTAAACATACATATCTTCAGAAGGTAAACCTCTGCTTGGGACCCTACCTGGTGGCCTTCAGACCTTAGCCACACACCTCTCCCCACCACCCACACCAGAAATCTAGGAATCAACCTGGACAACAAGCTCGACATGGCAGTCCAGGTAGACGCAGTGACCTCCACCTGCATCTACATCCTGAGAATGCTGAGAAAGATCTTCAAGTGGCTACCAGAGAACATTAGGAAAATAGTTACACAGGCTCCGATTACCAGCAAACTTGACTATGGTAATGCACTCTAAGCAGGAATCACCAAGAAGCGCCTGAACAGACTCCAAACCAACCAAAAAGCTGCAGTAAAACTCATTCTCAACCCACCTCGCCACACACACATAACCCCACACCTCAGAGAATTTCGCTGACTCCTCAAACACAAATGTGCTCAGTTTGAACTTTTCACACACACATACAAAGCACTACACAACCCTCAACAGTTGTGTACACTTCCTACCTCCCAGACACCTCGGCTGAGCTGGACTCTCATTAGCACACATACCCTGCATCAAAAAAACGAAAGGTAGAGGTCACACTTTTTCTTACACCTCCCCCAAAGCTTGGAATGACCTACCAGATCACATCATAGCTTCCTAGTTGCTTCTTGAATTCTGCAAGTAACTGAAGCTAGGCTCTTCGAATAAACTCGTAAGGGAGATAATGCCTACCAACCAGCAAAGTGCTTGGATACCCTAGGGGTGATTAGCATGCTGTACAAGTAAAGCTAGCACAACATAACCTAACTCTATCTTCACAAATAATCCATAATAAAGCCCTCAAAATGTTCCACAAACAATCCGCAATTTGTTATGTTATGTTATGTTATATTTAATTTGTAGAGCGCACTGCTACTTGGGAGTGTCCCAGTGCTAGCTTCCAAAATAGAGAAATGCCCGCACAACTGATTAAAAAAGCAAAGTTTTAAGTTTCTTCCTGAACAGCATTGGGTCTTAGATGCTTCTTAAGGCTAGAGGCAGCAAGTTCCAGGCCAGACCAGCCCTGCGCACAAAGGAATTGCCTCCCAGGTGCTGGCGTTTAAACTTCGGGGTCTGCATCAGCAATAGAGCAGAGGACTGAAGCTGTCTCCCTGGCACGTAGAAGGAGAATCTCTTCTGCTGGTAAAAGGGTCCTGTGTCATACAGGGCCCGATGCCCTATAGTCATCATTTTAAATTTCAGGCGCGATTCCACTGGAAGCCAGTGCAGGGCGTGCAGATGTCTGTCCCTGGGAGACAGGCCCACGAGAAGTCTAACTGCAGAGTTTTGGACCACTTGTAATTTTTTTACCAGGGACCCCGGACAACCGACCAAAAGGGCATTGGCGTAGTCCAGACAGGATAGAATTAACGCACGGACCACTGTTTCTCTGGAAGTGCTAGGCAAGAAAGGGAGAAGCTTCCTCAGACTCTTGAGCGTGCCAAAGCAGATTCCGGATAGTTTCTTCAAATGCGTAGTAAAGTTCAAATTTTCGTCAAACCAGACGCCAAGATTTTTAACAGCTCCAGTTCTTTGATGTACCTATATTGAAATACAATCTTTAAGTACGTTGTCAAGGCTCATGTGATGTTACTTCCGTTATGCATCAGGGGCAAATGTCGCCTGACATTGCTTAGGGAGCTGTCATCATGGACAAAGTTCACATGATGTCAATTCCTGTGATATCAATGGAGAGATAAGGGAGTACAATATTACTTCCACTACCCCTGTCGTGATGGTATATCGACATTCATGCAAACACTGCAGCCTATAGGACCTGTTTGCAATTTTCCACACTTGACTCTATCACTCAAGTAAACTCACAACCACTTACCTCAGCTTTCACGAGAAATCAGCTAGCGACCTGCAAAGTCGAAATCAAACAGACAGTAAATATTTCACATAAACACACCACCTGCAGAAATACATGTTCATTGTCTTTGGTGGCCTAATAACTTTTGGGTGTTAAATGGATAAGATTATTTCAAAGTAAAAAAGAAAAAGTCACATGGATTATCAAAAAAACCACCATCAGCAACCGAAAGTAGAATTACGGTTTGTGTGAAGCCCCTTTGAGATTACCAACCATCCTATGCCTTTGAGAGTAGATCTTTTCCTCGCACCACTTTTTACAGACTCACATCACCCACAACCAAAGGTGTCCTTCGTGTTACACAGATTTTGTTTGCGCTCAGAAAATTCGGCGATTCTGTGTGCCGTCCTCATATCTCAGCTATCATGATTGAAAAAAAAGGCCTTGAACCATCAATTCAACAACAATTTTATTCTTCAGGTCACCACTAATTCAAAGGCTTCGAGCACAGGATACAGAGCTAACCCTGGAGTTACCCAGGATTCACAGGCTTAGTTCTAAGGCACCAGAGCTATCTCCTCAGTTAACACAGATTTCAAATTCATGAGCCTTAAACTGCTAGGAAGCCCCTCAGATCAACTAGAAATAAATGGTTTAGGATTTAAACAGCAGAGCTATCCCTCAGGTATTTCATATTTTAAACGTACAGTTAAAAGGGACTACCTCTGGTCATCTAAGTTTGACTTCACTGCCTTGCCCCTTATTCAACAGGCTGTAGAAAGAATGGCGCTTATATTTTATTCCATAAAAATAAAGGGTCTTATTTAATACAAGCATTTGCAATGCAATAGGTCTCGCATTTGCGCGTGTTTAAGCAATTGGCATTGTAAATGACTATGACTTTTATTTATCTGTTTTGCTAATAAACACAAATAGAAGACATTGTCATTCACAATGCCAATAGCTCAAACTCTTGTACATGTGAGACCTATTCAAAGAAGTGGCCAACATTGTCCCAGAAAAGGGGGTGGTGATGAACAGAGTGTCTGAATTAAGCAGACCACTTTTACCCAGTCCAAAGATAAGGGCTTGATCCATCACCGTTATTTATCTCACTGCACCATCCCAGCTCAGAACCTGGCTATATGCAAATCAGTCTGTCCCTGGCCCAGTGCAGCATGGGAACAGGGCAGACTAAACTACCAAGCCAATTCTTCACCAGAAAGGAGACAAGCTACCGGAGACCGGTTTCTGGCATTTCAGCCGTCTTCGGCCCAGCTTGCTTGAATCCTGATGGTGCAGTGAGAAAGGGACTCATGTCTGAGTATGCCCTGCCACACCTATAGTGGCCAAAAACGATTCAGAAAAGGGGGTGGTGATGAACAGAATGTCTGAATTAAGCAGACCACTCTTACCCAGTCCAAAGATCAGGGCTTGATCCATCACCGTTATTTATCTCACTGCACCATCCCAGCTCAGAACCTGGCTATATGCAAATCCGTCTGTCCCTGGCCCAGTGCATCATGGGAACAGGGCAGACTAAACTACCAAGCCAATTCTTCACCAGAAAGGAGACAAGCTACCGGGGACCGGTTTCTGGCATTTCAGCCGTCTTCGGCCCGGCTTGCTTGAATCCTGATGGTGCAGTGAGAAAGGGACTCATGTCTGAGTATGCCCTGCCACACCTATAGTGGCCAAAAACGATTCAGAAAAGGGGGTGGTGATGAACAGAATGTCTGAATTAAGCAGACCACTCTTACCCAGTCCAAAGATCAGGGCTTGATCCATCACCGTTATTTATCTCACTACACCATCCCAGCTCAGAACCTGGCTATATGCAAATCAGTCTGTCCCTGGCCCAGTGCATCATGGGAACAGGGCAGACTAAACTACCAAGCCAATTCTTCACCAGAAAGGAGACAAGCTACCGGGGACCGGTTTCTGGCATTTCAGCCGTCTTCGGCCCGGCTTGCTTGAATCCTGATGGTGCAGTGAGAAAGGGACTCATGTCTGAGTATGCCCTGCCACACCTATAGTGGCCAAAAACGATTCAGAAAAGGGGGGGGGTGATGAACAGAGTGTCTGAATTAAGCAGACCACTCTTACCCAGTCCAAAGATCAGGGCTTGCTCCATCACTGTTATTTATCTCACTGCACCATCCCAGCTCAGAACCTGGCTATATGCAAATCAGTCTGTCCCTGGCCCAGTGCATCATGGGAACAGGGCAGACTAAACTACCAAGCCAATTCTTCACCAGAAAGGAGACAAGCTACCGGGGACCGGTTTCTGTCATTTCAGCCGTCTTCGGCCCGGCTTGCTTGAATCCTGATGGTGCAGTGAGAAAGGGACTCATGTCTGAGTATTTCCACCATAAGCGTGGAAGGGTATACTCAGATGTGAGTCCCTTGCTCATTGCACCATCAGGATTCAAGCAAGCCGGGCCAACGACGGCTGAAATGCCAGAAACCGGTCCCCGGTAGCTTGTTTCCTTCCCAGTATAAGAATTGGCTTGGTAGTTTGGTTTGCCCTGTTCCCATCATGCACTGGGACAGGAACAGACTAATTTGCATGTAGCCAGGTTCTGAGCTGGGATGGTGCAGTGAGCTAAAAAACGGTGATGGATCAAGCCCTGATCTTTGGACTGGGTAAGAGTGGTCTGCTTAATTCAGACACTCTGTTCATCACCATCCCCTTTTCTGAATCAATTTGTCCACCATAAGCGTGGAAGGGTATACTCAGATGTGAGTCCCTTGCTCATTGCACCATCAGGATTCAAGCAAGCCGGGCCGACGACGGCTGAAATGCCAGAAACCGGTCCCCGGTAGCTTGTTTCCTTCCCAGTATAAGAATTGGCTTGGTAGTTTGGTTTGCCCTGTTCCCATCATGCACTGGGACAGGAACATACTAATTTGCATGTAGCCAGGTTCTGAGCTGGGATGGTGCAGTGAGCTAAAAAACGGTGATGGATCAAGCCCTGATCTTTGGACTGGGTAAGAGTGGTCTGCTTAATTCAGACACTCTGTTCATCACCACCCCCTTTTCTGAATCATTTTGTCCACCATAAGCGTGGAAGGGTATACTCAGATGTGAGTCCCTTGCTCATTGCACCATCAGGATTCAAGCAAGCCGGGCGGACGACGGCTGAAATGCCAGAAACCGGTCCAGAAACCGGTCCCCGGTAGCTTGTTTCCTTCCCAGTATAAGAATTGGCTTGGTAGTTTGGTTTGCCCTGTTCCCATCATGCACTGGGACAGGAACAGACTAATTTGCATGTAGCCAGGTTCTGAGCTGGGATGGTGCAGTGAGCTAAAAAACGGTGATGGATCAAGCCCTGATCGTTGGACTGGGTAAGAGTGGTCTGCTCAATTCAGACACTCTGTTCATCACCACCCCCTTTTCTGAATCATTTTGTCCACCATAAGCGTGGAAGGGTATACTCAGATGTGAGTCCCTTGCTCATTGCACCATCAGGATTCAAGCAAGCCGGGCGGACGACGGCTGAAATGCCAGAAACCGGTCCCCGGTAGCTTGTTTCCTTCCCAGTATAAGAATTGGCTTGGTAGTTTGGTTTGCCCTGTTCCCATCATGCACTGGGACAGGAACAGACTAATTTGCATGTAGCCAGGTTCTGAGCTGGGATGGTGCAGTGAGCTAAAAAAACAGTGATGGATCAAGCCCTGATCTTTGGACTGGGTAAGAGTGGTCTGCTTAATTCAGACACTCTGTTCATCACCACCCCCTTTTCTGAATCATTTTGTCCACCATAAGCGTGGAAGGGTATACTCAGATGTGAGTCCCTTGCTCATTGCACCATCAGGATTCAAGCAAGCCGGGCAGACGACGGCTGAAATGCCAGAAACCGGTCCCCGGTAGCTTGTTTCCTTCCCAGTATAAGAATTGGCTTGGTAGTTTGGTTTGCCCTGTTCCCATCATGCACTGGGACAGGAACAGACTAATTTGCATGTAGCCAGGTTCTGAGCTGGGATGGTACAGTGAGCTAAAAAACGGTGATGGATCAAGCCCTGATCTTTGGACTGGGTAAGAGTGGTCTGCTTAATTCAGACACTGTGTTCATCACCACCCCCTTTTCTGAATCAACATTGTCCCAGGCTGCTTTGAAAGTGAAAGCATGCATGTCGCGCCAAGTGTTGCAGGAAAGCATGTTGTTTCTGCAGCAGGAGAAACTCTTTAAAGAAAATAGTGCTTACAGACTAAAAAAGATGTACCATGTAACAACCAAAGTAAAAGGGCCAGTCTCATGGGAGATTACAAATAAAGGAGGGACTAACAAGCCTGTTAATGAATCAGAAGCCAGCATTAACGAAGGACAATGAGACAAGCCTATGAAAAATATGGGAGGAGAGCAGGCAGGGCTTCTATTCCATACTCCAATACAGCATGATGCAGAGCAGCGAATGCACTGTCCAGGCTTGACCTAAAAAATTTAATTTAGCGAGTGCACGTTTCAGGTAAAATGTAACGAGTGTGCACCTAACATAAAATGTCTCACAAAATTACAGCAAGAGACTGGCTTGAGCAGAAAAGGTTTGTTGACAATATATTTTCTGTGCAAAACAGTGTCCCTCTGGTACCTTGCAAGACTTTTTATGAGAAATGTGCGCTTGTCACAAAAAAAGTTATGTGGATTTTACATAATGCAAACTTTTGGGAAATGTTCATGTTACTGAAAATTCAGACATTTCGAAAACTCCCCTATTTTTATTAAAAATGTGCCCCAACCTCCTATAGTCATTGTTCATGGTGCGTCCTACTGCACATTTGCAGCATTGTAAATGTTGAGTACAGATATCATTTTTATCAGTCTCAGAAAGATGAAAAGCTGAGATGCTTCTGCTTGAATTCAAATCTGTGTCTGCAGGTGTTAGACCCCTGTAGAAGGCATATACACTTACCTCTATACCGAAATAATTTTTGGCATGTTTTGCAACAGTACATTAACATTCAAGTAAGGGAAACAATTAGGCATAGTGTGGTGGGAGGAGCTCCTTAAAATATTAAACATTTAAAATCTAACATCCAACTTAAATGTCCTTCGGAAGACAATATAAATATATATCAATGCGTTTAACCTACAAGTAGGGTTAACAACCCCATCTCAGCCAGTCCAGCACACTGACGTGGGGGAACAAAAGCCCGCTCAGCTAAATAGGCATTGAGTGTCTGTGTGTCCGTGATTATCGTGTTTACCTTACTTTTAGTATAACTGCAAAGGAACACCACTTAACTTCTACCTTATAATTTTTAAAAAGTATTTAATGGCAGTCATTACAGCACTTGCACCACTTCCTATTTATTCTCACTCTATATAAAAAAGTTAGAAGATAAAAGGCAGCCCAATGGATATGGGGTAAGGTGATTACCTGACAGAGGGCGATGATTCTCTTCACAAAGTGTTACACTTTCAGGGTGAAGTCCTCCCCAAAATCAAAAGAAATAGTTTCCTTGCTGTGACAGGAAGAACAATGAGGCTCTAAGGGTATGGGACACAACACGTACCTTCTAACACACATGCCCTGTTCACGAGGCACTAATCACCAGGGCATGTGGGAACAGGCACCCAGAACCCCTACAAAGCACACAAACAAAACTAAGCAGATGATACTCCCCATCATGAGCTATTGCTGTATTTTTACTGAGTATGCTCAAAAAGCGAAGCCTTTCCAAACTGAAAACTAGATCCCCCTGTATGCCCGTTGTTGGAATGCCTGCTATCTCGCTCTCCTGTGGGCCAAGTAAAGCAGCTGCAGGGTCCTCCTCAAGGATCCCGTTCCCCACCTCACTGAGCTGAAAACTCAGCTCATGGCGAGCAGTGCTGCCTGTGGTGCTGCGGGTGGTGGGCGTGGAGGTACACAGAGTCACCCTGGAAGGAGAGCAGCGGAAACACAACACTGCTAATCTAGCCGCCAATATACAAAATTGACTTTAATTGCTTGCTCTCTGCCATGGAAAGTGACGGAGCAGAAAAGAAAAATCGGAATACCTTTAGATGGACATGTACCGGAGTTGTAAAAATAAGCCTGTGTCCAGCAGCGTGGCATTTATATTGCAAACACTGGGAAATGCTGTGTTTGTGTTATAGGGTGGTCGGAAGCAGCATTGGGCCTAAAGCAATGTTTTTAAAAAACAAGTTCTGAAAACAAAAGATGAAGAAAGTAAGCGAAAGGAGACCGTGCTTGGCCGGTGCTCCTTAGCCTTGACCGGAAGTGATGTATCTGCTGCCTCAACAACGTAAGAGGCAGCCAAAGAAGAGCGATGGAGGAGGAAACCAATGGTAAGAAGCAGGCGGGAATAAAGTGGTTTTATTGTCTACAAGAGGTCTTACAGACAGCGCATGGACACTGATGCACGACCTAAAACAATTACGCAGTGCGGTAACGCAAGCCATTTTGCTGTGCCGAGCAACGTCATTTTAAAAGCACAGAATTCGTCATATTAACAACAATACGATGCCATCACCCCAAAGTTAATTTAATACCTTTAACTTCCAATTCAAATCTAGGTTCAGCACTTGACGTGCACATAGGCGAGTAAGGACTTGTCTGAAAACTTTACGTTCTTTCCTTTTATGCAATTTTTGCAAATCCGGAATTTCAGAAAATAGATTTTGCCCTATTGTTGCACCTTCTGTTTTAAAAGACAGAACAAAACAGTTGGTAAATGTTTTTTTGGGGTGGATGATGCAAAACTGAATGCATTTCACATTTCAAATGAGAAGGCGCATTTCCTTCATTGCTTATTTTGGAAGCATCAGATATTGGGCAATGTGTGGGCTTAGATACAAAACTACGCACGATGTAGGCCTCAGCATCTCACAATCTAACATATGAACACCGAGCAGCTCTGCAGGACCAGAAAAAGGCTTTAGAAAATTTAGTCAGTTATCAGGTAAACCTGATGCCTCGTGTCTCACCACAGTTCAATTACTACAGGGGCAGATGTCTGAGGCTTGGGACAGTGTGGAGAGCAGGGCTCGAGTCGGGGTACCACGCGGGTGGACGGCGTCCCCCCACTTATTTTAACGTATCTTACAGGGTGGATGCCGTCCCCCCTGACCAAAAGCTGGACTGGACAATGATGGTATCACTTACCGGACCGGCGCACCGCTGATCTCCGAACCTTGACGTACTCCTCGCATCCTGCTTTCTCCTCTCTCCACCCCTCCCATCACCCTCCATTGCCCACTCACTCGCTACCCATCTCATGCTCCCTCTCCTGAAGTCTGTGCCCCGCTCTCCCCTCTCGCAGATGAACCCCCCCCCCCCCCCCCCCGTCGCCGCCGCGACTCGGTTCATGACCTGCTCACGACCCCACCCCCTTTGAGCCTTCACACTTTCTTAACTACGAGGTGCGCATGCTTTCACCATTTCTCGTCCCCTCACTCCTCTCTCCCCGTGACTTCATTCACCCCCCCCCCCCCCCATATACCCAGGGGCGAGCTGCTACTAGCCCTGAGCCTTTTACCAACCAAACCACAACTTCACAATGATGGGCCCCACCTCTGCGGGCTTCTTCGGACCCTGAGCCAAACGAGGCAGACACAGGCTGACAAAGTGGTTCTGAACGCAACGACCTTACACACCCGTGGGAAAACTCCATCTGCGTTGTTGCATTTTTTAATTCCAGAGTTCCCAGTCTGCCCGAGACATAAAACTCATTAAGAGGAGGTTGAAAAAGATGAACTTGCCTCGGACAGTTTCAAAGAGAATGTAGACTATAAAGATCCCTCAGAAACAGTCATTTGTAGTCATTATTGACTTAGGCAAAAGAGGAGTCCCTGCAGCATCATTTGCTAGTCGGTCAAACAAAGAAGACTAGTTTATAACCCACAAATAAAAGGTTTTATTTGAACTCAATCACAGTTTCACAAGTAATGTTGCCACCCCCCCCCCCCCCCCAAGGAAAATTCCGGCTATTCGTTCAAAGTAAGATTCTGCAAGACATTAAGATACTATAGTTGTTTAAAAAAAAAAAACACTTATGATAGTGTTATGGAGCGGAGAATTAGATGGTTCTGGAGTCCCCTAAATTTGAAACTCGCTTCATCAAAATGATGTAGCTAATAACATATTGTTTATAACAAAGTTACTACGAACTGGATTCCACTAGAGTGGCACACTGGCAGTACCAAGTATCACATTCCAATTTTAATTACTGTATTTCTGTTTTTTTCCTTTCGTGACGTCACTTCCTGTCGTGACGTAACATCCTGTCTGAGCGTCCCCCCACTTCTTTATTTAGGACTTGTGCCCTGGTGGAGAGACATGAAGAGGCAGGGGTGAGCATAATGACAGGCATGTGCGGTGCATGAGGCATGTGGACAGAGAATATCTGACAAAATGTCGATATCCAAATAATCGACCGACAAAAATATTGCAACTAAAATGTTGATTACAAAAATATCGACATGCTATCACTAACAAGGTAAGTACAAAAAAATCGGAAAAAAATATCGATGTCAAAAATGTCGTAATTAAAAAATATTGTTTTTTTAAATTAAATAAAAATATGTAATATAAATGAAAGAATACTTATAAATGTAATAAACATTGTTAAAAATATGTTATAATATTTAACATTAATAAATAATATACATAATTTAATTAAAAAATGCATTAATCATATACATATAATACATAATATATACTTCCTTAATAATAACTTTAAAAAATATTTTAATAACTTATAAATAAATAAAAATATTATAAATTACAAATACATTTATACACATAAAATAATAATATAAATGAAAAATTTATACAAATTTTAAAAAATTTCAAAAAGTACGTAAATGTTGGATAGCGTAGGAGTAAAAATTACTATTCCCACTCCAAAAAGTGCAACAGTAGGGAAAGTGTTGGATAGCGTAGGGGTACAAATTACTATTGCCCCACTCCAGAGAGTGCAACAGTAGGGAAAGTGTTCGATAGCGTAGGGGTAAAAATTACTATTCCAACTCTAGAGAGTGCAACAGTAGGGAAAGTGTTGGATAGTGTAGGGGTAAAAAATACTATTACCACTCCAGAAGGTGCAACATTAGGGAAAGTTTTGGATAGCGTAGGGGTAAACATTACTATTCCCACTCCGGAGATGGCAACAGTAGGGAAGGGTTGGATAGCGTGGAAGTTAAAAATAACATACTTATAAATAAATTAATACTTTAAAATATTTAAAAAAGTAATTATTAAACAAATATAAACTAATAACAAATACCAATACATAATTAATAAAAACATAATTAGCAATAAATCATTAAGTAAAAATAAATTAAAAATAAATACCAATTAATAATAATTAATTACCAATTAATAATTATTTTACAATACTATAATTAACAAAACAATTAATTGAAATAAATTATTACTTAATTACATTTAAATTACTTTCCAACCTATTTCCCTATAAACCCATAACCCGCTACAGAACATAATTATCAATTAATCAGTTAATTAAAATTAATTACCAATTAATTAAAATTAATTTATAATTCCTAAAAAATAATAATTAATTTAGTATAATTAAATTACTTCCCACCCTATTCCCCTATAAACCCATAACCCGCTACAGAACATAATTATCAATTAATCAATTAATTAAAATTAATTACCAATTAATAAAAATTAATTACCAAATAATTAAAATTAATTTATAATTCCTAATAATTAATAATAAATTTAGTATAATTTTATTACTTCCCACCCTATTCCTCTATAAACCCACAACCCGCTACGGTACTAAAATAAAAAATTTACTTAAATTACATTAAAAAAAAGACATATTAAATACATAATAATATACATAAAAATCATATAAAAATCAATATTAGTAACATCGATATTACTAACATTGATATTAGTAACATCGATATTACTAACATCGATGTAAACAAAATCGATATTACTTACCTTCGAAATTCTGTCCCATCGATATTAAAAATATCAATATAACGTACCTTCTATATTCTGTCCCTTCGATATTTAAACATCGACATTATTGTACGTCGATATTCAAAAATCTATATTTTGTCTGCCTACCGTGGACAGGCAGGTAAAAGCACACGTGGCGCATGGACAGGTGGGTTAAAGTTCAAGAGGCACATGGACAGACAGGTTAAAGCACCTGAGGCACGTGGACAGGCAGGTTAAAGCATCTGAGGCACATGGACAGACAGGTTAAGGAGAATAAGCCACAGGGGCCGGTAGTCAGAAGAAAATAGGATACACATACAGAGGGTGTTAGGAACTTATGGCAGACAGCAAAATGGAAGAAAGAGGTTAGAGCCCTAGTGCTGACAGTGTGAGGAGCGAAGTGTACATGGACAGCAGTGTGAAGAGCTTATGGCACAGGGCAGTAGCATAACCTGTGCATTTGTAAAGCGCACGTTCACCCAGAAGGTTATCTTGGTGCTGAATAACAGATGCTTATTGTTACCCAACAGTACTCATTTTATCGACCTCAAAGGATGAAAGGATGAGTGGACCCACCAGGATTTGGACCTTTGACCATGAGGTCAAACACAGGCCTCTACAGTGGACCGATTAGTCCACTGAGCCACCAGACCAGGCACCCCAGTAGAAGGCATTAGGATAGAGACAGACAGGCAGTAATTATGAGGCACTTGTATTTATTGGGGAAGACTATTTCAGGAGCTTGGACTGATGATCAGGCAAGGGGAGGAGCGGAGGGCAGATGGAGAGACAGTGGCAGGTAGCTTTGGCACATGGACAGCACGAGACGTGCTGGTCACATAGGTGGAGGACCCTAGAGGACACATACTCAGATAGCTTTGGACACACGTGCATACAGTATGAGGAGTTGAGGCACATGGACAGAGTGTGGAGCTCATGGCATATGGACAGCGTAGAGAATATGTAGCCCATGTACCAGGTGAGGTAAGTGTGCTTATTTACAGATAGTGCAACGGATGCTCAAAGAGGCCGGTGCTCTCGATGTTGGAGGGGATAGCGCTCAGTGCTGCTTAGGGTGCCCGGCTGCTGCTCGGGGTGTCAGGAGTGGTGCACATTACTTATTAAAAGGTGTATGCCACCAACATTAATGTTATTTTTTAGCTGACAGATGATGCCAGTGTCCACATTTCTATGTCAGCTTCCATATTGCTTTCTTAAATCCCATAATGTTTTAATTTAGGAAGGGGAGAGAGATATTTAATAGGATAACTTGTCCATGACTAATATAATCACTCAAAGGTATCCCATAACCCTTTGTATGCGGTCACTGCCTTGAGACACTCCTCCTCCAAGGAGAGACCTGGATAACATTTGATGACCCTAACACAACCTATTGGTGTCATGTTTCATCATCATGTCTCATCCTTGCCCCTATAAACTAGGATGGGCTCCACCATCTTCACGTGAGCAATTGTGATATTATATCTGATAGGGTCCACTAAAGAAATAGAGTAGGTTTGTGCAGGAGTACCAACAGTAGGGTGGAGGAATGTGCCACTGCTGGGTGATTTTGTCAGGCTTAGTGGGCTGTGGACTTGAAGGATAAGGCTGCAGTTAGATGGGTGCTGTAGAAACAGACGTTTCCTTTTTAGGTCTGACCTAACAGGGTGCATGCACTGTTGCTGCATGGGGTGTTGTATACAGTAAAGGGCTTGGAGCCCGCCCATTTCTTACCATTTGATGACCTATTTATCATTCTTTTTAAGTGCTTCTTAATTGGCCACCATATGCCTCATGTCAGTTCCTTTTATTTCCCCACAGCATGGACCAATTACTAATTGATTTAATTTGATTAGTGTCCTTCCGCTGCTGGCTCTGCGATTCAAAATACTTTTTTAAAAAAATTTTGTCCATCATTTCCACTTCCATGCTACACCTTTGAGTTGCTTTTAACTTTCGTACTACAGGTTTGTTTTTTGTTCCCTCAAATTGTTTTGGAATTTGGCGCTTCCTTTTACAGCACCAAAAAAATGGCATGGACTATTAAAGTAGTTTGTGTCTTTGTTTTACAGTTCAGCGCGTCCTCATATAGCACCAAACTCATGGCATGGAATATTAAAGCAGTCTGTGTGACTGCATGTGTTTGTAGGCTGTTACTCTTTGCGTATGCAAAGTATGTGACTGTTTAAAATGTACAGTAGTCTGAAACCAGACTCCCATATTCTTTGCAGACAAGCATTCCAGTCACATGCTTCAGGCCAGCCTGCCACTAAGCAACAAACATTTTGTACACATCTGTGCCTTTTAAAACTCAAAGTATGTGGCTTTTTGAAATACATCAATTTTGGGCACGGCTGCAGTTAATCCATTTCTCCATAAAACCTGCATCCTCAGTCTCATATATATTCTGCCTCTTCTATGTGCATATAAAGTATGTGTCTGTTTAAAGTACTTCCCTTTTGTGCAGCACAGCAGCTACTCCATTTATCTTTAAAATCTGTGCCTAAGTCCTCATTCTCATATGTATTCCACCGAAAACGCTTCCAGGCGCCCATTATTCATATGCACTTAGGTGCAAGAGATGTAGCTTAACGGCCAAAGATACACTCAACTCTACTCCAAAATACCCAACTCAACTCCACTCCAATCTACCCCAATCTATCCCAATCTATCCCACTTCCATCTACCCCATCCCGCTCCGCTCTAGTCCAGTCTACCCGACTTGACTCCACTCCACTCCATTGTACCACAATCTATCCCACTCCATTCCAATCTACCCCACTCCACTCCAATCTACCCCACTTTACCCACTGCCACTCCACTTCAGTCCACCCCAATCTGCCCCACTCCAATCCAATCTACTCCACTCCAATCCACCCCAATCTACCCCACTCCACTCCAATATACCCCACTCCACTCTAATATACTTCACTCCAGTCCTATGTGCCCCACTCCACTGTACCCCAAACTACTCCACTCCACTATAATCTATCCAACTCCATCTCAATCCACCCCACTTCAATCTACCCCACCCCACTCCAATCTACCTCAATCTACCATACTCCACTCCAATCTACCCCACTCCACTCCAATCTATAAACTCCACTCTACCCCAGTGTACCCTACTCCACTCTACCCCACTGCACTGCAATCTACCACACTCCAATTCAATCTACCCCGTCCAAATTATCCAGCTCCAATCTACTCCACTCCCTCACCCAATCTACCCAAATCTACCCCATTCCACCCCAATATATCCCACTGCAATCCGCTGCCACTCCACCCCAATATACCCTTATCTACCCAACTCTTATCTGCCCCACTCCATTCCAATCTATCCCACTCCACTCCAATCTACCCCACTTTAACCCACTCCAATCTACCACATTCCACCACAATCTACCCCACTCCAATCTACCTCACTCCACCTCACCCCATTTTAACCTACTCTACTCTACCCCAATGTCACCCTCTCAATTCCAATCTACCCCACTCCACTTTACTACAATCTACCCAATTCCAGTCTACCGCACTCTACCCCATCCCAATCTACCCCACTCTACTCCATTCAAATCCAATCTACCGCACTCTAATCTACCCCGCTCTACTCCACTACAATATATCAATATATCCAGCCTACCCCACCCCAATCTACTCAACTCTACCCCTCTCCAACATACCCCACTCCGCTCCAATCTACCCCACTCCACTTTACTACAATCTACCCAATTCCAGTCTACAGCACTCTACCACATCCCAATCTACCCCACTCTACTCCATTCAACTCCAATCTACCGCACTCTAATCTACCCCACTCTACTCCACTACAATATATCAATATATCCAGCCTACCCCACCCCAATCTACTCAACTCTACCCCTCTCCAACATACCCCACTCCGCTCCAATCTACCCCACTCCACTTTACTACAATCTACCCAATTCCAGTCTACAGCACTCTACCACATCCCAATCTACCCCACTCTACTCCATTCAACTCCAATCTACCGCGCTCTAATCTACCCCACTCTACTCCACTACAATATATCCCAACCTACCCACTCCAATCTACTCAACTCTACCCACTCCAACATACCCCACTCTAGACATTGCTGACTTTGTTAGCCCACACTCCCTCCCCTCCGATGACTACATTCTCCTAGGGGACCTCAACTTCCACCTGGAGAATAACAACGACAACAACACCACCACCCTGCTGGAGAACCTCGCCAATCTCGGACTCAAACAACTGGTGAACACCCCCACCCACTACGCCGGGCCAATTTTCTCCTCCAGCAAGCACATCTCCTTCAATTACACCACGGGACTACACTGGACGGACCACAGCTGCGTCCACTTCAGCTTCAGAAAGACCACGACCCACCACCACCCGCAACAGGTTCCCCGCAGAAGCTGGAACAAAATAACCACCGACCAGCTCACCACATCTCTGAACCAAAACCGTCCCGCCATATCAACGGACCCAAATCAAGCAGCCATCAATCTCGAACAGTGGATCACCCACTGCGCTAACGAACTAGCACCCTTGAAAAACCATTCCAACAAGCCAGGAAGCAAAAAAGCCTCCTGGTTCAACGACGACCTCAAGAACTCCAAAAAGAACTGCCGCACCCTCGAGAAAGCCTGGCGAAGAAACCCAACCACAGACAACATGACCACCCTCAAGAACGCCACCCGCAAACACCACCAGCTGATCCGCACCACCAAGAAATCTACATTCAAGGATCGACTAGACAACAACGCCCACAACAGCAAGGAACTCTTCATCATTGTCAAAGAGCTCACCAATCCCAGCGCCGGCATCAACAACATCACTCCCTCTCAAGACCTCTGCGACTCTCAAGCCTCGTTCTTCCACGGCAAGATCGTAGACATACATAACCGCTTCGGCGACCAGCCCACTCCCCTCACCACTGAACCGAAGCTCCCCACCACCACCCTCCACACCTGGACCCCAATCAGCACCGATGACACCATCCGCCTGATGAACTCCATCCACTCCGGATCACCAACCGACCCATGCCCCCATCACATCTTCAACAAGGCCGACTCCGTCATCGCACCCCAACTCTCGGACATCATCAACTGCTCCTTCAACACCGCTACCTTCCCAGAAAGCTGGAAACCTGCCGAGCTCAGCGCCCTCCTGAAGAAACCTACAGCAGACCCCAGCGAACTTAAGAACTACCGCCCCATCTCGCTCCTCCCGTTCCCCGCCAAAGTCATAGAGAAGACCGTCAACAGTCAGCTCGCCGCCTTCCTTGAGTCTAACAACTCCCTCGACCCCTCACAATCCGGCTTCCGAGCCAACCACAGCACCGAAACCGCCCTCATCGCAGCCACAGACGACATCCGGACACTGCTCGACAACGGGGAAACTGCGGACCTCATCCTCCTGGACCTTTCCGCAGCGTTCAACATGGTCTGCCACCGCACACTTGTACAACGCCTCAGTAACGTTGGGATACAAGATAAGGCATTGGATTGGATCATCTCTTTCCTCGCCGGAAGAACCCAGAGAGTCCGCCTCCCCCTTTCAGATCAGAGGCCACCGAAGTCATATGCGGCGTTCCACAAGGATCATTGCTCAGCCCAACCCTCTTCAAAATCTACATGAGTCCTCTGGCATCCATCGCACGCCAACACAACCTCAACATCATCTCCTACGCAGACGACACCCATTGAATCCTCTCACTTACCAAAGACCCAACCACCGCCAAAACCAACCTACACGAAGGGATGAAAGACGTAGCCGAATGGATGAAGAACAGCCGCCTAAAACTGAACCCCGACAAGACGGAAGTACTCATCCTAGGATCATCCCCCTCTGCCTGGGACGACTCATGTTGGCCCCCGGCCCTAGGCAGCGCACCCAAACCAACGGACCATGCTCGCAACTTGGGATTCATCCTAGACTCCTCCCTCTCGATGACCAGACAAGTCAACTCCGTCTCATCATCATGTTTTAACATCCTACGCATGCTCCGAAAGATCTTTCGATGGATCCCCACCGAAACAAGGAAGACGGTCACCCAAGCACTTGTCACCAGCCGACTGGACTACGGAAACACCCTCTATGCCGGAACCACAGCCAAATTGCAGAAAAGACTTCAACGCATTCAAAACGCCTCCGCTCGACTCATCCTAGACATACCTCGCCACAACCACAAATCCGGTCACTTGGGAGACCTGCACTGGCTCCCCGTCAACAAGAGAATCACGTTCCGCCTCCTCACCCACTCACACAAGGCCCTCCACGACCTAGGACCCAGATACCTCGATACTCGCCTGACCTTTTACACCCCCACCCGCCAACTACGTTCGTCCAACCAAGCCCTCGCCATAATTCCACGCATCCGAAAAGTCACCATGGGAGGAAGATCCTTCTCCTACCTGGCGGCCAAGACCTGGAACTCCCTCCCCACCCACCTCCGTCTCACACAGAACCACCTCTCCTTCAGAAAGCAACTCAAAACCTGGCTGTTTGATCAGTAGCGAACCCCTCTCCCTTAAGCGCCTTGAGACCCTCTGGGTGAGTAGCGCACTATACAAATTTTCTGACTTTACTTGACCCCAATCTACTCTACCACACACCAATCTACCCCATTCCAATTTAACTCAATTTACCCACTCCAATCTACCCCAATCAACCGAGCTCCACTCTAACCCCAACAGCAGCCACACTGGTGTGCAACTTGGCTAAAACACACTGCCAAAGCCAATAGCGCTAGTATAGGTGAGACCTATTAACTTTGCCAATGTTCGTTTCTCTGAACATCTCTTCTCGTGTCCTGCGAGAGGCCACCCTCCACAGCCTTCTTCGCGGTCACCCTCACGTCCCATGCACACGTGCATGGAACTGTTGCACAGACTGCTTGTTCTAAGCCCCAGATGTGAGGCACCTGGCGGGAGGTCACTGGAAAGGGGCCACCTCTGGAACAGATAGATACATCTGCACTGTCGGTGCTGAATCATAGCAGTCCGTCCGCCCCTGAAGCTGGCCCCTCAACTGCGGCCCACTGTGGACACTCTTCAGGGCCCAGCTGGCACTGTGGGGGTGCACGGAGGTTTGCTAGCGAACACACATTTGATATCTGGCTCAGTAGGACAAAAAGTGCGAGAAGTGTGGGGAAACAGACAAATAGTGGGGGTACATGGATGCCTTGGATAGCATGGGAAGATGTGTGGGCCAGTGGATAGACAGTTTGCATTGCGTAAGAAACATGGAGGCAGTGCAAAGAGCTTACTGCACACTGACAAGATGTGAAAAGAGCCTGCTGCAAAAGGACAGGCAGTGAGAGGGGCTTGGTCTGCACGGACAGTCAGTGATAGAAGTCTAGTTTATGTGAACAGGCAGAGAGAGGAGCTTTGTGCGCACGGAGAGAAGTGAGAGGAGCTTGGTACACATAGGCAGTGAGTGGAGCTTTATGCACAGGGACAGCATTGAGAGGAGCTGGGTGCGCCGGCACTGGCAGTGAGAGGAGCTGGGTGCGCCGGGACTGGCAGTGAGAGGAGCTGGGTGCAGAGGAACAGGCGGTGAGAGGAGCTGGGTGCGCACGGACAGGCGGTGAGAGGAGCTGGAAGCGCAGGAACAGACGGTGAGAGGAGCTGGGTGCGCAGGGACAGCCGGTGAGAGGAGCTTGAAGCACAGGGACAGGTGGTGAGAGGAGCTTGGTGCGCAGGAACAGACGGTGAGAGGAGCTGGGTGCGCAGGGACAGCCGGTGAGAGGAGCTGGGTGCGCAGGGACAGCCAGTGAGAGGAGCTTGAAGCACAGGGAAAGACGGTGAGAGGAGCTGGGTGCGCAGTGACAGGCGGTGAGAGGAGCTGGGTGCGCAGTGACAGGCGGTGAGAGGAGCTGGGTGCGGAGGGTTAGGCGGCAAGAGGAGCTGGGTGCGCAGGAACAGTCGGTGAGAGGAGCTGGCTGAGCAGGGACAGGCGGCAAGAGGAGCTGGGTGCGCAGGGATAGGCGGTGAGAGGAGCTGGCTGAGCAGGGACAGGCGGTAAGAGGAGCTGGGTGCGCAGGGACAGGCAGTGAGAGGAGCAGGATTCGCAGGGACAGGCGGTGAGATGAGCTTGGTGCGCAGGGACAGGCAGTGAGAGGAGCTGGGTGTGCAGGGACAGGCAGTGAGAGGAGCTTGGTGCGCAGGGACAGGCAGTGAGAGGAGCTTGGTGCGCAGGGACAGGCAGTGAGAGGAGCTGGGTGCGCAGGGACAGGGGGTGAGAGGAGCTGGAAGAGCAGGGACAGGCGTTGTGAGGAGCTGGGTGCGCAGGGACAGGTGGTGAGGGGAGCTGGGTGCGCAGGGACAGGCGGTGAGAGGAGCTGGGTGCACAGGGACAGGCGGTGAGAGGAGCTGGGTTCGCAGGGACAGGCGGTGAGAGGAGCTTGGTGCGCAGGGACAGGCGGTGAGAGGAGCTGGGTTCGCAGGGACAGGCGGTGTGAGGAGCTAGGTGCACAGGGACAGGCGGTGAGAGGAGCTCGGTGCGCAGGGACAGGCGGTGAAAGGAGCTGGGTGCGCAGGGACAGGCAGTGAGAGGAGCTGGGTACGCAGGGACAGGCGGTGAGAGGAGCTTGGTGCGCAGAGACAGGCAGTGAGAGGAGCTGGGTGCGCAGGGACAGGCAATAAGTGGAGCTTGGAGCGCTGGGACAGGCAGTGAGAGGATCTTGGTGCGCAGGGACAGGCGGTGTGAGGAGCTGGGTTAGCAGGGACAGGCGATGAGAGGAGCTGGGTTCGCAGGGACAGGCGGTGTGAGGAGCTGGGTACGCAGGGACAGGCGGTGAGAGGAGCTTGGTGCGCAGAGACAGGCAGTGAGAGGAGCTGGGTGCGCAGGGACAGGCAATGAGAGGAGCTTGGAGCGCCGGGACAGGCAGTGAGAGGATCTTGGTGCGCAGGGACAGGCGGTGTGAGGAGCTGGGTTCGCAGGGACAGGCGATGAGAGGAGCTGGGTTCGCAGGGACAGGCGGTGTGAGGAGCTGGGTATGCAGGGACAGGCGGTGAGAGGAGCTGGGTGTGCAGGGACAGGCAGTGGGAGGAGCTGGGTGCGCACGGACAGGCGGTGAGAGGAACTAGGTGCGCAGGGACAGGCGGTGAGAGGAGCTGGGTGTGCAGGGACAGGCAGTGAGAGGAGCTTGGTGCACAGGAACAGACAGTGAGAGGAGCTGGGTGCGCAGGGACAGGCAGTGAGAGGAGCTGGGTGCACAGGAACAGGTGGTGAGAGGAGCTCAGTGCGCAGGGACAGGCAGTGAGAGGAGCTTGGTGCGCTGGGACAGGCAGTGAGAGGAGCTGGGTGCGCAGGGACAGGCGGTGAGAGGAGCTGGGTGCACAGGAACAGACAGTGAGAGGAGCTGGGTGCGCAGGGACAGGCAGTGAGAGGAGCTGGGTGCACAGGGACATGCGGTGAGAGGAGCTGGAAGCGCAGGGACAGGCGGTGAGAGGAGCTTGGTGCACAGGAACAGACGGTGAGAGGAGCTGGGAGCGCAGGGACAGCCGGTGAAAGGGGCTTGAAGCACAGGGACAGGTGGTGAGAGGAGCTTGGTGCACAGGGAAAGACGGTGAGAGGAGCTGGGAGAGCAGGGACAGGCAGTGAGAGGAGCTGGGTGCGCAGGGATAGGCGGCAGGAGAAGCTGGGAGCGCAGTGACAGGCGGTGAGAGGAGCTGGGTGCGCAGGGTTAGGCGGCAAGAGGAGCTGGGTGTGCAGGAACAGTCGGTGAGAGGAGCTGGCTGAGCAGGGACAGGCGGCAAGAGGAGCTGGGTGCGCAGGGACAGGCGGTGAGAGGAGCTGGGTTCGCAGGGACAGGCGGTGAGAGGAGCTTGGTGCGCAGGGACAGGCAGTGGTTGGAGCTGGGTGCGCACGGACAGGCAGTGAGAGCAACTGGGTGCGCAGGGACAGGCGGTGAGAGGAGCTGGGTGTGCAGGGACAGGCAGTGAGAGGAGCTTGGTGCAGAGGGACAGGCAGTGAGAGGAGCTGGGTGCGCAGGGACAGGGGGTGAGAGGAGCTGGAAGAGCAGGGACAAGCGTTGTGAGGTGCTGGGTGCGCAGGGACAGGTGGTGAGGGGAGCTGGGTGCGCAGGGACAGGCGGTGAGAGGAGCTGGGTGCACAGGGACAGGCAATGAGAGGATCTGGGTGCGCAGGGACAGGCAGTGAGAGGAGCTGGAAGAGCAGGGACAAGCGTTGTGAGGTGCTGGGTGCGCAGGGACAGGTGGTGAGGGGAGCTGGGTGCGCAGGGACAGGCGGTGAGAGGAGCTGGGTGCACAGGGACAGGCAATGAGAGGATCTGGGTGCACAGGGACAGGCGGTGAGAGGAGCTGGAAGCACAGGGACAGGCGGTGAGAGGAGCTGGGTGCGCAGGGACAGGCAGTGAGAGGAGCTTGGTGCGCTGGGACCGGCAGTGAGAGGAGCTGGGTGCGCAGGGACAGGCGGTGAGAGGAGCTGGGTGCACAGGAACAGACAGTGAGAAGAGCTGGGAGTGCAGGGACAGGCGGTGAGAGGAGCTGGGTGCGCAGGGATAGGTGGCAAGAGCAGCTGGGTGCGCAGGAACAGTCGATGAGAGGAACTGGGTGCGGAGGGACAGGCGGTGTGAGGAGCTTGGTGCGCAGGGACAGGCAGTGTGAGGAGCTGGGTGCACAGGGACAGGCTGTGAGAGGAGCTGGGTTTGCAGGGACAGGCGGTGTGAGGAGCTAGGTGCGCAGGGACAGGCGGTGAGAGGAGCTCGGTGCGCAAGGACAGGCGGTGAAAGGAGCTGGGTGCACAGGGACAGGCAGTGAGAGGATCTTGGTGCGCAGGGACTGGCAGTGAGAGGAGCGGGGTGCGCAGGGACAGGCGGTGTGAGGAGCTGGCTGAGCAGGGACAGGCGGTGAGAGGAGCTGGGTTCGCAGGGACAGGCGATGAGAGGAGCTGGGTTCGCAGGGACAGGCGGTGTGAGGAGCTGGGTGTGCAGGGACAGGCGGTGAGAGGAGCTGGGTGTGCAGGGACAGGCAGTGGGTTGAGCTGGGTGCGCATGGACAGGCGGTGAGAGGAACTGGGTGCGCAGGGACAGGCGGTGAGAGGAGCTGGGTGTGCAGGGACAGGCAGTGAGAGGAGCTTGGTGCGCAGGGATAGGCGGTGAGAGGAGCTGGAAGAACAGGGACAGGCGGTCTGTGGAGGTGGGTGCGCAGGGACAGGTGGCAAGAGGAGCTGGGTGCGCAGGGACAGGTGGTGAGAGGAGCTCAGTGCCCAGGGACAAGCAGTGAGAGGAGCTTGGTGCGCTGGCACAGGCAATGAGGGGGGCTGGGTGCGCAGGGACAGGCGGTGAGAGGAGCTGGTTGTGCAGGGACAGGCAATGAGAGGAGCTGAGTGCGCAGGGACAGGCGGTGAGAGGAGCTGGAAGCACAGGGACAGGTGGGGAGAGGAGCTTGGTGCACAGGGCTAGACGGTGAGAGGAGCTGGGAGAGCAGGGACAGGCAGTGAGAGGAGCTGGGTGCGCAGGGACAGGCGGTGAGAGGAGCTGGGAGCGCAGTGACAGGTAGTGAGAGGAGCTGGGTGTGCAGGGATAGGCAGCAAGAGGAGCTGGGTGCGCAGGAACAGCCGGTGAGAGGAACTGGGGCGGAGGGACAGGCGGTGTGAGGAGCTGGGTGCGCAGGGACAGGTGGTGAAAGTAGCTGGGTGTGCAGGAACAGGCAGTGAGAGGAGCGGGGTGCACAGGAACAGGCAGTGAGAGGAGCTGGGTGCTCAGAGACAAACGGTGAGAGGAGCTGGGTGTGCAGGGACAGGCAGTGGGAGGAGCTGGGTGCGCACGGACAGGCGGTGAGAGGAACTGGGTGCGCAGGGAAAAACGGTGAGAAGAGCTGGGTGTGCAGGGACAGGCAGTGGGAGGAGCTGGGTGTGCAGGGACAGGCAGTGGGAGGAGCTGGGTGTGCACGGACAGCCGGTGAGAGGAGCTGGCTGAGCAGGGACAGGTGGTGAGAGGAGCTGGAAGCGCAGGGACAGGTGGTGTGAGGAGGTGGGTGCGCAGGGACAGGCAGTGAGAGGAGCTGGGTTCGCAAGGACAGGCGGTGAGAGGAGCTGGGTTCGCAGGGACAGGCGGTGAGAGGAGCTGGGTTCGCAGGGACAGGCGGTGTGAGGAGCTGGGTGCGCAGGGACAGGCGGTGAGAGGAGCTGGGTGCGCAGGGACAGGCAGTGAGAGGAGCTGGATGCGCAGGGTCAGGCAGTGAGAGGAGCTGGATGCGCAGGGACAGGCAATGAGAGGAGCTTGGAGCGCCGGGACAGGCAGTGAGAGGAGCATGGTGCGCCGGGACTGGCAGTGAGAGGAGCGGGGTGCGCCGGGACTGGCAGTGAGAGGAGCTTGGTGCACAGGAACATGCGGTGAGAGGAGGTAGGTGCGCCGGGACAGGCAAAGAGAGGAGCTTTGTGCGCCGGGACTGGCAGTGAGAGGAGCTTGGTGCGCCGAGACTGGCAGTGAGAGGAGCTTAGTGCATGGGGACAGGCAAAGAGAGGAGCTTGGTGCACGGGGACAGGCAATGAGAGGGGTTGGGTGCCCAGGAACAAGCAGTGAGAGGAGCTGGGTGCAGCGACAGGCGCTGTGAGGAGCTGGGTGCGCAGGGACAGGCAGTTGAGACGAGCTGGGTGCGCAGGGTGTGCAGGGACAGGCAGTGAGAGGAACTTGGTGCGCAGGGACAGGCAGTAAAAGGAGCTGGGTGCGCAGGTACAGGCAGTGAGAAGAGTTGGGTGCACAGGGACAGGCAGATGAGAGGGGCTGGGTGCACAGGAGCAGGCAGTGAGAGGAGCTTGGTGAGCAGGGACAGGCAAGGAGAGGAGCTTGGTGAGCAGGGACAGGTAATGAAAGGAGCTTGGTGCGGAAGGACAGGCGGTGAGAGGATCTGGGTGCATAGGGACAGGCAGTGAGAAGAGCTGGGTGAGCAGGGAACGCCTCCTCAGCCCCCGACATCACCATAGCCATCCCGGATGACTACAAGATCACCCGGAGGGACCGAATCAACCAAACCGGGGGAGGCATCGCCATCGTCCACAGAAACACCATCCGCATCACGACCAACTCCGACGACACCATCACCGCCGCCGAGCACCTTCACTTCCAGATACACACTGACCCCAAGAACACCCTCAGAGACTCCCTCATCTACAGACCCCCGGGACCACGCACACAATTCAGCGAAGCCATCGCAGACTTCGTCAGTCCGCACGCCCTCACCTCCACAGACTACATCCTCCTAGGGGACCTCAACTTCCACCTGGAGAACAACAAGGACTGCAACACTGATGCCCTGCTGGACAACCTCGCCAACCTTGGACTCAAGCAACTGGTGAACACCCCCACCCACTACGCCGGCCACACGCTTGATCCCATCTTCTCCTCCAGCAAGCACATCTCCTTCAGCCACTCCACCGGACTACACTGGACAGATCACAGCTGCGTCCACTTCAACTTCAGGAGAACCACGACCCACCACCACCCGCAACAGGTTCCCCGCAGAAGCTAGAGCAAGATCACCACCGACCAGCTCACCACCACCCTCAGCCAGAACCCGCACACCAACACGACTGACCCCAACGAAGCAGCCCGCAACCTAACACAGTGGCTCACCAACTGCGCCGACGAACTCACACCACTGAAGAATCCTTCCAGCAGACCCGGCAGCAGGAAAGTCTCATGGTTTACCAACGACCTCAAAAACTCCAAGAAAACCTGTCGCACCCTCGAGAAAGCCTGGCGCCACGACCAGACAGCAGAACACATGACAGCCCTCAAGAACGCCACCCGCAAACACCACCAGCTGTTTCGCACCACCAAAAGGACAACATTTAAAGAACGACTGGACAACAGCACCCACAACAGCAAGGAACTCTTCAGCATCGTTAAAGAGCTCTCCAACCCCAGCGCCTGCAACAACGACATCACACCCTCGCAAGACCTCTGCGACTCCCTCGCCTCGTTCTTTCACCCCAAGATCGCCGACATACACAACAGTTTCGGCGCGTTGACCACGCACCCAACCACCGAACCAGCGCCCCCCCACCACCACCCTCTGCACCTGAACCCCTGTCAGCACCGAAGACACCACCCGCCTGATGAACACCATCCACTCCGGCTCCCCTACCGACCCCTGCCCACACCACATCTTCAACAAAGCCGGCTCCATCATCGCACCCCAACTCCGGAACATCATCAACAGCTCCTTCGCATCCGCCACCTTCCCGGAGAGCTGGAAACATGCCGAGCTGAGTACCCTCCTGAAGAAACCCACCGCGGACCTCACGGACCTCAAGAACTTCCGCCCCATTTCGCTCCTCCCCTTTCCAGCCAAAGTCATCGATAAGACCATCAACAGACAACTCTCCGCCTTCCTCGAGACCAACAGATCCCTCGACCCCTCACAGTCCGGCTTCCAAGCAAACCACAGCACCGAGACCGCCATCATCGCAGCCACCGACGACATCAGGTCCCTGCTCGACAACGGGGAAACTTCTGCCCTCATCCTCCTGGACCTCTCGGCAGCCTTCGACACCGTATGCCACTGCACCCTGACACAGCGCCTCAGCAACACTGGAATCCAAGGAGCGGCACTGGAGTGGATCATCTCGTTCCTCGCCGGTAGAACCCAGAGAGTCCGCCTCCCCCCGTTCCAATCCACGGCCACCGAAGTCATTTGCGGCGTTCCGCAAGGATCCTCACTCAGCCCCACCCTCTTCAACGTCTACATGAGCCCTCTCGCAGCCATCGCTCGCCAACACAACCTCAACATCATCTCCTACGCCAACGACACCCAGCTGATCCTCTCCCTCACCAACGACCCCACCACCGCCAAAGCCAACCTCCAGGAAGGAATGAAAGCCGTCGCAGAATGGATGAAGTTCAGCCGTCTGAAACTGAACTCAGACAAGACGGAAGTCCTCATCCTCGGACCATCTCCTTCTCCTGGTGGCCCCCTGCCCTGGGCACCGCACCCAAGCCAACGGACCACGCACGCAACCTGGGCTTCATCCTGGACTCCTCCCTCACGATGACCAAGCAAGTCAACGCCGTCTCGTCGTCCTGCTTCAACACCCTGCGCATGCTCCAAAAGATCTTCCGATGGATCCCCACCGAAACCAGGAAGACGGTCACCCGGGCCCTCGTCACCAGCCGGACTACGGGAACGCCCTCTACGCCGGAACCACAGCCGAACTCCAGAAAAGACTCCAGCGCATTCAGAACGCCTCAGCTCGACTCTTCCTGGACGTCCCTCGCCACAGCCACATCTCTGCCCACCTGAAAGACCTGCACTGGCTCCCCGTCAGCAAGAGGATCGTGTTTAGACTCCTCACCCATGCACACAAGGCTCTACACAACACGGGCCCGAAGTACCTCAACAGCCGCCTCACATTCTACACACCCTCCCGCCAGCTCTGATCCGCCAGCCTCGCCCTCGCCTCCGTCCCACAAATTCGCAAATCCACCGTCGGAGGAAGATCCTTCTCCTACCTGGCAGCCAAGACATGGAACTCCATCCCCACTCACCTACTGCTGACCCTGGACTATCTCTCCTTCAGGAAACAACTCAAGACCTGCCTGTTCGAGCAGTAGCGACTCCCCCCCCTCCCCCCTCCCCCCCCTCAGCGCCTTGAGACCCTTTGGGTGAGTAGCGCGCCTTACAAATTTTGCTGATTGATTGATTGATTGACAGGCGGTAAGAGGAGCCGGGTGCGCAACGACAGGCGGTAAGAGGAGCTGGGTGCGCAGGGACGGGCGGTGAGAGGAGCTTGATGCACAGGGACAGGCGGTGAGAGGAGCTTGATGCACAGGGACAGGCGGTAAGAGGAGCTTCATGCGCAGGGATAGGTGGTGATAGGAGCTTGATGCACAGGGACAGGTGGTAGGAGGAGCTGGGTGCGGAGGGACGGGCGGTTAGAGGATCTTGGTGCGGAGGGACGGGCGGTGAGAGGAGCTGGGTGCTGGGGGAAGGGGTGGTGAGAGGAGCTGGGTGTGCAGGGACAGGTGGTGAGAGGAGCTTGGTGCAAAGGAACAGCCGGTGCAGGTGGTGGTGGTGAGAGGAGCAGTGTGCGCAGTGACAGGCGATGTGTGGTGGTGGGTACGCAGGGACAGGCGGTAAGAGGAGCTGGGTGCGCAGGGACAGGTGGTGAGAGGAGCTGGGTGCGCAGGGACAGGCGCAGGGACAGGCGGTAAGAGGAGCTTGGTGCGCACGGACAGGCAGTGAGGGGAGCTTGCTCGGCTTTGGACTTTGCCATACGGCACCCCACCGAAACCAGGAAGACGGTCACCCGGGCCCTCGTCACCAGCCGGACTACGGGAACGCCCTCTACGCCGGAACCACAGCCGAACTCCAGAAAAGACTCCAGCGCATTCAGAACGCCTCAGCTCGACTCTTCCTGGACGTCCCTCGCCACAGCCACATCTCTGCCCACCTGAAAGACCTGCACTGGCTCCCCGTCAGCAAGAGGATCGTGTTTAGACTCCTCACCCATGCACACAAGGCTCTACACAACACGGGCCCGAAGTACCTCAACAGCCGCCTCACATTCTACACACCCTCCCGCCAGCTCTGATCCGCCAGCCTCGCCCTCGCCTCCATCCCACAAATTCGCAAATCCACCGTCGGAGGAAGATCCTTCTCCTACCTGGCAGCCAAGACATGGAACTCCCTCCCCACTCACCTACTGCTGACCCTGGACTATCTCTCCTTCAGGAAACAACTCAAGACCTGGCTGTTCGAGCAGTAGCGACTCCCCCCCCCCCCCCCTCCCCCCCCCCTCAGCGCCTTGAGACCCTTTGGGTGAGTAGCGCGCTTTACAAATTTTGCTGATTGATTGATTGATTGACAGGCGGTAAGAGGAGCCGGGTGCGCAACGACAGGCGGTAAGAGGAGCTGGGTGCGCAGGGACGGGCGGTGAGAGGAGCTTGATGCACAGGGACAGGCGGTGAGAGGAGCTTGATGCACAGGGACAGGCGGTAAGAGGAGCTTCATGCGCAGGGATAGGTGGTGATAGGAGCTTGATGCACAGGGACAGGTGGTAGGAGGAGCTGGGTGCGGAGGGACGGGCGGTTAGAGGATCTTGGTGCGGAGGGACGGGCGGTGAGAGGAGCTGGGTGCTGGGGGAAGGGGTGGTGAGAGGAGCTGGGTGTGCAGGGACAGGTGGTGAGAGGAGCTTGGTGCAAAGGAACAGCCGGTGCAGGTGGTGGTGGTGAGAGGAGCAGTGTGCGCAGTGACAGGCGATGTGTGGTGGTGGGTACGCAGGGACAGGCGGTAAGAGGAGCTGGGTGCGCAGGGACAGGTGGTGAGAGGAGCTGGGTGCGCAGGGACAGGCGCAGGGACAGGCGGTAAGAGGAGCTTGGTGCGCACGGACAGGCAGTGAGGGGAGCTTGCTCGGCTTTGGACTTTGCCATACGGCACCTGTCCGTAAACTCTGAGCAGTAGTGTGCGCTACACGCGAAAACTGCCCTCTGTTGTCTTCTGCTCCCGAACATCCCAAACATTAATATAAACCTTAGTGATGTAATTGGTCTTTACAGCAGCAGCAAGTACTCGCGCGTACTGCATACAGTGCTGCAACACATCCGCCATAAAGCCCCTTAGACCAAACTCAATGAACCGTTAATGTACTTTTCATCATACATCGTATCTTGCTATAAGGCTAACGTGACGGAAGCATTAGAACGGAACGCCTACAAAGCCGAACATTAGTAGTAATAAAAATCAACATCATCTACTCGGCACAGATTGCAAATGACCCTCACAAATTGGAGTCTGCCGTGACCTGAGTTCTCCCTCCCCCGATCCCCCGAACGCCCCCTCCCATCCTTTGCTTGAGAAAACTGCAGAGAGCAGCTTGCAGAATACAGACTTTTACCACTTTCCCAAAATAATGGACAATGAAAAAAGTTTACCTTAAGTTTGTGACCGCTGTTGCTATTCAAACCTATATATTTCACTCGCACATTCAGGCGTCAGACTACGGAATTAATAATTCAAAAATTACTTTATTTTGACTCTCGCCAAATTGCCTCTGTGCCAGTAGAAGTCAATGGGAGAAATAGAAAGATGCGTGCGTTTCTTATTGAATCTGAGACGAAACATCTTACCGGCTGAGATGCAGGGCAGAGTCCAGGGCTGTTCTACCTGACGTGAAGCGCGCCTGCTGCAAGCACACCGTGGGAGGCTCTCCCGGACCATTCCGAATCCTCGCCCACCTCTGGCCCCACCCACACCCATCGCTCGCTCGCTCCCTCCCTCTCCCGTGTCCCTCCATCTGTGCTGAACAGCATCCACGCTCCACATGTTCCCCGGAATGACATGCATGGCTGATTACAGCCAGGCCTCGTCTGGGGGGCACTGAAGGGGGCTCGTGCACCCTGCAGCATCCTTCTCTCCGCGTTTCTTCTCCAATACAAGGTCGATTGAGCCTGCAGCCCCGGTACTCTGCAGCGAGGACCAAGGGTCCGGGCTTTGAGAGGTTAAATCCAAAACTGAAAGTTTTAGCAGAATAATTGCGATTACCAGGTGCGAGGCTCTGCTAAAGGAAGTCTGACAAAGATTGGAGAGGGAAACTCTGCCTTGAGACAAGAGGCAGCTCCCAATGACTGAATCTGGAATGTAAGGGGTAGACTTACATCCAAAGATGAGAGAATGCTCCAAAGGCATGATATTCACTCCCTCTGAGGAGACTGTGCTGAAAGGAGTGTTACCTGCAACCAATGAGTGGCATTGTGCGCCACGCTGTAAGACTCACAGCCTTAGAGTGAGACTTTTCACCAACGTGTGGGACCCTCAACTAGTGAATGAGAAGGTCTCTAGGGCCATATGTATCAACATCCAGATTTGCGAATCTCAAATAGCGTTTTTTTAGAAATCGCTTTTTGAGATCTGCAAATTGGTATGTATGTAGAAAATCGATTTTTTTTTGCGATTTCTTAAAATTCCTTAATTGCGATTAGCAAATTGCGAATCGCAATTAAGGAATAATTTCCCATTCATTACTATGGGCCAGGCGGCCCATAGGAATGAATGGGAAGGTATTCTCAATTTGAGATTCGCAATTTGAGAATCGCAAATTGAGAATAATTTCAAGGGTGCACGGGTGTCCAAAGGACACCCTGTTGCACCCCTGAAATTACCATGGATGCACAGGTGGCGCATGTTTGTGCTTCACATTGCACTTTGAAAAATGCAAAAAAGTGCATTGTTCCAGGAATTCGCAAATTACCACCAACTTGAAGTTGGTGGTAATTTGAGATTCCTTAAGGCCAATTTGCATTTTTTAATGCTTCTTACATTGCATTTAAGGAATCGCAAAATTTGCGATTCCTTAAATGCAATCGCAAAATAAGAAATCGCAAATTTTGCGATTCCTTATTTTGCACTCAATTTTGCTACATACATACCATTCAGCGAAAATGAGTTTGCGAATTCCGGCGTTTGCGAACTCATTTGAGCTTCATACATATGGCCCTAAGTCATTAAACTCACGGCCGAGTTAGATTGTGCTCCAGGGTATGAGATTGACACCCAGTGATCGAACCACAAACCATATCACAGCCTCTCCTGTGTAGTAAGGCTCACAGGCAGTCTGGCGTGGAGTTTTTGTGCATTTTGTGAAAGAGATGAGTCAATGGGATGTGATCACAATGGTGGGTGATCCGCTAGGGTTATGCACTTCACTTCCTAACTCCCCCACTACAGCAGCCTCCTTCCTTCAGTGTGCTCACCAGTTTGTGACTCGATCGTGGAACCCTAAGTATTTCCCTTGCTCTCAAAAATGGCTAAGGAGCTGGTGACTCTGGAAGAGTGAAAAAGTTATTTTACTCCCTTTGCTTCTTGGTTCACAGTACGGAAGGAGGTCAGGAGCTTACGTAACTCTGTACGTGGCTGATGAAGAGACAACTCTGGTCCAGGAACACCTCCAGCACACTGCGACTCTCCTCCATGACATCAGCTTTACAATCAATGTTTAGAATTGTCATCTCGCACTCATACAGGGACCAAATGTTCTCGAGGCAGAGCACAACATTAGCCATAGGAAAGTCTTCTCACCTTGGTAGAGGATTGTAGATATTTAGACAATGATTCGGATGTAAATGGGGCTTGTATTCCCAGCCCTGCAGGTCTTGTGCCTCTCATGTCTGATGGCTTAATTAATCTATGGTCTCCACTGTAGGAAAGTAGGATCTGCTCTTATGGTTACCCCCACTTTTTTGCTTGACGTTGCACTATTTTTGACTAGTCTGCCTGGGATATTGCTAATCAGGACCCCAGTCTATTTGCTTTCTTCTTTAATTTTTTACACATGTACTTTGATACACTCCAGTTTGGATACTGGAGTACCCTTATAAGTCCCTAGTATATGGGACCCTGGGCATAGGTACCACAGAGGCCTCCCATGGGCTGAAGCATGTATTATGCCACCCATGAGATGCCATGCAAAATGGGACTACAGGTCTGCTACTTCAACCTGTGTAAGCTGGTGCTTGCACCACTTACTTTAGATATAGGTTCACTATATCTATAGGTCACTACAATTAAAACTTATAAGTCACCCCTATAGCAGGCCTTATCAATCCCGAAGGCAGGGTGCTGGGTGTTTAGTGAGAAGGTGCCCCTGCATGAGCAGAGCCTCTCTGCAGCCTTCGGAGACCATTCTCCCGGGTTGTCTGTGACTCAGCCAGACATATAGGTAGAGGTGCATTATAACTTTGCGGCAAATGCTATCTCGAAAACGGCTGCATAGAAACATATCGTGTTTGGTATCAAACACCTTGGAATCATACCTCCCACACTGCTAACCGGTGTGGGAGGTATGATTCCATTCTTCTGAAGCGAGCTTCGTGGGGTCACTGATCTTACCAGTACCAGCCTTCTCAACCCGGACAGCACAAAATGGATACTGCAGACTAGAGACACATTTCTGCCCTACTGCTACTGAGCCAAGCTCGAGCAGAGGAAGGCAGCACAGTAGGCATCCTGTCACAGGAGCTGCGACCACCTCTCGGACAGCGTTTAGTGTATTGGGGCTGGGTGGGTGCACTCTGAGAGTGACTGAAAGTCTGCACTGGGGGCACATTTGGTGTCCCTGTGCATAGTCCAGCTCAAACCAGTTCTGGGAGCCGTTGGCTCCTGCTCTGGCGCGAAACTGGACAAAGGACATAGGTGTAACCACCCTTCTCTCCTGACCCTCCTCCAAGAGGGTTCCCCGAATCTGTCCAACCCTCTCCCTTGGGTACAAATGGGCTTACCTGGCTGTAAGACTTTAGATTTTATGTGGACAAGATTCTACAAGAAACCACTGACCTTCGACCGTCTGTATACTCTGGACTTCACTGGACTTTGATTGGGCCCGACTTCGTCCGCCTCTCTGTCCAAAGCTTTGTCTGAGCCCTTGCTCCATACAGGCTCTGTGCAGGACCTGTGGTGCATTAAGGACAACTGAAGTATTTCCCTTGGAGTGAAGGAGCCACTCCCCTGCACTAGCAAGCGCCTCAATTCAATTGACCGGTCTGCTGCTTCTGAGCTCCTGTGGACTCCGAAAATTTTAGAAACACAAGAGGTGGGGTTTTGAAGGTCCCTGAGGTTGATCTGCCCTCTCAGCAAGTTTGAGGCCAGTATCCGTCGTGGGGACTGTATAACCCGCACCCCTGTGCACCACATCCATTTGCAGTTGCATATGCTTGTTGGCAATTCCCGAGCTTGTGCATTGGACTCTGTGTAGTCCTGACCCTGAGCAGTATTTGCACCAAAGAACTCCGGCCTCCTCACACTGAGTGCTCTGTGGGCTGGTGCTTTGCAATTTTGCTTGAGGTCCCCTCACGACTCCTGGTCATTCGGCCTCTGAGTCCTCCTGAGGGTCATCTTGATTTCTGATGGGATTTCGGGTTGCTCCAGACATGCCATGCCTACCCATTGCTTGTTAGAGTCCCCAGGACCTTGCTGGTCATCACTGTAACCTGCTTGAACATTCCTGTATGGGTTGCTTTAGCCAAGGCTTGTTGGTGTTCCAGCCGGACCGCAACTCCTCAGCACTCAACATCCTTCATCAGACAGCTCACATTTGGCTCCTGGTCATCGTTGACATCTCCTGGTCCTCTTGGCTGCAGAGTCAAGCATCCCTTCTTCGTACCTGAAGCACCCGACATCGGTGGGCATTCGTCTACCGAGCCCCTGGTCACTCTGAAGTGACCCAGACTCTGTTCCCTCTGGTTTCAGGTTCCTTCCTTCCAGAATCCAGGCTTGGACTCCACCGAACCATTTTCACCTTCACGGCAGCAGTACTTATTTGCAGCCCTGCTATGAGAACAACGGCGGTTTCCGACACCACTCCAGACCTATTAACCCGGCTCCTCTGGGATAGGTAACTCGGGTACTACGGTATCCAAAGGTGGGGTGGCTCTTCAACCTCTTAAGTTACACAGGGTTTCCTCGAAGTCCTCCTAGAGGGGTCCTTAAACTGTGAAATTGCAACCGCGACTTCCCCTTAGAATTGTACAGAGCCCGCTGTCGTGTTAGCACACTGCACGCGTCCTCTGTGGGGTCCCTATCTACAGACCATGAGTGGTTTCTTGGGGTCCCAGTGATTCTACATACTCTAGGCCTTGTCTTGACCCGAGTTGTGGTTGTTATACCACTATTTTAGTATATGGTTTGGTCTCCCCCTGGAGCCCACTGTGTACTTACAACTATTCTATTGATCTCGTATTGTGTGCTTTGTGTTCAATCCTCGTGTAGAGGATACTAGAGACTGTTATATTAATAAATACATATTTTTATATAACTACTTTGTGGTTCTCCTTTCATTTAATCAATATAGGAGGTGATATTCTGGTAAAACAAGCTGCTTTACATTCCTTCAAGATTAAGCCTGAAGGCTGCTCCCCACAGCTACCACTTGGATAGCTTTCTAAAGGTTATCTTTGACCTCATACATCTTAAAGGTCATTTGGACTGGTGCAAGGTGCACACTTTAATTAGTGGAAAACATATACCAGGCCAACGTCTCACATCCACCATAGTGGTTCCTCCCATTGCCTATGCCCCCTCTGTTCGTTAAGACAATAGAACATTCCATCATGTCATTCTGTGGTGTCGTCTAGCTTAGTGTAGAAGGTTATTTACCAACACCTGTGACGTCACCTTCAGAATGTTGAGAGGGAATTGGATTGTGGGAAAGCTGTGTGAGGTAGCTGCTAGCAGCTGCAATGGGATGCGCTCATGTCCCACTCTCCTTCCTTTCACAATAAATATTCTAAATTACGCCTGGCTCCAGAGTATCATTCACTACAATCTGGCGACGATTGTCGGACCCACATTCTCCCACCTGTGTCCCCATGTTAGGCTTTAGACGCCTACATTTTGAGTTCAAAGGAGAACAAACAGTAGGTAAACTTTATGTGGTACAAAAAGGAAATTTTGTTCTTGGCTTGGCAGACCAAGGAGCATTGGAAATTACCCTTAACTCTAATTGTAAATACTAATGATGGGTAATCCTGTTGCATTCATAGAGGAGGAATTAAAAAATAATTTCCTGAAGTTTTTTGTGGAACCATTGGAAAAATGTCAACATTCTCACGTAAAATTGTCTTAAAGGAGAGGGCCACACCTGTAAGTCACAAAGTTCATAACATTCCATTCAATACCAGGGAAGCTGTACAATTAGAGCTTAACAAACTTGAAAGAATGGTGTTATAGAACCCTTAGAGAGTGCCGAATAGCTTGCACTCTTAGGTGTGGCACTTAGACAGAACGGTAAGGTACGCTTATGTATCGTATGGCAAAAAATGGGAGAGAGCTAGTCAAACCATAATGAGACTAAGAATATAGAAAAAAAAATAATCAGTGTAAAAGAATGTATGAATTCAGCTCCACCATGTCGAGATGAATCCCATCAGCCCACCACACAGGCGGAACCTCGTCATCTGGGAATCAGAGAGATGAAACCAGTGCAGCCCACCCCTAGATAGGGGTAACTGGCTTGCACTGTGTTCAAAGAAGACAACTGGTCCGCCCAGGTGTGATCTCGAAACAGTGGCGCTGAAAAAAAGTGTGTAATTGCAGTGCAAACTAAGTGAGATTAAAAGTGACTACCAGTGAACACAACCATATTTTATCAAGTGTAAACCAGGTGTCAAGACTAAAAAGGTGAGATGACTGTTAGCTCGAAAAAATAACTATCTCATAGCAATAGGATCTGGGTCGACATGTTTCAGCCAAAAGGTGTTGTTAACCTGGCTTTCGTCAAGACCTAATATAACAAACGCTACTGCAACAAATATCCGTGGCAATGTGCCAAAATCAGAACAAAAAATAATGATAACAACAAAAGTTACCAATCATTGTTACGGTACCCCCTACCAAAACCTGGAGGACTATACTCTGTCCTGGAGTTCAGTGGATGTAGGGTGCCCCTTCATTCCCAGCTTTTTGTGGGAGTGGACCTCACCTCACCCGGCAACTGCTCGGTAGTGGAGGCCCGCTCTGTCCGTCGGTACCTCTTGTCTCTGACCAACACTGAATATTATTAGTTTTTATATATTCTTAGTCTCATTATAGTTTGACCAGCTCTCTCCCATTTTTTGTCATTTGTCTTGATTATGGGAGTTTGGAGATTTTTTGGTCATTAAAAATAATCCCCTTGGAGCCCCTTTTTCATACAGGTGTTTATTAATGCTTATGTATCGACCTCAGAGAACTGAATAAAAACATTGTTATAGACAAGTTTCCTCTCCCTAAAATTGACAAGTTACTTGCAAAAACTGAAGGGGTCCAGTGGTTCTCTCCGCTCCAATATCAATCTCACGGCGGCTTACCACCAAATCTCCCTATATCTGTCTTGAAAGAAATTGACATCTTCCATTACTACCTATGGGTGTTACAGATTTATGAGCATACCATTTGGCTTGGCATCAGCCGACGCAGTTTTTCAGCAGTTGATGCTCAAGCTATTCAAAGTCTTAACGGGCATCTTATATTTTCAAGACGACATACTTATCATGGGCAAGAACAGAGAGAAGCACAATTCCACATTGAAACTAATGTTGAAGAAGTTAGCTGAGAGTGGTCTCACAGCTAAGTTCGGAAAATGCAAGTTTACTGTCCATTCTGTAAACTACTTAGGGCATGAGATAAGTGACAAAGGCATCACTCCAAAAAAACATAGTCACTGCCAACAAGTCAGCTCCAGCATCTGAATCTAAAGACGAAATTAGATCTTTTGTCGGCTTGGCAGGATTTTACAGTAAATTCGTAAAGAATTTTAACACCAAGACTCGTAGCATGTGTCAACTGTTGAAAGAAAAGAACACCTTCTCTTTGAATTCTGAGATTAACCTAGAATTCGAAAGCATCAAATCAGACATTTGCAATGCCATTCCACTCCACGGATTTGAGATGTCAGCAGCAAGCATTTTAACCACAGATGCTAGTGAGAAAGGGTTGGGGGCAGTCTTGTCCCACTTGTCCAATGATGGGTCAGAAACTACCATAGCATTTGTTTCCCATTCACTCACCACCAATGAGGAGAAATTCTCAGTAATTGGGAAAGAGATTTTGGTCACTGTCTGGGCCATGGAAAAGTTCAGGCAGTACCTGTGGGTGTCAAACTTTACCCTCAGAACAGATCATAAACCCTTAGTCAGCGTCATTACCTCTAGTGGCCATGTGAAAGCCAACCCCCACATTGCATAGATGACTCTTAGATTATTAGACTATGTCTACGACGTAGAGTATCTTCCGGGTAATAAGAACAAAGTGGCAGACTACTTAAATTATTCACCCATGCCCTTGGATAAATATCTGCACAACGAATGGGATGCTTACAACGTTGCATTCACTGATGAGAAAGAGGATGTAATCAGCGCACAAGAATGAGAGTCAGCCTACGACACTGGCAATGTTCTTATGCAAGTGAAACATTTTGAAATGCATGGTTGGCCAGAGAAAATGAAGTTACCAAGTGAACACAGGATATTTTGGGAACTCAGATACAAATTGTCTATCAGTGATGACGCCAAGTTCATCCTCAGAGAAGGCAAAGTAATTCCTCCTGAAAGCATTAGGAGCCGTATCCTCAACATAATGCATGAGGGACACTTGGGCATCGTAAAATCCAAAAGGAGAATGAAATCATCTTACTGGTGGCTCGGCATAGACAATGACATTGAAAAGAACTTGATATTATGTACATATTGCGCTAGTGCTGACAAGTCTTTAACAATGTTGAGGCCTCCATTAGGAGAGTACAAGTGCCCAGACAATCTATCGGAGGAACTCTCTGTAGACAATCTAGGTCCCATTTTAGATTCATGGGATGTACCTAAATACATTATTGTCTTAATTCACAGGTACTCTAAATGGCTGAGTTAGAATTATGTGGAAAAGCTGACTTGACCTCCCTCATAGCTTTTTTAACCAAGACTTTTTTGAGGGAGTGTATTCCCAGAACCCTAATTTGCGACAATGGTCAACAATTTATCTTGGACAAATGGAAAGCCTTCCTTAATAGGAATGGGATCGAAGCTAAACATACCCCAAATTACCACCCTGTGGGTAGCGGAACAGCAGAAGTTTTCAATCGAGTCATTATGAGCTCAGTCCAAGCTGCCATAAATGTAGGAAGTAATTGGGTGACAGAAGTTATCAAAACTTTATGGGCTTATTGTATAAACCCCACAGTCACGGCGTATAGTCCCTTCAAGATCTTGCATGACAGAGAACCCTTTACAAGAGAAAACACAGTATGGATGAACCTCAAACTTCAAAGCAGATGGTCAACCTCGGTGGTGAAGAGCAATCTCATGAAAGCTTAGAAGATCTACAAGGAGTATTACAACAAAAAACGTGGGGTGAAGGACACCAAGTTGGCCGTAGGTGATTGGGTCAGGGTAAAACTAGGCATGTTCTGCAAGAAAGGTAACACCAAGTTCAGTGACCCTCGCTAAGTAAAAAAACTTGATTCTCGTTCCGCTTTGTTAAGCGACAACAGAATATGGTCTTTAGAAAGAATGGCCAAATGCAACAAAGTTCTATGGTGGAAACGTGACAAGAACTTGACGAAGGTAGATGATGGTTGGTTATGGTCTGAAATTGAAGCCTTTGACCATGCCTCAAAAAACAATAATGAACAGGTAATGGTTTTGGGAGGCGGTGTTACCGTCCAAAGTGAACTTAGAGACTTAAATTAGCTTAGTGACCCAAATGATACACAGAGTGGAGCAACCGCTCTGGATGAGGAGGCACACATTCCCGCGGTTACTCAAGTGTCCACCTGTGCAGGCAGACCTGTCATTCTACCTAAAAAATATGGTGAATTTGTGATGCAACCACCTTGAATTATTCTATTTGCACTTTACCGTTTACACTGTTGAAGCATAGCATCATTATTTATTCTATTTATTTATTTATGTATTTATGCACTATTTACGCCTGGCTCCAGAGTATCATTCACTACACATTCCAAATGTGGAGAGTATTCCCCTCAGTGAAGAGCTGTACCTGTGCTGTGGCTGGGGGGCTACCAATAAACCTCTTGTCAGCACATCGTCCTCCTGGTCATTCATTCTATGTTTCTACACTGGCAACAGAGGATGGGCTTGTGCTGAAGAACACCCCAACAAGCCAGTATCAGCGAGAGATCATTTGTGGCAGCTTTCCCTGTGAGGCTGAGCATGTCTTAACGTGTGTGCATTAATCTAAACTGTGCTTTTGGTACCTTCTAGCACTAGACGGAATTCGGCTGGTGAACAGTGCACTGTTTTCAGGAGGCAAACTTTGAATAATGTCTATATCAAGCATGTCTGGAACCTATCACCAATAGCGCTCCGTGTAACTCTCAAAGCTTTCCAGCCTTAATCCCACTCTCAAGCGCCCCAGCAATTTTTGACTGGACTAAAAGTATTATCTGTGCTCATTTACCTGTGCCTGAAATTGCGGTAGGAATTGCTGAGTGGACCACCTTCTAGGTGATTGACTATATTTGGTAGACAGCTACTTCAATGCACTCTCGTATCAGAAAGCGTAGCCTCTCCCAAGCCACTCCTTCAGCCCCTCCCCACAGTCAGCGCTCCCCTCATTATCGGCCCCAAAGCAGTACCGGCCTTTTAGGACATTCACGCACGCTGAGGATTCCAGTCAGCCCTGACTGACTTTGCACGCCGAACGCGAGCTGGTGAACTTGACGCTGGCAGCGGTACCGCGTGTGGCCTGCTTAACAGTTGTTGCTGCTGCCTTCACATAATCTTACCGGCTGCGCTCCTGCCTCCTAGCTGCATTGCCTCAGAATGTCCTCTGCCTGCCACTACGGGAAGGCTTGAAGAAGGAAAACAAGCATTTACAATGCAATGGTCTCGGCATTATTAAAGGTAGAGCTATTGGCATTGCTTATGACTTTCTTTTTTTCAAATCATAAATAAATGGCATTGTCATTTACAATGCCAATAGCTTAATCGCCGCAAATGCATGACCTATTGGCAATGTAAATGACAATGCCATTTATTTATGATTTAAAAAAAAAAAAGTCATGAGCAATGCCAATAGCTCTACCTTTAATAATGCCGAGACCATTGCATTGTAAATGCTTGTTACCGAACCTCTTGAGATCCAGCTCCCGGCTCAGATACCTCCAGTCGGTGTGATCTTAAGCAAACCCCTTTTGTCCTCTGCTCAGCGTTGCTCCTGGGCTGGTGTAGCAGCAGGGGCCTGGCTGTGGTGGTGCAGCCACTGCAGTGGCAACGGGTCCAAGTGGAGAGAGGGTGCCCAGGCTGCAGTGCCATCTGTAGTTCGAGCCCCCCAGAGAGTGGGTGAAGTGGGGTGGCGGGGTGGAGAGTCTAGGAAAAGTGAGAAATGAAGAAGAGAAAGAAAAGAGATGAAAGAACAGGGAACGGTGGACGACAGAAAGGAGAGGAGTAGAGGGAACAGTGACATAAAGGGAGAAGTGGATAATGATGATAAAGAAAGCAGCAAATACAGAGGAGCAAAGGCAGCAATGGAAGAGAAAGAGGCCAGACATATGGATCTCAAGGAGGGCAGAGAGGAAGGAGGTGAGGACTGATGGGAGACTTAAAATGATACAAAGAGACAGGAATGCGATAGAGATGAGAAAGTCAAAAGGAGAGAGGGGTGAGGATAAGGAGAGTAGGAAAAAAAGATTAGGGAGACGTGTAAGTAGGGACGCACCAACCATGACTGTAGCAGGTGCAGTGACACTGGGGTCTAGGGATGAAAGGCTCATGGCGCCCAAATGATGCCTATATTTTAATGGACGCCGGTAGGGCGCAGGGTAATTTGTTATTCTTGCTTTACGGCTCATGACACACAGGCTAGGCAAATGCCATAAATCGCCAAGTGTGCAATCCTCTAGCCCAATCCTTAGTTTTGGTGACTCTCCAGTAAACCTCAGTTCAGGGGCGTGGCTGTCACCAGGGCTTTACCTAATTAGTGGCTTTTTTTTTTAGTTTACTACAAATCCTGGAGTTGGGGGTCCAATTGCCATGCTTGCATTAGCGCCCATGGCGCAATTGGTGCAGCACTTTCCAGCATCAGCATGGCGATGGTTAAATTGACAACGGTATCTGCTGGGTCCCCGTTGCACAAAAGGGGCAGGCTGCAAAGCGCACTGAAGCCCATGGAGGGTGAATGACGCTACAAAAACCAAATGCGTGTTCACATTCTGCCTTATTATGTATCAGGTCAATGGGCACACTCCTACCGAGGCATGACCTGGAGCCGTGCATTTCCCTTCCATCCTCTGAGGTCCCCGGCATATAACTTCAGACTGTGACGTGGGCGGAACCATAGTCTGTAATCAGGCAGACCTCCACGCACCACCACTCCGGCGGGCCGAGCTGTTCCCATTTGTATTTCTAAATAGATTCCTTCTCTATATCTTTGCGGCCTGTGATCAGAGCGGCGTCTAATCACTGAGGATATAGTATATGGCGACCCATACTTGTACTTTAGCATCAAATTCAGAACAAAATTAAAAACAATTGTTTTTAAGGGAGGGGAGCGTGGGGGTGGGGAATGGGGGGGGTGTGGCCTACCGGGCCTACCAACCCTGCCGTACATCACATGTCCTCCCTCCTCTTCCCACAGGTCAATCGCGGCTCCTGGTCTGTGCCTGTTCCCTGCAGCTGCCCGTGTTTAACTGAAAGTTGTACCAAAGTTTTCTTCCGTCAAGCTGTGCCAGGAGCAACGCCGCCAGTGTCCCTTTCCCAGCAGGTGCCCTGCACAGGCTGCACGTACCTTCCCTCACCACCGGGTCTGCAGGCTCAGGCTCCCGCCTGCCCTCGGCAAGGCGCACCGCAAGACTCGCAAAAGCATCGCCGCCGCCATGCTGCTGCTGCTGACATTGACCCGTCTGACAGATGCGCTTCCGCTTCCGGGTAACTGAGCCGGGAGAGTCACGACACAAACAACGGACTGCTGTACAGGACAGGAGCTACAGAAAATGGGCTGCACTGAGGGCGCTGCTCAGGGCAAAAAAAAACAAGAAAATTGCAAAATGGCGGCCGCAACTCTGAAATTTTCGGATTCGGGGGCGTGTTTTGGCGTTCTGAGTGACAGATGACGTCACAGTCGAAAGAACACAAAAAAAACACGCCCCCGAATCCGAAAGAGACGGGGCTTGAACTGAGAGATGCCCCTCTCATCCAATGGCTGGCCTCCGTTTAGGGAGCCAGCCAATGGAAGAGAGAGGCGGGTTCAAGCCCCGTAATAAAAATTATTAAATCTCCGACCGGAGACTGCGCAAACGCAGCCTTTCGGTCCTCGACCTAAAAAGTTACAAAGGGGAAGGAAGGGAGTGTTATTGTGTCACCTGTTGGAGCCCAGTTCATTTTCGTGATTAATCTAGAATATATTCTCTCCTTTTCAGCATCAACCTGACACGCTTATCAGACATGATTAGATCATTCAGACTCACCTGGCACACCTATGCAGATGCTATACACATCATTCTATAAATAGGTGGCCTAGACGACCTCCACAAATTAAGACTTGACAACTGCCACCGTGCCTTGAATGTATGAATAATCACCTAAAGCTAGGCACTGTAGAGAGACAGATCCTGACCTGTGGACAGTGGCATAAACACAGCCCTACCAATATATGGCCCAAAGAACTCGATGTCACGCCAACTACATCAAGAGAGGCAAGAAACCAGGGCTATCCATTGACTCAGATCTATACCTGATAGTACATGTCAACAAGTTCAAAAGAGCACATTCTACATAATGAAGCAACTGCAACGCCTCACCCCATCCCTTGGATACCAACAAAAGCTACATCTTCCCTTACACTCATAATCTCCAAGCTTGACTACACTAACACCCTCTACCTGAGCACCCCCACTTTGATCATAGACAGATACAACAAATACAAAACGCTTTTGCAAGTTTCATTCTCTGCCTTCACTCCAGAGAATGCATTATACTAATCCTGAAAGCACTCCTTAGGCTACCTATACCTACATGATCAATGTTTAAGGCACTTTGATTTGCCCACAGATTTCAAAGTAAAATGACCACTATACCTTCAAATTAAATGAAAGCAAGACAAACAGAATAGGACACTGTGTGAAACAAAAGCCCAGGTGCACCACTTCTCAATACACAGGGAAAGACATTATACAATCAATTTCCCAATAACAGTGTTCTTCAAAAGTTTCCTTTATTCAAATATCAACAGGTTTTATAAAAACAAGGTCATAAGCATCACTTGTTGGAAGTGGCACAGCCAACGCGTTTCGTCCTTGAAGTGGACTTCTTCAGGACAATAGTTGCATCCCTTATAACGTAGGGTAACTATGTCAACAGATGTGTGGATCCAATTGCAAAAAGCAAAGATTCGAACCTCAAGTTCCCAATTGACGACGATCCACAGAGTGATCAACTAGTCAAGTCAAGAGTTCTTTATTCGGTGATTAAAAAACACCATAAAAGCATATATACAAACAATTAAAATACAATTAAATCATTATCAGAACCCCGACTGCAATTACATAAAATTTAAAAGAGGTTAGCAAGAAAAAATTCATTATAATAGTAACAATCAGGCCTACCCTCTAGTTACCCTCAATCTCACCGCAACTTTGATAAAATTCATAATGTAACATAATGTCAGGGGGTCAATCGCCTTTTGCAAAAAAAAGTAAAGCGGCTTTGGCATGTGTCAATTTGGCTTGTTTTAAAATTCCTACCAGAAATCTACGCCTAGGCATTGAATAAAAAGAACACAAAAGTACAAAATGAAGGGTGTCCTGCGGAGACCTATTGTCGCAGCCGCAGGCACCCTTCTGCTCAATTAAAAGTGTAAAACCCTTTGGATCCGCCAGTAAATATGGTAACAAATTGAGCCTAAAACGAGACATTAAAAACCTATCCTGGGCGTTATACATAAGGTAGAGGTACGGCTCCATTCCCTCAGTACTTTTGACAAGGCTATGGGCACTCACAGTACATTTGATCCCTTCAACCTCTGTTCTGTGTGCGATTCTCTGGGCCAAAAAAGATCTCTTTATAGTCAACTTATCTTGAGATACAATTGCTGCGGGATTTATAAAAAGGTCCTTATGACCGAGGCTTTCCAAACTAGTCTTTACGTAATTAAGCCATGGTATACTCATACTTTTATCCCTTCCCAGGCAATCACCTAGGATTTGCCTACTCAAGGTCGCCTCGGGATTTGTCCAAATTTTTAACCAAGCCAAAATGGGTCTGAGCTTAACCAAGTCTTCAAGATATGGCCTCCCTAGTTCTCTATGGGCTATTACAGCTGGGGTGCTCTGGGGGACTTTCAGGAGTGATCGTAGAAATTTATTTTCCTCCCGCTGTAATTGGTTGATATTCGCAAAGCCCCATACTTCTGCCCCATACATAGCTTTGGAGCAACAAATGGAGCTATAAAGATTCATTACTTGTTCGGGAGACCATCGGCCAACCCTCCGCCCATAACTTGCAATAGCGCCGTTAGCGGAAAACAATTTACACCAACGTTCCTCCACCAAAGGATTACATTTCAAAAGACCATCAAATAATAAGCCTAGATACGAGAAGGACTGAACCCTTTCTAGTATAGGGCTTTCTATCCTATAGGAGGAACTGGTGCAAGGTTTATTGCCCGCCAGCATTACATATGATTTGCCCAGATTAACAGACAGGTCTAAAGTTTCCATAAACTTAACAAATCTGTCTATTAAAGTCTGTAGGCTCTTTGGGGTGCGTGAGATTAGGACCGCGTCATCCGCGTACAAAAGTACCGGGATGCAGCGGGACCCTACTCTTGGGCAATCTGTTTTTAGGTTAATCAGGAACTGCTCTAAATTATTAATATATAGTGAGAATAAAAAAGGGGCAAGAATACATCCTTGCCTCGCCCCACTCGTGCATGGGAAGGATTCTCTCAACCCCCCATCCATGTTGTAGCGTACTCTAGAAGTGGTATCCCTAGGTAACTCCCTTAAGATGTTGATCAAGCCCAGGTCAATCTCCAAGTTGATCATCATAGCCCAAAGCTTACCCCTATTCACATGGTCAAAGGCAGTTGCCAAATCCATAAACCCCAGGTAAATGGCTTCATTGCTAGCTTTAGTGTATTTTGCAATCAGCATATAGAGGTTCAGGCATTGGTCACTTGTAGACCTCCCTATCCAAGCCATACTGAATGTCCGAGACAATGTTATTATCCTCGGTCCACTCAGTAAGGCGATTAAGGATTACCCGACCCAATATCTTAGCTGACACATCTATCGGTGAAATCGGTCGATAACACTGGGGATTGTCCCTATTACCCTTTTTAAAAATAGGGACCATTATAGCCGTAGACCAAGAGCGGGGCAAGCCAGACCTAGTAGTAGCATGTATTACCATTGTCAGTATTGGGGCCCACAGCTCGACATTACTCAAAAACAGGTCAGGTGGAGTCCCATCTGGGCCTGGGGCTTTATTTTTTGTCAATCCCACAATTCCCACAGTGATTTCATTTAGGGTAAAGTCTACTACCTGTCCCTGCTGGGCAACCCCCCCCTCCTCCTCTGGGACAATTTCTGTTCCGTAGTTATACAGGCCCCTAAAATATGTGTGAGCCACTGATCCAGCAGAATATTTGTCCCGATCTCAGGGGCACTACTGTCCTGAAAACATGGTCTATTAACAATTCTCCAGAATTCAGTAATGTCCCTTCTTTCTGCGGCCTCCCTTAAGTCTGCCCATGCTTCCCCCTGAGGAGCTACTTTCCTCCTCTTGGTCTCCCTGTTGTATATGTGTCTGCACTGAGCTACTTTTTGTGTGTCCCTTGGCCTACTTTTGAGGCTACTTTTAAGCTCCCTTAGGGCACATGAACAATCCCTATCAAACCATCTCGGTTGATTATTTTTTCTTATTGGCACACTTGATTCTAACAACCCCTCTACCAGATTGGTTATCTGCCTAAATGCATTGAGTAGTGGTAGCCCTTCTACTGTGGTATCTAGACACTCCTCAATGGGAATTTTCCTGATATCCATTAAGGCTTTATAGAAAATTTCCCCATCTATTTTTGACCACCTGAGCCATCTACCCTGGTCCGTTACCCTCTCAAGAATGCCTCCAGGCTGTCGTATCCTGGACCGAGCCAGGTAAACGATCAGGGGATTATGGTCACTAAATGGGCTCCACTCAATCCCCACGGTTATAATCCGATTTTTTACAAATCTGGATACTATAATATAATCGATGAATGACGAGCACCCTCTCCCCTTAAAAGTCGGGAGGAGGGTACCATCCCTCTCCAAATCCATCATATTAACCGTATGCTCCAGGTCATGGGTATGTAAGAGTTTACTAAAAGCCATTCCTTCTTGTGTATGGTCAAAATGAGGGCCATTCTCCACAGGGCAATGTGACCATTCAGCATCAATGGGAAACAAGGAAGGGCATTGGTGGCAGTTAAAGTCGCCCATGACTAGAAAAGTTGGGGCCGGTGCCCCCTTCATAGCTGCAATCTCTTGGCTCAATCTATAATTCAATTCCCGAAGGAGTGGGTGTTTTCTCCACTAGCCCCCTTGTTGTAAACATTGAACAGGATCAACCTTAGCCCTTTGCCCCCAAACCACAGAGCCTGTAGGTTCTGCGAACACCATGTCGTGTTGGTCCATGTACCTTGAAGGTTTAGATCTACATATATGGACAATAAAGCCATGGCTCTACCTGATCTTAATTTCTGGGCGGGGACAAAAAAACATTTGTACCCTGGCATATGAAAAAGGCTATTATCGACCACACAAGTCTCCTGAAAACTAATGATTTGATACCTGTTTATGTACTGCCGCCACTCGCAGTTATTAAATGTACGCGCCAAACCGGCTATATTTCATGAGATCATTCTTAATCCTTCCTCTGATTTGTGTACTCCGTCTGTTCCAAGATAAAAGAATTTGCATTAGGACACCCTTCTATGGTTCCTGTATGCCCTAATTCAGTACCTCTACCCAGTGATGTTTGGTCATTACCATTGTCCCTTAACTCCCTTATATATAGGCTGCCTGCCCCATTGAGTGTAGTTAAATATACTGGGGTCTTAGCTGGGCTCTCCCCCCTAGATTTTGATAGTATATCAGCCTCCTCTATAGACCGAGGGGCCAAGGGGACATTATTTTGCAGTACTTCCATCCCTTCCTCTTGTGGATCATCAAAGTTAATGCTCCCAACTTCTCTTGTTTGCTGCAATTCTGCAGGGAACTATTTAGTCAGTCGTTCTCTTCTAGTAACGCCAATGGGCTAAACCTATTTCTCCAGCTTGCAAGTCCAGGATTTCCCAGCCCAGGCCCACCACAGATGTACCTAAACAACAATAAATGTCACTGGTCTACTGGTCTATAGGTGAGCATGGGCGTAAAAACAGTAAACCCAGTGATTACCCAGGATGTGTTTGCAAAGAAAGGAAATGAAATGAATCCCATCAGCCCACCCAATGGCAGAGCTTCATCATCTGGGATTACTGAAAAGATGGTCCAGATATTTGGGCCACACACCTGATGGTATTGTGTGTTGCTCCAATCCAAAGGAACCACCAGTGATGGATCATGCCATAGAATATGTGTGTTTCTGTGGTGTGGGATAGAACTTGCAGTGTTGAAAGATTGTGTAGGAGTGATCAAAAGGTGCAATATAAAATTGACTACCATGACATAAGGAAAACATTTTATTAGGGAGAAATCATGGTGTCAAAGTCTAAAAACAGAGTGTTAGACAGTTTGAAATAATAACTGTCATCTAGAAGTTGTAAACGGTCAACATGTTTCAGCCCTCGTAGGAAATAATGGCCTACCTGGCTTTCATCAGGACCAGGACCACACTACTGCAACTAGAAATATATGTGAAAATGTGTTTTTTCACAGAATTTAAATCATGATACTATACATCCTACCATGCGTAGAATTTTCAATGTGTAGGATGTGCGTTCAAAAAGGGATTCTTTCCTAAAAAAATACAAATGCAAAACAAAGGGGTAAATCACAAACAAACATATAAATTGCGCCACATGTGTCCTAATTCTTAATTTAATCATTATTACATTTCAATATTGTTTTAATAGTTGTATTTACTCACCCAATTTGTCTTGGGAGTATGCCTCGCCTCACCTCACCTGGCCACTTCACTGCTCAGGGATGGAGGCCCCGCTCTAATATTGGATAAAAATAGCGGATTACTGATTAGTTCAAAAACCCACAGTTAATTAACCTTGGTTTAAATTCTGAGCATCGAAATAGCATTGCCTCACAGGCCCACCAAAGGACCATCACATCTACCATCTCCTTTCTTGTCCTTTATTAAAGTAAACTTTCTACATTCGTGGGTATTCTAAACCTACTTCAGTAAATATAGTAATAATTGCATATATAGAGTCCCAATTTTCAAACTCCTACAATCATAGTAGCTCCAGAAAATCGAAAAAATGCAATTTTTACACTGGAATCATCATTGGTGTCTCCCTAAAGTTTTGAAAGACCTAGAGCCGTCGTGAGAGCTGCCTTACCTGTCCATCGGTACCCCTTGACTAGTCCTGAGCCAAGGGGGAGGTACCTGACAGAAACAGGAAGGCTGCTCTTAACGGGCGATAACCAATCCGACACAGAGTTGGTGAGAAGCACCCGCCACTAATTTTCGAAGGGTCAGCAGCGTTACATCATAGGGCTGGGCCTTGAATGCGATCGGTGTCAGGAGGATGTCACGCGTTGACGCTTCCGAGCAGCTTAGTACGTAAGGACAGCGCTTTTCCGAATCAATATCGGGTAGTCAGAATAGAGTAAAACAGCGCGGTCAATGCAGGTTCTTTAACAGGCTTCGGCAACTCTCCAGTCAGGGACGCCAGGGGCATTCAAGGCCCAGCCCTATGACGTAACGCTGCTGACCCTTCGAAAATTAACAGCAGGTGCTTCTTTGTAAACCCTTGAGACCAATTCAGGTCCCGGCCTCTTCCAAGATCATTTACAGATGATGTGAGCTTGGGTTAAAGAAAATTGTGGAAACCTTGCGCCTCTGGCCGATTTAAAAAGTCTGAGAACAGGAACGAATGTTCTAGCTAATCCCACCTTTCCTGGTCGGTGGAGATAATAAATGTGTGCTTTGGTTTTGTTGTCCCCTACCCCGTGGTACCTCATCGCCCTGACAAAGGTGCGGCCTGATTAGGGCCTTACACCGAAATGCGCGTCAGCATGGTTCCTGTTGGTGGCAGGATCTCATCTGCATCAGATGACCTTTTCCATCCTTTCCCTGCCCCACTTTTTCACTTTTGTTAATGTAATATTGTCCATCTTGATTGCATTTAAAGGCACTGATGTACCATTGTGACTGTGGTGTATGGATGTGTGAAAGAATGTTTGTATGATAGATAGTGGAAATGATATGATTATGAATTAAGCTCTGATGTATGCAGTGTTTGTGGGACTGTTATCCTCTCTGAGTGTATATATATTTTAACATTTGTAATGTCATTCATCCTAAATGATTGATTCTGAAATTCAAAGAAACCTCTGACAAAATGGTTAATAAATAAAGAAACAAAAAAAGAAAAAAGGTTCTATGTGTATTTGGCTCTGATACTACTTGTTGTCACCCGCTGTTGAATCCAAGGATCCGCTTGTAGGACCTGAGTACAAGATATTGGCAAGGTTTTGTTGTTGATTCTTTTTGTTGCATTACCCCTCTGACCTGCCATCATCCCAAATCCCGACGGGGAACCCCCTTCTATTTTGTCGTGGTAGCTTGCTGAGAAGATGGGGTCCAGCGTGTGGCCGGCGGAGTGGGTGGGTGTTGTGACGAGTTGTCTGAGGTTGGAGATCAGGGTGGAAGATTTGGGGTCATTGTTGTTCTCGAGGTGGACATTCAGGTCCCCGAGGAGGATGTAGTCCGTGGAGGCGAGGGCTTGTGTGCTGATGAAGTCGGCGATGGAGTCTCTGAACTGAGGACGGGGTCCGGGGGGTCTGTAGATGAGGGTACCTCTGAGGGTGGTGTTGGGGTCGATGTGCATCTGGAAGTGCAGGTGTTCGGCGGTGCTGAGGGTGTCGTTGGTGTCTGTTGAGATTTTGAGAGTGTTCCTGTGGACGATGGCAATTCCTCCTCCTACTCCGTTGGTGCGGTCCTTGTGGGTGATCTTGTAGCCTTCCGGGATGGCTATGGCGATGTCGGGTGCCGAGGAGGGGTTCAGCCAGGTCTCCGTCAGGAAGGCGACGTCGGAGGCATTGGTGTTGAGTAGGTCCCAGAGTTCGGCGGCTTGTTTGCAGGCGGAGCGGGTGTTGAGCAGGATGCATCTGAGGAAGTTGGGTTCTTCGGTCGGTGGTTTGGCGGGCTGGATGCTGGTGAAGCTGCAGTTCAGGCAGGAGAAGGGTCCTTGGGTGAGCTTTGGGGCAGCCAGGCAGCAGGTGCGTGATCGTCTGTCGTTGAGTGCGTGGAGGGTGGTGGAGTCGTAACGGAGACGTGCATTGTGGCTTTTGCGGGGACCAGGGGTTCTGGCGCTGGGCACGGTCCAGGCGCAGACGGGCTTGCCCTGGGCTTGCCTTGGGTGCGCCAGCGGAGCAACCGCACAGCAGCCGCCATATAAGGGGATGTGGGAGGGAGGAGCAGCTGGGAGGGGGGATCGGGGTGGAAAATGGGAGAGCGAGGGGGCAAGGCCACAGGGAGGCAGCAGCGGGAAGAGACAGGGATTACAGAATGCAAGAGGGAACGGGGGAAGGGGCACCACAATACGTATGACAAGGGGCAACAAGTGAATAAACAAAAACGGCACTATGCAGTCTAAACCGAGAAAACAGTCTAAACAGTGACAGTAGAATAAAGTGGCACAATACAGTTACCAGGTCAGTACAAGGGAGAACAGCGCGAGCAGGGAAGTGCAGGCGAGGGAGGGGGGAGCGGCGAACTCACGAAGCAGCAGCAGGGAACGCAGAGACAGGCACCCACAAGTGGAGCTGTGCGGCGAGGGGGGCGATCTAACCTGCAGGCAGGGTCAAGAGTCCCTCCCTCTACCGCGCAGCAGCCGCCATATAAGGGGATGTGGGAGGGGGGGGCAGCTGGGAGGTGGGAGCGGGGTGGCGAATGGGAGAGCGAGGGGGCAGGGCCACAGGGAGGCAGCGGCGGGAAGAGACGGGGATTACAGAAGGCCAGAGGGAACGGGGGAAGGGGCACCACAATACGTATGACAAGGGGCAACAAGTGAATAAACAAAAACGGCACAATGCAGTCTAAACAGAGAAAACTGTCTAAACAGTGACAGTAGAATAAAGCGACACAATACAGTTACCAGGTCAGTACAAGGGAGAACAGCACGAGCAGGGAAGTGCAGGCGAGGGAGGGGGGAGCGGCGAACTCCAGAAGCGGCAGCAGCTGACACAGAGGCTGGCACACACAAGCGGAGCTCTGCGGCGAGGGGGGCGACCTAACCTGCAGGCAGGGTCAAGGGTCGCAATGACAAGCATGGGATAACTTTAATACAGTTAGATAATATTGGTTCTCTGTGCACACTTGAAGTAATCTGAAGTTTTTCTCACTATTCAATTTTCATTTAGTGCTGCTCCATTCGTTGCACTGCGTCAGTCAGTGCCTACTAATATTGCGAAAGTGATCAGGTTAGGCGTACTATTCCCTGGTGAATGTGCACACTTTTTTAATTGAAACCGGAGAGGTTCCTTATCCAGATAAATAACACGGGTACATCAATAGATGAAGCTGTAAACCATGTTTCTCCATTCTTTACATTGTCTTTATTTTCAAAAAATATATATTTGCTTGTACTTCTTCAATCAGAAACAATACATTGAACATCCGATTCTATTCAATCCATAGATTTCACAACCTAATGCATTTCGGGTCACTGAAATGTATGACACCACGCTATTTTAACATTCAGTTCTTGGGTTTAGAGAGCATTCGGCAGATCTGTGTATCACATATTTTACGAGGCTAAATAAGAGAGGTAGGTTATATGGGTAGTTTAGTCCTGATGTTTAAACTTTAACGATACGCATAAAAGAATGCCTTGGTTTGCACTGAGCATTATGTTTCTTGAAATTTGCCGAGATTCAAAAGTGTTACGACTGTCAATTATCGCATTGTAAATATTCATGCTTAACGCTTTGCTATAGGACGGACTGATTAGAATCTTGTTTTATTTCATATTATTGTTTTTAGGCCCCTGAAGAAGGGTCCACGCAGTGACCCAAAATGCATTGGGTTGTGAAATCTATGGATTGAACAGAACTGGATGTTCAATGTATTGTTTCTGATTGAAGAAGTACAAGCAAATATATATTTTTTGAAAATAAAGACAATGTAAAGAATGGAGAAACATGGTTTACAGCCTCATCTATTGATGTACTTGTGTTATTTATCTGGATAAGGAACCTCTCGGGTTTCAGTTTAAAAAGTGTGCACATTCACTGGGGAATGGTACTCCTGACCTGATCACGTTCGCAATAACTTTAATACAGTCCATCCAAGCAGATCTCTTGACCATATGCTCGCCCCAAACTATGTCTGCTCAGAACCACAAAAAAATCTTAGAAAAGACAACCTTGAGAGGTAACCAGCATGGTGGACTGTGACCATAAGAAATACTATAAAGGACCTATAGGGCTGAAGAATGCTGTGCCCATGTCTCACGCTTACTCATCCATCACACTGCTTAGCTCTGCACCTCATAACTTGATAGGCACACCTCAGCGGTCATCATGCACAATATGGTAACCCTCCCACAAAGGATGAAAATACAATGACAATACCCTGCCAACTATTTACCCTATAGTCATGTAGGCAAGTGCTTCAGTGCCCCACATAGGGGTAGTAATTCAACACTGGGGTATTAAGCTCCACATCATTGTTGCAATACAATAATGATGCACCAGACTTGCAGTAAGCCACGCAGGTTTAGAAACATTTGCAAAAACTGGTCTGAGTACAATTTTACATATATTGTGACCCCACCATACATATATTTTAGAGTACTGATGTGTAACTGTAAAACATACACTGCAACAAATACAGCCATACCAATGGGCAAAAGAGAAGTTGTAAAAGGTGCAGCTTTGTATTTTTTGCAGGGAGTTTGTTGGGACAATATCTGACATCTCTTTGGAATCAGGCACGGTACCTGCTAGCTGGAAGCGGGCAGTGGTTTCTCCCATTTTGAAGAAGCCGTCTCTGGATCCAGATAAGCCTGAAAACTATCGGCCCATCTCCTTACTCCCGTGGCCGACTAAAGTGTTGGAGGCCCATGTCAACAAAGCTCTTTCGGCTCACCTTATCCATGCTAACATCTTGGATCCCACCCAGAATGGGTTCCGTGCTGGACACAGCACGGAGACCGCCCTCCTCTCCATGGCTGAACACCTTCGCACGGTGATGGATGCGGGCCAGACAGCAGCGCTCGTCTTATTGGACTTGAGCGCTGCGTTTGATACTGTCTCGCATCCTATCCTGTTGCATCGCCTGGAGGAGATTGGGCTGGGTGGATCTGCCCTCCAGTGGTTCCGGTCTTTTCTAGACGATCGTTTCTTTAGCGTTGCTGTCCCACCGTTCCAGTCCCAATTCCATCCTTTGAAACAGGGGGTGCCGCAAGGATCCTCGCTGAGTCCCACGTTGTTTAATATCTACGTGAGACCGCTGGCTGAGGTCGTCAAGCAATGGGGCATGACTATGGTCTCATATGCTGACGACACTCAGCTAGCGGTTACGATCAGCGGGGATGCGGACCGGGATGCCCCCAGGTTTCAGAGCGGACTTAGGGCGGTGGCGAGCTGGATGAAGAACAACTGTCTCCAGCTCAACGCTAAGAAAACAGAGATCATGATCGTAGGCAAGAGATCGGAGCTTTGGGGGGACAGATGGTGGCCCACGGAGCTGGGGCCGGCCCCCCTCCCGGTCACGGAATTAAAGAACTTAGGAGTATGGATGGATCCTTCCCTCAGCTACGTTGGCCATACGAAGAAAATTGCGGCCTGTTGCTTTGGTATCATACGGTCGCTTCGCCCGGTTTTGAAGTTCTTTGACCATCGCACCAGGCAGCTGATAGTCCAGGCTACTGTGTTATCCCGCCTGGACTATGCCAGCTCTCTTCTGGTAGGGTCCAACGTGGCTGAGGTTACCCGCCTCCAACGCGTTCAGAACGCTGGGGCGAGAGCCATTGTTGGCCTTCCCCGTACTTGCTCTGCCTCCAGCACTTTGAGATCACTGCACTGGTTGCCTATCAAGGCCAGAATTCAGTTTAAAGTGCTGTGTATGGCGTTCAAGATTTTGAAGGGAGCAGGTCCCCCCATTCTTGCGGACCTTCTGTCATGGTATGTGCCTACTCGGCCCCTGAGATCCTTGGGTCATGCACTTACTGTGGTTCCCCGATACAGGCTGTGTCGGGTTGGCGGCCGTTCCTTCCGGGTCAGAGCAGCCGAGCTCTGGAACTCCCTTCCTGTAGAGTTGCGACTGTTAGATGATCTGCTAGTCTTTCGTAAAGCCTTGAAAACCGTTTTGTTTTAATAAATTCACTTTTCTCCCTTCTGTTCTGTTTCCTGTGGTGTTGCATTTTTACCTGCCATGCGCCTGGACGCCCCTTAGCTGGGGCAGCAGTGCGCATTACAAATGTATGTAACATAACATAACACATCATTTAAAGCATGGATCCCAACAGAACGCACTGCAGCTCTTTGAGTACCTCTATACAGAGCTCTTCATCACACAGACTTGATTCACAACAGCATCCGTCAATTGGCTGTCAACTATATCCACAGTAACCCAGACCAATCAGTTTTTAGATTTATATACCATGGCTATCCAGGTGCTGTCCATGGGGATGGGGGAGATTATTTATTTTATTTTATAGTATTTGTAAGGCGCGCAGCTACCCACAAAGGGTTTCCCGGCGCCGAAAAGGAGGATCACGAGCCCAGCTAACCAGAGAAAGAATCCAAGGGTACTTATAGGTCAAACAACCAGGTCTTTACACTTTTCCTAAAGATCCTGTAGTTTTCCTCTTTGCGTATTTGAATGGGCAGAGTGTTCCACAGGGTTGGACCCAAATGTGAGAATGATCTCCCGCCCATTTTGGCCCGTTTATACCTGGGAACCGCAAACTTTGCTGATGTGGCTGAGCGAAGATTGCGATTGGGAACGTGGAGTTTGGCAAGATCTTGGAGATACTTGGGGGCGGTCCCAGCTTTAATTTTAAACAAATAGTTCAGAGTTTTAAAACGAATCCTGTTTTCGACTCTGAGCCAGTGTAGATCCCTAAGATGTTTTGTGATCCTGGCATGTCTGGGTATTCTGCAAAGCATTCTGGCTGCGGCGTTTTGCACCAGTTGTAAGCGTCTTACTACTGCTTTGTTTGCACCCAGGTACAAGATGTTACCGGAGTCAAGCCGAGAAGTTACTAAGGCATTGACTACGGTCTTCTGGGTGGGGAGTGGCAACATCCAAACAATTTTACGGAGCCATCTAAGAATCGTAAAACATATGCCCGCTACTTTGTTAGCTTGCTGTGACACTGAGAGGTTGTCATCGATGATGACCCCAAGATTTCTGACCTGGGTGGCTGGAGGCGGTAGCTTGCCTAATGCTGTCGGCCAATGGGGATCACTCCATAGGTCCTTATTATTTCCTAGAAGGAGGACCTCTGTTTTGTCCCCATTCAATTTAAGTTGATTGGCCGACATCCAGCGGAATATCTCATGGAGGCCTATTTTGAGTGCAGAAGGAGCAGACGTATCCGACTTAGAAAGAGAGAACACAATCTGGGAATCGTCGGCATACGTCATCAAAATAAGACCAGAGTTCTCAGCAAGATTAGCTAGGGGACGTAGATACAAGTTAAACAATAGGGGACTCAGGATAGATCCCTGTGGTACACCGTGGGGAGAGCAGAAGACATCGGAGCAGGCCTCAGCAGAGATGATCTGGAAGGTGCGTAGGGATAGGTATGATTTGATCCATTCTAACGCCCTGCCCTCGACACCACACTCTTCCAGCCTGACAAGCAGTCTGGTATGAGAGATGGTGTCGAAGGCCGCACTGAGGTCTAACAGGACCAATGCTACCGTTTGTCCATCATCTCTGAGCTCTCTGATCTTTTCGGTTATACCGAGCAGGGCTGTCTCAGTGGAGTAGCCACTCCTAAAACCCGACTGGGAAGGGTGAAGTAAATCATTTTTCTCCACAAAAGAGGAAAGTGCCTCATGGATGTGCTTTTCTAGTATTTTGGAAAGAGCAGGGAGTAACGATATAGGCCGATAATTGGCCAGAATCGTTGGATCGGCAGTCGGCTTTTTTAGCAAAGGGCTGACTATGGCGTGTTTCCATAGAGCAGGAACTGAAGCATGTTCCATAGAGGCATTAAGTGTGTCAGTAATAGTAATAGATTGGGTGATTTGCCCAGAATCATGGGTTGTTGAGCCAACACTAAGACCTGAACCCGGACCAGAGTCAGCAGTTCTGCCTGCATTGCCACATCCTCTCCTAAGTGAACACCACCTCCATCCACACTGCACGGACATCCACCGTACATGTAAACACAAAATGCCATCTCGCAAACTCCATTCACTTCTCCTCCATGTACAATGATCTGGAAGTACAAAACTAGTTTCTTCAACCTGTCACCCTATTATAGACACCATAAGTCAGGCCTTCGACACAGTGTGCCATGGCACCCTTATACAACGCCTCAGCAACGTCGGAATACAAGGTAAAGCACTGGACTGGATCATCTCGATCCTCGCCGGAAGAACCCAGAGAGTCCGCCTCCCCCCTTTTAGATCAAAGGCCACCGAATTCATCTGCGGCGTACCACAAGGATCATCACTCAGTCCCACCCTCTTCAACGTATACATGAGTCCCCTCGCATCCATCGCGCGCCAGCACAACCTCAACATCATCTCCTACGCAGACGACACCCAGCTAATTCTCTCCCTCACCAAAGACCCAAACCCCACCAAAACCAACCTACACGAAGGGATGAAAGAAGTAGCCGAGTGGATGAAGAACAGCCGTTTAAAACTGAACTCGGACAAAACGGAAGTCCTCATCTTAGGATAATCCCCCTCCGCCTGGGACAACTCATGGTGGCCACCGGCCCTGGGAACCGCACCCATACCAACGGACCACACACGTAACCTGGGCTTCATCCTGGACTCCTCCCTCTCGATGACCAGACAAGTCAACGCCGTCTCATCATCATGCTTCAACATCCTACGTATGCTCCAAAAAATCTTCCGTTGGATCCCCACCGAAACAAGAAAGACGGTCACCCATGCACTGGTCACAAGCCGACTGGACTACGGAAACACCCTTTACGCCAGAACCACAGCCAAACTACAGAAAAAACTCCAACGCATCCAAAAAGCCTCAGCCAGACTCATCCTAGACATCTCCCGCCAAGCTCACATTTCCGGTCACCTGAAAGACCTCCACTGGCTCCCTGTCAACAAGAGAATAACGTTCCGTCTCCTCACCCATGCACACAAAGCCCTCTACGACCTAGGACCCGATTACCTCAACACGCGCCTGTCCTTTTACACCCCCACCCGCCAACTACGTTCGTCCAATCAAGCCCTTGCCGCAATTCCACGCATCCAAAAATCCACCGTGGGGGGAAGATCCTTCTCCTACTTAGCGGACAAAACCTGGAATTCTTTCCACACCCACCTCCGCCTTACACAGAACCACCGCTCCTTCAGAAAACAACTAAAAACTTGGATATTCGATAAATAAAATACCGCCCCTCCCTCAAGCGCCTTGAGACCCTCTGGGTGAGTAGTGCGCTATACAAATTTTAAACTTGAACTTGGCCTCTAACACCAAGGCAAGCATCCATCATGGCCACATCCAACACGCCAAATGACGATGTCAGCCTGCACATCAAGCTAACTAGCTCCATAACTCCAACTAACACAGAGCCATTAACCACACCCAACTAATCCATCCACTTCTGAAACACTGCAAGCCAATAGCGCCTCCAAGCACCATACCCTATCACCTCAAGCCCTACAAATCTAAACAGTATCATATTCTCACAAGCCCATGCAGCTGCAACATGCTACATCAAAGCATAACAACATCAGCTGCAAGACGTGTTTGCAAGTCACACAACATTTGCAGACTCGTTTGCAACTACAAGATCAGCAAATATCTATATATGAACAACAAAAACATATGCATTCACAAAGATAGTCCAAAATCGCGAATAGGTATCATTATTTTGCAATATGTGTTTTGCAATTTTCAAAATACAAGTAACAAATAAGAACTGATCATTGTATGGTTATAAAGTGACCAAATTCAACCTGCAAAATACCATCGATTGGAAGCAGGTGATCACCAGGTACAAACTACGAAATGGAAACCAAAAGTGTATTGCATATATTCTATGCACTATGCAGAGGCACGGAGGCTGTCCATATTAACAACCCAGAAAAGGAGAAGGAATGAGGTGGGAGATGATATTTTGACAAAGGATGACATACACCATCTGAACAAGCAGTAAGAGAGATATATGAGATGCGTAGGTTTAGCAGGCAGATAATATGTGACCTGATAGATGAGCTGCAAGCAGGGGTGTAGCTCTGGGGGTGGGAGGGGTGTTTGGGGAGTTACACCCCCCAAAAATAATTATTCTGTAGAAAATAGTTGGGTACACGTGCTTTCAGTCGGGTAATGTGAAACGTCTTTCGGATTTCACATGGGATTTTTACATGCCCACACTGACAAAAGCACAATCTCTCTTTCTCTCATCTATGTACTGGAGGACATAAAAATATGATGATTAGTTTGAAAAATATTGCGTTTTAGGTACTACTATCTATCCGCAATCCTCTCTCTCTCCACTGCCACTTATGCCCCTCTTGTGACCGGCTTCTCATATAGTTTGTTTTAGCAAGATGTGCCAGCGTGATTGTTGGGAAATCCGAATCTTACCCCCAGCACCACCCCCAAACATCATATTGACAAAGCTACGCCCCTGGCTGCCAGCTATGCTAGTCAGGTACACCAGCACAGACAGACTGTCCCTTCCATGCTACGTTCAGATCATATGCAGCCTATACTTACTAGCAACAGGAAGCTACCAGGGGATTGCAGCAGTTGCAGGTGGGATGTCTCTGTCAATGGGCATGAAACCTTCCCTTGATGCTGAATTGCTGGAGATACAACTGTCCAATGTTATACCACAGCACAATTTTCACATGTTACAGGATATATGAATGGCTCATGTCCTGATATGAGCCCCCAAGGGAGTGAATTTGTTTACAGAAACAGGAAGATTCAGCATTCACTTGTTATATAGATGTTGTGCAATGCTACCTGCATGATCATAGGTCTGGACCATGGTGTCCATGGAACACACACAACTCCTACATTTTCTGTCAATGCACTGAATGAACAGCTGTCAAGAGGAGACATGAAAGATTGGAGGTTCCTTGGTAAGTCAACGCAACAGAACACCTTATTGAAACAAGTCAAGTGGACAATTTACAATTTTGGCAAGTGGACAATTTACAATTTTGCAGGAGGCAGTGCCTATGGCTTGTTAATGGATCATAATACAATACGTAAGTCCCCGCACACCAAATTAGCGTAGGGGTAATGCTGCCGACAAGGAACCACAATTGTTTTTGAACAGGCATTTGGACTACTGAGAAGCAGATTGCGATGTCTGCACAACAGTGGGAGTACACTTGAATATAATCCAGAGACTTTTTGCATGATGGTATTCATATGGACTATTTTCAATAACATTGCATTCATAAAAGTGTTCCCAAATGAACCGATCAATGATGATTATAGTTTATAGTACATAAAGCGCCAGAATCACCCTGAAGTTGTATCTCTGCTGTTGTAAGCAGAATAGCAGACCAGCGGAATCAGTTGCAGAAGAGTTCAGTTTTAAGAGGTTTCCTGAACAGAGAGAGATCCGCACACTTCTGTCGGTGCGGGGTAGGTGATTCCAGAACAGGGGGCCAGGTGGGATTTTCTATAACGCGGAGTAAGAAGGAGGTACTTCTCCTCAGAACATAAGGACCTGCTATGCTGATAAGGGATACGTTATTCAGTTAATTAACTGGGTCCTTTGCCATTTGAAGAGTTGCGTACTATGCAGCAGATCTTAAACTTGATTCTCTGGTGTATGGTGAGCCAGTGAAGTAGTTGCAGAAGGGGAACAGAAGCTGTTCTGGCTGGCATGTTCTGGACGAGACGAGCAGCTGTGTTCTGAACTACCTGAAGTTTATTCAATAATCATTCATTTGATGCAGCCAAAAGTGCGTTACAATAGTCCAGACGACTAATAACCAGTGCCTGAACATGATTCAGGTGATGGAGGAACATTACATGTATGCAAAAGCATAAACAAAGAGGAATATGACTTAACCCGTAAAGTGCGCCCGTCGATAGTGCTGCGCACGTCCGTTGGCCAACGCGCCCCGCACGTGCAATAGAACACCCGCACCACGGTGGAATTGCCACCGCAGTAAACAGGTTAAGAAGATTTAACAATATACAACTGTTTATTCATAGGTCATGGTGATCAACATGTAGAATTTCAAAAGATGAATCCAGTCGGTTGATTTAACAGACAGCAATCGGGACAATGAATGTTGAATGCAAAATAAAAGTCGAAAATAAATTGCGAAAAATGCTTTGGTTAATCATTAGTACCTTTGTCTAGTGAGAGTAGGTCTGGTTCCAGGGTGCTCTGCAACACTGCTCTCCCACTCCGCACTGTGGCTTCTTCTGTGTTTTGCAGTCCATGCCTTAAAAGACACAGACACACTACTAACACTTGTGGCCACTCCTCTCTGAATTGGACCTGTGGTAGACCTGGTGGCTGCATTTCCTCAAGAGTAGTTGTGATTTGGCAAAGGCTTCTGGGTATATTTTTGCTATGGAGCATAAACTCGACTTGCATGTTTAGAGTCCACCTGCACATGGTTGTTGTTGCAGAGATCTGCCGTTCTACAGAGCACCTTAGTCCCTGAAGGCAGTTGTCAGAGTGAATTTGTCCATGCTTCCCTGCATCCAAGTAAGCAGCTGTGACTAAGCACATTTTCTTCACTGCTGAAGTCAATTCTGATATGCCTGATGTGATGCTTTATGTTAATCAGACATGATTTTCTTGTGCTCTTCCACCCAGCTACTAAATTCACGCATGGCCGTAAGCTGTTTGTGTTGTATCATGGAGCACTGAGCATAATGGTTCCTCTGGTACCATCTGATGAGCACCTTGCCTAGAAGGCATGCCATGTCAGACTACTATAGGACATATTGCACTGTCTCTGGATTTTGTTTTGCAGAGTGTGGAGTTATAGAAGGCATAACTGTGGTTGGAGTAGTTGCAGTTAGGGTGACAGCTCCCAACACAGGAGGGTGGCATGGCTCGTAAGTGGAAGGCTGTTGATTCCTCTAAATTGTTATCTCATCTGTCTCATACACGCCCCCCTACCCTTAACGATATTGATATCAACAAGCAAGATGGCCACGTTTCCGACTGGCTCGTGTCAGCTAGCGACATCTTTGGCCCTTTAATCAAGTTCCCTCGGTCCCGACACAGTAATTCTCATAAATGGTTTACTCCCCAACTTAAAGCCATACAGCTGGAACTCCGCCAATCAGAACGTAAGTGGAGAAGAGATTACTGCCCGTCAAGCAGAGATACTTATGTGGCAGTCCGTAATAAGTATAAATCTGCCATCTCTGCAGCCAAAAAAGCCTATGCCTCAGAGAGAATCTTACTAGCCCCCTGCAAATCGAAGGAGATTTTTAGAGTCCTGGATGAATTCACCTCTGATCCCAGGACGCTCCCGACCCAGGCCCCTACACAGGAATCCTGTAATGCACTCAGCACTTTCTTTATACAGAAGATTGTTTTGATTAAGGACACTATTCCGGTCACCTCACCTGGCGCTGATTCTGTTACTCCCCCTCACAATGCCCTTTCCATTACTCAGTTCCCTCCCTTAGATCCCACATCTCTAGCTACTCTGGCCGCCCGCATTAAGTCTGGTTCTCCTGACGACCGCTGTCCGCCTTTCATATTTCGGGACATCTGCCACTCTTTACCTGACTGCATCCTTCCCCTGCTTAATTCTTCTCTCTCCTCCGGGACGGTACCCAGCTCCTTCAAGGAGGCCGTTCTGGTGCCTCTGTTGAAGAAGCCTGGAGCCGATCCTGCCGTCCCGGCGAACTATCGTCCTATCTCTCTCTTACCCTTCTTTTCTAAAATCTTGGAAGCCCATGTCACTGCCTGTCTCTCTAGGTTCATCGAGAGTTCTAACTTTCTCGAAGCCAACCAGGCCGGTTTCCGACCCGGTCACTCTACGGAGACTGTGATCCTGGCCGTCCTGGATACCTTGAGAGACGGAGCTGACAAGGGCACCCCCCAGGCCTTGGTACTATTAGATCTGTCGGCCGCCTTCGACACGGTGGACCACAACATCCTTCTCCACCGTGTCGAACAGGCCGGCATCCAGGGCCTGGCGCTGGCATGGGTCAAATCCTTCCTTACTGGGAGATCTCAGACCCTCAGCCTAGGCACATTTAGGGCTCCTAGGGAGCACCTGCCTTGTGGGGTCCCCCAGGGCTCCTCCTTATCCCCCCTTCTCTTTAATCTCTATCTCCGTCCTCTTCTTTTTTCTTTGAGGCAGTGGGACGTCACCGTCTTCAATTACGCGGACGACCTGCAACTCATCTTTTCTTTAAATTCTCCCTCTGCTATTTCTAATTTCCAGGCAGTCATGTCCCATATCCTGCAGTGGATGTGTCAGAATCAGCTTAAACTGAACCCAGGAAAGACGGAGCTTCTCCTTCCTGGTAGGAGCTCTGCCCACTGGGGTCCACATTTCTGGCCGGCAGAACTTGGCCCCCCTCCCATCCCGGTGGCCTCGGTGAAAAGCCTCGGGGTCACCATTGACGCTGGACTATCTCTCGGGCCTCAGGTGGGGACGGTGGTCTCCTCCTGCATGTTCCAGCTGCGCAGGATTAAGAAGGTGGCCTACCTCCTCACCCCCGATGCTCTGTTGCAAGTTATCATGGCCCTTGTCCTCTCCCGCCTGGATTTTTCGAATTCCATCTATTATGGCTTGCCTAAATGTTCCATCTATAGGCTGCAAATCATTCAAAACCAGGCGGCGAGACTGGCCCTCGGGATACCGAAATGGCAGTCTGCCAAACCCCTTCTCATCAAATTGCACTGGCTCCCTGTCAGCCTCAGGGCAGCCTTCAAGCTTGGCTGCCTTATCTTCAAGTCTCTTTCTGGCTCTTGTCCTGCTTTCCTGAAATCCCTTATCCGGCCCTACTGTCCTTCGCGTAACCTTAGATCATCACACTTACACCTCTTGGCTGTCCCTTCCATTAAACTCTGCAGATCTGGTGGTCGGAGATTTGCCTACCTCGGCCCCAAATTTTGGAACTCCCTTCCTCCCCCAGTCAGGATTTCTAATACTCTCATCCAATTCCGTAAATCACTAAAAACCTGGCTTTTTCCACAATCTAGCTAAAGCCCCTCTGCTTCTTTCAGCATCCAATCAGCGCCAGGAAACTCACGGTGACAGTGCGCTTTATAAGCACCCCTTAACATAACATAACATAACATAACATAACAGTCTATGTTGGTTATGACATTAGTAGTTCTCCAGTTGCAGCAGTTCTACTATGGTCATGGATTATATTTCCCATAATGAATTTTGTGAGTTGTGCATACCATCTAACATGGTCTGCTGTGAACTTTGCTACTTGTTAAAAATAAAAATACAATACGTTCGAATGCCCAAAGTTTATTTTGCATTTAATGCAAAATTGTAAGAAGCACCGCAAAACAATTAAAGACAATTGTCATTCCATTTGATCAGGCTCTCTCTAGAAAAGCGTCTGATGGAGCATGCGTCTTAAATACATAGGGGTAGATTTACAAGCCCCTTGCGCTGCCAGTGCATCACTTTTTGTGACGCACCGGCAGCGCATTTTTCTGCCTCATATTTACAAGGACAGGAAAAGCCACCATGCGTGACTTTTCCTGTCGTTGTAAATACGGCCCCTTTGCAAGCAGCACTTTGCATGGGTGTTGCTGTGGGTGTTCCTACGCAACACCCATGGAACCAGACAAATTTCCAGTTGTAGAAGATATCGGAAATCTGGAAATGCTTCTCAATCCTACGCCTCCCCAGGGGAGGCGTAGGGAGGTGCAACGAGTGGAAATGTATTAATTTCTCCTCATTTTTCTTCTTCTTTTTTGCATGCTACATTCTACAGCACACAGAGAACAAGGAAATGACCTCTAGTGATTGTTTATGTACAGGAAGGTGTTCCTTCCTGTACACAAACAATCCATTAAATCAATTACGTTTTACAAGTTCTATGTGTGCTAATGCAGCAGACATAGAAGTTGTAAAACGCCATTTCTAATTGTTTATGTGCAGGAAGGGAACTCTGTTACTTGTTACTTTTAGCAAAACGTATACAATAAACAGGTGGCAGGCCTTTATCTAAGCGAAAGCACAAAGAAATCCTTGAGGAGAAGACATAATTCATAAATACAGTACTGAGGTCATTATTCGCCGAAAATCCCACTTCCAGTTTCCAGGTTTGAAAGCAAGGTTACACTTTGCTCAAATGCGCAAATGTACAACCTTGAATAATATGGCTTACAGGCAGTGCTTTAAATGGAAAAATAGAAGTGCAGGTACTCTGTACCACAGCACCTGCTTCTTTCTGAGAAGTGCCGGTACTCTCCAATTAAAAGTATTACATCACTCTTGAGAAGTGCCGGTACTCTCTCTCTCTCAAAGTAAAAAAGTGCCAGCACTCTGTTCCAGATAGTACTGGTCCATTTAAAGCACTGCTCCCAGGTCTACTAGACCCATGACATTCAGCAGGCATATTTAAAGCTAATGACAACTGCAATCCAACATGAAACAACATCCATATTTACTAATAAAATATTGACACAGGTGGAAGCTCAAAATTAGGATGTGCAACAAACTACTTTGTTGGTAGCCTCTAGGTCAGACACAGTGCAGACGTTGCTTTTATGCAAGGTGTTTCGCTCTCACAGCAGATAGTAACAATGTTGGCTCCAAGTAGAAGTAGCTGGAACACAAGCACAATGATGTGTGAAGACTGTTCACCCAGCTGACATGAGCATTCCTGCACTCAGGGAAAGACAAAGGGCCAGTCCCTGCCTAAAAACTTTCTATCCCTAACAACAGACCGTATTCCCACCCCCCTCCATGAAGTAAATGGGAGTGTACTGCAAAGACTGACCAGCAAAATATGGGTGTCAATGTCAAGGTATCAGTTGTTGCCCTGCAAAATGGAGGGTGCTAGCACTTACAAATACGTGTGCATGGAATGTGACCACAGATTATGCTAGGCATGATGAGGCATCCATGCTCAGTGCTAAGAGGGGATCAACCAAGGCCCTGATTGGAGACCTCATCAGCTTTAACCTTAAGCACGCATATTTCATCATGGGAGAGATCTGGTATCATGGCTGCAAGGTCAGACTTCATGCACTTGGAGAACTGACCTGGAGGAGTGCACTGTCCCCGCCGAGCAAAGCACCAACTGAGGCAATAAGATTGGATCCGTCACTCATCTCCTGATGGGGCAGCACCCTGGGGAGGAGGCTATACAGTGTTACTCCTGCAACACCGGACGCTCTGCATTCCCTTCTCGACACAGAACAAATGAATCCACACGCGGAGTTATTGAAGTCAGGAAAATCCAGACACTTAAATGCTTTATGGAAATAATGGACTTGGGAAGCAAGCAGTTGTTAACCAGCAAACTACTCAAATCTATAATATGTTCCAGCATCACCAGCATATACAGCTTTTTACAGAGTTGTCGCGCACGTGTGTCTGCAGCTCAAGTACAATAACCACCACTCCTTATTTGATGCTATGTTGACTTTTTACAGTCAGGTGTACAGACATGATCATGCCCGTCATTGAGATCACATGTGCATGGCTTGCATCAGCAGGGGTCAAAGGATCTGCCTCTTATCCATTCTCCCGTTTTAAGAAATGTTATATTTTATGACATGTTTGTTCACACTTTTACTTTTATAGGCATGCACACAGCTGGCTGCATGATTTTGCAAACTGTTGCCAATCTTCCAATTAAAAAAGTAATTCGTTTGGACTGGTCTCTGGTGACGTGCATCAGGCTCAGACACAGTGAGCATCTGTTCCAGTTGCTAGGAGAAGGCAACAACGCATGTAGCAGGGAGTGGTGGGTTTCCCTCAGAGCTGGTGAAACCTACATCGGACCAGGGAATCGCAGGTGCCTCTTAATAGGTACCACAGGTTTGGTGGGAGGTTAGTGGGATTTTATATGGGCATAACAATCATTCACAAAGTAACCCACATCTTGTGCAGCATACAGACAGGGTCGAAATGAATATCAATATTCATCAGGCCACAGATGACCTGTATAGCTAAAAGACGCACACATATCCTTCATGCATGTCCAAGACATGAAACAGTAAGGGACCCCAATTATGGGGACTAGGCACACATTTCACTAAACAGATCCGGTAGGTAGTCTCCGCACACAGGCACAGGTAAAAAGACCTTTTCTTCTGGGCCATGGATGTGAGGCCATCAGTGCCAGCCATTACACAGCCGGGGTTGAGGCAGCGGTACTGGCTCTCATTCTGTAAGCGGTATACTTTGGGTGTCCCCGGTCATCAGAACATAGGTTAGATGACACAACTAAAATGCCATGGAGCACCTCCAATGGGCTCTCGTGTTTTTTGAGTCTACAGGGCGAAAAACAGGAGTTGCCAAAGAATGTTGCAGGACAGTGTGGCACAGATTTTAGCAAGAAATTCACAAGACTTTTATCCCAACACGATGCAATACACATTATGCCCAACAACAGACAGCAGAATATTAAAGAGCCAAATAGGGCACCCTTCCAACCAACCAACCAACTACTACTAAAAACAGAATACACAACAACACATAATCTAACAATTGATCATGGCTAAGCTAAACACCCAACCACAAAAGAGATTCCACAAACACACCATTCTCTTTTGCCTTACAACCATCCACAAAATAAAGAAGAGCAGCTACCTTAGGCAACAACACCACAAGGTATCACAACACAACATCCTACCTTCCAGCACTTATGCAGCACCTCACTATAGTTCTCACAGAGGTCTCAACCTACCAAATAGTCAACCAGGATAGTACACAGCATAAGTCACTCAATGATAGAACAAGCCACAAAAATTAAGTGGCATTCCATCATGTCCCATTCTCATCAAGATTCCTTACCATACTCGCTTCAACTAATCGCAAAATGTAACTCCAAACGACACTATGGACATCCGACCACAACTAACAATGCAGATCTGTCCACCCCTACACTACAAAGCTATACCATCAACTCACTAAAATAAACATACCAACCAACACTGCACAGTATATCCCAACTTCATCCAATTATATTATATGAACCTCTTTATTGTCATTTTTGACCAGTGTAACAGTAGACATAGAAAATCACTGCTCCACATCATATTGCAGGATCTGGCATTGTTAAATTAACCCTGATTTGGAGTCTGGAGGACGGAGTTATGCCCGTCAGGGTAACATAGTAAATGACTCTGTCACCCTGACGGGCATCTAATCCTTCAAATTGAGAGATGTCTGCTGGCCCCACTGACTTCCCTATACATTGGCAGGAACTGAAGTATCAGAGGTTTCTGGTAATGCTGTAAACGTTTGACTGAGGGCTCCATAGAATAATAGTAGGCCGTCAAACTTTTATAAAGCTTTACTTTTTTCAAAACAAACTCCCAAAGTGGGAGTTTGTTTTTAAAAAAAATTAAATCCATGATCCTCCACACCATGGGAATTTTCTCCCATGGTGTGGGGGGGATTTTTTAAAATTTTTACTGTGCCTCACCATTGACAGCAAAATTAAACAAGCATTTGCAATGGAATATGTCTCGCATTAGGAAAGTTTGAGCTATTGGTATTGTAACTGAGAATTTTTTTATTTATGTGTTGGTTTTGAAAATAGCGAAATTAATAGCTTTGTCATTTACAATGCCAATAGTTTTACTTTCGCAAACATGTTATGTTATGTTATGTTATGCAGACTTCTAAAGCGCACAGCTGCCCCAGCAAAGGGGCGTCCCGGCGCTTAGGATAGGCAGAGAAACACAACACTACGCAAAACAACAGAAGAACCGAAAGAGAGGGATCCTAGCAATCAGAGGGGAACAGAAGGGTTTTGATCGCCTTCCTATAGCATTTGTAATGCAGTATGTGTTGTATTTACGTGACCTAGATGTATTGATATTACAAATAATAATGACTTTTAATTTTTTTAATAATTAATACTTAAATAAAAGTTATTGTAATTTATAATGGCAATAGCTTAAACCTTTGTAAATAACTTTTGTGAAGATTATGTTCAGTGTATTTTATTGTGACGAAAATCCAAGAACAGAAGTGAAATATTAACATCTTTTTGTGACATTTGTAATAAAGCTTGAAACATTGAGAGAACATATTTGAGAGAACAGTTGTTGTTGAATGGTTGCACAGATTGATGCTGTGGTGGCGCTGAGTGATGTTGTGGTGGCGACGAGTGATGCTGTGGTGTTCAGAGATGCTGTGGTAGCGCATAGTGATGTTGTGGTGCCCCTGAGTGATGCTGTGGTGGTGCTGAGTGATGCTGGGTTGATGCGATAGATAGATAGAGTGAGTGCGATAGATAGAGTGAGGGCGATAGATAGAGGGCGATAGATAGATAGAGTGAGGGCGATAGAGAGAGTGAGGGCGATAGATAGATAGATAGATAGATAGATAGAGTGAGTGCGATAGATAGACAGACATAGTGAGGGAGATAGATAGATAGATAGAGTGAGGTTGATAGATAGATAACTAGAGTAAGGGTGATAGATAGATAGATAGATAGATAGAGGGCGATAGATAGAGTGAGGGAGATAGATAGATAGAGTGAGGGCAATAGATAGACAGATAGAGTGAGATAGATAGATAGATAGATAGATAGATAGATAGATAGATAGATAGATAGATAGATAGATAGATAGATAGATAGATAGATAGATAGATAGATAGATAGAGTGATGGCGATAGATTGAGTGTGATAGATAGTCAGAGTGAGGGCGATAGATAGATAGAAAGTTAGATAGAGTGAGGGCGATAGATATAGTGAGGGCGATAGATAGATAGATAGATAGATAGATAGATAGATAGATAGATAGATAGATAGATAGAGTAAGGGCGATAGATAGAGTGAGGGCGATAGATATATAGATAGATAGATAGATAGATAGATAGATAGATAGATAGATAGATAGATAGATAGATAGATAGAGTGAGGGCGATAGATGGATATATAGATAGAGTGAGGGAGATAGATAGAGTGAGGGCGATAGATAGATAGAGTTAGGGCGATAGATAGAGGGTGATAGATAGAGTGAGGGAGATAGATAGATAGATAGATAGATCGATAGATAGATAGATAGATGGATAACATCAACACATGCCTATTAGATGTGCAATAAATTATATAAGTTTGTAAATGAATGTACTGGATGTGTTACATAAAACTGGGGGATTGCAAGGTGTAGAAGTCACATATTATCTTCCATTGCTCCCTGTGCTATTATCCCCGCAATGCGCTCAAACATACACATAATTGACCTGCTAAACATATATGTGAGGGATTTAGATCTGATGTCACTTATTGTGATGCCACTTCCTATAAAGTCATTGTTTGTGATGACACTTTTTATGATGCGTGCGCCGTGATGTTGTGCGCCATGATGTCATGCACCGTGATGTCACTTGCATACTACCAAACTAGGTCAGTCCCCCAGTTCTTTTTTAGGGCGTGTGCCCCGATTATTTGTTCTAGTAATGTTGTAATAATATGGTGTAATGTCCACCTCCTCATCACATTCTTGATTTTGTAATATGGTTTCAACTAAAAACCACGCACACTATAATGCACTGTATACACCATGCCAGTTCCTGATGACATAAAAGTGTTCTTTGCAAAATACTTCGTGCTCCACGGACTTAGGTTCGATCTTTACCTATATGTCACATAAAACACAAACAACTTTGCCCACCCGGCTATCATAATGACAACAGAACTTGTGTTCTGCAGGTTATACACAAATCACTGAGTTAGCCTTCTGAGATATCCCATTGGTACTGAAGTTTATTATCTGCAGGTGACTGTTTCATCATAGGCATGTACACATTTGCTTTATAAATGAAGAATTGTTTGCTATTTTCTACAACATACAGAGACCTCAGTATATTTGGCAGCAAAATGTCCGTGGAATTCACGATTGCGGAAGTAAAAAGCCGGCCGTAGATTACATACGCACGACTATAACACTGAGGAACTGAGCGTTGAAACGGAGGTACATGCAGCGTTGCTGCTGATTCGAGCGGCAGCTGTGAATTCCACGGTCATTGTGCTGCCAAATTAAGATTGCTACATGCAGACTAGGATTACTGACACATCAACACACGAAAGAGGGTTTGATTCCCTGAAGATTGAAGAGTCTTGTGGTCCTGAGGAGAACCCCATTATCTACTGGGTTCTAAACGTGTCAACCTTGTTCTGGTCCCAGGTCAGATATAATGTGTTCTTAAAAACTTTGATTAGTTCAAAATCGTTGAGACTATGATGATCATGTAAAATATACAATCAAGGGAAGTTATTGTATTTTGTATTTTTTTGTTGACATTGGAACTACTGCGGTACTTGTTGTTGGTCATGCAACAGTGAGCCTGACCCATACTGGGTCATCTGGATGAATGGTGTGTGAGTGCTTGTGATGATTTTTTGTGTTGGCCAAATCTGTGAAAGGTGTGTTGTGTTGGTATGTACATAGTGGGAAGGTTTGAATGAATTGTATTTACTGTAAATAGTCTGTTTGTAGTGTATTCTATGCATTTATATGCATAACATTTTTTTGGGCGAAATTAATGAATGCAAAAAAGTGGAATAAACCATTTATTGGAGCAATTCAAAAAGCTGATCGTTATGTTTTATTCATAAGGTCCAGTGAGAAGGATATTGTGAGTGTAGCTCAGTACTGGAATTTGTTCTTTTCTTTAAATATATATATCTAGTCCTTCCCTGGTGGTATCTAAGTTCCCCTTTGTGTTCCCCTTACTGAATCTTATGTCCTGTCTTGTGATGCTGTCTCTTCCTCCCTCATGGGGAGTCCTTAATATCGCATTCAGGGGCCCCATATTTTAGAAAACTTCCTTGTGCATCGTCAACCTTGTATATCGTCTTCTCAGCTGTCATATATATGTCCATCCCCCCTCTCCACTCATGCATTGTGGGAGGTTCCGGTGCCCCCTAATGTTGTGCCACATCTCATTTACCCAGTATCATACCTAGGTTTCCTAACAGTAGCCTGGCTCTAGAGAGATCTACTTCTGTAGGTATTCCCAATAGCAGGTACTTTGGATCCAGAGGTACTGTCTCCCCAATTATTTCACTAAGTTCTTTCATTAGGGTGTCCCAGCACCCCTGTATCATTGGGCATTTCCACAATATATGCAGGTAGGTTACATTCTTCCTCCTACAGCAACAGGATTCGCCTGTATCTACCCTCCTTATATTGTGTAGGCGGGCTCTATCATAGTATGCCCTTTGGAGTATTTTAAATTGCATTAAACAGAGGCGTGATTTGAGGGCAACCTCACACTGGTGCATAATTCCGCCTCGCAGTCAAGGTAATCCGTGGGTCCTAGTTGCTTTTCCCACTTTGCCTTTAGTCTTATCAGGGTTTCCGAATTGTTATTTATAAGTGTTTTGTAAGTCCACAAGACTGCCTTTTCACCAGTTTCCCTCATGAGAAGTCTCCCCTACAGTGGTGCATATTAAGGAATTTCCTCCGTGTCTAACCTCTGAGTTTTCCAAGCACACAAACCATTTGTAAGTATTTTGTAGTCTTGGTTTGTGTGCATATTGTACTCCTTCTGCAGTGAGGTCAAAGGAAAAAGCTCCTTGCCCTCTAGTATATCTCCCACTTTTGAGATGCCCAGCATATTCCATATCCTAAACCTAAAGCCTCTTAGTTTGGCAAACTCCAGCAATCTCGACTCTTTCCACAGAGGAATTTCCTGTATTACTCGGTCATTCTATCGCATCTGCCTTTCTGCCCTTTTCCAAGTGTCTACTGCCACCTGTGTCGAAGGCAACAGTTTCCTTACTCCCTTACCTCTGTACAAATAGTGCGTGTGTGGACCAGGACCAAATTGGGTGCTTTCCAGGGCATATGTGGGGTGGTCTCCTGGCATGCATTTCCAGTCATTGATAACAATCAGTTGTGTCGCCCAGTAATAAGCTCCGATATCTGGAAGGGACATGCCCTCATTATATTGGTTTCGTTGCAGGGTGCTGACTGCCACACTTGGTACACTGTCGTTCCATAGGAATGTTCTAAGTGTCCCTTTTATCTTGGAAAATACCTCTTCCAGGAAGGAGTGGTGTGTATGGGGGACATACAATAGCTTTGGCGCTGTTAGTTTATACATTGCTGCTGTCCTTAGGAGTGTCAATGGTAGGGGTTTCCGCCGCTCAACTTCCTCATTGAACTCTGAAATAACTCTGTAAATGTTTCGGTTAAGGCTCTCTATTTTATTGGTGGAGACACATAATCGCTGCTACTGCCACTTTTGCACAATGTGTTTTACTGCTTTTAAACTGATTGAATAGTTATTAAAAGTAAAGTATTCCCTTACATTGTTGGCGCTTTGGTAGAATCTCCCCACCTCACGACGCACCCCGATAGGTGCACTTCCGGTCGGTTACCGGTCTAGTGCTGGGGATTGACAGCCGCTGCACAGCAGGGCTGATTGGTGGGTGGGGGCTGACTCTGCCTATATTATCACAGTGGGACCTGGCGCACTGACGATAGAGCCCTGCATTGGCGCAGGTGGGCTGACTGTCTTGCTGCTACGCTCGCTGCCACTTTTTTAACAAAGAAAGAATTACCGATTTACACAAATCGCTGTTATTGTTATTTTGCACAGTGTGTTAACTGCTTTTAAAACTGAGTTAATAGTTCTTAAAAGAAATCGCTGCTACTGCCACTTTTGCACAATGTGTTTTACTGCTTTTAAACTGATTGAATAGTTACTAAAAGTAAAGTATTCCCTTACATTGTTGGCGCTTTGGTAGAATCTCCCCACCTCACGACGCACCCCGATAGGTGCACTTCCGGTCGGTTACCGGTCTAGTGCTGGGGATTGACAGCCGCTGCACAGCAGGGCTGATTGGTGGGTGGGGGCTGACTCTACCTACATCTTTCACACTGGATCAAGCACGCAGCGCGCGAGCCGGCGGCGCGCCAAAGGCAAGCCCGTCTGCGCCCGTCCGCGCCCTTCCGGGCCCAGGGGCCATACCCCCTGCCCATGGCATACGGTATAGTTTTTCTGACCTGCACTAACTCAAAAGTCCTCCGGCACCTCTCGATAACAATGCCGCCATCCTCCTAAAAGCTGAGGGTCTACTAAGGCCACCCCCTGAGAAGGCCTCTGTTCGATCGTGGAGGGCCGCCACCCCCCAAAATCCCTCCCCGACCCTCACCTTTGCCTCCCTAAACACCCGCTCACTCCAAAAACATCATCTAGAGGTTTTCACCCTGCTACAAGATGAAACAATCGACCTCTTGGTTCTCTCTGAGACCTGGCTGGAAGACGCATCCACCCCTGACCTGGTAGCCGCCATCCCGCCTAACTACACGGCCGTCTATCATAACAGGATAGGCAGCACACGCGGTGGTGGGGTGGCCATGCTATACAAAAATACCTTGAAAGTCAAGACCCTGCTCGCGGAAAGCATCGAAGGGGCGGAAGTACTTGGGGTCAAACTCCACTCTCCCTCACGGTGTATCATCGCCATAGCCGTGTACCGTCCCCCTAAAACACCACCCAAGTTTGTTAAATGGTTGGTGGAACTGGCACACGATCTATGCTCCCGTAACAATGCCTAATTATATTGGGCGATTTTAACTTCCATTGGGAAGCTTTCCCCTAGGAGAGCCAAGCCACCCTCCTAGATGAAGCTCTGACCGCTATCGGACTGAGCCAATCTGTCACTGGCCCCACTCATGCTAAAGGTCACACTTTGGACCGAGTCTGGACCTCACTGCCTCTCACCAGCTCTCCTGTCATCCATCCCTGTGCCTGGTCCGATCACTCAATCATCTACGGCTCCATTCAACCCCCTAAACTAGGACCCCAACCTCCTCCTAAATGGAGGGTAATCAGAAGCTGGAACAAAATTAGTGCAGTCAACCTCGCCCCCGCCCTCAGACTGTCCGACCCGCCAGACCATCCTTCAGGAGATATCAATGCAAAAAACTATGCACTGGCAAAAAGAATTAACAAGGCCATTGATAGCCTCGCACCCGCTCGTAGGGAAAGGATTAAAGATAAGCATGGGCGGAAAATCCGTTTCGCTCGCGGATTTTGCGGATTCTCGGTAAATTCGCAATCCGCGAGATTCGCGAATCTCCCGCAAAATCCGCAAATCCGCGAGCAGCGGATTTTGCTCGCACTGTTCGCGTGAGTTCGCGGCTTCCCAGTACAACTTCGCGCCCCGCGAATAAGTGCAAAATTGCAGAAATACGATCTTAGCAAAACTGAAACTACTTACCAGGTTCAAAAGTTCAGGCTCATCATTAGTAGCCATTTCCTGTAGTGCTTCCTGAGGGGCCCCTCCAGAGTTCAGTTGCCAGTTGCAACTATTATGTGACCCTGCTCTGAACCTCAGAATAGTTACACATATGCCACAAAGGTCCTGAATTACAGCTAATGGAGACAAGCAGGAGCCAGGCTGGAAGTTCAAATCCATTAATCAGCCCCTAATTCATTATTGTCAGTTGGGGCAGGGCAGGTGTTGTAACTAATTTTGCAACAATGAAAGCACTTAGCAAGTGCAAAAGATCACTAATCAGGAAGCACTAAGGAAGCAGGTGCCAGCTAAAAAAATATTCTGTGACACATTAATCAGCCCCAAATTAATTCAGGTCACTTGAGGCAGGGAAGGTGTGCTTGCGCTGCCACAATAATGTACACTGACTGGACAACCAGAGGGTGCTGTGATGAAACAGAGGGTGGCATGGGTGGGCCAGAGGGTGGCATGAGTAGTCAGAGAGTGGCAGTGGTGACAGAGAGTGGCAGTGATGAAGAAGAGTGTCCCAAACAGGCTGGACACGTAGAAACAACAAGTTCGCGAAACTTGCGACCCGAGAGGTAAGTTCGCAATTTGCGAAAGTGTACAAAACCCTCGCGAACTGGCAGAAACCCGCGCAAACACAAAAAAAAAATAATCCGCAAATTCGCGAGAATTCGCGAATTTTGCGGATTGCGAGTTCGCAAATCCGCAAAATTCGCGAACGCGAGATTCGCAAAATTCGCCCATGCTTAATTAAAGATAAGGGGAAAGGAGCCCCGTGGTTTAACGACAAACTACGCACTCTGAAACAACAGTTTCGCCAAGGGGAAAGAGCCTGGCGGAAAGCTTACGACCCTCTCACCCTCCCACATTATCTTGAAACCTTCTCAGCATATAAACATGCAATACTGGCTGAGAAGGCGGCTTATTATGAAAACAAGATTGTTTCTGCCCCCAACACTCAGAAAGAAATGTTTAAAGTACTAAAAGAACTCCGACAGGTCAAAGAACAGAAACCTGCCTTTAACAAAGAGGATAGTGAGAAGTTCCGAACCTTCTTCACCTCCAAAGTGGCAGACCTCTTGATTACCATCGAGAATACTCCTAAGCTGACATGCTTGCTTAACCCAGCCCCCATTGGCCATTCCCCAGAACTCTCCCTCACGTCCTTCCCTCTGCTCACACACGAGGCCTTGGGGCCACTCATCGGACGTGTGAAATCAGGTTCCCCAGCTGACCCCTGCCCACCCAGGATCTATAAGTTGGCCCTCCCCGAAATCGAAAGCGAGACTCTCTCACTCCTGAACATGTCTTTGGAAACAGGAGTGGTCCCGAGCGATTTTAAGGAGGCGCGCGTGATCCCTCTTCTGAAAAAACCTGGGGCCGACACTAAAAACTTGAAAAATTTCCAGCCCATAGCCCAGCTTCCTTTCCTCGCCAAAGTAGTTGAGCAACACGTGCTCTCCTCCCTCGCGCACCATCTAGAGGCCAACGATCTCCTGCAATTCAACCAGGCGGGCTTCCGACCCCATCACAGTACCGAATTAGTGATGCTGGCAGTCCTAGATGATCTGAGACTGAGAGCTGATTCGAAGGACCCCAGCGCCCTGATTTTGTTAGACTTATCCGCGGCCTTTGATACCGTGAACCACGAGTTACTTCTGTCGCGGATGTCCGATTTCGGGGTGCAGGGCATTGCAATGACATGGCTCACATCCTTCCTAAAAGATCTCTCCCAGAGAGTACAGTTGGGGGAAGCCGTATCCAGGTCAGGTACTCTTCCATGCGGAGTCCCTCAGGGATCCGCACTGTCTCCCCTCTTATTTAATGCTTACCTTCAGCCCCTGATAGCTGCGCTCAATCAGTTGGAGTGCCAGATATACAACTACGCGGATGACACTCAAATTATCATTCGGATAGACAACTCCTTACCAGCGCACCAGAAAGTTCAGAACATCCTAAAATTTACAATAAACTGGATGTCGGCCAATCATCTTAAGATCAACCCAGAGAAGACGGAGGTGTTGGCAGTCACTAATGACGTCAACCCCTGGAACTGTCTCTTCTGGCCACCCGAGTTGGGCAAATACCCTGAGCCAGCCACAGCAGTCAAAAGCCTGGGAATAAAAATTGACAGCAAACTTACCTTGGCTCCACAGGTATCCACCACAGTCGGGGTCTGTTCCAACATAATCAGGCAGCTGCAAAAACTGGCCCAGCTACTCACCTTTGAGACCCTCAAACGTGTGGTAGTAGCACTCATCCTATCCCGTCTGGACTACGGTAACTCACTTTACCTAGGACTCCCAGACTACCAACTGACCAGGCTCCAGACCACCATGAACGACGCGGCTCGGCTTGTGTTTAAAGTCCCACGCCGCACTCATGCCTCCCCCCTTCTACGCCAGCTACACTGGCTCCCCATCAGACAGAGGATCAAGTTCAAGGGCCTGTGCATTGCACACAAAGCCATCTACGGCAATGCACCAACTTACATAAAGAATAGCCTTACGAATTACGCCCCAACTAGAGCACTTCGATCCTCGGAAGCCAGGGTGCTAGTCTGCCCCCGTACTCGCCTGTCCTCCATGGGAGGCAGAGCCTTCTCGTCTATCATTCCACAGATCTGGAATAGACTGCCTGACAACCTCCGTATGGAACACTTTCTGTTACCTTTTAGGAAACATCTCAAAACCCTCCTGTTTAAAGAAGCCTGGGGCGTGCAGTAAAGTACCTTCTCCCCTCCCTCAACCCTAAGCAGGCCCCTCTATCAAAGCGCTTAGAGACCGTTGGTGATAACGCGCTATATAAATATAAATTACAAATTGCAAATTACAAATTACACACATGCCCAAATATATTATTCCTTCCTTTCCTTTTCTATTTTAAGTTGCCTGGTAATGTCACTTGCATAAAAGCTTGGATTTACCGGGTATAGGCTGGATTTTTCCCAATTTATTTTGTAGCCTGCATGTTTCCCATGTTTCTCAAAAAGGTTTAAAAATACATGTGAGGGTATGTCGAGGGTTAGTAGCATATAGGGAAACAGCGTCAGCATAGAGCGATATTAGTTCATCTTCTGCTCTTTGTGCTTCCTCTCAGAAGCCTGTTATCTCTGGGGATGCACGAATTGCACATGCCAGGGGCTCTAATATCAGTGAAAATAGCGACGGGTATAAGGGACATCCCTGCCTGGTACCAAGGCCCATAGGGAATTCTCGAGAGAATGCCCCATTAGCTTGCACCCAGGCAACTAGGATTTTGTATAGTAGATCTATCCACACCAGAAATGTAGGTCCAAATCCATATTTCTGGAGGGTTAGCTTCAAGAAGGACCAATGTACCGTGTCAAATGCTTTTTCATCATTTAAAGACAGTATCAGGTGTGGATCTTTTCTAAGTTTAGCCACTTCTAGCCAGTTATGCAGGTGGTGTAAGTTGAGTCTGGATGACCTTTTAGGCATAAAGCCAGACTGGTCGTGGTGAACTAGGGCAGATATGACACTTGTTAGTCTAGAGGCTAAAATGAGGGCCAGGATTTTTGTTTCAGTGTTTAGCAAAGATTTGGACCGATTTGATCTAAATTCAGTGGGTGGCCTATCCGGCTTGTGGATTACCATGATCGTGGCACTTCTAAGATCATGTGGGAGAGTGACCATTTCTCTAGCTTAACATGTGTGGTCACAACCGAACCGCATTCTGCTTATAGAGTTCTGCTAGTATGCTGTTAGGGCCTGAGATTTTCCCGGCTTCAAATCATCTACAGCTGCTCTTACTTCAGCTAGGGTAATCTCCTCCTATTTTCATGGCAGTCTCCCCAAAGATAGGGGTGGAGCTCTCTAAGCAGTATCCTTTTATTTGTGAAGCACCTGCTAATGGGCGCGCTGCATAGAAGGCCTCATAATATCGGGCAAATACGTTGGCTATGACAGTATGCTTATTATATTGAGATCCCCCTCTGATTCTATAGTGTTACCCCAGCGTTCTTCTGCTTCTTTTTTACTCAGCCACACCTGCAGTCTTTCTGCCTTGTCTCTGGCATCATAGAGGCGCCGGAGCGTGGCGTGAATTGCCGCCTGCACTTTGGGCTGTGCTAGAGCTTGGTATTCCTTGCCTAGGATCAGCATAGTTCCTAATTGTGAGGTGTTTTTGGGTGTTTTTATCTGACTTTTAATTAGGAGGAGGCTTTCCTCTATTTCTTCCATCTCTTTCTTGTCTCTTTTTTTTTTAATCGGTTATTATGTTCTGTGCCCTGTCGTGGAGAACTGTCTTATAAGCCTCCCAGAGTGTGGCTGCTGATGATACAGAGCCTATGTTCTCCATAAAGCACAACTCCATATCTATTCTAATCTCCTGAGCTACCTTAGTATCTCCGAGTTCCCAGGCATGGAGTCTCCAATCCAGTTTAGCCGAATGGCTTCTCTTACCCAGGCAGAGCAATAAAGGAGAGTGGTCCAAATGGCCTGTAGCCAAATACTCTGCTTTATCTATTTCTACCACTTCCCCTGCTGGGGCCAGGACATAATCCATCCTGGATAAGACTCTGTGTGCCCCTGAAGAGTATGGGGGCACACAGAGTCTGGGGTGGTGCCTTCGCCACAGATCTGCCAACCCATTGTGTTGAGGAAGCGTCTTTGCTGGGTGTTTCCGTGTGTGTCAGTTACAGGAGTGGTAGGATCCAGCTGGGGGTCCACCACATCATTAAAGCCCACCACCCACTAAGTGGATACAGGAACCGGCTTCCAGGAGATTGTCTGTCAATTTTGTTAACGTATATGGCTGTAGGTGTGGGGGTGAATAGACACTAAACAGCGTTATATCTCGTCTGGCCCAGATCCCCTTAACCGCTACACATGTCCAATTTGGATCTATCATTCATCTCATTGTTGAGCAATGGGTTTCATCCATATTCCCCTTGATTCTTCCTTATGTAAGGACACACTTCTAGTTACTGACCATTTTTGGAGAGTTCCAAGGGATTGATATTGGTCTTTTTTCTAGCATTGAAGCCACAACTTTAAATGTAATTCCTGTTTTCTTAGCTTTTGGGCTGATAAGCAGCCTAACAGGCACTTTAATGCTGTGCATGGTCTCCTCAATAAAGGCCTTAAGAAGTTCTCCTATCTGACCCCAGTATTCGCTCCATTTGGGGCAGTCCCATACCATGTGGTAGATAGACAACAGCATTTTCCTACGGACATCTAGGACATATCTTACTGATTATTGATTTTCCTGAGGCTTAGATGTATCCTGTGTAGAGAATTGAACTGAGTGTGTGTGAAGGCCGTCCCCCACTCTGTTTCGCAAATCAAGGTCTGCTTCTCGTTTCATTTTCAAGTAGCATGGGTCTAGTTTTGTCTAGTAGGGCCACTTTACTCATTTCTTGTCTCCCCTTTGCATAAAAGTTCTCTATGGAATGTATTTCACTTTGCTACATATTGTAGAACTTTCCTCTTTAAAAGGCCATCTACCTTAATTAGTTCTCAAAGGGCTTTCAGAGGGCCCAACTGATAACAGACACCACTATCAACAGTCCCACCTCCTCCGGTTAAATCAGCTGTGCCATTGTGTGGAAGCCCCAGGGGACTTAGGAGCCCACGTAGTGGTACGTTGGTTCTGCCCGAGTCTTGAAGAGGCATCTTTTCTAACACTGCAATCTACAGCAATCCAGGCCATCACCTACCAGGTGGGAGTCTTGCCACCAACAGATAAGTTCATTTCCTGTCTTGGACATCATCATCAGAGAGTCCTGCCACCGATGCCTGGGTCCTATCAAACCGTCTTGTGATCCATTGAAGCTTTGCAGGGTTATGGCCAAATGGCACAGCTCAAAGTCAGGTGCTCCTAGGTATCTCTCTAGTCTTTGCAATTGCAACCTACTTAGTGCTAAATGAACCTTCCTGTCCGCCAAATCAGATTTTACAGCCACATTTTCAGATCTTTGGAGACGTTTGGGCTCCCAAACTGGCTAGGTGGTATAGTCATATAGGTCTGGTGAGCATAACCATTTGACCATATGGCTTCTGAGCAATATGGGCAATGTTTTCAGCAATCCATGCACTTTTTCAAGGCAGTCAATGATTTCCACAAGTTAACCTCGTCCAAGTCAATATTATAGTGGAAGACCTGTACTCTTAAATATTTAAACGTTTGCTGTTCCCAAGCTATGCCCTGGCCTCCCAGTACCACTAAGGTACAGCTAATGGGGTTTTTAGAGTTCTCAGAAAGGAAGGGAAGGGCGCGCTACCTAATGTAAATGTTTGGTGTGTATCTTATGCTAGGTAATGGCGTGGTGCGGTAGAGCGAGCGGAAAAGACCCCTTAACCGTTCAACAAAAGGTCTGAAGACAGACCTTCGAGATAATGTAAACAACAGAGCTCTCGCACACAACAAGCAAGGTATTAACAATAGTAGTTACACAAAGGAAGCATTGTAAATATACAGCCAAAAAGATGACAGTTTCAATTTTTGTATGATTTCTTAGAAGATGGGTAGTTTAATGATTCCACAACCAGCCGACACGTGTTTCGTCGTGTGGGAACAACTCACAACGACTCTTCAGGGCTGGGAAAACAAACATAAAGGGATGTGTATGGAATAATGAGTTACATTCAGCGCATATGTAAGATACATTGTTAAATCTGATCCATGCACTGGTGGACCGAGGTGAATGTACATGGTGAACAGGGTGTACTGGTTACGAATACGACAACCGGTTCCCACAAACCATGAGTAGACATGATTTAGCAAACGTGATCAGAGTAGTGGTTAGGAGAAAGGAAACTGATGGTGAAAAAGTGGTATTTGTTACATGACTCAGGGACTCGGTCCACGTGTCCTGAAAATGTAAAAGAAAGAAGAAAAAAAGGAGTCATAAAGGTGCAGGGTGGGGACATCCTGACACCTTGGCACTTCGTGAGAGGACCCAGAGAACCTGCCCCAGGACAAAGCATTTTAAACAAATTTTGTACCACAGGCACTGCAGGAATCAAGCGGGACACAGCTCAGCCCTTCTGCGAACCGAACATGTCCCTCTCATGAGATACTGCGGTACTTCCACAAGAGTTGCCTCTCAAGTTTCCACCAAGGGTACAGCGCAAGCTTCCATCTGGAAGATTGCATGGTACCACGGTACCATGGCGTGGAAGCTTGAGGGCCATGCACGTACCACAACAGTACAGGAGTACCTGCAGAAATGTTTAAACAAAATAATTGGGTTGAGCTAGCTGTCTTCAGGGGTTTGGCTGCCTATGGCAAGTTTCGGCCATGCAGAGCGGGGATTGATTGCCCAGGGCACACATGAGGAAACTGTGGACTAAGGTGAGGTCCCACTGCACCAGAATGAAGGTAGCAAGGGGGAAATACATAAGAAAGCCCATTAAAAAAAAACGCATCACAACATGTGATTTGCGTAAAGAGGGCTCATTAGGAAAAGTGAGAAAGTCCAGAAGCAGTGACAAATAACCTTAACAGTGCCCACAATAAAGCCTTGCCAGTCCAAAGTTAACACAAGCAAAAGGGAACCAGACAACTTAGCCTTTAGCCTTTAGCGAGTCAGCTTGCTTCTCCTTGCACCAGGCAATGAACTTGGGCCAACAGTCTGCATAAATAGACTTTGTGGGATGGTGTAAAGCAGCAAGAAGGATACCCGCCACCTCCGACAGAAGATCAAATTCTCTCAGCTGGTTCCACTCAATCTACAAGAATGGATGTATGGATTGTGGATATTTACATGTAGTACTTTGACCTTGTTCCTGGACCCTTTGCGAGGGGAATCCAAAGAGGAGGGAATAGGCTTGAGGGTCAGCAGTTTTTAATATCAGATCCTCCTGGCCAATTCAGGACATCAAAATCAACTGTGCTTGGTCCCGCTTGCTTTTCTTCAGGACCCACAGAATCAGCAGCAGAGATGGAAATGCAAATAGGATATTGGAATCCCATTGAAAGCAGAAGGCATCTTGTAGAAACTCACAAAGAGGAGACTCTAGCATGAGAAACCTGGATATTGAGTGTTTTTGGAGGTAGTGTTTAGATCTACTGAGGGCCAGACACACCAGACAAAGATACCCTACACCGGACAAAAATACCCTGTTCCACTTCTGGGTGTAAATGCCACTCGTGATTGGCAAAATGGCTCCTGCTGAATTTGTTTACCCAGATGTAGAGGGATCCCGCCAGCTGATTGACAGCTAGGGAGATCCTGTGAAGTTCCAGCCACTGTCACAACCTGCAAAACCCCAAACAGAGGGCAGGGACCACACATGTCCTGCTTGTTGAAATACTACATGGCAGTTACATTGTCCATCAGTACCTGAATCCACCTGCCCTTGATGGAAGACAGAAAGGCCTTGAGGGTCAGACAGATGACCCTGTTCCATGGAAGGACCAGAGGTCTTTGATATTCACATTTTCCATGTGTCCTCCCCAACCTAAAGCGTTCATGTCTGTCTCTGACAAGACCTTGAGATGGGGAGAATGCCCTGCACATGTTAGGCCGGCATCTGATATACACCAGTAGATGTTCTCAGATGCCTTGTCAGAGATGAGAATCCTCTCTGTGAGGCATTCCAAAGCTGGCCCACTGCAGATGAAGGTGCCCGCATGTGACAATGAGTGAGAGGCACGAGAAGGATGCTAGAAGACCAAGCAGATTCACAACCATCAAAACTGGGGTAGTGGCTCTCATTTCAAATACCCGGATGCCCTGGACTCTCTAATGGTTGAAAAAACTTCTGAGTTGATTTATCTAGAATATCCCCAGCAAACGGAAGCTCCTGAAATGATTGAAGATGGGTCTTGGGATCTATGATAGATAATCTCAGAGTAGGTAGTAACACCACTACTGCCTCAAGGAGGGGAAAGAAGAACTGAGGTAAATCCGCATTCAGCAGCAAGTCGTACAGGTGAAGGAATACCTGGGGCTGACCTGTGAAGATGGGACCCTTGCCTTGGAATGGAATACGTCCATGAATATCAGAAGACTATGCCGTGTGATAGAAAAAATTCCAACATGTGTGTCAAAGTAGTAGGTGATGATGGTTGACCTTGAAAAAGCATTTGACACACCAAGGTGGCATTATATATGTGCAAGATTGAAAGAGGGACATGCCATGTTTGCCCACTGTCCTTACTAATACTAGTTGTGGCAATGGATCCCCTGGTGAACTTCATGTGCTGGATCGGACAGGTCAGTGGGTTATTCTACATACTGTTTCACTATATAAGAAAGATATGCTAATGTTCCTGGAAGATGTCCATAAAGACATAAACACAACAGTTAATTACTTACAACAGTTTTGTGACGCATCTGGACTGAGGGTGGACTGGGCTCAGACATACGATCTGGAGTGAAATGACCAACCTCACTCCATGTCAAACTTTGGAACAATTAAATTGGAACCCTGCTTGTTTAAATATTTAAGGTCAGCAGATTTATCATTCAAAATCTGATTTATTTGTCGGCAATATCACAGCAGCACTATCCTCTCTCAGATGCTACATATATCGTTCTGGAAAACAGTAATACTGTGTGTAATGGGTAGAGTGGCGCTCGCCAAGATGGTAATGCTTCCAAGGTAACTATATTACTTTGCCAACATCCAGGGTGACTGGCTACTAAATGTTTCAACGAGTTAGACTCTTTAGTCACAGATCTCATCTATGGCCAATGCAGATGCAGAGTGGCCCTTCCCAGACTCAATCTCCACGTAGCTAAGTATAGTCTTGGGGTTCCCGACTGCGAGTAATGTTGCTTCGCCGTACTGCGTTAATGATTGCCTTGATGGCTCTACTACACACCGCCTGTGGAAAGAGAAACGCTGCCGGCTGCTGTACCCAAGGGAGGTCTAGTGCCTCAGAAAGGAGTGGCATTGGGAGACAACTGCAAATGTGCTGCTGGAAAGGGATTCGCACCGTGGGTAACTTTTATGCAGCGAGATTTCTGCATAAAGTGACGTGATGCATATCAATTACACAAGGACATTCTTGAATTACAGTAGAAATACACTGGATCTGGGGAACGGGCAATCAGGAACCAGCAAAAGATCCAATATTGGGAGTAATGCTCAAACTGGCAGAGAACAGAAAAGCGAAAAGACTACAACTGTTCAAGGAACGAAAAAAGGGCATAAGGAGCCATGAGATGACGCTAGCGTGAGACGAAGAATTGAATGTCTTAGAAGAGAAGAAAGGAGATGAGAATCCATCTTTAGCTTCCTGCAACTTCAAATAAAATGAGTGGGGGTAACTGCCAAGGAAGTCCCACAGAGGACATGAGGTGGAGACAACTAGGTAAAGTGGTACTCTGCAAGATGCTGGAACTTCGCTCCAATAGTAAATGGAGAGGCATGTCAGACCCACCAAAGGAATGTGATGGGAGGGAGCTGCAAACAGATGTTAACACTGACCTTGTTTAACCCACTTCGTTGCAGAACGTACACATGCACACACAACAGATCATTGATTTTACTGGATGCTTGTGATGAGAGTCCCAAAAGTTCAGAATGTTAATAATGTTTTATGGGTTTCTTCAAAAACGAACAATGTTCTTATGCTGTTGTTATTCACACAACATGAACACATACGCTGTAAAGTTAATACAGCAACAACTGATCCGAACAATATGTGGAATGTCAATGATGTTTTAAATGGAAAAGCAATAAAAATGTGAAAAAAACATGATGTTCATAAAGGCCAGCAGGACTGATGTCAATCCGAAGGGCAGGGTGATGAACTGGAAGTCGTTCAACCCCAAAAAAGAGCAGAGATACTTCCAGCGGGACTACAGGGCTTGCACATGAAGGTACACATTCTGCAAGTCCAGGGGCACCATTCAGTCCTCGGGGTCAAAAGCCTGGTCCATTGTGAACATTTTATTAAAGAATGAGCTCGATATTCTGAGGTCTCAGGCCCCACCCTTCTTGGGGACCAGGCAGTGCCTGCAGTATCAAACCAGATCCCTCTCCAGCTTTGTTACAAGCGCAACCACTCCCTTGGGGAGTAACATCATCAATTCTTTGGAAAGGATAGCAGCATGATCTGCTGACATCTGAACAACAAGCATTTGCAATGCAATAGGTCTCGCATTAGTTAAAGTTAGAGCTGTTGGCATTGAAAATAAAAAAAAAATACTATTGTTTTTTTTAACTTGCAGTGGAGTTATTATATTTGTACAGCACTATTGCTAATGGTATAAAAGGCAAAAGTAAGCAAGGGGCAGGGGGGAATATTTAGCATGTGAAACAGGCTCAAAGTAAATATTTTTGAACAAAGTTTATTACAACAATGAAAATACAGGCAATATAATAAAAGCAATAAAGCGGAGGATGAACAAACCTACCTACGGCCTACCACTGGCCACCAGGGATGAGGCCGAGGTGGTAGCCTGCGGGTGGTGGAGGGCCTCGAACTTCCTCAGCAGAGCCAGCTGGGGCAGGGAGACACAGGCGGTGCTGTGCGCTGTGCGGAGGGGGAGCAACCTACCTGGTGGAGTCAAGGGTCGCTCCCCCAGGGTTTGTGTGCGATGTATTTGCTTAAACATTTACATGCATTTCAGGTTGAAGACTCCAGATGTTGGTCGGAGCTTCTAGCTCTGACTTGGTCTGCCACCTTGACCCTCACTCCATGTTATCGTGGGCCCTGTTTCCAAACTTAGGCTATGATTTGATACCTTAAGACATTCTGTGTGTTGTTGTCTTTGTTTTCTTCAAGTGACGTTAAATAGAGCATCATGCCCCGGTCGTGGAATCCGCCCATCTCCCAGTATGTATTGTTTGAGATTAAGGACAACAAGTTTTCATGTTTATTTTACCCACTGCACGAGTAGACTCAAACCCCTGCAGATCAAACTCTGCCTGCCAATTTACAGTGTGGAGTGTGATCGAGGATTGCTTGTCTTATCACAAGCTATGCAACCACAGCTAGAAGATGTTCAAAACTGTATAGCTAGTTAATTAATGCAAAGCCTTCACTCGTGATTTGTACGTCCAAGGAAATACAGTGAGCTGTAAGCTGAGCTAGCATTACTGACAGTGATTCCAATGCAAACATCTCTAGATTTGTTTCCAAAATGTAACAATTTGTGGATACTTGTACTCTTCCCAGAATGCCTTATGGTAATATGCAAATACATGCAGAACAATTAAGGCAAGATTGATGTTTATTTTAGAATATATTTACTCAAAGAATATTTTCAATTTGAAAAAAACAGACCAAGCTGATACTGAGATTGCTAAACTGCTGTGCAAATTTAGAGAACAGCTTTAAATACAGTTTCTCCAAGGAGTAAATTATTGTAAACCTCCGTATCATTAATGAAATCCAGATTATTGTAGCATTTAATTAGGAGAATCGCTATTTACAGTGTTGCTTCCTTATTTGTAAATATTCATTTTAATTGATTTATTTTATTACTATTTTATTTAGTAAATCAGCCACGAACCACCTATTTAGGCCTGGCGGACCCCCAGGAATACTTGGACCACAGGATAAGACACACAAATCTAGAGCTTGATATATGATCACTATTATGACAAACAAAAATACTGAGGCAAAATGAGATTAAGGGATTTGGCCAAGATTTACACAATCTGATCAAGTGGAGAAGGTCAGACTGTGACTGAGCTCCTTGATCTCAGTTGGCAATTTATGCACTGGACTATACATTTAGTCCTGGTTTATTTACAGTAACATTTTGTGAAAATTGAGAATATGCTTAAAAGTAAATTTGCAAAAGCACAATTTCACAAGGCGATTCTTTAGAAACTAACTTAAGAAAGTGAGCAAGAAAGAGAGCAATGATATAGTTAGAACAGTGATCATAAACTCTCCTTCATAAACTGAATCTGTGAATATTCAAATATGTGACATAGATGGAATCTTGGTTTATTCCAGATTCAGTATAATCTGAAATCTGACAAACAGAGCCTTGACGGATTCCAAACCTTGACCTAACTTGAGACCCGGCATAGTCAGGGAGGATATTAACTGAGTTCTGTTATGGGAAAGCTGGTATAATTTGTTACACTACGGATTTTTAAAACCAGGCAAGTAAGTTTGAGGCATTCTGTTTCTTGAACAAGTAGCTAATTTATAAAATTCTCCAAACCTAAAAACAATGATTGGTGAATTAAATGTTTAGGATTGGAAACCATGTCCATGATGATGTGGAGGGAGGTTGTCACCCTACTGGTTGCACTGGACGGTGGAAGCAGTTGAAATCTGTACTTCAGGCCTAAACAAAAATCCACCAACCAAATGAAGATAAAGAGACCTCCCACATGCCTGTTTTCAACTACACTGGAGTACGCAGGGGGAACTAGAGCTAGTGCCAGGAGGCGATGCTCTCATTCTCTTTTCACACAATTTTGAGGGTTATCAGCACAGGTGGCAGAGTTCACAGCAGTTGGGGATTATTGATTCTTCTTGTTGCCGCGAGCCACAGGTGAACAGTAAGTCTTGGGTTGACAGCAAAACTGTGGTAATTTGTTTCTTCTCAGCGCAACCCAGCTCTAGGATTCCAAGGCCTAGTCTTGAAACATCGGCTTGTGATTCCATGCCCGGCACCACTCTGCTAATTTCCACTAAGAGAAGAGCAGAGAGAACTTAAGACTTGTGCGGTAACTGGGCACATGCAGTATGGTTTTGAGGCATTTCTTCAACTTTGGGCAGAACATGTAGGTGTTGGTTTAGACGGCGTACACAAAATTCAGTGGTGTCTTTTTGCGCAGCACCTCTGCCAGGCTACTGTAGGTTGGCTTCTCCTCTGGGCGAATTTCCTGCTGCAGAAATACTCTTCGCACCCCTTTCTCAGCAGAATAGGCTGACTCCTTTCCCATGCAAACCCTCAGCTCTCCTCCAGCAAATAGTTACAGGCTTCTTCAGATGTCTCCTCAGGGAGACTGGCTGTCAGTGAAACCAGCCCTGGATCTCAGAAGTTATCCAGACTCTGCTGAGTGCCACCTACTCTGGTCAATTACAAATTCTGGAATCGTTTTTGTATGAGCTAGTCCCCACCTTATACTTTTCCAAATATGTTTTCTTGATTCCCCATGTTATGTTCTAGAACCAGTTCAAGGTGGTTCCTTTACTTTGAGTGTCCCGGCTTTTCAGAGCAGACAGTCTGTGTTTTCAGGTGCTGGTGTAGCAGCAGGGTGCTGAAAAGTAGATCTTCTAATGCACCCATAACACTAGCACAAAGAAGTTAAGCTCGCCCGCCTCGCAGCTATCAGCGTTTTGGGAGAAGCACCTATGGAAGAGTAAAAAGTAGGCCCTACCCTGAATGGTCCATCCAGTCCTACAACAGTGGCCTTTGTCCCAACTTTAATCAATATGATGGCGTTGAGAAGCTATGTACAAGTGTTGATTCCGCTTCCCAATGTCAGTGAGAAATCAAGGGAGAGTCAGCTCACTAATTCAGGCAGTGAGAACACCCTAAGTCCACCATGGACCTTTATGTAAAGTAACTCTCACCTACTGGTAATTATATTGGCATGCTTCATCAAAGTCCTGCCCGATACAAGGTGTAGCGGGGAATGCTTCTTACCTAGACCCTCAAGGTAGCACTGGTGTAATGGGTGGGAATCTTGAAATGTAAAATTGTAATCTATTCCACAGAGCACATTTCGCCCAGTCTCATTCAAACAAAACATTCATACAAACCAATCCTAGAGGACTCCTCGGTATTCTGTATGTAGAAAAAAGGAGAAATTATGCAAACGAGCAATGTATATATGGTTCTCATATTTGTCTTTTATTTTTACTGTGTACTTTTTCAGTTTTGCAATGTGTGCATCCATTCCAGTGTCCGAACCAGGCAATCATGCATGTCCAGAGGACATTGTATACACCCAGCCCACTCCCCTCATTACTTCCAAATCATCCACGTAGTTTGTTAGCCTCCTTAGTGACAGTGACTATGTTGGTGCACATTTCAAGAGATCAATACTGGTGTTTTTTAATACTTTTTAGTCAGGTAGACCTGTATTATACTCACACTCGCCCCAGGTATAAATAGAAACAAATATAGTACACTTACGAGATCGGTTTAACTCCCATGACCCATAAAGTGCAGGAAGGAGCATCCCTTGTAATCACACACTGTTGAATAATCAGAGAAATAGCTAGACAAGATCTAATGAGTGCATCTAGTAAGAAACAGCAAGTTCTGTAAAGGGAATCACCACATGCTTGTCTCTACTCACCTCATCAAATGATCTCAAGTGCACCTAGGTACCTTCTCCAGCCCTTGAATGGGAACCAGGTAGAAGGAAAAGGTGCCTTTTCAACTAACTACCGGGTGCTTCTGTGTCGTGTGACTGCATCAACATGATGTATAATCCTACCAAGCACCCTTATGTTTCTCTTTGGGTTGTTTTGGGGTGTTTCTTTGATAACCTGTATGTGTATATACATTTCTCTGGCTGTGTGTCTAACAAAGAGTCCATTTTCAAATGATGTCAGAAAATACCCAATTCTCAGCATCGGTGGCTGAGTGCTATATCATTATCGTTGTAAACGACTCTATAATGTTTCATATACCCATTTCCAGTGCTTTAAATGGAAACAAATAAGTGCAGGTACTCACCAAAAGGAGCAGTGCACGAAATCTGCATGCATTGTTTGAATGTGGGATGTATCTGTCCATTAGTTAGCTCACAAATAATTATATATATATGGCACTTACTAATAAGTGTTTATTACTATCCAAAGAAACTTTTCTTTTTTTAGCAACTTTAAAATAAGAAAGTATTGAGGAAACAACAGCAAGTTCTAAATATGCGAATATTATTGTTATTATTCTTACTTGATGTCGATATTGCATTTTGTCCTTCCTTCCATCCGTTTGTAAAGCGCTCTGATATCCTTCGGGATCTTGTTCGCGCTATATAAAACTTTATAAATAAATAAGTAAACTCAATATATACAAGTCTATTGGTGAGAGGTCTGCCCTCATGAGGATTCATGGGCTGTAAAGTGATAGCATGAACCCAAGTCAGCACTCCTAGACCAGGACTACCACAAATGCGTTTTTACAACAACCTGTATAGATGAAGCAAGTCGTAACCACTTTCAGAGCACATTAATGAATTAGAGAGCGCCGCATTTTACCAACTCAAACACAGCTTTGTTATGAAGCAGAGATTCCCCAATCTCAGAACAGGTCCACAAATATCTATTTGTTTGGAGTTTATGATAATTGAAAGTGCTTAAGCCAGGGTTCCCAGCTTCCTGCAATGACTCAGTGTGGGCCCGTGGATTTCACTAATAAATAATCAGGGCTCCATGAAAGGCATGTTAAGAACCTCTGCTTTAATCTACTGCAGCGGACCAAATGCGAAGCCCTGTGTAAAATAATCACGCCTTGGCAAGTGTTTTCCTTATAACTGAAAATAATTATTTAAATCCTGCCAGTTTGCAGATTGAAACTATCTGGAATCTTAAGCCATCTAATTTATAAAGCTAGAAAATAAAGAATTCCATCTATTTTGAAATACATTTAGATATACTCTTCCTCCAGCATCTTGAAAGATTTCTACTTTTAAAAAAAACACACGGGCAAATGCAATAGCTTGGCACTTTTTATAAAGGCAAGGCCTATTGGTTTTGGCTGTACTAGTTTTTTTTTATCAAAGTCTGACCCAATTTGATTGTAAAAAATACAGAAGCAGCTTTAGTGGGTGAACTACAGGCTGATTTGGGAGGACCCTGCAGGGCTGCTATTGGTTTACAGACCTGAGTACAACGAGGGCACCTAGTCAGAAGGTGCAGGCCGGACAACCTGGATCAAAGTCCTTAAATGCTCTCCTCTGAGGCATCTAACTACGAGGAGGAATAGTCTTCAAGGGCCCCAGATATACTTGCGCCTAAGACACAGGCGTCTTGCATGTCATACGACGATTGACCCAGGTTTTTGCGCTTAATACCAGCCTTGCATATAGAGCAGGCATTCTCTTGATGGGACCAAGCTTCAGTCCAAAAATTTCATGAAGAGTTGTTGACTGTCTACTGCTGCCGCTTTGCCTGAGTCTCTTTGGTTCCAGGAGCCCATTTAGGCCTTGAAGAAGCACCGCTATAGCCTACACGCCTCAAGGCAGAACATCCCCTTCCCAAGGCAGTAAATCAAAACCTTCTGTGCCAAAGTCCACCCTGAAATGGGCCTCCACATCAGCAGACTGACCCAACAGCTCAAATAAGAGGAAGTAGACCTTCGAAGATTTCTTTCTGAAGAATTCCATATGCTCCCTATACCACAGAGACTTAAACAGAAACACGCCCACCCAGTTCCTCAGCCTCCACCCAACCCCACTCGCACGCCATCACCACAGTAATCACCTTTGTCTCAGGGCTCACTTAATTGTAATCTTGAATCTGATCAGGATAGGCACTTTGACCCACAAGACAACTACTTCGAGCCTGTTTCACCAAATGATAGGGGAGGATCCGTGGCAGGACTATAACCTACATCATCAAAGGAGATGCCAACATTGAGCCATACCTAGTGAAGGATTCTTTTTTGATTTCAAAGTATTTTATTGAAGATTTGTATATATGTACAGTAGTAGTGCGTGAGGGTGAATACAGACGCCTTTGGGGTTACATAAGGCATAGCGGCTCGTATGGCTTGAAGTAAGTCACAAACGCTCGAATTGCTGGTTGGCGTAAATTGTTCCAGGTAACACTGTTGTACCCTCACTAAGAAGAAAGAGAGGAGTGAGGAAAGGAGGAGTAGAGGAAGGTAGGTGTGGGGGAGGGTAGACAGAGCATTATGATGTTTAATGTTTCTCCGCGGTGAGCATCCAGTGCCCATTATTGGCTTCGGGGGGCAGAGTACGACGGCTTCGATGGGGGTTTGTTTGTCCATCCAGCGAGGCCCACATTTCGCTCCTTGCTGTGTGGTTGGGTGCATGCAGTGCCGTTATGTTGTCCGCCCCTCTGAGGAAGGTGATCCAGTTGACCCAGCCTTTGAAGGTCGCCTTCCCTGTGTCTTTCCAGTTCGCTAGTATTGTTTTGACTGCTGTAGTGAGGAGAAGGTCTATCGGGTCCCTGTCCCCCTTGGAGTCTAGATCTGGGGCCATGAATGCAGTGGCTAGCCCCACAAAGCCTGGTTGTATTTCCCGTCCCGCTATCTTTGTGATGAAGTCCCTAACCTTGTTCCAGAAACTCGTAACTTTGGTGCAGTAAAAAATCAGGTGAGCGAGGTCGCCGCTCTCCTTTTGGCAGTTCCAGCAGGGGTCGTTTTCTCTGACTCCGACCTCCACTAGGCGGGCCGGTGTCCAGTAGGCCTGTGTAGCAGCCAGTATTTAGTTTGTGCCACCTGGGGGGAGACTTTGTTTTGGGAGGCCGAGATCCACAGGCGGCATTTTTCCCTCTCGTTCAGTTGTCTCTCGAGCAGCGTTTCCCAGAACCCTACCGCCTTAGTGTTGAGGTTCGATGTCGTAGGGCTTAGGAGTTTGTATATGTGGAAAGTCTGGTGGCCTATCTTGTTCAGGTTGTGCATATATTGTATGATGGAGGGGACCTTCTTGTCTAGGTTTGATTTTGTGATGGCCGCTCTAATTTTGAAAAATTCATAGAACTCGACCGTTGGCAGACTATGGGCTTGTTTTAGGGCTTCGAACGTTAGTGGTGTCCTGTTCTTTTCGAGTTGTGTGGGGGTGGAGATTCCTTTCCCGTACCAGGTGTTGTTGTCTAGAATCTTCCCTTTGTATTGGACCTTAGAGTTAAACCAGATGGATTCCCAACTAGTATTCCTGATTGTCTGTTCCATCTTTTTGTCTACTTTTAGGAGGGCGGCCTTTGTGTTCCTGAGGACTGTGTTCCTGATCTCTGGGTGATTGTTTGCTGTGAGCATGGCTATGGGGTCTAGTCCGCCTAGGGTCGCCCTCTCCAGTGCAAGCCAAACTGGTGTGTACTCCTGGTTAGGGACGAGCCAGTGAGCTCCCTGTTTGGCTAAGCATGCTGTTTGGAATATTTTGAAATTTGTAATGTTTAGCCCTCCTAAGCTTTTGTTCAGCCTTAGCTTCTGCAGGCTTATCCTGGTCTTTTTTCCTTCCATAAAAATGTGTTGATCATATTGTCCAGCTGTTTGTGGAAATCGTCTGTCAGTGTTAGTGGTAGCATACCTATCATGTAGTTTTTCAAGGGTGTAACCATCATCTTGATTGTCTCTACCCTGCCCCACCAGTTGATGTATTTGGGTGACCAAGAGTTCAGTTTCTCTTTTACCTTTTTTAGGGTGGCTTCCTCATTGTGATCAAGCGTCGCCCTGAGGTCCCTACCAAAGTGGAGACCAAGGTATTTGAGGTGCTTCTTTTGCCATGCTAGCCCTGATTCGCCCAGGACTGCGCTTGTAGTGTGGACATTCATGGGTTTGCACTCAGATTTATCCTTGTTCAGTTTGTATCCCGAGACTCCCGCATATATCCCAATGGTGTTCATTAGTGCCGCTATTGATTCGGTAGGGTTCTTTGTTATGATCAGAATATCATCAGCATATGCTGCCAGCTTCACCGTGTTCCCACCTATGTGGATGCCAGCAATCTCGGTGTTGTTCCTAATCATACTTAGGAGCGGCTCTAGTGCTAGTAGGAACAAGGCTGGGGAGAGCGGGCAGCCCTGTCTCGTACCTCTCTCTAGTGTTAGTTGTTCCGATGTGCCTCCGTTTACCACGACCCATGCTTTGGGCTCCTTGTAAAGGGCCATCACCATACTCCTGTATTTCTCCCCCAGCCCGAACTTCTGCATACATAGGTTCAAGTATGGCCAAGAAACCCTGTCGAAGGCCTTTTCTGCGTCAAGTGCGATCATGACCGCGGGGTCAGTACTGTTGGATGTGTGGTTAATAAGATGGCAAAGAAGCCTAGTGTTGTCTTGGGCCAGCCTGTTCTTAATGTACCCTACCTGTGAGTTGTGAATTAGGTGGGGGAGGTGGTTGTTGAGTCTGGTTGCCAGTATTTTGGCGTAAATTTTGTAGTCCACGTTGATTAGTGAGATCGGCCTGTAGTTTTGGGGGTACTGTGGATCTTTCCCTTCTTTGGGTATTACTATGATATTGGCCTCTGCCATTGTGTCTGTCATACGGCCTCTGTGCGCACAGTGCGTGAACACTTCTACCATGGTAGGTTTTAATAGCTGTAGGAAGAGCTTGTAAAAAAGGCTGCCGTATATCCGTCAGGCCCCGGCGCCTTGTTCACTTTGAGTGTCTCGATCGCCTTCTCTACTACCGCCCCCGTTATGGCGTGTTCTAGGGATGATCTCTGGTTCTCCGTCAGCGTGGGTAGGCTTAGTTTGCTCAGTAGGCTTGCCCCCCGTCCATCGCTAGATCTTTGTCTGCCTTGTATAGGTTACCATAGAAGTCTTTGAATATTTCCAGTATCTCCTTGTTTGCTGTGAGTCTTTTTAGTGGTGTCTGTTATTGTTGCAATAGAGTGCTGTCTCTTCTTTGCCTTTAGATATGACGCTAGTGCCCGCCCCGCTTTGTTGGCTGTACACAGATTGATGGCTTTATATTTATTTATCCATGTGCCAGCTCTTTCGCTCAGAATCTTGTTGAGTTTGTATTTCCTCTTTGTAAGATCAGACAGCGTGTTTCCGTCCGCAAGGTTTGCGCAGTGGCCTCTTTCTAGATCCCTGATCTTATTCTCTAGTTCTGTTATTCTCCTATTCCTTTCTCTGTTCATCCTGGCCTTGATGTTTAGGAGTTTGCCTCTTATCGTAGCTTTGAGTGCCTCCCACAGGATTGCCTTGTCTACCCCTGCGTTGTCATTGAAGGAGAGATACTCCTTGATTGCCTCCTCAATCTCAGCCCTGTTTGTGGAGTGTTTCAGGATGTCATCATTTAGCCTCCATCTTCGGCTAGGTTGTTCATTGTGTCGCCCACTAATGGATAGGCTGATGTGTGCGTGGTCTGATATTGTTATTGCTGCTATCACTGTCTGGTCTATGAGGTGTGTGTGCGATGCTGACATAAGTATGTACTCTATTCTACTGTATGAGTTGTGCGGGTGTGAGTTGAACGTGTATTCTCTCGCGTCTAGGTGTTGGAGTCTCCAGGGGTCTCTAAGGTGGAGTTTGGAGCATAGGTTCTCCAGTGTCTTCTGCTCCTGGGGTCTGTGACTGCCTGACGGGGTGTCTGTCTATGGCCTGGTCCAGCACTTGGTTCATATCCCCGGCCAGCAGAAGTAGGTCGTCCTGGGGGAGGTTTCCTAGTTTGGCTTCCACCCTTCCCAAAAGTCCTTGTTCTCTGAGTTGGGCCTGTATATGTTGGCTATGTGTATGATTTCATCCCCTCTCTTGAGACTGGTTATCAGTACTCTCCCATCCTCATCAGTGTATTTCTCGTGTAGGGTGAGGTTGCTTTTCTTGTGTATTAGTGTGATGACCCCTCTTTTTTTATGCATGGCTGGTGAGCAGAAGGAATCGCTAATCCAGCTAGCTCTGAGGCGCTGCGCGTCCTCTTCCGAGAGCTTCGTCTCCTGGAGGACGTAAACGTCGCCCTTGAGCTTCGCTAAGTAGTCAAGCGTCTTTTTCCGTTTTACCGGATGGTTGAGACCTTTGACATTCAGGGACACCACCTTTATGTCTGAGCTCAGCTGGCTAAATGCTTGTGCAGACATTACTTGCGTGTTTGTCGTGTGTCAGTGTGGTGTTCTCCCTCAATAACTTTCGTCTGCGGTGATTCAGTGGTGTTCCCATTGGTCCCTGAGCTCTGACAGTCAGCCCTGGAAGCTCTAAACCGTTTGCGGCTAGGGTAGCTCTGTCTCTAGGATATATAGGGAGTGAGGAAAAGGAAAGTAGAAAAACAGAGAGCAAGAATCACATACCACTGTACTTGAGGGCACCCCCTCCCCTGTCCCCCCTTCCTCCCTCCCCTCCCCCTCCCCCGTGCATTGTGCAGTAGGCATGCGACAGCAAGGATCCCCCCCCCCCACCCCCAACTCTAGTCCTGGGCTTAGTCCCACACTGTTGCGTCTGCACGTGGTGCACATTTGAAATAAAAGGATATGAGTTCCACTTCATTCGGTTCCTTGTCCTGGCCTTGGTAGCGCATCCTAGATGTTCGCCTCTTATTGTTCTGTTTAGACAGGGTTCAAGTCTGTGACTTAAGTTGGGTATTCTGGAAGCTCTGCAATGCGATGAAGTAGTTCGGTGCAAGGAGGTACGATCACTAAAAGCGATGAGGTAGTTCGGTTCAGTGAGGTAGATGTGCAAAAGCGATGAGGTAGCTCGGTTCAATGAGGTAAATTGGTTAGTGTAGAAAGGGAAACCTTAAAAGGCTAGGTCCGACCTTCTGGGATTATTCCACAGACAAGTGTGGTGTTTCGGTACTTGAGGACTGCCTGGTCGTGTTCACATTCCGGTTCCGCCCTCCGCATTGTCTGGCGGGGCTCTCCTCTTTCCTGTGCCTGGGCTTTGGGCCTCCATATCTTCTGGGGCTGGTCCTTGTAGGTATCGTCTAAGCTCGCTGGGATCTTCGAAGACCAGTGTTCCTCTTCTGTCTGTGATCCTCATCCTGGCTGGGCCGGCGAAGCTGAAGGTAATGTTGCCACTCCTGAGTCTGTCTCTTAGGGCTAGGAAGCCTTTCCTGACTTCCACTGTTTGTCTTGAGAAGTCTTGTGTGATTACTATTTTGTTTCCGTTCCATTTCATGTTCTGGCTTTTCCTTGCCACCGCGAAGATTGCTTCTGTGTGGTTCGCTCGCAACGGTTTGCAAATGATGGGGCGTCCCTGCTGAGGTTTGGTTGCCGGCACTCTATAGGCCTTGTCTATCTCGAATTGCTTGTCGAATTTTAGGCCCGTCAGCTGCGGCAGCAGGGCCTCCAGTAGGGCAGCGCAAGACCCCGGAGCATCTTCCTCTCCTTCAGGCACTCCCAGGAGTCTTATGTTCCCCCTCCTGCTTCGGTCGTCCTGCTTAGCCAACAGCTTCTGGAGGTGGTTGGAGGTCTTCATCACAAACCCCAGGTCTTTGTGCATGTGCCCACTGGTGTCTTCAAGATCTCCGATCCTCTTCTCAGCTGCTTCTAGTCTGCAGTTCGTTTTACTCTGGTCCGCTCTTATGCCCGCCAGTTCCAGTTGCATGTTATCTATCGTTTTCTTTGTTGCTTTGGCCAGTTCGTTCCCCTCATTTATTTTCTTTAGGATCGTTTCTAGCGTGGTTTCATTCCTGAGGTCGTTTTTAAGCTTCAATGAGGAATCTGACTGGTCCTTCCTTACTTTTTTGATGTCGTTGTTGGTTTTGCCTTCATGTCCTGCCATTTCGCCAAATCCCAGTCTGGCTAGATAGGTGTGGAGTCTATCGCCTCTTTGCTGTTCTGTTGAGCTCCCTTTATTGGCGTTTGGCCTGTCTAGCCGGAATCTGCACAGCTCTCTGATTGTCCTCGTTCTTGTCTTAGCCCCCGCCAGCTCCGGTGTCGGCTGTTCGGCAATGTGACCTCCTTGACGGTCGTCTATGTTCTTATTTGGTGATCGCAACCGCAGGGGCACCGTTGGCTGGTCTTCTTGCCGGCTGCTGGCTTGGAGAGCGGGCTTTGTTATCTTTTATTGTGCTTGTCTAGGGCTCCCTCCCTGCTACAGCTGTGCTCCCATCTGTTTGTGCGGGTTGTTTATTCCTTAGCCGACAGCCTCCGCTTCTGTTGCTTCCTCCTAGGTCGTGGTCTGTATCTCCTTAGGCCGCCACCCCTTCGATTTCGCCCTGCGCCTCTGAGCCTCTGAGGTAGGCTAGTTTGCCTCTGTTCCTTGTGTGTCTCACCTCTGTGGCTTGTATGCGCTCGAGCGCTGGTGTGCTCCCTCCTCACCCCACCGCATGTTGTTACTGTTCTTAGGTCATTGGGGTGTCTCAGCTGCAGGGGGTGACAGACTACCCTAATTTGCCCGCTTCCGCTCTGCTTACTTTGCCGCCGTTCCTTTTGGGTTGCGATCTGCACCTTGTCTCGCGCCCACGCTGAGTGGGGCGTGTCTTGGTTGATTTTCGAAGATGGCCGCCCCTTGCTGGTTCTTCCGGTTTCGTTTCTGCCACCAAAACCTCTGCTCGATACCGGTATCCCCAGTGAGCTGGTGGGCCTCTTCTCTATGTTCAGTGATGTATCCCGCCCACACTCACTCGTCGTCGATGTTCGTGCCCATAGTCGTTCTAGTGCACTCGCCTCCTTCTGTTGTTGCAGCGTGTCTGCTTCTGCCCAAGATGGCTGCCCCATAAGCTGCAATTTCTCTTTCGTTCTTCGTTGGGGTTCGTACGCGTGTTCACACCGTCTCCGGACTTTGAAACAGCGTCGCTAGGTCGCCTGTGCGATGCTTAGTGATTCAGCCCCTCCGGTGGGCAGTCACCCGCTTTTTCTGCCTAAGAGAGTTTTAAAATCGGTAGATCTCGCCAGCGTTCGCCCTGAGCTCCGCCATCTTGCACCTCCATCTAGCTCTGCTCTGGACCTTCTCTGGTCGAAATCTCGCTTCTCTTCCAAGCCTTGTGCACCTCGTTTCAGCCGTTCTGTGCCCAATGTCTTCCGACACAGGTTCGTCTTGTTTCTTTATGGGTTGAAGCCGTTTTCGCTGTGGTTCTCGCTGTTATTTCCCATTAACGTCCTGGAATGTGGGCAGTGAAATGAATAAGCATACAGTGGTTTCTTACAGTGTGTATTCTATATTTTTGAAAAACAAATGTTGCAAGCAGTCAAACGTTATCAAGCAATGCCATATGTTGAGATAAACAACAATTAAAGGCAATAATATATTAAAGGGGAGAGGAGTTGGCCTAACTGATAGGGCAGCTGACCTTGAATCTGGGGAACTGGGTTCGAGTCTCGGCAATGCCGTTGAACATCCTGTGATTCAGGGCAATCACTTAATCTCCCCGTGCCTAACAAAAACAAGACAGAGAGGCAGAGCGAGGCGCACGCTAGTACTTCTGTTGCACACTACTTTTAGAGATGCCATTTTTAAAGGGAGAACGAATGGAGTCTGGCCACGAAGCATTGGGACAAGGTGGCGGGAGAGGTTCGTGGTTAAAACTGATGAATCTCTGGAATTCTATGCAACTTCTGAATAAATGAATGAAGACAGGGCAGCACACGCCACCAGCCACGGCTTCACCTGCAGACGAGTCAACCATGGCCTCCACCTGCTCTCAGCCATTCTGCATAGATAGTGCCCAAGAACTCTGCTTTAGCTTAGGGAAAGGCGAGGAGGGGGCGATAGGTAGCACGATGCATTTACACATTCCCCTGAGACCATCACTGCCGCAACCCTACAAGTTAACAACTGAAGGAGACGTGCGTTAGGACAAAGCATGTAAATTTCACCCGCAAGCCCTGAATGCTCTGTCCCCCATAACTTTCCCGAGGACGACCTAACATTTCCCCTTTGCTGAAATCCGAATGATCATTTTCTTCTTAGAAATTGCCTAGGATCATAGTTAAAAACGCAAACAGGCCTGTTTACCCAACACAAACACAATGCCTACACTGATGAGTAAGGGTGGGGGAGGATAGAAATTACAAGGCGAACCCACAAGCAGGAACCATTATGCGAAAGAAAACCATTCACAAAATGTCTACCGCAAACGTGAAAACAAGGCCCTCAGGGAAAAATTCTGCTCTCACAAAGAATGCATTAACGAAAACTCAGATAAGAAACGCACGCCTACGCATTTGTGAAGGGAATGTTTGTAGTACAGAGTTAAAGTTATTCGTAGTAGTGATTACCGAAATCACAGTAAACTCTTTTATTATTGTGCTGCGTCTGATTTCCTGGCTTCGGGGAAACAGAAACCCTGGAGGAGATTCTGCCACGCCCGAAACAGATCGTTACTTTCCAATATTCCTCAACCGGACGCAAGCCTTTTGCTTTCTGAGGAAACGAAAAAGCCAGTGGTGCGCGCACACCAAAGAGGAACAGGGCCGGGAATCGAAAGTAGTGGTGCACGCGCACCTCAGAGGAGCGGAGGGAGCCCGGCAGTGGCGCGAACGCGTGCTGCTGTGCGTGCTAGCCACCGTCGCGAATGGGCGTTGCAAAGGTGGGACATGCGCCCGCCTTTGCCCTATCGCCTGCTGTTTTAAAAAAAAAAAAGCACACGAAAGCCAATGGAAGACGGGGAAAGCAAACCCACACGCACAAGCATGTGGGTAGCTTTCTGAAGCCTGTAAAAGAGTTCTCGAGCTGCACATGCTGTACTGCGCACTGCAACGCTAGATGCGATACCTAAAAATTGGAGGAATGTGAGGGGGAGCAAAGAAAGAAAAAGGCATAACATTGCTAAACAATATGAAGGACTCATTGGTCTGACATAATTGAGCACCAGTGGGGTAAAAAGTGCAAAAAATGGAGGAATAACTAAAGTGACTTGGCGGTGACAGGTATAGAATAGGAGAAGGAGGTCTGCTGCTGTGGATGACCTCTTCCCCTACCACACACCAACCCCTAGAGCAAGGAAAAGGTTGAACTAGTTGCTGGACGGCTGTGGTGGCTGCCTCTGGCAATAGGCAAGGATCCTCAAATTTATCAGAAACTTTACATATTGCTGATGGAATTAGATGAAGCAATAGCAAGGATTGAGCCATAGCTCTGCTAGCCTTAAAACATTCTAACACAGAATCTGCATTCTTGCTAAACTATCTAGCCCAACTAAAGGGCATGTCAATGAGCAAGGATCGAACGTCCCCCAAAAACACAGTGACATGCATCCAAGCAACACATCGAAAGATGACACTGATGCAGACAGCCCGGTCAACACAATCCATGGTATCCAGGTCAGATCCTAAAATATACTTCACTCCATGCTGGGCATCCTGGGAGAAGTCGTTTCGTATGTCTTCAGGAAGAGCAGGCCAAACCTTGCTTGCTGTGACCAAAGGGTGTGGCTGTAGAGTACCAGGAGACAAACTCTAAGGATTGGAGAGGTCACTGATGGAAAGACTCTCTTACTCATAGTCTCAAATTTTTAAAATTCTCCCCGGTGGATTAGTAGGAATTGGGTTTGGGTTGGCTTTGCTCTTAGAAGCCTGTACTATAATGCTCTCAGGAGTAGGATCCTGCATTATGAATGTTGGCTCACCTGGTACAGGTCTGTTTCATCTTGCAATAGGGTGACTCACTGGCAGGGTTGAGCTAGACCTAGCCCAGTCCTTCATGAGGGTCAGTCAGGACTTCATTCAATGGCAGTAAGGGACCTGAAGGTGAAGGCTCAGGCTGCAAAATATCAATCAGGAAGATGGTGCTAGCCTCTACTGGAGGTAGTTTCAAATCTAGTACCGCCACAGCTATGGGAACCACCTTTGAAAAAGAAGAACTCCCTTCTGTTGAGGTACTGAAGGGAAAATCCTATTCAGGCTCTGATGATGTGTCATCAAGGCCTTGAGCCTCCATCTTCCTGAATTATTATTTCTGAGGCAAAGGGACAGACGAAGAGTCTTCCTCAAGGTGATTTGGGCTTTTTGTATGGTACAGTGTGACACAGCTGGTTCCAAACTCGGAGTCTGATTGGGATTTAGAATTGACACCTTTGGAGCAACCCTTGGAGCCTGTGGCAAAGTAGTCAAGACATGGCCTAGTGCCAGAAGTGGAGCAAAATTAGTTTGTCTCGAGTCATTCCAGGGAGGGCATAGCTGCTGAAACCTTACTAGCGGTCATTCAGCCTTCAGACATTATAAACTGGCCTTTAGACATCTCAGATACCAGCAGAAACACAGTCATCAATTGGCTAAAAATGACCTGCTCCTCCGTGACTGGGGAGACAGGCTGTCTTCTGGAGCTTTTCTAGCTATTCCATGCACACAGAAAAATCCCCATCTGGTCTTTCGTCAGAACGTCCCTTGGAGATAATATTGAAGAGAATGTGGAAAACCAAACTCCAGTCTGATTGAGGCCGCCTTCAACAAAAGATTTTTCAAGGATGGATAACAATGGATCTCATTCAGCTCTAGATAGAGCACTGATGGGCCAATATTTTTTAGAATCATCTCTATAATGGAGTGAAGCTAAATGTCAGCATCATGTACTATACCAGTCTTGATCTTGCAGGATAGGCACATGCAAATAAGCCAGTCTCTAGAGAACTGCTTGTTGTTCTGAATTACTGCTGGGACCAAGACACTCTTAGTATCTAGAACTTTTCTTCTTGAGGGATAGTGATTGGATGGAGAAAGGTGCTCTGCATGGCTGTGGCAGAATGCACCTGCACTGAGTTTATGATAGCAAACTATAGTTTTTTGACTTCCACACATGACAGACCATGGACTGGAGGTTTTTGTGTGACATGGACTGAAATCCAGAGTGTGCCCCTGTGGTCTGAATGGCACACCATGAGCACCCTACTCTTACTATCAGCTAGTTTGGCTGTAGGGGACTGACAGCAGTTGAAACAATACAGTTTATATTGGCAGGGCATTATGGTTTTACCTGGGACAGTCGCATGCTGGCCTCTCCTACTTTTTGCACATTGATCTGCCAGTTGACTGCTCTACTTCAGACAGTTCATAATGCAGACTGATGCCTCTGAATATGGTATAGGAGCTGTCTTATCCCAAACCAATGATGATGGCCTTGACCAGCCTGTTGCTTTTATAGGCAGGAGGTTAAGTCCCTGAGAACAGCATTAGGGTTGCTTTGAGAGGAAGCCTTTGCTGTGGCATGGTCCCTCAAGAAGCTGAGACCATACCTGTTTGGTACTCACTTCCTTATCCAAACAGACTATAAACCGCTAAGATGGCTGATGCAGATGAAAGGTGAAAACCCAAAACATTTGAGATGGTCCACATCCCTACAGGGAATGCACTTTACAGTGAAACACAGACCTGGGACTGGCCATGCCAATGCAGATAGCTTTTCCAGGTTCTTCCACTTAGACAATAAAAACTCTCTTGGGAAAGGTTAGTCTCATCCTCTTTCGTTTGGGAGGTTGTGAAGAAAAGTGTCCCTTTTGACATGGTTAACCCCCCACATTTTGCCTGGTATCTCATGCAAACTTGACTGAAAGTGTACTGGGTTCCTGCTAACAAGGTCCCCAATACCAGCATTCTTTCCTTAAACGGTGCCATTGTTCCACAACTTGCACACCTTTAGGATCCCTGTAAGTCCCTAGTAAGTGGTACCTAGGGCCTTGGACCTAAATATGGTCCCTAAAGGCTGCAGTAAGACTTGTGCAATCCTAAGGGGCCCCTCACCAAGCTCATGCAAACTGCCATCACAGCTTGCGTGTCTTGGTGCAGAGAAAACGGAAGAGTCGACATGGCACACACCCTTGTGTCATTGGAATTGATGGTAAAAGGCACATCTAGTTGTCAAAGAAAACTTTTTTTTAAATGCTCAAAGGCTAGATTTTGGCGTGCTAGATTCGGCTTGTGCCCTATCCCAAAAACTTTAGGAGATAGTCTGTGATCCAAATGGTGTGCAAACCCGAACTGCACAGCCTATATTATTAATTTGAAATTAGACCAAATAATTCATAGTAATCCATTTGATTCCTCTTTGATCAGTATTTTAGAGTTAATACAGAGACAAAATGATTTCAATCTTAAGTACTGGAGAACTGCCCATCCAAGCTTGTATACAGAGTATGACGCTAATCGCGCTACATCCTGGGTAACCATGAAGATATACACACAATGCATTTTGGGCTACTTGCCCTTCTTCAGGGGGTAACTATAATGTAAGAAAATAGTCAATCAGCAACACTTAATTTCACCATAAACTGAGCTTTGCATAAAACATTAAACACTATGTGCATGGGGTATGTTCGAGACTACCAACAGAACATGCTGCTAAAGTTTTTCACCATAAAGTGTATGTGTGCTTTCAACAACAGTGACTGCCTGAACAGCTGCTCAAAAGTCAATTAGAAAAACAGAATTCTATTAGAAATATAGAAAAAAGGACGTCATCGTGTTGTCTCGTATTACAACTTAAGACGTAATCGGCGATAACAACCTAAAAAAATACCTAAACAATCCACTTGCGTTCGGCATGGGTACTCACAAACTTTTTCTCCGGGGCCAATATTGCAGTCTGGCTTGTGGCGAAAGCCGCACAGATGGGCCTGTGCGATGGGGGCATGTAGTGAGAGGGAAGGGGTCAGTGGGGGCGGGGCTAGTGGGGTAAAAAAAAATCACCCCTTTTTCAAAACACTACTAGACAGTGCTTTATTTCGAAATGTGATATGTATGTATATATTGGACACACCCTTTATTTCTCTCTAAGAAGACACACTCATACCCTTATGCCTCTAAAGTCGCTCCAAACAACCCTCAATGGGCCTGTTGAGAGTTTACAGTACCAAGATCATCAAGCAAAACTGAGAAGCGTACACGCAAAGTGCATTGACAGAGGTTGGTTTTCTGTCCTCTGTCCAGTCCGCCGTGCACACCTAAGCTCATGAAACTTATCACATGCATGTAACCCCAGGCAATACAAGCATCAGTGACAGCAGGCTGCCCTATTCCTAATAGACCTAGATAGTACATGCATAAATGGTCCCATGCAGTAATGAGCTCACACAATACATGCATTCATCTACTCAGGTTGTAATGCACATTCACAATGGCACAATCACTGGCATGATGGGCAAGAGACCTGCTCCCTTCTCACGCTGCCTTCTCCTAGTCAATGAGCTGGCCCCAACAATGCAGCAGAAGTATTTTAGTGTCATCTAAAATTACTATCATCTCAAGTAGGTGGATGTCATTTCATAATAATGCATGTATCAGGCAATACGACTACTACTAATCTTCCCTGAGCCCTACACTCAATGACTGTGCATAATGTCGGCTCCTGAGCCCTACACTCAATGACTCTGCGCCTAGGGTCCGCTCCTGAACCCAACACTCAATGACTCTGCTCTTAGGGTCTGCTCCTGAGCCCTACACTCAATGACTCTGCCCTTAGGGTCTGCTATACATTCACTCTGACCTGCGCTCTAACTCAGATCCTACCTTATGACTGTTTCATGCTTGTCATATTCCTCTACTTTACCCCCTCACCCTACCTCTACCCACCCCTTTTGCTGTAATAATTCACTTTTTTCCTGACCCATACCACAGCCTGGCACTCTGTCACAACTTTACTCTCCTCCTATTGTTTTACCCTCAATATACACCACTCATTAAACCTCTTCCCCGACCCTTGGTTCTATCCTTATCTCATAAATGCCTCTCACACTGTCCCTACCCCCACTTCCTCTGTATGACCCTCCAATCTCATTATTCCATCCCTCTTCACTCTGCTTATACTCATTTCCTGGCCCTTCTATTTCACTATGTAAATGTAAATGTAGTATACTTGTGAAGCGCACAGCTGCCCCAGCAATGGGGCGTCCCGGCGCTGTATAACGCTGTGGAATCCTTTCTGGCTCTCCCTGTGAGATGCCCCTCCTGGGCACCCCCAAGGTGAAGCCAGGCAACCCAGTGTTGTTGGGGCCGTTGTGGAGATTAAGCAAGCTATTGCCCAGAGTTGCAGCGTGGGACCCATAATTAGAGTAGGCGCCGAGGCGAGAATTATCGAGGCCGCGGACAATGAGCCCAAGACCCTGCCGCGTCGGGACTTGAACCCTGGTCCCGGGCCTGATCTCTGCTTCAGAGTCTGCCGCTCTAACCAGTGAGCCACACTTCTCCACTATGCTCGTAGCCTGTCATTTTGCACCTACTCTGGCCCCAAAATCTTGAACTTCTCACTTTCTCCACACCTTGACTTTTTAATGCTGCTCCTGCTCTTCCTCCATCACACTCTACCCCTATCTGGTCACACATCTTTTTGGTGCCACACTTGTCTACTTTATTCAGCATTATTTCTCTCGCTCTCCTCATAACCTATCAAACTGCCTACCCTCTCACTGTATCCTAACACCTCATCCTACACCTAACCTCTCATTGCACCTTAATGCACCACTCTACGCCTACCCTCTTGTTGCGCCCTACTGAGTCACTCAGCGCCTACCCACTCATTGTGCCTGTACACCTTCCCTCTACTGAAGGTTTACTCTACTGATAACCAGTCCCTTTGTCCATCCTGCAGTTCTGCTTTTCTCTTTACTGCTTCCCTTCACTCTGCTGCAAGCTCATAGCTGTTGCTTCCAATATCGTCCTACCCCTCACTATTTCCTTGTCCGTGTCCCTGACCTAGCACTCACCTTCCATATATATCACTCAATATAGTCCTCACGTTTAACCAGTCGGCCGCTGCCGCGATTTCGAGGCAGTGCAGCCGTTTTAAAAAACGGGCGGGGCTGCGTCGGCCGTTGAACGTGCGCAGCACCAGCCAGGTAGTGCTCCGAACGTTCAACGGCCGACGGCAGCACTTAACGGGTTAAAGCAGCCCACTCTTCCTGTACTTACTCTGCTCCTGCCCCCTCACGCCTCTCATAACCTGCAATACCCATACTCTGTGCTCATATTTCACATTGCTCCTACTCCCTTGCTCTTTTCTGGTAACCCCTAAGCTTTTCATACCGCCTCACTGTGCTTCTCATTCTGCTTTTATGCTTTACTCTTACGGAGTTGGACAGTCCCTCTGTTTTTCCTTTCTCCGCTTGTTCCCCTTACCTCTACCATTTCATTCTGCCTCACACTGTGCCCCTGTCCCCTCAGCTCTGACTATCTAATGCATGCCAAAACCAATAACTATTTGCTGTTCAATTCTGAAGATTAAAAGACCTGATGCTACATCTGTGCCATGACTCAGACAGGTAGTGTTGGATGACTATAAATGAATACACTTTTTTAAGCAATGCACAAAGCAAGCTGGATTGCCTGTAGTAAATGTTAGAAATATTGTCCTCAGAAGCACACAATTTAATAACGTGGGGAAGCTGGGATTTATACATAATTATCCCGCTGTGCTGCTTCCTGGGCATATAACATTGTGTATAAACTGTATCTCCCCCGATTGCACCTGTAAACTTTCCGTAGTACCACTGTTGTGAACGGAGAGCCTGTAGCAACCCATGTACCTAAAGTGAAGTCATGCCATAAAACAAAAGGCTAGGCACAGCCCACAGATCCATGTGAGGACTTTGCTGGATCCCTATTTCATTGAATTTGTCCACACCACGTGCTAGCTCTGAGACCATGAGGAAGGAAAGTCCGGGCTCGCCTGAAACCCTAACCAGGTGCCTTAAAAACATAAATTTAACTACACAGACTGCTCTGTTTTACCGGCACCAATTGAAAGATTAAAGAGGCCACTGTCCACACTATCAGTGAGCAGCACAAACAGGCGGCACAGCCAATACACTCAATGGCAGGGTGAGCAAGTAACGCCAGAGGCAGGTGAGGGCGGAAGGCTACGGGTGAGCATGCGAGATACTGGCTGTCATCGCATTCCCCTTTCATGCTTTTCCCAGCAAATACGGCCCGAGGAATTACAACAGGCAGAAATAGTGCCGATTGCACGCCTGCTAAATTCCACAGGGGCCGCATCGAATGGCCTGGCGGGCCGCAAGTAGCCCGCGGACCGTACTAGGAGTCCCGCCGTTACAGTATGCAGAGAAAACGAAACCCACCATAGATACCAACTGTCTGGAGTCACTGTCAATGTGTTAAACCTCATAAGAACGGGTTCACCCTAGTGCAAGCTGATTCTCATCAAACCCTGTGTGTGTGTGCTACTAATGTAATACTTCCATTTAAAACCGGTCGTGCTCCCAAACGTAAAACACGACCGCTAATAAAACCCAAAAATAAAAGCAATACTTTACCCACTGAATCAAAACATGCAGTGAGTTTAAAAAGAAAAAACTTATATCAGTGCAAGTTGTAAAATCTAAAACCCTCTAATAAATAATCCCCACTTTCAAAATGTATATTGGCCGTGAATATAAATTCCATGGTGCCCACCCAAATAAATTCCTTTCACAATAAAAATAATTAACAAGTTCACATATCACAATCATGCTTTTCAACACTGAGTTTTAAATATTCAGCATGAATAGTTGCCTGCCATATGCCGAAGTGTAAAGATGACTCTCACCACTTAACGTAAAATCATCTAAAGTTCCCAGGTGGCCTCTGATGTGATGTTGAGCTGTTATATTAAACTTGTGTCAGGGTGCAACTTTATCGGGCGGGACAGACATGAAGAGTCATTCGAATTGATGGTCAAATGCACACCTACTTGTCATTGTAAACTTTTAAATTAAATTAAGATCTCTAGAAAACTTTTTTTTTTTAATGCTCAAAGTCTAGATTTTGGCGGGCTAAATTCGGCTTGTGCTCTGTCCCCAAAACATGGGTAGGTTGTCCACTGGAGCTCTGGTGAACTTTGCAAAAAAACTAGGTGGAAGACCAGTAAGAGAATTGCTCCAGATTTTTAAGGCCAAATGTATCTCTACTGGGACATATGGGGCTGGACTCTGGGGGATTGAATCGGTGGAAACCATCCAACGAGTCTAAAACCGATTCCTACGCTACCTATTGGCTACCCCAAAGAGTACGGCAACATATGTGACACATATGGAAGTACCCTTGCAATATGTTACAGACACTATTAAATCATCCCCAGTCTTGCTATGGCACAATGTATGGGTTAATCCAGAGACCTCCCTCAATAGAGATATAATAAAGGACTGCTTGGCATCTGATGGAGCCACCGACATCAAATGGTTTACCTATGTTAAAGACCTACTGCAAGATATTGGCCATCCTGAATATTTTTCCAACCCAGATAGTATGGCGAACGTGTCTAGAATTGCCCTTAAAAAACTCCTCTTACAACATTTAGAGAGAAAAAGATGGCGGGAAGAAAGATCTAAGAAGACAGTCATGGATCACGATTTGATTAGTTAATAAGGGGGTCCAGTTGTATCTTCTGATCGAACAACCCCCTTTCAACCGTATGCTCCTGACTCGTTTTCGCTTAGAGACTTTCTTCAGACTGATAACTTTTCCACAGTGTAATGACTGGTCCAAAGAAAAAAGAACCTGCCCTTGTGACGATGTTTCTTTTCAGACTAACATTCACTGTATTCTCTTTTGCACCTTCTATAGCCATCCGAGGAAAAAATTGCTGAAACCCCTACTTGTATCATGGGGCTTGAGGTCTTGTAGAGGGGCATATGATAAATTAAGATCTCTAGAAAATGAACGCATCATTGGAATCGTATCTTCTTTTCTCAGAGCTATCGTGAGGTATAGAAACACCATGTAAATTTAAATTTGTACTTGTTTTTGCCTAATATGCAGAATGTTTAAAACTCAAAATCAATTTTCTTACTAGGCCGCTGTACCAGATCATGAAATTCTTTGATTTTAATGTTTTTAACATTTTGTACTTTTTTTTAAATTATGTACTGTAAATGTAGTCATTGAACCAGCATCGGAACTGTTTATTTTAAATCTGAATTTTATTTGTATGCTTTTATGAATTTGTTTTTACAATTCGAATAAAGCTTTTGGAATTGAATTGAATTGAATTGGGTAGGTAGTCCAGTTGGATCACAGACTACCTACACGTGTTTCGGCAAGCATAGCTGGCTAGAAATAAGGTCAGGGCAAGGGACACACCCCTTTTTAATGGTTTGAAGTGTCCAACTAAACAGCATGATACATCTAAATTGACTCTGCCCATGGTACAATGTAGACATGTCACTTTGCATGATAATTACAGATGAGAGAATAATATTCAAATTATAAAGGCGAGAAGACAATGTATTAATACTATTATCAACAGGTCCATATCCTCCAATAGGAGAGAAAGATGCTGTTTTACACAATTTCCCCATTGAATAGCTGGTGACAATACCTGACTGCAGGGAATGGGAGTAAGGGGGAGTCAGTTCTGCTTGCCTTAAACCCCTGGAGTGGAATTACAAAAAAGAGCAGAACAACCAGTTGGGTCTCCTGGCCACAGCAACCACCCGGAAGGACCTGAACGTGCGGAATTAAAATTAAATGATAATTCTGCAATATATTATAGAGTTGTTCCTCTGTGTAATTTGTTAAATGATGGCAATTGTCAAATCGGGCAATGGAGGGAATGTTTGGTGCATTCATGTCTTTAATTTGAGCTAATTCTAGACATTTGATCTGCTGAACAGTGTCATTCAGAAAAATCATTTGTGTTGGAATTAATCAGGCTTGGAACAAGGTTTCCGTCCCCTGAACTTGCCAAAGTTTAGTACCCCTGACTGATTTCATGTCAATGGCATCCCTCCAATAATCATAGCCTTTTATCGCTAATTGGTTAACAAATGAGTCTGTATATATTAGCTTAGTTAATAAATGAGTCTGTATATATTAGTTTAGTTTGTGTAAGCATATATTTTTTTGTTGGTGTAGGGACAAGTTTAAAATAGTATGACTTTGGGTCAGATGTGTCATATCCAGAAAATTATGTTAATTTATCCTTGTATGTTTTTGAGCTCCCTTGTGGGGGAGTAAGACAATATTCCCATTGTTTGTAGTTAAAAAGTATACGTTAAGTAGAGGGGATCCCGGAGGCCACTCCACTAGAAGACAGACTATTGGCAGATCCCATTCAGAGTAAAGCAATCTCCCTCACATACCGGAAAATAATTAGTAATTTACCCGACCTAATGTCCCCCTATATACACACTGTCAATCGGACGTAGGAGACCTAGAGGACGAAGACTTGTGCAATGTACTTTCCTCCCCCGTGAGGTAGCCATACCATCAAGGCTGAGACTGGTACTATTGAAAGTCCTACACTGCACATATATTGCATGCACAACATTGGCCAAGATGGGCTGCAGTAGTTCAACGAACTGTAGGAGGGGGTGTGGGGAAACCGGTAAGTTCTACCACATGCTCTGGGAATGTCCCTTGATATAGAGTTTTTGGGAGCCATTCAATCAAGTAGTGAGTTCGGTGAGTGGAATTGACTTAGCACTATCCCCAAGACATGTCTCTTTAACATCTGACACGTAACTGATTTTAACCACATGGATCAACTGTGGGCAGCCAATGAGTTTGCACGCACGAAGCGTAACGTTGCCCGTAAAGGTGGAGTTCCAGACCTACCAACGGCTGTAGCATGGAAATAAGATGTGGATTGGTGTATGCTAGCAGTGTGAGAAGTCTACGCAAACAGAGGTTGCCCCAAAAAGTGGGATAAGATATGGGGGAAATTGAATGTATATTGTGGTAATATTTGCCCCTACCCAGCAGAGCACAGAAATGGACCAGACTTATGCATGACATGATCCTAAAGTAGGGCGGGACGTTCAGTATCGTATTGTAAACTCCTGTCTTTGATCTGAAGTGATGCATAAGATTGTATGTGTGTTTTTCACAATATTCAATAAAAAGATATATATATTTTTTAAGTGTGCGTTGAACACTAGGTCAATGTAAATAGTGATGTGCATAATGATGGTAACAGATCATTTCACCATATGTAGCATAAGTACAGATCCTCTGATTTGAAAACAGTGTAATATAACAGCTAATGAGAGCATGGAGATCACAGTTTCAACATCCCAATCATCAGAATGTAACCCAGGTAGAACTGCATCACCCATAGAAACCATAAATACATAAGGTATATGCAGAATTTCCGCAGGACCAAAAGCACCATAGGGAATTTTTTCACAAACAATTCCATCAGTTACTGGAGCAGTTGAAATGTTCACGAGGGACAATGTTTTTTTCTTTTAATCTTACTTTGAGATGAGTGAGGCATCGGCACCTCATCAACCAGTTCTGTGGCAAAGTATTCTGGTAGGTAATGGTCATTAATGAGCAAGAAAGAAACCGTCATACATCCAAACCACAGAAATAGAAAAACCAAGGAAAGTGTTATCCAAACATATAACCAGGGGGACCAGATAAGTCTGTTTCAGCCATGAGAAGCCAATCGAGATCCGTGCAGGAGGAGTTTCTAAAACAGAAGAATCATCAAAAGAATCCGAAGAAAAATCATGTCAACCCTCATAATAAACAGAAGCAGTTAGTCGCAAATTGGTGCCACAGGTACGTTAATAGGACGGGAACACTCCAAAAGCGGTGGATCTGTATAAATGACATCAACTGCAGAAGGCGCAGTAGTAAGAGCAGTACTAACTTCAGTTGTGTTGCTATTTGCAGCAATGCATAAAATAACTCTAGAGCATTTTCTGACCCCCCGCTATGGACAAACTGCTTCAATGGTGCTTACAAGCGGTAGAGGAATTTCCTGTGTAGTAGCGAGAGGAGTTAGGGACCTACCAAGGAATCCTTGTGACCTACTGTTGAGAACTGGTCATATGATGTACTTTGATGTTATCAATGGAAACAAAACGATTGTCATTAGAACCAGGAAGAGGTGGCAAGATTACAGTTCTTGTACCTTGAATGCCAAGGACTGGCACCGGATCTCGGTATAATGGGTCAAACTCCTTCTTAATCGCCACCTTCTCTCGCATGAGATGCCCAACTTGTGGAACCCAGCCAGAAGTTTCTAGTGCCTCCTTGATTCTTGCAGAGACAGACGTCTTTAACTGCACATTTGATTGGGTGTCAGGGAAGTTTTATAGATCCTGTAAGACAGCACAACGTTTATTGTCACAATGTCTTGACCCTCAAGGTCTGGAACATACATTTTGATGCCAAAGAGGACCTACCAACCAGAGATCTTTTAGAGAGATTATTCAGTGCTCGTTGTACCCCATATAGGAGATGGATCCACCACGTCCTGTGACTAATACTCTAGCTGTTTAGGGCTTCTTTAAGTCATGGTTCATCCTCTCCACAACAGAGTTGCCCTCAGGCCGATATGGAAAAGAATAATGCACCTGTGCATCCAAGGAAGCCATAGTATCCTGATTCGCTTTAGAAGTGAAAGCCAGGCCTTGGTCTGAGTGGAATGTACAGCATGCACGTGCCCAATAGAGACATGCCTGTCTTTAATTACAGTGCGAGTGTCAGCTGAACACTTTGGCCAAACCCAGAGGAACCTTGAGCAAGAATCAACTGCAACTAGGATGAATTTAAACTAACCCTGGGCGTAGTTCGCGAAGTAGCGCTACGTGTAGCTACGCGAAGTGCACTTTGCACTACGCAAATTGCGTAGTACCCTGTTCGCGATGATTGCACAGTGCGGACAAGCATCCGGCACTGTGCAATCATTGAAAACAGCATCTTGCACAGTGCGAGCTGTCTTTTACTACCGTTCGAGTAGATTTTTTCTCGAGCGGCAGCTTTCTCAACGCGGACTAGTAGTTTCTCATCGCGAGCGGTCACGTGCATACGCGACCACTCGCAATGAGAAACCTGACCTCCCCGGGAGGTTTATTTTCCATGCTCGCGATCAGCAACTTGATGTTGCTGATCGCGAACGAGGAAAAAGTCTCGCCGGGAAGTCATTTTGCTTGCTCGCGGTCGCCAACTTTATGTTGAGGACCGCGAGCAAGCAAAAAATTACTGCGGCGCTGCGCCATGCTAGTTTGCATTGTGCTACGTGCAGTTCACGAAGTGGCGCAAACTATGCAAGCGTAGCGTAGTGCTTTGCCCAGGGTTAATTTAAACGCCCTCTCTGAAATAAGAGGATCACAGTGGTCCAAATGAATACAGCTGAAAGGTTTTTTAGAAATTAACAGGCGTGTCTGGTGGATGAGCCACGGTGGAAGCTTTAATTTATTGACAAATGTCTCAACAAAAGACGTATTTTCTGGCCTGTTGATATAAGACGTGCCACCAATAAGGTTGCTGTAGATGCAAAATTGTGGCCACCACACCGGCATGTTCAGAAGCAAGACCTTCATGCGCAGCTGTCACTAAAGCTAGTCTGCCATCTTGGTCGAAGATCACCAACTCCTGCAATAGTTACAAAAGGAATATTTTGTTCACTTAAGTGTTTGTATATTTTGAAGGAAAGTCCTTAGGTAATTTGGTGCTATTTTTATTAGCATTAACATCAGCCAAAATATCTGAATCTATTCTTCTTTTAGAACAAGTAATTGTAGCAAAAGTAGCAGTCGCTACTGTAGATTTGGTTATATTCCAAAGTTAGGCCCATGTAGCGAACCAGTATATTTCGTACATTTTCCTAACAATAACATTTCTGCTGTGACCTTTTGCACATATTTCTGTGCATGACAATGTTGGATTATTTTCACTGAAACTAAACTTATTTACACAGCTAGCTTCGCACAACATTATCACAAGGCTCTGGACATCATGTACAAGGTCTCTTTTCGCACTATGTACAAATTTCATCTCTATCTTCATCCATGGGGCGACAGTGCTATTTACATATGCATAACATCATTAATCTATACGCCCATCACAAAAGGAGAAGTGCAATTTTTCAAATGATTCGGCTCTGGACTAGTTAACACATCTCCAATGATTTTTGGAGTTATACCATCTATTATACACTCGGTGTTGAAAAGTGTTTTTGGTTGGCTCCCGCTTGTCCTGCTACTTGTGGCAGGATTGTGATTTTATTTTATCTGCTCGGCAATGGACGTCCCAGTTCAACTCAGAATGGAGACAGTTCTGCTTGTGCTGCATTGCTGTGAGCGCATGGTACACTGCTTCGGCACACCTCGGCTTCAAGATCTGAACAATCATTGGCTCTTATTTTTTAGGCCTGTCTGGCTTTTGTGCATACAACCTGTCTTCCGCGGTCTGCTTAGCTGCCATGAATGCATCCTGGATATGTGTCTCGGATCAGAATTTGTAGCGCCACCGTGCATTGAAGTACTGATGGACCCTTTAAATACCCATGTGTATTGTTGTCCCCAGTGTATTCCATTAATGATGAATGCATTCTTCGATCCACCCTAGGATGCTTCAGCTCCTAGTGATGTGAAAAGCGGCTCTGCGGAAAACCTATGGGTTACAACGCCTCCCTCAGCGGCTGCTGTGGAAACTGGATGGAAACACCTTTGCTCCATTAACATGCTATGAGGTGCACTTCTGGGAACGTCTGCGGTTGTGGGCAACATTGATGTTGTGTCTATCACTTGGAACATAAACATTTGGCTTCTTCAGTGTGGGAGCAATTTGACTTTTTTTTTTATTTATCAAAATGAACCAAAACAGCTTTTGCTTCCTATTTTTAAGCACCATAGCTTTCTGAGTGTTTAGGACATCAAATGGTATATTAACTTAAAGGCTTTTAAATAAAGATTTTAAAGGAAAGCATGGTTTTAGATGCTTTTGAGAATAGTTTTAAAAAACATTTTTAAAACTGTGCTGGGTATTTAGATCACTTTTAGATATCGACCCTTCCTATGAGGAGTGGGCGTTATATTCCCATGTAGCGAAGCAGTTTATTTCTTACATTTTCCTAACAATAACATTTCAGCTGTGACGTTTTGCACATATTTGTGTGAACGACAATGTTGGATAAGATTCGCTGAAACTAAGCTTGTTTGCACACCTAGCTTTGCACAACATTATCACAATGCCCTGAACATCATGTACAAGGTCTCTTTTCACACTATGCACAAATGTCATTTATATCTTCATCAATGAGGCGACAGGGCTATCTACATATCTATGCCATCATTAATGTATATGCACATCGTGAGGCTGCTTTCTATTATAAAAGATGAGCATCCCAATAGATTAGTAGAGGAGGCACTTCCGCTGACAGAGGGTCGCTGCATGCTGAAACTTCACAATGCAGCGGTCTGCCATCTCGTGAGGGGTGTCCAGTTTGTGACCAAGACGGGGTTCTTCATTCTATCCCATCAGGTAATGGGGTTGGAACATCCCCTGGGGGCATTCGTGGCTTTACACCTACACACACTCTAGGTACACTTACAGTAGAGTTTGCATCGTACGAGTATGCGTGATTATTGCCTTGTTTTAAATGCCTGCATATATACATTGTTTTAGCACCTTGGTAGAACTATATCTACTATTTATGCTTTTGGTGCTTGTAATCCCGTTTATCTTCTCCTGTCTATTAATCATTGCAGCACACAAACTTTATGCAAGAATTTCGCTGGTTCAATACATTTATTCAAAACGTCCCACTGTGTATTCTCTGTATGCTTCTCAGAATAAGTGAGAACGAGTGACTGAGCGAAAGGTTCTGTACGGTTTCTACTATCCCTGAGGAGTGAGAGTTGCCATTTCAGTGGTTGCCAGAAACCTTTCCCTCCCTGGTAGGCTAAGGGGGCTTAGTGTGGCACTGTGAGGTAGCTGGCCTATAGGCCAGCATATGCAGCGAGAGTGTCCTGAATCAGTCTTGGCACCAAGCCCCTTGTTTATATTGTCCAAACAAATGCGCAGATCCTACGAATTAGTAGGAACTACACGACATGGCGTCACCAACGTTGGTTAGGTTCTTATTTAATGGTCAAATCTGAGTAGTTCAGTTGTGCTTTCTCAGAGACCCCTACTCACATTTAAACCAGAGACATTCGAAGTAGGAAGGAAAACCAATCCATCTTGGTTGAGTAGGTATACCCTATGTAGTGGCTGTAGGTTATTCAAGCTTGGAGGAGTATACACACATTGTGCATACCATATCTTTATATGTATTTTAACTAAATGCTACTTCTCTGACAATGACGGAACACAGTGAAAATATTGAAGAACAGATAGCAGCTCTAAATATTACAGAAAATTGCAGACAGGCAGTTACTATGAAATTATTACAACATGGCTTCCTCACAATGGGTGGAGATGTTACCTTCTTGGTTGAGGCACACGAAGCATTCCGAAGAGGTATTATACTCATGGGTTAAATTTCCGCCTGCAGATGCACGTAGACAGTTGTTCCATACTTACATTGAAGATGAACCACCTGAGGAGTATTTCCCAAACGTTGACTTAGAAGTCCAATTAAGTTACCAAGAGCATATTGATTGGTTTAAAGGTGCCCTACCCTATACCACAAAAAATGTAAGACTCGGTCCGCTCAGCAAAGAAGGCGTGGCCTGGCCGGTCTTAGCTTCATATACACCACATCCAGACTTTGTTACTATAACACCAGCAGAAAGGCGTACAATTTATAGATATTTAGTAAAGATTTACAGAAATCTTACACAATACATATTGAGAACATTGACAGTCCAACCTGTGAGGGCTGCTAAGGCTGCACAACCTCAAATGGCTACTACAGGTATTAGCACCCAAAAACTGAACGCTGGTATGGGAAATATACCCACCATCTGGGAGCAAAGCCCGTTCTGGATAGTGCAGAAAACAGCTCAGTTTGAAGCAGTATTTCTCATACGGGTCCGCAGGAAAGACATGGAATATTAATAATTTGCTTGCCAATGGGGATGACTCCCCTGATAGAAGATTGTGTCACTTGGGGTACAATCTTCACTGTCATACCACTTTATACCAGAACTCATGGTACCCATTCAATAGCAGTTATACCAGATGTACTGCAACACATACAGAATGAGTACGGAGTAGAGCCTGCCCTAGAATTGGGGATGAAACTTTTGGGCAAATTTGCCCAGGTATCTGCCATTAAGTTAAGTAACATAAAAGGGGAGGCAGAAACGGTGGCTATCCAAAAACGTCTGAGGAAATTCACTCTTGCACAGCAGGAGCGAGAATTGCCCAAGATTATGAAAGATACATATGCTTCACTTGTTAGAGATAATCTGGGAGCCAGACCAGGCAAACCAATCGTTAAGAGCAATTCTGGAAAGGATAACTAAGTAAGCACTAGGTTCTTCAAAGAAGAAATGGGATAGTAAACAAAAACAAAAAAAACAGTCACAGGGTGGGTCTCCTCAATAGGAGCACACTGAAAGAAAATACAATTTGATAAACCGTGACAATATTAGGAAGCCTGGCAGGTATCAGGTTACTGATACATGTTCCTTTCGTTCCTTTCAGGAGTCATCCGAAAAACGTTTGGAGAGAGACGGACATTCAGAGCACCGATTGGAGAGCCAGTCAAGCCAAAAAGGAGACACATTGCATTTCGAACTACATCATAAAACAGGTAGACAGACAAAAGACTTCTAAATTTCAAATTAAAAAGAAGAAGGTAGACGGGATTAAAATGAGAAATGCCCAGGCTACTGAGGACTCTGCTTCAGAATGGTGAATGGGCAGAGACGATGCTAGACAGCGCGGCAGAGGTCAGGAGTAGTTTCTTACCTGTAACTCTAGTTCTGTAGTAGGGGTATCTCTGTTATAGTCATAATCTAGTGAATGAATAGTCCCGCTCATGTGCGGGGACCCCGGAGCAATCAAAAATAATCTCTTAAGCTGTCTTCTTTGCAGTACTGCATAGACAATTGAGAGAAAATTAAAGACAAATAATGCAGCCTATACATGCAAGGCTACACTGTCCAGTACTTCAACTAGAAATGCAAGGATATTCAACAAATATCACACTTAGACCTGTCTGCCAGGTTTCACCATGGAGAACACTTCCCACCCCCTTTACCAAATCCTTGGAATGATAGAGAGGAAGGACAGGACAGACAAGCCCCATAGGCTGCCATTATGTGGCTTAAAAAGGGGTACCGTGCCTTTAAGGAAACTTTCCAGAACTCTCCTGGTATCCCAGAATGCACAGCAACTCCCTCCACTTCCATTCTTTTTGGAGGTGTATCAGCTAGACCTGTAGCATTCATCATTTCATCTCTTTCTCCACCGGGGAGGAGGGCAGTAATGCTTAGCAAAAGTATTCCAAGGACTTCCAAGTGGCAGCCTTGCAGATCTCTGCAATGGGAACATACGAAGCAAAGCAGTTGTGGCTGCTTTGCCCCTGGTGGAATGAGCCTTAGGCTTACCCCCCAAGGTCTTATTCGCTTTCTGATAACAAAGCTGGATACACGACACAATCCACCTAGAGATAGATTGCTTCGAAGTAGCCAGACCAGTCCTAACCGACCCATAGTTGACAAACAATTGGTCGGACCTGCGAATGTCTTTGGTTTTATCCAGATAGAATTTCAATACCCTTCTAACATCCAGGGAATGAAGAGACCTTTCCGCTGGAGTGGAAGGATTCTGGAAAAAATTCGGTAAAGTTATAGTCTGATTAACATGAAAATCAGAAATCACCTTGGGAAGGAACTTAGGGTGAGTACGCATAACAACCTTAGCAGCATGAAACACAGTATAAGGTTCTTGGCAACATAATGCCTGAATCTCACTCACCCTGTGGGCCGATGTAATGGCCATGAGGAACGCCGCCTTCCAAGACAGGTGCTGCAGCGAAGCCTTGTGAATAGGCTCGAAAGGTTCCTTCATCAGCCTGGACAGCACCACATTCAGTTCCCATGCAGGCGAAGGAAGCCGAACAGGAGGACACACCTTCTTCAATCCTTCCAAAAAATCATTCGTCACAGGGACCTGGAAGAAGGAGGTCTGCGAAGGGCATTTTTTGTAAGCAGTCAATGCAGCCAGATGAACCTTAATGGAATGGAAATTAAGCCCAGATGCAGAAGGTATGGAAGGATGACATCCTCCTTGCAGGTCGTAGGATCATATTTCTTAGACATGCACCAGATGCAGAATCTCTTCCATTTGTAAGCATAAGAGGTCCTAGCAGACGGCCTCTTAGCCTCCTTCAATATGTCCATGCAATCCTCAGGAAGATTTAAGTGGTCATATTGCACTATCTCAGGAGCCATGCCGCCAAACTCAACGACGAGAGGTTGGGGTGCACTATCTGCCCCCCGAACTTCGTGAGAAGGTCCGGCCGACACGGCAGCCGCAGATGAGGTAGGATCGAGCGATGAAGCAGGTCTGTGAACCACCATTGCCTGGGCCGTTCCGGAGCAATGAGGATCATCCGCCCCCGGGACTGGGCCAGCTTGATGAGCACCGCCGGAATAAGGGGAATGGGTGGAAAAGCGTACAGAAAGCTGTTCGACCAGTTGATCCATAACGCGTTCCCCAGAGTCCCCGGTTGGTAATACCTCAAGGTGAAGTCGCAGCATTTGCTGTTTTCGGTGGTGGCGAACAGATCCACGTCTTGAGTGCCCCATACGGCGAAGATGTCGTCGAGCATCTCGTTGTTTATGACGCACTCGTGGTTTTCTTGCAGCAACCTGCTGAGGGCGTCCGCCTGAACATTCTGTACACCTGGCAGATGAGTCGCCGTTATCGTCAGTCCTCTGGCTAGCTGCCAGTGCCAGATCGCCTGCGCCTCCTGTGACAGTGTGCGCGATCTCGAGCCCCCCTGCTTGTTGAGGTAATACATTGTGGTCGTATTGTCTGTCTGTACAAGCAAGGAGCTGGTCTGGAAGGACGGAAGAAAGGCCAAGTGCCAAGTGAACAGCTCTGAGTTCCAAGAAATTGATGTGATACGTCGACTCTGCCGGAGACCACTGTCCTTGGATCTGTAGATGGTCTGAATGCGTTCCCCAGCCCTGGAGAGACGCATCCGTCACGATAGTCCAAGTCGGGATATCCTTGTGGAAAGGAACCCCTCTGAGTAGAGACTCTGCCGAGCACCACCATTTCAGGGACTGTTGGGCGTGAAGAGACAACTGAATACAGTCGTGCGAACACCCTTTCCTCTGGTCCCCCTGGTCCTCCAAACATTCCTGTAGCGGCCTCATGTGTAGGCACACGTTTGGAGTGAGGAAGATACAAGAGGCCATCGATTCCAGTAGAGAAGACACCATCCTCACTGTTGTAGATGGAGCAGCTATGAGAGCCTGAGCCTTCCGTAGGATGGATAAGCGTCTCTCCTCCGAAGGAGACACGCTTGCCGACAACGTATTGATGGAGGCTCCCAAGTACTGCAGGCACTGCACAGGAATCGGGACAGACTTGGATAGATTTATGTGCAACCCCAGACGGTTCAGCAGGACGGCCGTCCTGTTGAAGTGCAACTGCGATTCCTGGAAGGTGGAGGCTTTGATCAACCAATCGTCCAGGTACAGGTAGACAAACACCTTGTTCTTTCTCAGGTGCGCTGCTACCACAGCAATGCATTTTGAAAAAGTCTTGGGTGCAGACTTCAGTCCAAACGGTAGTACGGTGTACTGATAGTGATTGGTGCCGACTAGGAATTGCAGTAACTTCCGATGTTTCCGTGCAATGGGCACATGGAAGTACGCATCTCGCAGATCTATCGCGCACAGCCAGTCTCCTCTCTGCAGCGGAGGATAGATCTGGTGCAAAGACAGCATGCAAAACTTTTCCCTGCAAATCCACTTGTTTGCTTGTCGCAAATCCAGAATGGGCCTGAACTCGTTCTTGTCCTTCATCTGTACTAGGAAGAAGCGTGAGTAAAGACCCTTTCCCATTTGAGATAGAGGGACGTCTTCTATTGCATTTTTTCTTAACAGGGTATTGGCCTCAGCCTGGAGCTCGCGCAGTTGGAACTGCGAGCCAACCGGTGGAATTGCTGGAGGCGGGCTGGTGAAGCGAAGACTGTATCCATTGCAAACAATATTCAGCACCCACTTGTCTTGAGTAATGTTTCTCCACTCTGCCAGGTAACGTTGAATGCTTCCCCCCACCGGAGCGGGTAACCGGTGAGGGGGAAGAAGCACCTCAGGGCCTAGACCCAGCCGGGCCTTTGGTCGCGGATGAAGCCTGCTGACCACCACGGCCCCTCTGGCGCTTTTGGAACGGGCGCCGCTGGAACTGCTGCTGTTCCTGCTGTTGTTGTTGTTGTTGTTGTTGCCCATCCTGGCGACCTTACCCTCTACCTTGCGCCCCGTACCGTCTCAGGAACGAGCGGAAGGTCTTCTTCTGTTCCTTCGGCTTTTCCAATCAGACAGCCGTCAAGGTCTCCGCCTCCGCCTTCATGCGGGCCATATCCTCGTCTGCATGTTTTCCAAACAGGGTCTCACCAGAGAAGGGTAGATTGGCCACCCTCTGCTGCGCCTCGGGCTTCAAGGACGTCAGACGCAGCCAGGCGTGGCGCCTCAGGTTGACCCCCTGGCAGTATCCGTGCGCTGCCAGGAGGGAGGAATCCGCAGCCGAACTGATCACCTGGTTGGAGACCATCAGTCCTTCATTAAGGATTTCTTGGAAATCTTCCCTATCCTCCTGAGGAAGGCGTTCCACGAACCGTGTTAGGGACTCCCAGAGGGACCGATGATAACGTCCCAACAAGGCAGAGGCACTTGCGGCCTTCACAGACGTGGATGCCGTCCCGCAGACCTTCCTGCCTGCTGAATCCATCCAGCGGCTCTCCTTGTCAGGAGGCACTGTCGATGACTGGGTGGTGGCGTGTTGCTTCCTCGCCGCCGTCACAATCACCGAATCCGGCGCTGGGTCCAAGCGAAGAAACGCAGGATCCGAGTCAGGTGCCCAAAACTTCTTTTTTAGCTTGGAAGGCGGTGATTTCGTAACCGCAGGGGTGAGGAAGAGCTCCATGGCGGGTTCCACCAGCCCTGGCACCAACAGCAACAAGGGGCGAGACAGCTGCTTCTTGTGCAGGGTCTCGAAAATGACGGACGTCAAAGGCGTGTGCGTAGTGAGCGTGATGCCCAGTTTAGCCGCTCCTCGCAGCAACACCTCCTGGAAGGAGACAATGTCATCTATCGGGGACACCCTCGTCCGAGGGAAGTCCGACAGGGTCGGCGTGTAGTCCCTGGCACTGGACGAATCCGTGTGGCGGGATCTAGATCTGTCCCTCCTAAGGCGCCATCTGGACCTCGTAGACGAGCGATGGCAACTCCTGGACCTCTCTCTCCGTCTTGAGCAAGACCTCGATCTCCGCGGCCTTGGACGGTCTGCGGGCCAGAAAGGAGGGCGCTGTGGAGGCTGAGCCGGGAGCCTAGGTTGTGGACGCCCCTTAGGCAGCATCAGCAAATGAGGTAGCGAGACCACTCGGCGGAGCCGGTGGAGGAGGGCGTGAGGAGGAACCGGAGGTAGTGGAGGCATAGGAGGCTGTGGAGGAGTGGGGGTACGCGGAGGAGGATCCACGGGTAAAGGAGGAGGTGTAGGCGACCTCGGTTTGGAGGGTGAGTAGACTTGAGAGTAGTCCGAGCCCGGAGACTGTCCCACTCTCCTTCTCCTGACCAGAGGGGGGCGATCTAGGGGCTCTACCCCGCGTAGACGAGCGACGGTGTCGCCGCGACTGCATGCTCGCTGAAGCCGAGGACTCCGAGAACATCTATGCTTCCTCCTCGACGCTGAGCGTCCTTTCGACTTCGACGAGCATCTCCTTGATGTCGACGAACGTCGTCTCGACGCCGACTAGCGTCTGCTCGGCATCGATGGCCGTCTCTTCGACGTAGTCGGTCGGTGCCTCGGCGTCGATCGTCTCCTCGATGACGGTGATCTCCTCGGTGTCGATGACCTCCGTCTCGATGCTGATCTTCTTCTCGACGTCGCTGACTTACGTGTCGACGTTGACGGTGACCGGCGGTGTCGCCTCGATGGCGAGCGCCGGTGTCTTGACCCCTCTCAACGTCGACGATAGCTCAACGACGAGCCAGTCCTCGACGTCAACCTCGTCGAAGGTCTCGACGTCAGTCCTCTCGACGTCGAACGTAGATGGCGCTTCAACCCAGAGCCCTGGGGAGACAGGGAACAGACTGTGGTCATTCCTTTCAACGCAGACGTCGAGGGTATCGACGTCGACTGAGACCGGTGGCGTTTTCTGGCCTTTTCTTTACTGGGGAACCCCCCGAAGCCAACGCACGGGCAGAGGAAGGAGCCCCTTCATGCCCAGACCCACCTTGTCCTTGCTGCCTTCTCAGCTACAAGCCTTGGAGCCTGGTCTTCTCCCTGTCCTTTAGGGTCCTTTCAGGGAACTGTAGACAGATATCACACTCCTCAGGAACATGAGAAGAAGGCAGGCACAGGATGCACAACCTGTGAGGATCCGATTTTGCCTTTTCCTGGAGCACTCAGGACATTTATCAAATAATGCAGGCATATTTGATAAAAAGAGCAGCCAAAACACTAGAGAAACTCCAGCAAAGATGAGACAAGGCAAAACACGTCGAGTGAACACACTAACACTTTAAAAGTGCACAAATAGTAGAGAAAAAAACAAAAAAGGGAGAGCTCAATGCTCCAGGGTCCTGCTAGCAAGAGCCGGAAAAAAGAACTGAAAGTGGAGGGAGTTGCTGTGCATTCTGGGATACCAGGAGAGTTCTGGAAAGTTTCCTTAAAGACACAGTATCCCTTTTTAAGCCACATAATGGCAGCCTATGGGGGCTTGTCTGTCCTGTCCTTCCGCTCTATCATTCCAAGGATTTGGTGAAGGGGGGGAAGTGTTCTCCATTGTGAAATCTGGCAGACAGATCTAAGTCTGATATTTGTGGAATATCCTTGCATTTCTAGTTGAAGTACTGGACAGTGTAGCCTTGCATGTATAGGCTGCATTATTTGTCTTTAATTTTCTCTTAAGTGCCTATGCAGTACTGCAAAAAAGACAGTTTAAGAGAATATTTTTGATTGCTCCGGGGTCCCCGCACATGAGCGGGACTATTCATTCACTAGAATATGACTATACACAGAGATCCCCTACTACAGAACAAAAGCTCTCCAGAACCTGATGGATTATCTGGTGGTAGTAGTGCTGAGTGAGCATATAATGGCGGAAACACCTAATACAAAGGTAAGTGTCCCTCATCGTTTATAAGAAATAACACTCCAAATGGAGGGCAACATATCCAGGCGAGTGAAGGGTCTCTTTTGGGACAACCTGACATATTATTACAACATTATTTTGGCGGAAAAGGATTAGCCACCTGATTTTCTTGGTAGATAGCCCAATGGGGGAAGAAGTTAGTTTACCTGCTTTCTCTGACCTCATACCAGAATCAGTTAAAATTGTATATGCGCAGGAGTGGGTGTTAGCTCCAGCTCCGACACCTTAACGCAATAATGTTGCAAATCCCATTAAAATAGATTCCTCAACCACGGAGACAATACCCAATTACACATGAGGCAAAGAAACAAGTCAGGGAGATCCTAGATCAACTTGAGTACAAGGGTGTGATAGAGAATTGAATCTTACCTATGAATAATCCCTGGTTTCCTGTAATGAACCCCGATAATTTATATAGCCTAATCTTAGATTACAGACATTCAAACGCATCCACATGTACATTTGCAGTAAAAAGTGCACATAGTGCCACACTGATGAATAACAACATAGGGAACAATACAAAATAACACTAAACATCTCAAATGGATTTTTCTGCCAAAATATAGTGCCTTGAAGCAGATATTTTACAGTATTCTCAGGGCTAGGTTCTCAAAGCCAATTTTGTCAATTACCACCGGGGTATAAGAATAGCCCAGTGCTGTTTTCAGCCAGAGTAACAGTTACTTTAAAATTTTGATGAGGAAACGTCCAGACTATCCGCTGCTGAATTAAACGATGCCTCTAGATTGATATGAATGCATCGATTATACCAATGGTTCTGCCCAGCCGACCATAGGAACAAAACAGCAATATTCAGTGGCATGTGCAATTGTAAAAGGGAGCATGCATGACAGAAAGTTCCGTCCTGGGAAAACACACACTCCGAGCCAGTTGTACGACCTGTTTTTGCATGCACAAACAAGTTTTGAAGGAAGTGGCCCTTAAGGGCCTCTCGGGTTTCTTACAACCACCTGCTATGCCATCCCAAGAATGGAGAGTCGGTCAGACAGTAGAGAATACAAACTTAAATGTTTATTGCCAATACTCTGCAGAGGAGTCCAATCAGACCTGCACCCTAAGATGTCTGCAGAGGGACTGACCCCCCCCACCAACAGTCTACAGTGGATAATCATTCCTCTTGTGAAGCCTTCAACCACGCCCATAATGGAAACCTAGCGGCCTGAGCCGAACATGAACTAAGGGCCATATGTACGAACACATTTTCCCATAGACACAGAATGGGTAAAACCCTTTGATATATCTGGCCCTAAGAGGCACAGTAGGATGAGCTAACAACTGCTAGTTGGGTACACGTTATCAGGGCCTCAAGGCCACGGCGCTGGGTCTCAGCATCTCATAACGTGGGAGCAGAAACTACACATTCAGATAAGTGTGCCAGGGCAAAATGGCCTATTCATTAGTAAGTCAGAAAACAGCCTTGAGTAGAAGAAAAAATAATAACAAAATACAGTGTTCTGCTGAGGCAGGCAATGTGAGCAGAAAGTTCTAACTCAAGTCCAGTCTAGGCAGCCTAATAGGGATTACGAAATGCAAAATGGGGTCACACTCGCTAACTGAGGCATGCACATAATGGGGATAACTCAGCAGGTTGCATAACATGAATACAAATTACATCTATTTAGCCATGCACTGCTAACATAATATAGCATGGGACAAATGCATTGCAGGGATGGAAATTGCAAACCTAACAGTTTGCGAACCCTTTTGCGCATGCAAAAACCTATTGGGCCATGTACATTTAGCTTGCGTCTCGCTAAATAGGTTTTAAGACTCGCTATTTGGAAGGGGCATTCCCTTCCAAACAGCTAGTCACAAAACCATGTACAAATGTTTTGTGACTGCATTTGCAGTCGCAAAACACTCACAATTACCACCTACTTCAAGTAGGCGGTAATGCATTCGCAAATGGGAAGAGGTCCCCAGGGTAGCCCTTCCCCTTTGCAAATGCATGAAAAATTATTATTTAAGGGCAGGCAGTGGTCCCAAGGACCAATGCTTGCCCTTAGAAAATTAAACAAAAACCTTTCAATTTTTTTTTCTTTTTAAATGCATCCTGTTTTCCTTTAAGGAAAACTGGATGCATTTAAAAAGAAAATACTGCTTAGTTTGAAAGCAGTCCCAGACATGGTGGTCTGCTGAGCCCAACAAGCAACCATCCCTCGGAGGGCTGGCATTTCCAATGGGCTCGCAAATTGCGAAAGGCTCATTAATATTAATAAGCCTTGCAATTTGCGAACACAGTGGGAATCGCAAACAGTGTCAAACACACTGTTGTACTTTTCATTTAGCGACTCGCAATTTGCAACTTATCGCAAACTGCAAGGCGCTAAATGAAATGTTCGTACATCTAGCCCTCAGTCCTTAGGGGACAGTACGACACAGTTGGTGGACCTAAAAGCTCTGATAATGGCACTGCAAAATACGAATCATGAATTCCCTATACTCGTGGTGGATGAATCATTTTACTGCGTCGTCATGTATCAAATATTTACACTATTGGGGCCAGAATGGATTTAGAGATTCTAAAGTTTGCACAGTGAAGTACAAGAAGCTTTGGGAACAATTAGCAAAGCTGTAAGAAGCCCAGTCACAGGCTCATTTCATTCATACATTGATTCATCAACATGTTGATTTTCCTGAGATACAAGATAGGATGCAAGCCTTTGTCCTTCTTGTGCACCAGAAAGTAGTGGGAATAGCAACCACAACCTACTTCAGGGACAGGAACGCTCTCAATGGCTCCTTTGGCAAAGAGTGCCGAAACTGCCTGTTGGAGAAGGGCCAGATGATCCTCCTACATGCAATGGTATGGCGGTGTCATGGAGGGAGGGGTAGTCTTAGAGGGGCGGGAGTAGCCCTTTCGGACTATCTGCAAAACCCACCTGTCCAACATGATGAGGCGCCAGTGAGGGAGGTGATGGCGAATCCTGCCGCCCACTGGCGTTTGGTGGCCCTGAAAAGTCAGACTAGGAGGTTTTGGAGGCTGCTGCAGAGGGGGCTGTGGTGGACAGGCCCCCAGAACCACGGTGCTTGGTTCCAACGTCCCCGGCCGCGCAGAGGCTGAACAGCTTGTTCCGGCCTGTGGCTCTGGGCAGGACATGGCAGGGCACCCCTTCCGTAGCCATGAAAGGGGCGAAAGGCAGACTGTGCAGGGTGGGCGATGGAGATGCTCAAGGACCAGTCCATAGCCAGAGAGTCCTAAAAGCGCTCCAGCGAGTTGTCTGCCTTGTCACCGAAAAGGCGACGGCCATCAAAGGGCATGTCCATAAGAGTGGATTGGACATCCCTGGGAAAAACCAGTCAACCTCAACCAGGTGTAGCGTCAAAAGGCTACTGACGTGGAAATTGTCCTTCCTAATGAGTCGGCAGTATCCAGCCCACAGCGGATGGTAAACTTCGCTGCGTCTCTCCCCTCTGCAACTGCACGGGAGAGCACGGCCCAGGACTCCTCCAGGCACTGCGGCAGCACCTGCACTACCGTATCGCACACAGAGCGGGTGTAACGGCCCAACAGACATGTGGTGCTTAACGACCGCAATCCCAAGCTGGAGGAACAAAACATTTTTTTCCAAGTTGGTCCAGCTTTTTGGATTCCCTATCGGGTGGTGCGTTAAGGAATGCGCCTTTGGAGGGGGAGGCTTGGACCACTAAGCTCTCGGGTGGGGTGTTGGGAGAGTAAAGTGGGGTCGCCCAGGGCCGGGCAGTGGCGTTGGGCAATCATCCTGTCCAAAGAAGCCCCTGTGTTGGGCCTGGACCAGGTGCTCAAAAGGATGTCCGTGAGGGCTTCAATAAACAGCAGCAGGGGCTCCGAAGAGCTTGCTGCCGGTTGAAGCACTTCTGTCAGGTGGTTGGTCCTGACTGCCACCGCAGGTAGCGCAAGGTGGAAAGTTTCAGCCGCCTGACGCAACACCACTGCGTAACATAAGGTCTGGGGAGGTATACAGACCACTGGCTTCCCCCAGTTCTCTATCCAGTCCGGTTCACAACCTAACTGGTCGGTTAAAGGGTTCCCAGACCCCTCCCGGTAGTCCTCAACCTCCTCTGGCTGCACAAAAATACCCATTGGCGTCGGATCCGTCCAGCTCCGTGTCTACCTCAAGGTGGAGGCCGGGGCGACGTCTGCTGGGAACACAGCAGACGCCGGCTGCGGACATAGTGCCGGTGGAGGAGTAACAAGGTCGACCGGCACCGCTCCGATCCAGGCCTGAAACCAAGTGGACCCTGCGGCGCAGAAGCCGCCAAAGCGCCTAGGGCCCCCAGCCAAGTCCTAGGGCGCGCCGGCGGAGTCAGGCTGCCCAAAGATGGCGTGCATCGCTTCGTAAAACTAACAAAGCTGGGCAGAGGTCTGTTCCAGTCCCAGGAAGGGGGGGAAACCCAGAGCCGACCCTTCAGGCTCCGCATGGGGAGCCGCAGGAGGTGCACCACCAGCATTGCTCGTCACATCGGCCGACAGAAGGGAAGAAGTCAAAGAGCGACGATGATTCTTCAACTTGAATGAAGAATGGTCCCTCAACCTCCTACGTGACCGGGACTTCGAGGGACGCAGAGCCAGCTGCAGGGCCGCGAGTAGTTTTCAGGATCGCTCCTGCAAAGACTTCGGTGCCATGGTCCAGCAGTAGGAGCACAACTCTGAGACGTGGTCGTGCTCCAGGCAGTAGAGGTGCAGAGGCACGGATCCGTCACCGACATCAATCGGTTACCGGAACTGTAAGCCTTGAAGCCAGGCATCCCTCGTGCATCAGGAGTCGATGGGCTCAAAAAACTAAGTCGACAAAAGTCGAGAAAAAGTCAGTCAAAAAGTGACGGGAGCTACCACTCTCACTGGATCTGCACTTGCTGGCACGGAAAAAGAAAGCACTGACGTCAGCTCCGAGAGGGCGGCGTCTATGTAGCTACCGCAACGACATCCCGGCGACCACGACGCTGAAAACGTAGTCGACTGACGCCACCTTACGACGCACAGGGGTACTGCTGACGAAAATCGTCTCGGATCTAGTCGGACGCGTGGGGGCTATTTCTAAGGTAAGGAATCTATAACTAACTGTTTCTTTCAGTTATGTAATGGCTGGTTGGATAAAGGCAGTGGCTGTGGTTCTTGTTTGACATTTTGGTTCCCAAAGTGATCAGGGCTGATGTCTACCAGCTGCTGCACCATAGGTTGTCTAGTGAGGGGTCGATCTTGGCAATACACAATCTTGGTGGAGGTCTGGCCAGGGATATTTGGCTCGACACTGTGGACAGTTCTGAAATGAAGTCCTTTCCACTACGGATTGGATATTTTCAGCGCAGAAGACTATGGAGTAAGGCCTGGATGGGGCCTTCAAAGAGATCCTGATGGTTGTCAAGACATACAGGATAGCATGATGACTACGAAAGGGCAGTATGTGTGGTGATTGTTTTGCCAGAGAGTCTGCAGAATCCAGACAGGCAAGAAGACTATCATAGCGAGGCGTCGACCCAGAGCATGGTGAGAGACAATATTCAATCATGTGTGGACTGGATACTACTGACTCGCTGGGCAGAGCGATGGCTACGACGGTGGCGGTACGACGCCACGCCTGGCTGAGATCCGCCAATTTCTCGGCAAACGTCCAAAACACACTCATGGACATGTCGTTTGATGGCCGTCGCCTCTTTGGGGACAAGGCAGACCACACGCTTGAGCGCTTTAAGGACTCCAGGGCTACGGCCAAGTCCTTGGGCCTTTCGGCCCCGCGCCAGCAATCGGGTGCCTTTCGCTCCTTTCGTGGCCACGGAAGGGGCGTCCCCACACGTGCCGCCAGCCACTCGCTGCAAACTGTCGTCCAGCGCGGCGGCGGCCGTGGAAACCGCCGTGGAGGCGGTCGGGGAAACAGGCGGGGTCAGTCCACACCTGCCCCCGCGGCATCCACCTCTAAACCCTCCTAGTCCGTGCTTTTCGGCCCATGTGACGCCAGTGGGAGGCAGGGTTCGCCATCACCACTCTCACTGGCGCACTGTCACTTCGGACAGGTGGGTGCTGCAGATCATCTGAAGGGGCTACTCCCTCCCCTCCGAGACGACCCCTCAAGCCATGCCACCACAACACCACCGCGTATCGGGGGATCACTTGCGGCTCCTGCAGGAGGATGTTTCGGCCCTCTTGGCCAAGGGGGCCATCGAGCGCGTTCCTGGGCCAGAAGTAGGATGTGGTTGCTACTCCCACTACTTCCTGGTACCCAGTGAGAGTCAGTAAGAAAAAGCCATCTAAAAATTAAGCGGATGCTCTTGCACATTACCAGACATAAGTGGATTCACTATGCAACGTGAATGGAAGACTTCTTCAAAGAAAAACAACTTGCACATGCCCAAGCACAACACTTAATGGCAAAAGTATGCACAGCATGTGTATCTACTGCTATATATGCCACAAATGTATGTGTGTGTGTGTGTATATATATATATATATATATATATATATATATATATATATATATATATATAGCGTATGAGTGCTGTCCTGACCGAGGGGTCTTTGGAGCAGAATACATAAACTCGGCCGCCCTTGCCGCGAGGACACGCACCAACCCGCAACCACTGGGTGCAGCGAGGCTTAGGATCCTACCCTGCCTGTTCGTGGGACGAGTGGCATTGGATGTTAAATGCACCCCTGAGATGGAGGCCCATCAGAGGGCTGAAATTCTTGCCGTACAGAAAAAAGAAGAGTGCACCCATCCAGGTTTCCAAAAACGTGACAAACCACAAGGACCATAATTCATAGCCCATCAAAGGGTGTGGTATTTACAAAGCGCAGCAGTTAAGCCTTTGAAAATGAAGCAAACCGGCTTCGAAACGCGTCGGCTGTCCTAACTGGCACTGAACTGTGATGGCGTTCTGTCTGGGGATGCATTTTGACCAATAAATGCTTTGCATACCACCCGTCTGAGTGCTGTCCTGACCGAGGGGTCTTTGGTGCAGAATATGAATATGAATATATATATATATATATATATATATATATACACACACACACACACACACACACACACACACACACACACACATAGATACATATATATCCACGAGGAAGATGTGCAACATCTGTCACTTTCCAACTACATAGCATTTACCCTCCCAGAAACACCCTTTTCTCCAGCTCTAAACAAGTTAGATGACAGAGATAATGCATAACAGGGGGATTTATATTAAGTGATTAGAACAATTGATTTCCTATACAACAATGCTACCACAACAGGACCCTGTAGGTGACCGTCACATACCACACTCAAGGGATTACAATGCAAAAAAATCGATTGGACGCAAATGTCTTTCAGTTGCTTTTTATTTGGTTTCATTTGCTTGTCTGGAACGAAAACACTCCAGCCCCAACACAGACATCTGCAAGCTAGAAGAAAATAACCAAAAATGTGGGTAAAAGAATGGAAACGAGGACTACCTACACAAGGCATAACCACAGAAAGAAATAGAAACAAGTTGCCATAAAACTTTCAACCGTCAAGGCAAAAATCCTTTCAACTCAGAATGAAAACGGCACTTTGCTGTAAAGCAGACTTCGAAATAGGGATTGTGGCCAATGAGTTGTGAACCGGCATGCAAAATTCTGAAAAGTCACGTTAATTAAAAATAGAGCTGGGCAACATAGACATTTTCTTCCCTCACCAATAAACGAAACTAATACTTTATCATTTAAACCTCACCGTGGACATTGTATCTGGTTTAGTCCAGTGACTCAAACAATAATTTAATCATTCCAGACTACGGACTTCAGCTAGTCTTATATAGGAGGTATAAGATTATTTGGGATTCCTTTAAACATCAGCAGTTGCCATTTAAGACCCCAGTCCAAAACATATCAAACAGTAAGTAAACTTCATGCTTTGCCTGCTGTGGCCTACTACCGTATGCCTGCGAAGGAGCTATGACTGTACACCACCACCACTGTCCTGAAGAAAATACTTCTGTTTCAAGAAATCAGAGCAGGAATGCTCAGAGTGGCCGCAATAGACATCCAGGAGCACAAACCTTCCATTACTTATGTTGGAGGCAGGCTCCTTCAGCGCAATCCAGCTCGTGCCTCAAACAGCATAAGAGATGAAAGCACAGTTAGGATGGACTTTTCAAACTCACCGTATATGTAATAAAATGGGCTAAAAAGCTACTGAGAGGTTGTGAAAATAGGAAATTTAACTCAGGATATCCCTAATGGCGACCAAAGACCTATTTATTTATATTATGTCCCTGCCGAGAGCTCAACTAGTGCTTTCACAGAGCTGGTTTACAAATCAGTGCTATGAAACGTTTGCCTAGGTGCTTTTGCATGTCATGTAAACAGCCACATTACCAAGCTGCTTTTATAGAACAAACATCCCACTCCAGGATCTAGCCCAACTTGAGATGTTCAGTTTTGGCCCAGCACAAAGTGGCTACCCTGTTTTCATAAAAAGAGTGCTTAGCTGGAAACTTAAACTAGAATGTAAATGTAACACTTATGAATCTGGGCTGCTCATACTGCACCACACACACAGCGTTTATTTTCCGTTTTGTTCCACAGCACCATTTTATCCTATGAATTTTCCAAACAACACTAATTTCATTTTGAACTATATTAGCACAATTGTCTCAAATCTGTCATTGTTTAAATTTTAGTGTTTATACCTGAAGAAAAGAAATTGGTATGCGAGTGGACTATGACTAAGGGCACTTTGAAAATCTGAAAAAGGAGGCTGAAGGTGGTTTTAATGATTCGGAAAGTCCGCTCCCATCATCCATCTCACGAGTGTTCTGTTGAACCAATGACTGTTACACAGGCCTGCAGCAATCAATCAAAACCAGTAGAAGGCAAGCCTGTCCTATTCCCGCAACTAAATCACTTGCTGTGTTTGCTCGGTATGAAGAAGATTGAGCGTAATATTCAAAGTGGCAAATTTAATAATCGTGTGTGAAAACATTCGGGAAAAAAATACTTTTGGTGTCATTATATTTAACAAATTAACAAAAGTGAAGATTTTACAGTGTAGGTGTATACTGCTGCATGAAAGGCTTTTGGAGCAACAAATGAAGCCAGCTTTGAACTCAGACGCGCGATTCTTGAGAAGAGTACAAGCTAACATATAGCTCTACGGTGGCCCTCGTGTACATTTTTGCAATATTATTTGCTAACTGGAGAGTGAGCTAAAAGATGTGCCTCGCTCACTATCAGCATTCGTTTCAACCACCACTAACTTTTTTTTTTTAATGTAGTTTTGTTAAAATTTTCTGTTTTCAAGGCTGAGGTGCACATGCCAATTAATGATCACAGCATTCAGTCAAGGCTTGGGTCAAATCCTATCAATAAAACATCACAATTTGTTCCTGTGACTACTTGAACAAAGTATTTCATTTACATTATACTCAAATCAGCACTTTCCCTCCACACTCTCACTGTTTCCATTGTGTGTTGCACTCATGTACTCCTGGGTCAGGCTTGCATAATTATTGTGAGTATACCATGTCCATTCTAACACTGACAGTATACATGAGTTAGCTTACCGAGCGACTTTCTAATCTTGGATGACTTGCTCAACCAGCACCCAATTTGAATTTTCTTAAGCCATACCGCAAAACCGCTTTGATGTGGTGGTGGACTGAGCAATCAGTTGGAAACACCACAAGGGGTATTCTGTTTACTCTGGGCCATAAAAGCAACTGTCTAAATGTCTTTCCTTGATTTCTGCTCACAGGCCAACAAAAAAAAGACATGACCTCTTTCCTTGAGAGCAAGCTGCATCGCCCTGCTGAAAGGATTTCTCAATTTATAAATGCTCTCAGTATCACAAGCAGCCAGAAAACTGTAGCCTGTCTCGACCTGATCTAGCAGTCTGCGTGTTCTTAAGGTTTTGCTGGCACTACAACCATGGCTGATGACAAGGAAGCGCGAGTAATCACCCGTCCAAGAATTAGCAAGGAAGGCTGAATGGCAAGAAAAGTTAATGAGACAAAGCAGGATTCTTTGTATGTTAAAGGGTCATTTTTATGACTGAACCGAAACTAATAATTGCTCCTTGCATATTGCAGTGCCAGAGGCTACACTGAAAAGGGATGCAAATCCTGATTCTACACACCTTGCATGGGAGGTGTAGGAAAGGTTTCTACAAAAGAGATAGGGCAAGGTTCAAGTGCATGTCGAATGCTAATGAACCACTACCAAAATCTTTGAAAATCATTATGTCCCTTGCAAACTGATATAATGGTCCCAATTCTATCAAACATGAGCAGCTTTTGTTCTAGCAACATTTCGTTCACCTTATGAACACACAAACACGTCCCACTGATGTAGTTAAGAACAATCAGAACTACTCACTCTATTTTTCATAAGTCACAGGGATGTGTTAAGAGGATATTCCATAATTTGATGTTGAGAAGATACTGTTTGTAGTGCATGTACATTTGTTGCACAACCACTCCTCAAGGAAGACATTTAACCAGCAGCATTCAATTTAATGCAGCCACCTTACCCAACAAACACACAGCATAGGAGTAGGTGGATGTAGTTATCACCTACCTTATATGGTACAGACCACACCACAGAGTTATTGTGTGTGTGCAGTGCCCCAGAAGAGCACTCAAACTATTTCATGAATCAAGGCTTTCGCTGAGCATAAGGCGTTATAGTTGATTTAATTGCAGAAACTAAAAATAAAAAAATACTCCAGGAAGATCCAAGACCACTTAGTCCAGCAGGCAGTAGCGATTACATTATGGAGACACTGAAATGAGCTGTCTTTAACATACGTATCTCAAAGACTGTTGAGGAATTATACCCGCCACCTCCTCTGCTCTACCTCAAACAGTAAAAAGAAGCACAAAAACAGGGAGCTCAGATAAGCACCAGAGGCAGCTCGAAGCAAGTCACAAACCATGGCTTCAGGGTACCATAGCCAACAGAAAGCGGGATCCACCTTCCTATACTTTACAGCGCTGGGATCGCCAAGCAATCAGCATTTCAACAGTATAATTTTCCAACATCTTCACTCCTGGCAGTATAACACTGGCCTGTAATGCTGAAGTTTCGTTCTCTATTTTTGGCTCTTTAGCCAGGAATGTAGGGAAGGCCAATTTAATAGAAGACAAGCTCTCAAGTCCATCACTGCTTTAAGCGACGTCTTCGGCAGCCAATAATACCAAGGTTATAGCTTTCTGCACTTCGTTAAAGACACAGACTGAAAAATGAGTATTTCACATCAAAACAGGAATTCACTTTTTGGAACGTGATAAATGAATCCTCATCCTCGACCGACAACAAAATGTTGTACTGTACGACTGTTCATCTTAAAAACCTATAAACACCTCCCCTGAGGTCTACCAAGTTGATAACACTTCCGTGGGGTAGTCAATGGCATGGCACTGTCAGGAAACGCATGCAGGTCATCTGACTAGCTCTACGAGGTAGATGGTCACAGCATTTTAAAAAGAACAGATCCTAAGCCCCTCATCAAAGTGAAGCACAGCATACTTCATTCCAAGCAAACTGCCAGCACACGGTTAGGAACGTTTCCCATTTCATAATTTCTTAAATAACAAGGCCTAGAAGCATTTGTGCTGTCAGGGAGTGAAATAACATTTGGCATGAAAACGAGCAGGCCACACAGTTTATAAAAACAAGACCACATTGCTTAATAGGCTAGCGATAATGGCCCAATGTTTGAAGGGGTGCAGCTTTACTTAAAAGGTATGGTGGAACTAAAGTGGGAACCCATCTGCTCAAACTGGTGATGTGGCGCTGCTGAAGACCACCCACAGCTAAAGGAAAGATCACAGTGAGAGAGGAGCTGACACTGGTGTGCAGAGATCATTTGGAACAGGATGGATGAAATTTAGTGCCATAAAGGATTGATACAAATGAGATTATATTTAGTGGGACAATGCAGCCAGCAGAAGACAACTTTAAGTTAAGGGTGAAGGAATCAGATTAGTCAGCAAATTTCAGATTCATTTGGACCCAACAAAGCGGCGGCATCTCAAAGGACTTGCACCTTGTGTATGTATGTGATAAAATGGTACGTAACCATGGGTTTCGAAGAGCTGGGTAGGTAGAAAAAAAGACACTAATAGAACCATCAACTTGCAGCAAAATAGTCTCTTGTTATAGGGTCCAGTCTTGTACACCATTGGGGTTTCATTTTTGGCTGGAATTCGGTTGCAACAAGATGGGCAGTAGCTACCAAAGCTGGGGAACGTCCGCTGCAGTGTCCAGCAAAGCTTTATCAGACAAGCAGAAAAGTGGCTATGCCAACATTCTCCAAAACCAAGCTTGAGCAGCAGAAAGAATCCTTGTTCCAGGTACTATTTGCAAGTGTGTTAAGTCTGCTATACCCCTGAATAACAGATGAACAGGGGAAGCGGTGTTAGGCTCGCGGGAGCCGGCACATCTCACACTGGTCTGTCCCAGACTGGTTCATAAAGGTGCAGTGCAGACAGGCCCACATCGCAGACGGGGCAGGGTGTACAGACGTGCCCACAGCACCATATTCCTGAATACCGGAGGGCTGAATACCAACTGTACCTATGGGAAATAAAGCAAAAAGGAAAGAAATGATCACCAATAAAAAATAAACTGAGATGTGGCAAAGACATTAACTAAGAAGTGCCTAGGGGTAGCTTAATGTGGATATGTATCTAATGTTAATATGTATCTGATGTCGAAAAAACACAAGAATTTATTAACACAGGTTTTACATGGCACCAGTTTCTGCTCTTGCTGTAATGGTGGGAATCACTGCACAGGATTGGTTGTGACAAGTTTCAAGGAACGAGATATAAAGATGAACGGGGAGTGATTATTGTGGAATTTCCAAAGTGTTAATATTTCCTTTATGGACCTTACATCTTTTTAGCTCACCCACTATTCTCTATTCTTTTCCCAATTGACGTAATGTAAAAATGTGTTGAGAACTATGTGACTTGGGGAGGTTTATTAAAGACTGTGGAGGATTTTGCCATCACACAACTTCAAATTACTGGGAGCTTCCCCTTAATCGATTTAAGTAAAGAAGAAGCAAGAAAGGGGTCGAAACTGTCTTCTAATGCTGCTTTTAGAAAACTGGAGCTCTCTGCTAGAGGATGCTGGAATCAAGGATGACATCAGAAATCTGCGAGTGTATACCTGATGTAGGAAGAGGTATTCTTTAAGTAATTTCAAAATGTATACTTAAATACTGTTTCTGAAGTGTATTTAGATGATAGAACTTATTGTCTTGCAATTTGTTTGCAAAAACGATTTTATTGATTTTTAATCAGCTGTAGCACAATGTCCACACCACAAACTCACATCAAGCACTGAATCGAATTACCACACAGCTAGTACAAGATCCTTAAATTGTGCGAAACTCCCTGAACAGGAGGACACATCTGACAGAATAACAAACACGGCACCTCAACCTAGAATGCATACTCACATTCCCATTTCTGAGCAACACAGATCTCAGTTATGTAAATTGTCAAGTCTACATGTTGGATATTGCTGTACATAAGAGTCTAACATGCTACCCTACCTTATCAATCTAATATCTTCAAAACTCCTAATTTAGATGAACAGATGCTTTCCCTGTCTTCTCTGCCCATGTACTGAAGGACCAGCAGTCCACCAGCCCGGAAGTCTTTCTTTTCCTTATTGACTTGAGCAAACGACCTCGGTACATCCATTAACTCCTTGCCTTGTGGTAGTCACCTTGGCCACCAACAGCAATTTGGAGAAGAACGTCCATATTTTGGGGGCAGATTTCCTCCCACTCAGGGGAAAACAATCCTAAAACGGCAGTGGATGTTCCACTTCTATTGTAAAGCTAATTAAGGACTGTACAGATGCAAACGTCTCTTTCCAGGTAATCCTTAAAATCAGACAAGCCCACCACACAAAGGGGGCTCCCTTCCTTCCCCTTTATGTTCGGAGCTTCCAAAAGGGGATGCCACGTGAAAGTTCAACATGAGTACCTTCATGGCCAGGGGGTTCAATTAATAAGACAAACAGCAGGGAGGACAGACTTCGCTCCTACCTAGTTCCTATGCCAAGTTCCACAGATCCCGAGGCACCCTTGCCAGAACCTTGTCAATGAAAGTATTTTCAGGTCCAAACCTCTGCATAACCTCAATCATAAAGGACTAACTCAAGCTGTTGAAGGCCTTCTATGCGTTTAATGTAGTAAGGTGAGTCAAGCATCTTGCTTGAGCCAGCTGCATAAGGGATGGGAGAAGATCTATTGCCTTGGTATATCTAATAACTGCTCCATCCTTTACAAAATGAAAGTCCTCAGCAAGGATCAAAGAACCCTCAGAAAAGCTCAGTATTCAATGCAATTGTGTGTAAAATTTACAGTTTTGACCCTGTGTTTCCCAAACACTCACTGAGAGATTCTGTTTAGCTTGTCGCACAATGAAAGGATTGGAACATTTCAGAGGACCCCCACCAGAACTTGTCTTTTAGGTACATTTGTGTGAGACTAGTGCTGACAAAAACAGTGGGGATTCGGGGCCGGCTGGAGGTGTATCATTATCTGAAAGTGTAGAAGAAATTGAGCCAAACAGATGTCACAGTGAAAAAGGCAAGGAAACGACACAGGGTCGTGGCTCAAAACCAGCAAGGCTAAGCCTAATCAATCAAAAAGAACATCACAAATGCCAGTACTGGACGTCACTTAGACTTATTAAAGCCGACCTTTACGAAAATAAAGCATGTAGGTTCGTCTATTGATTCATGTCACTAGTTTATTCATTAATTTACTCACTAGTGGAACAATACTTTTATCAACACTTCAGTTTTTTGTTTGCATATGTACAAATATAATACATTTAATACAACACATAACTAATTCAATACAATTTACAAATTTACAACACATCCAACTCACACACTCATACATCCACAACATACAAAAATGTGCACTTAAGACCTAATGTCAATGGTAGATTCTCTATACATGTAAATGATAACAGTTTTCACAATAATTTTTTCCCAAATCTCAACAGTTCTTTTTTAGAAATTATCCACTGTTTCCGTAATTTACACTGATTATTTACAATTGACAAAAAGGCAACAAAAACAGGTCGACGCGTTTTGAACCCCCCTGATGCGGGGTTCTCCTCAGGACCAACACTTTCTAAAAAACAAACAAATATTTCTGTCAGTACGATATCTGAATATCCAATATATTCACCTCAATGACACCACCTATCAATGCCTGAGTCCTACCTCAATCACTTGAGACACAATCAGAGTCCAAATGAATAGATGTGAAAAGGTACTCTAGACAAAAAGAGAAATAAACAGTATCTTAGCATACAGCCTCGTGTGCCTGGTGTACTTTAATTGACAAGGGGGAGGGGGTCGCACTCACAGAGAACTCACCTCAGTTAGTAGTGCTGCAATGTAATCTGGGGGAGGAGAGGAGCAACGAGTAAGCGAATAGCTTTGAGTAAATAGAAAAACTCGATTGTGGGTTAACCCACTGATAATGCTCTTACCGCATTTGCGGGCGAATCCATCATTTAAATGTAGATTGGCAGTCGGCGCTTTTTTAATACGAGTGCTTTCAGATTCACCTCCTGAAGGAATGGAAAGAATGCTAAATTAAAAGCCGGCGGCGGTTCTGACCGAGCCTTAGATTTAACTGGCAAATGCAGAGTAGAATTACCTCAATGGAGTTAGTTCCGCGTCTCAAACAATCCAGATTGTTGAATGTCTGTTCCGGTTTTGAGTAAAGCTGTGTGTTATTGGCGTGTGGCGTGGTCACGTGGTGCGCCAATTGTCGAAAGTCCACGGAGACTTAAAGTGACAGTACACAAAAGCTGGGGATACGGAGGAAAATAACTTTGTTGGAACCTGAATCTGATTTTGCTTTAAACTTCTCTGGTGGTGGCTTGTGTAGTGGACAGACAAATGAAGGGTCTGTCTTCACGTTCAATGGCATTCATTGGAAGCACGAGGTCTTCACAAATTGCCTAACCAAAAATGTGGTATATGGGATGAGATGCCCGTGCCCTAAACTCTATATAGGAAAGACTACACAGGAGGTCAGACACAGGATGACGCAACACAAGTCCAGAATACGTAAAGAGACACCCAATGCCCCTTTGGTGCTACACTGGGTTACAAATAAACACAAAGAGGATGACCTAAGGTGGACAATAATCTCGAAAGTCCAAAAGGACCCTCGTGGAGGAGACATTGAAGGGACATTAAATCAACGTGAAGCGTTGCTTATAATGAAATACAACACCGCAATCACAGGACTGAACGAGATGTCGGAAATCTTTAAAATTAGTACATGAAAGTGTACCTCTGCATCCAAAATACATCTAGCTGAGTCTGTCCCCTGAAGACCATTTGCACCGCAGTGCTGCCTAATTCACCCCAAAGACCAATATGGCTTGTTATTCCAACTTTATTCTATCCTTGCTGATTAGTATCACCCCTGTCAGATTCAGGTTCCAACAAAGTTATTTTCCTCCGTATCCCCAGCTTTTGTGTACTGTCACTTTAAGTCTCCGTGGACTTGCGACAATTGGCGCACCACGTGACCACGCCACACGCCAATAACACACCGCTTTACTCAAAACCGGAACAGACATTCAACAATCGGGATTGTTTGAGACGCGGAACTAACTCCATTGAGGTAATTCTACTCGGCATTGGCCAGTTAAATCTAAGGCTCGGTCAGAACCGCCGCCGGCTTTTAATTTAGCATTCTTTCCATTCCTTCAGGAGGTGAATCTGAAAGCACTCGTATTAAAAAAGCGCCGACTGCCAATCTACATTTAAATGATGGATTCGCCCGCAAATGCGGTAAGAGCATTATCAGTGGGTTAACCCACAATCGAGTTTTTCTATTTACTCAAAGCTATTCGCTTACTCGTTGCTCCTCTCCTCCCCCAGATTACATCGCAGCACTACTAACTGAGGTGAGTTCTCTGTGAGTGCGACCCCCTTCCCCTTGTCAATTAAAGTACACCAGGCACACGAGGCTGTATGCTAAGATACTGTTTGTGTCTCTTTTTGTCTAGAGTACCTTTTCACATCTATTCATTTGGACTCGGATTGTTTCTCAAGTGATTGAGGTAGGACTCAGGCATTGATAGGTGGTGTCATTGAGGTGAATATATTGGATATTCAGATATCGTACTGACAGAAATATTTGTTTGTTTTTTAGAAAGTGTTGGTCCTGAGGAGAACCCCGCATCAGGGGGGTTCGAAACGCGTCGACCTGTTTTTGTTGCCTTTTTGTCAATTGTAAATAATCCGTGTAAATTATGGAAACAGTGGATAATTTCTAAAAAAGAACTGTTGAGATTTGGGAAAAAATAATTGTGAAAGCTGTTATCATTTACATGTATAGAGAATCTACCATTGACATTAGGTCTTAAGTGCACATTTTTGTATGTTGTGGATGTATAAGTGTGTGAGTTGGATGTGTTGTAAATTTGTAAATTGTATTGAATTAGTTATGTGTTGTATTAAATGTATTATATTTGTACATATGCAAACAAAAAACTGAAGTGTTGATAAAAGTATTGTTCCACTAGTGAGTAAATTAATGAATAAACTAGTGACATGAATCAATAGACGGACCTATATGCTTTATTTTCGTAAAGGTCGGCTTTAATAAGTCTAAGTGACGTCCACTACTGGCATTTGTGATGTTCTTTTTTACAGTGAAAAAGGCAGCACAGTCGTGCAGTGAGAGTGGAATTAGTGGCATTTGTTATGGCAAGTGACAATTTCATGCCATAGAAGGGGAAGGACAATCATAAACTGATTAGCATTACATCTAACCACTCATCAGTATCGTGAAGGATGTATTTAAAGAGATCGTCCCAAAGCATGCCAGCAAGACCCGGCATATTACTTACTGCAGAGCTGCTCGATTGTTGCCCACTGTTCTGACTTTTTCCAGGTCTGGGCTAGCTCTTCATTCTTCAATCTTACGGCATCCAGAAGCAAGCTGATGCTATCCTATTGGGTAAAGCAAAAGAAACCTGCCGTAAATAAACAAAATCCAATGACATGCTACAGGGGTAAGCCCTCAGAAAAAACGGCATAATTTTCAAAACAAGAATCTTCCAAGTTTCACCGTCAAGATCCAAGCTCAAATGATGTTAATGATACAAATGTATTCATTTCTTTAATATAATACCTTCTTTGTGGCACTTCAGGGCACGTTTTCATTTTCACCTTTTCATTAACTAAAGAGGTGGTTTCTCAATAACAGTGAGTTAAGTGAGAGAAACATTTACTAGTCAATCAAAAATATATCTTTATTCGATTTTAAGAGATATAATCATAAAAGTCAAAAGCAAAACAATACATTTCATTAAGAATATAAATCAGATAAAATACCCTTATGTTGACTTCAATATACAGGAAAGATAGCGAGATAAAAATCAGCACACTGTGGGAGTGCTTAAGAACTGGAGAAACAGTAAAGCAGTTGTCTGTCGCTTGGTTAAAATTCATTGTTTTCAAAAGTGGAAGCATATATGTAAAAAGCAAATAGTTGTATTTCGAGCAGACCATAACAATGTACAATGCATCATTAGTGGAAACATTTTCACAATCGCACACAGCATCATTAAAACAACCACGATTAAAAAATCACAAGCCACGGGAATAGATTAAGCCTGAAAAATGTCAGCAGTTGTCGATGCGGACGTGGAACGTCCAAGATAAGGTACGGCTCCAAGCCGCTTACTATTTTGACTAAAAGTGCGTGAAGTGCTAGAAGCTTGATCTGGGCCACGGCCTCCCGATCTCCTGTCATCTTATCTCTGAATGCTTCTTTGACTATCTTTTATCGGTTTGAACAATACCACTTGGATCATGATAAAGTTCTGGTGTCCCTAAACTTTTCATTGTGGAGGAAACACAGGCCAGCCAGGGGATTAGAGAAAAGTTATCTAGGTTCATGCAATCTTGCATGATCAACCTGTTTACCTTTTAGGTTTAGAAGACTCAAAAGTTGAAGGAAAACGCAGATCTTTACACTGTGTACTGGAACACTGAGAAGGGGGATCAGTCTTCCAGCATTATTTTGATGCTTAGTCCTACGAACCTATGCTCGTATGATTTAAGTTATTAGATAAATGGGGATTTAAAGAGGTTTTGCAAAGTTATTTATTCAGCACTTATACAGAGACACTGCTGGTTCAGTGTATCGAAAATCGGTAAATTTTTGGTTAAAACTTAAGTGAAGCAAGCTTGTCATACTACATTTGAATATTAAAATGGCAGCACGAAACGGAGGTCCTTCCAGGCAGCGGGATGAGAAGGAAATGAAGTGGCAAAAAAGGGGGGTAATATTAAAATGTAAAGAAAATAATGTAGGAAACAGCACATTGATCACGGAAACAGGTTTAAAATGCCTACTATGCAGGACAGTGAGAGTGTGGGGTCAGCAAAAAGGAAACCAGTGACTTAAGAATGTTCTATAATGTGGCAACATCCAGCCTCCGTGCTTGTACTGTGATGTATATCAGCAATCTGCACAGATATGCAGGGGAACCATGTTTCTCTGAAGAAGGCTGCATTAAGATTGTGTATGATGTCAGCTATGTATGGGCCATGCAGTATTGCGGAGTGTGTACTGTGTCTGCTCGGCAGGTGTCTTGTGAGTGAGAAGTGAAGTGTGCCGAGTACAAATGTGGTGTGTGTGCCCGAATATCCTTCAATTTTCGAAATGTGGAGTTCAGACAGATCAATAGCAGTTGTCTCAAAGGTGTAGTTCAGTTTGCCTCCAAAGGGTCGCACTGCCTGAGCCCTAAAAGATCAGAGCAAGACAGAGGATGAAAAACCAAATACGATTGTGCAACTTCACCAGGTTCCATAAGTGGATCTTTTTGCAACGCTTCCTGACAACAAGCTGCGCTTTGAGGACCTTTACTTTTGTAAAATGCAGTACTTACAGAATTCTTCATATCAACTAGCACACTACTGTCAGTCCCACAGTTGATGGGTGCAGCTCAGCTCCACCATGACCATTATGCACGTTGTATGAAAATACTTTATCCTTAACTAGAAGAACAAGCACTGGCGTTGCCAATAGGTCTCGCAGTAGGAAAGTTGGAGCTATTGGTTTTGTAAATGACATTTTATATATATATATATATATATCGTTATTGGCATTGTCAATAACAATATATAAATATAAAATGTCATTTACAAAACCAATAGCTCCAACTTTCCAAATGCGAAACCTATTGGCAACGCCAGTGATTGTCATTAGGAGCGCTGGATCAATAGACACACAAAGACAAGCAGACAGACTCCTGCAACACCCACCTACATACACACAAATACAAGCAGATATAGAGACTCCTGTAACACCCACCTACATAGAGACACAAAATTGTGCCCATAAATTAAGTATGTATTTGTTTTAACAAAATTGAGGGTGATTTTAGGATAATTACATTATCTGTTGTAAGGAGACAATGAATTTGTAATAATCCCTTTGTATTTTAATAATGGCTCTTTTACAATTTTAATCAAAGTTTGTGTTTTAATGTTGTTTAATGACCGATGGTCAAAATAAACCTACCTTTTGAATTGAATAGAGGTCTCGCATTTGCGAGATTTTGAGCTATTAGCATTGTAAATGACAATGCCTTTTATTTATGTGTTTTGAAATTCTACAAACAACAACTATGAGTACAAAGTGCACATAAATACAAGACATTGTCATTTATAATACCAATAGGTGAAAGTTTCGAAAATGCGAGACCTATATCATTACAAATGCTTGTTTAACTTTATCCATCTTGCACAGGATCAGGGATTTTTTGCAGTGTGTTTATAATACATTGGCAAAGTAAATAGGTCACAAAGGCGAGACCTATTGACTTTGCCAATGCTTATTAAGGAATGTGTCTAGTAATATATCGTTTTGTTACGAGCTTGTAGCTTGTTTGGTATCTGATGAAGGCCACAATAAATTGTCTTTGTTAAAGAAATGCCATTTCATATCATTTGTGCTACAAAGGCTCGTTGCCTGTGCATTCGCCTTTCCTGAGCAGACTTCTAGCGCTAAATCTTTAAAAACATAATCTGATGGCATTATGTACTACGGTGCACGTCGTTAATGCACATGCTGGAATTACTTTTACATTTTATTAAAACCCAGTGTTATTCTGCAATTAATGGAATAGCTGAAAAGGATGCTCCCAAGAGAGAGTGCCTCTGGAAATGGTTTATGATTTATTTGCAGATGTGCCCAGTAGAAGTGGTCTGGGGGCAGCCGGGCTGAGCAGTGGGCACTGAATGGGTCCAGACTGAACAGCCTGAACCATGCCACCGAGGGGCAGGCCTTATTAGCATACCAGATGTTATGCTGGGGGGAGGGAGTGCATTTAGGGAAGGGGTGAACAGTCCACTCATAGGGGATTGGATTTCTGGGGCATATGAATCATTTTCAGAATATTAACCCCTTGCGCATTGCTCAGTCAGTTCGAGACACACCATAACATCCTCAAAGCGCATGTGCGGAGACCCAAAAAATGAAGGTGATGGGAGTGCAGGAGCAGAGGTGTTAAGGTTAGCAGGCAAGGAATGGAAAGGTGGACAGCAGAGAGGACAAAGAAGGAATGGAGCGGGTAATTTAAGGAAGATAGAGAAAGAATGGAGGGGAGAGGGGAGGACACAATGAAGGGGGAGACTGCAGAGAATGGAAATAAGGAATGGAGGAGATAACACTTAAGGAAAGAGAAAGGTGGAGAATGACGGAAAGTAGAAGGATACAAGGAAGAGAAAGGGGGAGATAGCAGAGAAGAGAAAGAAGGAAAGGAGGAAGAGAGAGGCAAGGAATGGAGAGGGTGAAACAGGAGAGAAGAGAAAGAACAGGGGAACGGGAAAGACACATCGAACGGGAAAGGAGAAGACAGAATGGAGGGAGGAGTAAAAACGCAAGGAATGAAAAGGAAGAGACTGAAGAGAAACATGTATCTGCCAATGCTGGCACATGCGTAAAAGTAGCAAAAAGTCCCTAGTCTAAACCATAATGGAGCAAATAACAACAACCAGAGGAAGCCGGGAGCTTATCTGAAACATTGGGGGCACCCAAGTCTCTCCCTCTCTCCAACTTGTCACACGATCTACTCTGCTCGCCATGCCTGGGAGAAATGAAAATGTTATGGTGTCACACACACACACAACTGAAAGTGAAAGATTAGAAAGAGGCCCGGCGCGGCTTTGGCTATTTAAAGCAGAAATGTGCTTGGTTTGTACGCTATGTAATAAAGAGTGAGGTTGCTACACTGAATCATGCCTGCAATGACATGTACAAATATCACTTTCATTATTCTAAAATGTTGCTATGCTCGCTTGTTCTTAATGAAAATAAAAATAAAATAAAAATAATATTCACCCAGGTGGTGGGGAAGTGGGGATCGAACTTCCAAATATCAAAAGGACTGACGGTACGTTCAAACCTCTGGGCTATTGTCGGACCCATTGACTATGAGGCAAAGCTGGGTGGTTTTCGTTATGGAATTAGTGAGCGTAAGACCTAATCTCGTTATGCCATATTTTGAGCAATACGGGGAAAGCAAGTATCAGACCCCGAAATAGAATGACTGACGGTGTGTAAAGGAAGTATCTGGTCACCTATGGTTTCTTTAATATGTGAAGACCTAAACAAGACTGGGAATTGATATGCATGGGGGAACAAAGGCGGCCGGGAAACTGAAAGTACGGCCGGCCACCGGCCAGCCATGAATAATTAGGGGAGGAGAAGCCGCACAGCACACGCTGGGAGAAGCCCTTTGATGTGCTGTGCGGCTGTGAAAAAATGCAATTAGGAGGGAGGCTGATGCGCGTGCTTGTTTGGTCACGTGATCTCAAAGAAAACCGCATGAACGAAACCCTTGGTTTCACGAAGATTTTGAGCACTTGAATTCTCGCTCCGCTCAATGCGCTTGCGCGCATTGATAGGTCGCAAGACCTAAAAAGCCACTTACCTTCGGTATCTGGCAGAGACTATATCTAGTGGCAGATTCCTTACCTTAGAATTTCCCCCGGTGTCAGACTGCATCCTGAAGATTTATCGTGAGCAGTACCCCTGCATGCTTTTAGGTGCCATTGAATGGCTCCACGTGCGGTGTCAGCGCTGGATGTGACGTTGCGGTACCTATATAGGCGATGCCCAAGCTGCTGACGTCAGTTTTCCACACCATAAGCGAAGAGCAATGAAGTGCTCTTAACACTGGTGTGAATTACTAGGGCATTAAAATGGGTCAGCCCTTTCCTTAGAAATCCTTGGGCAGAGTGGGGAAGATCGGTGGGTTGGTAAGAAATCTGCGGCTAGATATAGTCTCTACCAGATAAGGCGTTACCGAAGGGAAGTAACTTGTTCATTGGATAGAGACTTCGTGCCACAGATTCCTTAACTTAGGAGAAATACCCAAGCAATACCATCCCAAGGGATGGGTCTGCAGACAAGTTTCATACAAGGAAGACCTGCAGGACCGAACAGGCAAAATGCCCATCCCTACAGACCCGACAGTCCAGGCAAAAGTGCTTGGTAAACGTGTACAGAGATGCCCACATTGCCACCTGACAGATGTCCAGGACTGGAACTCCGCGCGCTAACGCAGTGGTTGTAGCTTTAGCTCTGTTGGAATGAGCTTGCAAAACTGTGGTTGCTTCTCGGTCAATGCGTAGCAGATTTTGATGCAGAGTAGGACCCATCTAGAGATGGTTCCCATCTGCACCGCTGACCTTTCTTTGCACCAACATACCCCACGAAGAGTTGTTCGTCCACCCGGAATTCTTTCATGCGGTCAAGGTAGAACGACAATGCTCTTTTTGGGTCAAGTCGGTGGAGACGCTCCTTTTATTTGGAGGGATGTGGAGGAGTGTAAAAGTGATGGATTGGTCTACATCATGGGTACTCACAAACTTTCTCTCGGGGGCCAAATTTACAGTGTGGTTTGTGGCCAGGGCCGCACCAGTGGGGGTGGGGACAAAGGGGGCGGGGCTAAAGCAACAAAAAAAATTGGGACCATAAGGTTTAACACAGGTCCCTGCAGCAGACACCTTTATCCACTGAGCCAACAGAACCGACATACATACCTCTCTCTCTCTCTCCCTCTCTCTTTCCCCCTCCCTCCGTCTCCCTCCCTCAGTCTGTCGTCCTCCTCCCTCCGTCTCCCTCTCTCAGTCTCTGTCGCCCTCCTCCCTCTCTGTCGCCCTCCTCCCTCTCTGTCGCCCTCCTCCCTCTCTGTCGCCCTCCTCGCTCTGTCGCCCTCCTCGCTCTGTGTCCCTCTGCCTGTGTCCCTCTGCCTGTGTCCCCCTGTCTGTGTCCCTGTCTCCCTCCCTCTGTCGTCCTCCGCCCCCTCTGTCGTCCTCCGCCCCCTCTGTCGTCCTCCGCCCCCTCTGTCGTCCTCCGCCCCCTCTGTCGTCCTCCGCCCCCTCTGTCGTCCTCCGCCCCCTCTGTCGTCCTCCGCCCCCTCTGTCGTCCTCCGCCCCCTCTGTCGTCCTCCGCCCCCTCTGTCGTCCTCCGCCCCCTCTGTCGTCATCGCCCCCTCTGTCGTCATCGCCCCCTCTGTCTCCGCCCCCTCTGTCTCCGCCCCCTCTGTCTCCGCCCTCCTCTGTCTCCGCCCTCCTCTGTCTCCGCCCTCCTCTGTCTCCGCCCCCTCTGTCTCCGTCCCCCTCTGTCTCCCTCTCTCTCTCTCTCCCTGTCTCCCTCCCTCTCCCCCATCTCTCTCCCTCCCTCTGTCTCCATCCCTATCTCCCTCCCTGTCTCCCTCTCCCTCTGTCTCCCTCCCTCCCTCTCTGCCTCCCTCGCTCTGTCATCCTCCCTCCCCCTCTCTCCCTCTGTCATCTTACCTGTGTGTGTGTGTGTCTGTGTGTGTGTGAGTGTCAGCCTTCAGCCTGGGCTGAGACAGCTTCCCCAGCGCGCACAAACAGTCGTACCCAGGTCTTTAACCACTTGCATGCGTCGGACGGCTGCCGTCCGTCCGACGTCACGGTGGGCGTGTGCGGAGGACGGCCGGGGGCCGTCCGAACCACGCCCACGCCATAAATCACCCGCACCGCGGCAACATTTTCGCCGCGGTCAAGGGGTTAAAAGACCATTTACATGTTATTCAGGCTTTGTTGTAATCACCTCTTAGTGCCCCGCATCTCTACTCTGACAATCACTGCTCCCCCGTCCCCCACAGAGCAGAGACTTTGTTTCATTCACCTCTTAGCGCCCCGCATCTCTACTCGGACAATCACTGCTCCCCTGGCCCCCACAGAGCAGAGGCTTTGTTGTATTCACCTCTTAGCGCCACGCATCTCTACTCTGACAATCACTGCTCCCCCGGCCGAAATTGAGCAGAGTCTCTGAGTCCAGCGCTGCTGCGGCGGGGTTTGCTAACACTATTTAATTTGTATTTTTAAATGCAGGTATGATGTCTGCAAGGTCCGCGGGCAGCCAAGGAAGGCTTGCCGGCCCGCGGGCCGTACTATGAGTACCCCTGGTCTACATGAAATGGAGTGACCACTTTCTGCAGAAAGGAGGCTCTTGTGCTAAGGAGGTAAGGCGGCTAAGGTGATAAGGTCTACAGCTCACTCACTCTGCGGGCAGATGCAATTGCCACAAGAAATGCTGTTTTCAATGTGAGAAGCCTGAGGAGACAATTGTGGAGAGGCTCGAAAGGAGCACACGTTATAAATGTCAGAACCAGATTAAGGTCCCACTGAGACCTAATAAATGGCGAAAGTGGAAGGAGATTAACTAGACCTTTCAAGAACCTACCCACAATAGGGGACTTGAACAATGAAGGTTGGGTAGCCAAAGGCAGAAAGAGCAGACAGATAGCCCTTGAGAGTGCCCAGAGCAGAGCCCTGCTGGGCAAGAGAAAGAATGAAGAATAAGACTTCAGAAAAGGGTGCAGAAAAGGGATCGTCATGTTTTTCAGCACACCATGTCACAAATTTCTTCCAATGGCAGGCGTATGCCGTCTTGGTAAAGGGAAGCCTGGCTGCCAAGATAACAGTACAGAGTTTTCAAGAAAGGTCAAAAGCTGTCAACTGTCACTGCTTAATCTCCACACAAGGAGGCAAGAGTGTACAGGTACGGGTGGACAGAAAATTTATTTTATTTTATTTATTTTGAAAGTTTTATATAGCGCGAACAAGATCTTTGCAGAGATCAGAGCGCTTTACAATGCAGGGAATACCAACAAGAGAATGAAAAGCAGGTCATTAAGGAGTAAAGTAGCAACGATACAACAATAAAGCAAATATTACAGATAAATGTGTGCAAAGATAGTCAGGTAGGCCAATAGTACAGGTACAACACATAGTCCTAGGAATCGAACAGAATAATACAGATTGGTGCAGAATCTTTACAGCTCAACATTAATAGGTCAAGTGTATTTGGCCATGAGAATAGCTTTTACTTCTTTCTTAAAAAGTGTGAAGGAGGAGACGAGTCTGGTTTCAGGAGGGAGTGAGTTCCAGATCCTGGGTGCCATTCCTGAGAAAAAGCGGTTATAGGTTTTTTCCTTCCGGAATCTTCGAGGTTTTAGCAGAAGATTGTTTGTGCCTCTAGTGCTTCTAGAGCCGCCAGAGATTGACAGCTTCTGAGTGAGGTATCCGGGGGAGCTCAGGTGTACAGCCTTGTGTGTCATGCAGGCTATTTTCAGATGTATTCTGGCTTCAAACGGCAGCCAGTTCAAGGATTTCAAGTCAGGGGAGATATGCGAGTGTTTTTTTGACCCTGTGATGAGTCTCGCTGCAGCGTTTAGAGAAGCTCTTAAGGGTGCAGTAGTAGTTAGCGGGAGACCGCAGAGGGCGATGCTGCCGTATTCAATTCGCGGGATTACTAGTGCTTGTACTGCAGTTTGGAAGTCTTTGGCTGGCAGGAAGGGTTTAAGTTTCCTCAGGGTGTTGATTTGGAAGTTCGCTCCTTTAGTAGCCTTGCTGATATGATGCTGCATGTTGAGATTGGAGTCGAGAGTTATGCCTAGAGATTTTGCTGAATCCACTAAGGTGGGCTGGACATTGAGTGCAGTTAGCTGTTTAAGCCAGGTTTGAGTGGTAGAGATCTTCGCGGGAGGTGAGATCAGAAGGAACTCTGTTTTCAGAGCATTGAGTTTGAGATGATTATTGGCAAGCCAGGATTGGGTGTTTCTGATCGTTGAGTTCAGGAGTGAAATGTCATTGGGGGATTGTAATTTGAGATATAGTTGAGTGTCATCTGCGTACATGTGAAAGAGTAAATTGGATGCTTGTAGTAAGGTGGTGAGAGGTTCCATAACTAGGTTGAACAAAGTTGGTGATAGGGAGGATCCTTGGGGGACGCCTAACGAAACAGGTATTGGCGAGGACATCTGGTTGTTACTCTTGAATTTCTGCGTCATGTTATGCAGAAAGGAGGAGAACCACTTGAGAACAGTCCCAGATATACCCATTCTTGTGTTCAAAAGATCGAGTAGATTCTCATGTTTAACAGTGTCGAATGCTGAAGAGAGATCAAGAAGTATGAGGAGGCAGGTATCATTTTGATCTAGGATTTGAAGGGCGTCGTCAATTATGTGGGTCATAGCAGTTTCCGTACTGTGTCCTGCCCGGAAGCCTGATTGATGCGGGTTGAGGAGATCAAACTGATCAATGTGTTTAGTCAGTTGCAGTTGTGTGCATTTTTCCAATAGTTTGGCGAGAGTGGGAATATTGGTAATGGGACGGTAGTTGTTCAGGTCGGATGGGTCGGCGGTGGGTTTCTTTAGTAAAGGTGTGACTTGCCCAACTTTGAGGGAGTCTGGGAAGGTTCCTTGTTGGAGCGAGCTGTTGATAATTTTAGTCCAGACTGGTAGGAGCAATGGGGTGAAATCTTTGACAGCATTAGCAGGGAGGGGATCCGTGAGGTGATTGGAAGGTTTCAAGGTGCTGAGCAGTTTGCCTATTTCTTCTTCGGAGTAGGTGTCGAAGGAAGACCATGTAGCATTGTTTTTTAGTTCGGAGGGTGTTATGCAATTGGGTGTGGCGAAGAGGTTTGCGTCAGTGCGGAGATCACTCTTTATGTTGTCAGTTTTTTGGGTAAAGAAAGCGGCGAAGTCTTCACAGGAGGGAGCTTCGCATGAAGTACTTAGAGGTTGGGGTTGTTCCTTGGCTTGTGTTCTGATTAGCTCAAACAGTTTTCTTGGGCGTTTTTTTGCTTGGTCGAGCTGGAGGCTGAAGTAGTTTGCTTTTGAGCGCTTTATTTTCCTGAAGTAGGCGTTTCTCCTTTTCTTCAGGATTTTCAGGTGCAGTGCAGAGGGAGCTGTTCTCCAGGTGCGCTCTGCCATTCGCATGGCTCGTCTATCTTCATTGAGACTCCCGTCGTACCATGGATTGGAGATTTTAGCGGAGACTCTTTTTAGCTGTATGGGAGCAGCCTCATTAATTATTGAGGTCATGGCGTTGAGATAGTGGTCAGTCAAGGATTGGACATCTGTAGCGCCCGTAGGAGGGAGCAGGAGGTCGCGGCTGTTCGGGGGTAGGGAGTATGGGTTGAGTTTTTTCAGATCTCTTTTCCATACTTAAGTCTGGAGGGTTGACCCGTGTTGAGTTTGACTTTTTCGTTGATGAAGAATGTGACAATATGATGGTCTGACCAGTCACATGGTTGGATAGACTCAAGTTGGATAGCTTCCTCTTTGGCAATGATAAGGTCGAGGATAGAGCCTTTCTCGTGGGTCGGGCTGTTGCATATTTGGGTGAGGTCCAGTGCGTCGAGGAAGTTTTTAAGACTATTTACCTCCGCATCATTGAGATCGTTCCAGTGGAGGTTGAAGTCACCAAGGTATATTTGGGTAAGCTCTCGTCCAGCGTTGATTGAAATCATGTCCATGATTTGTTGGACGAAGGAGAGGTTGTCTCTGGGTGGGTGGTAAATGCCGTGAAGAGAGCATGTCGGTTTGCCCTCACTGATAATATCGAAGCAGATGTATTCGTAGGAAGTTGGGGAGGGTAGGGACGATGCGGAGACTTTCATAACAGCAAGGTTGTTCCTGTATATGCATGCGATTCCAATGTGGGTAAAAAATCCTAGGCCATCAGCTGAGTGCGTGAACAATTAGTCTAAGACCAGTGGAGAAAAGGAATGTTGAATATGAAATGTATATTAAAAAAATATATATTTAATTAACATAGATAAAAATCATATAGAGACTCAAACACATAAGTCAGACTATATGATACAATAAAAATATAGTACATAAAAAATCATCAACAGACTTCAAACACAATAAGTACAAGGCATATAAATCATACTAGCATATAGATCAAACAAGTTACAAGTAATAATACATTCAAGATTAATAATGACATAAAAAATGCTGAAGAATTATTTATAAATAATTCTTCAGCATTTTTTATGTCATTATTAGGTAGTGGGGACTGAGAGTGGGGGGGGACAAAGGGTGGGATTTGTCGCTATGCGTGTCGTTCTGGTACTGATCTAAGTTAGAGGGGTTGTGGGTGGGAGTTGTTATGTTAGGGGAGAGAGGAGTGGGAGTGGTAGTGTTATGTGAGGGGGTCAAAGGGTTAGTGTTAGAGGGGGGGCTAGTGTATGAGGGGGAGAGATGTGTGACTGTGAGTGAGGTGTGTGGGGTGGTAACAGCAGGTGGGTGATTGACTAGGGTGCTAGGGGTAGAGGTGAGGTGCGTGTCGTTCTGATGCTGAGCTAGGTTAGAGTGGTTGTGGGTGAGGGCTGTGACGTCAGGAGTGATAGTGCTGGAGGAGTCATGGGTGGAGGTCCGCGTCTTGGAAAGGTGCTCTTTGAACTTGGGGAACAGGTTGTCTAATAGTTCCAGGTTCTTGTCTGTGGATTGAATTAGGACAATCCCGTTATTGTAAATAGCAATGGTGGCTCTGCCAGGGAAGAGTTGGGATGGTGTGATGGAGAGAGTTAGACCATGAGCGGTTTTCCTGGTGGTGGAGACGGTGAGTAGGGTGAGGAACGCTTTTTTCCATTGAGCTCTGCGTGGGGTGTGGAAGATGATATCAATGTTCAGGGCTCCATTGACCGGTGAGAAGTAGGTGTCGGCAAAGGGGGTTTCAGGGTGGGACCTCAGGAAATTGTGTTTAAAGCGTTTAGCGGCTTTTTTGGTGAGAGTGGATGGGTAGTTGATTCTATATGTGTGCTTGCCGATGAGCTCCATGTTGGGCTGGCTGAATAGGTAGGTATGGGAGGATACGCTTATACAAAGAACAACTGTCAACCGTAGGTTACATGGCACAGGAGAGACACTAGTGAGTGGTCAAATATAAGAGGTAGCAATCGGTGCAGTCCAGGAACATACAGTGAGTGGGCGCAGCTTACCAAATGTACAAGATATAGTAGGTAACAATCAATTAAATGGAATCAAAGTGACACTGGTGAATGGCCAGAAAAAAATAACCAGAATGTAAGAAGTAGCGTCGGTGTAATCCAGGGATAGAAAGTGAATGGGTGCAGCTTACAGGACTGAATAAAATATATATGAGGTAGCAATCAGTGCATAATAAGGATAAAGGAGAGATGGGTGCAGCTTACAGAGTATAAAGTATACAAATAGGAATAAAATACTAAGGAAATACTGGAACCAGTATTGGCATGGCAAACAATAGGCTACGATAGACATATATGGCACTAGTGTGCAACCGGTAGCATATGAGGTAGCGATCAGTGCACTACCGGTGAGAAAAAAGTGAAAATGGGTGCAGATTACATAAAGTGAATAAAATACCAATAGAAGTATAATACTGCAATAAAATACTAAAGAAATACTGGAACCAATATAGGTGCAAACAATAGGCTACAATAGTCAAACATGACACTAGTGAGCAAAATGTAGCATATGAGGTAGCGATCAATAAAATACTAAAGAAATACTGGAACCAATATAGGTGCAAACAATAGGCTACAATAGACACATATGACACCAGTGAGCAACCGGTAGCATATGAGGTAGCGATCAGTGCACTATCGGTGAGGAAAAAGTGAAAAAGTGAAAAAGGGTACAGGTTACATAAAGTGTATAAAATATCGGTAGTGTAAGTATAATACTGCAATAAAATGTTAAAGAAACACTGGAACCAATATACGTGCAAACAATAGGCTGCAATAGACAAACATGACACTAGTGAGCAACCGGTAGCATATGAGGTAGCGATCCGTGCACCATCGGTGATGCAAAAGTGAAAATGGGTGCAGGTTACATACAGTGTATAAAATACCAGTAGAAGTATAATACTGCAATAGAAGGCAGACACTTAATCACACAAAGATACCTATTATATAAAGTCTATATAGATACTTAGTTATATACAGTCTGAGGTAGGTGACATAGCCGGTAGCTCTCTTTTGAGAGTTGTTGCTTTTAGAGCATGGGAGGAAAGTTTGAACCGATAGTCAAAAATAGTCAGAAAGACTAGTCCATGATGGCCGCCAAAGAGAAAGAATAGTCTAACATGGCCGCCAAAGTAGGGGGGATGGCGTCATTAGTCCTCTTTTAGTTGTTGCTGTTTTGAGAGCAGGGACGAGCAGTTTCAGATTCTATTCCGGCTGGCTCAGAGTCTTGCTTGCTGTGGAGAGTCTTATCTCTGTTTTTGTTATCTTAGGTGAAACTGTAGAGGGGCCTCGTGGGCTCAGGCGGTACAGGAGGGGATTAATTGCTAATTTTTATGGCCCCCGCCATTTTGAACAAAGGAGTTTTTAGAGAATGAAAAACAAAATAGAAAAAACGAGTAAGGCAAAGTAAATACCTTATCCAGCTTTCTATTCAGCATGTGCTCTGTAGTCCCAGCCTCGGGGCAACGCCGATATTTGCCAGCGTTCAGTTAAGATGGCCGGGTGCGGGGGGGGGGGCTCTCTCAGCCCTCCGATGCCGCCGCGACTCACTGCTGCGGAGCCGGCGGCTCTGCTTCTCTGTTCCCTGCTGGTCGCGGCAATCAGTGTAACAACCTGCGTCTCCGCCGTAGAGCGGGCGGGGGGAGTGGGGGGCCTCTCTCGACCCCCCGCCGCCGCCGTGAATCCTGTGGGGCCGCTCGGTGGTGACAGGCAGATCCCCCGCAGCCAGGAGCCCTTCCGCGGGCAGCACAGGGCTCGCGGCTCCAAGCGTGGCCAGCGACGCGAGACTCCCCAGTCCGGTGAAGTCCCGGGAGCCCTCCTGCGTCTCACGCCCCTCAGGACCGCTCCGGCTGTGATGGGCAGGCCCCCAGACCGTCAGGAGCCCTCCCGCGGGCAGTAAAGCACTCGCTGTGCGGGACTCCCCTGCAGAACCGTCCGGTGTGGCCACGGGAGCCCTCCGACCTCCGGGCGATCCCCGACTCCAGCTGCACCAACGTCCAGCGCCCGTGTGTAGCGCCAGAGCAGCAGCCGATCACAGGCAGCTCCAACGATGTCTAGCGGTGCGCAGCTCCTCAGTAGAACCACCACAGGTCCGGTACAGAACGGGCGCCTTCCTACGACCACAGGGCGATCCCGGACTCCAGCACCTCCAAGGTCCAACGCAGCCCCTCCTGAAGGGGCTGCCTGATCGGAGGATCGATAGCCATGCTCAGTAGCACAGGATACCAGACTCCCCGTGCCCAGTCTGGAGCCTCAAGGATGACTTAGGCCTGGTTGTTCTTGATCCTCTTGTGAACTCTGGGCAGTAGTGGCATGCAGGGAAATGTGTAGAGGAGGCCTGAGCGCCACTCGAGACAAAAAGGGTCACTGAGCAAGTGCCGCCTTGGAAACCCCAGTGCAGAAAACTGCTGACATTGTGCATTCTCAGTGGTGGCGAACAAATCTAACCAAGGCTGTCCCCACTGCTGAAAGAGACTTCGCACCACCTCTGGATGGAGAGGCCATTCGTGATCCGCTAGGTATCTTTGTCTGAGTTTGTCCGCTCTGGCATTCATAAATCCGGCCAGATGTTGAACTACCAGAGATAGGGTCTGGCATTCCAGCCATGTCCAGAGATGCAGGGCCTCTTGACCAAAGGTCCAAGGCCCCACCTGCCCTGTTTGCTGCAGTACCGCATGTCAGTGGTGTTGTCCGTTAACATCTGAACCAGCCTTCCCTGAAGGGAGGGCAGAAAGGCTTTCAATGCCAGTCGGATCGCTCGGAGCTCCAGCATATTGATGTGGAGACCGGTTTCTGCTGGAAACCAGAGTCCTATGATCTCCACCTCTCCAAGATGGCTGCCCCTTTGAAGAACCGGGTTTTAGAACCCAGCAGCGCCAGGGAAAATGCTTGAAGTCTTCGGATTCCCCTGCCTCGGCAAACAGAGACACGGGACACTTCTCGATGACGTCAAAGACCAAAGTTTATTGGCTGCAACCAGGAACAGAGATCTACGAAGCACAACACGGGTGGTTTGCTAGAGACTGCACAATTTCAATGAGCGGAGCATGGTCTTTTATGCCAAAAATCACATTCCAAAGTAGCATCAATTACATACAAACTAACCAATCACAGTGTGACATTTCAAAAGTAGCGCATGACGACAATCCCATTTTCCGTTGTCCAGCCCACCAGAAATGACCAAGCACATTCCAATATCCTGTCGGATCAGGCCGGACAAACCCATCATAAAACCTCAAGCCAAATCAGTGATTATCTCGTAAAGGAAGGAGCAGAAACAGATTAGAAGCAAGATAGAAAGGTGGGTGTAGTGTACTGTAAACTTCGGCATGTCCTGCTCTCTGATCTTTATCTGACCAGCTGCTTAACAAGGAACTGGCTCAGCGAGGTCAGCCTCGGGCAAGGGAGTCAGTTCGGCCAGGTCATTCAGAAGTCAGCTAAGGTGTACGTGTCCCAAGGACTCGCTCGGCCGCAGTCATCGGCCTATGTGAGGGCAACCACACAAAATGGCTGCCGTACACAAAATGGAACCCGAGGGTTCAAACGAAATCCCTGAATACGTCATGTTCTCATTGATTGATTAAGACGAAAACACTCGTACACACCACACTCATGATTTGCGGTCCGCTGACACCAAAATCGTCTATTTCCGACGACCTTTATTGAACGGGTTCGGAACCACCGAACCACAGATCCTCGAACTACGGAACTACACCTTCCCAGGAGTGACTAATCTGTCACTACTGTCTGATCAGGTAGGGGATAGGGATGGGATCTGCCTCTGATCCAATCGCAGTTTGTTAGCCACCACTGCAGATCTTTCACAGTTCCCTTTGTGCCGGAGAGATTCCCCTGATGCTGCGCCCACTGGAACTTCTGGTTCCACTGCAGAACTCGCATATGCCAGTGGGACATGTGTCACTAGCAGTATGCAGGAGCCCCTGAGGCTCAGCAGCTTCAGAGTCAGTTTCACTGAAACCCCAGATAGTGGCTGATCAGTATCATAGCTTTAAAATATTCTGGAATCGGTGCTCGGCTAAGAGAGCAGTCACTTCCTCACGGAGAAGGGAGAGATAATCCTCCATTAGCAGGTAGTGAGAACGTGGCATGAGAGGAGGGGTAGACTCGAAGGGGAGGTAGTAGCCCCATCGGACAATCTGCAAGATCCATATATCCGATGTTGTAGACTGCCAGTGGGCAGGTGATGGCGAATGCTGCTGCCAACCGGGTGCCAAGATCATAAAGGAGCAGATTAGAAGGCCTTGGAGTTGCTGCTACCTGACCCACAAGGTCTGTCGGTACAGTGTCCTCTGCCACACAGATGCTGGGGAGCTTGCGCGACTCAAAGGCAGATTGGGGGTGACGTACGGCTGGTGAGAGGCCTAAGGACTTGGCCGTCGCCTGCAAATCCTTAAAGTGCTTTAGCTCCGAATATGCCTTGTCTCGGATGAGACGGGTGCCATTGAAGGGCAAATCCATAAAGAAAGGTTGGACTTTACCCGAAAAGTCCGTCATTATCAACCAGGCGTAGTGCACCGGCCACTGTCGATAAAACCGCTCTGTCCAGTGAGTCCTTTATGTCCAATCCACAGCGAATAGTGAACGTTGCAGCGTCTCTCTCGTCGGTAACAGCCTGGGAGAGGATGGCCCATGCCTCCCATGGGACCTTTGCTTGCGAAGCCGTGTCCCACAGAGTGTGGGAGTAGCTGACCAAAAGTTGTGGTGTTCACATACCGCAATGCGAGGTTGGCAGATGAAATATTTTCTTACTAAAAGTGTCCAGCCTTTTGGATTCGCTGTCCGGTGGAGCGGAAGGAAATGCACCCTATGAAGTTGAGGTTTGGCCCACCTAGCTTTCCGGGTAGGGTGTTGGGTGAGGAAGTTTGGGTCTCCTCGTGTAGGGAGATGGCAGAGAGCGATCTTCCGTATTCACAGGAACTTTGTTCCTCACACCAGCCCATGTCGGAGTGGGAAAGAAGATGGGGACGGCACCACTAATGGGCACCGGCATCTGGCAAGGTCAACACGATGAGGCTGGTGCCATTCCGGATCCAGGAATGGACCCAAGGGAGCCCACTGGAGCCGGGCCTGAGCTACTGGCACAGAACAGAAAGGGCCCCCCATTAGTGCCGCAGAGGCGTCGGGCACCCAAATATGAGCATATGGCCTCATAAAACTTCAAGTTGGGCGGGGGTCGCTGTGGCTCCTGGAAAAGAAGCAATAGGTCTCACTTTTGGGACCTTATAAGTATTTAGTTATGCAGCATAATATCCTTGGTGCAACAACATTAACTGTTCCATGGTTAAACATTTATAAGGCCCCAAAGGCGAGACCTATCGGCTATGCCAATGCTTTTTTTTTTTAAAGGACAAGCAGTGCTATCAGGCACCGGCTGCCACTTAGAGGTAGAGAGACAGAGGTGTGTAGAGCGAGAGAGAGAGAGAGGTGTGTAGAGAGAGAGAGGTGTGTAGAGAGAGAGAGAGAGATAGGTGTGTAGAGAGAGAGAGGTGTGTGTAGAGAGAGAGAGAGAGGTGTGTGTAGAGAGAGAGAGAGAGGTGTGTGTAGAGAGAGAGAGAGAGGTGTGTGTAGAGAGAGAGAGGTGTGTGTAGGGAGAGAGGTGTGTGTAGAGAGAGAGATAGAGGTGTGTGTAGATAGAGAGGTGTGTGTAGAGAGAGAGAGATAGGTGTAGAAAGAGAGAGAGAGGTGTGGGAAGAGAGGTGTGTAGAGAGAGAGGGGCAGAGAGAGGGGTAGAGAGGTGTGTAGAGAGAGGGGTAGAGAGGTGTGTATGGGCTTCAGTCCTATTTTTCTTGCCCAGATAAAACCTCTGTAAACTAGCCCGCTGGCTCGGGTGAGAGTCAACGGTATGATCTCCGAACCATTTGAAGTTACTCGTGGCACAAGGCAGGGCTGTCCCCCCTACTGTTCGCTATCGCGATGGAACCACTTGCAGCCCGTATTAGACAGCACCACACGGCGAGGGGGATTAGTTTCAGTTCTCGCAGCTTGTTGATATCCATTTATGCTGACAACGTAACACTGTATGTACTTAACCCTTCGATTAATCTGGATCCTCTGCTGAGAGAATTCTTTAAATTTGGCGGATTGTCTGGCATAGCTATAAATTGGGCTAAGTCGGTTGTGTTCCCTCTGACCGACGGCACCCCTGAGGTGCGGTCCGAGTTTCCATTGCGCTGGTCAGCTGATGAGATCAAGTATTTAAGGGTCTGGTTTAGCCGCAGTCTGCAGGATATCTGGTCCCTAAACTTCGGACGTGCTATCGACTGGCTAGAAAGCAAAGAGGCAATTTGGTCCAGGTTGCCGCTCTCCCTTGCAGGCCGGATTGCCCTAACCAAGATGGTAATCCTCCCCAAATTTCTCTACCTATTTAACAATGTACCGATCCCGCTTACCAGTTATTTTTTCGCTTGCCTTCGCTCCCACTTGATCTCTTTGGTGTGGGCTGGCGGTCAAGCCAGGGTCTTTTGGGCATTGCTAACTCTGCCATTGCGCCAGGGAGGGCTGGGAGCTCCTGATATTCACCTCTATGCTCTCTGCTTGCAAGCTCAGTTTTTGCACTTCTGGGTGTACCCGACGCCCTATCAACCGCACGTCGCAGTAGAGCAGGATTCTTCATCGCCCACTCCCCTGGCGGTTGCACTTTACCAAAAACATGTTCGCCCCTCCTCGGATGTCGACTCTGCTAACACTCTACGCTGGGCTTGGCGCGAGTTACAGAAACGTGCAAAGCTCCCTCTTCTTTAGGCGCCCGCTGTCCCGCTGAAGAATTACCCGATGCTGGACTGCCTCGAGACGCATGGTGGTGAGGTAGTGCTTGGTGGAGCCCCCCTTCGCACCTTTGCGGATCTGTATCGAGACGGGGTCTTTCGGGACCCACCTACTCAGGAGGATGGGGAAGAAGCCCCATTTCAGGAGGTGTTCCTGTATCACCAGTTAAAACTAGCGTGCCGCTCCCTCTGGGAGAATTTCCCTGAGGCGCCTCCCACACTTAACGCCTTGCAAAATATACTAGCCCGCGCCTCACCCAAGAAACTGGTGACGCGCTTATATAACGAAATGCAGGACCAGACCCCCGTGGTGCAGCCTCGGTCTATGGCTGGACCTCCCTCTCACTGAGGAACAATGGTCGTTCTGTTGCAAACAATTAATGGAGCTTTCGCCCAACTATAGATTACACCTCATTCACTTCAAATTCTTGCATCGCTACTATCGTACCCCGATCAGTCTCCACCGCATGCGGCTACGTGAGGATGCCAAATGTTGGAGATGCGGTCTTGACAATGCCAGTTTCTTACATGTTGCATGGTTCTGCTCTAAGCTCATTGACTTCTGGCAAAAGATATTTGTTTGTGTAAACCAGATAGTTGGCAGAACTGACGAACCATCCCCACATCTGGGCCTGCTGGGGTTGGTAAATGAAACATTGCCTAACAGGAGGAAATTGCATGCTTTACTCCTGCTGTACGCTAGACGACAGATTGCACTTAAGTGGGGAAGACGCAGGCTGCCCAAGATCTCAGACTGGCTTTCGGATGTTACCTATGGTCATACTCAGCTGGGTGTCTACTGGGAGTCTATGCCTGCTGCCTCTCGACCTCGTGAAATCTGGGAGCCCTTTATAGAGTGGGCGGCGATCAGGGCGGCCTCCCCCGCCCCAGATTCTGGGTCCTCGACACAGGATGATAGGGTGGAACGGGCCCCTTAGATTGCTACTATTCATGATTAACATTGTGATGCCCCGGTTGGGTCGGTCCCTCCCCTCTAACATGGGATCATGGGCTGGGCTCCTTCTGTGACCAGGTCTCCGATGCCCCCTTGATCGAAGGTGACCCCTGTATGTTCACCCCCATGGCACTTCCCTGTCCAATTTCAATATGTTTTGTTTGTATGTAGACGCCCTGTACCTCTTATACGCTATCCATGCTAGATACTGCTTGTCCCCATGTATGCAAAATTGATGTCTGTGCACTGACTGATGCTAAGTTGCTTGGTTTTTTCTTAACCTTTTGTTCTAAGGGATTGTTGATTTTTTATCTACCTTTAGGTATTCACCATATATGATGGGTCCAGTTCACACACAATGCAACTCTTATGACTTACATAACCTATTCTCTAGGGCCCCTCTGGCCTTGTCTAAAACATGTCACATGTTGTTCGTTTTGAGTGTATAGGATGCATAGCTCCACAATGGTCAACAGTAACCTCCTGCTATCATGTAATATTATTGTTTATTTCATCACTTGTTACTTTTGTGCTGTCCAAATGCCCGATATTGCTTTCAGATACCCTACACTATTCGCGGCCGGCCCTTAGTGGTTGTAGGCGGCTTGCTGTGGAAACATACAATTCTCCTTGCTTTTCTTACTGTTGTCATGTATCAGATTTATATTGCTGCCGGCCACTACGTGGTTGTAGGCACTGAGCTGTGTCCATTGTCATTACCCATAATAAAAAGTTTAAAAACAAACAAAAAAAAACAAACACTGTGGACATTAGGGAACGGGAGAAGTTGAGGCACTTGTGTTCTGGCACAGTGAGTAAATTAAATATCCACATTTAACAAGGACTGTGGCATGAGGCAAAAGAAGAGGAAAATAAATTAAAGTGTACAATTTCAATGATTTTACATGAAATTGAGCTGGATGCTTTTTTATGTAGACGATATTTAATTGACAGACGATAAATTAAATCATCTTATGCGCGTGGATCGCATAATTACACATTTTTCGACACTAGGCTATAAATTAAATTTTGCAAAAACCCATATTGCCTTCTTGGAAGTTATTTTTCTCGGTTATGAGTTGAATAATGAGGTTAGGGGTTTAGCACCCCACTTTTTGGAGAAATGCGCTCAATTGCAACCTTTGTCTACCCCAGCCTTTGCTGGGTTTCTTGAATTTTGGCAGAGCCTAGATTTCAGATTATGTCCAGCGTATCAAACCGCTATATGCATTGATACAACCTCCTTTCTCGTCTTCCATTTGGCTTCCGGAACACACCGCAGCACTGTGGTCTTTGCAGTCGGATCTGCTTGCTACTCGGTATCTGTTGACATGTGATAGTATTACAAATTTGCTTATAAGGATTGTCCCAGGAACATTAGGTTTCACCTACGTGACTTTTGATGAAGGGGACACGGTTCCCTTTGTTTATAAATCAAAAACTTTTGACAGCGGTGCAGGAGGCAATTCTTAAAGAACGTTCTCAGGCAAAAGTATTTTTATGGTCTCGCCAGTGCACGCTTTGGAAGCTGTCACTAAGGCGAGCATGCCCAATTCTATGGCTCTGCATCCCTCTTTGGATATAATGGGCTAGTTCATCGACGTTGGCTGATGTCAATTTCATTTTTGATCCTTCTTTGCAGACACAAAAGTTTTTACAATATAAACATGTTCATCCTCTTCCTTTATCCTTACTCCCTCTTGATCAGTATAAATGTATAATTTACACTGATGGGTCTGCACAGTCCGCTATTGGTTCTAAACATGCTTATTCTACAGCATGCGCTATTGTGGCAGGCACGATAGCGGACGGTGATTTCACATCCTCCTTGGTTCACACATAATCCCTTGAGGACTGTATGGTGCAATTGGCGAATTTCGTGCTTTACTATTAGACCTTGAGTTTGCCAATCCTGAAGTGCTTACTCTTGTAGTGTGTGATTCTTTCTACTGTGTACAATCCTTTAATGACAGCCTATTCTTTTGGCAACAGAATGATTTTCGCAATTCTCAAGGTAGCGCAATTAAGCATAAAACGCTTTGGGTCCAGATGGCCGCTCTTAAGGAACGTTTGCACTGACATGTAATCCATACTTTAGGCCATCAATGTGTGGTAGCACACGCTGTTGGTAATTCTATAGCTGATGAAGCAGCCAAATCTGCAGTAGCTACTTGCACTGTAGCAGCTGTTACAAGATCTATGACTAAAATTGATGATATTTTGGCTGCTATAACTGCGACGAAGGAGGGGACACCTTTTCCCCAGGGTTTCCCTGCTCGTTATACCCATCATTTAACTACTGATCAGGTTCCATTTGTAACTATCCCTTCAGTTGGTTAACTCTTGATTCCCAACGAGGACCGCAGGGTTTCTCTTACTGTGGCTGCCCATGAAGGAATGGCTTCTGTGCAAGCAGGAGTGCAGCCATAATTTCTCTTTTACAGCAAAGTTATTGGTGGGGCGGATTATATAAACAAGCCGCAAATATGTACTTTCCTGTGACATTTGTCAATAGATTAAACCTTCTACTGTCTCGCGAACGGTACACACTCAACTTTATTTCTAATCAGCCATTCAGTTTATTTATCTTAATCACTGCGGTCCCTTGTCCTCTGACAATGCTTTCAAATACATTTCGATTGCAGTGGATTTGTGAACTAGATTCCTCTGGGTTTTGGCAGTAGCGCTGTGCTGATGCTCGTACTGTTATAAAAAATGTGCATGTCTTTGTAAGGACATATGCCGGTAGCACCTTCCACTCAGTTCAAGGTCCGGATTTTGCCTATAAAGCTTACCGTGATTCGATGAAGTCGGTGTGGGTGCAGGTGCATTTCTCGTCTCCATATCAGCCTGAGGGCCCTACAGTTGTAGAGCGGATGAACCGTAACTTGTAGCAATTTAACAGCAAGGGTATTAAGTACAGGCCGGAGCTGGTTAACTCCTCTATATGGGGTTCAACGTGCACTCAATCTCCCTCGAAGGTCTCTGGGTGGGCGGACCCCGTACAAAATGCTCTTTGGCATTAAGTTCTTTGTGCCTGACCTTGATGGTCTAGACGTTGTGGCGGCTGCCGTAACATTTGACGTAGATAACCACTTTACTATGCTACAGGATCTACAAAAGAATTGAGATGCTCTAGCAAAATCGCATTTGCCCTCGCCGACTGATATAGCAGTCTAAGTTCCTGTTTCTGGCTGGCTTCCTAAAGTTGGAGATCTGGTCTGGGAAAAAGTGGCAAACAAGAAAGAATTTGGACCCTCCTACCGTGCTCCGGTCCTGGATTTGAAGGGCACTCGAACTGTAATTTTGCCTCCATTGCCTGGATGCAAGAATAACCATTTCAATTCCGTGGAACATGTCAAACCACATCATATGGCTGATTCTCAATAGCATGCCAAGAAGTGTCCCAAGTGGGAATCCGTCACTCCAGCAGATTAATGCTGTTTCTCTTGAATCTCTCAGAAACATTGAAGGGGAGCTGGCGTCTTCAATTGATTTAGCGTCTGTTTTACCTTCAATGACTGTGTCACTGGAAAATTAGTAGAATACCCCGCTAAATGAACTACATTCGAATACTAATGGTGAACAAGCTCCACTGTTCCAGCTCAGTTCTAGCGGTTACCATCATGACCAGGATAACTTTTCTTTAGATACATCTTCATTGTCTTTGTCTATTGCTGTGCGTCCAACACAGATTTGTGTTTCCTTCTCATGGTTGAAGACCACGTACCTGGTCCCGCCTTGGACTTACATCTGGATCGTGTTGTCAATAGTGTTCCTTTTCATGAGGATTGGTTTCATGACTGTCTTCTTTCTTTTGATCAATGGACACTATTTACCTGAAGGCTCTGCTGTGGAACTAGTTGATGGAGTACTGGCCCCACATACTTCTTTGCATAAAATGAAAAGAGACCAAACATTAGTTAATATTTTAGCAGTCCCAATCGCTGATGGCATTGTGTGGGACAAAGTGCCTTTCGTTGTTTATGGTCGGACGTAGACCTTGCAAATTCCATATAGGTTCTGTGTCTCTTTGGGGGATGTTATTTTACCTGGAATGCATTCAGATGATTGGGATGTCAGTGCTGTTAATTCTTTGTTTTCTGATTTACAATACTATATTGTTTTTGATACAGAAGATCTGTATTCGAATTCGGCAAATTATGCAGATTTCTTTTGGTACAAATTATATGGCCATCATTTCCTTCATAAATCCAATACTCAAAGACCCACTTTCAATTACACACAATGGGAACATTGTCTGACACCATCTCAAATAAGTTTAGTTACACAGAAAAATAAATGTAAATATTTTTCGGGTTACAATTTATCTGACCCAGCATCATATTATTTTGAATTGAGTGTCCCTAGATTGAACAAATATATGCTTACACAGACTCACCTAATGTATGCTTCATCTTTCATAGATGATGTGTCACTGAAGGGTTATGATTTTTGGAAGGACACTGTTGACCTAAAATCTATTAGGGGCACTAAAGATTGGCAAGTAAAGGGGAGTAAATCCTTGCAACATACATGTATAATACCTTCTCAAATATTATTTTTGAATCAGATGATGCAACTAAAAACTATGCACAGGGTGTGAATGCTGAGGGGGGAGCATTTGAGTGTGAAAGAAATGGCAGAAGCGGAGTGAGTGAAAGAGTATCTATGAGAAATAGTATGAGGGAAAATACGCAAAACTAGTGAGAGGAAAAGCGGGCATGAGTGGAAGATTCCTTCAGCATACTTCAAAGATTTGATGGAAGGGAAGCCCAGACTAGAGGCTTAATGTTAAATTCTTAAGTTCAACATTAAAGCACACAGCATTATGAATGTGTCCTTTTGAGAAGTGTCATTCTGAGAACAGTCTTAAGGGGTAAACAGACATAACTTTACAGGAAGAAAGGCGAGCATTTGAAACTGTAATAACCGTCAATGTTCAGGCCATCTCATTACAGGTATTGTAGCGGAACACACAGCAGGTGCATGTGAGAAAAGAGTAAGGCACGGACAAGGAGTGAGTAGGTCCTTAATGTTATTTTTAAGGTTTCCATAATGAGAGATGGTTCTTAAGATTTAATGCTGTTATTGAGTTCTAGCATGTTACCATAAAACACTAAGAGGGTTATTTAGAGGTGTCCCGTATGTCCTGCCTGCCCTATCTGCATTGTATACCAATGTTTGCATGAGTATATTCTAGATAGGGCACCCACTATTTAGAGTTTATGCTCATTTATGCAATCCTTTTTTTTGTCACAATAAACATTTATTTCAAAGGAGAAACAGACTTCTTTGAAGTAGGTGTAACATAGCAACAAATGGCAAGAGATTCAACAAGTACAACAGGGAAGATGAAAAAATAAAAGTAGTTCCTCCAAGACAGTGAAATAAGTAAAAGGACAGTAATCAAGCTGTAGCAATCACTACTTGTTTTGTGCTGCAGCCGAAAACCATGTATGCAATCTTGATACTGCGGACCAAACATCCTAGAAGAACTGGCAGATGCCCACACCCACCAAACTTGAAATAACACCCGAAATCTTTGAACATAATCTTTCCTAGTAACTAGGCTTACTTGATACAAGGCAACTAATGGACATAAATGTGCTTGCCACTTAGTCACAATAGTACATCTTACTGCACCAGATTTCCACCTTTTATTAGACTGGTTACGTACCTGGAGAGGCATCACATCGTTGCTGACCAAGAAAAGTAGCAGATGGAAATCTGAGATGATGTCAAGAAAAACAGAGGACGTGTTCTGGGACAGATAGGTGGATAGGCTGTGGAAGTCCTTCAGAAAAACAAGATTAATTAGACAGTACATTCTGGTGAGTAAAATGTTCACAACTGGTACAAATTCATAAAAACAGATCTCAGTATTCACAGTCCTCAAGGTTTGGTGACAACAATTGGCACGAAAGAACAAGTTACTTACCTTTGGTAACGCTTTTTCTGGTGGATACAGTATCTGCCTGTGGATTCCTCACCTTTTGAATTATACCTCAGCCAGCATTCCATGGAAACTTTTTCTAGTTCTCCCACTTAGACGAGAACATCAGAATGGAACGGCTCCGCCCGTGACTCCGCGTGATGTTATCAGAGCCATAAGAAGCTTGCTGACGTTAGTTCCTCCTAATTTTTCCATGCCCTCCAGACAAACGGGCGGACCGACAACATAATACAAGTATATACAGTATACAAAATATATGTACACAAATACATACAGTATATAGGTTAAGAGAAAAAGCTAAAAATGAAAGCATTTCCTAACAACAAACTGTATGGCGAACAAATGACATTAAAAACAACAATGTCAAACAATAAGAACTTTTTTTCGGTATATGCAGGTGGACAACGGGGAGCCGGGTGGGACAGTGAGGTATCCACCAGAAAAAAGCTTTACCGAAGGTAAGTAACTTGTTCTTCTGATGGATACATCTGCCTGTTGATTGCTCACCTTTTGAATTGAGTCCCCAAGCTGTTCCTCTCCCGTAGGAGGGTGTCCACCTACCTATACCAAAAAATCCTGCTGCACAGAACGTGCAAAATGGCCATCCCTCCTAAACTCAGAATCTAAGCAGTAATGCTTTGTAAAAGTGTGGAGGGAGACCCAAGTTGCCACCTTGCAGATGTCTACAACAGGGACACCTCTAGCCAAAGCAGAAGAAGATGACTTCGCTCTGGTGGAATGAGCTCTAATACCTTCAGGCAGCTCCTTCTTGGCCAAGGGCTAGCAGATATTGATGCACAAGATGATGAACCCGGAGAGTGTTCGTTTGTGCACAGCTTTGCCATTCATTCTTCCTACATAACCAATGAAGAGCTGGTCATCAAGCCTTAAGTCCTTAGTTCTGTCCAGATATAAGCTGACTGCCCTTCTAGGTCCAGGCCGTGAAGTCTCTCCTCCTCCTTGGAAGGGTGTGGGGGAGGATAGAAGGTAGGTAAGTTAATAGACTGACCAAGATGGAAAAGAGTAACCACCTCAGGCAGGAAAGCAGCCCTGGTCCCGAGAACCATATTATCTGCATGAATGGTTAAAAAGGGAGTTTAAAACTAAGAGCCTGAAGTTCACTTACCCTCCTGGTGGAGGAAATAGCAATCAGAAAAAATGCCTTGAAAGTAAGAAGCCTTAAAGGGCAACTCTGAAGAGGCTCAAAAGGAGATCCCATCAGAAATGTAAGTACTAAATTGAAATCCCACTCAGGCATAATAAAGGGAGTGGGAGGGAACCTATTAGTGAGGCCCTTAATGAACCACATGACAATGGGTGACTTAAATACAGACTGCTGGTCTGGCAAACAAAGGAAAGACGACAAGGCCGACTAGTAACCCTTAACCGTAGCCATAGCACACCCTTGCTGGGCCAAGGAAAGTGAAAAACCAAGTACATCAGATAAATAGCCCTTCAAAGGACCAATGGTTCTCTCTCCACACCACTTCTCAAACTTGGACCATTTAGAGGTATAAAAAGATTTGGTGGAGTGTCTCCTGGATGATAAATTAACATCCACCCCATCCGGAGGGAGACACAAAGAATTCAGGTTGCCCCGTTCAATCTCCAGGCACGAGGGTGCAGGCTCTGGAGGTGGGGGTGTAAAACCTGCCCCTGCGACTGCAAGAGGTCTGCCCTGAGAAGGGGATGGAGCAGAGGGTGCGATGAGAGGTGAAGGAGGTCTGTGTACCACACCCTTCTTGGCCAATCCAGCGACATCAATATGACTTGGGCCCGGTCTTGGCGAATCTTCCTCAGAACTCAAGGAAACAAGGATATGGGGGGAAACGCGTAAAGAAGCTGTGAGCCCCAATCCAATTGAAATGCATCCCCCAACGCTCCCCGCATCAGATACTGAAGACTGCAGAACAGTAGGCAGTGCACGTTCTCTTGAGTGGAAAAAAGGTCCAACCGAGGAAACCCCCAAATCCCACAGATGTGATGGACCACCTCCGGATGAAGCCGCCACTCGTGATCGGCCAAGTATCGCTGACTGAGACTGTCCGCATGCACATTTAGCACCCTGCCAGATGATTTGCAATTACAAAAATCTGATGGCCCTGAGCCCAGGACCAGAGTCACAGAGCCTCCTTGCAGAGACGATACAACCCTACACCTCCCTGCTTGCTTATGTACCATGCAGTAGTTTTGTTTGTCAGGACTTGAACAGACTGACCGCAAAGGGAGGGAAGAAAGGCCTTGAGAGCCAAACGTATAGCCCGCAATTCCAGAAGGTTGCTGTGGAGTAAACTTTCCTCTAGAGACCAAAGATCCTTGATCTCCAGATCCCCCAGAGGATCACCCCACCCTAGACTAGAGACATCCGTGATCACCGTGGCCACCGGTGGAGGAAGTTGAAAAGGTTTCCCTTGAGACAGGTTGCCCTGCACACTCCACCAAGGCAGCGCCCCTGCAGTGTCTATGGTGATTTTGACCATCTCCTTGAGATCTCCATTGCGCTGATACCACTGCCTACGGAGGCACCACTGGAGTGCCCTCATGTGCCAGCGGGCATGGTTGACAAACAGTATGCAGGAAGCGAACAGACCGAGCAGGCATGGGACTTTCTGGACTGGAGCAACTGCTCCATCGTAAAACAAAGGAAACATCTCCTGAATGTAGAGAATCCCCTGCGTGAGGAGGCGGGAAAGCTCGACACATAGTAGTGTCCAGTACTGCCCCTATGAACAGGCTCCGCTGAGAGGGCACCACGTGAGATTTGGGTACACTTATCGAAAAGCCCAAGTCAAACAACAGCTCTGTTGTTACCTGCAGATGATGCAGCACCATCTCTGGTAACTTTGCTTTGAGCAGCCAGTCGTCCAGATAGGGGAAAACGGGAATCTCCGAACTTCTGAGATGAGCTACCACCACCGCCATCACCTTTGTGAAGACCCGAGGTGCGGCTTCCGATGCGACTTCAGGATGGGGATGTGAAAATACGCATCCTGTAAATCGATCAACACCATCCAGTCTTCTTGCTGCAGTGCCAGAAGAACCTGAGGTAGGGTCAACGTCTTGAATTTCTCCTGCTTGAGGTAAAAATTCAAGACCCCGAGGTCTAGAATCGGTTTTAAACTGCTGTACGTCTTGGGGATCAGGAAATAACTGTAGTAACGTCCTTGACCCCTTTCCTGCTCCGGAACCACCTCTATCGCACCTTTCTGCAGTAAGGCAAGAACCTCCTGCTGCAGGAGCAGTAAATGGTTCTCTGAACACCAACCCTGGCGAGGAGGGTTAGGAGTTAGAATCTCTTGGAAGGGTAGGGTTGACCCATTCTCTACAAGATTCAAAACCCAAAGGTCTGATGTAATATATTTCCAATCTTCTAGAAAATGGGACACCTGACCCCGTACAGGACCAACATGCTCCAAGATGGAGGATCTAGAGCTTTTTCTTGTGGTATCAGTGGTGGGGACAGGGGAGGAAGAAGAGGAGGAGGACTGTTGCCGGGAGGCCCCCCACAGATGACCTCTACCCTATTCCTCTGTACGATTTGTACAAAGGGTTCTGCTGCTGCCGACGGCCTCTAAAGGAAGCAGTCTTCCCAAAACCTTGGTACCTCCTATAACCAAAACCCCTAGGTTGGGACTGCAGTACTAAGGATTTTGCAGTAGCTCTACTGTCCTTGAAACGTTGTAGAGCTGAATCCGCCTTTGCAGCAAGGAGAAGGGACCGATCAAAAGGCAGATCAAGAAGAGTAGCCTGCATATCCGGAGAGAACCCTGAAGAACTGAGCCAGGCATGCCTCGTGGTAGCCACGGAGGAGCCCATCACCCTGGCTAGAGAATATGTAGTATCCAGCCCAACTGGATTACCTGACTGGCTTTAGCCTCCGTTTCTGCCAAAACTTCCAAAAAGGAACCACGGTCATCCTCTGGTAACTTAGGTGCCAACTGTTTAGCCGAGTCAATTAAGGCATGGATATACCGCCTCAAAAAGCACGTGGCATTAGTGGACTTTAACGCCATACTTGCCGAGGAGAAAACCTTCTTGGCCGACTGCTCCAATTTCTTTGAGTCTCTGTTCCCAGAGTGGTGGGGAAAGACCCAGCCGACTGCTTGGAATAAGAAGCCTGTACTGCCAAGCTTACCGGCGAAGGATGGGCAGTAAGGAAAGCAGGATCACCAGAAGCAGGCTTGCCACAGTCCTTGAAACAGCAGGGGCAGATAAGGGTTTGTGCCACACCTCCAGAACTGGCTCCGTCAAAGCCTCATTGAAAGGCAACAGAGGTTCCATAACAGAAGATGGACAATGCAACATCTCAGTAAGAAGATTTGACCTGATCTCAGCCGTGGGTAGTTGAAGGTCCAAAAGGTCAGCAGCGTTTCTGATGACAGCATGGTATGGTTCAACATCCTGTGAAGGTTTTCAGGGATAAAAGCTCCCACTACGGGAAGTGTCTAAGCCACTGGTCTCCCTTAGGCCCTTGAATTCATCAACGGAGTCGAGGATTTCTCCTCCTTCCGTCTGATCCTGCTGGTACTCCTCTTCCTCCAGAAGCCTTTGGGCTTCTCTACTGGAGCACATTTTCAGAATCGTGGTCGGCGGTGCCGAAACTAAAGACATCAATGTTTGCGTCGAAGAAGGACCCTCTGAAGCGGGCAATGGCGCTGCTTAAAGCCGAGAAGGTGTCGGCCCAACATCAGATGGTGTCGTAGACTGAGGTATCACAAACATGTCAAACATTGCATTGAGACAATGCGACAGATCCGACCCTGGACCTGGAAAGGGTGGATAAGGATCTGGAACCACCGGGTCTGGATCCAATCGAGGCCACGTGGAGGGCTGTGGCTGCAGCGCAGGGGACATCGAATCCTCTACAGGCGAAGCCTCAGAAACAGGAGAAGACTCCCTGGGCGCCCGAGAAACCCTCAGCGAATAGGTCGGAGTTGCCTGTGGAGAAGGTGACAACGAGACGACATCCTTAGCAGGAGAAGTCTACCTCGAAGCACTACCCTTCGAAGAACGACGTTGAGATCCATGCCTTCGCTTCTTTTTTTTACACACACAAACACCCCCCCCCCCCATAGTATTTGAAAGAAAGAGTCTTTATTGTCAGCCACTATCACTTTTTACTGTTTGTCTGCCTTTTTCATTCCTTCCTCCAGAAATGTTTCCAAATCTCCTTACAGGAAGTGGTGACGTACAAGACAATAAGTGTTCCTAGCTGTATATGTATTATTTATTTATTTTATTTGTGTATTTATTTATATAGCGCACAACAACCCAAAGGCGTCTAGGAGCTATATAACACGACTTGGTTGAAATGAGTATCATTTGATCTGGAGCCACAATCAAGGGCTGTACAAAACACATCTGGAGCTGCTCAAGTAGCTGCTTTGCTGACCACATCAACCAGTTAGTGGCTTGGACAACTACAGCTGCAGTGGCTCTTTGTTTGCATGTAGAGTTAACCTGCATAGCTCTGGAGGGTGTGCCCCTCTGCTCTGCTTTACACTGATAAGGAAGACACTTACTGAATCTTTAGAGTTTTGTTTTTTTCTTTAGTGAACACAACAATCACACTTGCTTACTGAGGTCTCCCATGAAATGGTTTGAGACCCCAAAGAGCGGCTAGTCACTAGGTACAGATCTTTTCATTGCATAAATTCAGTGTAACATAGCCTGATATTATATATTTATATACAAAGGTTAAAGTAACGTTATGGTTAGGTGAATTTGTCAATGACAAACTTTAAAGTTTTTAACAAAAAAAAAAAAAAAACAGAAATTCACCAGTTAAAGTTAGCAGCACTAACTAGAACTTGTGCCCCCGCCATTCACTGCTTATGAACTCACATATGACATCACTCATGACATGTTCTATGACATTATTGAAGTCATCCAAGCTTCGTTTTCCAGCATATTGCTCTGTAAATTACTATGGCATTAAGGCCTGGCAGTAAGAGGGAAACTATCAGCTATTTTTACTGCCATCACAGATACAGCTCCCTTAGGTGTAGAAATCATGCATTATGTGCAGCACTAACCCTGTACCACACACTACAGCTAGAATAGTTCACATTAACAAATCAACCACAACCACCAGTGCGGGGAGGGAAAACAAAAATCTACTCCCAGCCAGCTGGAGCATTTTCAAAGCTCACGCCAGACTGTGTTCGCACCTGTATGGTGGGAGTTTTGAAAATGCTCCAGTCAGGCAGGAGCAAACACAAATTTCCCTGCTTGCGCCGCTGGGGGCAGGGAAACCGCTATGTCCTGGGGGTGGGCTCCTGAAGACATAGCCTGTGATCCGGCCCTGGGGAATAGGGACTTCAGGTCATTAAATGCTCACTGGGGAGGAGAGGGGGATATAAGTGGAGGGATGGGGGAAGGGGTGCCCTACCCTTTTCAGTGTTTTTGCAGCCCTGGGGTGGGGTCTCTGTGGATTAAATCGGCCTGCGGAGCAGCAGGCCCCTCTCCCCCACGAAATTGAGCAGGGTCCCGGGGTCAAAATCGGCCTGGGGAAGAGGGGTGCGTGGCCTCCTCTTTCAGGAAATTGGGCTGGTCCCCGGGGGATGAGGTCTTTAGGGCCGAAATTGGTCTGGGCATGGTGGCCACACACATCACCTCCCCCTAAAGATGAACAATATTTCCACCTAGAACCTGACCTGGCCTGGCCCACCCCAAGGGGCTTAAAAAACACGTGTGGGAGACTGTGCTGGTTGTTTTTATTTATTTATATGTAATTTTGCTGCAGATTCTCGGACCTCCGTGGATCCGCCACAAACTTGCGCCATAATTTAAAATAAAAAAACAAGTTTTTGGTTCCAGGCGGTGTCCCTCCAGGACCCCCCTACCATGCCTTGAGTTCTTTTTATTTTAGGACTCTGGACAGAGTCTTAAGTTGGCTGCCATCACTTACTGGTTGAGGTAGCTATTCAGGTTTGAGCATTAATAGCTCAACACCTACTAAACAGATGGGGTCCCCGAACCCTTAATAGCTGAGGGAGGGTGCACCCGTAAAGGAAATGGCCCTGTGGGTGTGCATCCCAGGAACTTTTATGGCTCCGGGAGGGGGTTGCAGGGCACTCCTCCCCATTTTCTGAATGTTGGGCCCAGGGCCTTTTGAGTCACGGGGAGACGGAATGCCCGGCCCCCTCCCTCATTTAAGCACATTTCGGCCCCAGGGGTGGTTTCCATGGGGCTTTTGTAGGTTCCATATATGATAATTTTGGCCTGGGGGTGGGCTCCATACGGCCTGTGACGGCTTAGGGAGGAAGGCCACACAACCCCCCACCCCTTTATGAACATCGCCCCAGGCTAGGCTCCCAGGGGCTTATAATAAATTAGTGCGGTCTGCCAGCCATTTTTGTTTTGATTTTTGCCGATTTTGCAAGAGTATTGCAGGATTGCAGCATTGCAGCATTTTTTGCAGTTAATTTTCCATGTTGGCCCCAAAGGCATCCTTTTGGGTCCCCATCCCCATGGGGCCTAGGGGTCAAGGTATCCCTTACCCTGCCCCCTTATATAACATATATAGATTTTGCAACTTCAGGACAGGGGAGAAAGTTTCCGTGTCCTAGTATGGCTGCCAGCAACATATTTTTCATGTTGCTGGCAGTCAATTAGAGAGCTCACTCTCGCAGGAGTCTGACTACAGCTGTAGCAAGATGGCTCAAGGGAAATAAAGCTCCTTGGGCCAACTGTACAGATATCTATATTTTTTTACCCTTAATTCCTTAACAACTATGAACAGGATTCCACAAAAAACACAATCTGCGGACCAAGATCTAGCTTCCTGCCAAATTTGGAGTAATTCTGTTCAGCAGTTTTTGCTGTAGCCCATCTTTAAGCGGTCTATGAAAAATGCATGGGGACTTTGCGTTTTGGGACCCCCCCTATTTTTTTTTTTTCAGGCCCAGCTTGACAGATCACCCCAAAACTTTCCAGGAAGAAGCTGAGGTGGATGATCTTTTACTGTGGAACGATTCGTTAATGGGGCCTAAGTTATAAGCAAACCAAAAATCACATTTTCTATGGAAAAGCAGACCTAATTAGAACTATCTACTGGCGAAACCCAAAGGTTAGAGGGACGTTATAATTTGGAAATTGCATTAAAAAACAGTAGAAATTCACTGGAAGAAAAAAAACAAAGGTTATAAGGACGTTATAGTTCGGTTCAGACCTACACACGTAAACCAAATACATATATTGTTCCCACCCAGCTTGCATAAAAAAAAAACAAGTGCGGAAGACCGTGCCTTTTTTTAAAATAAAATTTTGCAGCTGACCTTCCAAAAATTCACAGCAAAAGAAAAAAAAAGTTTTTGCCACAGGTGGGGTCCCTGTGTCCTAAATATAACTACCTACTGGCAACTGCCAGTAGGTAATATACAGATATTAGCTATTGGCTGTAACCAGTAGATAATTATCTTTAGGACCTACTTTCCATAGAAAAAGTATTTTTTATTTTGCCAATAACTTTGGTGCCATTTGATTAATATTCATGACATGTTCCAAATTAGTATACCACTCAGTTCAGCTGCTGTTGAAAGTCTTGGGGTAATTCTTCAGCAGGCCCAAGAATAAGGGGAGGGAGGGGTTCCAAAGCGCTTTTATCCTCTGCAATTTCCCACAAGGATTTTAAGAAAGACTAAAGCTTGAACCGCTGGACGGAATTACACCACATTTGGCAGACATGTAGCTCTTCGACCAGCAATAGCCCTTTTTGTTATCTGTTTTCTTGATGCAGAGAAATATGAGGACATCGCCACCAAATAAAGAAGCCCTCACTTCATAAAGTTAAGAGGAAATACACTTGTTAAGTGGACTTTCCCTATTTGTAGTCTCGACCTCTTCTCTAGCAAGGATTTATCTGATCATACATTTGTGGATCAAGACCTCAAGGAACAACCACATTTCCTAAATTACATGCACACAACGTCACTGGGGACATTTCCTCACGGTCCACTACACAGCTGTAGTGTAGATTATGCACTACACATTTACAAAACTAGGTAGCATTTACTAATTAGCAATACAAAGTACACTAGTTGGGTAGACATTTTGTGCAAAACTGTGGACGTTTGTAGGCTAAAGGGGCAGGTGAGATTCTGTTCTGACCCAGTCACAGAGCTACAAATACACCCACACACTCCAGCACCCATTCAGATACTTATTAGGTAAGTAACATTATTTGTTCGAGGCATGTGAGCTATAGATCACATGCTTTGCATAGACTATACCGCAGCATTCTGCCAAAAAGGTGGCTAACCTGTAGCTGTTGCAGTTGCAGTTGTCTGAAAGAGTGTTCCAAGTACTGCTTGGCCTACATTAGCTTGTTGTCTCGCTATTACAGCCACACAATAGTGCTTGGTGAATGTGTGCAGTGTAGACCAGGCTGTAGCTTTACAGATGCCAGCTATGGGGATGTTTCCTAAGAAAGCCATAGTATTCCCTAGTTTGAGGGTGGAATGCGCCTAGGGGGTATTGGTTAAGTCCTCTTTGCTTTTGCATAGCATGTTTTAACACCTTGGCTGCTAGGCGTTCCCCCCTCCCCCCCCCCCCCCGTGCTGAAAATTGCCATTTTGCTGGTGTCATGACGAGCTCAGCTCGTCATCAGCACAGCTCAACTGTGCATCATGACGAGCTGAGCTCGTCATGAGCATCGAAAGGGTTAATACATTTCACTATCCACCAAGCAATACCCTATTTAGAAATAGGATTGCCTTTGTGTGGTGGAGCAAAAGCCACAAAGAGCTGTTTAGTTGTGCTAAATGGTTTTGTTGTTTTTTATGTAATTCAATAATGCTTGTTTAACATCTAATGTGTGTAGAACTCGTTCTGCCACTAAATATGGTTGAGGAAAGAACACAGGCAACTCAACAGATTGATTGATGTGAAAGGCAGATACCACTTTGGGTAGGAATTTGGGGTTAGTGCAAAGGACCACTTTGTACTGGTGGACTTGACAAAACGGTACCTCTATGGTTATTGCCCGAAGTTCACCCACTCTCCTAAGTGATGTAATAGCAATGAGGAAAGTAACTTTCCAAGTGAGAAATTGAAGTTCACATTTGTGCAATGGCTTGAAGAGTGACCTATTAGTCTGGTAAAGACAATGTAAAGATTCCAAACTGGTGCAGGTGGAAGTCTTGGTGGAATAACTCTTTTGGGCCCTTTCATATAAGCCTTGAAAACAGGTACTCTGAAAAGGGACAGATGCGGTCTATTTTGAAGGTATGTAGCTATTGCAGTGAGATGTAAGCATATGGATGTGTAAGCTAATCCTGACTGCTGTATGCATAGTAAATAAAAAATGATATTTTGAATGGAAACATCTGGTGGGTTAATATGGCTGTTATTACAATATAAAACAAACAGCTTCCATTTAGCTGCATAGCAAGCCCTTGTAGTACGTCTTTTGGCCTCTTTAATGATATTCATACAGTTTGATGGAAGGTTCAGATAGCCAAACTCTATGATTTCAGGTGCCTGATTGCTAAATTGACTCCTTGGAATGAGGATGTCTTATCTCTCCATGGCTCTGTGTGAGAAGACTGGGTGTGAGATGTAGTTTTTGATGGAACTACTGAGAGCTCCAACACTGTAGTGAACCAAGGTTGACGGCCCATGTGGGAGCTATTAGGATCAGTGTAAGGGATGTTCGTCTGAGCGTCAGTATCTGTAGCGGAATGAGTGGGAGAGGCGCCAAAGCGTAGGCAAATATACCTGACCAGTTCATCCATTGTGCATTGCTTTGGACATTGGGTGTAGATACCTGGAGGTGCAGTTTGAGCATTTTGAGTTATGGTGTGTTGGGAAAAGATCTATCTGTGGAAAACCCACATTTGAAACAATGGGAGGAGAACTTGAGGGTGAAGTTCCCACTCGTGAATCTGTTGTGTCTGCCTGCTGAGAAGATCTGCGATTTGATTGTTTACTCCTGGGAGGTGTTCTGCCAGGAGATAAATTTTGTGAGGTATGGCCCACCTCCAAATGGCTTGCGCAAAGTTTGACAGCTGGCGAGTGTCCCCGAGCCCTCCCGTCCCCTTAGTTTTTGTACGTAATACATGGCTGTCATGTTGTCAGTGCGTATCAGGACAGTTTTGCCTACAAGGTGAGTCTGGAAGGCTTTGAGCACTAGAAATATTGCTAGCAGCTCTAGATGATTTATATTAACACCATCGCCGCGGGGCTAATTCCCCCGCGGTGCGGGGGGAAGGGGGGCCGCGCACGGCGCCGCGGTGCTGATGACGAGCTCGCTCGTCATGCAGCACGGTGACCGTGTGCTGATGACGAGCTGAGCTAGTCATGGCCACACCCGCTCAATGGAACGTCCAGCACAGCAGGGTAATTATCCCCGCGAGGGCGTTTCCCGGAGGCCATGACGAGCTCAGCTCGTCACCGGCACACGGCCACCTGCTGCATGACGAGCTGAGCTTATCATCAGCATGCAAGGAGTTAAGTTGCTTTTGCCTCCACACACCTTTAATTGGGTGAGTCTGGAGATGAGCTCCCCAACCAGTAAGCGATGCGTCTGCTGTTAGCACTGCATGGAACTGGGTTGATGAAGGGTCGCCCTTTGGATAGGTTTTGTGGATTCCACCACTGCAGAGAGTGATGGGTGCAGCTGTTACCAACACTAGATCTGACAATTGACCTTGAGACTGATTCCACAGACTCAGGAAGCATTCCTGAAGGGGACGCATTTGAAGTCTTGCATGGGGAACTATCATGATGCAAGACGCCATCATTTCCAGTAGTTGCATATATACTCAAGCTGGTAATGACTGGTTGGGCTGAGACTGTGAAATTAGAGCCTGAATATTGCAGATTCTGGCTGAATTGGGACAGATTAGAGCTTTTTGAGTATTGATAGTGGCTCCTAACTATGTTTGCGTGTTGGAGTTGGGACCTCAACACATTTACTGTGAACCCGAGATCATGCAGTAACTGTACTGTTATTTGAGAGTACTGTAGACACTTTGGGTAAGAACTGGCTTTGATGAGCCAATTGTCTAACTATGGGAAGACATGAATATGTTGTCTTCGCAGGTGAGCAGCGACTACTGCAAGGCATTTGGTGAATACTCTGGGAGCAGTGGTGACTCCGAATGGAAGCACTTTCAACTGGTAGTGTTGTCCCACTACCACAAACTTGATATATTTGAGATGAGCATCCCTCATATCCCATATTGGAATATGGAAGTATGCGTCCTTTAAGTCTAGAGTAGACATACATTCGCCTTGCTGTAGGAGTGGGAGCACTTGTTGAAGTGTCACCATGTGAAAGTGATCTGAGTGAATATATTGATTTACCTCTCTGAGGTCCAGTGTAGGCCTAAGAGAGACGTCCTTTTTGGGTATTAGAAAGTATAGGGAGTACACGCCGGATCCTTGATATTGTAAATGTACGGGCTCCATAGCTCTATTTTGCAGAAGAGAATGAACCTCCTGATGAGGAGGTATAGATGCTCTGGTGGCATTTTGTGTGAGCGTGGAGGAATGTTTGGGGGATTGTTGGTAAACTCCAGGCAATAACCAGATTGGATAATTCCTAGGACCCATCTGTCTGAAGTTACTGTATGCCAGACGGGGCGGAATTGAGAGAGACAGGTGTGAAGTGATCGGGGGAAGAGGAGGCAAGTCACTGTTTGTTTGTTTGTTGAGGGGAGGTGCAGGCTGTGGAACCGTTACCTATTTCCTTGCCATAATTGCCTCTAAATCCGCCTGAAGTAACCTCTCGAAAAGGGTGACTGACTGTTACCTCTATATGATGTTGAGGTGTCTGTAGATATGCTTTTGGAGCCCCCTTTGTAGAAGGCGTGACTAAAGGAACCCCGATTGGATGGTGACTGCAGGGCTCCCATAGATTTTGCAACGTTTGCGTCTTTCTTCATCTTTTCTAAGGAAGGGTCTAACATAGGACCAAAGAGATGCTCTTTATCAAAAGGTAGATTTCAGATAGAAGCATGGTCTTCAGGTTAAAACCCTGAAATCCTAAGCAAGGTGTGCCTTCTTTGCAAGACACTGGTATTGATTGCACGAGCTTCAGTGTCAGCTGCATCTAAAGCGTATCTAATAGAAGTGTTTGAAATTAGTTTCCCTTCCTGAATTAGGTAGTGTGCGTTAGCCTTATGTTCATCAGGAAGAAATTAGAGCAATTGTTCCAATTCATTATAGTGAGCTCTGTCATATCTAGCTAAGAGAGCCTGGGTATTGGCAATATGCCAGTGATTGGCTGCCTGTGTAGCTACTCTTTTTCCGGAGGCAACTATTAGTTTAGATTCTAAGTCTGGAGGAGGGGCATCCCCAGGGGTTTGTGAGTTTGCCAGTTTACTGGCATTAAAAAACACTTGGGAATTTAATGGTAATTGACCCATGATATAAACTGGATCTGTTGGTGCAGATTTATACTTCTTATCTACACTTGGTGTACGAATTCTTGAGCGAACGGGATCTTTAAAAATGTTGTCCGCAAGTTTTAGCATGGCCTTAAGCATAGGCAGTGTATTAGTGGACCTCTGGGAAGAGCTTAGTGTTTCAAAGAGAAAATCCTCCTCAAGGGACTCTTCATGAAGCTGAACTCTATGTCCAAGTATGAATCGTTATCTGCGTTTGGATATGTATTATAATCATCCCATGGATCAGGACTATTCTAGTCTACCCCATCCCCATCATCCTGGTTGTCAGGTGATTGTGGTGGTGGTGAATTTGTGGGTGTTATTATTAAATTAGGGTTAGGTGGGGAAGGAGGTGAAAGAGGAGGAGAGGGATTAGTACCAACATGTTTTCTCTTAAGAGGAATGTGGTAAGTGTCCTCCGTTTCTAGTTTGCGTTTTAATGGAATTTTTGTATGAATATGTCCAGTTTTGGGATTGATGACCAGTTTGTTTGTTTCGGGTCTGGGTTTGAAGGCGGGATGTCAAAACGATGCTCCTTTGATGGAGTAGGAGCGTTTTTTTGTTTCGGTGCCAATATTTTTGGCGTCGGCGTCGAAGTGTTTGGATTGGAAGATGATTTTGGTTGCGAAGGGATTGTTACCAAAACGTACTTCGGTTTTGGTGCCGATTGTTTCGGTTTGGTGTCCGAATGCGGCAGATTGGTTCCCGAGCAGGAAGGCTTGAATATTTGTTTCGGTTGCAGGGCGTCGGAAACATGGTCTCTGAGACGACCTTAGCCCGTAGGCAGAGGTAGAGTTTGGGGCAGGAGAGGATCGGTACTCCCAGTACGCTGACCCTACGGGATGTCTTTGTCCATGTCGGAGTCGTATTCTGACAGGGAAATGTGTTCTTCTTCCTCAGCTCCTTGAGCTTTGAAGACCTGTTCGGAATCTTCTCTGAAGAGATCCGGAGCGGAGCCGCTGTGGTGTTGTTGCATTTCGTGACATCGAGCCAGACGGTCACAGAGCATCTTCTTGGATCGGAAGGATCTGCAAGCGCCGCAGTCTTGTTCATCGTGGTACGGGGAGAGGCACAAGTTGCACACTTTGTGCGAGTCTGTGCGCAAGTACTTGACATGGCACCGAGGACAGAATTTAAATGGAGTCCGTTCCATCGACTGCGTGCTGGCCCGACGTGGCTAGGCCCAACAGCCTTCCATGAAGTTTCTGATCGAAAGAGATTTTTCTGAACAATATGATAGCTGGAGAATGGAAAACGCGATCGAATAACAATACCGTTGAGGGTAAGTGGATTGCGCACCGAGGGGAACCCAAGAACGTTGTTGAACCGAAGGACAGCAATTCACGTCTGAATCCGATAGCGGAAAAAAACAATCTAACAATTGAGTGCGCTATCACCGAAAGGAAGAGTTTGAAGGCGGGATGTCAAAACGATGCTCCTTTGATGGAGTAGGAGCGTTTTTTTGTTTCGGTGCCAATATTTTTGGCGTCGGCGTCGAAGTGTTTGGATTGGAAGATGATTTTGGTTGCGAAGGGATTGTTACCAAAACGTACTTCGGTTTTGGTGCCGATTGTTTCGGTTTGGTGTCCGAATGCGGCAGATTCGTTCCCGAGCAGGAAGGCTTGAATATTTGTTTCGGTTGCAGGGCGTCGGAAACATGGTCTCTGAGACGACCTTAGCCCGTAGGCAGAGGTAGAGTTTGGGGCAGGAGAGGATCGGTACTCCCAGTACGCTGACCCTACGGGATGTCTTTGTCCATGTCGGAGTCGTATTCTGACAGGGAAATGTGTTCTTCTTCCTCAGCTCCTTGAGCTTTGAAGACCTGTTCGGAATCTTCTCTGAAGAGATCCGGAGCGGAGCCGCTGTGGTGTTGTTGCATTTCGTGACATCGAGCCAGACGGTCACAGAGCATCTTCTTGGATCGGAAGGATCTGCAAGCGCCGCAGTCTTGTTCATCGTGGTACGGGGAGAGGCACAAGTTGCACACTTTGTGCGAGTCTGTGCGTAAGTACTTGACATGGCACCGAGGACAGAATTTAAATGGAGTCCGTTCCATCGACTGCGTGCTGGCCCGACGTGGCTAGGCCCAACAGCCTTCCATGAAGTTTCTGATCGAAAGAGATTTTTCTGAACAATATGATAGCTGGAGAATGGAAAACGCGATCGAATAACAATACCGTTGAGGGTAAGTGGATTGCGCACCGAGGGGAACCCAAGAACGTTGTTGAACCGAAGGACAGCAATTCACGTCTGAATCCAATAGCGGAAAAAAACAATCTAACAATTGAGTGCGCTATCACCGAAAGGAAGAGTCACCTACCTTGTGACTGGAAAGACTTCTTCAAAGAAAAACAAAGTGCAAACATCCGGATCCAAAACTAGATGACAGGAGAATGCAAAGCATGTGATCCACAGCTCACATGTCTCGAACATAAATGTGGGGTTGCCCTTGCCTCAGTGGAAGCTCACAGACAGAGTCGTGCAGTACTGCAATCAGGCCAAAGCTGCTTTGCAAAGAGGTCTATTGTGGGAATTCCCCACCTTTGGAAGTATGTTTCTGTTAATGGACGGTGTATCTCCCATTCAAGCACCTGCTGGTGTGTTCTGCTGAGGAGACCTGCTATGCTGTTCTCCTCTACTAGCATGTATTGCACTAGGAAATGGATCTTGTGACTGTAGGTTAATTTCTGTTTTTCTATGCCAAGTGGGACAATTGCATGGAATGCCCCTGCCCCGTTTATGTATGTAATACATGACAGTCATATTGTCTGTGCGTAGAAGGACGGTCTCCCGTTATGTTTGTAAGAAAAGCTTTGAGAGCCATGGAATGGCTAATAGCTCCAACAGCTTCATGAGTAGAAACTGTTGTTGTGGTTTCCAGGGTCCCTGAACCACAATGTCCCTCATATGAGCTCCCCATCCCAGAAGTGGTGCATCTGTTGTGATTGTTATTTGCAGGATTGTATCCTTGAAGGCTCTCACTGCTAAAATGTTGTGATTGTTTCACCACGATATAGCCTGATGAACCGTGGCTGAAACCAACAATAGACCTTCCAGATTTCCTCCCACTTTCACCATTGAGATGCTAAACACTCCAAGAGGGGTCTGATGTATAGGCGAGAAAGCGAGATTGCTATACAAGAAACCATCATTCCTAAAAGTCTCATTGTTTTTATTGGTAGGTGATGATGTGACTAAAAAAGAGCCAGTTGGTTCTGGAGATTCAGAACCCTTTGGTGATTAGGGTAAGCTGTCCCCAAAATGACAATGAGAATTGACCCCCGATAAGGTTTAATGTAAGATGGTTGGAGATGTGATTTTGTCACTTTTTTAAAAAAACATTACTTTTTGGGAGTTTTAGATAGCGTGAACTAGACCAGAGACATCGGGTATCAGAGCGCTATACATTAGCACCAGTTTCGTTACAGATGGACGCATTCCTTTTTGTTAGGTTCGGGGAGATTAAGTGATTTGGCCAGAATCACTGGATGTTGAGTGTTGTTGCAGAGACTCGAACCTGGTTCCCCAGCTTCGTGGCCGACCACACTAGCCGTACACTACATCCTCACCCACATTGATTGAGAAACCCAATTGATGCAGTAAATGTATTTTCTTTTGGGTGTCTGCGAAATATTTGTTTGTCTGGACTCATGATCATGTAATTGACTAGATAAGGAACACAAATATTTTCTCTTCTTACTTTTGCTGCTACTACTGGTAGACATTTTGTGAATAGCCTTGGTGCAGTCGTTACTCCAAAGGGAAGTATGTTGAATTGATAATGATGTCCACTTACCACAAATCTTAGAAACTTTGTGTGTGCTGGATGGATTGGAATGTGGAAGTAAGCGTCCTTCAGGTCTAATGCAGCCATGAAGTCGCCTTTTTGCTGTAGTGGTATTATATCATGTAATGTTACCATGTGAAAATGTTCTGACAGTATGTAGGGATTTAGTGGCTGTAGATCCAGAATAGGTCTTAGGGTTCCGTCTTTCTTTGACAATCTTTTTAATCTTTTCTAGCTGATAATCCACTGTAGGTCCAAAAAGATGTTCTCCATCAAAAGGTATATTTAAGATATGTTGTTGTGTCTCAAGTGTGAAGCCAGAAAGGAGTAACCCTGCATGCCTTCTGGGCATCATATAAGTATCTCCATCTAAGGCACATTTAAAGGTAGTATTTGAAATGATCTTCCCTTCATTAACGAGATCTTACCCCTTCTTCCGGTATTCCTCTGGAAGATGTTGCATAAGCTCCTGTATCTCGTCCCAGGTAGCTCTGTTATTCTCCAATGGTTTGCATGGCCTGTAGCAACTCTTTTTGCTGCAGTGTCTATTCTTTTGCTTTCTTTATCTGGAGGAGGTGCTTCTCCAGTGCCTTGTGCAGCAGCTCTCTTCTTTGCAGTAGTGACAACCAGTGAATCTGCAGGTGGATAGCCTATAATATATACTGGGTCGTTTGGAGAGGTTTTATATTTCTTTTCAATACGTGGTGTTAGGCTCTTAATTTTACTTGGTCATTGAACACCTCTTTAGCCACTTTTAGAATGGTTCCATTCATGGGTAAATATTGGACAGTTCTTTCCGCGGTTGATTGCGTTTCAACCACAAAAAAACACATTCCTCATCTGTAGAATGCATGGGGAGCTTAAGATACTCAGCAGCTCTTTGAATGACACTGTAATAGGAGGAAGTGTCATTAGGGGGAGAATGTTTTGTAAGCACATGTGGGTCTATGTCATAATCTGGTAGCATCATATCATAGTCTTCCCATGGGCCAGGTGTGTGATCAGTATTGTGTGTAACCTGGCAATCAGTGTCCTGTATTTTTCCCTCTTCTTCTCCTTGTGGAGATGGTGAACGAGCGTGAGATGAAGCAGGTACACTAAAAACTATAGGGCTGGCGCTTCAACCTTCTTGGAGTATAATCTTTTGTGGAGGCTCAGAAAGTTGTCCCTCTTCTAGTTTTCTTCTTGTAGTCTCCTTTCTCTTTTTTAGCACGAACTGCTGTAGTCCTTCAAACACTACCCCTTGCTCTTCAGTGGGTTTAGTACTTTCTGTTTTATGTTTTTGTGTGGAGTTGTTGTAGTTTTAGAAACAGACTGTGCCCTAGAAGTATTCGACTCAAAAAGAACGATTGATGGACAGAATGTTGAACAATGTCAAACATTCACCCCAGTGGATGTCCATCTGAACTTTTTGCTTTTGTCGCTTTAAGTGGGAGGGTATGTCCAGATGTGGGTCCCATGCTCACTCCACCACTGGATTTAAGCTAGCCTGGCTGATGAGGAGTGATACCCCAAAACCGGTTCCAGGTTGCTTGCTTCCGGTCCCGGGAGGAACTGGCTTGGCAGTTCGGACAGGACTGTTGCCATGAGGAGCAGGGTCAAGACTGATTTGCATAAGGTTGGGTCCAAACTTGGGTGGCGTGGTGGGAAAAAAAAACTATGGATTAAACCCAGATCTGTTGACTGGGGTGAATGATTGCATTGTTCAGCATTCCATTCATCATCTGTTCTTTTTGCATTTGTCACCCCAAATTGGACGGATATGACTGGACATCAGTCCTGTGCTCTCCATGCCACTTGAGTCAAGCTATCCTGGCTGATGAGGGGTGAAACCATGAAATCGTTCCCAGGATGCTTGTTTCCGGCAGTTAGGGCTGGACTGTTCCTATGAGGAGTAGGATCAAGACTGATTTACATATGACTGGGTCCAAACTGGGGTGGCGAGGTGGGCAAAAAACTGATGGATTAAACCCAGGTCTGTTGACTGGGGGTGAATGCGGCGCGGGGGTGTCCACTTGTGGGACACCCCCGCGCCGCACGGCCACCAGCTACAGCGTGTGCCCCTTAGCCTTGTCCCTGCCGCGCTGCCTGCCTCGCCGCCGGCTGACTCTGTTGCCGTTTGCTTTGTTTTTGTTTTGACCGCCATTTGTGCTTGTTCAACTGTATTCTTGCCCGTGTTAGCGTTTTTGTTTGTTTTTGTTTTGTCCGCCATTTGTGCTTGTTCAACTGTATTCTTGCCCGTGTTAGCGTTTTTTGTTTCCCATTAGTGCCTGTTTATTTTTCAGCTTGCGTCCTTCCTGTTTGCCCGCCTACCTCGCCGCCCTCCGTCTTCCCTCCCCGCTCCCCGCTTCCCGCCACCACCGCAGACCCCGCCCCTTTTCTCCTTCTGTTCCCTCCCCGCTCCCGCCTCCCAGCTGCTCCGCCCACCCGCGCACTTGGCCTTTATATGGCGACCGTGCGAACGCGCAGCGGTCACGCGCAGCGGGCGCGCCGATTGTGCGCCGAAGGCGCGCCAAAGGTAAGCCCGTCTGCGCCCGTCCGCGACCGGATCGCGACCAGCACCAGGACCCCTGGCCCCCGAAGACCCCGACCGACCCGCCTGACGTACTCCGCCGCCACCCTCATCGCTCTCAACTCCGGCCGACTCCCAGAATGCCATCAAGCCACACCACGACGCACCCACGGACCTTTCAGCTGCCACGCCTGCAAATTCACCTGCATCCGGACCTGCCTCACACCAGCACCCGCAAAGTCGAACACCAGCAGCACCCACCTCAAGTGCATCCTGCTCAACACCCGCTCCATCCACAGACACGCCATCGAACTCTGGAACCTCCTAGACGCCACAGCCCCTGATGTTGCCTTCCTCACGGAGACCTGGATGAACGCCTCTTCAGCTCCCGACATCGCCATCGCTATCCCAGAGGGCTACAAGATCGTCCGGAGGGACCGCAACGCCAACCAGATGGGAGGAGGCATCGCCATCATCCACAAGAACACCATCCGTCTCACGACCAGCACCGACAACACCCTGACCACCGCCGAACACCTGCATTTCCAGATCCACACCAACCCGAACACCACCCTCAGAGGCACCCTGATCTACCGACCCCCTGGACCACGCACACAATTCAGCGAGGACATCGCCGACTTCGTCAGCCCGCATGCCCTCCCCTCCGCTGACTACATCCTCCTGGGGGACCTCAACTTCCACCTGGAGAACAACAACGACCGCAACACCACCACCCTGCTGGACAACCTCGCCAACCTGGGACTCAAGCAACTGGTGTCCACCCCCACCCACCTCGCCGGACACACACTCGACGCAGTCTTCTCTTCCAGCACAGACATCGACTTCAGCCACGCCACAGAGCTTCAATGGACGGACCACAGCTGCGTCCACTTCACCTTCAAGAGAACGACGACCCACCAGCAACAGGCCGCCCGCAGAAGCTGGAACAAGATCACAGCAGACCAGCTCGCCACCTCCCTGAGCCAGCACCCTCCTGCCAGCTCAGCGAACCCCAGCCAGGCCGCCGACAACCTCACGAAGTGGATCAGCATCTGCGCGGACGAGCTCGCCCCGCTGAGGACCCCGCCCAGCAGACCCGGAAGCAAGAAAGCCCCGTGGTTCACCGACGAACTCAAGAGCTCCAAGAAGAACTGCCGAGCCCTCGAGAAAGTCTGGAGAAGGGAACCCACACCGGACAACAGGACCTCCTTCAAGCTTGCCATCCGGAAGCACCACCAGCTGATCCGCGCCGCCAAGAAAACAGCATTCAAGGAACGGTTGGACAACAACGCACACAACTGCAAGGAACTCTTCAACATCGTGAAAGAGCTTTCCAACCCCAGCGCAGGAAACAACGACATCACCCCATCGCAAGACCTCTGCAACTCCCTCGCTTCATACTTCCACAACAAGATCGCGGACATACACAACAGCTTCAACAACCAACCAACGCACACCATGACCGAACAATCACCCCCCACCACCACCCTCCACGCCTGGACCCCGATCAGCACCGAAGACACCATCCGCACGATGAACTCCATCCACTCCGGATCACCGACCGACCCCTGCCCTCACCACGTCTTCAACAAGGCCGACGCTGTCATCGCACCCCACCTGCGAGACATCATCAACACATCCTTCGACACCGCCACCTTCCCTGAGAGCTGGAAACACGCCGAACTCAGCGCTCTACTCAAGAAACCAACAGCGGACCCCACCGAACTCAAGAACTACCGCCCCATCTCGCTCCTCCCGTTTCCAGCCAAAGTCATCGAGAAGACCGTCAACAAGCAGATGGCCGCCTTCCTCGAGACGAACGGATCCCTCGACCCCTCACAGTCCGGCTTCCGAGCCAATCACAGCACCGAGACCGCCCTCATCGCCGCCACCGATGACATCCGAGCCCTGATGGACAATGGAGAAACAGCGGCCCTCATCCTCCTAGACCTCTCCGCGGCATTCGACACGGTCTGCCACCGCACCCTAGTACAGCGCCTCAGCAACATCGGAATCCAGGACAAGGCGCTGGAATGGATCATCTCCTTCCTCGACGGAAGAACACAGAGAGTCCGCCTACCACCGTACAAGTCAGAGGCCTCCGAAGTCATCTGCGGCGTCCCTCAAGGATCATCTCTGAGCCCCACCCTCTTCAACGTCTACATGAGCCCCCTCGCGGCCATCGTACGCAAACACAACCTCAGCATAATCTCCTACGCCGACGACACCCAGCTGATCCTCTCCCTGACCAACGACCCCGCCTCCGCCAGAGCCAACCTGCACGAAGGGATGAAAGAGGTAGCCGAGTGGATGACGACCAGCCGCCTGAAACTGAACTCTGACAAGACGGAGGTCCTCATCCTGGGCTCTTCCCCCTCCGCCTGGGACGACTCCTGGTGGCCTCCCGCCCTGGGCACCGCACCCAAACCGACAGACCATGCACGCAACCTGGGCTTCATCCTGGACTCCTCCCTCTCCATGACCAGGCAAGTCAACAATGTCTCCTCGGCGTGCTTCAACATCCTACGCATGCTACGGAAGATCTTCCGGTGGATCCCCACCGAGACCAGGAAGACCGTCACCCAGGCCCTCGTCACCAGCCGACTGGACTACGGCAACGCCCTCTACGCCGGTACCACCGCCAAGCTCCAGAAGAGACTCCAGCGGATCCAGAACGCCTCAGCCAGACTCATCCTCGACATCCCACGAACCAGCCACATCACCGGACATCTGAGAGACCTTCACTGGCTCCCCGTCAACAAAAGAATCACCTTCCGCCTCCTCACCCACGCACACAAAGCCCTACACGACCAAGGCCCGAGCTACCTCAACAGCCGGATCAACTTCTACGCTCCCAAACGCCACCTCCGATCAGCCAACCACGCCCTCGCCGCCGTCCCCCGCATCCGAAGAGCGACTACAGGAGGAAGGTCCTTCTCCTACCTGGCCGCCAAGACCTGGAACTCCCTCCCTCCCGACCTGCGCCTGACCCAAGACCACCTCTCCTTCAGGAAGAAGCTGAAGACCTGGCTGTTCGAGCAGTAGCGGCACCCCCCCCCCAGCGCCTTGAGACCCTACGGGTATGTAGCGCGCTCTATAAGTGTCACTGATTGATTGATTGATTGATTGATTGATATTATTCAGCATTACATCCATCAGCTGTTCTTTTTGCTTTTGTCATCCTAAGTGGGAGGGTCCCATGCTCACTGCACCACTGTATTCAAGCTAGCCTGGCTGATGAGGGGTGATACCTGTAACTGGACCCAGGATGCTTGTTTCTGATCCAGGGGGGACCTGGCTTGGTAGTTAGGGCTGGACTGTTTCCATGAGGAGCAGACTGATTTGCATATGGCTGGGTCGAAACTGGAGTGGCGTGGTGGGCAAAAAAACGATGGATTAAACCCAGGTCTGTTGACTGGAGTTGTATGTTTGCATTGTTCAGCATTATGTCCACCATCTATTCTTTTTGCTTTTAAGTACTGAAATCATGGCTTTTCTTAGTTTTTAGAAGAGACATCGATCCACTCGACTTCGAATGCTTTTTCGGCTCCGATGTGTGTATCTTGGAGCTCTTTGGTGGCAATGTACTTATTGGTTCAGATTGATGCCTTGAGCCGAAGGTTTGGTCTGAGTCTACGTGGTCTTCAGTGCCATAATAGTTTCGGAACCTTCCCCTTTTTGATGTCGGACCACCTGATCAGGACTGAGAATACTCTCGTCCTTTCTTGGTTCTGAGGCTTGGTCATGGTGTCGGCCTGAACTGGAAGGTTGCGGCGCACCATGTCGGGGTATCGGTGGTGGCGAATGTATAATTTTTTTATGGGGGTAGCAGTACTCAAGGTACGTGGTGTCGTTTTGGTCCTTGGACTAGAGTCTGTGATCAGCTTCAGGGATTTGAGTTGTACTGGAGTTAGTTCTTCCCCAGAAGATAATTAGGACGTGGAGTAGTGTGGGCTGGCTAGTACTGTCCCACCTGATGTTGTGGCGCTGGGTTTAATGTTGTGGCTGAACTCGGCCTTAGTTGCATGCTCCATTATATGTGCCATCGATACCATTGTGATCAAAGAGTCTTATTATTTTTAACAATGCGCAGGCAGCGCACGGTTCTTTTTCGTGCTTCGGAGAGAGTGGCAAGTTACAGACGTCATGTTTGTCAGTGTGTGTGTACTCCCCTTCCGCCTCGGATGACTCCTGGTGGCCCACGTCGCTGGGCACCCCACCGACACCCACTGACCAGGCGTGCAACCTGGGATTCATCCTCGACTCCTCTCTCACGATGTCCTTGTGTTTCAACACCCTGCGCATGCTCCAAAAAATCTTCCGGTGGATCCCCACCGAAACCAGAAAGACGGTCACCAGGCCCTCGTCACCAGCCGACTGGACTACGGAAACACCCTATACGCAGGGACCACAGCCAAACTTCAGAAACGCCTTCAGCGCATATAGAACGCCTCCGCACGATTCATCCTCGACATCCCCCGCCACAGCCACATATCCGCCCACCTGAGAAACTTGCACTGGCTCCCTGTCAGCAAGAGGATCACGTTCAGGCAGCTCACCCACGCACACAAAGCGCTCCACAACATGGGCCCAGAATACATCAACAACCGCATCACGTTCCACACCCCCACCTGCCAACTCCGCTCCTCCAGCCTCTCCCTCGCTACCGTCCCACGGATTCGCAGAGCCACCACCGGAGGAAGATCATTCTACTACCTTGCAGCGAAGACATGGAATTCCCTTCCCGCACACCTACGACTGACCCAGGACCATCTCACCTTCAGGAAACACCTCAAGACCTGGCTAATCGAGCAGTAGCAGCACCCCCCCCCTTTCTCCTTAGCGCCTTGAGACCCTCACAGGTGAGTAGCGAGCTCTACAAATGTACTGATTGATTGATTGACTTGACTCCGCCCCGAGGACACCGTTTGAAGAATTCTTTCTTCGCCTACATCACCCGAAGACTATCATTGTCGATGGTTGAGTGTATTCGGAATTCGGGAAGTCCTTCCTAGGTGTAGAATTAGATTCTTGTGATTAGTTTTTTTACATAGACCCTGTGGCGCCAAATCTTGAACAGATTCAGTGTGATCTGTCAGAATGTGATGGCGGAAAAAAACGTTCTGAGGAACAAAGACTTTGACATGCGCAATGCCTCGAGGGGGAGGAGAATCGACGCATAAAGCTTCTTGAGAAAAACAACTTGCAAAGTTCAGGCAAAGACTAGATGCATATCATGCATATCGGCACCCAACACATTCTACTAATATAAAGGTTATTTAATATTTTATGCATTTGCCTCTGGCAAACCAAGGACTGTAAGTTCAGTGGGGGAGATGAATATAAACAGAAATAAATTAAACTTTTCTACAGATGAAGTCTGTTCTTAGTAGTCCACACTGAAAGAGAATCAGAGAGTGAGCAATGGTGCAGATGTTAGGACTGCCCAACCATTCTAGCAGTCCCAGCACTCCTTGAAGGTGGTGGCTATCACTAGATAGGTCAACCAAGCTCCATGAATCAGGAAATCTCAAACAAAAATACCAGTAAAGTACAAAATAAAAATATTAGCATACAGTTTTCATGTGTGCTGAGCAACCACATGCCCAATTTCATTAAGCAGAGAGAACAGCCTTACAATGAAATCCTGAGGGTATATTGTTGGTGGGATATTGTGCATCTCCAGTTTACTCTCCATTTATGCTGGGCAAAATGTCTGCAATGCCTCCTACTGTGTAACGGCGGCCGAATAGAGGAAGTACTACTTACACACTCTATATTCAATTCTGGGGCACATTTACTGACACACAGTTAGCATACTAAATGCTGTGATGAACTCTTTGTAATAAGGTCAGTATTTTCAGTAACAGAACTCAATCACTAGTACACAACCAGTACGTAGAATTCAATATTACCCGCTCTGCCTGTACCTATAACTACTTTTTGCCTACACCGTTACCATCGACAGTCCCAACGAATCAGTTTCCCAAAAAGGGAGATGAATAAAACACGGAGGTAAACCTGTCTTCTGATACTGCATTATCAGCAAAGGTGTTCAAAGACTTCTGATGCTCTATCAGTTGTTCAAACATGAAACTTCTCATTTGTACACTTACCTGAGTCTCTCCCAATACATCACGGTTCTCAATGGGGAATGGATTTGCAGAAATGGAAAATGTGTACACTGGATCTTTGGGGAAGGTGGTGGGGATCTAAGAGTAAAACAAAACAACAAAGTCAGTGCAATAGAAGCCTAAAATTACACTGGATGGTCTTGTTCTGAGGTAAGCTCTTGAACCTGCGCTAGGGTAGGGCACCTGACATCACCATTGCTTACATTGCATTTTTCAGGGGGCCTTTCTAGTTACTGTAAGAGGTCTCTTTCTAATCAAAATAAAAAATGCTATGCACATGCGATTCAGAGGGAAGTTGAACTCGGTCATTTGAATGCGACGTATGACTTGCAGTAAGTAGCCTGCTACGGGAGTTTTGGTGCAGTCCATGCTAAAAACCAACAAAGAAGGTACAGGGAAAAAGAGACAGCACAGAAGGGTTCCGGAAAGAATGGCCAGCCATGCATGTAAGTGTGCAAAATACACAAAGGTGAAGATCACTTATCGAGAAACCCCAAAAAGAAGAGCTGGCTATATAGGCATGCCTAGAAGACAAACGTGAGAAGATAACATAAAAAACAACACCAAAAAAGAGGGGCTTGCCTTTACATATAGACCTAGAGGATACACATGGATGGAGATCACAGATTTAACCACTAAAAAAAAAAAGGCCGTACAAGTTGATCTAGCACCAAATCTGTGCAGGTCAAGAAGATACCTTTGGTGAATAAAACATATCCAGGCCACCCAAAGGAGTCAAAGCCCAGACCCATATAGAGCATGGGACAGGTGTAGGAGAGAAGGGATCCCTGTATTTGCACAAAACCCCAACCTCACACATTTTAGCAGTACTCACATCTATGATGAGATACTCCACAGGCAGAGGGCGAGCTAACTGTGTGATCTCATTGCCAAACTTGTCTATGTCCTGAAAGGAGAGAAGCAGGTGGTTAATATTACAAATCCCAGTGAAATTGACTATACATCCTTATTGAGCATTTCAAGCGAGGATATCTCCATTGAAAATGTCACTGTTTATTGTAGGAACATAACTAAGATGACATGTGAGTGGACCCATAGGCAACTAAATGTAACATTCTCACTTCCGGTCCCACTGCCTAAGCCAGACAATAAACTGCTCCAATGATCAGAAAGTAATTGGCAAATGCCAGTCTATAATATAAAACACATATCTTTCAAGAATGTTTTATTTATTATTTATTTATAGTATTTGTAGAGTGCGCTGTGGCCAGTCTGGTATCCTGGAAATGAGGCCACACTTGTCCAGGTGTGTGGAGCAGGGAATGATGACATCAATAGCAGGCTCTTTATTGTTTTGGGAACAACCAGGACTTCAGAGCTTTTCTAAATTTCAACAGGTCCGTGTGTGATCTTAAGTTAGATGGCAGCTTATTCCAAAACTGAGCCTCTTTAACTGAAAAGACTCGTCTGCCTTGGCGTACCCTTCAGAATCTATGTTCCTGAATGAGATTTGCTGTTGCAGAACGTAGTGGCCTTCTCAGGCGTATCTTTTTAATCTACGTTGCAATGGTATCGGGCCCTTATTCTGAAGAGCTTTAACACAATGCACATAGACTTCAAAAAGATCCTCTGCTCTACAGGAGTGTTGGATGCAGAGGATCTACGGGAACTGTTTAGCATTAGTTTAGTCGCAGCTACCTTCACTCTTTGCAGCCTCTAAACCAAGTAGTCGGGCGCTTAAAAGAGAACAGAATTACAATAATGGACTCTGTGCAATTAGGGACTTCGCCTGTAAGGGAAGCACTGGGTACAGCTTTATGAGGCCTCAAAGCAAAGGCATCCTGGGGGATACTAGGTATCCTTTTACTGACACAAACACCAAAACTATAAAATACATTTCAGACAACCTTGTACTTCTCTGAAACGCTCCCACACAGGTACTGTTTGTTTGCCATTCAGATACCCTTCTCCGCTCCTTTCTAAGAACTGACATTTAATTAGCCAATACTCCATCATCCTTATTAACTTAAGTTTCTGTAGTAGATGTCTATACATTTCTTTCATCCCAATCCGCTATCTGGATATTGTTTATCCACTCAAAACTTGCAACGTCGTTCTTGCATGCAACACAAAACACTCCAATCATCTACAAAGGGCGTCACTTGTGGGCTTGGAGGCAACAAGAGTGCCACTGGGTCTCAAACTAGCAGTAACAGTGCAATTAAGGTATTTATGTGCTATGCACACACTGCTGAGAGGGCAGAGGAATTAGAAGAGTTGATTTAGGAAACAAATTAAGAGATCAGACCTAGGATAAATGGTGACATTTTATCTTCAGCAACTGATCTTACGCCCAGTTTTGTGCATATATTGTAGGGACAGTATACAGAGGTAATTATGGGCCTGAGCATTCAGTGTGCTTTGTAGACTTGGTAGAGGTGTTTAAATATCATGATCTCTTTTGTTTGGTGCTAGTTGGGTAAGGATAAGGCTGCAACGCATGATCCAACTTTCTAAGGTCTGGCATAATTTTGCTGCTCTATTCTGTACCAGAGAGGAGTTATATTTGTAATGTTTTGGGGAGGGCTACATAGTGTGTTTTTCAAAGGTCCAGTTGACTTAACCCTATAGTTGTAACTAACTCAATCTCATGACGGAGAATCACAAAGGATAAAAACATGTTTTTTAATCTGAAAAGTTAGAGGTTTGCTACCACAGCTGCTCCTTTTGGCTAGCAAAACACAACGTTACCATTCAATCAATGAACTCCATATGTTCCCTGTCTGATGATCAAGTTATTTACTCATACTTATTGTTATATTTGCTATATTATCGCAGCACTAAGTCATTTAGAGTTCTTTAAGAATGCTTTAAGTGCATATCAGGGATCATGTTTTCTATTCATCTGCGCATGCCTGCTAATATGACTAATGCAGCAGATGGATGGTGAACCAGGAATCTGGTTTTTGAACTGCAATACCACATTTGAAGGAATCCATATGGTAAAGGTGACCCGTACCTGCGCATTAGGCACCAAAGGGATTCCTGTCCAGTCAGTGGTAAACGTCTGTAACAGGCTTCGAAAAACAAATCCAGAGAGTAGCGGGCCTGAACTGTTCCACTAAGTTTAACAAAGGAATGTGGATATCTAATTAAGAAGAAAAATTCTGCTTCTAGTCAGTGATCAGCAAAAGACACACACTTGATGGACGGAATACAGAACAAATCAAAACATTCACCCCCAGCCAAGAAATCTGGGTTAAAGCCATCATTCTTTTGCTCACCATGCCACCCCAGTTTAGACCTCGCCATATGCAAATCAGTCTTGACCCTGTGCCTCATGGGAACAGTTCAGCCGAACTGCCAAGCCAGGTCCTCCCTGGACTGGAAACAAGCATCCTAGGACCGGTTTCGGGGTTTCACCCCTAATCAGCCAGGATAGCTTGATTCCAGTGGCACAGCGAGTCCGGGACCCACGTCTGGGAATACCCGGCGCACTTAGCGCAAGAATTCAAAAGACACAATTGATGGACGGAATGCAGAACAAATCAAAACAGTCAAGAGATCTGGGTTAAATCCATTATTCTTTTGCTCACCATGCCACCCCAGTTTAGACCTGGTTATATGCTAATCAGTTTTGACCCTGAGCCTCATGGAAACAGTTCAGCCCGAACTGCCAAACGAGATCCTCCCACGGTGAGCAAAAAAATTATCGATGTAGGCCCAGATCTCTGTACTGGGGTGAATGTATGACATTGTTCTGCATTCCGTCCATCAATTGTTCTTTTTGCATTTGTCACCCCGAGTGGGACGGGTATGCCCAGACGTGAGTCCCATGCTCTCCATGCCACTGGAGTCGAGCTATCCTGGCTGATGAAGTGTGAAACCTTGAAACCGGTCCTAGGATGCTTGTTTCCAGTTCAGGGAGGACCTGGCTTGGCAGTTCGGGCTGGACTGTTCCCATTGGGCGCAGGGTCAAGACTGATTTGCATATGGCTGGGTTCGAACTGGAAGGGCATGGTGAGAAAAATTATGGATTTAGGCCCATATCTCTGTAATGGGTTGAATGTATGGGATTGTTCTGCATTCTGTCCATCAATTTTTCGTTTTGCTCTAGTTTGTGATCAGCAAAAGCTAATTAAATCGGATTTATGATAAGCTTGCTGTTCAGTTCACTGCCTGGGGTCATTCATAGCAGTGAGTTCACAGATAAGATGATCCCAAAGGTAATTTTATGTTCCTAAACCACAAAACATGTTTTTTAAATTTATTTTTTAACTAGAATTGTTTCAGAGACCTGTGAATTTTCAGTCTCAACATTTTCAGCAATGGCAGTTACTCATGATTGTTCAACAATTGTTCCTGTTTCCTGGGATCCTTCTGTGCTCACAAACCAGCAAAGCAGAGTCATCTAAACCAGGAAAGCAGCCTATTAAAATATTGCTTTCCACCATGGATGCAATACAGTACTCACCCTGACCATCAACCAAACCAGCAACAACCCTTTTCAAAGCCACAGCAACTGCTCTCCCACCTCTGCATTTACTTTACCACATAAAGAAAATCCTGGACTAAATCCAGAGCCCTCACACCTTCAATTCGGATTATTTCATTGCAGGATACTCTTCCTGACTGATTGGTCATTTTTATTCCGTTTATGCTTTGTACTGTTACTCCCTATACATTTAATTGTTTATTTTACCAGTAGTTGCCTACCAGCAGGGGAGCCTGTAATAGGCAACAAAGGGGTTGATGGTCACCCATTTTGTATTTTTTTCCCTCGCTCACCACGCCTCCTTTACCTGGCTGCTCAAAATGACGACTGCGCTGCTGGCGTGCCTTCGGCAAGCCTGTCTGTGCCCATCAGTGATCGGAACGCAACCAGCACCAGCCCCCCTGTTCGTTTCACATCAGATCCTATTACTAGAACTGAGGAGAGCAAGAAAGTACATCAAGAGGCTCAGGCTAACTTCTATAAAAACATAAAACTGGCCAGGAAGAACAGTCTCACTCAGCAACTGGTAGAGGCAGGCAATTCATCGAGGGAGCGGTTTAAAATTTTACTGGCTTTCGTAAAACCGGTAGCCTGTGAGAGCCCTGACGAATTCTCTCAATCTCTTTGCGATGAAATCTCATGTTAATTTTAAAACAAGATAAATTTGATTTATGATAAAATCATGGTGGCCTCCAGTAAAATGAATAATACCCCACACTTCTAATCTGCCTGCATGCAGAGAGAAATCGTTAATGTCCTTTCCAGCAATTTGTGCCTTAGACCTTCCTCCCCTTTTCAGTCATATAAAATCGGGGTCTCCTGATGATTTTTTGCCTGCCAAAATAGTTGCACCCCTGAGCACCCTGCTTGGACCTTTGATCCAATCAGTCATAAATCTTTCACTTAGTGCCCTCGGAATGGAAGAAAGCGGTGGTGAACCCTATCCGAAAGAATGCAGCACTCTCATGGACAGACCTCTCTAATCTCCGACCCATCTCCCTTTTGCCATACCTCAGTAAGATGAACGAGAAGCATGTGAACACCCATCTATCTAAATATATGGAAGCGGCGGAAGGTCTGGACCATTCTCAATCTGGGTTCAGACCTAATCACAGCACCGAATCAGCCTTCCTTTCAGTGACCGACAACATCAGGATGCAACTGGATGGAGGGGGATCTATTATTCTGGTGCTGTTAGATTTATCCGCCGCCTTCGATACAGTGTCACATGAGGTACTTCTCGGTCGTCTAAGGGAAGTGGGCCTAGGAGGTACGGCGCTGTCCTGGTTGGAGAGCTTTCTCTCAGGCCGCACACAAGAAGTCAGGCTGGGCTCCCATCATTCCATCTCTAGGGAGCTCACCAAGGGAGTGCCACAGGGCTCATGCCTAAGCCCAACACTGTTCAACTTGTATGTGGCCCCCTTGGCGGGCATTGTAAGATCTTATGGGTTCACCCCGGTGTCGTATGCTGAAAACACTCAACTTCTGTTCCCTTTTAAGACTCTTACGCCCGCATTGAAAAATCTTTTGCTGATGGAATGAGGGCAGTATCAGACTGGATGGCCCTAAATTGCCTCCAGTGCAATGTAGGCAAAACAGAGGTCATGCTGTTTGGGGAGGCCACGCTTCTGTGGTCCCCTGAATGGTGGCCTCTGGAATTAGGACCAGCACCAAGCCCTAAACAGACAGTGAAAAACCTGGGAGTGCGACTAGATCAGGCACTACTACTCAAACAACATGTAGGTCAAGTTGCCGGATCTTGCTTCCGTGTCATCGGATTACTACGACGGGTTTTTCCTTTCCTGCCTGGTAGTCTCAGGAAAACACTTGTCCAGACTTTGGTGATCAGTAGATTGGACTACTGTAATGGTCTGCTCTTATCAGCCAATGAGGATCAACTCAACAGATTACAAGTAGTCCAAAACACTGCGGCGAGACTTGTCCTTAATGTCCTGCCCAGGACTTCCTCACGCCCCCTTCTGGACAAACTCCATTGGCAGCCGGTGCGACAACGCATCAAATTTAAAATCTGCTGCACTATACACCGATGTCTGTTTGGCACTAGCCCCAAATTTTAGTCTGAAAAATTTAATTTCTATATTCCGGGACGTTCTCTGCGTTCCAATAAGCTACAATTACTTCAGATACCCAGGATTAGGAGATCGAGGCAGGGAGGACGAGCTCTTTCCTAAAAGGGTCCTATCCTCTGGAATTCTTTACCCCCCCCCCCAATCTGAAACAAACCACTAATTATTCATCCTTCAGGAAATCATTAAAAACATACTTATTCTCGACTTTCTAAAAAAAATGATAAATTATCAACCATCCTATAGATCATGGACCTAACTGGGCAATTCTTAACTAAAAGCGCAAGCGCGGAGATACCCCTTCAGGGGTCGAGTCCTGCGCTATATAAGAATATAAATAAATAAATATTATAAAATACTCCTACACAAGAGAAGCGTTGCTGTTCCTTCAACCAGTAAGTAACTTGCCTCCCTTATACAGCACTGTCACCTACTTCGGGAACTACCATAGCTCCCCATTCCACTAACACAACCCCCCTTCCAATCAGCGCTCCCTCTATCTCTTCCCCTCCTCGCAATAACACACCTAGCAAGGACCCCACCCAGGCCAACCTGCCCCCCTCAACTCAGTCGCCTGTATTTTTCAGGTCACACCCTGACTCCTCAAATAACTGTCCACCCTTTGAAAACGCGCCGCCTCCAACCACACTCCACACCACTCCTGTCCACCATCTTCCCTCTACTCAACCACCCACATTTACAACTAGCCCACACACACACTCAAACACGCTTACTAACCCTCTCACCCCTGCTCCGGCCCCTATACCCGTCCAGCACACACCTCAGACACACACCCCTATGTTGTTACCGCCTCCCACCCCAATCATTACCAATTCTGATACCAGATTAGATCATGTCCACACTACACTCAATCAAGAAGGATCTCCTTGTTTTTAAAGCAATGCTTTGGAGACAGCCATGGCTCTCTAGATTCTACAGTACATGCATACCTAGCAAGTTCCCAGCCCACCTACCTATCACCCCCCTACGGAATGTTCCCTGTTGGAAATCAATACCCTACCCTAATCTATCCTCCCACCCAATGTGCTCCACCAACCCTCTTTCGGAGATCGATCATTGCTCTCTTCTTCTCTTCTACGAACCCTTCATCGCAAATCCCGCCTCCCCCAGACACATCCCCAACCCCTCTATCCTCTCCGACCCTAATAGGCCCTCTACCCACAACAAAAGAGGAATAAACAAAAACAATCTTAGTATAGTCCCAATCACGCAGGATCACACCACCCCCGCTACTCCTCAGCTTAAATGCACAGTCCTGAACTGCAGATCGGCCTCTAAGCACGCAACCCAATTAACAGACCTCATCATCTCTACTGACCTGGATCTACTAATCCTCACTGAAACATGGCTTACAGAATCCTCCTCGTCTCTCATTGACATCCTAGTTCCACCCAACTAGGACATCATCAGGCTGGACAGGAGTGGCAAGACAGGAGGTGGAATTGCTTGCATCCACCGGAGTAACATCACCGTAAACATAGCCATATCCCCTGCACTCCCCTATTGCGAATACATATGCCTGGACATCAACAGTAATGGCAAACCTGATTTGTGTACTTTACAAACCATCTATCACCCTCCTGGTGACAACCTCATCTTCATAGAACACCTCATGGACATGATCACTACCTACACTGGACGACAAAACACCCACATTTTCTTGGGTGATTTCAACCTCCACTGGAACGACCTCAACAATACTCTAGTCAACAGTCTTAAAAACGTCCTCAATGCCCTAGACCTTCACCAAATTTGCAACAGCCCTACACACAATAAAGGCGCAACTCTGAACCTAATTATCTCCAAGAGCGATTCCACACACCTGGAATCGATCCTCCCCTGTGACTGGTCAGATCATCACCTTCTTTATCAATGAAACAGTTAACACTTGCCTCAATCCACAAAACCCAAAGTCTAGACAAAAACTCAACCCAAACATGTTACCCATTTCCAGTCACAACCGACTTTTGCCCCCTGTTGATGCCTCCAACGTACATGATCTCACCAACAATTATCTTAACTCCATGACTACCATAATCAACAAATTTGCTCCCCTTCAATTAAAGAGAGTTTCCACGAAAGACTCTAAACCTTGGTTCAATGGTCCACTTAACGATGATAGACGTTCTCTCAGAACTGCTGAACGCAACTGGAGATCGGTCCCATCCGCCAAGCACCTCATGATTCTAAAAGAAAAGAGAAATGCTTACTACCGTAAGATCAGGCGCACTAAAGCAGACCTCTTCAGTCACCAACTTGACCAAGCAAGAAATCGACCAAAAAAACTCTTTGAATTAATCAAAGTCCAATCTAAGGACGCTCCTCAACGTCCACAAGACCTATCTCAACCACAACCCACATGTGAAGAATTCTCTACCTTCTTCAATCTGAAGACTGAGAACATCAAGAAAGACCTCCTCAATGATCCAATCTCTCACACCTGTCCACTCACCACAACCTCCCCTTTATCCATAAATGCAACAAGACAAACTCCTTCAAAGTATGTTTTAAAAAACAATGCAGTGTGGTCTTCCTTTAACACCTATTCTGAAGACGCTATAGGCAAGATTCTCAATACCCTGAAGCCTTCTAATCACCTCACCGACCCTCTCCCCGCAAATGCGGTTAAAGATCTCACCCCATTGCTTCTCCCTCTCTGGACCAAAACCATCAACAGTTCACTCCTACAAGGTTGCACTCCTGACTCCCTTAAGGTGGGGCAGGTTTCTCCCATCCTTGAGAAACCCACAGCTGACCCTACGGACCTAAACAACTACCCACCTATCACCAACATTCCCACGTTGGCCAAACTCCTGGAAAAATGTGTTCAACACCAATTAACAAAACACATTGATCGCTTCAACCTTCTCAACAAACACCAATCCGGCTTCCGAGCAGATCACAGCAAAGAATCAGCCATGACGCACATCATTGACGATGCTCTCCAAATACTGGATCAAAACGGATCATGCCTTCTTATCCTCCTACACCTCTCATCAGCCTGCGATACTGTCAAACACAAGAACTTGATAGATCTTTTGAACTGTAGAATGGGCCTATCTGGATCAGTGCTTAATTGGTTTACCTCTTTTCTGCAAAACCGGACCCAAAAATTCAAGGTCAACAACACCCTCTCTAAACCAGTGCCAGTTACGCTAGGAGTCCCACAAGGATCCTCGCTATCACCAACACTTTTTAACTTATTCATGGAACCACTCACAGATCTGCTACAAACGTCCAACGTGCAATTCCACATGTACGCTGATGATACCAAACTCTACCTTAAGATCAACACTCTTGTAGACATCAACCTGCTTAACACTACCCTTAAGACCACCCAAACATGGCTGGCAGAGAATCACCTCAAACTGAATGCCTCAAAAACAGAATTCCTCCTAAAGCCAAAGTCCCCATAATTCACCTTACTGCATTCAACATTCAACCAACTATAGTGGACTCAGCAAAATCACTGGGCCTAACAATAGACTGTAACCTCAACATGCAGAAACACATTAGAAACACATTAGTAACGCAACTAAGGGAGCAAACTTTCAGATTAACACCCTGAGGAAACTGAAACCCTTCTTACCGGCCAATTACTTCAAGATGGCGGTGCACGCTCTAGTTCTACCTCAGTTAGACTACGGAAGTGTCTCGCTTTGCGGACTCCCTACAGCCACTACGGCCCCCTTAAGAGCTTCTACCAATGCGGCAGCGAGACTCATCACTGGATCAAAAAGAAGGGCCCACATCTCCCCTGACCTTAAATCCCTAAAATGGCTGCCATTTGAAGCCAGAATTCACCTGAAAATAGCATGCATGACGCACAAGGCCATACACCACAATGCACCCAGCTATCTCACAGAGAAACTTACAATATCCGGCGGAATAAGATCCACGAGAAGCACGGAAAACCTCCTATTGAAGCCACAAAGATTCAACAAGAAAAAAACATACAAACGCTCCTTCTCTGGAATGGCGCCCAGGATTTGGAATGCCCTCCCCCCCCCGGAAACTAGACTGAACCCTTTCACTGCAGCTTTGAAACGGGAAGTAAAAGGGATTCTTATGGCAAAATTCTCTTAAACACAGAGCTTCGTTTTCCGCAAGTACATATGTACATGGTATCAATCTAGCCCACCTAAGCAACCTATCCGTCGTTACCATTTCTCCTCAGTTCGTTATTATCATCTTCTTTTTGCTCCTCTTTTTGTCATTCTCAATTATGTTATTTTTATTTTCACTTACTTACCTGGACTGTATTACCTTCACTCATCAGGTCACTTCCTACTGCCCTGTTCTATGATTGCCCTTTGGCATTATGTACTCTTCTTGGACTTAGGTTATCAATATTCCCATGTACTGTAAAGCGCTGTGATACCCGCAAGGGTCGTCTCCGCGCTCTATAAAACTCTGAAAATAAATAAATAGTGCAGCTGGGTGATAACTAACAACAAGGCTTTCCATCTCACCCTTTATAAAGAAATAATAAAGGATAAAGCTCCGCTCAACAAAGGGTTTGTCAATAGACAACGAGCCAAACCTATATAATGTGCACTCATTAACACCAGATCGCTAGTGAAAAACAACAGAGTTTAAAATTCTTATCGATCAACATCAAATCAGTGTAGCATTTTTAACGGAAACCTGGCTAAACCCAGAGGCAGGTTCAGATATTAACATGACCCTGCCTTCTGAATACTCCATACTTAGGCTAGCCAGACCTGTGCGCAGAGGAGGTGGCATCGGCGTTACCTTCAACAAAACCTATTCCATTAACAGAACACCCTTCCCCTATAACAAGGACTTCGAAGCATTTACATTTAAACTAAACTTAAATGCAAAAAATACTTTTAATGGAATACTCGTCTACTATCCTCCAACAAACAAAACCCAACTTTTAAAATTCATTAGTGTAGGAAGCTGGCTCTGTATATACAATACCAAAATGAGGTATAGTGTGCACAGAGTCCATTAGAACCACAAAGGTAGGCAGAGGTAAAAGTAGATAGCACCTTACTGTATTTGTAGTAATGCGGGCGAGCAGTAAGGCTTTATCAAAGGGTAGTGTTAAGCATTTGTTGTATGCACTCAGGCAGCAAATGATGTCACACACTCAAAGGTTGAACTCAGACCAATTTGTTTGTATCAAAAATATTATTGAGTTATATTTATTTTCTAGAACCAAGAAAGCCTAGTACAGGTAAGTGTAAATGGTACTTTTCAAGGCAGGTTGAACAATACAAGCAAGCTAAATGAAAATGTCTTTGTTACAGGTTTGTAAATCATTTTAATACAGAGGTTATTACTGTTCGATTACTTTTGATTATTTTGCAGATTACTTTATGGATTACTTTTTCTAATCAGTGTGATATGTCTAGATATCAAACTGGGACATTTCCTAGAGGAAAGGTAAGTAAAGTAGGTTTCAATTATTTGCAGTTTTTCAAGTTCTCATACAAATCCAACTCCACAGAACAATTTTCAAGGAAATAGTCTATGTATTCCTAAGGAGAATTTGTGGTTATCGGTTAACAGGTAAGTACTTGGTTGTGAGAGTTGGTAGTGGTTAGAACCAGGGTTCCTCCAGGGTCAAGGACGCACTCTCAAAGCACCCTCAGCTGCACTAGGGTGGCCAGGTGCAGAGTACTGTGGCCCAATGTTTTCTAAAGGTAGGATAAGGGCCTCTGGTTGGTAGCCGCTCACGAGCAGGCCACAAAGTTGTGGGAGCAAAGCTCCTGGTGTTAGGCTCAAAGCAAAGGGGGTCTGGTTTAGCATACAAAGTGCACCCACAGTGCCACAGGGGCAGCCGGGTGCAAGGTGCTGTTTTGGCGTTGGGTGCCCTGCTGTTTTTTAGCATCAGGCTCATTCAAGGAACACTTCCATGAGCAACCAATAGATGGGCAGGTAAGTTGGAGGGCTCAGGGACAAAGGTGCACCTCGTGTTCTTTTCTCCAAGGCGCAGTGCGGCTGGATGCAGGAGAGTCTTGAGGTCGGATTTCAACTTACAGTACCCACTCACGGTTGGAGGGGGGGGTCTAGGTGCAGAGGCTGCAGGTGATGTCGGGGAGTCCTTGAGGGGTCAACCCACAGTGGACTCGGACTCTGGTAAGCTGGGGGACCTAGCAGGGACCAGTTGGCTACTTGGACTCGGACCGTAGGCGTTGGGTGCAGTGGTGGTTCCAGGCGTTGGGTTCTCTGTCTTCAGCAGACTCCTAGTCTTTCTTGGCTGTTTCTTTTGAACAGAGCTGCTGTTCACAGGAGATCCGGAGTTTGATGTCATCATCCCAGGGGTTCTCTAGGTCGCTCGCTGCAGGACAAGGTGACTTTTGATACAGGATCTCTGGATACTGCAGACGGGCCGGTAGGGCTGGGGCCAAGTCAGTTCTTTTCTGCTGTCTCCTCTGCTGGGCGTCTTCTTTGTAGGTTGCGGGAATCTGACTTCTTGGTTGAGGCTGCCCTTAAATACTGTTTTAGGGGGCGTTTTAGGGGTCTCGAGACGAGTCGCCAAGGGGCTACTGACCTTAGGATTACTACACCCTTTGTGTGCTCAACCCACGAGGGGGAGTGGGCACAATCCCTAATCCTGATAGGAGAGGGCATGCTATCTGCAAGATGAAAGGCACTGAAAAGTGGGCTTCCCCTCGCATCCTTCACCTGAGGGGTGGGGTTGGCAGAGGTGGGCACACCTTCTGGGCTGTGCAAATTTTTTTCGCCTGTTTTCCCGCCGAAAAGGAGGAGAGACAGGAAGGGGGCCTACTGCTGATAGCAGGAGAGGCTGGGGTCGTGTTACGAAGGTGGCAAGGCCTTTGAAGCTCCCCTGCCACAGATGGCTCTTCCTGGGGGAGGAGTGACCGCCTGCATCCAGGAAAGGATTTGTTTCTGGGCTCAGGAGTGAAGGTTCCCACCCCAGGGGTCCAGAAACATGTCTTCTAGTGGCAGGCTGGTGTGTACCAGTCAGGGAACCCACCAGGGGCTGGTCGTTTTTCAGGGGGCCCTCTGAGTGCATTTTTCATTAAGTCCCACACTGTCATCAGTGTGGGTTAAATGTGCTGAGAAATTTGATACGAAAATTCCCAGGTTTCATTAAAGCAGTTATGTTGCTGTGGAGTTCGTAATGACAAACTCCCAGCACCATATACTCTTAATAGCATAACTGTACTATTACAATGTCTAAGGATTGGTCTAGACAATGTAGGTCTCATTCACCTGTAGCCTCACCATTGGTATAGTGCACCCAGCTAGAGGGGTGGCTGACCTATGCCAGGGCAGTGGGTTGTAGGCATGGCACACAGGAATGTGTGCCATGTCGACATTTCACTTTGTTCTGCACCAAAAACGCAGCTTGCAATGGCAGTGTGTGTGTGTAAAGGTACAGGGTCTCTAAGGGTGGCACAATAAGTGCTGCAGCCCTTAAAGGCCTTCCCTGGCCACAGTGCCCTTGGTACCCATGGTACCTTTTACAAGGAACTGACATGTGGTCACTCCTATGGCAGGCCTTAACAATCCTGAAGGCAGAGTGCTTGGAATCATGTGAGATGGTGCTCTGGCATGAGCTGAGCCCGTTTGCAGCTTGCGAAACCAAGTCCTAATAGCTGTTCCATGATAACGCGTACCATATACACTTAAGTGTATTATAATCCTCGCGGTTATATGCCAACTCTGGTATCGCTTTATCAAAACATGCCGAGTAAGGTGTCATACGAATTGGAATACTAACCCCTCGCCAATTCTGGCGACGGGGTTAGTATTCCACCCTTCTAGTGGGACACGACATGTATGTAACTGTGAACCCCGGTTAAAGTTAACTCGAGCCTCAGCATCACAAAATGGATGCTGCCACCACAGACACAAGTCTGACCTCCTGCTGCTGGGAGTCCTTCCAGCGAGGAGAGCTTGGACAAAGGGTTTCCTGTCAGGGGCGGTGCTAGCACCATCCCAGACAGGGTTTTGTGTATCCTGGGTAGGCAGGGCTGAATAGGAAGGTGACTGCAAGTGGCACCCCGGTGCTCACTATGCATAGGCCGGCTAGAACCAGTTCCAGGGGCACACCAGCCCCTGAGCTGGGGAAAGTCCGGCATGGGAGAGGGGTGTAGCCACCCCCCTTCCTGGTCCCACCCATGGGCAGGACCTAGTCGCGTGCCAGCCCCTTTTCTTAGTATAAAGATAGGAGCGGGCCCCCTTCCAAATTAGATCATCTTTGAATCCTGAAACTACTTTCTACGAAAGGAACTCAAGACTTCTTCTCAAGATTTCTCCCTTGTGACTAAGGAGTAGTCACCCTCCATCTGCGGGCACCAACTAAGAACACTGCGGTTTGCTGCACGTCCTTCCTCCGGAACCAGACCGACCAGCACGACGAGACCCGGCTTCCCTGGCACCTCTGACCTCTACCTACATCGTCGGCTCAGCTGAGATCCGTGGGTGTGACGAGACCTCGAGGGACCGGCCATCTTCAGACCTGCACGACGCTTATCCAGCACGACCGCCGAGGGATCCTCGAGTGAGTGCTTTGGGGTTTGAGAAGCCCTAACCCTGAGCAGCTCCAGCACCGAAGTCCAGCCCCCCAGCATCCACGAGATCTACGTGGGGCCCTTCTGCTCTTTGCTGCTCACCGCGTTGTCCGGCTACTTGCCTGCTGGCTTGTGGCCCTCCTGACGACGCACCACGACGACAACACCGCTGGTCTGGTTGCTCCAGACTGGCCCTTGCTCCCTTCCAACAGAGGAGCACCCCGGACCCTCCTTGTCCACTCCAGACGCCATTTTAAGTCCACCGCGTGGGCTTGCATTTGCCAAGACTTGTTGCCCCAATCCTGGGTCCAGCGACGTCGACAGCAGATACCTTTGTTGGACAGCTCGCACCTCCATCCTGGTCGCCGACAACGCCTCCTGGTCCGAGAGACTGCAGAGCCCAGCGTCGCCCACTCACCTGGTCGAGGTGACTCCATCCGGTGCCATCCTGGTGCCCATCTAATCACTGGCTAGTGATTCAGAACTTGGTCCCCTCTGCTTACAGGTATCCTCCATCACCGATCCAGGCTTGGATCCCTTCGAACTTCATCACTGGTCGCCTGCCAGCAACTTCTTCTTTCAGGCTCCATAGACTGCAACGAGGATTCCCGACGTCTTTTCAGACCTATGCAGCCGCAGCCCCTGGGCTAGGTAACCTGTGCATTTCGGTGCTCCAGCATAGCTTAACTATCCAAGTGTCCAGATCCTTTTTCGCTTCAGCTCTACCTAGTCGGATTCGTCCGTTAACACTAACTTTACGAAACCTAGCATCCATAGACTTTGTCCCGCATCCTGCGTGAGAGTGCACACTCTGCACCCGATCCCCCTAGGCCTCCTGCTAGTAATCTGAAGGTTCAGTAGTCCAGTCCTAGCGATCCTAAAGTCTATTAGAGAAGTACTTACCTGCTAGTAATTTCGCATTCCACTTTTAGAGTATATGGTTTTTTGTGCCCCTCGGGCATTTGTGTAATTTGTGCGACTTAAAGTAGTTTCGTAAGAGCTTTGTATTGTGCTTAGCACCCTGTCCTCATAAAGAGTCCAGGGTTGTTGTGTTCTAAATAAATATCCTTTTATTTTCATAACAACTTGTGTGGTGTCCTTTCACTTGGTGTTCAAGGGGTATATGTGATGGTATAACAGCTGGCTTAACACGCCCTCTAGAGTCTAGCCTAAAGACTGCTCTTGTCCATGCTACTAGGATAGCTGGTCTACGGTTGACTTACAACCAATCATCAATAAGGGTTGTTTGGACTGATACAAAGTGCTCACTAGAATAGTGAACATTATATATCAGGCCAACTTCTCACAATGGCGAACAAAGCGGTACAAAAGGGGGTGGAGATGGACGGAGCATCTGAACCAATCAAACACTCACACCCAGTCAACAGATCTGGTTTTAAACGTTAAGCATTTTAGCGGGGTTGGAAGGCGGTTATTGACGTAATTTATATCAATTTTCCACATTATATATGTATTAATATTTGTAAACTGTAAATTCGCCTCAACCGTCTCGTGAATTTCAAGCGTGGGCAGATCGTGCATGGAGCCTCGCAGAAGAAACAAGAGATCGGAGCTTGTTTTTTCTTCTGTGCGGCACCATGCATGCTTTCACTTTTGTTATTTCTTCAGCGGGCCATGCGCTTTCCGTTTACACATGGCGGCCCGCACACAACACTGCTGGAATGCTGCCCTTAATGAATAATGGCGGGCGCTTTTTTTCATCATCCTGGAGGAGACCTTCGCTTCGGTTTGCAGGGGGGCAGCCAGCTGTGTGGACGTCTTTATTTCCACTCCCGGAATGCTGCCCTTAATGAAAAAGGCGGGCGCTTCTTTATTTTCATCCTGGAGGAGACCTTCGCTTTGGTGGCAGCCGGCCTCGTGGACATATTTTGATTTTTGCGTTTCACTGGTGGTGAATGCGAGGTTGCATTACATGCAACTTGCAAACAACTTTAGAGTGTGTCTAGACCAGCAAATGAATTCACTGCAACCCGGCGCTCTTTGACTTGTACACAAAAAAGCTTTATTGTTATGACTAAATATGTTTCCAGACGCATGGGTTATATAGTAGATGATTCATTTATAATTAGTTATAATTTACATACCAAAGCAAGCTATGCATGTGATGAACTCGGTTTGGACACATGGTAGATTGTTTCTTTTATGTTCCATCATTGTCAGCCCATTTTTAGGTCTATTTTCTGTGTGCCTTAAATGTTCCCTTCTGCCAGATATTCCACAGCTTGTTCTACTTATCACTGAAAACGTTCAGGCGGCAGCCCCCCTTGCATGTCTCCTCCTCTCCCCCTGTGCCCTCTCTCCTTCCCTCCCTCTCAACCTGTGCATGCCTGCATCCAGGCTTGTACACCGGCCTCTCCTTTTCACGTCTCCACCCCCTGTGTGCAGTGTGTTTGTTCGGACAGCAGGAAGCTTCCTGTTCAGGTTTTCCGTTTAGGCTGCCGGTGCCCGGCTCCTGCGGTGCTTGGCTGTGTGTTTCCTGCTCCCTTTCTCTGGTTTCACCTGTTCTGGTCCCACCATGCCTTACATATCCGGCACCGGTGGTTTCCTCCCACTATCTTCTGCCTTGTACCTGGTTCGCTGCTTCCCTTCACCCCGAGCCTGGTGGAGTCTTGGCCTTTCACCGAGGGCCATGGCGGGGTGCGGGCTCCCCTGGCCACTGTGCTGTTTGTGCTGGGCTGCTCGGCGCCCTGCCAGAACCGCTCCCTGGAGTGGTACCCGGCGCTGGTGAACACGGCCTACACGGACCCTGTCAGTAACCTGACGGTGCTGTGGAGCATAGAGAGCGGCCGCTACGGGGACAGCTCGCCCAAGGAGTGTGTGCAGGGCCAGGTGGGGGTCCCGAAGGCCGCGCTGGCCCCCTAGGCGCCCCCCCCGAAGCCATGGAAGGCTGTGCTGCAGACACCGAGTACTGTAAGCCTGGGGCCGCCACCCGGCCTCACCTCCCCCCGGCGAGGGAGAGGAGGGCGTCGCCGGGTTCTGGATTGCGCTGATGGCCCGAGAGGGCAGCACTTTTAAAGAAAAGGTCTTCAACGCCATCCGCAGGAACGCCACCAATGTGGTCATTTACAATGAGCCCAAGGCGGGCAATGCCACTGTGTCCATGTCTCACACAGCTAAGAGCCTTCCGTTGCCCCCTCATACATTTGTAACCCCCACCCCTTGCTGTACCCATGACCCACATCTCGAAGCACCCCTCACCACCCGGTTCGACGTGTGTAAGAGGCTCACTACAGACACAGGAAAAATACCTCTCGCCAACTAGGAGTGCTTCCTCTCCTCCTCCCCCACCACCTCCACAGCCCCAGGTACCACCCTGTTCATCTAGTAGTGGCAGCCAACCAACATAAAGAACTATAGGCTGGCACCATGGTCCACCTCCATACCACCTCCACACACATCCTTACCCCCCCCCCCCTGTAACCACTGTGTTTTACCTCTCTATAAGAGGCTTCTTCACCTCGTCAACAATAAGTGCCCATCCCTGAAAACCTGTCTTCAGACCACCTCCACACACTGCAACTGGTATTACAGTGTTCTACCTCTGGAAGAGACTCCCTCCCAACAGGAACATAGACATGGCTCCAACAAGGAGTGCCCCAAGCTTTACACATTATTTTAAGTTCTCCTCAACACGTAGCCTTCCCCAGAGTGCCTCCCCACAGCTGCCTATTGACCCCCTCCCTCAACACACCATCTCCTTAGAGAAAACACCATTCATTTGTCTCAGCTCTAGAGTAGGCGCACACACAACCTTTCACACCAAGCTACCCACAATGACCCACACAATATGCAGGCCATCTCCCCCAACTACCGCCCGTCAACACTGCTTATTGCATTAGAATAAAAGGCTCAAACACCAGATCTGGGCCCCTTTGTGTTTTAATTTCCGACTGCAGACACACTCGTGTTGTTACCACTCTAACACCAGAAGGCATTTAAAATGCGACGATCCATATGTTGTTGGAAAAAAGGTCTTAATAATAGTGTTTTTTATTTTGATATACTTCATCTTGGGGGGGAAACAGCGTTATGTTATTATAGCGCTGGTAACATTTGAGACATTTTGAAAGCACAAACATGTAATGCCAAGACTGTTCGATAGGGTTCGCATGGTACAGAAGAGAATTCTGATGTGGTTGAAGCACTGTCATTTAATTTTTTATTATTATATTTTATTGGCTATAACGCGCTGGTCTAATTACACTGTTGGCCGTTCAGCTAATGGTAACATCATCTGTTTCCACCACGCTGAAATTCAGGAGGTTGATCGAATAAAATCCTCTTGTGGATAGAGTTTGGAGAGTGTTTTTAAACTTGGTTGGTTGAGTGGCATTAGGTTGTGTTTGGTCGCCCTTGGGTACCTAGTCATGATTTGTGTGTGGCCTCAGTATAAGGGGACTGTTTCACACATAAACATAAGTGTAAGTTCATAATATGAATTGTCGGTTCTAGCTTCCAGGTCATAGATCGGACACCCTGTGCCTTTTAAAGCTTGTAAAACTACGACATTGAGCAACAGATTCAACTGCAGAAAAAAAACAAGCATTAAAAATGCTATAGGTCTTGCCTTTCATTAAGTTAAAGCCATTTGCTTTGCTATACAATACCATTAGCAAAGCAAATGGCTTTAACTTAATCAAAGGCGAGACCTATTGCATTTTCAATGCTTGTTATTAAAAGCTAGTGTGGCAGAAATCAGACAGTCGCACTGGAGTGGACAATATATATATAGACTGTTGCCAAGACACGAGTGAAGGTACCTAGGCAAGGACATTAAAAATATCGCCACTCATGGCATCATGTTATAGCAAATTCCCAGCAGTGCTTTATCTCTAGTTTTCTGCTAACACGTAGGGGCTAGGAGTCACAGAGGGTGGGCGAACACAATGCGTGTTTCCTGGAAACAACTGAACAGATAGCGCAAGTGGAAAAGTGTGTTTTCCCTTATTCAGTCGTTAGCACCATGACTTAAGAGGAACAACTGAAACTCCTCTGTCGAGAATTCCCGTTGCGTCCATCTGTAGCTTTCACCTGCTTTGTTAAGTAGCAACAGAATTCCAAAAGTTCATATAGCCCAAAAACCAAATGCCATGCAACTCAACACAGCAGAAATCACCTGGTCAACCGGAACGCCGGGCAGGAAGCAAACTGAATCATCGGACGTTTAACAAGGCGGAAGAGACGCAGTGCGCGTACACAAACTCCTGTCATGGTGTGCTCGGCAAACAGGAGACAGGGAGGGAACAAACATGCCTCTCTTGCAATCAAAAGCGAGCGTTTTTGATGCGTGCCAATGAAAAGCATGGGTGGAGCTTCCACCCCGCTTCCGAAGCAAAATCGACGACAATCAATCTCGCAAGCGACCAGCGCATGCGCTGCGACGCTATGCAAGACCTAAAAAGAACATGGCCATTATACAGTCCAAATGCCTGACAATCGTGCCAGGCCTACAAACAAGGAAGGAAAAAAACAGGTAAAGAGCGCCCCAGGGCTGATGATTACAGCCAAGGGTCTATAGCTTATACAATTTCCTTAACAACCGTCAAGCCACAGTATTCCTTAGCTTGAATTTCAGAAGTAAAAAACTGCAGGCAGACGTGTTGAACTCTGATCCAGGAACTAAATACCTAGATCATGTGGCTCCACTGAGAACATCTTGCGACATAGGGCTTCCATCTTAGCATTAGGTATGGATGTTATCAACCTCACTCTGAATGAGGTGCTCAACAAGTCTTTAACCACTGCCACAGTTCACTTATGCTAGAAGAGAATCAAAATCCTCCCTCTACTAAAAAAAAGCCAAGTGCAGATCCGGATGCACCAGGCAATTATAGGCCTATCTCCCTCCTTCCTGCGCTTGCTAAGTTAGCTGAATAATCTGTGAATCATCAGCTCTATAATTATTTAGAGGTCAATAGGCTTCTTCATCCGAGCCAATAAGAATTCAGACTTAGGAATAATACTGAGACTGCCTTGATGGATGTCTCTGATATTATTAGAAGTACTGTTGATGCGGGTGGTAGGGCAGTCTTGGTGTTGTTGGACCAGTCTGCAGTCTTCGACACGGTCCCACATGCCAGGCTGCTTGCACACTTCCTTGAGATAGGCATTAGAGATAATGCCTGGAAACGGTGGATGTCCTTCCTTGATGATAGGAGTCAAGAAGTCTGGCAACTTCCTTATTCCTCTGTCAGCCGAAGGGTTTTGGTTGGAGTCCCTCAGGTTTCAGCACTTAACCCCACTACGTTCAATATCTATATGACCCCCCTAGCCAAGGAGGTGGAGTCATTTTGGGTGCAGATTATTTCTTATGTGGATGACACCCAGATCTTCTTTGCTTTTAGCAAAGGGGTGCCTACTGATCTGGATGCCATTCAACACTGTTTCACGGCTGTTTTAAAATAGATGTCTCAAAATCATTTGAAGTGTAACACTGAGAAGACTGTGGTGCTTAGCTTTCGACATAGCTTTGCTTTGAACTTGGATGTTTACTGGCCTGCATGGGAGCCCCAATCAGACACCAAAGCTGATTCTGTAAAAAAATTTAGGGTTTAAATTTGATAATAAAATGTCATTCCACAATCAAATCATCTCGGTGGTTGTTGTGTGTTTTGCCATTCTACGCTTGGGAAAAAGAATTCAGCACCTCCTCTCATTTACAACAAGATCACAGTGGTATTAGCCGTGGTCATATTTAGAATGCACTACGCCAACGCATTATATGCAGGCCTGACAAAGAATCTTTTCAATTTACTACAGACTGTTCAGAATGCTGCAGCTCAGTTGGTTCTTTGTCTCATAAGACATGAACACATCTCTAGGCATTTGCACAATCTGCGCTGGCCCCCCATTGAAAAACGAAAAAAATTTAAATTCCGCTTTCTTAATGCATAGAGCGCTCCATCAGTCAGGACCTGATTATATATCTTCCAGGGTTGCTTTCTACAGCCCAGCGAGAGTGCTACGTTCATCCAATAATTATCAGGCCAAAATTCTAGAGCTCACCTGGCTACAGCAGGCGTTCGCTCATTCTCTTTTTTGTGTCCAGTTGGTTGGAACAACCTCCCTTTAGACTTTTGTCAAACTAAGGCTGAATCTATTTTTAAGAAAAAGCTAAAGACCTGGCTCATTTCACAGTAATTGTCATCTTCCTCCGTTTCTTTGACTGTATAGCACCAGTACACTTGTGAGTAGCTGAGCGCTCTATAAATCTCATCACTAACATCTGCAACGGAGCATAAAGTTTGAAAGTTTTGGAGGAGATATCGGATCCAGTCGCTGTCTAATGCTGAAGAAGTTTGTTGGTGAAATACCAAAACAGAGATCCAGACCAGCATTGATGTGGCTCAGAAAAAATGGAGCTGACACCAGAGCTCTGTTTGGCACCTAATAAGGTATGGTGTTGTTGAGTCTGAAGGCGGAGCTGCGGCTAGCGCCACATGATACCACCAGGCAGCGCTACTGATTGGGAAATGTTTTTGTACCTGGAAAAATAATTCATAAGGTGAGTAATTTGGGGAAAGATATTTCTATCAGAATAACATTCCAAGCATGGCATAAAAAACAATCTTTGCTCGGTTATATTTGAAGCTACTATTTGCATGTAGGTGTGAATGGCCTAGTGAGTTCATTAGCTGTGGAGGTGCTCCTTTTACCATTCTGGTCGAGGAAAGACCTGCAGCTCTTCTGTTAACTTAAACGACTAGAGAATATGAACATTACCAAGAAAAGACAAATGGCCTGGTACCACATTTCTCTACTGAAAAAAGTGATACTATTCCACCCAGAAATCAACTTCAGAACTGCTGTTCACACTGTCATAGTCTCACATCTGGATGGTTAAAACACCCTGCTCCATGGCCTCCGAAGACTCCATACTGCCTCACCCTACCCCTTTTTAAGCAGACCCTCCAGGATATCGCGATTTGCCGCGAAATCGGCACTTTTATAAAAATGCCGCGATTTTTACAAAAGTGCCTGCGAAATCGGCACTTTTGTAGAAATCGCGGTATTTTTACAAAAGCTAATCCATGCCACATCCTGAGGGGTCTGACTGAGGGGCAGCAGCCGACGCCTGGGAAGAACAATTGTTACTTGACGACTCATTAGCACCCCCTCATAGATGTTACACCACGGAGGGCGGGGGAGGGGCCCAGCAGCCAGGCAGAGGTGTGAGAGTCTAATGGAAGCGAGAAACAAGGCTGTGGGGAGCAGGTGCCCGTGTGCACAGGCAGGATGCAGGAGTCTCGGAGGGGAGGGTGCGGGGGTGGGACTGATGGAGCACAGAAACAACATCTTACGTGCACCTCACGGCAAGGACAATGGAAACTTAGCAGGTATGAGGTGGTGACACCCGGAACAGAGGCCTCATGACCATTCATTTCACAGTAAAAAAAAACACACAAAAAAAACATTGTGCCACAAAAGGTCTTGTCTCAAAATAGGAAAGGTGAGGTATTTGTCAAGGTGGAGGACAGGGTTAGAGAGTTCATTAAGGTTAAGTAAGGTCAGGGAATCAGCCAGCGTAAGTGCAGAGGGAGGCATAAGGGGAGCTGCAAGGAATGATATTAGGATTAGGGTTCAGGTCAAGGATAAGGGTAGCATTTATTTAATTTGTAAAAAAATAAATAAACCAGTGCAAGGGCCCAAAATTGTTTTATGTAGCCTGCTGCCAGGGTTGGAGAATACCAAAGCTGCCTGATCTGGATTCCACCTCGTGCCTCTTCATTCCACCGCCCTGCACTTTCTGTCTCTTTATCTCATGAATACTGAGGCTGCCTGGTCTTGATTCCACCTCATGCCTTTTTCTTCCACCACTACACTTCCTGTCTGTTTTTCTGAAGAATACTAAGGGTGTCTAGTCTTCAATAAATCAATGCCTCTTTCTTCCGCCACCCTACACTTTCTCTCTTTATCTAACTCTTAAATGTTCTTTTTCACCCCTTCTTTGCCATCTTGTGACTTCTTTCCTACTTTTCTCTTTATTCTTTCTCCATTTTATATGAATGAAGAGGGTACACACGAAAGCGCAGGAAGAAATGGAACCACAGAGGCCTAGTCCAGGCACATTGAGCTGGCCTAGGCCCTGTGGCAATCAGGTTTCCTGTTTATATTTATCTGTATGTATTACATAGCGCCAAAATGTGCCTGTCCGAGACGCAGGAAGCATATTAAAATACCAAAAAACAGGAGAGGCATTCACAGTACACATATAGCTGCAGAGAACCGAAAGTGCACCGTGCATCACGATGAGGCATAAGTAGGGCCGTGAGCCAAAGGGTGTGCATCACTGTGGACTCGGGTGAACTCTGCATTTGACATCTCGCTCGGTCACGCCATCACCTACTCCAGGTCTGGTTCGACAACAAGCAGAGCACACACTTCAAGAGACCAATGGTGCGAACTGTCCAATGACGTCACGCCCCTGGAATACTTCACCACTTCATTTCCCCACGACCAGCACCAGGATTTCACACGTTGAGAATTCCCAAACCATATCCAGAGATACACTTGAATATCTGTACATGCTTTTCGAGGGAAACAAAGTGTCTACATTGTAATTAAACCAAATATACATAGCTTCATGTTGTTAAATAACTAAAAAAGCTAAGATATCTGTTTTTGTTGTAGGAAATATGGCCAAATAAAATGCCATAAAAGTGCCGCTAAATTTTCATATTTGTGCCGCTAAATTTCCATTTTTGTGCAGCTAAATTTGCGAATCCATGCCGCTATATCCTGGGGAGGTCTGTTTAAGGGCAACCACACAGCATCATGTCATCCAAGGCCTGAAAAAACATGATCACATCACCCCCAACCTGATGGAGACTTCTTGGCTACACAAATTCAGCTGCACCAATCCTAAAGCCATCGCGACCTGCACCCCACCTTATCTTTGAATACACCAGCTGTAAAGAAACATGCTGAATACACCGGTTATAACGAAACTTTGATTCAACCATTAACATTCTTCAGTGTCAAATAGCCTGCAACACAACTTCTTTGCACTGCATACCTTCGTGAAATGTTTAAATGGGTACTGTCCCAATAAACTGCCTCCCAGGGGACTCATCATGGCGATGATGGCACTGATTAAGTGGGCAGCACTGGGATTTGTTGCTCACCTTGTAAAAAACATCAGGCACATACTGCTCACTGCTGGATTCCTTGGCATAGCCCAGCTCTGGCACATCACGACAGGGCAGCAAACACTCATCACGCACTAATGCCATGCACTGGTTGGAGACTTGGTAACCCTCAAAATGCACCTGATTATCTGGTCCACCTGAGAAGCAAAGGAAATTGTTAAACTAGTTTCCAAGACATCTTTCATTGCAGCCTCTCTATCATGATTATATCTGCATGTCTTCTCTTTAATTCTTTATACAGTCCATCAAACGCTCTATGTACAAGCCTCTGCTTTCATTACCGGTCATTTTAAAATACATTCTACCAAGAACTCCATATAGTACCACAGAGATCCTGCTAATTGTTTTCTAATTTAACAAAGTGAAATAAAAGGATTGAAATGTGTTTTTTTTTCTTGCAGACCTTGGAATGAATTAATGAATAACTTTATTGGTCAATGGATTCAAACTTTTACAATTTAAAAACATGTACAGCTTCTCCTTCAGATAAAAACCGCTATTCAGTTTATTGTTCTTTAAGAGTACCATTGTTACATCACAAGTTATTGACATCAAAACATGTTTTTCGGCGAAAGACAATGCAAACAATAAAAGGACGTCTTAAAAACAAGTCATGAGTAAATCCACCTTGAAACATCAGCATTCAGTACATCAAATACTAGTAACGACGAATTACGTTTATTGACACGCAACAGTATGAACAGCAGATGTGTTGGTGTTAAACATAACCTGCGCAAATACGCCATGAGATGACACTTAAGTACCAGATTTCAAAAGATTTTAAAAGTGCTTGCAGTTTTCAAGTGCTTATTATGTCTAAAAAAGTGCAATTTCAAAAGAGTAACTACAAGTGTGAGCCTTCTAAAATTGAGTTGCGCCTATTTTCAAAGTTAAAAAAAACCACAGTGCTAATTGGGGACAAGAAACAACAAGTTATGCGCTCAGAAAGTTTAAAATGCATCTTTTCCTTCCTCAAGCCTTGCGACCCTTACGGGTGAGTAGCGCGCTTTATAAAACCCTGATTGATTGAAGTTCGCCTGTTCAGCCTCACTGTTTGCAACTGTAAACTAAAAAACATCTTTAAAGTTCATCAAATGTGCATGCCGTTAGACCATCTGCATTAGCAGAGGCTGTGCTGTTAGTCATTTGTGTTATCAATTAAGCCCATGAACGTAAAAAGTACCCACGTCTTTTCTGATGAAATAATACTTCAATAGCCGTTTTCAACACTGGGCATATTCATAAGATGTGGTTTATGTCCTGTCTTACGCATTTGCAAAAGCAGACTCGGTGAATGGTCTTAACCAAATTGGGGAATTTCCCAGAGTGGTGAAGGAGCCCAGTAGTTGCAACTTAGTCTTGAGCTCAAAAGGTTCTCCCAGCTAGTCCTGTGGTTTTAGGAAACTGTAAGGTCCAATCGTCATCCAGGCATTTGATCTTTTCGAAAGCAGCTCCTTAACCATCAGCATGGAATATCTTTTAACCACTGAGCTCAAGCCTTGTTGAAAGCTGCTTGGCTAAGAGATAATGCCCATGGTGGTTCAATCTGCAAGCTTTGCATTGCTAATATTAAGTATACGTTTGCTTGAGTGTTGGCCGAGTCAGATATAGCTTTCCACTAAATGCTAGACCCTGAAACTCTGTCCAGTGAGCTCTGTTTCATTAGACCAATTTCAGTCAATTCAGACAGTCACTCAAACAATGGCGCCAAAGTGATCTTTATTTCTGCGAGTTCTGCAGCAAAAAGCCACTCTCAAAGATGCACTTTACAAATGGATTTAACATAACAATAGGCACACCCATGTTGGCTGGAAACTGCAACCTTTGTTGCGTATGCAGATGATCACTCTTGAATCTCGCACAGAATAACTACTTTATGCACAAATTTCATCATTATGCGGTACAAGACAAGCTATCAAGACCCAAACATCGGTTTACAAAATAGTGTTTGGAACTTCACAAAAAAGGCAAAAGGTTAATAAAATGAGTTGCACCCAAGATGGGTGGGAGGCAAGGATTAGAGCAAGCGCATGTACAACAAAGGGTGGGTGGAAGAAACTGGGGCAAGCACACGATAGGGAGGAGCTTGGGTAAGCAAACAAACAATAAAGGGTAGACTGGAGGGTCTGGAGCAAGTACATGGACAACGGAGGGTGGGCAGGAGGAGATTAGGGGAGGAGCACATAATGGGTAGATGTAGACAGGAGAGAGAGAGCTAGAAAATACATGACTTCTTGCAGGGTGCTTAAATAAAAAGAACAAAGTAGTACCTGAAAAAGTGAGCAGTGGACTACACAGTAATGCGTTCATGCTCCAGGGTGAAGGACACACATACGAAGGGGAAGGAAAGCCTACATAAGCTAACAAATTAGATCAAGCAAATGAGTGACAATGATGCCAAGCAATGGTAAGTAATTAGTAGGCTCCAAACCCGCTATAACGTAACAAAATGTCTCAATACAAGACAACTTAAAAATGCTTATGAATGTACACTTTTAGTTACAGAAAAGTAACACAGTCTTCCCTTTAACCTATGGTTATGCAAAGTTTTTGTGATACCCAAAGACTATTTGAGGGGTGGGAGGGGGATGAAGGTAGACAACACAAAAGTTGTCTGAATAATTGTCCTGCAAAACCTGACAGCATTCCTCACACAATCATTTGTGAAATTATGCACACAAATTGAGGACCAAAGAAGCAAAATACGGCTTGTGAATTACCTAACCACCGTTCGCCAGAAAACTGTTCACTTGTTTAATTGCTCTTGAAAAGGTGACACCCGCCCATCTCAGAGGGCCTAGACTAAATGGAAGGCCCCGATGAAGCAGAGTAGTACACATCCACAAATGAGCTCGTTTCTCCAGGGTGACTTTGAAGAAGCATTTCATTGAGGACAACCAAGAGGTGCCAGTGCCAGTGCGCCATAAACAAGAAGAGTCCCAGTGGAAACCATAGATTCAGTCTAAATCCTAGCATGGCCCCTCAAAGGGTCATAAGTGTAATGGAAAGGAATTAGATGTTTAGGACTCGGCAACAAGTTGCAAAAAAAAAAATAGTAACGACAATTAATAGAGTCACAATTAAGTGACTTTGCTTGTTAAAAAAAAACCCAGCTAGAAATATAACCACAAGAGTGAAACCCTATAAACTCAATAGAAATAGAAAGGAGTACAGTAGTCATGAATAACCATGGCTAGAAAAAAAAGTTTGAAAAATAACCCAAATAAGCCGGGGAAAAAGCACAAAAAATGTTTAGTTGAGTTTCACAATCTTGAAATTTGCCAGCCATTAAAAGAAGAAATAAAATTAATTTTGTGACTATCGAGGGGCACAGAGAGAATAAAAGGAGAGAGAGGATACAATAGCATACTGATGATCTAGTAATAACACGGAGGGAAGAACAATGTTTTCATGTTGGCAGGGTCTTATATGAAAAGGTGGTTGAGTCATAGTAGGAGAATGCGGACTCCATATTGTGAATCGCATATTTTGTACCAACACATCTCGGGTAGGGTATGTCCAAAACCTCAACCCAAAGAACAAGTTACTTATCTTTTGTAACGCCTTATCTGGAAAAGACTTTATATAGCTACAGATTCCTTACCTTAGATTTATCACCAAGCGTAAGACTGAATCAGGATTTTTTCCGCCTGCGCCTGACGTTGTTGGCATTGTCCGCATTGGAAGGGACGTTTCCGGTGTCTATAAAGGCGCCACCTAGGCGCACTGACGTCAGTTACTTTTCGCAACTTTCCTTGCCTGAAGCACAGAACCACGAAGTACACTAACCACTGGTATGGAAAAACAAGACACAGAAAGGGAAAAGCTCTGTCCCTAGAAATCCATTCACAAAGCAGGGAGGATGGGTGGGTTGGTAAGGAATCTGCAGCTAGATAGTCTCTACCAGATAAGGCATTACAGAAAGCAAGTAACTTGTTCATCTGATGGAGACTTCTAGCCCTAGATTCCTTACTTTAGAATAGATGCTCAAGCAATAGCTTCCCAGACGTGGGTCTACAGACTAATTTCACACAATAAACTCCTGCAGGACCGAACGGGCAAAGTGCCCATCCTATGGATCTGACTGTCCAGACAGTAGTGTTTGGTAAACGAGTGCAGGGAAGCCCACGCTGTTGCCCGACAGATGTCCAGGACCAGAGCTCTGCGATCTAATGCAGCTGTGGCACCTTTAGCTCTGGTGGAATGAGAACACAAACCCTCAGGGGGTTGCTTCTTATCCAAGGTGCAGCAGATTTTTATACAGAGAATTATGTATTGTGAGATGGTCCTCTTCTATATTGCCCGTCCTTTCTTCACTCCGACATACCCCACGAAGAGTTGGTTGTCCACCCGGAACTCGTGTGCAGTAAGGTAGAATGACAATGCTCTTTTTGGGTCCTGACAGTGAAGTCACTCCTCTTCCTTGTAGCGATGAGGCAGAGCGTAAAAAGTAGGCTTAGTCATGTTTTGATCTACCTGAAATGGAGTGACCACTTTTGGAAGAAAGGAAGCTCTCGTATGAAGCACCCGTATCTCTGGGTAAATATTAAGATAAGGAGGCTTGGATGACAAGACCTGAAGCATCTGACTCTCCGAGTAGATGTTATTGCTGTTAGAAAGGCCATCTTGATGGTAAGGAGCCTGAGAGAACAGTTATGTAAGGGCTCAAACGGAGCGCACATCAGGAACGTCAGGATCAGATTAAGGTTCCAATGAGGCATAATGAAAGGAGAGGGAGGAAACATATTGTAAAACTTTCAAAAACATATGTACAATAGGGGATTGTAAAAGGGAAGGTTGGTCAGGCAACCGAAGTAAAGCAGAGATTGAAGAAAGATATCCCTTAACAGTGCCCAGAGTAGAGCCCTGCTGGGCAAGAGAAATGAAGAACAGGAGAACTTGAGAAAGGGGGCAGAAAGGGGGGCAGAAAGGGGATCAATTTGTCTTTCTGTACACCATGCCACAGATTTTGCCCAACAGCAGGAATAACAGTCTCAGTAGAGAGACGTCTTGCTGCCAAGATAACATTACAGACTTTGGAAGGAAGGTCGAAAGCGGCCAACCACCGCTGCTCAATCCCCACACAAGAAGGCAGAGTGTTGACAGGTTGGGGTGGAGGACCCTCCCCTGCTGCTGCGAAAGAAGATTCTCCCAAAGGGGCAGCCTGATCGAGGGACCGATGACCACGCTAACCGCTCGAGATACCAAACTTTCCGTGCCCAATTCGGAGCCACAAGTATGACCTGGGCCTGGTCGTTCCTGATGTTCTAGAGAACTCTGGGCAGAAGTGGAATTGGCGGGGAGCCACACAGGAGTCCTGAGATACACTCGAGACAAAAAGAGTCTCAGAGCGAGTCTCGCCTTGGAAACTTCATCATGCAGAACTGCTGACATTGCACATTCTCATCAGTGACAAACAGATCTAACCAAGGCTCTCCCCACTGCGTAAAAAGACATTGCACCACCTTCAGAGGGAGAAGCCATTTTTGATCTGTGAGGCATCTTCTGCAGAGTTCGTCCGCAGATGTTGAACCACCAAGGATATGTATGTCATGCTGGTCCAGTCGCACCCAGAGACACAGGGCCTCTTGACAAAAGGTCCACGAACCCACCCAGTTTGTTGCAGTACCACATGGCGGTGGTGTTTTCCGTGAACACTTGAACTAGCCTTTCCGGATGGAGGGTAGAAAAGCTTTCAATACCAATCAAATCACTCGAAGCTCCAACAGGTTGATGTGGTGTCCAGATTCCACCGGAGACAAGAGTCCTTAGATCTCCTCTTCTCTCAGATGGCCACCCGATCCCAGGATTGACACATCTGTCACTACTGTGAGATCTGGTTGGGGAAGGGAGCTGGGTCTGCTGCTGACAGAATCACGTTTCGTTAAGCACCACTGTATATCTTTTGCGGTTTCCTCTGCGATATGGACCATGTTGGAGAGATTCCCATGATGCTGCTCCCACTAGACCTTCAGATACCCCTGAAGAGTCCGCATATGTCACTGGCATGTGTCACCAGCAGGATGCAGGAGGCCATGAGGACCAGCAGCCTCAGTCTGTCGCAGCGAAATCCAGGACAGAGGCTGAAGCATCAGCATCATAGCCTGAATATGCCAAACTCGCCAAGCTAGAGGATAGACCCAAAAATGGAACTGGGTCCAGTGAAGGGGAGTGTCTGATAGGGAGCCAGGTGTGACTTTGGCACGTTGATAGTGAGCCCCAGCAAATGCACTAGTTCCGCCAAAGTCTGGAGGTAAGAGACAACAACCTGGGGCGAACCCGCCTTCAACAGTTGGCGAGATGGGGAAGACTGGCACACCTGATCTCTGCAGATAAATTGCAGCCACTGCCATCACCTGTGGAACACCCGAGGGGCGCTGGTGAGGCAAAAAGGGGGGGGGGAACAGCGAACTGAAAGTGCTTCTGGCCCACTGTGCACTGCAGGTAAAGCCTGTGGGCAGGCAGGACGGGAATGTGGAAATACATGTCTTGCAAGTCCAACTCTACCATCCAGTCTCCTGAGTCGACGGCAAAGAGGACCTGAGCTAGAAAGAGCATTTTGAACTTTTCCTTCTTGAGGAAGAAGTTGATCTAGGATAGGATGAAGGCCACCATCCTTCTTGGGCACCAGAAAGTAACAGGAAGAACAACCACGACCTACTTCTGGCGTCAGCCCTCTCTCTATGGCTCCTTTGGCAAAAAGAGCCATCACTTCCTGGTGGAGAAGAAATAGGCAGTCCATAGTCAACCTGTCTTAAGTAGATGGTATAGAGGAAAGGCTAGTCTCGAAGGGGAGGGAGTAGTCCCTTTGGACAATCTGCAAAACGCACCTGTCCGATATTATGGATTGCCAGAGGGGCAGCTGAAGGCGCATCCTTCTGCCCACTGGTTGCTTGATAGTAAAAGGGAGGGTTTGGAGACGGAGGCTGCTGGGGGGTGGTGGACTGACGTGAACTCTGGCCATCTAACCCATGGGGCAGGTAGGTACCGCCGCCACGCAGAGGCACGAAAGCTTGTGCACCGCGGTGGCTGGGCAGATAAGGACAGGTGTGTATGTCCTTTCGTGGCCATGAAAGGAGCAAAAGGTGGACTTCGGGTGAAGAGGGGTCATAGAAAGGCCAGAGGACCTGGCTGTAACCCTGCTGTCCTTAAAGCGATCAAGTGCCATATCTGCCTTGTCTTCGAAGAGATGGGAGTCATCAAATGGCATGTCCATGAGTGATGTCCGGACAACCCCAGAAAAGCCAGTAGTCATCAACCAGGCGCGGATTTGCAGGGCCACTGTCGAGAAAATCGCTCTGCCTAGTGAGTCAATGGTGTCTAGTCCACAGTTAATGGTGAACTTAGCTGCATCCCTCCTGTCGGCAACCGCCTGGGAGAGTATGGCCCAGCCTCCTCCGAGACCATTGGCAGCACCTGTGCAACCGTATCCCACAGGGCATGGGAATAGCAGCCCAAAAGGCATGCGGTGTTCATCGATTGCAATGTCAGGCTGGTGGAAGAAAACATTCCTTGTCTTAATTGTCCAGCCTATTGAGTTAATTATCCGGAGTGGCGGTTTGGAATGTGCCAGGATTTACATTAGAAGTGGAGGCTTGGACCACCAAGCTCTTCAGGGTAGGGTGTTTTGTAAGAAAGTTGGGGTCCCCTGGAGCGGGGCGTTGGCGACAGGCAATAATCCTGTTCACAGTAGCCACTGTGCTGGGTTTGGACCTGGTGCAAAGAAGAACATCAGTTAAGTGCTTCAATAAATGGGAGAAGCGATTCAGAAGGGGTCACTCCTGGCAGCAGCACTTCCATCAAAACATTAGCCTCGACTGCCACCGAGGGCAAGACAAGGTCCAGGGCCTCAGCCGCCCTCCGCATCACCACTGCGAATGACGCTCCCTCCTCCGTAGCCGCGGTAGGGGAAGAAAGAATGCCAGTAGAAGTATCCAATTCGCTGGCTTCACCCAGATCTGCACACCAGTCCAAGGAGTCATAAGGTTGGTATTCTTCAGGGTCCAGCGAGCCCTCCCACTTCCCAATAGTGGACGCTCAACATGAAAGATAAATAAAATTAAAATTGAAAATAATCGCTGTGCGCCTGAAGGGGGCACCGCAATCATTATGCAAATTCTCAAAAAAAAACGGGCGCCATTGTACCCATCAGTGACAATAACAAAAATAGGGCTCACCCTCTAGACAAAGCAGGCCATGTAACAAGCCAAATAAAAGGTCCAGTCGTTATGGGCCTTAACAAATGGAGACAAGGCAGTAGCAAGGCGGGACTAAAAAGCCCATTTATGAATCAGAAGCCACCATTTAAGAAGGACAATGAAACAAAGCCAATGAGAAATATGAGCAAAGAGTGGGCTGGGCTGCTAGTGCACACCCTAATACAGCATGCCTTGCAGAGCGAGCAGAGCATGAGCGCTGCCGCTAGGCTCGATCTAAAAACAACAAAAAAAGTCAGGTATGTTGGTCTGTTATTCAAAGAGACACGAGTAATTAGCTGGCAACACTGTACACAAATGTCTCACTCTGGCATAATGACATGAAGGAACTTATGGCATTTTCGCCGCCTATGCCCCTACTCAGCCGAATAAGAGCGGAGTTGTACGTTGGGACAAGGAGGCTGCCTGCAAGTTCAGCGGCCATCTTGGGGGAGGCAGGCTCGCTGGTTGGCGGACTAGGCTTGCTGGCGCGCGCTGTGACGCTATAAATCTAGCGTCTTGGAGCTGCTCGCATCAGACCTTGCACTTTTTGCACTACTCCTGTGGCGGAAAGCCGGGAGTTCCTAGTTTGCACTTGTAGAGATTTTTAACTGTAAATTGTGAACTGTAAATTTTCTGATACCTTTTTAAAACTCGCACCACATTTTCGCCGCCTCTGCCCCTACTCAGTCGAATAGGAGCTGAGTTGTACGTTGGGACAAGGAGGCTGCCTGCAAGTTCAGCGGCCGCCATCTTGGGGGAGGCAGGCTCGCTGGTTGGCGGACTAGGCCTGCTGGCACGCGCTATGACGCTATAAATCTAGACGGTCATGGCTCCGCGCAGCGGACGCGAACAGCGATCACGCCACCCACGCGCCTAAGGAAAGCCCGTCTGCGCCCGTCAGCGTCCCGGAGGCGGCTGGGGGCGGACGGGTGGAAGACCTTTCCTCTCTTTCCCCGGGTAAGGTGCTCAAGTATGCATCCGCACAGCTAACAGCACTTAGCGGTAACATTAAGAGCTGCTGCCCAGTTTTTCCCATTAACTCTAAGGGCAACAGTTGCTGCCCCAGTTGTGGCTGGACACTGGCCAGCGGTTCTACTAGGAAGGCTTCTCCCGAAAAGAGAAGCTCCTCAATCAGGATCCGTTCGTGGGGAATTCGCAAAATAATATTACCTGTATGCTCCTTAACACACGGTCATTAAGTAAACATGCTTCAGATCTTTTTAATTTTCTTCTTGAGTCTAAACCTGCATGTCTTTTCCTGACCGAGACCTGGCTCGGTGAGTTTTCGGGTCCCGACGTAGCCAATGCCCTCCCCCAAAACTACTTCATAAGGAAGGATCGTGTAGTGGGCAAGGGTGGCGGTGTTGCACTGGTGATTGACAAACGTTTCACCTGCTCTATTGTTCCTACGGAAGATATCCAGGGGGCAGAGTCCCTGGGCTTCTGCTTGTCATTTTCGCCTCACCACTCCTGTGCTGGACTCTTGGTTTATAGGCCCCCCCGGTTCGATTGGCTCATCTCATGAGGAGCTTCATACTGTTATCTCTAAGCATGAATCTCAAACACTGCTTGCTTTTGGGTGATTTCAACATTCACATGGATGCGGCAGATGCTGCTGATACTATCAAGCTTCTGGACATCACTAATCCTCTGGGCCTGATCCCCTATCTTGCCACCCCTACTCACAACAAGGGCCACACCTTGGACCAAATTTTCTCCACTTTCCCCATCGTCGTTGCCACACCTGTTCCAGTGTTGTGGTCAGACCTTTATTTGTTGAATTTTTATATTTTACGGGTAACCCGATCGACAATTACTGGTTCTAGCCGTCAGTCTCCGGCTTCGCGTGCCTTTCATTGCGTGTCATCCGACATGCTAGTACAGTCTCTGACGCTACATCCTTGCCTGCTCACAGGCGTTTTAGAAACTGATCTAGATCTTTTTCAGACTTGGCTTGCGCAGTGCCTTGACGAGTTGGCACCTCCCCCGTCTGCCCGCAAAAACATTACACGTGCATCAGCTCCCTGGTTCACGCCTGCACTCAATGCAAGTCGTAGGCTCTGTAAGACAGCAGAGAGGGCATGGCGGCGAAACTATGATGGGTTCTTAAAGGAAGCCTATAGGGAGTGCACTAAGATGTATCACAAAGATATCATTCTGGGAAAAAAGCTTATTTTGCCAAGAGAATTGAAGCTGCTGTCAACACCAGTAAGGAAATCTTTGCCATAGTGAAGGAATTTACTTCGCCCTCATCCATTATATCCAAGTGCTCTCATTCTGAACCTTGGGTTATGCAACTGGCAGACTTTTTTGCCAGTAAAATCAAAAACATTCAGGCGTCCTTTTTGCCGTCAGATTCGGTCCTGGTTTCTAATTCTATTCTCCTCTCACCTTCCTCTGTCCCTGAGGGGCCCTCGCTCTCGAATTTCCCGTCCCTTTCCCCACTGGCCTCGCTGGATCTTCTTTACAAACTTAAATCGGGTTCACCGATGGATCCTTGCCCTGCCAAGTTTCTTGCTAAAATAGCACATGTTTAATCCTTTAATTAACCCGGTTTTAAATCAATCCCTCAATACTGGAGTTGTTCCTCATGCTTGGAAGCAGGCTCTCATTCTTCCTCTCCTGAAAAAACCTAACCTTGACCCCAGCATCCATTATAACTACAGACCTATTTCTCTTCTCCCGGCTTTTGCTAAGGTTGTGGAAAAACACGTTCATTCCTCCCTCTCTAATTTTTTAGAGACACACAATATCCTCCACCATACCCAGTCAGGGTTCTGTGCAAACATGAGCACGGAAACAGCGCTGCTGGAGGTCTCGGAATCCATTAGGGAGGACTTGGATGCTGGAGGAAAGGCGATGCTGGTGTTGCTTGATCTTTCGGCGGCTTTCGATACCGTCCCCCACAACCGTCTCCTTTCAAGACTCTATGAGATTGGTTTGAGGGGGGACGGCTTTTAGTTGGTTCGAGTCTTTTCTATCTGACCGCCAACAAACAATCTGGGCCCCTCCGTACTCAGCCCTAGTGCCGCCACTGGAGGTGGGAGTTCCTCAGGGGTCGATCCTAAGCCCCACTCTTTTTAATATTTACATGTCCCCGTTGGCGGCACTGGCGGAGTCCCATGGCGCCCGGATTGTATCGTACACCGACGACACACAGCTTCTTTTCACATGCGAAGAGAATGCTGATTTTAATGGAGAGAGTATTAAGAACTGTTTAGGGGCCGTCTTCTCCTGGTTCCAACTGAATCACTTTAAATGTAACTCAGACAAATCTGAGGTCCTCTTTTTTGGCTGCCCCCAGGACGCTTGTTGGAAATCCTGGTGGCCGGCGGCTATGTTTCCTCCCTCCTCTGCCACTTCTGTGGCAAAGAAGCTAGGAGTAAGAGTGGACAATGGACTTACTTTTAAATCTCAGATCCTAGGTTTAGTGGGGCAGTGTTTTGGCCTTCTAAAAATGCTGAGGAAATTTCTCCCACTTCTGTCTCTTGCTCACAGGAGGACCATGGTCCAGGCCCTGATAGGTTCACGGCTGGACTATGCCAACGTAATGTATCTTGGCCTTCCAGAATATCTTCTTTCACGCCTTCAGGCGGTTCAAAATTCCGCCGCGCGAGCGATATTCGGCCGTAGCCGGAGGTCCAACATCGCAGCCTTTCTTAAATCTCTCCATTGGCTGCCTGTACGCAAACGCATTTCCTTTAAGACCCTAACCATGGCATTTAAGGCTCTCCATGGTACGGGCGCCCGCTATCTTAGCAAACGAATATGCTACTTACCAGTATGCATCTGTTCTTGGCATGTAGGGCTGCTGACATTCATATCTGTGCATAGATCGCCGCCTAGTGTTGGGTCCGGATGATTGCACATTGTTGTCCTGGAAGAGTCTTCGAAGTATTACGAGATAGGTGGCTCCTCCCCTGGACTACAGTGCGCATGGGCATCCTCTCCATCTTCAGATTGTTTTTCGCCATTGTGGCAGAGATGGAGTGTAATACAGTGAGTGATGTCCATGCTACATAATAATTCTGAATGCTACAGCTGCTACAGGCGCCGGGGAGGAGGGTGGGCGATATGAATGTCAGCAGCCCTACATGCCAAGAACAGATGCATACTGGTAAGTAGCATATTCGGTTCGAGGCATGTGGGCTGCAGAATTCATATCTGTGCATAGATTACATAGCAGTCCCTCCTGTTAGCGGCGGCTGCCCGTGCCAGCTGCAGCAGTCTGAAAAAGAGTTTTGAGAACAGCCTGTCCTACAGCTGCCTGCTGTTTAGAAGGCACATCTACGCAGTAGTGTTTCGTAAATGTATTTGTGGTGGACCAAGTGGCTGCCTTACATATCTCTTCTAAAGGAATATTCCCCAGGAAAGCCATGGACGCTCCTAACTTACGTGTGGAGTGTGCTCGTGGTGGAATGGTCAGTGTGCGTTTAGCCTTAGCATAGCAAATCTGTATACACTTAACGATCCACCGGGCTATCCCTGCTTTGGAAATGGGGTTGCCTTTGTGTTGTGGGGAAAGGGCAACAAAAAGCTGTTTAGTTTTTCTGAAATCCTTTGTTCTGTCTATATAGTACATTAGAGCCCTTTTGACATCTAACGTGTGTAGGGATCTCTCCGCAACATTTTCTGGATTAGGAAAGAAAACTGGCAGTTCTATGGTCTGGTTCATGTGGAACTGCGAAATCACCTTAGGCATAAAGGTAGGGTTGGTGCGTAATACGACCCTATTTGAGTGGACCTGTATCAACGGCTCTTGAATGGTTAGTGCCTGGAGTTCACTAACTCTCCTCAGTGAGGTAATGGCTACTAGAAAAGCAACTTTCCAGGTCAGAAATTGAATCTCACAAGAGTGTAGAGGTTCAAAAGGTGGTCCCATCAATCTGATGAGGACCACATTCAGGTTCCAGACTGGTGACGGTGGGTATCTGGGAGGGATTACTCTTTTAAGTCCTTCTAGAAAAGCTTTAATGGCAGGCACTCTGAATAATGAGAGGTGCTGCCTGTTCTGAAGATAGGCTGCTATGGCGGATAAATGTATACGAATGGAACTGTACGCTAGATTACATCTGTATAAGTGCAACAAATAACAGATAATGTTTTGAATAGATGCATCCAGTGGGTTAATGTCATTGTTGGCACATTATATGACAAACCTTTTCCATTTAGCCGCATAGCATGCTCTGGTTGTGGGCCGTCTTGCCTCCTTGATGATATTCATACATTCTGGCGGCAAGTTGAGGTAGCCAAATTCTAGGACTTCAGGAGCCAGATCGCCAGGTTGAGCTGTTGCGGATCTGGATGCTGAATGTCGCCATGGCTCTGCGTCAAAAGCATGGGTGTGAGGCGTAGCCTTTGATGCGGTACCACGGATAGTTCTAGAAACGTGGTGTACCATGGTTGGCGTGCCCACATTGGAGCAACCAGGATGAGGGTCATCGAGTGTTGCCGTAGTTTGCGCGCCACCAGCGGTATCAAAGGTGCTGGGGGAAAAGCGTACGCAAATTTGCCTGACCAGTTCATCCATATCGCATTGCCCTGCGACTGTGGATGTGGGAACCTGCTTGCGAAGCTTTGGCATTTTGCGTTTTCCCTTGTGGCGAACAGGTCTATCTGTGGATGACCCCACTGCTGGAAGTACGGTTGGAGCACTGATGGATGTATCTCCCACTCATGCATCTGGTGGCTGTGTCTGCTGAGCAGATCCGCCATCTGGTTGTCCTTGCCCGGGAGGTGTTCCGCCATGAGGAAGATGTTCCTCTGAATGGCCCACTTCCACATGCTCTGAGCCAGATGAGACAACTGTGGAGAGTGTGTTCCTCCCTGCTTCTGTATGTAGTACATGGCAGTCATGTTGTCCATCCGGATCAACACGACCTTGTTGCACAAGTGTAGCTTGAAAGTTTTGATAGCCATGAAGATTGCCATCAGTTCCAGGAGTTTGATGTGCATCTTCTTTTGCTGTGCTGTCCATAGTCTCTGCACTGTGTAGTGGAGTACATGAGCTCCCCATCCCTGGAGAGACGCCTCCGCCGTCAGTACAATTTGTGGCACAGGCTCTTGGAACGGTTGGCCCTTGCAAAGGTTTCGTGGGTTCCACCAATGCAGAGAGTTGAATGCCCGACCGCTCACCAACACTAGGTCTTTTAACTGTCCTTGAGCCGGATTCCACTGACGTGCTAAGCACTCCTGAAGCGGACGCATGTGTAGTCTCACGTGCGGGACTATGAAAATGCAGGAGGCCATCATGCCTATCAACTGCATGAACACTTTCGCTGGAAGCGAGTGTTGAGGTCTGAATTTTTGTATCAGCAATTGCATGGTGTTTATTCTCGCTGAGCTTTGGCTGCCAGAGTGTTTATAGTCGCGCCCAGGTACTGTTGCACGTGGGCGGGTTGAAGATGTGACTTTGGATAATTCAGTGAGAATCCCAGACTGTGAAGAAGATGAATGGTGTGGGACATGTGGCTGGCACACTGCTGGGCCGTCTTTGCTTGAATAAGCCAGTCGTCCAGATAAGGGTAGACATGTATGTGCTGTCTCCTGAGGTGTGCTGCTACTGTTGCCAGGCACTTTGTGAACACCCTGGGTGCCGTTGTTACTCCGAAAGGGAGGACTTTGAACTGATAATGTTGATGTTGAATAGTGAACCTGAGATACTGTCTGTGTGATGGGTGAATGGGTATATGGAAATAGGCATCTTTTAGATCCAGTGTTGCGAGGAAGTCTCCCTGACTGAGTAGCGGCAGAACCTGCTGTAAGGTGAGCATATGAAAATGCTCTGACAGAATGTAACTGTTTAGAGGTCTGAGGTCCAGCATAGGTCTGAGAGACCCGTCCTTTTTGGGTATTAAAAAGTACAGAGAGTACACCCCTGACCCTTGGTCTTCTACAGGCACGAGCTCTATGGCCCCTTTTTGCAGCATGCTGACGACCTCCTGCTGCAATAAGTGTAAGTGCTCTGCGGACATAGGACGGTGTCTTGGTGGGATGTTGGGTGGAGTGGACGTTCATTCCAGACAATACCCGTACTGTACAATGTCTCTCACCCACCTGTCTGTGGTGATGGACTTCCAGACCGGCAGGAACTGTTGTAGTCTCCCCCCGACAGGTGTTATATGGTCGGGGGGAGTGACAGGGCATCACTGTTTGGTATTGGCAGAGGATCTGGAACTGGCGTTTCCTCTGCCTCTGCCCTTGATGTTGTTTCCACGATATCTACCCCGGTTGTTCTTATTGTAGGTGGATTGTGTACCTTCCTTATTGTATTGTGTCTGTTGTGTTGACTGGCCTCTTGAGGAGCCCCTAGTATTGGAGCGACGAAAGGAGCCACCCCGAAACTGCTGTGACTGCAGAGCCCCCATAGACTTTGCAGTCTCTGTGTCTTTAAGTTTTTCAAGGGTGGTGTCAACCTCAGGTCCGAATAAGAAGTCTGGGTTAACTGGCTGATTGAGGATAGAAGTTTGAATTTCAGGTTTGAATCCTGAAATTCTCAACCAGGCGTGTCTCCTTAACATAACGCTAGTGTTGATGGCCCTGGCTGCAGTGTCAGCTGCGTCTACAGCGCACTTGATGGAAGCATTGGTTATTAGTTTCCCCTCCTGGATGAGAAGTTCTGCCCCCTCCTTGTACTGATCAGGTAGGTGTTGCAACAGTATCTCAAGGGTATCATAATGTGACCTGTCATATCTGGCCAAGAGTGCCTGAGTGTTGGCAATGCGCCTGATGTTAGCCGCCTGCGCAGCTACTCTCTTTCCTGAAGTTTCCATAACTTTTGACTCTTTGTCTGGAGGAGGAGCATCACCTGTAGTCTGGGAGTTTGCTCTCTTACGTGCATTAGAAACAACCAATGAGTCCAATGGCAACTGTCCCCTTATATAAGGAGGGTCCACAGGGGCCGGCCTATATTTCTTCTCAATCCTTGGGTTTAACACCCTGGCTCTAGTGGTGTCTTTAAAAAATGTCACCAACATGCTTGAGGACCCCTTTGAGCATGGGTAGGGTTTTGACTGCCCTTTCTGAAGTGGAAAAAGTGTCGACCAGAAAGTCTTCATCCACAGGGTCAGCATGGAGCTCGACGTCATGATTACTGGCTGCCCTTTCAATAAGGGCATTAAAGGCAGTAGTGTCCTCAGTAGGAGACGTTTTCACACTGTAGACATGAGTGTCCGGGCCAGTCTGCGGATCCCTTGAGTCAGCAGGGTCCGTCCATTGTTGGTCTTGATCATCAGGATCAGTGTCCACATGATAGAGGTCATCCTCATGTTCATGATCCCCTGCCTCCACATCCGAGTATGTTGGGGAAAACTTTTGAGGTTCCTGTCCATAGTGATGGAGGGGTTCCACAAGAGCTGGAGAAGTTGTAGAAACTCTCTTCTTCTTCAAGGGAATCTTGTATGATTCCCTGGAAGTTTCTGGCATTAATTTTCGTTTGTATATGGACAGTCTACCAGTGTCTGAGTCGATGAATTGTCTCGGCTCCTGGTCTTTAGGCTCTTCTGCAGCCTCCATTTCCGTCGACACATGTTTATTGGCGCCGATAGACTGTTTCGGCTCGAACATCTTCGGACGCACCGAGGGTGGTAACCCGAATTTGATAGGTGTCGACGTAGTCTGAACTTGCCCAACCAGCTTCGGCTTCGGGGCTTTCTTCGGTCCGACCGATGTAGCCTTTTCCTTGATGCGTTGGAGCGACTCCGACACTTCTTTCGCTACGAACGGACTGGGGCGCGTCGACTCGACAGGGTCCTTGGAGCCAGTCTTCGACTTGTCCGTAGGCCTCGACCGAGGATCGATCCAGTCTTTCGGTTCGAGCCTTTTGCGCGAATCGACTCCCTTCGGCGCCGGCTTTGGTGGTTCGACGGCCTTGACCTTGGTCTTCGGCGCATCAACCATCGGCTCGACGACCTTCTTGAGCTTCCCGGCATAGACGGCCATTTTGTTTTTCTTCGGCTCCGAGGGGTTTGAGGCCTTGGAGCCGACTAGAGTCACTTGCACTTTCGGTTTCGGCAAAGATGCTGTCGGTTTCGATTTCTTTGTATCGACCGATGGCGGTTTCGAAACCGAAGGCTCTTTAGTAATGTTCGAAGCCGGGCCTTTATGTGGGGCTGTAGAACGAGATTGTAGATCTTGGGTAAGGCCTAGTCGCGATCCCTCGGCCTGAGCCTTATTGAGTGTGTCATCTTCGGCCCCCGTATAGCCGGTTTGGCCTAGCTCTTCGCCATAGCTATCTTCCACGGCCCCAAGGGCCTCCACGTCGTCTCCTACCTCATTGACGACGTTTTCTTCTTCGTCCTGCACCTTCTCCTCTTCGGCGTCATACTCGGAGTCATGGCCCGAAGCCGGATCAGAGCAGTGTTCCTGATCCCCCAGATCAACGACCTCTTCGTCTTCGGTCCCGAAGATGTTTTCTGGAAGAGGCGCTGACTGCTTCGACTCCAATCGACAGCGCGTCGAATCTTGAGAGTTTTCTTCGACCTGAACCGGGCACAGGCCATACAGTTGGCCTCGTTGTGGTCTGGGGACAGGCACTTGTTGCACACCGGGTGGACATCGATGTGCGGGTATTTTGCGTTGCAAAGGGGACACCTCTTGAATGGACTCCTTTCCATTTGAGATCGAAGATCGGGTCGAGTATGGAAAGAAAACTTGTTGAGTCCTCGATGTCCTCTAGAAAGAAAGGCACCGATACCGAACTAAACGATACCGACGCTATCGAAAGCCTTTTGGCTTTGTAGAAAGTTTTCCTAACTTGAGCTAAGATAGTAACATCCAAACCCAATGGCAGAAAAAAACAATCTGAAGATGGAGAGGATGCCCATGCGCACTGTAGTCCAGGGGAGGAGCCACCTATCTCGTGATACTTCGAAGACTCTTCCAGGACAACAATGTGCAATCATCCGGACCCAACACTAGGCGGCGATCTATGCACAGATATGAATTCCGCAGCCCACATGCCTCGAACAGAATAGGTTTTGACCTCCCTTCTAGATCATTACGTTCTGCATCATTAGCTCTGGAGACGGTTCTGGTAATTAGGCGAGCCCCCATTGGGGGGTGTTCTTTCAAACGTTTGGCACCCCAGCTCTGGTACAAATTGCCTCTGTCACTACGGAAGACAGATAGCCTCCTTGCCTTAGGAAATAACTTAAAACATGGCTGTTTGGACAATAATCTCATCAGGTCTTCTTGATCTGTGCCCTCTAGGTCTGATAGCGCCGGGACACTCTGCCTGAGTAGATGAGTGCTTTATAAAACCCATTGTAACATAACATAACATAACATGACATGCAGTGCTGTAGAATAAGTTACTTACTTTCTGTAATGCCTTATCTGGTAGAGATTACCTAGTCGCAGATTCCTTACCTTAGAATATCCCAAGGCGTCAGACAGGATCCAGAAATGTTTGAGCAGTACCCGGGCGTGCCGGTAGGTGGCATCATTTGGCTCAGCGTCGGCTGCGCTGGAAGGGACACACACTGTACCTATATAAGCGCCGACCAGGTGCGCTGACACGCTACTTTCACTACTTTCAATCCCAGGAGTGAGGAGCTATGATAGGAACTTGCCACTGGTGTGGCAAAACAAAGACTTTGTGAAGGGTGTCCCAGATACTACTATCAACTGGCAGAGCGGGGTGGTTAGGAGGGTCGGTAAGGAATCTATGGCTAGATAGAGTCTCTACCAGAGAAGGTGATGCCAAAGGTAAGTAACTTGTTCATCTGATAGCGACTTCTAGCTGCGAATTCCTTACCTTAGAATAGATACCCCAAGCTGTGCCTTCTCCATTGGTGAGTCTGTGAAGCCAATTCTAAATTAAAAAGTCCTGTATGACCGAACAGGTGAGTGTCCATGCAGTAGAGTTTGGTAAAAGTATGTCCACCTTGCTGCCTGACAGATCTCCAGGACAGGAACCCACTGGGCTACCACAGGGGCTGCAGCCTTAGCTTTGGTGGAAGGAGCACGCAAACCATCAAGTGGTTGCTTCTTAGCCAGTGCACAGAAGATTTTAATGCAGATCACTATCCATCCTGCGATGGACAGTTTCTGAACAGCCTTCCCTTTCTTAGCTCTTACATACCCCACGAAGAGTTGATTGTCCACTGGTCTAAGTAGAACTACACCACTCGTTTTGGATCCTGAGGATGGAGTCTCGTGTTCTCTAGAGGGATGAGGCAGGGTAAAGAAGGTAGACAGAGTGATGTGTTGGCCTACATGGAAAGGAATCACAACCTTCGGAAGGAAGGAGGCATGTGTACGGAGAACCAACTTGTCTGGGTAGAAGGTGGTGTATGGAGGGTGTGCCAAGAGCTCCTGTAATCCTTCCTGGATGAATTTATAACCGCTAGAAGGATTATGTTACTTACCCTCTAAACATCTGTTTTTGGCATGTAGATTCACAAGCTTTGCATACTCCTGCCATGTAGTGTTGGGTTCGGATGTTTGCAAGTTGTTTTTCTTCGACAAAGTCTTTCCTAGTCACGAGGTAAGATGACTCCTCCTTTCGGTGATACTTTGCATGGGCATCGACTCCATTATTAATATTATTTTCCCGCAAGCGGATGGGAAGGGAGTAATTAGGTGTACTATATAGATGCCCATGCTTATGCATTGTGAATAGTAAGAACTGCACCAACCACAGGTGTCCGGGGACGAAGGAGGGCGCATGTTAATCTAATGCTCTACATGCCATGAACAGATGCTTACAGGGTAAGTAACATAATCAGTTTGAGGAATCTGTGCTGTAGATACACATGCGTTGCATAGACTAAATAACAGTATTCCTCAAAGTGGTGGCTAACCAGTGGATGTTGCAGTTATCTGAAAGTGTCTTTAGCACTGCCTGCCCTACATTAGCTTGTTTACGTGCTAAGAAATCCACACAATATTTTGTAAATGTGTGTGGTGTGACCATGTAGCTGCTTTACATATGTTATCTATGGGAATGTTACCTAAAAATGCCACAGATGCTCCTATTTTGTGAGAAGAATGCGATCTAGGAGGAATAGTTAACGTTATTTTAGCTTTAACTTAACAAGTTTGAATGCATTTAATTATCCACCTAGATATGCCAGATTTTGAAACTGGATTTCCTTTATGAGGTGGAGTAAACGCACAAAAAGCTGTTTTGTTTTATGAAAACTCTTTGTCCGGTCGATATAGTATAGTGGTGCTCTTTTAACATCAAGCGTTTGTAGATGCCCGTTCTGCTACTGAATCAGGCTGAGGAATGAACACAGTTAACTCAATCCACTGACTGATTAATATGACAAGCAGAAACTACTTTTGGTAAGAATTTACGATTTGTACGAAGAATCACTATCTTTGTGTAACTGAAAGAAGGGTTCTTCTAATGTTAATTCCGCTAACTCACCAAAGCGCAGAGTGTAGTGATGGCGATTAAGAAGGCAACTGTCCATGAAAGAAATTGTAACTGGCAACTATGTAATGGTTCAAAGGGTGGAACCATAAGCCTTGTCAAAACAATGTTAAGATTCTAAACAGGTGCAGGTGGAACTCTAGGTGGTATTATTCTGACTGCAATAGACTTCATCTATACAGTAGTCACCACCCCAAAGCACTAAGAGTCAACCTACCATTCGGACAGTTTCTGCGGCTACAACATAACTGTAGAACTGTCCCTGATTACGACATCAAGGCTGACCAGCTGGCACACAATTTGAGGCTACATGATTACCCTTCGCACAGCATCAACATACCAAAAAAGCAGGCACGCAACAACAACAACAACAACAACAGAGAGGCACTGCTAGAGCAGAACCAAAGAAGCACTACAGACACCCTCACGGGTGTTACGACACTCACCTCTGACTAACAGAATCCGAAAAATCATTAAAAAATATTGGGGCATTCTGGCTTGGTAGCCAACTTGGCGGACGTGTTCTGAGCCAGCTCCATCCAGCCCTTTGAACATCCGACGATCATCCTGGCAATCTGGTATTGCTAAAACTGCAATACTACAGATCTGCGTGCACCGCTGGCTCCCCCGTTGAGATTGGCGCCCTTCCTGGCAGCAGGGAACGCCGTGGAGCGGAGATCTGGTGGAGGCGGACGTGCGGCCTGGCAAAGAGTTAAGGCTCAGAGTGAGAGAGAGGTGGCGAGGCTGCGCCTGATCCGGAGTGAAGTGCGGTGCCGGGCCGGGCTGTCGGACGCTCCGGCAGGTGGTGTGCGGTCCGGAGTGGTGCCGGGGGGGCTAGCTGACTGTCCGGTGGTTCCATGCCCTGGGGGAACCCGGAGTCTAGATCGGGCGAGCTGCGAAGTGGCCGGAGGCCCGGCGGTCACATCGGACCGCGGCGGTGTGGAGCTGCGTCTGGAGCTGCCCGGGAGCTCAGAGAGGGCCGGTGAGGTGAGCGGGACCGGGCAGCCGGTGAGAGGGCCGGCAGGCCTGGCTTCCCGAGAGAGTCTCCCCTTGGGGGTGGCTGTGGGGATCTGCGGCGCTGTCAGGCTGCGGGTGGGGCCCTTGGGGGTACTAATTGGTGGTCTTGTCCCTGCACTCCTCTCCTAGCTGACTGGAGAGTTTTATGGCACCCCTGGGGGTCCGGTTGCGGCGAGGAGGGCCCCCTGCCCCTCCCCTCCCCCCGGGCTGGTATCGGAGGCGTCTGGGGGTCTGGTCGGGTCGAGTGAGGGCCCATGTGACTGTGGCAGCTGTGCGGCCCCTCCCTGTGTGTGAGAGCCATCTCCGCTGGGCCTGTGAGTTGCAGTCTGGTGCAGCCTGGTTTTTCCCACCCCATGGACTGTGTTGTTGGCAACGTGGGGGGTGCGGGCCAAGGCACCCACTCCGGAGATACTGTCTGGGCCTGGTGAGGCTTGGGAGCAGCAGTGAGAGCAGGGCGTTGCTGAGCTCAGAAGCCAGGCCCTGAAGGTAGGATTGCTGGCCCGCATTGCGTTACACGTCCTGGGGCAACCCTTCGTGATAGCCGGGGCTTGTTGGACTGGGTGTGAGGCAGGAGTTCGGCCTTGTCTAAGGACTGGTGGGGACGGCGTGGGGACCTTGCCGGGTAGCGCGGGCCGACTGGTACACCCGGGAGACACAGGGGCCCTGAGCGAGACAGTGTGGTTTGACTAGGTGCGGAGGGGTGGCAGTGCCCGGTCAGGTGGGGGAAGAGCTGGATCGGGCCTGCGGGCCAGTGGAGAGGCCATGACCAGAGACAAAGGAGGCCGCGGCTCGACTAAAAAAGGGCCTATAGATAAGTACACTGGTCCGGGAGCAGGGCCTGGAGCATCTGGGGGTCAGCAGGGGGTGGTGCCGGACAATGCGGCCCTCATGGCCGCCATCACCCAGGCCAGGGACATGCTGGACGCAAAGATAGGGGCTGTAGGAGCGGACGTAATGTTATTGCGTCAGGACCTGCGCAACGCAGTATCCCGCATTACCAAGGCTGAGACCCGCATATCGGGAGTGGAGGATGAGGTTACGGAACTTAAGCGGAAGGTGGAGGACGCGGAGGGACGGGTCCGACGCAATTATCTCCGCTTTGTTGAGTTTCTGGAGGGCTTTGAGGAGGGGAACATGGAGCGCTTCCTCACCACTTGGCTAGAGAGCTGGCTGCCGCCTGGGTCTTTGTCTAGGTGTTTTGTAGTGGAGCGGGCCCATCGAGCACTCCTGCAGAAGTCTCCGGTGGGGGCCCGCCTACGGCCTGTCATCGCCAAGCTACTAAACTACATGGACAGGGACATGATCTTGAAGCAGGCCCGGGTCAAAGAACCGCTGCTATATAACAACGCTCGTATCCTGATTTTTCCTGACTACACGCGGCAAGTTCAGCAGTAACGTCAATCGTTTATGCCCGCTAAGGCGAGGTTGAGGGCGCTTAAACTCCCCTTCGCCCTGTTGTTTCCTGCGCGCCTCCAGGTGGTTTTTCAGTCGCGCACCCACTTCTTTGACAGTCCCGAAGAGGTTTTTCGATGGACGGATGAGACAGTGCGGGTGAGGCCCTACACCCCACCGCGAAGAGACTCTGACCCCTCCGCGAGGGATTTGGCCCGGGGGGTCCCAGTGGTCGGCGGAGAAGCGGTGATCGGCGGTCAAGGTCCAGGAGGTATTACCAGTCCAGTGACACGGCCTCCCGAGAGGGGCCGGCCATGGAAGAACAGACTATGGAGCCATAGCAGGGGGTGCCGAGGTTGTGACGCAGAGCTTCACTTGACAGATACCAGATTGTCCTGAATTGGGCTTGAGTTACCGTCGCACAAGTTACTACTTGTGTAACGATATATCTGTAAGAGACTTTAGTTAGTGATAGATTCCTTACCTTAGAATATCCCCAGGCGTCAGACTGGATCCGGAAACTTCTGCGTAGCAGTACCCTTGCGCGTCGGTAGGCGTCGTCTGCGGCTCCGCGTCCGTCTCGGCGTCGTGGGCGCTGTGATGACGTCGTCGGAGTACTTAGACCCCGCCTCCGCGTGCTGACGTCAGTTCTTAGACACAGCTTTTCCGCGCCAGAAACGCAGAGCTATACCAAAAACCAACACTGGTGCCATGAAACTAGGGCCCTGAAAGGGGATGACCTTAACCCTAGATATCGGTCCGCAGAACGGGGAGGATGGGTGGGTCGGTAAGGAATCTATCACTAACTAATGTCTCTTACAGATATATTGTTACACAAGTAGTAACTTGTGCATCTGAAAGAGACACGTTAGTGATAGATTCCTTACCTTAGAATAGATACCCCAACAATACCAACCCCGTGGTGGTGGGTCTGCGAACCAATAATCACACCAGAAAGTCCTGGAGGACGGAACGGCCAAAGAAGCCATCCCTCCGGACTTGACTGTCCAGGCAATAATGTCGTGCAAACGTGTGCAGTGAGGCCCACGTAGCCGCCTGGCAAATGTCCTGCAAGGGCACACCTCGGCCCAAGGCAGTTGTAGTCGCTGTGGCTCGAGTGGAATGAGCCCTCAGCCCCACAGGGGGTTCCATCTTAGCCAAGGAGTAACACGCATGGATGCACAAGATAATCCACCGCGAGATAGTCCGCTTGTGCACCGCTTTCACTTTCTTAGTGCCCACGTAACCAACAAAGAGTTGGTCATCCACCCGGAACTGGCGTGTGCGATCCAAATAAAATGAGAGCGCACGTTTTGGGTCCAGGCGGAGCCTTTCTTCCTCTCTCTCTCTCTCTCTCTCGAGGGATGCGGAGGCGGAAAGAAGGTGGGCAAGGTTATAGATTGCACAATGTGGAAGGCCGTGACTACCTTGGGTAGGAAGGAGGGCCTTGTCCGTAACACAACCTTGTCCGGATGGACTGAAAGGAAGGGAGGTTTACAAGATAGAGCCTGGCGCTCACTCACTCTCCTGGCAGAGGTGATGGTTACCAGGAAGGCAGTTTTCAAAGTTAGAAGGCTCGAAGGGAGAGCACATCAGAAATGTAAGAACCAAGTTCAAGTCCCACTGAGGCATCACAAAGGGCACGTATGCGTGATGCCTTTCAGGAATCTATTAACAATAAGGGACTTGAAAAAAGAAGGTTGATCAGGCAGCCTCAAAAAGGCTGAAAGAGCAGAAAGGTAGCCCTTGATAGTGCCCAGAGCAGAGCCCTGCTGGGCAAGAGAGAGAAGAAAGAGAAGAACCTCAGAAAGAGGGGCATTGAGGGGATCCACAGCCTTTGCTGTGCACCATGCCACAAATCTGTTCCACTGACAGGCGTATACCGACTTTGTGGAGGGACGCCTGGCTGCCAGAATGATGTTACAAACTTCAGGAGGCAAGTCAAATGGCCTCAACTGTCGCCGCTCAATCTCCATGCATGGAGGTGGAGAATGGACAGGTTCGGGTGGAGACCGTCCCCTGCTGCTGCAACAGAAGGTCCTCCTGAAGAGGCAGACGAACCGGGGGATCGACTGACATACTGAGTAGCTCGGGATACCAGTACCTTCATGCCCAGTCCGGAGCCACAAGGATAACTTGTGCCCGGTCGAGCCTGATCTTCTTCAGCACTCTGGGCAGAAGTGGTATAGGCGGAAAGGCGTACAACAGACCGCAACTCCACTCGCGACGAAAAGCGTCTCTGAGCGAGTGCCGCCTTGGAAATTCCAACGCGCAGAACTGATGACATTGCGCGTTCTCTTCGGTGGCGAATAGATCTAACCAAGGCTCTACCCACTGCTGAAAGAGACCTTGTGCCACGTCCGAGTTCAGACGCCATTCGTGATCCACCATGCACCGGCGGCTGAGTTCGTCCGCCCTGACGTTCAGAGAACCTGCCAGGTGTTGAACCACCAGAGTCACGCCCTGATGTTCCAGCCATTGCCAGAGGCGCAGAGCCTCCTGGCAGAGGGTCCACGACCCCTCCCCGCCCTGTTTGTTGCAGTACCACATGGCGGTGGTGTTGTCCGTCGACACCTGCACTACACTCCCCCGAACAGAGGGGAGGAATGCCTTCAGTGCTAGATGAATCGCCCGTAGCTCCAACAGGTTGATATGGAGCCGGGACTCCGCAGGAGACCAGAGGCCTCTGATCTCCGCCTCTCCCATGTGGCCTCCCCAGCCCTGGAGGGACGCGTCCGCCACAACTACGTGCTCTGGTTGGGGAAGGGAGAGGGATATGCCGCTGACCCAATCGCGGTCCGTGAGCCACCACTGCAGCTGTCTCGCAGTGCTCTCCGAGATCAGGACATGGTCGGACAGGTTGCCCTGATGCTGGGCCCACTGAAACTTAAGGTCCCACTGCAGAGCCCGCATCCGCCCCCGGGCGTGATGCACCAGAAGGATGTAGGAAGCCATCAGCCCCAGAAGCCGCAGAGTCAACCTGACCGAAACCCGGGATAAAGGCTGGAAGATTGGAATCAGAGCCTGTATATCCGGAACCTGCTGCTCGGCTGGGTAAACCCGAAACTGCGCCGAGTCGAGAACCGCTCCGATGAAAAGGAGCATCTGAGAGGGGCACAGGTGTGACTTTGGCACATTGATGGAGAACCCCAGCTGGTGCAAGAGGTCTGCCGTCGTCTGGAGGTGGCTGACGACTGTCTGGGGCGAGCCCGCCTCAACAACCAGTCGTCGAGGAAGGGGAAGACTGAAACCCCTAACCTGCGCAGATGAGCTGCGACCACTGCCATCACTTTCGTGAACACCCGTGGGGCGCTTGTAAGGCCGAAGGGGAGCGAGGTAAACTGAAAGTGCTCGTGGCCTACCGTGAACCGCAGGTAACGCCGGTGGGCTGGCAGGACGGGGATGTGGAAATAGGGGTCCTGCAAGTCCAACGCTACCATCCAGTCTCCTGGGTCCAGGGCAGCTAAGACCTGAGACAGAGTCAGCATCTTGAACTTCTCCTTCCGGAGGGAGCCGTTGACGTTCCGCAGGTCCAAGATAGGGCGTAGGCCCCCTTTGCCCTTCATGGGTACCAGAAAGTAGTGGGAGTAGCAACCACGTCCTACTTCTGGCCCAGGAACGTGCTTGATGGCCCCCTTGGCCAAGAGGGCCGAAACTTCCTCCTGCAGAAGCCGCAAGTGATCCCCCGATACGCTGTGGTATTGCGGTGGCATGGCTTGAGGGGTAGTCTCGAAAGGGAGGGAGTAGCCCCTCCGGACAATCTGCAGCACCCACCTGTCCGAAGTGACAGTGTGCCAGTGAGAGAGGTGATGGCGAACCCTGCCCCCCACTGGCGTCACATGGTCCGAGAAGCACGGACTAGGAGGGTTTAGAGGCGGATGCTGCGGGGGAAGGTGTGGACTGGCCTCGCCTTTGTCCCCGTCCGCCTCCACGGCGATTTCCACGGTCGCCACCGCGCTGGATGTTAGTCTGCGGCGTGTGGCTGGCAGCACGTGTGGGGGCGCCCCTTCCTTGGCCACGAAAGGAGCGAAAGGCACCCATTTGCTGGCGCGGGGCTGAGAGGCCCAAGGACTTGGCCGTAGCCCTGGAGTCCTTAAAGCGCTCAAGCGCATGGTCTGCCTTGTCGCCAAATAGGCGACGGCCATCGAACGGCATGTCCATCAGAGTGTTCTGGACATCTGCCGAAAAGTTGGCGGACCTCAGCCAGGCGTGGCGTTTCACCGCCACCGTCGTTGCCATCGCTCTGCCTAGCGAGTCGGTGGTGTCCAGCCCACACCAGATAGAATATTTGGCTGCGTCTCGGCCTTCCACAAGGGCTTGGCCGAGTTTGGCCCGTACCTCCAACGGACACTCTGGCAGCACTTCCGCCACCGTCTCCCACAGAGAGTGGGTGTAGCGTCCCAAGAGGCATGCGGTGTTGGAAGACACAATCCCAAGCTAAGGGAGGAGAACATTTTCTTTCCATAATTCTCATACCTCTTGGATTCCCTGTCAGGCGGAGCCGACGGGAATGCGGTTTGGGAATTGGAGGCCTGGATGACCAGACTTTCGGGGGTGGGGTGGGCGGACAGTAACATGGGTCGCCAGGGGCCGGGCGGTGGCGTCTGGCCACGTTCCTATCTATGGACGAACCCGTAGCGGGCCTGGACCAAGTGCCCAAAAGAACGTCCATCAAGGCCTCATTAAAGGGCAGCAGAGGCTCGGTCGAGCTTGACTGCGGTTTAAGGACCTCAGTGAGGAGGTTAGTTCTCGCGGCCGCGACGGGGAGCTCAAGGCCCAAGGCCTTGGCAGCCCTCGTCAACACCACACTATACGTTGCCCCCTCCTCCGAAGCCACGGTAGGAGGGGAGAAAAGACCAGTGTCTGGAGAGGTGTCCAGGCCACTGGCTTCCCCAAGGTCTCCTGCCCAGTCCTCATAAGACTGACACTCCTTGGTCAGAGGGTCCTCAGACCCCTCCCAATCCTCCTCATCACCTATCTCCTGATACTCAGGGTTGTCAATCAATGGGGCCGGTTCGTAGAAGTGAAAATCTCCATACGGCGTCGAAAGCGGGGCCGGAACAGGAGCAAGGGAGGCATCGGGGCCGGGGGTGACACCATACGGACCGACGTCAGGGGGGTCGTAAGGTCCACCGGTGACGATCCAGAGCCCGACTAAGGTCCAGTGGGGTCCTGCGACACCGGGGCCGAAGACGCCGGGACCGCTTGACCTTGCGGCGCCGGGCCCGAAGGCGCCGGCGGTGTCGGGACCGTGGGGCCCTGCGGCGCCGGACCCGAAGGCGCCGGCGGCGTCGGGGCCGAAGCACCCGACCCGCTAGGGGCCCCAGACAGGTCCGCTGGGCCCGAAAGCGCCGCGGAGCCCGTCGGAGGAGAAAGGGACCTCATGGCCATGAGGAAGCGCTCGATCTCCTCCGGCGTCGCATCTCGCCCAGGGACCGGAGGGTGTGGGGCGGGTCGCGACGCCCGCGACTCCGAAGGACCCCCGTGGGCAGTGTCACCCGAACCCCCGGCCGCATCGCGCGAGCGTCGGGGGGAGTCAGAAGAGCGATGACGCCTCTTCGACTTCTTGTGCTTCTTACCTGACCACGACTTCGACCCGGAGGAGTGGTGCCGACTCACGGAGCTGTGGTGGCTCCGTCCCCGCGACCTGTCCCTCGACCTCCCGTGGGACTGAGACCTCACGCGGGGCGGGGCCGACTGCCGGAGTTCGAGTCGCCTGCGGGACCGCTTCCGCCTGGCTTTCGAAGAGAGAGCCCGGCAGTCGGAGCAGGCCTTGTCGTCGTGGTCGACGCCTAGACAAGTTAAGCACAGGTGGTGAGGATCCGTGACCGAGATCGTGCGGTCGCAATCCTCGCAGTGCTTGAAACCAGGTATCCCTACGGCACCGATCGGAGTCGCAAGACTTTGAAGAATGATCAAAAATTATCCCAAAAAGTTAGTCAAAAATTGACTAGGGTTACTGCTTTTTCCAGATCTGCGCTGGCTGGCGCGGAAAAAAGAAGAACTGACGTCAGCACGCGGAGGCGGCGTCTAAGTACTCCGACGACGTCATCACGGCGCCCACGACGGACGGATGAGCCGCAGACGACGCCTACCGACGCGCAAGGGTAGTGCTACACAAAAGTTTCCGGATCCAGTCTGACGCCTGGGGATATTCTAAGGTAAGGAATCTATCACTAACATGTCTCTTTCAGATAGGAGTGAACTGGCGAGAGCCCTGTTGAATGTTTATGGGCTGTGAGTTGTGGATCCATTGGTTGGGGCGGAACCCATCCCCATGTTGGGGGCTGGGGATCAGCCCCACCGCGACAGATGCTTCAGAGTTGGGGTTGAGGTATGGGGTTGGTTGGATTGGGGAAGTTTGGTTCACAGGTCGCACTTTTACCACAGGCCCGACATGGTCCACACACACACACACCACTGAGGCTTAATGTCCGCGTTTCATGGCAAGGGACTCCCCAATGGCTAGCCCTTCCGGAGGGGGGGACGACATGGTCTGCAGGGTGGTCTTCGTATCCTAAGTTGGAATGTCCGAGGGGCGCTAGACAAGGTCAAGCGGGGGCAATACTTCAGCACGCGAAGCGCTCGTGGGCAGATGTTCTTCTGTTACAGGAGACACACCTCATGGGCACGAGGGCCCTATGCTTGCAGCGCTATGGCTTCCAACAGGTCTTTCACGCAAGCTTTCTTAGGGGATCACAGGGAGTGGCCATACTGGTGCATCGAAGGGTTTCATATACACATGAACAACAATGGTCCGACTTACAGGGGCGCTATGTGGTTATCCGGGGCGGGATTGGTGGGGACCCTCTAATATTGGGTAGTGTGTATGCTCCACCCCCACTGCAATGGAATCTCATTGAAAAGCTGAGGTCGCTGCGGGCGGATATGCCAGATGTCATGTCAGTATTGGGTGGGGACTGAAATGATGTCATGCAGACGGTGCAGGATAGGTCGGGGATCGGCAGCGGCGTTAGAGGGCGTCTGCCCACGAAATTGTATGCATTTGTGACGGGAATGGATTGGGTTGACACATGGCGCCGGGCGCATGATGCGGCTCGGGGATACACTTACCTTTCAGCAGTTCAAAAGTTCTTTTCCAGGCTAGACTATATATTTGTCCCCAGGACTAGGGCGGGCAGGGTAGTGACGGCGGGGATACTGCCACGAGGTCTCTCGGACCACTCCCCAATATTTATAGAGTTAGACACTGGGTGGAATAGGCAGCCGTTCCATTGGCGTCTAGCGGTGTGGAATCTTCAAAATGCAGAATATACCACTCATATGGGGGAATCCATTGCCCAGTATCTGACGGAGAATGTGGGCACTGTGTCCAACGCGGCCACGCTGTGGGAGGAGCTGAAGCCCACTTTGCGGGGGTGGATATATTCTGGTGTGCAACGGCTCGCAGGTAATGAAGAGAGGAACTGACCCGTGCAGAGGCGAACATAGAGAGACTTGAGAGGCAGAATCGAGAGTCAGGGAGCGAGCTGGGAGAGAGACCATTGCTTCTGGCCTGACAGGAATGTGCTGCCTGCTAATGGAAGAGGCGCATCACGCCTGGCTGGCAACGCGCAGTAGGGTGTACCAATGGGGTAACAAGTCGTTGCACCGTCTGTGCAAGGGCACCCAACATGCTCAGGCTCTACCGGGAATTCTGGATTCGGCTGGAGATCCAATTACAGACCCCTCGGCCATAGCGGAGAGTTTTGCCGAGTACTTCGCCAATCTCTACGCTCCTCGGGAGTGCCTAGAGGCGGCCACGGTTAAGTTCATTGCTGATCTGCCGCCCAAGGCGCTGTCGGACGACCAGCGAGACCAGCTGGAGGTCCCCCTATCGGAGGAGGAACTGGGAGCGGCCCTGGGAGCACTGAATCCCGGGAAGGCGCCTTGACCTAACGGGTTCCCGAGCTAATTTCTCCGTCGCTACAACTTGCAGCTGGCTCGCCATTATCGGGCTGTGGTGAGGAGGCGCGGGACGAGGGGGTGCTTCCCCCGGATTGGAGACACGCGGAGGTGGTGGTGTTACATAAGCCCGGGTGCCCACCGGAGAGCCATGCATCCTACCGCCACATTTCCCTCTTAAATGTAGAAGCTAAGGTTCTGGCAAAGGCACTGGCCAATCAGCTGCTGCCACACATAGCATCGCTGGTACACCCAGACCAGGCGGGATTTATGCCCCAGCGGGCTACTCGACACAACATCAGAAGTGCGCAGGTGGCGGTTGCGGCGATCCGGCGGCTTTATTTTTAGCCGATTTGGATAGGGCGTTTGATTCCCTGAGCTGGGTCTACCTGTTTGCCCTGCTGCCTAGGCTCAACCTGGGCCCGCAATTTCTTTCTTACATAAAGTTATTATACACCAGCCTAACAGCGTCAGTCAGGGTAGCAGGCGCGGCCTCCTCCACTTTTGCGATTCAGAGGGGCACGGGGCAGGGCTGCCCCCTGTCACCATACCTGTTTGCCCTGGATATGGAGCCCCTGGCAGCTTGGGTGCGCATAGATGCACAGGTGCATTGGTTTGAGTGGGCCACGGATCTCTCTGATAGACTAGCTCTATACGCCGACGACGTTCTCTTCTTTTTAACGGCTATGGATAGAACGGGTCCACAGCTGCTGCGTAATATGCAGATTTTTGGGGAGGCATCAGGTCTCTATATGAACCCCCGTAAATCCTCACTATGGGTTCTGGGCGGGCGGACGGGGTTGGGTTCGTGGGCGTCCAAGTTTCAGTGTGCGGCCGGGGGATTGAAGTACCTGGGGGTAGTGCTATCGGAGGTACCAACAGTGGCCTGGGAGCGTAATGTAGTACCTGTGTGGAAAAGGGTGCAGGCAGATATTAAGTCCTGGTCTCGCATGCCTTTGACGCGGTTTGGGAGATTGGCAATTTTTAAAATGGTGGTGCTCCCCCGCCTTTTATACCAACTGCAGAATCACCCGTTTCCGATTCCAGTCCGGAGGGCTGGTCGGGAATGCAGTCTGGGAGGTTGAGGCCTGGATCACCAGGCTCTCAGGGGTGGGGTGAACGGACAGGAAACTGGGGTCGCCCGTAGCCGGGTGGTGGCATCGGGCCACGTTCCGATCTACAGGGAGGCCTGTAGAGAGCTTGGACCAGGTGCCCAACAGAGCGTCAGTGAGAGCTTCGTTGAACGGCAGGAGAGGCTCAGAGGAGCTTGAGCACCTCAGTGAGGAGGTTAGTCCGTGACCGGGAGCTCAAGAGCCAAGGCCTTGGCTGCCCTAGTCAACACCACACTGTAAGAAGCCCCCTCCTCCGTAGCCCCGGTAGGAGGAGAGACAAATCCAGTGTCTGTCGAAGTGTCCAGACCACTGGCTTCCCCCAGTTCGTCTGCCAAGTCTTGGCTCAACTGGCACTGCAGTGGCAGAGGGTCCTCAGACCCCTCCCAATCCCCCTCGTCAACCATCTCCTGAAAGTCAGGGATAAATGATGGAGCCGGGTCGTCGGTGAAGGGCTCATCAATCGGCGTTTAAGACGGCGCCGGTCCGACTCCAGATCCGGACCGGGGTGGGGATCGGGAACGCGCCGTGCAGGGACTGCGTCGGCGGCGACACCCTTGGTGACGGCGCCGGTGGAGGGGTCGTGAGGTCGACCAGCATCTTCACAGATCCAGGCCTGGATCCAGAGGAACCTGTCGGCAGCGCCGGGGCCGGAGCCGCCGGCCCGCATGGGCTCCCAGACGGACCCACGGGGACCGAAGGCACCTCGGCGGGACCCCACGGAGGAAAGCGCGACTTCATGGCCGTGAGGAAGGCGCTGATCTCCTCCGGTGTCGCGTGCTGCCCAGGGACCGGCGGGTATGGAGTTGGACGCGGCGCTTGCTGCTCCGGCGAAGCCGACCGAACCCCGGCCGTGTCGCGCGTGTAGTCAGAAGAGCTTCTTCGACTTCTTGTGCCTCGACTTACCGGAGGACTTGGAGCCCGACGAGTGGTGTTGACTCACCGAGCTGTGATGACTGTGGCCCCGCGACCAGTCCCTCGACCTCCCCCTGGACCGGGACCTCGAGCGGCGCGGGCCGACTGCCGGATCTCGAGGCGCTTACGGGACTGCACACGCCTAGCCTTCGACGTCAAGGCCCGGCAGTCGGGGCACGAATTGTCATCGTGGTCGGCCTGAGGCAATAAAGGCACCGACGGTGGGCGTCGGTAACCGATATCATGCGGTTACAGTCGTCGTTGGGTTTGAACCCGGGCATCCCGATCGGCACCGGAGTCGAGAATCGACTCGAGAAGATCCAAAAGAGATCGAAAAAGTTAGTAAAAAATTGACTAGGAGTACTGCTCCTCCCGGATCTGCACTTGATGGCGCGGAAAAAAGAAGAAGATCTGACGTCAGCGCGCGAGGACGGCATCTAAGTACTCCGACGAGGTCATCCCGGCGACCTCAATGCCGAATGCGGAGCCGCAGACTATGCCTACCGACACGCAGGGGTACTGCTACGCAAAACTTACGCAAATCATCCATTTAGACACTTACATACCCATTTATTTTTCCATCGAGCTTGAGATATACATATATGAAACATATTTAATTTTCAGAAAAACACACATTCAATGGATGATGTCATCAGTGATGTCATTTGAGATGTCATCAGTGATGTCAGTGACCAGGTCATGAGTGATGTAATATGTGATGCCATCAGCAATGCATTGCGGGCGCGCGAGGTATAGTTAGCTGAACTAACTATAACGGGGGAATTTCTATGGTTTTGAACGAGAGAAATGTCCAGCTAACTATAACGCCCCTGAAACCTATGGTTTTTTCAGTGAATATAATCTCTGCGGCCTTGAGCAGGCCCCTACTCCGATCCCAGCTGTTTCCCCACGGGTGAAATCCGACATAAGCTTTTCAGGCCCCCTGCACCTTCGCACTGCAATCTGTGTGTGGGGGGCTAATAAACCACCGTACAGACCTGGGGTAGGTAGCAAGAAGGTGAAATGTAAACCACAAAAATGAAAACTGTTCCACGTGGACACAGTGTGCCTGGGCTGCGGTGGGCTGTGTGCCCACGACTACAGGATTAAAAAAAAAAAGAGCCGGGAAAGGTGCCATTCAAAAAGCACAACAGTTTATCCATAGAAACTACCCAGGCCAAATGTAAGGAGGCACTTTGGCGGTGTCAGTTTACCTGTGCCATGCAGAACAGGTACTGGAAGGGGGTGGGGGGCTACAGTGAAATAAAACCACCACATACCGGGCATTTCACGGGGCCTTGGGCAACGCTGACCTTCCCTCAGGCCTGTGCCAGCCCCGTCGGACTGCGAGGTGTGGGTGTGTGGGGAGGATTCAAGTGGGGCCGGGCAGGTAATGAAGGAAGGGTTGTGTAGCAAAAACATAGGTGAAAAAATGCATTATATATCAAAAGAACGCACTGCCCCTAAAAAGACACATTCCCCCTACGCACTGTATGTACACTTCCAGTGCCAACTCTGAACAGTGGCAGACAGGGCGTGGGGCTTGTGTGCATTGCGTTTTTGTACAATAGAAATCACAATTAGAACCAGATATATATTCTAGCGCTGTGGGCGAGCCAGGCGCTATAAAACCCACATGGGGAGGGTTTGAGCAGGGTGGAAGGTAACTAGCACATGGCATATTGAAGACAACTTATCTAAACACTTAGCATCGCTTCCCCCCAAACAATTCAACACTGAGAAACACTAAAAGAGGAGACGGGCGGCGTCATATAGTGTAGTGAGTGCGTTTCAGAAGCTTGTGGGGGCATCGCACTTCATACATCCACTTTCTTAAACCACCCCATCCCTTTTGCAAAAATATAATATCAGCCAAAACAAGCAAGTGCCATGGTGTGCCAGTCTCTCTGCAGGATTCGGTGCCCATGGGCAGAGGGTTACTGTAGACAGAGTGCTCGTGAAAGAAACACCAGCCGCCATACAGGAAGTGGGCACAGTTTCAGCAAATAACCCGCTGTGTACCCTCAAAAACCCGCACCACCACTACTGTTAAAGATCAGGTGGCAGCGGTGCCAACTGACTGGCAGAATTCACTGTCAAGGGCACAGTGTGTGACCACAGAGCGATGCCTCAAAAATCGAAACCTTCGGTTCCACACAACACCCCGAGGCCTGTTGAATGGCGGACGGAGGCGGGCAGTGCTCAGGTAATAAATAAACTGCCGAGACTGGCAGTGCCCAGAGCGTTATACACTTCACAACGTATAGGAAAGGAGTGCGGGCAAAAGGGCCGCAAAATAAAATAAAACGCCTCTCCTAAACAACAGTATTCCTAAATAAAAAGCCAAAAATACAAGTGCAGCTGTGGTGCCAAGGGGCATGGCAGTGTTATGGCCAACGGTCCGAGGGTGAGAACACATAAAACAGAACGCCATAAATCTGGAATAAACTCCCCCAAAATATATTTTACTGAAATAAAGTGTTTAAAAAGTTCGGTTGGCACTGCCAGGCTGCAGTGGAGGCCGCGAAGGAGAGGGTTGACTAGCTGGCGGACACAGACGAGCTAGATGGGCAGTGCCCACGTACTGCACACAAAGTGCACACGCACGTTTCCCAAAATGCCGTTGCACTGCCAACCTGAACGGACCTGCCCCGCAGACCAAGAGAGATGGCTGAAACACGCGTGCCAGACAAGCACCACATTCTGGAAGTATTACCCCTCAGCAGCACCCCAAATAAAGTGCACGTTTCCGTCATGTGTGCCCTGGCAGTGCCAATAGTTGTCCTCGTATGAACAGCCAGGGTGAAGCAAGTAGTGCCATCAGGCAGACACACATGGAGTCGGTCTGCAAAGGCCATGCCCACACCACGAGGGACTGTGCGCGTTGGCAGTGCCACCCTAAAATATATATTTTGCGGAGGAGGTGAGGAGCACGCTTTCTAGACACAAAAGAAAGACAACTGAGAAAAAGGGGCCCACCCTGGCAGTAGCGTGTGATGAGCCCAAGATCATCACAAAAGTGCCCAAAGAGTGCCACCCAGTGTCTCCATCAAAGCCACGCGAAGGAGAGACATGCCAAGCTGGCGCATAAAACAGCAAAAAGCATGTTCTGAAAAGTGTAGCTCTCACCCCCGTGATAAACAAGCGATAAGGCACACTGGCCAAGCTGACCTGTGGTGCCTGCGCAGCTCCCTGGCAGGGAGACGGTGCCATGTTATAAACACGTCTCTGCAGCCCCCCCCCCCCGCGCGGGTCAGAGGGCACAGACAGCAGAGACTGGGCAGTGCCAACCCTGATGGCTTCTGCAGAGCCCACGTGCGGCCAGGCGCTTCCCTATCACAACATGTATAGACACAGTTACTTAGCACCTCACTGGCGCACACGTGCCTTAGCAGCGGTATAAAAAATAAATATATATATATATATTTTTTCATTCTACCACCCCGGCAAATTTACCCCTTAGTAAGGGCACTATCACAGGAATCCGGGGCACTGCGAGTCGCTCCCTTATGCCAGCCCAGGGCTGATGGGTGTACCATTCTGGTGCGTCATAAAACAGAAAGAAAGACTACTTTTTGACAATAATGCCTGCCTTTTATAATCGCATCAGACCCTTTCAGGAAAGTACAGAAACACAAGAAAAGTTCCCTGCCACTGCCAACTTTTTGCCCCTTTTTTTGATCCCCAAAGGAATCGTTTACATCCACATGAAAAACATATAGATGAAGTATCGCTCCCATCTGTCTCCCTGCGCACTATACATTCAATGAAAATGAGTGGTGCGCACATTCGCGCAACAGCGAGCGATCTGTTTTCAATTATCTCACCCGTGTCTGGGCACGATAATTGAAATCAGATGTGGCCTGTGCGGATAACAGACACCAATAGGCCATGGGCGGAGCAAAGGTGGGACATGCACCCGCCTTTGCCCAATGGAGTGCTGTCTTTATTTGAAACGGTACAAAAGGGGGTGGTGATGGACGGAACATCTGAATCAATCAAACACTCACACCCAGTCAAAAGATCTGGGTTTAATCCATCACCGTTCTTTAGCCCAGTCTGCCACCCAAGTTCAGACATGGCTATATGCAAATCAGTCTGACCCTGTGCCTCATGGGAACAGTCCAGCCCGAACTGCCAAGCCATGTCTTCCCTGGACCGGAAACAAGCTTCCGAGGACCGGTTTCTGGCATTCCAGCCGTCTTCAGCCCGGCTTGCTTAAAATCCAGTGGCAAAGTGAGCAAGGGATCTAAAAACCGGGAGCACTCCATTGTTTTCAATGGAGCTCCCAAAATTCAAATGTTCTAATTCGTTTTAGCATATGAAGAGGTCTTTGAATTGATGTTTTATTGACAGTAATTATACTATCTTTTAATATGTACATATTAGTATATACATTACATATTACTTTATATAACGCATGCACCTTGTGATATTTTTTATTGTATGTTATTTGTGTCAGTTGTGCTTTGTACAGTTTGTTGCATTATTACTGATCGATCGTCACACACTCATGTTGGGTACGAGGAGGGTATTCTTTATGACATCAGGTCCATAAGTTCTACCGGTAGATCTTTAGCATAGTCCAATAACAACGTAGACTGTTTTCTAGGTTTTTGTCATTGGCCTATGCTTGATTCAAAATCTCTGCTGAACTTCTTTTTCCTCCTGTCCTCCCATGCGTTGATGCACTTTGCGGCTATTATAACAATATATATGTGTGATACTGAATGCTTTTTTTGATCTATGTACAGCTTTTGAAAGTTTTTAATCGAAATAAAGTATCTTGAAAGAGAGAGAGAACCAGATTCAGAATCCACCGGGGCATGACGGATTGCAGGGGGGGGAAACATGTGCTGCAAGCCTTCAAGAAACCTAAACACGAAAAGGTGACTTAAATAACATAGTCTTGCACCTCCTCCAGATGGAGATACCATTTGTGCTCCGCTAGGCACCTTAGGCTGAGTTTGTCTGCCCTGTCGTTTAGAGACTCTGCCATGTGTTGAACCACCAGGGAAATGCCCTAGTGTTCCAGCCATGTCCAGAGACTCATATCATCTTGACACATATCACAAGATTCTCCCTGAGCACTTCACAGTAAAAGAATATTTTTCTTATTTAGAGTATACAATTTAGTTGTAACATCAAAGTCCAAATACAGAGATTATGACCTGCTGATTGTTCTTGTCGAGATAATATCCACTCGATTAGTTTCCTGAAGTGAAAAGACACTGAGGCTCAAAAGTTCAATCCTGGTAATATATCCAAACGATATTTATTGATTATTCTCCAAATGAAATTTATTATTTGCAGCCCATGCATCATTGACTTCCTCAGGGCCCTAGAATTAATCCATGTGCCATATTAATACATATGGTCACTGGTAGAATAAAGGAAACCTACGTTTATTAACGAATATGCTACTTACCAGTATGCATCTGTTCTTGGCATGTAGGGCTGCTGACATTCATATCTGTGCATTGATTGCCGTTTAGTGTTGGGTCCGGATGATTGCACATTGTTGTCCTGGAAGAGTCTTCGAAGTATCACGAGATAGGTGGCTCCTCCCTTGGACTACAGTGCGCATGGGCATCCTCTCCATCCTCAGATTGTTTTTCGCCATTGTGGCAGAGATGGAGTGCAATACAGTGAGCGATGTCCATGCTAGATAGTAATTCTGAATGCTACAGCTGCTACAGGCGCCGGGGAGGAGGGTGGGCGATATGAATGTCAGCAGCCCTACATGCCAAGAACAGATGCATACTGGTAAGTAGCATGTTCGGTTCGAGGCATGTGGGCTGCTGAATTCATATCTGTGCATAGATTACATAGCAGTCCCCCCTGTTAGCGGCGGCTGCCCGTGCCAGCTGCAGCAGTCTGAAAAAGAGTTTTGAGAACAGCCTGTCCTACAGCTGCCTGCTGTTTAGAATGCACATCTACGCAGTAGTGTTTCGTAAATGTATGTGTAGTGGACCAAGTGGCTGCCTTACATATCTCTTCTAAAGGAATATTCCCCAGGAAAGCCATGGACGCTCCTAACTTACGTGTGGAGCGTGCTCGTGGTGGAATGGTTAGTGTGCGTTTAGCCTTGGCATAGCAAATCTGTATATATTTAACGATCCACCTGGCTATCCCTGCTTTGGAAATGGGGTTGCCTTTGTGTTGTGGAGAAAAGGCAACGAAAAGCTGTTTTGTTTTTCTGAAATCCTTCATTCTGTCTATATAGTACATTAGAGCCCTTTTGACATCCAACGTGTGTAGGGATCTCTCTGCAACATTTTCCGGATTGGGAAAGAAAACTGGCAGTTCTATGGTCTGGTTCATGTGGAACTGAGAAATCACTTTAGGCATAAATGTAGGGTTGGTGCGTAATACCACCCTATTTGCGTGGACCTGGATGAATGGCTCTTGGATGGTGAGTGCCTGGAGTTCACTAACTCTCCTCAGTGAGGTAATGGCCACTAGGAAATCAACTTTCCAAGTCAGAAATTGAAGCTCACAAGAGTGTAGAGGTTCAAAAGGTGGTCCCATTAGCCTGGTGAGGACTACATTCAGGTTCCAGACTGGTGACGGTGGGTGTCTGGGAGGGATCACTCTTTTAAGTCCCCCCAGAAAAGCTTTAATGGCAGGCACTCTGAATAAGGAGAGGTGCTGCCTGTTCTGAAGATAGGCTGCTATGGTGGATAAATGTATGCGAATGGAACTGTACGCTAGATTACATCTGTATAAATGCAACAAATAACAGATGATGTTTTGAATAGATGCATCCAGTGGGTTAATGTAATTGTTGGTACAATATATGACAAACCTTTTCCATTTAGCCGCATAGCATGCTCTGGTTGTGGGCCGTCTTGCCTCCTTGATGATATTCATACATTCCGGCGGCAAGTTGAGGTAGCCAAATTCTAGGACTTCAGGAGCCAGATCGCCGGGTTGAGCTGTTGCGGATCTGGATGCTTAATGTCTCCATGGCTCTGCGTCAAAAGCCTGGGTGTGAGGCGTAGCCGTTGATGCGGTACCACGGATAGTTCCAGAAACGTGGTGTACCATGGTTGGCGTGCCCACATTGGAGCAACCAGGATGAGGGTCATCGAGTGTTGCTGTAGTTTGCGTGCCACCAGCGGTATCAAAGGTGCTGGGGGAAAAGCGTACGCAAATTTGCATGGCCAGTTCATCCATATCGCATTGCCTTGCGACTGTGGGTGTGGGAACCTGCTTGCGAAGCTTTGGCATTTTGCGTTTTCCCTTGTGGCGAACAGGTCTATCTGTGGATGACCCCATTGCTGGAAGTACGGTTGGAGTACTGATGGATGTATCTCCCACTCGTGCATCTGGTGGCTGTGCCTGCTGAGCAGGTCCGCCATCTGGTTGTCCTTGCCCGGGAGGTGTTCCGCCATGAGGAACATGTTCCTCTGAATGGCCCACTTCCACATGCTCTGAGCCAGGTGAGACAACTGTGGAGAGTGTGTTCCTCCCTGCTTCTGTATGTAGTACATGGCAGTCATGTTGTCCGTCCGGATAAACCCGACTTTGTTGCACAGATGTACCTTGAAAGCTTTCATCGCCATGAAGATTGCCATCAGCTCTAGAAGGTTGATGGGCATCTTCTGCTGTGTCGCCCATAGTCCCTGCACTAAGTAATGGAGTACATGAGCTCCCCATCCCTGGAGAGACGCGTCCGTTGTCAGTATTATCTGTGGTACAGGCTCTTGGAACGGTCGGCCCTTGCAAAGGTTTTGTGGATTCCACCAATGCAGAGAGTTGTATGCCCGACCGCTCACCAACACTAGGTCTTTCAACTGCCCTTGAGCCTGGTTACATTGACGTGTCAAGCACTCCTGAAGCGGGCGCATATGTAGTCTCGCGTGCGGGACTATGAAGATATAGGAGGCCATCATGCCTATCAACTGCATGAACACTCGCGCCTGAAGCGAGCGTTGAGGTCTGAATTTTTGTATCAGCAATTGCATGCTGTTTATCCTCACTGAATTTGGCTGAGCTGTGGCTGCCAGAGTGTCTATCGTCGCACCCAGGTACTGCCGTACGTGGGTGGGTTGAAGATGTGACTTTGGGTAATTCAGTGAGAATCCCAGATCGTGAAGGAGGTGAATGGTGTGGGACATGTGGCTGGCACACAGCTGGGCTGACTTTGCTTGAATAAACCAGTCGTCCAGATAAGGGTAAACATGTATGTGCTGTCTCCTGAGGTGTGCCGCCACTGTCGCCAGACACTTGGTGAATACTCTAGGTGCCGTCGTCACTCCGAAGGGGAGGACTTTGAACTGGTAGTGTTGATCCTGAATGGTGAACCTGAGATACTTTCTGTGTGAAGGGTGTATGGGTATGTGGAAGTACACATCTTTGAGATCCAGTGTTGCGAGGAAATCTCCCTGACTTAAAAGCGGTAGGACTTGCTGTAAGGTGAGCATGTGAAAATGCTCCGACAGAATGTATTGGTTCAGAGGTCTTAGGTCGAGTATGGGCCTGAGAGACCCGTCCTTTTTTTGGAATTAAGAAGTACAGAGAGTACACCCCCGACCCTTGTTCCGCTAGAGGCACGAGTTCTATGGCTCCTTTTTGCAGCATACTGACGACCTCTTGCTGCAATAAGTGGAAGTGCTCTGCGGACATAGGACGGTGTCTTGGAGGTATGTTGGTGGAGTGGCAGTAAGTTCTAGACAATACCCGTACTGTACAATATCTCTTACCCACCTGTCTGTGGTGATGGATTTCCATACAGACAGGAACTGTTGTAGTCTCCCCCCGACAGGTGTTAGATGGTCGGGGGGCAGTGACCAGGCATCACTGTTTGGTATTGGCAGAGGATCTGGAGTTGTTGTTTCCTCTTCCTTCTCCTACCTCGCCGCCAAGACATGGAACTCCCTCCCGACCCACCTCCGCCTGACCCAGGACCACCTCGCCTTCAGGAAGCAACTCAAGACCTGGCTGTTCGAGCAGTAGCGGACCCCCCCTCTCCTAGCGCCTTGAGACCCTCTGGGTGAGTAGTGCGCTATATAAATGCTTTGATTGATTGATTGATTGATTCCTCTGCCCTTGATGTTATTTCCTCTATATCCACCTCTGAGATTTTTATTGTAGGTGGATTATGCACCTCCCTTGTTATACTGCGTTTGTTGTGTGTTTTGGCCCCTTGACGGTCCTCTGTTATTGGATCGACGAAAGGAACCACCCCGAAACTGCTGCGACTGCAGAGCCCCCATGGTTTTTGCAGTTTCCGTGTCCTTTTTTATCTTTTCTAGGGTGGCATCAACTTCTGGGCCAAACAAGAAGTCAGTGTTAACTGGCTGATTAAGAATGGTGGTCTTTATTTCTGGTTTGAAACCAGATATTCTCAACCAAGCATGCCGCCTTAGCATGACGCTAGTGTTTATAGCCCTAGCTGCAGTGTCAGCTGTGTCTAGTGCACACTTGATGGAAGAGTTGGAGATCAGCTTCCCTTCCTGAATCAACAGCTCTGCTCCTTCCTTGAATTGTTCTGGGAGGTGCTGCAATAATGTCTCTAGAGTATTGTAGTGGGACCTATCATATCTGGCCAGAAGCGCCTGAGTATTAGCAATACGCCAGATGTTTGCAGCCTGTGCTGCCACTCTTTTGCCAGATGTTTCCACTATCTTTGATTCCTTATCAGGCGGAGGCGCATCTCCTGTTTGCGAGTTTGCCCTCTTTCTTGCATTGGCAACTACCATAGAGTCTAAAGGCAATTGTCCTTTAATATAGGCAGGATCCACGGGTGCCGGCCTATACTTCTTTTCTATCCTTGGGTTAACTACCCTTGCTCTAGTATTTTCTTTGAAAATGTCCTTGGCGTGTTTAAGAACACCCATGAGCATTGGTAGTGTCTTCACACTTTTTTCGGAAGTTGAGAATGTGTCCACAAGGAAGTCCACTTCCACAGTATCACTATGAAGTTCAACGTCATGATTTAACGCAGCTCTTTCAATCAGAGCGTTGAAAGCTGTAGTGTCTTCAGTCAGAGATGTTTTGACATTGTAGACCGTAGTATCAGGGTCATGTTGCGGGTCTCCTGGGTCAGCAGGGTCTGCCCATGTCTGGTTCAGATCATTACGATCAGTGTCCATCACATCGCCATCACCTTGATTATCTTCGTCACCTGCCCCTGAATCTGAGTATGTAGGGGAAAAGGATTGAGGCTCTTGCTCATATGTCTGCAAGTGTTCGACCATCACTGGCGACGCAGGTGATCCCTCTTTTTCTTTAGAGGAATCCTGAAAGACTCCATGGGCTTTTCAGGGACTATTTTCCTTTTGCAGATAGACAGTCTCCCCGGTTCCGAGTCTATGAACTGTCACGGTTCCCGTTCCTCGGTCTTATTTGTAGGCCTTTGGGTCAATGCAGGTCTTTTTATGATGCCGATGCACTGTTTCGGCTCGAACATCTTCGGCCGCACTGCCGGTGTTAAACCGTATTTTATTGGCGGCGACGTTGCGAGCGCGGTGACCAACTTGGTAGTCGTGGCTTTCTTCGGTCCAGCCGGCGAAGCCTTATCTCTGATTCTGTGAATCGACTCCGCGACGTGTAGAGCCATGACTTGGGCCTTATGCGCCGCGTCGGCATCTGACGTGGAACCGACGTTCGTCTCCGGTCCAGTCATAGATGGAGGATTGGTGCCCAGTCTCGATTCGAGCTGTGTAGCGGCTCCCTTCGGTGCTGACGTCTTCGACTCGACGACCTTCACCTTGGCCTTCGGCGCCCCGCTACTCGAGTCGAGGGCCTTCTGGAAGCTCCCTGCATCGAAGTCCCTCATCTGTTTCGTCGGCCCGAGGGCTTTGAGGCCTTGGCGCCGACTAGAGCCAGTTGCACTTTCGGTTTCGATTTCGACTGTGCTGGCTTCGGTTTCGTTTTGCTGAGATCAACCACAGTTGGTTTCGAAACCGATGGCTCAATTAAAATGTTCGAAGCCGGGCCTTTTTGCGGGGCTGTTGAACTTGAAGGTAGATCTTGGGTAAGGCCTCGTGGCGATCCCTCGACCTGAGCCGTATTGATATTTTGTCCATCGGACCCCGTATCGACGGTTGGGCCTAGCTCCTCTGAGCTATCTTCATCGGCCCCAAGGGCCTGAACGTCGTTGTCTCCTACCTCGTCGACGACTTCATAATTCTCCTCTTCTTCCAGATATTCCTCCTCATCGGCCTCCTAGTCGGATCCATGCGCGGATCCCTGCTCCGATGGTTCATCTTGGTCTGGGATCTCGACGACTTCTTCGTCTCCGGTCCCGAAGATATTATCTGGTTCCGGCGCTGGCCTCTTCGATTCCAATCGAGCCACGCGTCGGGTCCGAAGAGTCTTCTTTGATCTAAACCGGGCACAGGCCATACATTGGTCATCATTGTGGTCCGGTGACAAGCATTTGTTGCACACAGGGTGGACGTCGTTGTGTGCATATTTGACGTTACAAAGCGGACACCTTTTGAAAAGGCCTCTACTCTCCATCGTCGATGAAACTCGATGCGAGAGGTGAAGGAAGCCGTCCGATAGTCGATGTCCTGTAGATAAAATGTTATCGATACCGATCGAAACGATACCGACGCTCGCGAAAGCCTTTTGGCTTTGAGAAAAAGTTTCCTAACTTGAGCTAAGATTTGAACATCCGAACCCAATGGCGGAAAAAAACAATCTGAGGATGGAGAGGATGCCCATGCGCACTGTAGTCCAGGGGAGTAGCCACCTATCTCGTGATACTTCGAAGACTCTTCCAGGAAAACAATGTGCAATCATCCGGACCCAACACTAGGCTATCAACATCATCTATGCACAGATATGAATTCAACAGCCCACATGCCTCGAACATTCAGCTTTAAGTCAGATATTCATACTCTTCTAGTTTAGTAATTTGAAAGTCCTCAAATGGCCAGTTCAATAAATCACAGGTCGATAGAAATCGTTATCGTTATCTCCTATGTCCAAAATTGCCGTCTTTGCAAAACAATAATCCACAGTTATCCCACCGGGATTAAAACTGCTGGGACACGACGCGTGTTGAGCCGGAACACGTACTCGTGTTTCCGAGTGTTGACCCATTCTTCGCTATTACGATATTCAGCGTTACGTCTTACGGTGGGATCACTGTGGATTATTATTTTGCAAAGACGGCAATTTTGGACATAGGAGATGACGATCTGTGATTTATTGAACTGATCATTTGAGGACTTTCAAATTACTAAACAATTAGAGTATGAATATCTGACTTAAAGCTGAATTTAATAAACTTAGGTTTCCTTTATTCTATCAGTGACCATATGTATTAATATGGCACATGGATTAATTCTAGAGCCCTGAGGAAGTCAATGATGCATGGGCTGCGAAGAATAAATTTCATTTGGAGAATAATCAATAAATATCGTTTGGATATATTATCAGGATTGAACATTTGAGACCGGTGTCTTTTCACTCCAGGAAACTGATCGAGTGGATATTATCTCGACAAGAACAATCAGATGGTCATAATCCCTGTATTTGGACTTTGACGTTACAACTAACTTGTATACTCTAAATAAGAAAAAAATTATTTTACTGTGGAGTGCTCAGAGAGAATTTTGTGATTTTTGTTGTAACCCGGGTGTTTTTTGGAGTCCTGTGGGATAGATTGGGAACCTATCCTTCTCGCTTGGAAGCACCTATATATACCTGAAACATGTATAGGATTACTTTGCCTGTAATAATGCTGTGCGCCTGAATCTATACCTGGTTACCTTTGTTTTGAATTGTTCATCTTGACACATGTTCCACAACCCCATCCAACCCCGTTTATTATTGTAATACCACAAGGCGGTGGTGTTGTCAAGGAACGACAGCACCAGCCTCCCCTTGATCGAAGGAAGAAAGACTTTCACTGCCAAGCAAATTGCCTAGAGCGCCATAAGTTGCTGCAGAGCCTGGACTCTACCAAATAACAGAGTCCTCTGATCTCCACCCCACAGTTGTCTCTGGTTAGGGAAGGGAGAGGTGTTTTCCACAGGCCCAATCATAGTTCATCAGCCACTGCTGCAGACCTTTCACAGTTCCCTCTGAAATCTGGACCATGTCAGAGCTTCCTGCAGTGCTTCTGCAGGTCTGTAACCGCACTTGAGGACAAAGTGAATGAGCCAGATACTTGCATTCAGGGCTTACCTGTTGCCACCACAGACACAAATTTAGATCCAAAGTGGCCATCAGGTGAGAGCCGGCAGAAGTTTGGGTGCTTATTTTGCAAATATCCTGCAGTGATGCACTCTTCAGCACTGAGAAAATAGGCATCCTGGAAGAAAGAAAGGAATAATAAATGTAAGAAGCATTCAGATTAATAGATCACCACTGATCTTTAAGGAATACTGATCATACTAATCTGACTCAAAAAGTTAACATGTGGAATGTAATGGAAAATGCTACTTACCAATATGCATTCGTTCTTGGCATGTAGAGCGGAAGAGTTGCACACTGTGCATAGATCGCCACCTAGTGTTGGGCCTGGATGTTTGCAGTTTGTTTTTGTCCTGAAAAGTTCTTTGGAAGTCACGAGATGGGTGACTCCTCCTCTGGACCATACTGCGCATGGCAGCGCCATTAGGGAAAGGATGACGTTTTGCAAGAAAAGGAAGGATGTCTGTGTAAACTGTATCTAATTAAGATAATACTGGAACAGACAAGGGTAGCCGGGGAGGCAGGTGGGCGTGTGCAACTCTGCAGCTCTACATGCCAAGAACAGATGCATACTGGTAAGTAGCATTTTCCATTCTAGGCATATGAGCTGCAGATTGCACACTGTGCATAGATTGTATAGCAGTACCCACCGTTAGCGGCGACCACCCCCATCTGTTGCAGTAGTTTGAAATAATGTTTTGAGAACAGCCTGGCCCACATTAACTTGTTTCTTGGTTAGCACATCTACACAATAGTGTTTTGTGAATGTGTGCGTGTAGACCATATAGCTGCTCTGCAGATGTCATCTGGGGGAATGTTGCCTAAAAATGCCATTGAAGCCCCTATTTTTCTTGTAGAATGGGCTTTAGGAGGAACAGATAACGTTTGTTTAGCTTTGTGGTAACAAATGTGTATGCATTTGATAATCCATCTAGCTATCCCAGATTTTGATATGGGATTACCCTTGTGTGGTGGTGAGAAAGACACAAAAAGTTGTTTGGTTTTACGAAACGGTTGTGTTCTCTCAATGTAGTATAGCAATGCTCTTTTGACATCTAGGGTATGAAGAGCTCTTCTGCTACTGTTTGTGGCTGCGAGAAGAAAACTGGCAGTTTCACAGATTGATTGAGGTGGAAGGGAGAAATTACTTTGGGTAGGAATTTTGGATTAGTACTGGGAACGACCTTATTCTGATGCATTTGCAAGAAATGTTCTTAAATGGTTAGTGCTTGTAGTTCACTAACTCTCCGTAGAGAAGTAATAGCTACTAGGAACGCAACCTTCCATGTTAAAAATTGTAGTTCACATTTACGTAAAGGTTCGAAGGGAGGTCCCATTAGCAGTGTGAGAACAATGTTTAAATTCCACACTGGTGAAGGTGGTATTCTGGGAGGAATTATTCTCTTAAGGCCTTCCATAAAGGCTTTAATAGCAGCCACTCTGAAGAGAGATAGATGCTGTCTGTTTTGAAGATATGCTGCTATGGCTGCAAGATGTAGTCTAATAGATGTGTAGGCTAAATTAAATTTTTGGAGGTGCAGTAAGTATCCTATGATGTGTTGAATAGACACGTCTAAAGGATGAACATTGTTGTTGTGACAATATATTACAAAAAGTTTCCACTTAGCTACATAGCATGCTCTAGTGGTTGGGCGTCTAGCTTTTTTTTTATAACATTCATGCAGTATGGAGGAAGGTTAAGATATCAGAATTCTAGGATTTCAGGAGCCAGATCGCAAGGTTGAGCTGAGCTTGGTCCGGGTGCCTGATCTCTCCACGGTTCTGTGTTAAAAGGCGTGGAGACAGGTATAGTTTTTGTGTGGCACTACAGACAGTTGTAGCAGTATGGTGTACCACGGCTGTCTGGCCCACGTTGGAGCAACTAGGATGAGGGTCAGAGAATGCTGCTGTAGTTTGCGTACTACTAGTGGCATGAGTGGTAGAGGTGCAAAAGCGTACGCAAATTTGTTTGACCTGTTGATCCATATCGCATTGCCTTTGGACAGTGGGTGTGGATATCTGGTGGCGAAGCTTGGGCATTTGGCGTTTTCGTGGGTGGCAAAGAGGTCAATCTGAGGTTGTCCCCACATCTGAAAGAATGGTTGAAGAACTTTCGGATGAAGTTCCCACTCGTGGATCTGTGAACTCCTGGGACATGCTGGGCTAAGTGGAATATGTTTTGAGGTATAGCCCACCGCCATATGTTCTGTGCTAGCTGATAGAGTTGCAGGGAGTGTGTTCCTCCTTGTTTCTGTATGTAATACATGGCTGTCATGTTGTCCGTGCGGACTAACACAGCTTTGTTTGATACTTGCTGTTGAAAAGCTTTCAGTGCCAGGAATATAGCTAGTAACTCCAGATAATTGATGTGGAGTAACTTTTGTCCACCTGCCTTGCGTGGTGTGTTGCAGTAGGTGGGCCCCCCAGCCGGAGAGCGATGCGTCCGCTGTCAAGATTATTTGAGGAACTGGCTCTAGGAACAGTTGTCCCTTGGAAAGGATTTTGGTGTTCCACCACTGCAGAGAGCGATGAGTCTGACCGTCTACCAACACTAGGTCTGTTAATTGACCTTGAGCCTGGTTCCATTGACGTGATAAGCACTCTTGGAGAGGACGCATTTTAAGTCTTGCATGGAGCACTATGAAAATGCAAGAGGCCATCATCCCTATAAGCTGCATAAACACTCGTACTGGTAGGGAGTGTTGTGGCTGAAACTTTGTGAGAAGAGTTTGCATGCTGGCTATCCTTATTGGAGTGGGATAAGCTAGCACTGTTGAGGTGTTTATTGAAGCACCGAGGTACTGTTGTACTTTGGATGGTTGCAGATGAGACTTGGTGTGGTTTATTGTGAACCCCAAGTTGTGGAGCTGTTGAATTGTGGCATGGGTGTGTTCTACACACAGGTTGCATGAGCTGGCTTTTATGAGCCAGTCGTCGAGGTACGGGAAGACGTGAATGTGCTGTCTTCGTAAATGTGCTGCCACTACTACTAGGGACTTGGTGAATACTCTTGGTGCTGTAGTGACTCTGAATGGGAGTACTTTGAATTGATAGTGCTGCCCGTCTATTACAAATCTGAGATACTTCCTGTGAGCTTTGTGAATGGGAATGTGGAAGAATGGGTCCTTGAGATCTAGAGTAGCAAGGAAGCCGTTTTGTAATAGGAGAGGAAGGACTTGTTGGAGTGTGACCATGTGAAAATGGTCTGACTGGATGTATATGTTTAGCGGTCTGAGGTCCAGAATAGGCCTAAGAGGGCCGTCCTTCTTTGGGATAAGAAAGTATAGGGAGGAAACCCCCTTGTTTTGTTGGTGCAGAGGAACTGGTTCTAATGCAATTTTCTTTAGCAAACATATTACTACTTGCTTTAACAGTGATAGATGTTCTTGTGACATTCGGCGCTGTTTGGGTGGTATGTTTGGGGGGGTAGATGTTAGTTCTAGCCAGTAACCTGACTGAATAATTTGTCGCACCCACCGGTCTGATGTGATGTTGATCCAGGCAGAAAGGAATTGTTTTAGTCTTACCCCCACGAGTGGAATGTTGGGGGGGAAGCGGAGGAAAGTCATTGGGTAGGGGTGGAGGCACCCCCTTTCTGGTAGCCCCTAGTGAATGTGGATTGGCTAGGAGTCTTGTAAAAAGTGGAAGGGCTTTCGGAGGAGTAGCCTCTTGCGTTGCCTCGATATGATGAGCGACGAAAAGAACATCTGGGAGCTTGCAGCTGCAAAGCTCCCATAGATTTTGCTGTGTCAGTGTCTTTTTTCATTTTCTCTAAAGACACCGACATTATGGCCAAATAAATGTTTTTCATCAAATGGCTGACTGAGTATTGAATTTTCTACCTCAGGTTTAAAACCTGAAATACGTAGCCATGCTTGTCTACGCAAAAGGGTAATAGTATTAATTTCCCTTGAGGCAGTGTCTGCACCATCTAGGGTACAACGAATTGAAGTATTAGTAATATTGTTACCTTCATTGGCCCTATTTTTATACTTGTCTGGTAGATGCTGCATTATGGACTCTAGTTCATCATAATGTGCCCTGTCGTATCTTGCCAACAACGCTTGAGTATTGGCAATTCGCCATATGTTAGCTGCCTGTGACGCCGTGCGCTTACCAGAGGCGTTAAGGAGTTTAGATTCCTTATCTGGTGGTGAGGCCTCACCTGATGTCTGTGAATTAGCACGTTTACGTGCATTGGATACTACTAAAGAATCTAATGGTGCTCGACCTCTAATGTAAACTGGGTCTGTAGGGGCAGCTTTGTAATGCGAGGGTTGAGGACCCGAGCCCTGACAGGATCTTAAAATACCTCTGTTGCGTCATGACCCATTTAAGCATTGGCAAAATGGCAGTGGACCTTTGTGTGTTATCAAAAGTGTCCAATAGGAAATCTTCCTCAACAGTATCGGTTTGTAAGTCAACCCCATGGTACTGGGCAGCTCTTTGGACAAGTAGGTTAACACCATGCGCGCTAGCGGAATTCCGCTCGCACGCTGGGATTTGCGAAAACGCACTTTACGTGACGAGCTGGGCTCGTCATCAGCGTACGAGGAGGCTACGCCATGACGAGCCCAGCTCGTCATCAGCGTGGAAGGGGTTAAAACCTATAGTATCCTCTGGTGGGGAAGGCCTGGAAGGATATACATCGTCTTGGGGGACGTAAGGCCCATCAGGGGTGTTATAATCATTCCTTGGGTTAGATGACTGAGGTCCACCCCCACCAATGTCATCAGAGTCTGTATCTAAATCATCATCTGGGTTAGTGGATGGTGTAGGCGAATGATGTGGTGGAGGAGGTGTAGGAGGAGGAACAGTATGGGTAGGTGGTGGAGAAGGGACCCTTAATGGAGAGGTTGCAATGTCTCTCTTCTTTGGGGGAGGAGGAGATGCAGGTGCCTCTACTGGTCTCTTCTTGGAGCTAAGAGCTAGTTTTCCAGTCTTAGGATCCTTTATAACAGTCTTTTGAGTAGGATCTGGAAGATCCTTCAGCGTCAAAGTTTTCAGATCCGGAGGTTTCTTCGGCACTGACTCGGTAGCTGGTCTAGAGTCTTTTGGCTTAGAAGTATGACCTTTTGAAATGTTTTTTACCGGAACGTGTTTTTTTGGTTCCAGGTATTTTTTCGGCTCCGAAGCCTGAGAGTCTGGAGCTTCAGGTGTTTTTTTACTCGGCTTCGAGTGCGGTTGCGGCATCGATGAGCCGTGCCAGTCTTCGGCACCGAGTGCTTAGGTGCAAAGCAGTGGTCGGCGTGGTTGAGGAAGATGGCTTCTTTTCGGTGTCGGTATAGGATCGGCACCGGGAATAGGCTGACTCGAGCCAGAGCCGCCTGAAGGCTTAATAGGCTTCTTTGCCGAGCCCGAAGTCAGGGCGTGGGAAGCAGTCTCTCGGTGTGCACCCGGGCCCGAAGGTGAGGGTGTGACCGAAGCCTTTTTGACGGTGTCGCGGAAGGGTTGGGGTCGACGGTCTTACTTCTGACCCGTTAAGCTGGAGTGATGTCCTCGACATCTGAGTCTTCGGCATCAGAAGAGCTGGCACTTTCTTCGGTTTGCTGATGTTCTGGCACGTCAGCGCCTTCTTCGAAGATGTCATCGGGAATCGACGCTGACGAGCGAGCCATTGTTCTTCGAGCTCGCCGGTCCCGATTCGTCTTTTTGGAGCGAAAAGAGGCACAGGCGGAACAGTCTTTGGCCTTGTGCTCCGGTGAGATGCACATTGAGGACACTTCTTGAATGACGTCCTTTCCATGAGCCAGAGAGTAAGTTCTGCGTAGGCCCGAAGGCCTTGGTCGATGACCGGAATCGAAGACTTCGAAGTGGTGAAGAATTGCATTGATGTGGAGTGCGATCGAAACAATACCGTCGACCTGCGTGAGGATTGCGCGCCAAAGGAAATTCGGTTCCAAACCGAAGCGCAGGAAACACATTCGAGCCCGATGGCGGAAAAAAACAATCTGAGGATGGAGCCGATGTCCATGCGCAGTATGGTCCAGAGGAGGAGTCACCCATTTCGTGATTTCCAAAGAACTTTTCAGCACAAAATCTGCAGCTCATATGCCTTGAACATATAGGGCCCGATGTAGGTGGCCGTTGCAGGCCATTTACCGACCGGTAACGGCCGATTTCGGCCGTTACCGACCGGTAAATGGCCAATCGGTATGTAGGGGCCTAAATCCAAGGCCACATGTAGGTAAATCTATATTTACAGAATCGGTAAAATTACCGATTCGGTAAAATACCGAATCGGTAATTTTACCGATTCTGTAAATTCCATATGTAGGTGGGACTCTTTTGAGTCCCAAAGGCCTAAACGAATCGGTATTTTACCATGAAATCCAACTTCATGGTAAAATACCGATTCCGGTGTGCATGCACATGTGTGCATGCACACCTATGTCATGTGACAGGCAGACCTGCCCTTAGGGCAGGTATGCCTGCCACATGGCACCTGTGCCTGTTTTGGGGGTGCCAGAGGGTGTCAAAGTGACACCCCCTGCACCCTTGTGAATTCTTTAATTACCGATTCGGTAAATACCGAATCGGTAATGCCTAATCATTCCTATGGGCTTCAAAGCCCATAGGAATGAATGGGCATTACCGACTCGGTATTTACCGAATCGGTAATTAAAGAATTGTTAAGGATTCGGTAACGAATCCAGATGTTGGGACCTACATACCATTTACCGATTTTGAAATACCGAATCGGTACAATTCGGTATTTTAAAATCGGTAAATGTTTTTTACCTACATCTGGCCCATAGTTCTCATTATTGCTCTAATAACCTATCAAAATCAACTATGAAGAGCATCAGAATTTTTCTTTGTGATACTCAATAGCACAGCCACACAGTACACTGAAAACATAATTACAGACACAAAATTGCACAACACACATCAGATTAGATATGCTTCAGAGGGCTAACACAACGCCTCAATAGTAATTAGTATCAGTGTATTCTTTGCGGAGCACATCAGACTGAACTGTGTACAAACAATAGCACAAACAGGCCACATAGTTGGGAGTCAATGTGTTTGCAGTAGCACTTACTACTAAATAACATACAGAATCCTACAAGACAATACAACAAATGCTAAACACTGAACAGATGCACCACTTTCATAGTTACCAATATGCCGACATCACTCGCCCACACCTGTATGCAATAGAACACTTTATACAATTCTTTAAAAAATCCAGAAAAGGAAGTAGATGGCTATCAGGGTTCTGCTGTACCTGCCAATATCTTCAGTTGATATACATAAACACAGACGCAAGCAAAATGACTCTGTTAACACCACAACTCAACCTCTGGTAACACCTCTGGTAATACCCAACAAACTTAAGACTCCTATAACTATCAACAAAAAAGATATCTTTAAAGTAAATCGTCCAGATTACATCTCACCAAGGTGAGAAGACAGACCATTTGTCACTGATAGGCTATACCAATGAAGCAGGCCCTGGTATCCCCGCTGCTGAAAAAAAACATCCTTGGATCCGGAATGTGAAAAAAATGACAGGCCTATTTCCCTACTACCTTTTCCTGCCAAAATTGTTGAATGCATGGTTAGCGTATCCCTTTCTAAACATCTGGAGCAGCATCAGTTGCTGGAGGAGGTGCAATTTGGATTTCGGGCGGCCCATGGGACCGAGACAGCCTTGGTGACCGCTATGGACGAGCTTCAAAGGCGCGCAGACAGGGGACAGGCAGTTGCCCTGATCCTGCTCGACCTGTCTGCCGCCTTTGATGCGGTTTACCACAAAATCCTATTGCGTAGATGGAGTGAGGCAGGGGTAAGAGGCTGCGCCTTGCGTTGGTTTTGATCCTTTTTGCAGGGTAGACAGCAGGCGGTGTCCCTCCCCCCTTTCCAATCCGCTTTCTCCCCTGTGCCGTATGTGGTCCCTCAAGGTTCGGCAATTAGCCCTATTTTGATCAATCTGTATCTAAAACCCTTGATTACGGATCGTTGGAGGTTTTTCATGAGTGTCTGCGGGATATGGCCGGCTGGCTACAGAACAACTCTCTTCAATTTAACGTTGCTAAGACCGAGGTGCTCTTCTGTGCATGGAGCAGGATTCCTCGCCACTTTCCTGGCGATTTCTGGCCCCCTGAAACATCGGTCACTGTCCGACCAGTTGAAACTGTATGTAACTTGAGCATTATGCTGAATAATAGACTCACCATGGAAGCTCAGGTTGCTAAAAAACAACTTGTTGCTTTGCTATCATTAAGTCCCTTTGGAAGATTCTGCCCCTATTACCCACTCATGCGCGCGCTCTGGTGACGAGATGCACAATCTTGAGCAGGCTCGATTACTGTAACGCCCTCTTACTTGCTTCCCCCAGCTTCCTGTTGGATAGGCTTCAAAGAATTCAATCAGCCGCAGCTAGGTTAGTATAAGGGCTGCCTAGAAGATCGTCCGCATCAGCTGCTTTGGCTGAACTTCATTGGCTCCCCCTTAGGCAGAGAGTACAATTAAAGTCCCTCTGCCTTGTTTTCAAAGCTCTCCACGGGCTAGGAGCCCTAGCTATGCAATCAAAATTTGTCTGGTACTCTCCCACTAGAGTGCTCCGCTCTTCATCCGCTAGATTGGTGAGAGTACCTAGGTTTAGGAAAGCTAGGTCAGGGGGAAGATCTTTTAGGGTGGCAGCTGCTAAACTGTGGAACAGCCTTCCATTGGAGATCAGGCAAATCAGTGAACTTCTCCCGTTTAGAAAATGTCCTAGTCTCCTGTGCTCACCCGATATACACTCTGCCTCTCTCATGTAGCCACCAGCGCCAGGATGCCTGCAAGGTGATAGTGCGCTTTATAAGTTTTATAAATAAATAAATAAATGAATGAATGAATGAATGTTGACATGCCACTCATTAATGGGCTCTCGAAAAGAGATCACATGTGAATATTCTAAGCCCTACTCTCAAACCAGAAGATGTAATCTGTACCACAACTGGATTGTGAACGGGGCTGCATTTTGAAATGCAACTAATGTTGCAAGAAGTAGATTTGCTGGAGTCCCTAAAACCTTCTGTCTCATAACTGTTAGTAAGGCAGGAGGCATTTTGAGACCCATGGCAAACTGGCTGCAAATTCAGGTATGGGGGCCTGTAAGGAACAGCGGACCACCACCCCAACGTTTACACTGTCTGTCTGAAAACAGTTCAGGCATAGATGATGGTTTAAAAAAATCTTTCCAGGCACAGAAAACATTGGGAGAGCATTCAATGGATCCCACTTGCTACCCTGAAGCCAACATCAACTACATACAGTCTAAAACTGATAAATGGTTTGTGTCCACTATCAATGAACTGTTGCTGCAAACCACTTATACATACCATCTTTACTTTCAAATAGGATGAAGACAGGATTTACAACTGATCCTATCGGTGATTCAGAACTGGTCACAAAATGACTTATGATTCACAAACTGACTTTTGTTTATTGCAAAAAAGATATGCTAATGGCAAGTTAGCCCGAACTGTATAAGTAACAGTTAAATATTGAAAAATGCATTTTCTGAACATTGAAGTGGGTGAATACATCTAGAATTGCACCGAGTAGCACAGAATTTCCACATCATACATTTGTAGTTTCATTATGGCCATACACTCGGCAGTTTAAGATACCCAAATCTTGGGATTTCAACTGTTAAATTGAGCCACTATTGTTTGGAATGCAAGTTATTGCCTGCTTGTTGGTCAAGCAACCTGAAACGCAGAGGGAGTGTTGAGATGGAAAAATCCTATGCATGGTAAAGGATGTGCAACCCTGCCCTGAGTTCCCCAAGTGTACGGATTTCTGGATCCTTAATACAAATTTTTGCTGTCTTAGGCAAACACAGATCATAAATGTGCGCCATGACATAAGCCTGCCTCAGCGATTGTAGCCTTGGTGGCCAGGGAGTGGTGCCCAAAACACTGCCTTAAAAGTGGTTAAAGGCTACTGCCTATACCAGGAATTAGGCAGGACGGTGGTGGCAGCATACCCTGTAGTGATCAATAGGAGTGAACAGTTCCTTTTTAAACTGAGTCTCTGAAGTTCTGCAGGTCGTGCATACTAAATGCATGCGCTGGGTGTATGTGTGCCTGTGATTAGTATGGTACATGAAGGATACAGTGCTGTGCATTGTGCGAATAATAAATGCACGTACTATTTGTATGAATGCCTGTGATACAAACATGGCAGGCTATGGGTTCCTTTTTTGGAAAGATAAGGCTGATAAGAGAATCATAAAGAGTATGGCTGGGGCCCTGGGCTAACCTTTTGATAAATAAATCTAGGAGATGCTGTTCATAAGAGAGAGAGAGAGAGAGAAAAGGGCACACGGTTAGAACCTAGAGGAATGATTAAGATTATTACTTGGTCCCCCCCCACATCCAAATGGATATCATGCTCTATCATAGGGTGTGCTCCTCGTCGGGCTGATGCTGCAATGCCCTATGGGCACCGCAAGAGGGCTCTATCGGAAATCTTTTTTTCATTTTCCATCGTAATAACAAGAGAGGGAGAGAGGAGGGTAGGGTGGAGTGATTGTGGCTACAGTGAAAAATAAGCTAGATTAAAACAGTCAAAGGGATACCAAAAAGTTTTAATATGGCACCACTGGCAGAGATAAAAAAAAATAAGGCGGCTATCATAAGTGCTCAATGGAATAAGATATCCTAATGTGTAGATGCTGTAGACATGTTTAAAGCCTAGATGTCCATCTGGGTCTGTGGAATTTCTTCAGGACCTAAAAGATCCCTACCCTACACTTTAGAAAGAGTGTGTAATGTTAGGTACTCCCCTACTAAGAAACAACCTCAATGTATGATTGTCCAACCTAGATGGAAAGCAGAAAACATAATAGAACAGGTGTATTTAGCATTAGTAGATATGCATTGCTTAATGTGGTGCATTGCTCCAGTCCCCTCATGGTAGACATACTCCTGCTTAAAGAGGGCGCTAAAAGTCGCCTTTAAATGATAAGTATGCCCACATACAGAAGGCAAGTGACCACACGTGTAAAAACACACAACAAGAAAAAGACTTACTCTTGTATGTTTCTTGTACGGCCCATTTTAGTTTTCCCTATGCTAGCCTAACTAAGCACGTTTAGGCCTAATTTTCCTTTGAACACATTACGTTATAATCACCTTTGCGCCACATTGTACTTTCACATGGAACTTGCATATGTTTTCTCGTTCTTTTCCTGGGATTTAGTCTGAACACCATAGACCAGGTCAAACAACAATGTCCCATGTTATTCTTTCTGGCCAAGCACTAGCACCTAGACATCATACAAGAGTGCAGCGGATGTTTGTGAGCCCACATCCCTATCATATAAATGAGCACATGAGCAAAAATCAGACACATCGAACAAGAGTTCTGAGACAAGAGCACTGGGTCTTCTGAGATGTAGAACATCCATCTGTGTATGCTAAGGTATGGGGCCTGCCAGTAATCTTGGATATATAATTATTTAGCTTCATTAGCAAAGGGATGGGGGTTTAAGTTAGTCTGTCTTATAAAAAGACAGGGCTTTTCATGCTATATGGTTTATTAACCATACTAACTGTATTTTTTGTATTCATTTGTTTTCTCGTTGTGGCACGTATACTGCATTTCAGAGCCCGATAGTTTAAATATTCTAAACTTCCTTTGTGTCTCCTGGTTATTTTATTGTGGACAGTACGAATGAGAGGGAGAAAGGGCGAGTCCTTTTACCACGATCCCTGTGTGTTGTGTTTTGGGGTGCCAATTCACTTGATTCGCCGGGTAGGTTAGGAGGGCAAGTGTGGCACTATACGTGGTCGGACTCATGGATACGGAGGTTGTTTAGTGACTCAGTCCCTACATACTTTTGTTCTATGGTACCAATCATAATTTTGTTCCAGAGCAGAATTCTTGCAACAGTACAACATGAAAAGTAAATAAATATGGGACAGTGAAATCCCCATATGTGAAAGTAGGGATCTTACCCATAGGAATTCATCTGTAGACCCTTAGGTCAAAAGCAGAGGGTAGCACTGTTATACAACTGAAAGGCTCGGTAAGGAAGTCTCAGCATGTAGGTGTGGGAGGTACTTCGGTACAATGGAAAAGCACATCTTTAAAAAGTACAAAATTAGTGTCAGTACTCATGTGGCCTACCCTTCACCTACTTGCCTGGAACGGTAATAAAGCAGGCGAGTGAGAGGTCAAGAAGGCTGAGCCAATTCACACAGTCATCGTAAGCTGGTTCAAGTAATAACCCTGACAATTGCTGTCAGGTGGATGGTGAGCGTCATAACCTGGACCAATCGTTGTCCTCTAGTGCACTGATGCAAGAGGAGCTCGATCACTGCATGTGTGGATATGCGTATGCGGTCTGAAAATACTTGCAATTGGACCACCATTTTGGACTTGCCGGGTGCTATAGGCAAGCAATCTAAGACTCACTGAGAGGAAAATTCACAACGGAAACTCAAGTTGTTCCTCTGAAAAAGAAAAAACTTCAACAGAATCAGGGCCCAATTTACGCTTATGTAGGGGTACAATTGCCCAGGTTACAGTTGTGGTGGAAGCTCGGGGTATGGAGGTTCAGGTATCTTGAGTGATTAATGCAATAGGTCTTCTATTCAGGCAGGAATACCTTATTGGTCAATGGGTATGTCCCATGTAAGTACCCTGAAACATACTGAGTAACAGACACAAAGGTCCGGATACTCCCACCATATTGGAGAGGACAGGAAGGTGCAACACACAGTCTGGTGTGTAATATTTCAAAATCATGCATATTCAGAGCTAAGGTATGTCCAAGGCAGCGGTAAGGGAAGGCTCACAAGTATGTGTATGTTCTCAGAGTAGTATCTGAAGATGTTGCACTAATATAATCCAACACACATTATAGTGAGAAAGGGGGGCAGTAACATTACTGATGAATGTTAATGGGGCGATAATCAGTAGGTCAAAACCTCTTCTGAGGGATGGTTTGTAGATGTAAAAGATTTACACATAGTTACACTTCGCACCATGGTATATCATCGTTCAGACCTATGATGTTGGTGGACAGTCGGAACACCTACTGTTGTTATCTTTTAAAAAGTGTTGTGTTACTCCATAAATTGTTAGCTTCGAAAATGGTCCGCCTTAAGTCATCAGGTGTGTGATTGAGATCCCAAAAGTGGGCAAACACTTTTGTGCTGTTGCGCTTACAGTGGATATTGTTGCGTGTTTCATTCTCCTACTTTTATCTGGTCTCGTAGTCATGCACACATATTGTAGGTCACGTGAGCATGTTATAAGATGGACACAATTTTGCGTATTGTAGTTAGTGTGGCGCCTTTGCGTCCAAGGCCGTCCTTGGTTCAGCTGGATCTTGTTGGTACACTTGGTCAAATGGCAAACCCCACAAGTATCCCACGGTTAATGACACGTGGCATGGAGTAAAGTCCAGATAGTTTTGTTTTAGTATCAACTGAATTCTGGATCTAGTGTTTACCATGAAGTGGAAACCATCTATTCCTCACTGGTCAGCTCCACCCCTTCTTCCTCCCTTTTATCCACTATGGCGGTCGATTGCTCTGCCGCCTCTTATGAAAATTGCACTGACTTGCTAAATGTGCCCACCCTCGAATCCTGGCCACTTTTGGACATGGGGGCACTTACACATCATCTCAGCCAGATTAAATCGGGATCTCCCTGCAATCTTCTGCCCATTTCAGTTTTGCGACAAATTTACCCTTCCTCTCTCAATTATGTTCTCCAATTGCTCAATACTTCTCTAACAACCTCCACTGTTCCGCTGAGTTGGAAGCACGCTATGGTAGTCCCATTGTTAAAAAAAACTAATGCTGATCCTACTCTTCCCTCTAATTTTCGCCCAATCTCTCTCTTACCTGCTCTCTCAAAGATTCTCTAGAGACACATTAATGGACATCTGTCCAAATTTATTGAGATAAATGGGCTGTTACATCCTACCCAATCCGGTTTCAGGCCAGGCTACTCTACCGAGTCTACGCTGCTTGGGGTCACAGAAGCGCTCAGACACAACATTGATGAGGGCAAGACCATGGCCCTGGTTTTACTTGACCTGAGCGCAGCCTTAGATACGGTCTCTCATACCGTACTTTTAAAGGCCCTCCGTCACGCAGACGTCACTGGGACTTCCTTGAGCTGGCTTAGCTCGTTCCTTGGCGATTGCGTTTTTCGGGTTTTTTCATCTACCTCCAAATCCAAACCTCATCACTTGCCATATGGGGTTCCCCAGGGTTCAACCCTTAGTCCTCTATTATTTAATATCTACATCAGACCACTGGCCGCTTTAGTGGAGGAATCAGGGTTGTCGCTTTTTTCATATGCTGATGACACCCAGATCCTCTTCTCTCTTTCAGCTGGCAAACAATCTGAGCCCTCAGCACTTAGATCTGGCCTTAGTAAAGTCTTGGCTTGGATGAATGCCAACTTTTTTAAAATTAACAGTGATAAGACGGAGGTTCTGATCCTTGGCAAGGACAGTGTTCTCTGGGGCCCTCAACATTGGCCACCAGAAATGGGTTTGCTACCTCAGCCTTCCACTCAGGTGCGCAACCTTGGTTTCATTATGGATGATTCTCTCTCCATGCGTCAGCAAGCGACCAAGGTTGCTGCCACCTGCTTCCTCATTTTGAAGTGGTTAAGGAAGATCGTGTGGATGCTTCCATTACATGCCCAGCTAACCGTGGTCCAGGCCTTGGTGACCTCTAGGCTGGATTGTGGGAATATTCTTTTTCTGGGTGTCAAAGAGGTCACACGTAAACTGCAGCGAGTACAAAATTCTACCCCTAGACTACTTTGTCGAATCCCCAAAATGGCATCCACATCCAGGTCGCTGCTCGATCTCCACTGGCTCTCAATAGAGAAGGGGGTCAAGTTTAAGGCCCTCATGTACATGTTCCGGATTAAGCATGCTAAGGCCCCAGACTATGTGCAACAGCTGGCCTGCCCCTATGTTCCCTCACGCACTCTCAGATCCTCTACTCAAGAGAAATTCTGCGTTCCGCGAGTTAGACTTCCTCGCATGGGAGGGCGCTCCTTTTCTCGTCTTGGCCCCACTTTATGGAATGCTCTTCCATTGTCTCTCCGCCTACAACCCGATCTTTTGTCTTTCCGCAGATACCTTAAAACATGGCTTTTCAGCCAATAGGCCCGCTCTCCCTTTGTTGTTCTCTGTTGGTGCTGGGAAACCCTTGGGGGTAGCTGTGCGCTGCTATACAAATTTAAATAAATAAAATAAATAAATTGTCAACGTAGTGTCGCCATGACAGGATGTTTGCCTTGTAGGGACTTCTGTCTGTGTACATGTGGTCTCCTTCAAAACTAGCCATATACAGACAGGCTAGACTTGTGGCAAAGGTGCTTCCCATGGACGTCCCTAAAATCTGGTAGTAGAGTTGACTTTTGAACTTGAAGAAATTGTTCTTCAGTGCAATAGATGCAAGTCAATGGGGGTGGCTGAAGTCCAAACCTCAGCTTGTAAGTTTACCTCAATTACCTCAATGGTGACATCTTTGAGAATGTTGGTTTAGAGCGACTCCACGACAAGTGTGACAAATAGGTCGATGTCTTATTGACGGTTGGTATCTGCAATCAGGTTTGAGACATCCCTCGTGTCTTTCAAGAATGATGTAGTCTTATTGACCAATGGCTGTAAGAAGAATCTGCTTATTTGCTCCAATAGGGGGCCTAGCACAGCCTCAATAGGTTTCCTGGGGGGCGGGGTTGAACCCCCTTGTGTATCTTGGGTAAGACATAAAAGTATGGTATCCGTGGAGATGGATTAACCAATACGTCTACTTAATGTTTGGTGATCCAGTCCAGGGCTTCTACAGCTATCACTAATGATCGAATCCTAGATGAGAGTTTCTCCGCAGCGTTGGATTCAATTGGGTGGTAGGATCTTCCATCCGCCAACTGTCGTAGGCATTCTTGGTCATAGCCTGTAGTGTTTAAGAGCAAAATGCCCCGCCTTTATCTGCCGGTTTGATAGTCACCCTAAATTCTTCAGTGAGGGCCCTAAGTTTGGTGCTGTCTGAATGACAAGTCTTAGATTTGAGGGGTCCACATATGTGCCACATCTTTCAGCATGGCTTTTTCAAAAGTGAGAACTTCACTCAGAGTCATTGCCATGGTTGGTGTGAACTTGGATGGATTGCGTAATCCGGAGACTTTGTGATCAGGGGTGGTTTTGTCTTTAAAAAAACTTGTAGGTGGATTTTGCGATAGAACTGGTGAAGATCACTGGTCAAACAAAAGGGTTCTTCAAGTTGGACAGGTACAAATCCCAGGCCTTTCTGGAGAAGCTACTTTTCATCCTTGGTCGGGGTCCTAGTGGAGAGGTTAACAACTAGTTTTTGATCAGTTCATGAAGGATACAGTGTTGTGCACCTTTTGATACATGTATCACTGTGGCCGACATTCAGGTGTGACTATTTACTCCCATGGCCTGTGTTGTGGGGCTATCAGCTTTGGAGTCACTCCTTCTGTGACAGATTGCTTTCAAGAGGAAGAGAGGGTAAAGGAGTGGAACCTTCAAAAGGAAGCAGACCCCCAACATAAACTTCAAAGGACTCTGACTCTAAATCACATTTGGTGTCTGGAATTGGACATTAAGAAGGGGATCATGAGACCTCAAAAACTGTCAACTGTCAAGCAGCCAGTCAGACTGTGAGAGGAAGAGAAGCTCTGCAAGACTTCAGTGTTTGTGACCAGGACTGGTGGTCCAATGCCTGCTAGTCTCCCTGGTGCGTGAAGTGACATCACTCAGGAAATCAAAGGACACCAGTCCTGGAGCTTGGAGCACCAGTGCCTGTCTGCTTGCCAGGACCAGTGTGCCCTGTGAAGAGGAGAGCGTTTAAGGGGCAAGGTCCAGTGGGGAATCCTGTCGGATGGATCCTCATAGCGAGGTGTTAGGAACAGTTGCTGCACCTATTGGGTCGTGGACCGTGCGGCAGAACAAATTTGTGGACCTCTGTATGCTAGGGGAGGGCCCCAGTGGAGTGAGCCATGAACTTTGTTGTACCCATCGGGCCAGAGCCATGTGCTGTGAGGCGTCGGCAAGTCGTTATGCAGGAAGGGCCGCCGCAAAGTATTCCTGTCCCGATCGGCCTGGAGCCCATGTGCTGTGAGGGCTCAGTGATACCGTATGCCTAGAGAGGTCACTATGGATGGATTGCAGAGTTGAGAGAGCTGTAGCCTTATGTGGTGAACAGCCTGCAACCCTGTAGTCCAGGAGGAGCTGCTGTGCATGTTGGTGCCCGTGTACAATATAAGTAGGAGGATCCCATATGCCAGAGTGCATCACCAGAACTAGCAAAAAGTGTAACCTGACAGGGAGAGTCGCCGGAGGAGTGAGATAGTTGTGGGATCCCACACGCACCTACATTGGGCAGCAGGAAGTTTGCACCACCTTCTCTCCTTCAAGGGAGAAACTAAAAGACTTACTCTATCAGGGGGGCTGCAAGAAACTTTTGGTTGCTGTGGGAGTGCAACCAGGTTTGAGTTACTCAGGGATCACAGACTGCAGCCTGCCTGGGCAATGTGGAGTGAACTCACAAGAACCAGCCGCTGCTGTTCTAGCTTCTGCAGAGGGGACGAGATCAGGAACTCCAAACACTCGTATACTGCAGGTGCGAGAAAGACTGAATTTTGAACGGTCGGCACAGGGGGAACTTGCTTGCTAGACAGCACTGCGGTGCAGCAACATTTTTGACTTTAAGATAAAGTCGGAGTGACACTCGGATTACTAGTGGAGCTTGCCCTGGATGTTGCCTATAGTGAATGGGGAATAACTACTTTCGCTAGAGCAAGGAGGGAGTGGGGGACAGGGAACAACCTATGAAATACTAGAGCTCAGGGGGACTGTGCAGTTGTTTGTGTATGTCGCATTTCCCTTCCTGCGGATCGCTTTAAAATAAAATACTTATTTTACCATAAAAGTAAGTATTTAGCTGGACAATAATTTACTGCTGCTGCACGTATTTTGAGTTGTGAGCCTGTGTTCATTCCCCTGTATCCATCTCTTCCCCGAGGGGTATTGGGCTGCTTGGACCACGCCTTTCCTAAGAGTCAACCGCTGAAGGGGTACTTGGCTCAGTTGCTCAGGACCCATAGTAGGACAGGCCCCGGGACATCAGGAGTAAAATGACTCAACCTCCACCGTTGGGCTCAATAGCTCCTACTTGCCCAGTGGCTTTCGGCATAGGGTTCTGACGGGGAGTTTTCTGAAGTGTTAGACATTTTCATTAGAAGTGCTGTGCCCATCATGATAAGCATTAGGGAAATCCATACACAAATTTCACTAATCAATGTACCTATAGCACATCTGCATTAGACACCTGGAGGTGAAGCTCTGGCATTTTGCAGTTTTTCTTATGGCAAACAGATGTATAGATGGTGTGCCACACATGTTGATGTACCTCTTTAAAGCGCGAGTCATCTTCCACCCATGCATAACACAGTGATTTCTGCTTACTATATCTGCCAAACTCCACTCTGATAGGATATACAAGTGTTTTATATGGAATTCGGAGGCAAATGTCCAAAACTCTCTGACACCTGGGCAGACAACAAACTTTCACCATAATGCTTGTGCAAATCAATCTTGTGTAATGCCTATTATACTGCCAGCATCAATGTCAATCACCTTGAAGACACTCTTTACAGATAAGAGTGTGCACATGAACGCTCGAAAAATGGGGAATTCGTGTCCATTATGGGCACGCAATAGTGGGTCATCAAACAGTCTGTTCAGCACTAGTTCCTCCCAAGACCAATTTCTGCAGCTGGTGCAGCCAGTACAGGAGGACTGACTGTAGTTTTTGCAGAAGGAACCTGTACTCACACATGGTGACATAGCCATAATATTCAAATGGGCGGAAGAACTTGCTACAAAACTCTGTGTGTAGATCCGAGGAACCAAGAAGACCCAGCAGTTTTCAAAATACAATTGAAAACCAGCCTCTACATGGAGGCCTTCTTTTCCCTGACTGACATCTTTGGGAGCACACCCCACAAGTCCTAAGAGGTACATCACTGCCACACTAAATGAAGTTCAACATTTTCTGGAGCCAGAATATTAGGATATAAAGATTCCTTGCACTAGTACTTCTCCAGCATCTGATGCTCTTGGAAAGAAATATAAGGTGGACTAATAACTACAAAGTTTCTCCTGGTAATAAGCCATCATGATTCAAAACCATGAAATAAATACCTTGGAATTTAGGGTTACATTGAGAAAAATACAGTGTGCTTAAGGTCAATGAAAAACTATGTTTGCCTTGGTTTAAACCTGGAACCAACGGAATGTGTTCCCCTTAACCAACCAATTTTTCAAACATGGGTGCAAATGAATAGACTGGCAACAAAGTGGTGGCCACATCAAAAAGGCTTTGGTGAAAATTTTCAGAGCCAACTTGTTCCCAAAAGGGAGGTCGGACAATTGACAATATTTTACACTACAAACCTCAGGTGCGTCTGATGTATAAACAGCAGCAGAATCCTCACTATATGAATTAATGACTCCTAGTAGTGCAGGTTAACCAAGGAAATCGTGCAGCACAGCAAAGTCAAATCACCTGTCAATGTGCGCTTGGCTGTGAGGCAGCAATGTTTATCAAAGGATGCAAAAGTGGACTATGGGTTTGCTGTCATGAATCAGATGGGGTTCCCCCCTATCTTTCTTGCATGGATCTGGCTATTGTATGACGCCCCCGTGGCCGAAGTGGCTATTAATGGCAAATTATCGCAGGACATACCCATAACGAGAGGCACCAGACAGGGGTGTCCACTATCTCCCCTACTCTTTGCGATCGCAGTGGAACCACTAGCGTCAAAACTGAGACAACGCCATAATGATAAAGCCCTGCAGTGCAATCTCCGACAAATACTAGTCTCCATGTATGCTGACGACCTTACTTTATATATTCTCAACCCCCAACAGAACATGAATCCCATTCACAGGGAATTCATTACATTTGGCAGACTCTCTGGAGTTCAAATTAATTGGAGCAAATCGTGCTGCTTCCCCCTCACAACGGCGACGGCTAAATTCCCTATGGGTTACCTCATCCCCTGGAGTACGGATGAGTTTAAATACTTGGGGATCCGTATTACCAAGGATAGAGAGGAACTGATGCGAGCAAATTATGGGACGACTATGGTCCACATTTCAGACTCAATTACTCGCTGGATTACTTTACCTCTTTCTATGGCAGGCAGAGCGGCACCGATAAAAATGGTACTGCTACCCAAGCTGTTATACTTATTCCTTAACATTCCCTTTTATCCCGGAAGATACTTCTTTCAAGGCTTGAAGTCGGAGTTGATTCGACTAGTTTGGGGTGGCAGAAACCCGAGATTGAAATGGGAGGGACTGACATGGCCATATGCGCAGGGAGGGTTTGGAATCCCCGACTTTGAGCTCTATTACTATAGCGCGCAAGCGCACTACGCATTCTTTGGGATATATCAACCCCGGTATATGCCTCAAATAGCCGCGGAGCACTGGTTAGCGCACCCAATCCCCATAGAGGGCACACTGTTTCTCCAACTACTGGGTAGGGACAGAACATTGTCCACTGTAATAAGTACAACTAACGCCTGGTCACGTATGGGTGACATGCTTGACACAACCTTCTTACACTATCTACCACCCCTCCATTCCACTACTGCAGGAGGTGCTCTTTCACAGACTGCTGGAACGCACCAAGATCAAGACCTGGGGGGATCTTTATAATGAAGGTGCGTTTAAATCCCGTGAGCAACTGGTCATGGGTACACCACATACTCCGTTAGATATATTCTTATATATTAGACTACGGCAAGGGCTCCGCGCGCTTACGGCGGACTTTCCCAATGAACCTCCGATTTTTATGCCACTACATAGGATTCTGCTGGTGGGAACAGCCAAGAAGTTGGTGTTGACGATTTACAAAACAGTCCATGGGCTACCGGAATTTGACCCTCCAAGAGCTAGGGCAAACTGGAACCAAGAATTGGGGGTTGACCTATCGGACAGGCGATGGAACTTTTGCACACAACAAACAGAGCGCATATCGACAAGCAGCAGGCTCAGAATTATCCACTATAAGTTCCTTCACATGCTGTACTTTACTCCTGCACGCATGCATAGGCATCGCCTAAGAGACTCGGACACTTGCGATAGATATCATGCGCCGGGTGCTGATTTTTTACACTTAGCATGGGCCTGTGAGGGGGTGCAGAACTACTGGGTGCATGTCTTTGCGCTATCTGACATGATTAATGAAGAGATTGCTCCCTTGCCAGTTCTAGAACTCCTGGGATATGTGGAACCCATCCAAGCAGTACACCGCAAATACACCGCACTCGCGCTGCTCCTGGCCAAAAGGCGTGTAGCATGTAGATGGGGTAGAGGAAGGGCGCCTAAATTTAAGGATTGGTTAAATGACCTAGTCTACTGTCAGGAACAATTGGGGACTTACGCTGAGCTGCTGCCACCCACCTCGAGACCAACAGATATTTGGGCACCCCTGGCGTGCTATTTAACTTCACGCACTGACACAGACACTCCTTAGATTATTGCCATGTTGTTTCCTCAGAGACCGCTTTATAGAGCCCGGCATGACTTTTGAGACTGGACGGGGTGATTTGGCGTGGTTGTGTCGGGCCACAAAGTATACATGATTACACAGACTAATGCTTAACGCACATGACTGACGCGCTTGCGACATGCTGTGTCCTTACTACATGCACTAGCGGTTTCTTCCGATCATTTACAGTTCTTCAATGCTGATTTGATGTTGTATGCTGTAACGGCACAAACGATACTGACACTGTATTTCTACTTCTAGCCTGCCATTAAGAACTGTACTGTGGGAGGACCCCTACGGGTACATTTCTAACATGATGTGGTGCTGATGCGAACCTGTGATGGCCTCTACCTAACACACATGATAATGACCACTAATCTGTATGATTTTACTGCACTATAAATTTTCCATGTGTTGACTGGTTCTGTACCTTATGTGAAGAAAATCAATAAACAAAAAAAGGATGCAAAAGTGAAAAAGTGGCCGGTCAACAGATGTTAACTATCAGAACACCTCTGGTAAGAGTAGTGGAAGCTGTATGTTCTAGATCGAATGGGCATGATGGAAGATTTTTCCTGGCCAATGCACAGCATCTCTTGATACAGAGAATAACCAAACACAAAATGGTGCATTTCGTCCCCACCTTGCCCTTCTTGGCTTTGGCAAATACCGCAAAGAGAAGTTCGTCCATTCTGTGTTGTTGAGTGTGATTGAGGAAATAGGGTTACCACATGCATGTGGTCTGGTTTATACAGGCAGCTGTTTCTCTTCCTTGATGAGAAGGAGGGGTGGGAAGAAAGATGGGAGAGTTAATGCCTGCCTACAATGAATAGTGAACAAACAGAGGGAATGAAGTTCTGACACTGAGCTGAAGTCATAGGAACCAACAACAGTTGTCAGAGTGGGATGAAACAAATACAGTAGACCTTTAAGAAAAAGCACCACTACTGGTGACTAAAACAGAGAACACAAGTCAGGAAGAAACAAAAGTGGAGAGAGTGGCTAAATAACCTTGAAAATTAGCCACTGCTAGCCCTGTTGGGTTACAGGCAGTGCAAAAAGCAAAACATCAGAAAGGTGGGCTTCCAACTCGTACGGCTGAACAAACTTTTTCCTGCAACCCACATAAATGGATTTTATGCCAGTTGTTTTGGCAGCTGAGATTAGATCTACCACTTCAGATGCCAAGAAGGAGTACTCTAGTTGCCACCGCTTACTCTCAGTGCACGCAGCAGCATTTGTGGAGGAAAAGGGAGCTGAATGCAGATTGCCACATGATCAACCTATCAAATCCTCCTAGCCCAGACTGGGGAATCCCAATCAACTGTGCATAAACTTGAAGGCAGGAATCCATTCGAAGGGAAGTGTATGGCACACAATTGAGGACACATCCTGTTCTGGTTTACAAAAAAGGGGTGACCCGGTGTCCCTCAGAACCTGGGTATTTAACAGTTAAACAAGAAATTGGTTCTGTTGGGTAAGACAGATTATTTGAACATTGCTCATAGATGCAGATGAAAACAAATCAGCTCTCTGATACAAGGACTTGTGTTTAGTGAGAAATCAATGCTCAAACACCAAAAAACAAAGTCATAAGGTCAAAGCATTGTATTATACGTATTAATAGAGTTGCTTCCATACAAATCCGAATTACTTCATTCATGGATAGATTTTGAATACATGGTAAGACCATCATACAAGTGTGCAAATTTGTGACTTTTTTGTGAAGAAGTGCTCAGTGAACGTGATAGTATATACAGTGTGGGTAAATAAATCTATACAGGTGTATATACAAGTACAGTTCAAGTTTGGCCAGAAAATGGTTTGATCTCAACCAGGGATTCTGTGGGGATCCTGGTGATTCTGAACCTATGGATGCGTCGACGTTTCGACCCTAGTGCGCCCCTGTGGGTGGTCGCGGCGGGTCTTTCTCAAGACAGGAAGGGAAGGACAGTTTCAAGATCAAAGCAGGGGTTCCTCAGATTGATCTTGTATGGCTCTTTGGCCCGTCGCATCTATAGTTTTAGCCGAGCGGTACGGATGGAGGTTCTGACTCTCTCTCAGCGGCTGTGTCGAGTTCTGGGACATGACAAAGAGATCCACACAAGGTCACAATCTGAGAAGACAGAGGAGGATCAAAGCATCCACTCTCACTTTGAAGATCCCTAGTCGCTGAGCCCACTTTACAACACTGGGTCCACAACCCAACACTGAACGTTCTACTGACCTGCTAGACAATGGTGACAAAACCTGAAATGCATAAGAGAGGTTAACACACTGACAGTCCTATGAGAGTCTTGAACAGGAGGAGCGTGAGAAGAACAGAAAATATGTGCCATTGGGAGTTTAGATAGATACTCTAGTATAGCATTTTGTCTGGGTGGTTGGCTTCAGTGAAAGCCCATTTTTCATCCCTTCATATGCCACAAGGTTAACAAACTCTGCTTTTCTGAGGATGCACGGAAGAAATACATTTTTCTTTTTTTACTAAGAAGTTCTGTATGGTATGCACACTACAGATCAGTCCAATAAAATCCTTTACTTACCTTGTTTCTGCTGTATTTAACAGTACCTATTCGAGTATCTTCTGAGACAAGATCAGTAAATATCCAACCAACCTGTGCAAACAAATCAAATAAGACTTTATTATAAGGAGTAAATTTCAAATTGCCAGCAGCTTTAATGCATCAAAACATTGAATAGGATTCAAACTGAATGTAGGTAAAAGACCACAATACAAGAGGACCAATGGAAATATTGCATGCTTTCCGAACCATGGACAACTTCAATTGTGTAAACATATGATGGAAACAACCATCAGTTCAAAGATACACACACATTTGTTAAGTGCATGAAGAACAATTTCTAGGATCAAAAAGTAGAGAATGTGATAAGCGTGATACTGTTTTAGATCTTTCACAAAACAAAAAGAAATACAATTACATGTTTACAAAAGATAGGCTAATAGGGATCTATGTTCATGAATTAGTCAAAAGCTCCTTACATAAATTAATAATGCTCTATTAAGTACTTTCCTCAGATTCGAAACCTCAGAGTAATTATTGATCTACAGACTGGACCCTAGAAACACCTTATTTTTTTTTTTAACTATTTCTGTAGTTAAAATGGTAGCATCAGGTGTCTTGAGTGCCTATGCCTCTAAAAAGATTTATTTCTACTAAGTGCTCTGAAATCATGACAGCCAGGAAACTGTTTAAATCAATTCTTCTTTCCTTACTATGCAATTATATAGTGAACATTTAATGAAGGGAGAGTCAATTATGTGTATGGATAGGCTACCCTTACTGGAGTACTTTTGTTATGAGGCAATAAACTACCTTTACTCGATTTTTTCAACTCTGGCACTGCATCAAAGGTAGGAGTGGGGCTAAGAACTATGCTAAGGCCCATGCCATGCATTGAAGTATAGGACGTTTCTCTAGTAAGGGACTTGGGACTCACAGATCAACAATGGCAGACTCCGTGCGGTGGACCTTGGACCGGGGATTGAGGGCGGTGTTGGTGCTGCTGGATCTTTCAGCAGCATTCAACACCGTCTCTCACCCGATCCTTCTCAACCGCCTTCGAGCCATAGGCCTTCAGGGCACAGCGCTTAAATGGATCGCCTCCTTTCTGACTAACCGTACACAACAAGTGTATACTCCTCCCTACACTTTTTCTAGTCGCCCACTTAAATGGGGAGTGCCGCAGGGCTCTTCACTGAGCCTGCTTCTCTTTAATGTTTATTTTACCCCCCTGGCTGAATTGATATCCCAGACGGGAATTAAGATGACATCATATGCGGACGACATCCAGCTCCTTTTCTCTTACGACGATTCCAATCTGGCCACCTTTGACCCACTGAAAAACTGTCTCAGAGATATTGCAAACTGGATGGACCTCAATTTTTTGAGATTGAATGCGGGAAAGACCGAGGTTCTCTTTTTCAATCAACCCTCCCCTTTGGATTCGAACCTCTGGTGGCCGGTAGACCTGAGCCCCGCCCCCCTCCCCAAGGATTCAGTTAGAAATCTGGGTGTCAGATGGGCAAGTGTCTCTCCTTCCATAACCAAATCCACACAGTCTCGGCAGCTTGTTTCTCAAAAATCAGAATGATAAAAAAATGTATCAATTATTTGCCTAGTAGCACCAGGAAAACAATAGTCCAGGCTCTTATTACATCTCACCTGGACTATGCCAACGGCCTGTACCTTGGTTTACCATCAGGCTTGTGCCACAGACTTCAGATAGTTCAAAATGCTGCAGCTCGGCAAGTCTGTGGCATCTCACTCCGAGAACATATTTCTCCCTATTTGCCAAAGTTACATTGGCTTCCGGTCCACAAAAGGGTCCAGTTTAAAGCCATGACACTGGCTTAACGGGCAACAAAAGGTATCGGGTCAGCCTACATCTCATCGAGTCTCCGACCCTACTATAGCTCCCGAACTCTGCGCTCCAATTTCAAGCTGCTCCTTGTCATCCCAAGATTCAAAAAAGTGCGCACGGGTGGAAAGACATTCCAAGTGTGTGCTTCCTACCGGTGGAATAAACTACTGCTCTCCCTACGCCAAATGCAAGATGAACCAGCATTCCGTAAATCCCTGAAAACCTTCCTCTTTTGTTAATTTGCTTCCTCTGGTACAATCTAGTAGTCTGAGCAATAGCGCCGGGACACCCCGTTGGGGTAGCTGCGCGCTCTATAAAATACACAAATAATAATAATAATAATAATAATAAATAATATGGCCAATCAGATTATCCTTAACTGATCAGTAGTACTGCAACCAACAAGACTGGAAAACAGTCTGACTGATCACCCTTCCACCAATCAGAAATGCCCCCTATGTGCAAGCAAGGTAGACATTCAGACTGCCGTCCTTGCTCAGGGAAGTGATGGCCATTCCATGAAGAGAAAGGCAGGGATTTCCAGTGGGGCTAACATTTAGAGTACATTTAAATGAATTAAATAGATTAAACTCTCAGAGGATACTTTAATCTCAAAAAGTTCCCTGAACTGTTAATTCTTTTAAACTCAACCATGAAATATATGAATGCTTTTGTGTTCGTCTAACAAGTATTTGAAAATTTATCATCCTGGAGATCTAGAGAAATCATAAAATTAACTCCATTCAAGAAAGAAACTGGAAGAAACCACTTTCCACAATAATTTGTCTCAATACATCAAGGTGGCTCTTTTATGAAGGTCTGATCCATTCTGATTTAAAAGAATGAGGCAGCAGAAAGGAAAATACTACTTACCAGTATGCATCTGTTCTTGGCATGTAGGGCTGCAGAACCACACACTGTTGTATTAGATCACCATCTGGTGGTGGGCCCGGATGATTACACTTTGTTGTTGTCTTGGAAGAGTCTTTGTCTGGTAGGTGACTCCTCCCTTAGACCGTAGTGCGCATGGGCATCGACTCCATCCTCAGATTGTTTTCGCCATTGGGCAAATGATGGAGTTGTATCAGTACAGATAAGGATGACCATGGATTGTGTATCTAAATAAGATTCTACTTCCCCATTTGCCCTGAGCAAGTGACCAGGAGCCCAGCTCCCACAGCCGAGTGGCCTGCTAGCCAGCAGCACCACCCGAAGGCCTCCTGCCTCTCATTGGATAACATTGGGCCTAACTATCTCTGCACCCGGCTGCCCCTGTGCCGCTGAGGGTGTACCAACTGTACCTTTCAGACCCCAATGTCGTGAAGGAATAGGTGGCTGATGTGTAATCTTGGAAGGCTTGCGGATGCTCTCTAGTCCATGGAAAGGAACTGTCTGATATGTTTTTAGTGGTGAGGGCAAGAAGAGGTTTGACCATGGCCGAAAAATTGGAATTCCACTGTCTACAGTATGAGGTTAGGTCTATGAAGGCTCGCACCTGCTTTTGTGTTCGTGGGGCCGTCATAGCATTGATAATGGCTACACGATCAGCGGTGAGCTGCCTTCCCTCCTTCGCGAGGAGATGACCTAAATAGGTCTCTTGACAAAACTGAAGCTTTTTCAAAGAGACTTTGTGTTTATGTAGGGCAAAGTGGCGTAACAAACAGAGAGTAGCTTCTTTACATGTTGGGGCAGAATTTGCAGCAATGAGGAGGTCATCAACATATTGTAATAGTGTAGAATTATCAGGGAGTTCCAAGGAATCTAGTTGACTTTTTTAGGGCTTGACTATAGATACTGGGGGTCTCAGTGAAACCTTGAGCTTAAAGCTCCGTCCACCAAGGGAGAAACCAAAACAAATGTCTGCTGTCAGGATGTATAGGAATACTGAAAAAGGCATTTTTCAGGTCAATGACAGAGAAATGCGTGGCCTCAGAAGGGACCATCGTTAATAGGGCTGTAATGTCGGGGACAACAGGGTATTGGGAGATTGTTATTTTGTTAAGGGCTCTCAGGTCAATCACGAATCTGTAAATTTTAGGGGAGAGGGCATCTCCATTGGTCTTTTTAAGAACCGGAATAATGGGACTGTTACAGATATTGCAACATGTCTCCTCCACTACGCCCTTGTTCATCAATTCAGATATTATTGTTAAAAGAGCTATTTCTCCTTCTGTGGGTATTCGATACTGCCGGAGGCGGGGGAGAAGTGCACCTGGCTAGATGCGTTCCACAGGAGGGGGTATGTTGAGACACCCCACATCAGTGTCTGATGATGCCCAGAGGGAGGAAGGTGAAGACTGCAACTCTGGTGGGAGGGGACTGGACAGATACATGTAGGAAGCTGTGGTGGGGGAAATTGTTAGGGATTTGTATAACCTCTATGTGTGTAAAGCGCTCTGATATCCGCAAGGATCTTGTTCGCACTCTATAAAACTTTCAAAATAAATAAATAAATAAATAATACTGGAACAGATATAGGTGGCCGGGGAGGCGGGTGGGCGTGTGTGGTTCTGCAGCCCTACATGCCAAGAACAGATGCATACTGGTAAGTAGCATTTTCCGTTCGAGGCATATGGGCTGCAGACCACACACTGTTGCATAGCTTGCACAGCAGTTTCTCCCTTAGCGGCGGTCGCCTACATCTGTTGCAGTAGTTTGAAATAATGCTTTAAGTACAGCCTGGCCCACACTTGCTTGTCGTTTTGCCTGCACATCTACACAATAGTGTTTTGTAAATGTGTGCTTAGTAGAACATGTAGCTGCTTTGCAGATATCATCTAATGGTATGTTTCCTAAGAATGCCATAGATGCTCCTAACTTACGGGTAAAGTGAGCCCTAGAAGGAATGGATAGAGTGCATTTTGCTTTTTGGTAACACATTTGAATACACGTAATAATCCATCTAGCAATGACTGATTTAGAAATAGGATTGTCTTTATGTGGGGGTGAAATGGACACCAACAGTTGTTTAGTCTTACGAAAACGTTTTGTCCTATCAATGTAGTATAGAATTGCTCTTTTTACATCTAATGTGTGTAGAGCTCTTTCCGCAACAGTTTGGGGTTGTGGAAAAAATACTGACAACTCAATTGATTGGTTAAGATGGAACGTTGAAATGACCTTTGGCAGAAACTTTGGCTTTGTTTTAAGAACCACTTTATTATGATGAAGTTGTATAAATGGTTCTTGAATTGTTAATGCTTGGATCTCACTCACTCTCCTTAGTGAGGTAACTGCTACTAAAAAAGCATCTTTCCATGTAAGAAACTGTGACTCACACTTATGCAATGGTTCAATGGGTGGACCCATAAGTCTTGTGAGAACAATATTTAAATTCCATACTGGAGAAGGTGGTATTCTGGGAGGAATTATTTGTTTAAGCCCTTCCATAACCGCTTTGATTGCTGGTACTCTAAACAATGACAAATATTGTCTGTTTTGAAGATATGCTGCTATAGCAGCAAGATGTAATCTGATTGAGGAGAACGCCAAATTAGATCTTTGTAGACGTAAAAGATAGCATATGATGTTTTGTATAGAAACATCTAATGGGTTAACGTTGTTATTTGTGCAATAGACAACAAATCTTTTCCACTTTGCTGCATAGCATGCTCTAGTGGTAGGACATCTTGTTTCCTTAATGGCATCCATACAATCAGGAGGTAAATTCAGATATCCAAACTCTAAGACCTCAGGAGCCATATCACTAGATTGAGCTGCATTGGGTCTGGATGCATCATCTCTCCATGGTTCTGTGTTAGTAGATGTGGGGAGAGTTTTAGTTTTTGATGTGGTACTACAGAGAGCTGTAATAGCGTTGTGTACCATGGTTGTCTGGCCCACGTTGGTGATATGAGAATTAATGTGAGAGAATGTTGCCTTAGTTTGCGTACCACTAATGGAATTAGTGAGAGAGCTGGAAAAGCGTACGCAAATTTGTTTGACCGGTTCATCCAGACCACATTGCCTTTGGATAATGGGTGTGGGTATCTGGCGGCGAAGCTTGGGCATTTGTAGTTGTGGTGTGTGGCAAACAAATCTATCCCTGGCTGTCCCCACCGTTGAAAAAATGGCTGAAGAACTTGAGGATGAAGCTCCCATTCGTGTATCTGTTGTCTCTGACGACTTAACAGATCTGCTAATTGATTGTTAACTCCTGGTAGATGTTCTGCTAACCAATTTTTTTTTTGAGGGATGGCCCATCTCCAAATGCTCTGCGCCAGCCGGGAGAGCTGTAGGGAGTGTCTCCCTCCTTGCTTTTGAATGTAATACATTGCTGTCATATTGTCCGTCCGGACTAGTACAGCTTTGTTTGCTATGTAATGTTAGAACGATTTTAGAGCTTGAAAGATTGCTAGTAACTCCAGATAATGTATCTGGAGTACTTTTTGTTCCATTGTCCACATACCTGGCACTGTGTGACTTAGTAAATGCGCTCCCCATCCAGTGAGAGATGAGTCTGTGGTCAGTATGATTTGTGGAACCGGTTCTATAAACGGCCGGCCCTTGGAAATGTTTTTGGTGTTCCACCATTGCAGAGAGCGATGCGTCTGGTCGTCTACCACCACCAGATCGGTTATCTCTTGTTGAGCCTGATTCCACTGACCTGCTAAGCATTCTTGTATGGGGCGCATTTGTAGTCTTGCGTATGGCACTATCAAAATGCAAGATGCCATCATTCCTATTACCTGCATGAACACTCAAGCTTGTAGTGAGTGTTGTGGCTGAAATTTTGTGATGAGATTCTGCATAGCTTGTATTCTTACTAAATTGGGGTACGCTATTGCTTTGGAAGTATATATTGTGGCACCTAGATACTACTGAGATAGGGACGGTTGTAAATGTGACTTCTTTTGATTTACTGTAAACCCCAACTTGTGCTGCAGGCAGATTGTCTGTGTGTGTGCTGTACACATTGATTGTATGACTTGGATTTTATTAACCAGTCGTCGAGATATGGGAAGACATGAATGTTGTCCCTTCTTAAGTGTGATGCTACTACTGCTAGACACTTTGTGAACACTCGAGGTGCTGTTGTTACTCCGAAGGGGAGCAACTTGAATTGGTAGTGCTGACCTTCTAGTACGAACCTTAGGTACTTTCTCTGAGACTGATGAATGGGAATGTGAAAGTAGGCGTCCTTGAGGTCTAATGTGGCAAGGAAGTCGCCTTTCTCTAACAACGGTAGAACCTGTTGTAATGTGACCATATGAAAATGGTCTGAATGTATGTACATGTTTAGGGGTCGTAGATCTAGAATTGGTCTGAGAGACCCATCCTTTTTGGGTATGAGAAAATAAAGGGAGTAAACCCCTGTGTTCTGATGTTCTTTTGGTACCGGTTCTATTGCATTCTTTTGCAGTAGTGATTCCACCTCTTGTTTTAATAGTAAGAGGTGTTCCTGTGACATGGGATGTTGTCTTGGTGGTATTGTTGGAGGGTTGGAAGTGAGCTCCAAGCACTAACCTGACTGAATTATTTGTCTCACCCACCTGTCTGTAGTGATGGAGTTCCAGACAGGTAGGAACTGATGTAATCTTCCCCCGACCGGAGTGGAATGGTCTGGGGGGATGGAAGGGAAGTCTGTTTGGGAGTAGAGGCTTTGCGATTGTTATTGCCTCTGCCCTTATTGTTGTTCCCTCTATACCCTCCTATATAATATCCCTTACTGGACAAGGTCTGGTTGGGCGGTTTGTAAGCAGAGGAGGTGCTGTCAGTTTGGAAACCTTTAGAGGCGCCCCATATGAGGAACGACGAAAGGAAGCTGGGCTTGCGTTTGTAAAGCTCCAATTGATTTTGCGGTATCGGTATCCTTCTTCATTTTTTCGAGTGCACGGTCTACATATGGACCAAAAAGATGTTGTTGGTCAAATGGCTGGTTTAATATACTGGCTTGTACCTCTGGTTTGAACCCAGAGATTCGTAGCCATGCATGTCTGCGCAACAGTACCCCTGTATTCACTGCTCGAGATGCTGTGTCTGCAGTGTCTAGCGTGCATCTTATGGAGGTATTAGTTATAACCTTGCCCTCTTGTATCAAGTCAGCAGCCCTAGCCTTATATTGTTCTGGCAAGTGTTGCATGAGTGACTCTAACTCATCATAATGAGCTCTGTCATAACTTGCTAACAGAGTTTGAGTGTTAGCAATCCTTCATATATTAGCAGCTTGTAAGAGTGTGCGTTTCCCTGACGTATCTAAAAGCTTAGATTCTTTGTCAGGGGGTGGAGCATCCCCTGATGTTTGCGAGTTGGCTCTTTTCCTCGCATTTGACACTACCAGTGAGTCTAGTGGTAGTTGTCCCTTAATATACGCTGGATCCAAGGGAGCCGCTTTGTATTTCTTTTCCAGTCTAGGGTTAATTACTCTGGCTCTGACTGGGTCTTTAAATATTTCTGGTGCATGTCTTACCACTCCACTAAGTATTAGAAGTGTGGTTGTGGTTGTATGTGACGTTAACAGTATATCCATAAGAAAATCTTCTATTGGATCTGTATGCAAATCTACTCCATGGAAAGTGGCTGCTCTATGGATGAGTTGTGTGAACCCAATGGTATCATCTGGTGGGGATGGCCTAGACGGGTATGCCTTATCTTGTGGTAGATCTGGCGCATTGTAATCTTCCCTTGGGTCACCTGATGGCCCAGCTATATCATCTGGGTCATTAATATCATCTATTTGATTAGAACTCTGCTGTGAGTATGTATCCCCATAATCCCCCTCCTGTGGTATAAAGCTATGTGCTCTAGCTGGTGAATGTACAGGAGAAATATCTGCTGTTATTTCTACTTCTGGTGAAGGAAGTCTTATAGGGGAAGTTTGAACATGCTTCTTTGGAGGAACATGTGATGGTTTAGGACATTCCATTTTCCTTTTTCAGGCACTGTGTACACAGCTACAGTCTTTGGATGAATTTTTAGAGTCTTTTGCCTTACATCAGGTTGGAAAAGCTCTTCTATTGGTAAATTTGTTTTCGGCGCCGATTTCCCTTGTTTGGAGCAGACAGGTTTAGGTTTCACAGTGCCTATTATCTTTGGAACAGGTCTTGGTTTTGATTTCAAAGACTTTTCTTGCTTTTTCTTTGGATCTGTGCTTTTTGGATCAGAAGCTTTTGCTGCCGAGTATTTAGACTCGTCTGCCTTTGGTGCCGAAGTGTGTTTCGGTATGGAAACTGCTTTTGGGCCCGCTTTTTTAGTTACCGGAGCCGTCTTTGTTTCGGTAACCTTGGTAACTTCTTCTGGTGCCGAACTTGGTTTCGGAACCTCTTTTGGTGCCGAACTTGGTTTTGGTTCGGTAACTCTCAGTATCGATGAGTGTTTCGGTGCCAATGTTAACTTTGGGACCGACAGACTGACTCGAGCCCGAGTCGACTGGAGGCTTTATAATACTCTTTGCTGCCTAGCCTGAAGGCGGGGCGTCGGAAGGTTTCGATCGGTGTGCACCCGGACCCGAAGATGGGGGTGGAACCGAAGCCTGTCCCGGTATGGAGGGGGGTGAACAGGGTCGATGCTCTTACTTACGACCTGTTGACCAGCTGGAATAAGGTCGTCATCTTCCGATCGATCCTCGGCTCCTGAAGCAGAGTCCTCAGCTTCAGAAGTGATATTTTCTTGCTGTTCTTCGAAGTCAATCGAGATTGGCGCTTCGTCTATGACAAGGTCTGGTGTCGACGATGAAGACTGCTCCATGGCACTTCGAGCTCAGCGGTCCCTGATTGTTTTCTCGGACCGGAACGACACGCAGGCCTCTCAGTCTCAACTCTCGTGCCCTGGGGACAGATACAAGTTGCAAACCTCACGCAGATCAGTGTGGAGAAACTTGTGTTCACGCTGAGGGCACTTCTTGAACGGTGTTCATTCCATGAGCCAAAGTCCTATTGGCGCAGTTGGATCCAACGGCCCCGACGAGCGCTGGAATGGAGAAGTGGATCCTTTCTTCGACGCAGGCGACCGGAATCAGTGTCGAAGACGATATAGATGTTGTAGATTGATTTATGGATTCAAAAAGAGATCGGTAACGGGACCGAACGATGAACACAACAGAGTTCTATGGCAGAAAAAAAGAATCTGAGGATGGAGTCGATGCCCATGCGCACTACGGTCTAAGGGAGGAGTTACCTAGCAGACAAAGACTCTTACAAGACAACAACAAAGTGTAATCATCCGGGCCAACCACCAGATGGTGATCTAATGCAACAGTGTTTGGTCTGCAGCCCATATGCCTTGATCACCTATTTCCTGTAATACTGAAGGTGAAGCTATTCTACTATATCCTCTAACAGAAGCGGTTGCACATTTCTATCACTTTACAGCCAGCTGTAATTTATTTCTAAGCTGAAAGGCAATATTTCCTTCCCTGAGTGAAGAGAGTTGCTAAATAAAGTCACTGCTTAGCATCTATGTTAGTTTAGAGGCAGCAGAGGTAGCGGTTATTTCTCGAACTGTTGAACTGGATACCGAAGTAGGTTTGTAACAGGGATGATGTTGCCTGCACCTAGGCCATTGGAACCGTTGAAACCGAGTCAGAGAGGCGTTTTATCAGAAACATACAAAGGCAATATGTGATATCTGCTCCAGGACCACTAACATGGGAACCTTTGTAGATCCCTCTGCATATAGAAACCAAAAATGAGATCTCCTGAAGAACCCTCTGATATTGTTGTTGGTCGAATTAAAATGGAATGACCCTCAACAACCAGTGATAGCATCTATAGCCTCTAGGATGTATTAAAAAAACTGACCTATGTTATCTCAGTTACGCATGTCTAACCTAATTAAAATGGCAGCGGTCACATTCAATGCATTTGTATCCAAGGAGCAACCTTTTCCCCAAAATATCGAGTTGGTTGCTTTCTAAGTTTCAGGTGGAGCACCAGAAGGACTGTCTTTGCAAACATTACTTTGGAACGTTATGTGCATTTGTAAAGTGCACTATTACCCACAAGGGTAAACTGCCGCTGAGAAGCTGTGTGCGCCTAGCCCCGCCTAAGGTAGGTTGCTTAAGGGATGATGTAAGAGGATGGCAGTCCTCCTGATCTAGTTCTGTATATGCATGGATAGTGTGCAAGTAGGAATCATATCAAGAGTCTGGATACTTTGTGGAAAGAGATGGGACTGTTCACATAGGTGTGGCCCGAGTTGTGTAGTGCCTTAAATGTGAAAGTGAGAAGTTTGAATTGAGCATGCTTGTGTATTGGGAGCCACTGTAGTTCCCCGAGAAGGGGTGTAACAGGAGTTCTGTGCGGGAGGTTGAGGATGAACCTGGCTGACGAGTTCTGGCTAGTTTGTAGTCTTCTAGTGAGTTGAGTTGCTTGGTGAGTCTGGCATAGAGGGTGTACCCAAAGTCAAACCTGCTGGCGACCAGTGCACGAGTGACAGCCTTTCTAATTTTGCAGGGTTTCCAAGAAGTAAGGTGACAGGATGACAGCTTGTGTTCTATCCATTAAGAAGGAGCAGATCTAGCAGAGAGCAGGTCCTTGGATGCCAATCTTGAGCAGGTGTCTGATGAGGATGGGGTGTGAGACGGTGTCAAATGCTGCAGAGAGATCCAGGATAATGAGGGCTGCCGTGTCTCCACTGTCAACGATCATGCGGAATTCGTCTGTGGCAGTGAGGAGTGCTCTTTTTGTACTGTGATTGGGCATGAATCCAGGCTGCATAGTGCAGAGGAGCTGGTTGTTGCTGAGGTGGTCCATGAGGTGTCGTCACATTTGCATCTCTAAGAACTTTGCAAGGTATGGTAGGAGGGAGATGGGTCTGTAGTTGGAAAGCACAGCTGGGTGAGCCCATAATTTCTTGAGCAGGGGCATGATGATGGCATGTTTGCAGGAATGTGTCTGAGTTGAAGGAGGTGTTGAGGACGGGTGATGGTGCTTCACTGATCAGTAGGAGTACTTTGGTGAAGGAGTAGTAGGGGCAAGGTAAGAAGGAGCCCCCGGGGTGGATGGTCTTCATGTTAGCAGAGATTTCAACATTGGTGATGGCAGGCCATGAGGTCAGGGCTCATTCATCAACTGCTATGGGAACTTGAGTGGCTATGGTGACTCGGTCCGGTTTAGGGTCGAAGTTGCTTATATAAAGGTGTTTTTGTTACAGAAGATTTATGAGTGCTTGTTGTAAAGGTCTTGTGGGGGGTGATGTCGCTGGAGGAGGCGTAGTGAAGTCTTTGATGATGGCGAAGTTTTACTTGCGGCTGGTAGTACTGAGGTTGTTGCGATCTCAAAGAGCTTCAAGCTTGGTGTTACATATATGCTGGTGATAGCGTTTTAGGGTTGATTTGAAGACTTGTTCTCCTTTCGCACTCCAGTTGCTTGCAGTGGCATTCTGTTAGCTGGAGTTCCTCTGCGTACTAGTTAGCCTGTGGTCAGGATCTTGCCATTAGGTTGCACTTTAGGGAGCCAGACTGTCTGTGCATGAGGTGATCCAACTGTTGAGGTTTTTGATGGCTTTGAAAAACTTGCCTGGGTGCTCGGGACGCTGATCGGAGAGGGAAAAAGCCCACTCCTCTTCTCAGATGCCTTACCAGCTGTGGCAGGTGGTTCCAGTGATGGTAGATCTGAGATGGTGCAGCATGGATATGCTGAAACTGACAAGGCGTGGTCTGTCCAGATCATAGTTGCTGGCTTGGCGGCTGTGATGCTATTGATTAGGGAGAAAATCAGGTCCAATAAGTGTCCAGCGGTGTGGATGGGTTCAGTAACCTGCTGTTGAAGGCCATGGTTTCATTGGTTTTCAAGAAGGGCCATAGAGTTTTGGGTTGGTGCAGTCTTTTAGGTGAAACCCAAGGTCTCCAAAGAGGATGAAGGTGGTGGGGATGAGCGGTGCACAGAAGTCAGCGATGTCATTGACAAAACTGGTATGGGGTCCTCGTTGTCTGTATACGAGGGACATGTTGGCTATGATGCATATTTTGAACGTGAGGTATTCCATGTAGCTGGTGGGCGTGTTCGTGTAGGTGGTGAACTGATTGAATCTTTGAATATGATGGTGATTCGACTTCAGGGCTTGTGCTGACGGTATTATCTAACGATCTAGTAAGTTGGAACTAGCCAGGTTTCCATGAGAATGAGAAGGTCTGCAGCAGGTTTCCTTATGGAAAAAGCCTCCTAATTTTACATATGGTCTATATGACAGCAGGCGTTATTGACTAGAAGTGTTCACAGAGAAAGCAACGTTTAGGGGTGTATTGTTACTTTGAAATCTCTAGAGTCCAATTTCCTTTTTCATCAAATTGCAAATGACATTGAGCCAACTGGTGGCAAATTCCAAGACTGGCTTTGTGGTCAACAAATGTTTCAGTACCCCACCTCTCAACATTACCAGAAATCCCTTCATTGTATTGTATTGTAATTGCATTTGTATAGCGCTTACTACCCCCGACAAGGCGTCAAAGTGCTTTTTCGGCGAGTAGCACGCAGCTCCGGGACCCATAGAGGATTAGTGTTGAATTAGTACAGTGAAACATGCAAGTAAATTTTAAATGGTGGATAGGTTAGTCAGTTATTTGGATTTGGAAGGATAGCAGAAGGATAGAGGAGGAAAAAAGGTTTGTTTTTATATAGCGCTTGTTACCCCTGATGGGGTGTTAAAGCACGCTTCTCAGGAAAGCCATAAAGGATTAGTGGTGAATTAGTATAGTGAAATATGAAAGTAATTTGAGTGGTGGAAATTAGTCAGTTATTTGGAGTGAGAAGGATAGCGGAGGGATAGAAGGGCAAGAAAGGTATGCATCCATATAGCACCTGTTACCCCTGATGGGTGTTGAAACGCTTTTCTGGTGAGTAGCATGCTACTCCGGAACCTACAAAGGATTAGTGTTGAAAATTAGTATAGTGAAACATGAAATCATTTGAGTGGTGGATATGTTATTCAGTTATTTGAATAGAGAAGGGCAGGTGGCGGGACAGAAGAGGGAAAGAGGTTTGTATTTATATAGCGCTGGCTACCTCTGATGGGGTTTTGAAGCGCTTTTTTGGCAAGTAGCACGCTACTCCAGAACCCATAGGGATTAGTGTTGAATTAGTATGGTGAAACATTAAATTAATTTGAGTGGTGGATATTTTATTTGGTTATTTGGATTGAGAAGGGTTTGGGAGGGGTAGAAAAGGGAAAAAGGTTTGCATTTACATAGCGCTTGTAACCTTGATGGGGTGTTGAAACGCTTTATTGGCGAGTAGCACGCTACTCTGGAACCCATAAAGAATTAGTGATTAATTAGTATAGTGGAATATGGAATTTGAGAAGTGTACATGCTAGTCTGTTATTTTGATTGAAAAGGATAGTGGAGGGATAGAAGAGTGAAGGATTTGGTTGCTTATTTATCTTTATTTTATTTTTTAGGTCATAGCAGTAGAAAAAGGCTATTGGATGAGTAAAAACGGTTTTTGGAGGGGAAGAGTTAAGAGAGAAGAGTTAAGAAAGGTTTGTTTTGGGGGATCGGTATAGTAAAAGAGGTGTCAGATGATGCATGAAGGGAGTAGGAGAGAGTCTAGAAAGGGTTATTTTGGGGATCACAGTAGTGGTATGGGGTTTGGGATAAATGAGAGAGTGGATGTACAGGATATACTGATGGATGCATAGGGTGAGAGATAGGGTAGTGCGTTGGAAAGAGTAGCAGAAAGAAGTTTGAGATGAGTCTGAAAGTTGGACTAGGCGATATATTGATAGAGGTACAGGATAAGAAATAGGGTAGTGCATTGGATATGCTTTTTCAGGAGAAAAGTAACAGACATACAGATCCAAGTACATGGAGGTACATAGATGCACAATGGAAGCAAGTACATGTATACCAAAGATGAATTATTTTTTTTAACAACAATTATTCTACATGTTTATACAAAGCAATACTCAAAGTTAGGTACATATCTATAGTGAAAATAAATGCTTATATACAGAGGGATGTGCTGTACATTTCTGTTTGTGTATGGTGCTTATGTGGGGAAGAGCCAATTCTTGAGTCGTTTTCTAAAGATCAGGTGGTTGTCGGTGGATCTTATGTTGGCTGCTTCAACAGAGAAGGATGTGCCACCCATGGTTTTATTCTTGTATCTTGGGATTTTGAGGCAAGATGCCCCTCTAGAGTGGAGATTCCTTTGTTTAATGATTTTATTACTGATGAAGAGCGGTCCCATTCCATGTATTGCTTTGTGGGTGATCCAAAGTAGCTTGAACGTGGATCTTCTGGCCACCGGTAACCAATGCAGGGCTTTCAAGGTAGGTGAGATGTGGTCTCGTGGTTTGATATGCAAGAGTAGTCTGGCAGCCGAGTTCTGAGTACATTGTGGTCTTTTCATGGTCGCTAAAGGTGATCCGTGGTAGAGGCTATTGGCGTAATCGAGTTTGGACAGAACAAGGGAGATGGTAGCTTAGACTTTGTGCGGAAATCCCAAATGAGGGAAAATTAGTTGCAGCGTTTTTATAGTGACAAAGCTTGATCTTGCTAGTTTGTCCACTTGGGCATTCATCGACAGCTTGTAGTCCATGGTCATTCCGAGGTTTCTTACTTCCTTCGATACTTTAGGCAGTGATACAAGTTAATCATGCCAGGCGGCAAGCAGGTCATAATGTTTCCAATCGCCGCACAAGAGTATTTCCGTTTTGGAAGCATTTAATTTGAGATGGCTCCAAGTGATCCACGGCTCTGAGAACTGAAAATTGGGAAATTTCCAATGGCTTTGGGGTATTCCAGTTGAAGGAGTATTTGCGTGTCATCAGCATAGTTATAGCACGTGAGGTGAAATTGATTGATCAGTTCTGGTAATGACTTCATGTAGATGTTAAAAAGCATGGGCGAGATGATAGAGCCTTGAGGGACCCCTTGAGGGACCCCTGCTTTTGTGGAGTATGGTTTGGACGAGAAAGGTGGGTTATGGATGACAGTACTGTTTCAAAGGTAGTACGCGATCCAGTCTAGAGCAGATCCCTCTATGCCGGCTTCATAGTGTCTTTGTTTCAGAGAGTCATGGTCAAGCGAGTCAAAGGCAGCCATGAGGTTCGGGAGTAGTAGCGCTGAAACCGCGTTGCGGTCTACTGTATTCTTCAGGTCATCCCCGTTGGCAAGGAGGGCAGATTCAGTGCCTCTTCTCGGACTGAATCCTGTTTGGAAGTCTGAAAGTATGTCATTCTCTTCAATGAATTGTGACATCTTGGCGAACGCTGCTCTTTCTATCAGTTTGCCCAGGAAAGGTCCATTTGTAATGGGTCTGTAATTGTCAGGGTTCAGCGGGTCCAAGTTTGTTTTCTTCAGTAAAGGGCGTATGTGTGACTTTTTGAGTTCTTCTGGAAATATTCCGGTAGTTAAGGAATCGTTGATGATTCTTCTTACTGGCCTGGCAGCAGAGGTTGTTAAAAGAATGGTCTTGAAAGTTTATGGTGGACAGGGGTCAAAATGGCTGCCGGCAGGCCTGCTTGCTTTGATCAGGTCCATAAATTCATTGTGTGAGATGTGGTGGAAGGAACGGAGAGGCTGAGTTAGAGTATTCTTGGATTGTTGTTCTGTACAAGAGTTAGTGCTGGTGCTTTGTTTCTATTTTAAGTACGAGTTCAATGTGTCTGCTTTATCCGTGTAATGACATGCCAGTTTGTCAGTGAAATCTTGAGTAACAGGAGTAGTTCCTTCTAGGCAATTTGGTTTGCAAAATTCATTGAGTATTTTATATAATTCTTTATTTGCACATTTAGCATTTTGAATTCTAGCTGAATAGTACCTTTTCTTAGCTTTTTTTGATAGCCGCCTTGTATAATCTGTTAATTTTCTTAGGTGAAGTTTGTCTGGTTTGGCGTTTATGTTGAGCCAGGTGAGTTGCAGCTTTCTAAATTGTTTTTTTTATGTCTTTTATTTCTCTGTTTCTCCAAGGCGCTTTTTTTCTTTTGTTCTTTTGTGTGGTTTTGAGAGGTATCAGGATATCAAAAGCTTCCTGTAGCCACTCATAGATTTTGAACATGATTTATTGTTTCCAGATTTGTAGTACTAGTTACTTACCTTCGGTAAAGATGTATCTGGTAGAGACAATTCTAGCAGCAGATTCCTTAACGTAGAATATTCCCCAGGCGTGAGACTGGACCCGGAAAACTTTCTTGCCCAGCATCCCTGCGCGCCAGGGGGGGGGGGGGGGGGGGGGGGGGGGGCGGTGCCATGCGACTACGCCCGACGTCCTCCGCGGGCGTGACTTCAGCAAGGTCGCATAAGCCCCACTCCGGCGAGCTGACATCAGTTTCCTACGGAGAACTTTTCCACGCCACATCGCGGAGCCACCACAACAAAACGAGGGAGAGAGAGAGCAGGAGAGAGAGAAGGAGAGAGAGAGAAGTAGAAAGAGAGAAGGAGAGAGAGAGGGAGAGAAGGAGAGAGAGAGGGAGAGAAGGAGAGAGGGAGAGAAAGAGAGGGAGAGAGAGAGAGAAGGAGAGAAGTAGAGAGAAGGAGAGAGAGAGGAGAGAGAGAGAGAGGAGAGAAGGAGAGAGAGAAGGAGAGCGAGAGAGAGAGAGAAGGCGAGAGAGAAGGCGAGAGAGAGAGAAGGCGAGAGAGAGAGAAGGCGAGAGAAGGAGAGAGAGAGAGAAGGCGAGAGAGAAGGAGAGAGAGAGGAGAGAGAGAGAAGGAGAGTGAAGGACAGAAAGGAGAGAGAGAGAGAGAAGGCGAGAGAGAGAGAAGGCGAGAGAGAAGGAGAGAGAGAGAGAAGGAGAGTGAAGGACAGAAAGGAGAGAGAGAGAGAGAGGGGGATGGAGAGAGAGAGAAGGAGAGTGAAGGACAGAAAGGAGAGAGAGAGAGAGAGAGAGAGTGAGAAGGAGAGACAGAAGGAGAGAGAGAGAAGGGGAGAGAGAGAAGAGAGAGAGAAGGAGAGAGAGAGAAGGGGAGAGAGAGAAGGGGAGAGAGAGAAGGGGAGAGAGAAGGAGAGAGAGAAGGAGAGAGAGAGAGAGAGAGAGAGAGAAGGAGAGAGAAAAGGAGAGAGAGAAGGGGAGAGAGAAGGAGAGAGAGAAGGAGAGAGAGAAGGAGAGAGAGAGAGAGAGAGAGAGAGAAGGAGAGAGAAAAGGAGAGAGAGAAGGAGAGAGAGAAAGAAGGAGAAAGAGAGAAGGAGAGAGAGGGAGAGAAGGAGAGAGGGAGAAAAGGAGAGAGAGAGAGAGAGAAGTAGAGAAGGAGAGAGAGAGAGACAGAGAGAGAGAGAAGGAGAGAGAGAGAAGGAGAGAGAAGGAGAGAGAGAAGGAGAGAGGAAGAGAGGGAGAGAGAGAGAAGGAGGAGAGAAGGAGAGAGAAGGAGGGAGAGAGAGAAGGAGAGAGAGAAGGTGAGAGAGAGAGAGGCAGGGAGAGAGAGAAGGTGAGAGAAGAGAAGGCAAAGAGAGAGGAGAGAGAGAGAGAGAGAAGGACAGAAAGGCGAGAGAGAAGGACAGAAAGGCGAGAGAGAGAGAGAGAAGGAGAGAGAGAGAGAAGGAGAGAGAGAGAGAGAAGGAGAGAGAGGAGAGAGAGAGAAGGAGAGACAGAAGAGAGAGAAGGAGAGTGAAAAGGAGATAGAGAGAAGGGGAGAGAGAAGGGGAGAGAGAGGAGAGAGAGAGAAGGAGAGAGAGAAGGAGATAAGGAGAGAGAGAAGGAGAGAGAGAAGGTGAGAGAGAGAAGGTGAGAGGAGAGAAGGTGAGAGGAGAGAAGGTGAGAGGAGAGAAGGAGAGAGAGAAGGAAGAGGAGAAGGAGTAAGAGAGAAGGAGAGAGAGACAAGGAGAAGGGAGAGAGAGAGAGAGAGAGAGAGAGAGAGAGAGAGAGAGAGAGAAGAGAGAAGTAGAGAGAAGGAAAGAGAGAGAGAGAGAGAGAGAGAGAGAGAGAGAGAGAGAGAAGGAGAGAGAGGAGAGGAAGAGAGAGAGAAGGGAAGAAGGAGAGAGAGAGAAGGAAGAGAAGGAAGGAGAGAGAGAGAAGGCGAGAGAGAGAGAGAAGGCGCGAGAGAGAGAGAGGAGAGAGAGAGAAGGAGAGTGAAGGACAGAAAGGAGAGGAGAGAGAGAGAGGGAGAGAGAGAGAGAGAGGAGGAGAGAGAAGGAGAGAGAGAGAGAAGGAGAGAGAAGGAGAGACAGAAAGAGAGAGAGAGAGGAGAGTGAAAAGGAGAGAGTGGGAAGGGGAGAGAGAAGGGGAGAGAGAAGGGAGAGAGAGAGAGAGAAGGAGAGAGAGAAGAGAGAGAGAAGGAGAGAGAGAGAGAGAGAGAGAGGGAGAGGAGAAGGAGAGAGAGAGAGAGAGAGGAGAGAGAGAAGAGAGAGGAGAAGAGAGAGGAGAGAGGAGAGAAGGAGAGAGAGAGAGAGAGAAGGAGAGAGAGAGAGAGAGGAGAGAATGAGAGAGAATGAGAGAAAGAAGGAGAGAGAAAAGGAGGGAGAGAAGGGAGATAGGAGGGAGGAGAGAGAAGGAGAGAGAGAGAGAAGGAGAGAGGAGAAGGGGGAGAGAGAGAGAGAAGGTGAGAGAGAAGGTGAGAGAGAGAGAAGGAGAGAAGGAGAGAGAGAAGGAGAAGAGAGAGAGAGAGAGAAGAGAGAGAGAGAAGAGAGAAGGAGAGAGAGAGAGAGAGAAGAGAGAGAGGAGAGAAGGAGAGAGAGGAGAGAGAAGGAGAGAGAGGAGAGAGAGAAGGAGAGGAATGAGAGAGAATGAGAGAAAGAGAGAGAGAAAGGAGGAGAGAAGGAGAGAAGAAGGAGAGAAGAGAGAAGGAGAGAGAGAGAAGGAGGAGAGGAGAGAAGGGAGGAGAGAGAGAAGGGAGAGAGAGAGAGAAGGAGAAGAGAGAAGGAGAGAAGAGAGAGAGAGAGAGAGAAGGAGAGAGAGAAGGAGAGAGAGAAGGATGAG